>NC_088884.1:87927268-89279848 GCF_037157495.1 Lathamus discolor | reverse complement strand
GCAGGGCTAAATTAAGTACAACCTATTTGACTTCATAATGTGAGGCTGTGTAAAGGAGCAGGTTTTTAACAAAGTAAGTGCAAGAACAGCCAGAAGCATTCAAGAGTCCACAGCAAAGATGCAAAACCCCTGTTGTTGACTAATTGAAATGGCAGATGAAGCGAACTCTTAGTAGGCTGTGCAGGGGCAGCATCTTCAAGCTCCTGTTTCAGAAATCACATCCCCCATTTCCCATACAGTGACAGCAAAAGGTCCCAGCTGCTAAGGGACAACTTGTAGGAAATGTGGAGCTTTTCAGTTTTCTCCCTGCCTAGCCAGCTGTTCCCTGTTTAGTCTCAACCACCTGTGGGTCTCTGAGCTGAGATCCACAGCTATCTGATACCAAGGTGTCTCCCTATCATCTTGAACTCATGTTTTTGCAGAGTTGTAAGTTGGTTCGGATAAGTTACATGTTTAATATCATATTACAAATGTATGACTGTTTTGCGTTGATTTGGTATTATCTATGCTCTTCAACTTTGATCAGTTCTAGAATTACAGAGAAACTTTTACAACATAAAAAGTCAAAACATACTCCGAAACAAAGTATTTTTACTAAACAAAATATTTAATTTTGAAGTTATCAAAATAGGACATCATAATTTTTTCTCCGTATTTAAATTTTTAACTAAAAATACTTAGTTTTTTTATAATTTATCAGTAGTTTCAGATCTGCTCAAAATGTGTTTTTCAGTGAATTTAGTATTTAAGTAACAGTATACAATCTTTCCTTAAATAAATAGCTTGATTTAAAAAACATGGTATAATGTGATTACTGTGATTTGGCAATGTGTCCTGAACTGACCAGAGGTAAGGAAAAGACACCCAGAAGTGCATACTTCTTTTTCTGGGAGACTTGGAGGGTGGAAGAAGTGGTCTGCTGTTTTCACTGTGTGTAGAGTAAGACACTAGGGGAGGAAAAGTTTGTCCGAGGCGGAGAATATTGAAAGGCAGAAAGTAAGTAAGCTGAAGCAGAATTCCACCCATTCATATAGATGTGTTCAGAATAATACTAAGACTGATGTGTAAAGCAAATTAAAAACAACCAAAATCCCCAAAATTGAAAGAGTAACCTTTTTCTAGTTTCTTAATAGGGGATTCCAGCAGTAACTGTAACCTTGTAGTGATTGGAACCAGTTAGCTATTTTTTGCTTCATTTATTTAAAAATAAATTTCCTGGAAGACATCTGGAGATGCGTCATCTCCTCTCAGAAATGTCCTGGGAAAGTATCATAGATAGCAAAATCTAACATTTGCACATGCTGCAAAGTGGCAATGATTACAGCTTAATAATTGTTTTGCAATGGAAAGTTCCATGAATTTTGTTTTTTAAATCCCTCGCTTCATTGAAAAGTTAGTTTTCTAGGAACGAATCCCTTTTGTTTCTTAAGTATCTTGTGGATACTTAGCATATAGTTTTTTTCTTAAGCAACAGGGTTTCAAAAATTAAAATGTTCCTGGTAGTAGAAATTACAGGAAAGAAACTGCTGTTAAGGTCTTTTGGTAGATAGGCTGAAGGTTTTCTTTTTCTTCCAAACCCACATGTAAAGTAGGCAAGCCCAGAGTATGAATAGTGCATAACCAAACCACTGTGTTCAGAAGTCAGTGGTGTCCTTTAGCTCAGCGCAGTGGTTTAACAGAAATGCTGTGTACTACAGTAGTGGGACCTGAGTTCATTTCCAGCACTTGTGTCTTCCCAGCCAGCCAGTGTCTGTAAGTACAGAGCAAGCTCTAGTTTGGTACAGAACTTGGGAAGATAAACTAAGATACTTCTCACATATCTCTCTCTTCAGTCAGGATGAACTTTAGGGGACACGGTATGCACCTCACTTAACTCAGTGGGAATTTTCACCCAGCATGCATTGGCACCATACTATAGTTTGTTTCCCTCTGGAAACACACAAGCAAATATGCTCTATATGCCTTTTGCAGCGGTCTCAGAGGAGGTACTGGGCAGACAGCCCGTAATCCTCAGGGGCCCGCATCCTTTAATCTCCCTTTCCGCATTTTAGTTTGTCTTTCCATCTTTTTCTCCACATTTTTGTGCTTCTGAAATTCCCAGTATCCTCTTAGGACTTTTACTGAGTCTCCGTGTGCAGTCACTTACACAGGGACCCAGTCCTGCAGCTACTAATTCATATGAATGATCCTTAACCATACAAAAAGTACCACGGAACTATATGCTAAAAAAGAATTTCTGACATGATTAAACAACATTTGTAGGCCAGATTATAATTAAAAGTAATGGATTCACGATCAGCAGCCAAAGAGACTTGCAAAAGAATCCAGATTTATTTGAAGAGATGACATAAGCAACATGGGACCATGGTCTGAAAATGAAGATACGGTAGCAAAAATTAAGAATGTTATGTAATGAGGAACAGGGAAAATCAGAAACCCTCAGAGAGGAGAAGTTTAGATATGCTTTATCTAAAGCTACTCAAACAGTAAATTCTATTTTCTAGACTAAGATAGCTTTAAATTCTGCACTGGCACAGTTGGTTTCATGCTGGTTTTCTCTGCCTGTAGTACAGCCAACATCTTGTATCCCTTTTGGATTTTACCCTGGGCATAAGATAGGTAATGATATTGCACTAGCTGGTCGTGAAGAGAGTGGTGATGAAAGAGGTACCAGTACAGTTACTAATACTGGGAAATTACTTGATCAACAATTTTGGGCCCTGCAGAACAGTGTACTGAGGTCAGCAGGAAATTTACCATGGGTATCAGCAGGCTTCAGATTAGGTCTGCATTTTACTTACAAGTTCAGTAGCTGAACTGACTGAATATGCAAGGCAGGTGTTTAAAATGTAACAAACCCCAAAACCGTCACTTAAATTTTGCTTGTGAATGAGTCCCTGTTGCCTTCCCCTTTCCTACAAGAAATTTCAGTCTTCATAAAAACTTGTATTATGTTCTCACTCCTTGTGTGCAGCTGGTATCTACTGATAACAGAAGGTAGAAAACTAGAGCTGTCAATGCTCTGAAAAGTAACAGCACTGTCTTTTTGCCTTTACACCCCCTACATCCTTCCAAATGTATTCACTTTGTTGGGGAACTCGCACAGAAAGGGGAAAGGAACTGGTTAAGAACAAACCTGGGTGTGTTGGGAAAACTGTTAATGAGACCACTAAGAGGGAAGTCATTTCTGGACTAGTAGTATGTTTAATTTGATTTCTTAATCTGATCGGTCTTTTTACTCTGCAGAAGTGAACATCCACTGGCTCAACTGTATTGCCACTCAATCATGGAGCATCATCATTTTGATCAATGCCTTATGATCCTCAATAGTCCAGTGAGTGCCACATTTTTGTGTACACTGAAGGAACCTATTCCCTAATTTACTTTTTATTTTTAGCTTTTGGATAGATTCCCACCCTTTACATTCCTAAGTGATCTTTATTCCTTTTTGGGTAAAGAATGCAAATGAAGCAGTTTTGAAATCACGGTTCCATTGGTGAGTGCCACTAAACCTTTCCAAATGTTGCTTGACAAGGAAAGCCTTGCTAATATCCTTTTGAGTACCTGCTTCCTTGGAGCAAAGGAAACAAAAGGCTTTGTTGCCATTTTCATGACCTCTTATGAACACCAAACAAACCCACGTCCTTGCTCTCATTTCAAAAAACATTCCGGCCTACACATACACAAAGCAGTCCTGATGAGACCAAACCAAACACTGTTAATGTTGACATTCCAAAGTGAAGCCAAACCTAAGTTAAGTAAATATGCAAGTAAAACTAAGTTCTTCTTGGTTTATATTATTAACTAATTCTAAAGTATAGGCAAGTTGCTTTTTCACCAGCTCCATAGTGCTTTGGTTTAACAGTGGGCTGCTGAGCTTGTATTTCTATGTAACAGAATTTTTTATTTATGTTGCTTCATAAAAGGAAAATATTTTCATTTATGTGAGGTGTATAGGCAGGTACTGGAATCTGCTGTAGTTGCTCTGCTTCAGGGAAGGATGGGGAGGAAGATGAGAGAGAAATGCTAAAATAGAGCTAGCAGCAAATTTAATTTTGATGAATGGAATGAACTCAAAGGCTTTGATGTTGGTCTGCTTGGACTTTTGTTTTGTAATAGTCGCTTAGGATGCTGTTGCTGTTCAGCTTTCTGCCATTACTCAAGAAGACTGGAATTTTTAAGTTGGGGAATGTGCAAAAGGAAGCAGGGTAAAAGAATGACATCAGATATAAGCAAGCAACTCATAATGAATTAGTATCCAAGAGACATTTTAACAAACTGGTGTGCTGTTGCCCATTTTACTGATAGCACTGGCTTTTTTTTTTTTTTTTTTTTTTTGTAAAAGGGAAACCAGATTCTCAGCAGCCTTTCGATTGAAGAATACAAGGCCACACTGAAAATGATAAAACAAGCCATTCTTGCCACAGACCTAGCACTATACATAAAGTAAGTCAAAGGCAAGTTTGGCTGGACAGTCATTGCTGGATGTTTGAATTGTGTCAGCATGCTGCAAAAACTTATGTTTTAACTTCCTTAAAGGAGAAGAGGAGAATTTTTTGAACTTCTAAGGAAGAAGCAATTTAATTGGGAAGATCCTACACAGAAGGAGCTATTTTTGTAAGTAAAAGCAGAATGATGAAGTCATCAGTTAATATTATTAGGTACCTGATTTTCAATACCATGTTGCTGTGAATTTCATTAAAACCAGCAGACCTGTGTGCTCTGGGCTTGTACAAACTGCCACTAGCATAGTGGCCAGTGGCCAGTCACTGAGCGACTCCCTGGGTCTGAATTACAAACTCTGCAACCTGTACAATAAACTTTGTTAAGTAGCATGTGGAGCTCTACGAACATTTCTGTTCTTCCCAGGAGAGTGTAGGGTTCCTGCCTATGTAGCATGTTCTTTTGCTGTGGATACTTTATACTTCAATATTGAATATTGAATTGTTGAAACTAATAGCTAAAGATTCAGGACAGGCAGCTTGTTTTGAAGCAGGGAAGAAAAGAGAACATTAAGAACAGAGACATATTGTAATGCACAGCTACAGAAAACCAGGCTTACATAGGCTCTCTTGGAAAGAAAAGATGCCAAGTTTCAATTCAGTGCCTTTAAAAACCAGTCTAATTTAGTCATGTTTTATATCTATTCTTATTCCAGTTCTTGGCCCTCATACTGTCAATAAAATGGCAGTCACTGCTAATGTCATAAACAAATAAATGTGATGTCTGTCCAGTAGCAAATGGAATGAAACAGTTCATTTGATGTGAATCCATCGAATAAGCTGGTCCAGCTTTGCTCATTTCTGCATGCTCATTTCACACAAATAGTCAGTCTGCTGCATCACTGAGCCTTGGATACCTTTATAACTTCACTTTAACTTATTTCCTTGATGTTCCTTGAAATTTTATATTGTTTTATTAATCACTTGACTTGGTGGCTACATTTCATAGGGGTTTTTTCTGATTTTTTTTTTCTACAGAGCAATGCTGATGACTGCCTGTGATTTATCAGCCATAACCAAACCATGGCCAGTTCAGCAACGGGTATATACTTCATTTTAAGATTTGCTAAATACAAATACTGCGTAACAGCTTCTGCTCTTTCCATCCAGTCCTTATTGCAAAAGCAGTGGTGGAATGCTTAGGAAGTACTCCTTCAAAGTGCTGTATGTGGACTGAAGACTTTCTCAGGTCTTTGTAGCAAGATCTGTGCATTTAGCTATGTCACCATGTTAGCAGTAACCTAAAGGTGAATCAGGAATCTTTGTTCTTTCAAACATTTCTGTGTTACTAGAAGGCAATAGTCAACTGATACAACACCTTAGTATCAGTTGACCTTTTTCTGTGTTGATCATTGCAGCTGGTATCAGTGATAAGATGCCCATGTGCCATTTTATTCACTTCGCTTTGTCAAAGTAAATATCAGCACAACCAAGTGTTTGGTTTGTGTACAGATATGTGCATGAAGAACTCTAAAAGCTAGTTGTTAAGCTGGAGAGTTTCATTACGGGGGGTCCCAATTCAATATATCCTAAGGAAAGACAGAAATAATAGTTTGGGTTGTAGGTAGCTAGTGAACTTTTAGGGCTCTCAATGTATGAAATCTCTTACAGATTGCTGAGCTTATAGCTACTGAATTCTTTGACCAAGGAGATAAAGAGCGGAAGGAACTCAACATAGAACCAACAGTAAGTGACAAAGTCATGCATAATCACCTCTTTCAAAATGGCCTCTACGAATGGCACTTCACATCATTACTTTCAAAAGCAACAATTTCTCCCACTAACCAGAATACAGGGCTAACTCCTTCCTAGTAGTCACTTTTCTTCTGTGGCTCTCAAACACCAATCGTGTGGTGTTATCTCTGAGCCAGAAGAACAGACTGCATTATTTCTTCTAAATCAGTATTGTCTAGGAAATACATTCCTAAATTAGTACCTGTTTGCAAGCTATGGAAACCCAGTAAGCATGTCTATTTGTCTAGCTATTTGGGGTCTGTCATTCCAAAGACAATCTCCTAAGGCAAGTCATGCAGTCAAATTACCTCCATTGTAACAAATACACCGATACCGTGCTGTGCTGAGCTTGCTGTGCGTGTTAAGGTGACACTTTTTAATTGCAGCCTTTCTCTTTGGTTTTGGCTAGGGTTTTATTTAATGCATTTAAACACAGAGCTTGTTTGCTTCTTATCTGCAGGATCTAATGAACAGAGAGAAGAAGAATAAAATTCCCAGCATGCAGGTTGGATTCATCGATGCTATTTGTTTGCAGCTGTATGAGGTATGATGCTGAAGCAAGAATTGCAAATACCTAAATCCAGAACTGCTCACTGTAGCCTGTGACAGATGCAGATTTAAAATTAGAATAAAAATCACATACAAAACTACTCCCTTAGTTAAAAAAGATTGTTGGGTTGGGTTTTTTGGGGTTCTTTTTGTTATATATTGCATATGGTTCATTATTCAGTTAAAGAAATTATTACTTTAGCCTTTATCATTAATATTTGTCTGATCAATGCATTTTGATATAAGAACATGTTGCCTCTTACAGCTTTCAGTGTATCACTCTTGTCATCTTGTCCCAAAGTCTGACTTGAACTGGAACAGCACATGGCTGACAGTGTCTGGGAGTTTTACATAGATTCAGAATATGCCAGCTTGTGTCCTAACCCAACAGAGAAGTGACAGTGACTTACCTACAGGGCACAGAGCACTAAAGAGGATGGGGAGCCTTATGGGGAGGAAGTGGCAAAACCAGTAACAGCACTGGTAAATTCAAGGAAGGGGCTATGGTTTGAGCTGATCCAGTGTTTTGTTTCTTTTGACTGGCATACAGGTAGGGAATATTACCTGCTTACACAGTTTTCTGTTTTCTTTAGTGAGTAATAAATAGTAAAACATATACACAACTTCAAGTGAGTAATAAATAGTAAAACATATACACAACTTCAGTGTTACTTTGAAAATGAACAAGCAAACAGTTCACTCACCCAATATTCAAATGCTATAAAACCAAACAATAACAAGGGTTGTAATGACAACCTTTTCACTGTTTTCTTTGCTTTTCTCCAGTCAGTAGGAATGTGACACACAGCACAAACATAAATGAGTTCCCAATACAGCACTGCAAGTATGTGACTTACCATGTTATTCAGAGTAGGTCAGGTCCCAATGAGTTGAAGTTTTGTAGCTTGTGTTAGCTAGGTAATCAGTACAGTTAAACTGAATGATCTACACGTCTTCATTTTAAGTGAAAAAATAAAAGCAATGTGTTTCATTCTTTCCATTTTTTTTAATTGAAAAAGTACCATGTAGCACTTCTAAATGCTGTTTAGATATACACAGATAAATAAAACAGGAAAACTACAGAGATATCAGCCCTATTCTTGTAGTGTAAATGGACAATAATTCAATTAGGTCTACTGGAACTAATAAAGCAGCCTATAAAACCAAAAGGATCTATGGAGATTTATACAAACTGGGAACTCAGTAGGGTCTGTATATAAAGTAACAGGAGAACTACACATTGCTACCTCAAGTTATTTCAGCAAAACATGAATTGCATGTGAAATTCTGACTGATGTTACATTTTGTACAGTGACCAGCAGAGGGGCCAGGATTCTCCTCTGTGTACTTTGCCGTTGGTCATAGTTATTACAGAATCAGTGGGCTCAAACACTCTTTCCATACCTCAGTCTAATCTGCAGTAGTGCCAGGTAATTTTGTTCACATTTGATATGCAGCAGGAAGTCTTCCTTGAAGTTTAAAATACATGTTAATTTTCGATTAAATATGCACCTCGCATTTAATTCATTCTGGTCTCTCATGGTAATCTTTAAGAACACTTACTGTGTTGTTAATATGTTTTACATATTCTTGATTTATTTCAGGCCCTAACGCATGTGTCAGAGGCCTGCTACCCTTTACTGGATGGCTGTAGAAAAAATAGGCAGAAATGGCAATCCTTAGCTGAACAACAAGAGAAGAATCTGATTAATGGAGAAAGCAATCAAGCCAAACAGAACTGAGATGCTGATTTAACAACCACAAGCTTGAGTTCACATAGAAAACATAGCAATAGGGGAGCTCTGCATTTTGCTAAACACTGTATGAATTTGGCTTATGTTTTGCCACTGCTGTATTATTTTTCCACATTTCAAGATATAGCATGACCATGTATGTACCAAGGTTATACAAAGATAGTGTGTTTCCTTTATTACATCTAATAGAGATGGAAAAAGATCGGAAAGGGTATTTTTTGCTACCTTATTCTGTGAGAAGGTACGAGTGCAGTTACTCAACTGTCCCCGAGAGCCTATTACTTTACAGATGTATATAGCTGTTTAGTGATCATGTTGTGGCCAGTATCTTAAAGACTGCTGCATTTCACATCTTTTTTCCTCTTCCAGTCTTGTTGCATTACGTTATAAAAGTAATGAGCAGTCTTGCCTTTTCTCTTCCCAGAGGTTCAGAGGAAGGACTGGGACTACCTCTTGGGAGCCTAATCCAGTATATACTATGCTAACCTCTTTCAGGAGATGAAAGGGGGCTTTAGAGTGAAAAAGTCCCAGAAGCTGTGCACCCAGTACGTTTTTTTCACACTAGAGAAATACCTTAGCAAATGTCTTACATTTAGAGAAATTAAAAAAAAAAAAAAACAAAACCAAAACCTGTGAATTACTAAGCAATGGGGGTCTTAAGAATTTTGTGGTAGGAGTGTCACAAATATCCATAAATAATGAAAATTACTTGAAGGTCAATGAAATGTCACAAGATAACTGACAGCTCTCATAGAAAGCTGCAAGAAGCACACAGAGAAATGGAAACTAAACACGGTCATTTTTGTATGCTGGTTTTAACTTCCTTTGGAAGTTGAATTTAACATCATCATAAAAAACAGACTGAATCATGGGCAGGAACAGTAGAAGAGAATATAACTGCAAGAGCAGAGATGAAAGAGATGAATCAGAATGATGCAGATATGGTGACACTTCTGGTGACTATCAATGACTGATTCTTGAGGCCAGTGCTATTATGAAATGGCTATGGTTCTAAGCTTTATGTTAACACATTTTAAAAATCATTTTTATCATTAGTTAATGTTAACAATAATTAATCACAATACCTTAAAGTAATAGGAGAAAAAGAATACCGAAAGCAAAACCAGCCAAGAGTGCTACAGGGATTTGCCATTTTTATTTGAGCCATTAATGTTCAGAAAGGTAAGAAATCTATTGACTTGCACTTGTGAAAAAGGTAACATTGGTATTTTATTTAAATGAAGATGACTAATAAAATTTTTCTTTAATTGGGAGACAGTTCAAGATAATATACGCATTAGACCAACCCCAACGTACAAGGGATTCCGATAGTGTGCAGCATTTCTGCCAACCTAAGTTATTTGTTACTGATTAAATCCTATGTCAAACTTCCTTAATGACTACCAATATTGTAATTACTTTTATATTATGCAATATTATTGCAGCTGAATTTGAAAAAAACAAAATCTACAGAATATTTCTCATTATTTTCCAGATTAAAAAAAAAAATAATGGAATTAAACAATAATAGACTTCCAGGGCTACTATTACGCAGTGCTCCATATATGTGTTTATATGCAAACACAGTACAATGTATGTATGTAGTATGTCACAGCTTTTGAGAAAAATGACAGCAGCCTGCCCTCCCAACACACTCCCCAGAAAGAAGTTTTTTGGTACTTCTTGATAAACAGGAAACTTTGCTTCAGGATTTGCATAGTCCTTGTATATTCTTTTCCTTGAATGCTTGAGATATTGAAATGTAATTATCATGGTAACTGATGAGATACATACTTAATATAAATATGACTAAAGTGTATGTATATAAAGGTGTATTCTAGCTAGCACAGTTGAGATTAGTAATTCATAGGGACAGCATGGCAAATCAGCTACAGTGATACTACAGTGTAGTAACATGTCATTTTTATTAAGATCCCAGCATTTCTTTGCTATATTGTGTGTTCAGGAAACCTTTAGTATAGCTATTACAAAGGAGTGCTGGGCTCATATTTCTGACTTGAAAAAAATGGACATGGTGTTGCATTTTTTCAAAGGTTCACATAAAATTAACAGTTCTACATTATGTGCACATATATCTAATTACACATCTGTACACATTTATCCCACAGAATCTCTTCTGCTACAAAGATTGGAACATACATAGAAATGTGGTTCCTAGTAAATGAACCATTTAAATTTCATAATACCTATATATATTTTTAAAAAAACAAACCCTTTAAACTGTTGTTTTGAGAACCTTAAAAGCATCACCCTCCAGCAACTGTGTGCATGTAAAGATAAACTTCTGAACTCCAGTTCAATGCACTTTAGCTGGCAGTGGCACAGACTAAATCAGAACAGTGTCTAATTTCTACATAAGATTTCTCAAAATTACTAGGTAACTGAATTTCCAACCCATTATGCAGAAGGATTACGAAGAGTCAGCCCTGGCCCCTTAAAATTAGGAGATGTTGCTCGGGTCATCTGATTCGTGCCCCTTATAATTATTCACAAGAAGATAGCAGATGGAAAAAAATGCTTTGCTCATAATAAATTCATACATGTTTTAAGGTTTTATAGAGACCTAGTATTTCAGGCAGATTTCTACATTAGCTTTAGTTAGGAGTCTTGGCTCTGTGACACTGTAGTTTCTTCTTCATACCAGATCACATGCAGTTTATATTCCACAAGGTTTCAGCTTTTTCACAGTTCCTGCTGTACTTCTTCAGGGACTTGCACTAATTTGAAAGATTACAGAATCACACAAAGGTTAGGGTTGAAAAGGATCTTAAGATCATCTAGTTCCAAACACGTTGCCAGGGACACCTCACACTAGACCATGTCGCCCATGGCTCTGTCCAACCTGGCCTTGAACACTGCCACGGATGGAGCATTCACAACTTCTTTGGGCAACTTGTGCCAGTACCTCACCACCCTCACAGTAGGGAACTTCTTCCTTATTATCTAACCTGAACTTCCCCTGTTTCAGTTTAAACCCATTCCCCCTTGCCCTACTGCTACAGTCAATGATGAAGACTGCCTCTCTGGCATCGCTGTAGGCCCCCTTCAGATATTGGAAGGCTGCTCTGAGATAAGCATGAACACTGGAGCTTGAATAACAAAATTAGTTTGGCCAGAGTATGACAAATGACAAGCACTGGACTTTTTGGTTTGGATTTTCACAGGAACAAGAAACATGACAGAATCTGGCCTGGTAATCAGTGACACCTGCTAAATGCAGCAAATTGTGACAGCAAGATATTTGATCTTTATCATTGCTAGATGAATGGAAATTGCATAGGAAAGTTTATTTTCCACATTTTGATAATGCTATATGACAATTCTGCTATAATATTTTGCTATAATATTAATATAATAATATTTCTGCTAACTTTCACAGCATGAGCTTGTTATGCAAGGGCCTAAGGCATGCTCAAATGCCCATTTGAAGTCAATTAGATGATTCCCGTTTAGGTCTGTGTGAGTTTGATTGAGCTGTATACAAAGTGATGGAATTTTTTTTTTTTACCTATGAAGAGGGACTAAACTCTTACCCTTGGTAACATCTGCCTCACCTGTTCTTTGCTGTAGTCAGCTATTCTTGCTGATGCCTGAGGTACCTTACAGATGTAACTGAAGTTAGAATTTGAGCCCTCTATTTATTGACATGGCAGACATCTGCATGTTTCTCAAAGAATGTAGTGTGAAATGCACTGTAAATAGTTTTAATATATATTTCTATTATAGTTTAATAAAAATCTAAATCACAGTCACTAGCCACTCAGTTTGTCTATTTGTATTCTTTTACTTATTGAAAATATTTGAACAAATACATTGTTTCTGGGCACAGTACTTTTGTACTAGGTTAAGGGGGTTACTCTGCATATTATGTTTTGCCTTTAAGCAATATTAAAGTCTTCTGAATGTTACAAGGTTTTGCTTGCTTCTGTCGTATGACTGCTTAGTAAAACTAGTTACGTAAGAGAATCATTAGTACTTACTGTACAGCTGAAAGAGAATATAGTCAGGTTATTCTCTAAGGTCAAACTGCTACTTACTGTACAGCTGAAAGAGAACATAGGTTATTCTCTAAGGTCAAACTGCTGCTTATTACTTATTTCCTCATTCTTGTCTTTGTACTGTTTTCATGCTTTTTAAAATAAAAAGCACGATGTCAAATTTTACTGTTATGTAATAATATTGAGGTGGTATTTTCAACAAAACATTGTTTCCTGATTCAAATAATTGCTTGTGTAAATGTGTATTTTATAATAACTTCTCTCAGTCCTAGAAATCCAGAAAAGAAAAACTTTACTATTAATATCAAGATACTTACAGCCTAAGTACTACTTAAGTAAGTGAGCCAGTGGTACAGTACTTCTCATTTAAAAACATCAAAAAATATTTCACTGCTTCTAACCACCAGAGAGCACTGCAACTACACTTACTAGCTGTCAGAAACCAGTTTATTGGATAAGTAGAACTAGCAAATACAATTGTTACACAGATCCATCTTCTTACCAAGTATCAAGTATTCCTGGAGTAGCACATAAGAGAGATGGAAATAGTTAACCCCATGCCTTTAAGCGAAAGTGTGACAAAACTATTTTTGACAACAAAAGCCTCATCCCATGTGAGCTGCTGATCCTAGAAGTAATTCTAGACCAATGTGTTTCCTGGCAATTTCTCTTCTTTGCCTATTAGCTTCTCCACACCAACACTTCTAGCTTTTTTAGCTGTAGGCAAAACCAAAAAGTATGTACATTCCTGACAAACAACAGCCTCATTCAAAAAGTTATGAAGGGCAGATTTAGTTCAGCACAAAACACAAGCACTGCTTGCTTGAACCAACTGAAGTTTATGAGTGCAACTGAACAACTGTTTTTGTGTATATCTACATTGATGGTAATTGTTTGCTGTTGAGACTACAATCTTTCCAGCCCACTCACCAACCTAGTCATGCTCCTGCTTAGTCTTGCTGAATGTTTGAATTAATTTGTGAGAAGTGGTGCAGTTTTCAACAGGAGTACTAATACCTTTCTTACGCAGCCCAGAAAATAATATAACCTTAAAAGAGGGCATTTTTATTGAAAAGGTGAAAAATAATATTATATTCGGTCCTTCACATTTTGCACAACTATGATACCTTTTTAACAAATGAAAAAGACAATAACTCATTCCTCCAGCCATATTTTTAGTAACAGTGGTGACAGCTATTGCTGACATGCATTTCACATTCCTGTGAAATCTCACCCTTTAAGATTCTTCAGAAATAATTCAAATGTGTGAGTTGTTACAGTAGTTAGCTTTAGGATCTAAAGGTATGGAATCTGACAGCCATCGAGATTTTGAGCCCTTCAGAGAAGAGTGGCATTTCTTAGCCATATGCAAAACTTTAGAATTTCAATTTAAGTAAGTTGAAACATACCACGTTATAAACACAGTTTTCACTTTGATATTTACAATCCATAATTTGTTGAAATGCCTGGCTGCATGTTTTCCCCCCGTTATTTCAAAGCTCTTATTTAAGACAGAAATTTATTTTTACACTTCCTGAAAGACTGAACTGTTCTCTAAACAGCTGCATTATTTTCTGTTCTGAATCTGTACTATCAAGTAAAGATAAAATCCTCTTTCCTGCTGAAATATGAGGATGATCAGTTTAAGCGATAGCCTGCTACTACCCACCCAGTGGTTCATAATGGCTGATAAACATCATTAAAGTGTAAATCTATTTATCATCAAAGATCTTTAACAAAAACTAGTAGAGTAAAATACAGTTATGTCACTAGTTTCCACATGATTCATTCACATATAGGCACTAGTTCACAAAACTTTTTTGTAGTAGTTAATCAACTCACTGGCACATTATGATATGCATGGCTTTTTAATAGAAGGGACATTTATTTTACAGATTAAGTAGAGGGATCAAATTGATCAAAGGCACATACAAAGTCTCTTTCTGAGCTGGAAATAGAGCCAAGATATGGATGTCCATTCTGCTTTTATATGAGATACTAAACAAATGTTTTGAAGACATATTTTCCTTTTGGATATATAAATATTTAAATATCTAAGCCATACAGGGTGCTCTCTTGCTATGATGCTGAGCTCAAAAGAACTCTGAAGCTTACTATTTTACAGGTGAGATAAGATTCAAGTCAATAATCCAGATAATCACAATAATATTTGGTGGAGTTTGGAGCTATACGATAATCAAGAGCAAAAGTGTATAATCAGCAAATAGTTGTGCTGAAATGAACTACAGGTCCAGCTCAAATTTTGGAGAAACCAAAAAGACTGATGAAGACTTTCCATACTCTACATCATTAGCTCATTTGACTATAACTCAGTCCTACACTTTGATCACATTCCATATTCTGAACTAAAAGAAACTACTTCCCTAAATGTCCCTATTATTTGCCTAGAAAATATACATTTTAATACCTTAGATAAACCTGACACAAAGCACGCAGGTCAACCAACATACCAGTCTCTGTGTGACAAGTGACAAATGGCACTAATGCTCAGAGATTAATATAACCTTTACTGGAAAAGCACACTTGTCTTTATTGGCAATTCTCCACTCTCACCCTCTTTTCATTAATACTAGGTTAGATTCTACTATTCCAAGTAATCCTAGGATTCACTTTAGCACACAGTAATGGATGGAGTAAATACCAAAGTTGTAACTGCTTAAAAAAAAAAAAAACTGCATTTTGCTTCTAGATATTCTAACCTGGAGTTTACTAGCTCATGCACTTCAGTTCTGTTCAATAATCAGCTCTCAAAAACATGAAGCACTTTATGGATCAGAGCCATTACACAGGAGTGCATACAGACAGTTAAGAGTAAGTTTTAAGATTCACAGCCCACTACTAACTAATCAGAGAAATGGATCTATACTCACTGGAAGTTTCTAAATGATCTTCAAATGTTGAATCTTCATGTTGAGCAGACTGCAATATCAGCAGCATCTAGGAGATTCTCCTTGATTGAAAAGGAAACCAGAAACTTGGCAAACAGGCAGCTGGGGTAGGACAAAATCTAGCTCAAGTATGATCTAATCCTGCAGCAATACAACATACAATAAAATACGTACTTTGAAATTATTCACCCAAGAGATGGCATTAGTTCCATTGAGCCCCGTGCTGCTAGGCCACCCATAGTTATGCTAAAGTTGGCTTTACTGGCCAACTATTTTTTAAACAGAATTACCTATTTACCACATCAACAGAAATTTAAGTATTGTGGTTTAAATGCTTAGTAAACTTCACAATAAGGGATCCTGAGAACTTGAATGATTTAAGTGCCCAACCGTTCTCGCAATACATCCCAAGACATAGAGAAGAATCACGCAATAGAACACATGCATATAAAGACAGACAAATCAGTTGACAGCTACCAGACAGAAAACAGTTAATCTGCATGATTTTGACAGGGATTCATCTCTTTTTAATATACAATATTATATATAATAATATTTACATAAGTATATTATGTTTATGCTGGCACCAGGCCTTAACCACTCCATGGTAAAGCTGAGTTTTGGCTGAGCTCTACTGTCATGGTTAATTTTAGGCAGAACAACTTGAAGACAAATCACAAAATAAATGGGATAGATGAATATAACACACTACAAAAGCATTTTTGTCACCCTGATCTTTGGACCCTCATTGTCCATCACCATCATGATACAGGTTGGCATGATTACCACAGACTGGCATGATCAGATTGGCATGACCATATAAGTTAATTATTTATTTCTATCAACCTCATTTAGAGATCAAACTTCAAAGTTAAAAAGTTTGTCTGTTTTCAGTGTTCTGAAGCTTGCACGATGAAGAAAGCCACAAAGCCAAGAATACACTCCCTTAGCTTTTATGACTTACATGCAACCAGAAACACTAAAACCCAGGTTTTTCAATGCACCATCTAAGCAAAAACTGTAGTTTTGAAAGCCACACAAGGATGACACAGACAGAAGGAAAAAGATTGTGGAATATTCCAACATTAAACAAAAAATACTGTAAATACAATATTAATTATGATTTTAGAAGGAAACCCAGCTTTTATAGGAACTTGAAAGAATTCTGATTAAACTGTGTATCATATGATTCTGGTAAGACAACTGAAGTCAAATTTTAGCGTGTCAATAGTCCTAAGTAACTCATGTAAATTGTGAGAGATTAAAAAGATGGCTGCTTGTTCTAGCACTGACATTCCAACAGACCTCAGAGAAGAACAGTTCTTTATCCTGTCAGTGCTACACCAACATAGAGACACCATGAAACTCATAAATATTGACCACCTGTAGAGATTCCTACTTAACTGACAGATCTGTGGGGCTGATCTGAACAGGATCCTAAGGATTCATGCCCAGTGAAAAGAAATGTTAAGGAAAGGAAAAATGAGAGAGAAATGGAGCAACAAGTTTTGATGCGAAATTCAGGACCCACCTATTTGCTGCTCACACAGTAAAAATGTTTGAAGTAAAAAAGTTTCGTAAGCCTGACTTCTGAGGGAGATAAGAATCACAAAGGGGGAAAGGCAAGTTGTGATATAACTGACTAGAAAAATACATCTGAGAGATCTTCCTCTTAGTTGAGGACTTGCTCCAGAAGACCCTTCCCCTATTTTAAGGTTCAGAAAAACTGCTGACAAAAGTCTGATGTAGAAATTCATTCTTAACCTGCAGCATGTCACTACCCTGAGTTACTTTCTCAAAGGTTAAGAAGACAGACTGGATTCAAATGAGGAAAGCAATCACTAACATTAGTTTTGTTTAAATACAGAAACACTGTTTCAGATAACTTAGCATTTCTTAAATGAAATTAATTGAGAGGTTCCTGGACAGAATGCAGAACCCACCTGAAAAGTAGAAAAGGTTTCTTGAAATGCTCAAAATAAAGGTAATTTCCTATTTGTTAGATTTTATATATACCTAAAATAACATGAACTTCAGTTTTCTACTGGATACAAGAGAAGCGGTTCAAAAGTTGCACTGAACTACACTTACTGTCAGAAAGAACCCTTCTGCAAACATTGTAAAGAGAGTTAATAACTTTATTATGCAACAATAAATTGTATAAACTATAACCAAACACTGGCTATTTTTGTTTATGTGTATATACCAAATAAATAATATAGTTTGACAATGATAACTACAAGGGTCAAGAAACACCCCAGTGCAATAAAAAGAGGTAATCTGACTCTAACAGAAACTCATTTTGCCCATTTTCTGAGCTGCCTGAAAGGTAAGATAGGCATTGACTAACAGAAACTCATTTTGCCAATTTTTTGAGCTGCCTGAAAGGTAAGACAGGCATCTGTGATTAGTAGAGCACTGGGCATGAGCTCTGACACTTTTTGAGACACTGAGTTTGGATTTAGCACCATGCTAACACAACTATTCATTTTAGAGTTAGCTAATTTTTACCCAGTTCCAATTACAGGGGCTAGCATGCATATATTTCCCTAAGTCAAACATCTTCAAATGTCTTGCCTATACCAGACAATGCTTCAGTTCTCAGTGAGATACAGTATTTCAATTTTGTCCTTCACAAAAAAATGTTAGTTCTGGAATTCTAATATTTATATACAGCCAGGACTTTACTAAAACTATGCCTGCTTCTTTGCAAATTGTGTAACTTTCATGTAAGTCAAGTTGATAAAAACCACATGAAAATGTGAAGAAACTGTAAAAAAACATGTAAAAAAGCATGTAAAAAATACATAATAAAGCCTACCTGGTGTTCTTAGATATTGTGGAATACTTCCCTCACCACCACTAACAGTAAACCACCTGAACATCTTCCCTCTGGCAGGCTTCTTTACCTTGCAAGAAGAGGTAGAAAGCACAGGAAAAGTGGCAGGTGTTGCTTCTTCCTAGCACTGAAGAAAAAAAGACACTTCTAAGACAGAAGACCACAGCTCTGAGGACAGCAGCTGGAACACTCATCACAGGAGTTTCCTTGGCAGATCGAAGATAACCTCTGCAAGCTCCTGCTGTGAGAGTCTTCTTGAACTGGAAAAGCTGTAGCTGGAACACGTGTATTCACAACTACAACACACTAGCTTGCATCAAATCCCATCTTAAGACCAAAAGGTCTGGAAAAAAATAATTTTAACTGTAACGCATGGTCAACTTCTAGCACCCTGTTTTGGCTTAAAGTATGGCTCCTTTCTCTACCTTACTGATAAGTTTCACTACAACTCAAATATGATGAATAAAATGAACAGATTGGCAATTCTTTATTAAGATCTGCAATAAAGATGCTATCATGTTTTGAGGGCAATAAGGGAGAGATTCAGCAATGCAGTGCAGTCATGACTGGAAATTTGATTAAAGTAAGGTAATCTTCTCCTTGAAAAGAATTAGTGCATCAGTTGAGCTTTAGTCAGCCACATCATCCTGTAAACTGCTGTCAAGATAAGCTAGTACATAAATTCTCTTTGCAAAAGTATGTTACTTCAGAAGAGTCCAGCTAGCAGAAACATGGCATTTAACGGTACCTGGAAAATAGACAGAAATGAAAACTATGAAAAGTTCATGGAGGCAATGGGTAAGTCTTACTTTTCCAATGCGTTCTACAAGAATAATACCACTATCACTGAATACAAACTCAAGCTTTCTATGAACCACCTTCTGGCTAGCCTGTCCTTTTGCTGCTTGCTGCTCTGCCCTTGCATAGTGTACTGCATTTGTTTTCAGAAGATCACAAGGGGGAGAGGGGACACTGCAAAATGTTCTGATTTTAATTATATTATTTTAATCTTAAGCAACTTAACTTACTGCAGCAGATTTACTTCAGCAGAGGAAAGAATCTCTAAATCTGCGTTTGAGTAAAAGGCTCAGACAATCTGAATGATACACTTTCAGCAGAATTCTACAGCAGGAATATTAATTTTATAACATGAAACTACTTTTAAAATTACACAGGAAGGAAATCATTCTTCAGTTGTACAGAAACACATGATTCAAGTAATTTTAACATCCTGATATGTGGGAATCGCCGGGAGACGAGCTCATCAGATGATGACCGACAAGTCTCAGTTTATTGCTAAGCAGATGGATACTTACATACCTTGCTTGCATGTTTATAGTTTGGTTACAGAGAGATTATTGGCTTATAGCTTTTACATGTTACAAGATCATTGGCTTATAGCTTTTACATGTTACAGGATCATTGGTTTATAGCTTCTACATTTTTGCAGCTACACCGTGCACCCCCCCACCATCCTCCTTCTCATGCACTTATCACTTAGTGTCCTTGGCTGTGATTGGTCATAGTATGTTGCTGTTTGCCGGTGTCCTTCATTTCCTCATTATCTGGTGTGAGAGGTTTGCACCATGTTCTACACAGATGTCTTGTTTCAGCTGGTTGATGGGAACGTGACCTTTTGACCTTTTTCGACAAGCCAATCCTCCACACTGATACTTTAAGTTTTCGTAAACTGTGCATTATATGGATATAAACATAACCATTCCAGCTGGATAGTTTGTACTGGTGAATATGGCCTCAATAAAAAGCGAAGAAGAATGAGAATTTGGGTTAGAATGCTGGAATAAACTCATTTCACCACATAAAAGTCACTAAAAAGAGACGGAGATGATGCTCCAGTTTTTGTGGTGGGTTTTGTTTATTTTTTCTGATTTATGTTAATTGATTTTCCTAGGTGTTAACATGATGAAAAGAAAGTTAGGAGCTCATGATAATTTGAAGATCACTTTTCAACAAGATGGAAAAAAATTTACTCTCAAAGAATCAAGCAACTTCCGTACCATAGACATTGAATTCACACTGGGAGTCAATTTTGATTACAGTTTGGCTGATGGGACTGAACTTACTGTAAGATACTTCCTATATTATTATATATGGCAATAACTTTATGAAGTACAGTTTCAAGATGAATAGTTTGTCTCCTAGTTTTTAATTTAAATTTTACTTTTAAAGTGTGACTGCTCAGGAATGCTTACAGGTTATATACAAAATCAGAAGGTTTGTCTTGGTTTTGGCTGGGATAGAGTTAATTTTCTTCCTAGTAGCTGGCTGGGTTTAAACCGCGATAATAGTCTTAATGATTCAACACTGTACCATGAAACTCAGGGTTCCACAGAGGGTCCAAAAATGTAGCAATTTTCACTACATGAAATCCAGGCAAATGCAATTTTATTACTTGCAATACTCAAGTCTAGGACCTAGAGGGCAGAATCAGTATACAAAATTTCTCTCTGTTGTTGCAGTTAACTAAAATAAAGAGTGCTGAGCACTAAGAACATCTTGCTTGACTACTATGCAATTAACTAGTGGGTTTATTAAAATTTCATTTTTACAGTCTTTCTCTTAATGTCCAAAAAAGCATTATTACATTGTTTTAATCTCTTCTCACTTTAAAGCATTCCTGCAGTTTTTAAATCAAATCAGTGTCATATCTATAGGAAAACATTTGCAGGGGTGGGTTTGTTGTATGTTTGTTTGTTTCCCATTACAGGGCTCTTGGAACATGGAAGGAAAGAAACTTGTAGGCACATTTACTAGAAAAGATAATGGAAAAGTACTCAAAGCAAACAGAGAAGTCATAGGTGATGAACTTGTTCAGGTGAGTTAAGTGGTCACTTACAACTTTACAACATAATAACTGAAAAAAATTAAAAGCTTTTCTGAAAGTGGGAAATATTTTCTTCAAGCCAAATAATTTAAAATATTTTCAGTTAAAATTCTCAAATCAAGTAATCTATCAAAATTTAAAGATTTCAAATAAAACAACCTGTGACTTCTGTTTTTCTACCCACGTGACCTGTATATTATCAATGCATTCTGATGCCTCTGAATAAAACCTGTATACAGAAGATATATATAAACAGACAGACAGAGAGATAGACAGACATACAGACTGTGTAGATACGTTCTTTTTCAAGTCTCTGCCTTGAGAAGCCTTACCACAGCAGCTTACTACAGTGTAATGCTATCAATGGCCAGTAAGTGTCCTTTTTGAAAGAAAGTTTGGTGTTGGGGCAGGAGATGATGCACAGAGGGCTAAGTCTGAAACAAAAGGGAAATGTTTCATGGCTCTGTAGTTGAACTGAACTGTAATGCTTTAGGATGCTCTCCGTTAGAGGGACACAAGCTTCTTAAAAGGACAAAATAAAAAAAACCCACAAAACACCAACCTCATGGACAGCTGTGAGATGCGATATACCAAAACATACAGTCCAATCCTTCAGTGCTTCTAACAAAAACAGTCACACAGATGAAACCTGTTAAATAGTGGTACTGGGAACACAGGACTTCAACACTTCAGGTTTTTTCTGAAGTCCGCAAAAGCTCTCCTGTAGTGGTCCAAATGCCTGCATAGAGAATTTATGCCTACTGACAACAGGCTGCTTTTCTCATGTTCTTTCCTCAAAGCCTGCACAAGAGCGGCAGGACCCTCATGGCCACAAGTCACAATTCATTAAATCACTACTGCCCATCTCTCAATAGCATCCATGAAATGAAACTAAAACCAGTCACTGATTTTTCTTCCTGATTTCTTAACAGACTTACATATATGAAGGAGTGGAAGCCAAGAGAATCTTCAAAAGAGCCTAAGAACTTCACCAAGATCAGCACCAGAAAAAAAAAAAACCACACACACAAAAAAAAACCAACAAAAAAAAAACCCCAAACCAAAACAATGAAAAAAGACAATTTTTCTATATATCGTCTGCCTTTTTTTTTTTTAACTTTTATCCCCTCACAGCAGCTCTTAAACTGCAATTACTTAGCCCTGCTGAAAACACAGACTAGTTCCTTATTTTTATTGTTTTGCCTTGAATAAACAAAATCCAATTATAATTTGATACCAATACAAAAATGTTGTTTACACCAAGTCCTATCTGAGTGCCATAATGTAAAAGGCTGCAGAAATTATTTTCTGTAAGCAGAACTTAAATAATTTCTTGCATTGGTTCTCAAATCACAACTTAGTTTCCTTACCATACTATTTATATGGATAAACGGTTTCTCTGTGTATTGAATTTTATGTAATATCGAGGGAAGCCTGAAAGAAACCTCAGAGCACCCAAGTCTCTAAGACTATGCTGTGTAAATATAAAAATGGAATAAACATAAAATATGGTGTGATAATACAGCTCATTTGGAGGTCTTAAATGATACCCCATTAATACCTTCCTCTAATCAACAGAAATAATATAAAGCATGTACTAATGTTATACTGGTATCTCACAGAAAGTAATTTCATTGTGCTTGTTTCAAAAAATATCACAATGCTTTTAAACATAGAGATTTTCAGTTGTTGCCATTTATCAGGGGTTCAAATAATTCCGTGTCAGGAAGAGAATTAGCAGGCTCTGCACAAGTTTGTTTTAGGACATGAACAAAAATATTGAAAGGATTTTAACAAGAGAAGGAATGATTTCAAACTACGTTGACTCCAAACACTAGTGTTTCTGACAGGTGACAAATAAGCACCATGTTCTGCTCATGCTGTCCAATCTGTGTTTTTCAACCCAGCCTCACACCCCTTGAGTTGCACTGTTTCCTCAGGGCTGCAGTAAAAGCGCCTCCTGAGGGTCAGCGCTCGTTACATCTGCTGTGTCCCTCTAATGAGGCCTCCCAATGGTCAGCTAGTCCTGTCCCCATGTCTAAAAGGCAGTGTGCCTCCCGGTCCTGGACCCCTTCTCATACATCAGCAACACTCTTGTCCTTCAGCAGACAAGCAAGCCCTGAAAGGCTGATTCATGTAAGGCTTTTTGCCAAAAGGTCACAATACCACACGGCCCTGAGGCCAAAACTAAGATTCACATGCAACCATATTTGTCATTATGATTTTAGTGGGTTTTTAATACCTCACAAAATTTACTCCCCTGTTTTATCGGCTCTCTTTGACTAACTTTTTTTGCTGGCCATAAACGAATAAAAACGAAATCAGTGTTTTCCTTGAGTCATTTTTTGCAACTGCATCCTCTCTTAGCCTGTGTTTTTCCGGTCTTCAGCGTCTCACAGCTCCCTCTACTGCCAAAACGCTCTCATGACGCTAATAGTACTCGAGTTCGGACAGATGACCCTTGTTTATAAATTTGGATTTCCTCTCCCAGATATTGATTGCATGAAATTACCAGTGTACATTTTTTTCTTACATAATCATCTTTCAGTGGTAGATTTAGACACATATCATAATTAAGAGTACTACTTTCAAGAGTCCTTCAAAAAGGACTGAAAAGCAAGGCTATGAAAAACTAGAAAAAACCCCACCAAACAAAACCGACATCCTATAATCTGGATTTTGTTTAGATACTAAAGCGTTTAAAAGGGAGAGGGACAAAGAATGTAGTATTCAGTACACCGTGTGACAGTTATGTGCCCTGAAAAAGGAGACTAAATTATAAGAAGCCCTGATTATCCAAGTGCCTTTACAGAATTTGACCTTTGTAATCATTTGCATGTCATCACTGGTTTCAGGAAACTGGAGAATGCCAGTTTATTTCTGTTAAAGGCTTTACTGGCTGGAATGAAAGCTGCATTAAGTTTCTGAATACATTCCCTCCTCCTTCCCTGAGGATACTTATCAACACCCGCTATTAAGGCACTTATCTATGCAACACCCAACCCACTAATGCCCTGATGCATGGTTATTTTGATCTAGATTATCAGATCTGTTTGACTGATTGGCTCCCATAATCAGTAGGGTATTTTGTTCGATAAGTATTTGAGAGATTAATTTAGTTCATTCTGGACTTCATACAAGACTACAGACTGAAAAGTAAACTGATAATTATTTACTAAAAATAAGATACAGCAAAAGTATGTAACAACTCCAAATACTGCAGACATGCCTGGACAGCAGCTGTACTTAAAAAAAAAAATTAGGAAAAATCGTTAAAGACTCAGTCTCCAGTACTTGAGACTGAGATCATTAAAGCGATGGAGTAGTACAGATTTGGTAAACTAAAATAAAATTACAGTAGATGTGAACGAGTTAAATTTGAACAGGAGACTTTTTTTCCCTAGGCAGTAATTTCAGAATTACATTACACTGCAACTTAATAGGAAGTAAGTTGTTTTGGGGAAGCCTACAATCCACAGCTCCTTTTGCTCAAATGAACAATAAAGACTTAAAGGGGAAGTATTGTCAACTGTTTTCCCCCAAAATCTCTTACACACTTTACCTAACACACACATGCTTACCAGATACTTACTACATAACTCAAAGTCATCCTTTTTTCTAATAATAGAACCTAATAAGGAAAATAGCTACCCCAAGTGCATGTGTATGAGAAGTTAAGCTGATCAGATACACCTGCTCTGCATTCTGCAACAAGTACTACCTTTTCATTTACTATGAGGCTAAAGAGCGTTAATAACTGCATTAAGGAAGCAGGGTTTCTTAGTATAGTCCTAAATTGCTGGTCCCTCTTCTGAACACGATAAAAATAACTGCACTCCTTTCAATGCTGAGTACTGGCTGTGGGTAGCAGACCCTAACTATGAGCATGGCATCAGGTTATGCAGTTTAACTTGTGCAACTTCAGATTTTTTTTACGTTCTCATGCAGCAATGCATTGAGTAAATAAAGCACACACTATACACTATCTACATGAACTTTCCTGTTTGCTGGGGGTGTACAGGCAACGTAACCTTTAGGAACTGGAAGAACATCTTGGAACGATTTGAATTTTCCTGAGCTTCTTCGCAACAGTATTTTCCAAAAAAAGTAATTTCGTTTCTTCCAGGTCATTATCGGCTCTCCAAGAAACCGTATCAGAAAGAACTTGTGAATGTCTATTTCCACACTAGGCCCAGTACAGCTTCACAGAACAAAACCAACACGGTCCGACAGGCCTGCCCACCTGCTTTTCTCCACACCTGTCTCCCCCGGCCGAGAGCCCTGTCACGGAGCAGCAGCCAGCGGTACACAAGTACTACCGCAGAAACGTCAGTCAACAGCTCAGCCTCCACAGGCAGCGCTTCTCCCAGAACCTGCAAGAGAAGCAGGAGTTCCCTCCACGCCCAGTGCTTTTACCATACGAACCTGGGCAGCCACCGCCATTACCCACTCAGCAGTGAGGGGGAAGCACCGATCGCGGCGGCAGCTCCCAGGACAGCAGCGAGGAAGGGAGAGCAGCCGTGCTTGCAGAAAGAGGCAAAACACCAGCATGCCACAGAGTCGCGACAGGAACAACAACACGCACACTCCGCCGACCACCAACTCCCGCCCTCCACAGAACGTAAGCACGGAGCTGCGTGAGACAGTAAAAGCGGTACCGGCACGCGTTGACCGCAGGGCGTGACGGCAATACGTGTGCTTCGTTCCCATTGGCTGCCTACCCGGAAGTACAGCTAGTGCCTGCTCGGTGACCTGCACCGCCCTAGGAGGCAACGCTCCCGGACATGGAGGCGGAGGCGAGGCAGCGGGACGCGGCAGACTATAGCGGCCGGGTGGAGGCGATGTCGCTGTCGGGGCAGTCCTACTGGCTGGACTTATGGCTTTTCCTTCTCTTCGACCTGGCGCTCTTCGTGGTCATCTACCTGCTGCCCTGAGGATGCTGGGCCCAGGTCAGCCGCCGCCGGGAGCGGGTGCGTCCGGTCGGGTTCCCGGCTGGCTCGCAGCGGGGCTGGGAGCTCCCGGTCCGTCGCGGGCTTCCCCCTAACCTTTAGGGCGAGCTGTAGCGAGCAGGTGCTGCGCGGAGAAGCCGGTTCGGGGCGGGAGGAGGAGGAGGCCCGGCGAGCGGCCAGGGTGGGACCAGCAGCCGGGGAGCTGCAGCTGTCAGCAGCTGGACGGCCCGTGCGTCGCCGAGGCGCCCACGGGTGGAGATACCGCTCCTAGTTGGGGAGTGGCTCCTGGGAACAGCCTTTCCTGTCCCTGCCCAGCCTCAAAAGGCCTGAAAAGCACAAATACCCCGAAAGAAACGTAAAACTAATTTCAGGACAGCAGGTTGTTTTTTTCTTGTTTGTGCTAATACAAAAAAAAAAAAAAAAAAAAAAAAACCCCAACCAACCAACCAAAAAAACACAGGTCTTCGATCAGAAAGTGTGCTTGATGCTTTTCTCATGTTTCCTGTATCTTGGAAAGGAGTTGTGTACTACTGCAAAAGTAACCTGGGCTTTTCTGTTCCCTGTAGAGCCACTGTCTAATCACAGGATGCACCTTAAGAAACAAGCAGAGGAAGAGGAGGCCCATTTGAGCAGTATAAACAGCAGGGAACACTATTCCACTTGAATGCAGGAAGCATATGTATTACATACATATATAATGTATAGCTGTGGCTGTATCCCAAGTATTACAGTTCAGTTTTTTACCTGTATCCTGTGTCTTTGTTCTGAACTGTGTCTTAAACGTCATGTATGACAGCCTGACTATACTTTTGTAATTAGTACCTAAAAGTTTGTTAAGCAGAGATGAACATCCATGCTGTTTGGATAAAAACAACCAAAAGGACAGACTGTAGAATGGCTGAGAATAAAATCCAGCTCTAACAGCTTCAGTCTGTGGAACTTGGACCCTTTCCCTTGGTGGAGGATGCTTATCCAGCTGGTTTACTTTCAGAAAGTTAATCATAAGGGTTTGATGTTGTTTGGTTTTCTATTATGTGTTTCTCTTTCTACTGCAGCAGTTATCCTGCCTTCTGAAACATGCTAGTGTTTAACAGCAGTAGCAGCCTACTGTACTCACTAATTAAAGTAAACCAGGTTCCGATTTCCTTTGAAATAAAGAGTGAAAGAGCAACCTTCTATTAGCAGCCTTCTTGAATAGCTGGCAGGTGATATGCAAAGTACCCTCTTACATACACTGTCCATGGATGACTTTAAGTGGACAGAGGTTTCAACTTCCAGGTGCACATCAAGATTTCCTGTTTCACTATACAGATTTTCAAAACTGTGTTAAATTAAGGAGTCTCTCATATTCTCCAGTGGAAGAAAAGGAAGGTGAACATATGGAACAGGCTTTATACCTCATCAGGTTTTAGGGAAGACAATCTTCAGCTATGGATGAAGGAGGGGGTGCAGTTTTCTTGATTATTTTTCCCTTGTGAATACTAATTTCTAATTCTGAAAAGTACAATTCATAGTTATTGGGTGTTTTTCACAAATAATTGTAAAAAAAGAACTAGATTTCAGGACTTTGACATTTCAGTGTCCATTAAGATGCTAGAATTTATGATCTTGGCTGCTGGGACCTTGGCATGGTGTGGAAGAGTGCTGAACTGCAACTGCATTCTCACCAACAGAAAAACAGGTTTTACAGTTAGCTCACTTTTATTTTCCTCCCCTCCCCCTTTTTCCATAACATGATTTCACCAGGGAAATCCCAAGGGAATAACCTATTAGGGAAGTACTGTTGCTCCATTTCTCTTTGGTAAGGAAGACAGTTGTGTAAGTTTAAATATCCTTTAGAAAACTAAACTATTAGGAGACACATGGAAATTTAACTTTCTCCTTCAGCCGGATCTGGCATGCAAGGTTTTACTTAACACAAAAAAAACTTAAAGGTAATGAAGGCTGTGTGGCACCTTGGGCTCAAGCTATTTTATATGCTCCTGAAGCATGTGAATATATACATCAAGGCAAATTTCACTTATCCATAATAAAGCATAAGGTAGCAAGACAGCTTGTGTAACTAATGAATCAGTTGTTACCCAAGGCTGTGGGATTATGGAATTAAGATTGCCCAATGCATTTCATAGATACAAACCAATTTAGCTTTCTAAAGAAATACTTCAGAAGTTGAATTTCACTGTTTGAAAAATGTAACTGAACCATCATGTCTGCAAGACTTTGGACCATTAGTAGCAGTAACAATCTGTCACTATTTAAAAATGTAGCTCTGGAAAGCCATCTTTCCAGTTTTTCAGGGTGGGGTGTTTTTTTTTTTCGTTTGGTTGGTTTTTTGTGTTTGTTGTTTTTTTTAATGTGGAATACAAAAGGAACAGGAGAGAAAGGTACTTTAAACTTTTATCTGATAGTTCGAATAAGCATGACTTTGCAAGAAAATAGTTCTGAAGACTGAAAAATATATCAATTACAAGACTTGTTAATGTCTTCACTGTTACAAAAATTGTCTAGGCTCTTATACAAATCTATAGCCAGAAGGGAACATTTATACAAAAAATAAACAGGCACCCTAGGAAAGTTAAAAAAGTTATCACATAATAGTTATCAACTATTAAGTACACACATACATGGAGTGCAGAGTCAAATATAAAACCAAAGATGCCTCAGTTAGCAATTTAATTAAATACCTGGTAAACATGGGTCACATATAAGGTTGTCTGGTAAGATCAGTTCAAGCAAAGCAAGGAGACTGGAAATACACCTATGTTACTACAGCTACTTTAAAAAGATGTTTACCAGTTGTGCTTACTGGAAGCCAAATCCATTGGTATTGGTAATAGCCATTCATATTGCTCATTGTACACAAGTATGAACATTGCTATGCATGTTTAAAAATAAGCATCCTAATATCATTCACAGTTGTTGCTGTGCTATTCATACATAAAGATACTGTCATTTCAAATGAAAAATTTTTTTCAAAACATTTTACAAATTTTACATTATTTACAAATGCCAGTAATCTTTATTTTTACACAAGTATCAGAGGGCAGTTTTACTTAACTGGCTATGTATAGTATGTAACATTGCTAGATGAACTAGAAAAGTTTAATCTACAGGTTTTGAAATATCTCAAAAATACTAAAATTAGGACTCTTCCAAGTAGATACATTTTTGGGGTTCTTTTTCTGTATTCAACTGATTTTCTTATAAAAGGATACTTTTTTAAAGTTGGTTTTTTACAATTTACCAGCAGCCATACATACACACACATGCATAATTATTTGCACTACAAATCCTAGATCTCCCCCCAACCCCTCCCCTAAAGTGCTATGACGATTGACCAAGATAGAAATAAAATTAATCTGAGATTATGTTGCATATATTATGTTCCAGTTCTACTACAAGTTACATGTAGTTTAAAAAAGAAAAAAAAAAAAAAACACCCACAAAAAACAACCCAACCCTGACCTTGACAAAGAACAACCAAAGCTACTGTTCAAATGACTACCCTGGTCAATTGTGCTAAACAGTTGCTAACATTTGTTGGAAGTAGTAAAACTCATAAGGTATATAAGGTTTATAAATGTAAAAAAGCTTTTCTAACTGTGCAAGTATAAGCATTTCTTACGCATATTTAACTTTCTTGCATTATTTTCATAATGAAAAGGCATTGATGTTCAGATGTAACCAGCAGCACCCAAAGTTAACACTAATATGAAACGGCAAAATTTAGTCTTTTTGGATTGTGTCAGTCTTTGCTGACATTAAATTACATACAGAACTCTTAAGGGCCTCCCTCTGACACCACAACACACAGCAGGTAATTCTGAACTGCCAGGGTTGCTGCTTTCTTCCCTGGCTGTCACTGGACCACATGCTGGGCCTCAGAACAACTGCATAGTTCTGTGCACCAATTTAACTAACCAAAAAGCCAAATAAATCCTCCACTTTTGTTATTGAAATAAGTCACGTTAAGAAAAGACATGGCAAATACCAGAGCTGCCAAAACTGCAGGGCAGAGTGCTAGAGCATATGAAGAGAGGAACCTCCACTTTTCTAGCCCCCTCAGCCACTGAAGCCTAAATGGCTGCAGGTTCAGACAGCCTGATCTGCCAGTATAGAACATATATGTGTGGGGGAGTGCTCTGCATAGGAAAAAGCATCAGTAAAATCAAGTGTCTGACCTCCATTAAACATTGCTCGAAATGTCAAGCTGAAAAGAGAGACAGGAAGTTGAATAAATGGCAGCATTGACTTTGCATGCAATAGTAGAATAAATCGGAACTTAACATAACTAGCAAATATATCTAAAACCTTACAAAATTAAACTTTTCATACTTGCATGGTAACTGTATTTTAAAATTAGTGTCCTATTCTGCTATATCAGTTTGTAGTTTATTTGGTTAAATTTAATTTTAATAAGTTAAAGTATATATAGCTTATAGGGTGAACAAATCTGATAAATATGTTTTAAAATGTATACTAACACAGAGCAGGTGTATTAATAGGACATGCTGTTTCTGCAGTTTCCTTGAATTCCCTTTGAAAAATCTTACTTAACACTTGCAAAACAGAACAACCATTTCTAAAGAATTCTTGTTAAGGCTTTTCAAATAAAAACTTTGAAATTATCTGGGTAAACTTGTATTAAAGACACTTGAAGGTTTGTGAAAGCACATACTCTCAGAGAAGTCCGCTGAAAAAGCCCGATGTCACCTTCTACTATCAGGACAAATACTGCTCAATCATAACTACATTTACTTCATTATATATGGTAGCATATTTATCCCTTTTGTTAGTCTATGCATGTAGTGACCACAGTCCAAAGGAACACTTTTTAAATTGCAACTTATTAAATTTTGTTACAAAAAAGTAACATCTAGTTGATTCCACTGCTGTATGATGATGCATACACTCAAAGGGACTGTTTTTAGTATAAAGTGTAAAAAAGACAAGGTGAGTAACAAAGGCAAGCATTAAGGCAACCAGAGTAACAAATCTAGGAACCCTAAGTTTAGCACCTCTCTTCCTCTGTTCACCTCTGTTTGCATATTCATTTAGACAGTCATGACTCCAAAGTACAGTAAACTCAGTACACAGTTACCACACAAACTCTCAATGTCTGTGCCCATTTACAGGCTACATGAAATACCAAAGTCAGATCCAGATATGCTTTTTTTAAGACTATCTACTGCAGTGTACACCTTCTACGTTTGCCTTGTACCATTGCTCGGATGTGGAATGCCTGGGCTCAAGAGCAGCATGGCATGTAGCATTCAGTTCTACTCCAGTTGATGGGGGATGCTTCTCTTTGTCAAAGCTTCCACTATCTGTAAAATACAGCTTGGGTCTCTGATGATATTTCATCCTGTATGTGTCAGTCATACAGCTATCTACTGAAAAATAAGTCGTTAGGGACACACTATCATTTCCATCCACGTAGCCAGTGCTTGGTCCTGTATGATGAGATCCTGTCTTTAACACGTTTTCAGACACAGTCCAAAAATCATTAACTGATAAGCAAGGTGGAGAATCTGGTCTATGAACAAACAGTTCATTCCCTTGAAATGGCTCTTTAAGCCGTTGTTCGTTTGTAAAGATGCTTGCTTCTGATCCAGATTTTAAAGGTGTACCCGTTTGCCTCAATGGATTGTTGTGCAACACCTCTGTCGACATCGTATTGGCTGCCAAGTTATTTTCTGATACTAGAAAAGTATTCAGAGCATACTTCTTTGGCGGTAAAGGCGGAGGAAGATTCTGATACACTGCTTCAGGTACCCAAAGAGCATCCACCCTTCGGAGTGGGTGCCCGGCATACTCACTGTGAGGGGGAAACACCATGGGCCTTTCTGACAGGTTCTGTGGCACACAAGGTGACAACCCCACCTTGGGACCAAACATTCTTATGCGATGAGGCTGCGGCTGGGAAGAGGAGTGAAAGTTGTTGTTCATCAGCTTCCTTCCACAGACATTTTCTGTGTAGGGGTGGGATACGCCATCTGTACAATATACTGGCATGCTGACCTTCTCTAACTTGTCTGGACTAAGCCACTCTGAAGAATTCTGTTCACTTGACTTGTTTCTGCTTTCTGACTTAACAACGTCTTTAAGAATTGGCTGTAGAGCTGACGATGGGAAATGTTTCCTATTGGTCTCAGGCATTTCAGCTCTAAAGTACAAAACCACACAAGATATAAGTATCCCTAAAGACATATGAAAGAGATCCTATAACCCAAAGATTTTCTTTTCAAAGACAGCCTTAGTAACACTGCTTACATATTCCATCTGACTAGAGAACTGGAATCTGCTTAAAATACAGCCATTTGATTAAAAGTTGTATTAAATCACTGCGAAGTTTCTTTCATTTGAAATGTAAAGTGCCCCAGAAAATGTTTGCAAGAGCATCAATATCTGTAAGGCAAGAAAAATTCTTTCCACATTTAGGATTACGTCAAAAATGACCTCTGCTTTCTTCAAAACATTTCTGACTCAGACTGATACATCCACTTTTCAATATTAGATATTACTTTTGGGTGCCAAATTTGTATTTAGATTCTTCATTTTTAGGAGGTACTGAGCACTTAACAGTTCAAATTAGAAACAACTGGTATATAGCAGCAGCTTCCAAACAGAAATCACCTCTTTCTTCCCTTCCAGGCAAACTTCTCAAGATTTCATGGGGTTACTGCTCTAACCACAAATAAGTTAATTACTGCTTGTTGCAGTATATTAAAGTAAAAACATAAAACTATTGAACCCCTTTGCTCTGCTAAGATGGGTTAAAACAGTGTTAGCTATTTGATTCCATTGACAGAGAGAGCATTTAGCCTTATAAATGATATAAAACAAAAACGGTGCTGTGTGAAAAATAGTCAATATCTTAACATTTGAATGCTTAAATACTGATTACTATCACATAACTGAATTCTTAAATATTTACACAGTAAATTAATGCCAGTATTAGTTACCTCTTTACTGGAGGACTGGGCACCTGCAGATACAATTCTGTTGGAGAATTAACGTGAGGTCTGTAGTTAACTTCCGAATTGACCTGGTCTTTCCTCAAGTCTGGGGGTAGAAAAAAATTCTTTCGAAATCAGCAGAAATACAGTCCAATTCCTTCTTTGTAATTCCTCAGACGTTACAAAAGCAAAACATAACAGGGTAACTAATTCCTTTCAAGAGCTGACATTGGTCAAAATAACCATTTTGAAGACAGTCTGTCACAGAAGGTCAAATCTTACATTCACCCAAAATAATCTGAAGGAAATGAGGAAATTTTTTGTTGTTTGGTGGGGTTTGTGTTTCTTTTTTTGTTATCAGAATATAGGCAATTACCGCAATTTAGAAGTCCTGTATTCATGTTTCCAAGATCATCTTAACATTTTATATAATTAAAAGCAGATTTTGAAAAGCAGCTTTTTATGAAAGCATGTTTATTCAAACATCCAAAGTAACTTAAATTACAAAATAAAAACTATTTACTATTTCTGAAATTTCACATCATGTAATTATAATTAAATGGAATGAATACTGCAGGGATTAGGGGGTGGATTTTTTTGTTGTTGTTGTTGTTTGTGGGTTGGGTTTGTGCTTAGGTTTTGTTGGGTGTTTTTTGGTTTTTTTTTGTTTATTGAATAAATGCATTCTCTGAAACCAGTTAAAACCAAACCTACAGCAAACTGTAAATTTCATAGAGATGCTGAGCAGACAGACAGCACACTCAGTCGTGTGCTCTAAACACATAGTATGAGTGTGCCTGGGCCAGTACTATTACACTCACACTCCAGAAGCTCCTTTTATTCACAGACAAAGAATCATTCTTTAAAAACGCACAATTTCTGAACAATGCAGCTTCTAGTTAACAGTAAATAAAAGGAAGCACTGAAGTATCCATGTCAACAACACATAGAATAAAACTCTCTTGGCAAGTGACAAGCAATGGTCTATTTGGAGACAAATATTGCAAGCAATGACTGGGCATTTATAATGAGCCACCTGCTCTGAAGCTATTCAAAGAAGTCCTATTTTATGTATATCTAGACTAGATTCAGATAACTACTTAGCCTATTTCAAAAACCAGAAAATAAAAAACGCAGCATGCATTGTCCAATTTTTAGTAGAATAATCCTGTATTCAGTATTTAGACAGTTTCCAATGGGGTCAATTTTTAGTAGAATAATCCTGTATTCAGTATTTAGACAGTTTCCAATGGGGTAACACATGCTGTTCCACACTGTCATCAACACAACCTAAATTTTGTACCTGTTCTTAAGTTATGTAATCTTAGCAAGACAAAATATTTTAATTTACTTATTTCCTCAAGTTTAAATAAAGTCTTGTAACTTTTGACTCGTGAACATACAAGTCAAAACCCCAACAACAGAAAAGAACTAAACTAAAAACTCTGGGTGATGCTGCTGAGCAATACTTGCTTTGAGGGTCAGTATCTGCTCTATCTTTAATTGACGAAAGACCAAAGATACTAAATCTTTAACAAACAACACAGGCTAGAGGCTAACACAGCACATAGCACAAGAGACAAAGCCCCCACATGGCTTTCCTTTGAGCCTTTAAATGAGGAGGGGAAAAAAAAAAAGTTAAAAAATTTTGCTATCCCAGCATGATAAACAATACCACAACCTTAGAAAGAATACTTATGGGAAAATATTGCTACTGAATGAGCCTGTATGAAACTGGCAAGGGACAAGCAATTCATCTGAAAGAAAGTTCAAAACCACTCCAGTGGCCCATGGCATCAGAGCTAACTAACATCAAGGTAATATTTCAAACTGAAAATGTTACATTCTGCTACAGATTTTAATGATGTGTAAATCGCTTTACTGAAGGAAAAAAAAAAAAAAGGCACAGGCTCTGACACATTATTTCCTGTGATTATTTCCAATTCAGTATTTAATTTCTATCCCAAAGTTATGATACAGTCCTAGGAATGAATCAGTTAAATAATTTGCTACAGTAACAGTGTTTGAAGCTAGTGTTTTTAACCTTCAGACTCTTGATTATTAGAGGAGAGTATATCTACAGAGAAATCACAAATACATCACCCATACAACTGTGCCTTAATTCACCAAACTGCCTGATGCAAAGAGAACAGATACTAATTTTATCCTTACTCCAAGCCAAGCTCCTAAGGAGGAGCTCCCAACAGGCAGCAGCACAAGCTGGTCCAGAGGCGGCAGCAAAGGTCTCTGTCTCAGAAAAGGTCAGCTGTCTCTGGTGTAACCACAGCACACATTCAGCCAAAGCTGCTCAGCGATACCAGGTGGTTTGTGCCTCCAGAATTCCAGCTAACTTAAAAATAGATGTGTTATTTTCTCTTCTGCTGACAGGATATCCATGCATGGTTAAAACCAGATGCAGATGCTATAGGGAATTTTGGCTCTAGGTTCATTGCAAACCTAAATATGGGCCGCACAAGCACTACGCTCAGCTGGTGACTGATATCCTTATCAATGGGTCATAAGAAGTTTACCAATAAATATAGCGTAACTGTTTCCTGAACTACAAACCAATCTGCTCTGAAGATTCATGAACATCTATTTTCACATCTCAATAGCCAATCTAGATTTTCAAAAGATTAACATCCATTCTATAGGCAACAGGTAGGCCAGAGAAGTTCTCCTCTAATATCTTCATTTACACATACAGCACATTTCTAAACATCTGCAAAGCTCAGTGTTACAGGGAGCAAAAAAAACAGGATGAACCCCCACCCCAGTATTAAATTTCCTTCTAATATGTTTTAGCCCTATGTTTCCTGTCCTTTTGATTACCTGATAATTATTTTTTCCCCTAAGTTTCCAATAAAAAAGACAAGGTGTACTACTTAGAAGTATTTACAATAGAAGAAGTACTGTGGCAAATTCCTCTCTCTGAACCAAGACATTTTTCTGTATTCAGTTGACATGACAAACTTACTGGAAGCTTTGGAAATGTGGAAACACAATGCCAGCCAAGAGTCATAGAATAGTTAGGGTTGGAAAGAACCTTAAGATCATCTAGTTCCAAACCCCCTGCTATGGGCAGGGACACCTCACACTAAACCATGTCACCCAAGGCTCTGTCCAACCCGGTGTTGAACACTGCCAGGGATGGAGCATTCACAACTTCCTTGGGCAACCCATTCCAGTGCCTCATCATCCTTACAAGAAAATAAACACATTATAACTTGCCCAAAATAGAATATTATATCGGAAAAAAAAAACCAAAAAACAACCAACCAAAACAAACCAAAACACAGAAAATAACACCAAACCAGTGACCATCTTTAGAAAAAAAAAAATAATAAAAAAATCCTTATGTTCAAGAAACTGTTCTTTTGGAGCAATATTCAGTTGCAAAACATTTCTTATCTATTCATCATTGTTTTTTTTCCATGACTTTAAACATCTGGAGAAAACTAAAATATGAGTTTCACTTGGGCTTTTTGTGGGTTTTGTTGATTCTAGATTTCAGGTGGAGTTGTCTCATGCTATTCAACTGAATAATTATTAATGGAAAAAAGTCTGGGTTTGTAATATTACAAAACCAATTTTGCATTTATTTTCAAGGTGAAGCAGTTTTAATTTAAGGTATTGATTCCAAGTATATCTTCCTTTGAGACCACTGAAAAGGCAGCTTTTAATACTGCATCTTAAATAGGAGGCCAACAAGCACGTGGCCAATTTTAATCACAGTGCTTATTGCACTGACAAGTTAGCTCAAGAATGAAGTGCTCTGAGCTTTGGGGAGGTGGGTTGAATCTAGCAAACAGGGCTCCTAGGATTTAATTCCCCCTCCTCCCCTCTTAACCTTCCCAAAAGTAATGCTTTTTATTGAGTGGCAATTTCATTAAGGCCTCTGTGCCTTAGGAATTGGGGAGGGTTGTCATGAAAACCACCAAAATCACTTCATGACTGAAAATGATTCTTAGTAACTAGCACAGAAACTGCTCTGAAAATCCATTTAAAAGTTCTATGGCCCTTCGCAACTTCCAATTAGTCATCTTTCTTCAACTTGAAGATGTGAGGTTCAAAGTTTTGCTCTCTCACTGTTTATGCCACATGTTCTTTATAAACAAATTAAAAAAATAACCTCAACAGGTTCAAACTTCAAAAACACTACCTCATTAATATAAATTGAAGCTATTATATCTGCTTACTGAATATCCAAGTTTCCCTGTGAAAATCTGATCACACAAATTAGGGATTGGCCTTGCAGGACATTTGTTTCATTACTACAGTTATTTACTATTTATTACCAGAGAAAGAAGCAGTCATTTGATCTGCATAACCACTGTGTGATCCAATGTTACTATCTTTATAATGCTCTAACAATAAGTTTTATTCCTCAACAGCTGAACTGACTTATGTAGCTCCAGTTAAAAGCAATGAAACAATAAGGCACTGTTATACAAATGGTGGGCATAATTTGGATTTCGACATTATTTCTGTAGGAAACTTTCCCATACAAAAAAACCACTCAGAGATATTTTTTCAAGTTGCCCTGAGAAGCTAACAAAGATTTCTTACATTCTTTTTCTCTCTCAGAAAGGATTAGGCATTTCTGTCTTATTTTCTGGAAGGCTGTCTGGTATTTACCTATCAATTAATGTTTTGTTCATAATATTCAGAGACATATAAGGTACAACTAATTCCTGTAAATGAGTACTATTTGCCCTTGGTAAAGTTGTCCTGACATTCAGACAACCAAAAAGCCCGAGTCTAAATACACCTGTAACCTTACACACTCATGAAATTTCTTCAAATTCTTCAGATATCTTTTCAGTCCATTAATCACCTTATTCCAAAATACGCTCATATGTGAGAACTTGACATCTAATTTAAATACATACCTTTTTGTTACAAAACTATTTGAAAGTTAGTTACTGAATTAGAGCAACTGAATAGATGGGATCTTATCATCAATGTTTTATGGTAACTCCAAGGATCACCTGGAATCACTACACATTTTCTTGAAGTAAATGGACAATGCATGTTGAAAGCTTTAAGTATACTGAAGTAAAATACATGGTTGTCTCCGGAGATTGCTCATTATTAAGCTCAAACATTGTCTGAACCTATTTTTCATTCCAACAGAATCCTTTATGCATTGGGTTTTTTTTTTCCTTCTTTTTGCTACCCAAGTGTGGTGTAAGCAGCATAAGTATAGTACAGAACTAAAGCAGAATCAATGTCATGCAAAGCCAGATCTTTGCAATATGAATTTTGTTGGTGGTTTTTTGGTTTTTTTTTTCGGGTTTTTTTGTCATTGTTATCAAAAAACACGAATACAAAATTAGTTCTCTCTCCACAACCAAAAAACAAATGCAGTAATTCCAGAAGAGGAGTGGTAGGACAAGCCCCCCTCCAATTTAAGTCTTAAAAGAAACTATATTATGCATTCTTTTCAAATAAGTATGGTATCTATAAAAATCAAAACATTTCCTGGGGAAGTGGCCTGATATTTATTGCACCTCTTTGTACAAGCCCCATTCCATTGTTCCAGCAACAGTTGATAATAATTTTGGCTGGCCCCATGCTGACCTGTAATATTTATATGCCTAGGCATTTATCAATTTTATAAAACCCCAGACATATTACTATGTAAAAGGAAAGAGATTTCCTTATTACAAGTGTTTCTTCCCGATACTGCTTCATATCTTAAAGAAAAACAAATGGTACCATAGTCCACCCAGACATCAAAAAAAACCCAAAAAAACAAAACAAAAAAAAATCTTCCTTAGTATTCACCCAGAAAGTTTGTGGAAATGCTTTTGAGAAAAACACAGGGAGGGAACAAAATTACTATCACACACAAGGAAGGACAAACTGCTCTACGGACCTAGAGAGAAAATACTTCGTAACAAAACACACCTGAAGAAGACCACTGTGGCAAGAAGACTCATTGTATTCTGATTATCTAACAATTTATATAAAAAAAGCTACAGCCTCCCAAAATGATACTTGTATTTTCCACACAAAAATACTGTATTAAAAACAGATCCAAGCACTGGGCGGGGGGGGGGGAACAAAAAAAACACTCAGCCTGTCACTTTGGTACTAGAAGTCACGTGAAACAACTGTTTGGGAGGCATGTCATGCTTTTACACGATTCAGCACACTGAACACTGCCACTGCTGTCCGAAAAGGAGATGCTAAGAACAGGTAAACTTTCAAAATGCATATTGATGACCTAGCACCCACATAGGGAACTGCTACTGCTGCTATCATCATAGCATTAACAATTCTCTTTACATGATGGTAGGGCACTGAAAAAAACAAAACTCCTTTATTTGGGAACCCATATATCATGGCAGATAGCTAGGAATCCATTTACACTGTACATTTACTCTGCAAGAAAGCCAAGAAACTGAATAAATTAAGGTGCTTCGTGGAACAGAACGCTTTAAATGCCCATAAAAAAAGTCACAGTTATTGAATTGCTGCTCTATCACATTTCCATCAAAATGGCCCAAGATGGGGTATGAACACTTTCCATCTTTACCAATCCGTCTTAACACAATGAAGAGGCTAAAAATGTGAATAAGAACAAAATTTTACATTACCTTATTTAGAAAAATTATGAATTACAAAAGGTAATCTGTTAATCTCTTTTGTGATATTAATAAGCTAGTATTTAAATTTTGTTAGATCTAAATTGGTTTTAGAAAACTTATACAAAGTATATTCCTTATACTCTTATACAAGTATAAGGAATAAGTACAAGTTACCTTATACAAGTATAAGGTATATTCCTTATACAAGTTAAACATCCTTACCATAAAAGTTTCTTCTCTGTTGAGTATGTAACACATCATCAGGTTTTTTGGTTGGCAAGTTCTGTTCACTGCAAAAGAAGCATACAATCAATTTGAAAGCTTAAATCAACGATGTATGATCACAAACTTTACTGCCTTAAGTGCATAAATGCATAAAAACTTTGCCTATGCGAAACTGACTCATTATCATCATCACATTTTTAACTAACGCATACAAACTTCACAGAAGATACACAGAACAGTAGGGGCGGCTCTTTAATACTTTAACACCACTCCCACATGTTAACAGGCTGTGCTGATACAGAGAAATTTAACATGACTTCAATACTTCAATAAGGACAGACAAAAAATATACAGTGCGAGGCTGGTGTTCTCAGTTCATTCTGGAGACAGGATACCCACTCATCCCAGCCTTATTCTAGATTACAACAGCAGGATACCTGAAATACAGCATCTAAAAAGCAAATTTTCTTGATGCAGGTAGTACATCAGCCTGCTTAATAAAAAGAGCTGGTTCCCAGAGTTGTTAACAACAGAAAAATGACATGTCACCTGTGAGAAAGAACCACCAACTGCACTTTTTCCCATTGTAAACTAAAGAATTTCATATAAAAATGTCATAAAGTGCTTATCAACTGAGATCACCAAGAAAGTGAGACAACTTGAATACCCCATTTTCTCTAGTGATTTTCAAACAGAACAGATACTACAGATCAATTTCAAATTTATTTGTAGGTTTTACTTAAAATTGTCGCTTTTATTGTGGCAAAAGATTACCACTCATGTGGTACTATATGGTTTCAAATTTATCATCAGTATCACCCACATCTGAAACAAATACATTTTTCAGCTTTAATAGTTCTATACCCTGAATATCTCAAAGTTAAACATATCTTATTAAGACAAGCTCAAGTCTCCTAAAAACGCGAACATCTCATCAGTATCAATATCCTAAGTATGTAACCTGTTAGATAGCATTCTATCTTGCCCATTTCCCTATTTTGACATTCTGTAATTCATTAATACTTTGTTGTGACAACAAACATCATTCTTGCAATTGTCACTTGTGTCTTTTATTCATAGAGATTTCCATTTTAAAACTTTTTATCAAACTCAAAGAGAACCAGAAAACTCCAGCAGCAAATCAAAGAGGAAAGAGGAAAAAGTGAAATCAGCAGATTTAGTATGTCTTGCTGGTTTACTTAAGTAAAAAGTATGCCTTACCAATCCAGATAGGGAGCTGACGAACACCCTGCAAATTCCTTCCTTCTCCAAGAGTAAAGCAGGGAAGAAGATACAGTGGCAATTTTTCAATTAAGATAAACAAAAGAAACTTTTGTTATTGAAAGTACAGAAAAACAAGAAAAATAGTGAAATAGGAAGAACTGGGAAAGAACCTATCAGAAAACAAAACACTCGAAATTTTTTTTCCACCTTCTAAAAGAGCTTTCAAGTAATTCCCTTGTATTTTCTGTTTTTATAAAACTAAGTATGAAAGGTTAGAGGGGAGCTTGTGGGTATTGCCAGTCAACTCTAATTATCACTCATACAAAAATCTTTCTGAAAATTCTAGGAAGTCATTTGTATTTTGATAAAGAAAGTTGATTTGGTTTAAAATTTTTAGAGAAGTCAGAGCCTTTTCATTTCCAGGTATATGCTGTTCTCTTTCAACACATCAGAAGCTATTTTAATAACTTCTATTATGTCCAAAATTTTGCTTAAATCTAGCAAATATGTGTGACTAGGTTTGGTCTCACAACTGTGCTTTTACATTTAATGGATATAAATAAGATTTGAAATAAGAATATATGACTTCTAGTAGGAATTAAGTTTCACATGCAGTTTAAGAAACCCAGTACAGGCAACCCCATGTGGAAGGTTGATAACTTCGTATTTCACAGCACCGCATAATTATTTAAGTTGGAAGGGACTTCTGCAAATCATCTAGTCCAACCCTCCTTGCTCAAGCTGGGTCAACTACAGCAGGCTGCCCAGGATCATGTCCAGTTGAGTTATGAGGCAGACACTCCACAACATCTCTAGGCAATACACTTGTTACTAGCATACATCAGTTCTTAGTATATTAATAAAATTTGGCTATTAACTAAGTTTTTGGACAGTTTTAGTAATTTTACACTTTTTTTTGAAAGATTTCTTTCAAACAGGTGAATAAATTATGAAATGATAAATATATATACCTGAGATGTTCTAGAAAACTGAATTTCAGAACAATGACTAGTATCTGTGTACCAGATTCACCTACTGCCATTACCATCTCCTTGTCAGGGGCCTGTTTGTACAACTGCTAAAGATACCACTTAGGTAGACACTTGTATTCCATTACACATGGCCACAGTCTGAAACCTTCCAACTAAATAAGTGTAGCAATTATTTAAAATTCAGACACCCTGCCCCCAGTCAGGGGTTAGCGGGTCTGGCTCAGCACTGTAACAATGTAGCTCAGTGCCTTCCAAGGGGAACTAGTGTTGCAGACTCAGAGTGAACATAAATTTAACACTTAATTGTCCACACCCTTATTTCTAGATACATTGCTAGCTTTCTACATACCTGACCTCAAGCTACAAAGTTCCAAAGTATCTTATCATGATTTTTTTTGAAAAAACACAAGCATTGTAACAACTTACTTTACCTATAAATACCATCTATGCAAGTTCTAAGAGCATTAGTGTTACCTGCAGGCAGCACTTTCTCTAACATTCTTGACATCTGCTGGATTGATGCCTTCAAGAACAGGTGAGTCTGGATTTGCAGATCCATTGCTGATATGATCGCTGCTTTCATACCCAGATTCTGTCTTCTGATTTTGCCAGTTATCACCATGTATTTTTCTCTCTGTAAATCCTTTACTTTTCTCAGCATTCCCTTTTCCTTCTGAATCCAGTGAACTTCGACTTCCTGTACCCTGTTTTGTTTCATCTTCATATATAGTCATTAAACCCTTCTGGATTTGGTTCTCTTTTGGCCAATAACTAAAGCTTTGCTCCTTTTCATGCTTAGATTTACTGTTCAGATTTGCCTTGTGCTTTGGGCTATGCTGTTTCTTCTCAGTCTCGCTGAAAATGCTGTCTACATTTAGCGTCTCCCGCATAGGTTTCCAGCCTTTACTTCTGCTTCTGCTGCTGATACTTCCTTTGTCCCTAGAGTCTTGACTGGTGTCTGTATCACAGCCAGTGACACCATCAGTCCGGGTCCTTACCACTGGTTTCTCCCCAGCAGGACAAGCTTCTGATTTATTTGATCCAATCACCTGTACAGAAAGCTTTGCTTGGTGAGATGCACTGTCATGCTTGTAAGAGCCTCTTCCCTGGCTGCTGTGTATGCGCTGATCAGCACAGTGTCTAAGTCCGTTTCCAACTGGAGGAGACCCCGACTTAACACTGGCACGATCTTCCCCCATCAAATCTTCGAAAGGCAAAAAAAAAAAAAAAAAAAGAAAAGAAAAAAGCTCCATAAAAGCTCAATTAAAGTTCTCATTAATTTTTAACTGATATTGTTTCAGTACTTATGTTTATTACACCATCTCAACAAATTCAGTACATTTGTTTTAGAACACCAAAAACTGAGAAATTCTAATCTTACAGGTGTGTTCTCTTCAAGGAAATTATTTTAAAATCTGCATAGATAGTATTGATTCTTATAGATATTTAACCCATCTGGTCATATTTAGAATGTACCTCTTTGCCTCCCAGACTCTTTCCTTGGTCCTTTGTCTGCATCTTTCCGTAAAGATGAGAAGTTTTTCATATCAGCAGCTTTCTGAGCACACTCTCTGGATATGTCCTTTAGCTTGTCCTTTTGGCTGCTATAAGCTAACTTAGCTATAAAAAATACTTTTTGTCAAAGACCATTACTAAAAAGTTATTCATCATCAAAAAATGTCAATACATTTATGTACCATGTTTTTAATGTTACTCCTACTTAAAAAGGCTAATTAATTACATAACGCAAATTAAGAAAACAAGATCTATAGTATATACATGTAGGTATCTCCAAGGACTCCACCCAATAGAGCTAACAAAAGGAACCAAAGCAGCATAATGTCAAGCATGTCTTAAACACCTCTTCCTAAAACTGAATGCTCAAAACATATACCATTCAAAGCATATGCTACTTAAACCAAATTTTATGACTTACACTGAAATTACACTAAAAAAATAAACGTCAGTTTAATCTTGTCTGAACACAAGAATCATAGAATGGCTAGGGTTGGAAAGGACCTCAGGATCATCCAGTACCAACCCCCTCCCATGAGCAGGGACACCTCCCACTAAAAGACATTGCCCAAGGCTCTGTCCAACCTGGCCTTGAATACTGCCAGGGATGGGGCATTTATCACTTCTTTGGGCAAACTGTTAAGTGCCTCACCACCCTCACAGTAAAGAACTTTTTATATCTAACCTGAACTTCCCCTGTTTAAGTTTGAATATAGAATCATAGAGTCATAGAATAGTTAGGGTTGGAAAGGACCTCAAGGTCATCTAGTTCCAACCCCCCTGCCATGGGCAGGGACACCTCACACTAAACCATCCCACACAAGGCTTCCTCCAACCTGGCCTTGAACACTGCCAGGGATGGAGCACTCACAACCCCCCTGGGCAACCCATTCCAGTGCCTCACCACCCTAACAGGAAAGAATTTCCTCCTTATATCCAATCTAAACTTCCCCTGTTTAAGTTTTAACCCGTTACCACTTGTCCTGTAATACAGTCCCTGATGAAGAGACCCTCCCCAGCATCCCTATAGGCCCCCTTCAGGTACTGGAAGGCTGCTATGAGGTCCCCACGCAGCCTTCTCTTCTCCAGGCTGAACAGCCCCAACTTTCTCAGCCTGTCTTCATATGGGAGGTGCTCCAGTCCCCTGATCATCCTCGTGGCCCTCCTCTGGACTTGTTCCAACACTTCCATGTCCTTTTTATGTTGAGGACACCAGAACTGCACACAATACTCCAGGTGAGGTCTCACAAGAGCAGAGTAGAGGGGCAGGATCACCTCTTTCAACCTGCTGGTCACACTCCTTTTGATGCAGCCCAGGATACGGTTGGCTTTCTGGGCTGTGAGCACACACTGCTGGCCCATGTTCATTTTCTCATTGACCAGCACCCCCAAGTCCTTCACTGCAGGGCCGCTCTGAATCTCTTCTTTGCCAAGTCTGTAGCCGTGCCTGGGATTGCTCCGACCCAGGTGTAGGACCTTGGTTGAACTTCATAAGGTTGGCATCTGCCCACCTTACAAGCGTGTCAAGGTCCCTCTGGATGGCATCCCTTCCCTCCAGCGTATCAACCAGACCACACAGCTTGGTGTCATCGGCAAACTTGCTGAGGGCGCACTCAATCCCACTGTCCATGTCAGCAATGAAGACGTTAAAGAAGACCGGCCCCAACACCGATCCCTGAGGGACACCACTCGTTACCGGTCTCCAGCCGGACATTGAGCCATTGACCACAACTCTTTGTGTGCGGCCATCCAGCCAGTTCTTTATCCACCAAGTGGTCCATCCATTTAGTTGATATCTCTCCAATTTAGAGACAAGGATGTCGTGTGGGACAGTGTCAAACGCTTTGCACAAGTCCAGGTAGATGACATCAACTGCTTTACTCTTGTCCATCAGTTCTGTAGCCCCATCATAGAAGGCCACCAAATTGGTCAGGCAGGATTTCCCCTCAGTGAAGCCATGCTGGCTGTCACCAAGCACCTTGTTGTTATTCATGTGCCTTAGCATGCCTTCCAGGAGAATGTGCTCCAAGATTTTACCAGGCACAGAGGTGAGACTGACTGGTCTGTAATTCCCCGGGTCTTCCATTTTCCCCTTCTTGAAAATGGGGGTTATATTTCCCTTTTTCCAGTCGTCGGGAACTTCACCTGACTGCCATGATTTTTCAAATATGATGGCCAGTGGCTTAGCAACTTCATTCGCCAGCTCCTTCAGGACTCGCAGGTGGATTTCATCAGGTCCCATGGACTTGTGCACATTCAGGTTCTTAAGATGGTCTCGAACCAGATCCTCTCCCACAGTGGGCCCAAGGTCTTCATTCTCACAGTCCCTGCGTCTTCTTCTAAGATCTGGGTGGTGCGGTCAAAGCCTTTGCCAGTGAAGACTGAGGCAAAGAACTCATTCAGAACCTCAGCCTTCTCCAAATCCTGTGTAGCCAGTTCTCCCGAGAGCTTCCTCAGGGGGCCTATGCTGTCCCTAGTCTGTTTTTTGTTTGCTACGTACCTGTAGAATCCCTTCCTGTTATCCTTAAATCCCTGGCCAAGTTTAATTCTAACTGGGCCTTAGCCTTCCTAACCTGGTCCCTAGCTTCCCAGACAACATCCCTGTATTCTATACCCAGGCCGCCTGTCCTTGCTTCCATTTTTTATAAGCCTCTTTTTTCCTTTGAATTTTCCTCAGCAGCTCCTTATCCATCCAAGGAGGTCTCCTGGCCCTTCTGCCGCACTTCCTTCTAGTTGGGATGCAGCACTCCTGATCTTGTAGCAGGTGATCCTTGAATATCAACTAAGAGTCTTGGGCCCCCCTGCCCTCCAGGGCTATATCCCATGGAACCTTACTAAGCAGGCTCCTGAAGAGGCCTCTTGTCCTGCCACTACACAGTCCCTAATGAAGTGTCTGTCCCCAGCATCCTTATAGGCCTCCTTCAGATACTGGAAGGCTGCTATGAGGTCTCCATGCAACCTTCTCTTCTCCAGGCTGAACAGCCCCAACTTTCTCAGCCTGCCTTCATATGGGAGGCACGAGGTTTACTTTTATTACAACAGTGGAGCTTATGAAAAGTGGAGTTTATGAGAAGAAATAAAAATCCTTTTGTTTCTGAAATGGTAAATACTGACCATTTTTGAGCCATAATTCCATTTCAAAGCATTCTGTTTCCAAAAAATCTAGGTATTCAACAATAAAGATGGAGGAGAAATATCTCAAGAGAAAGCAGCATCTCTCAGCCTAGAAAGTATGGGAAGTTAGAACCATAAAATAGTTAGGGTTGGAAAGGACCTCAAGATCATCTAGTTCCAACTCCCCTGCCATGGGCAGGGACACCTCACACTAAACCATCCCACACAAGGCTTTGTCCAGCCTGGTCTTGAACACTGCCAGGGATGGAGCACTCACAACCTCCCTGGGCAACCCATTCCAGTGTCTCACCACCCTAACAGGAAAGAATTTCCTCCTTATATCCAATCTAAACTTCCCCTGTTTCAGTTTTAACCCATTACCCCTTGTCCTGTCACTACAGTCCCTGACGAAGAGTCCCTCCCCAGCATCCCTGTAGGCCCCCTATAGTTCGGAGCAAAGGCACTCTGACAAGCAATGCAGAAGTCACTGCTTCATGACTTCTTACAGCTTCATTTGCTTGGAAGTCTAACGTACAAATAGAAAACACCTTTCAACAGAGAAGACCACTATTTTACTGTTCTTTCCAAATATAAGGTGAAGTCCATTAATATACAGGACTACAAATAATGCTGCGTATCACAATATTGCTGGGGAACAGCATTCTTCAAATACTGTGGTTTTGTGATCACAGGCTATGTGCTCCAAAGATCAGGCAGGTTTAAGTTTCTAATATGTCTTTTCATAAATAATATGATTTGAAGGTATAATGATGACTGAGAAATATATCATGGCCTCAAGAGCCACTTCAGAACAGGAATTATTAGGGGTAATAAAAAAAATTTTGCATTTACAGTTCTCAAGAAAAGTTAACATTCCATGGCAGATATAACTTAAACACTAGTTGCAATTCCAAGATTCATTCAAGTCAATGATAGAATTCTATCTTTAGAAATAGTTCTAGTCCAGAGGCTAGCATACATCTGAAATGCTATCAACTGAAGTATTTCATAACAGAATACATTTTGGGTTTTTTTCAGGGACAGGAGTAGGTAATACATACCTGGACCTCTACCACCACTAGCTTGAATATGGCTTCTACTGAATGCTGAATTATCTGGCTGAAGTTTTTTATGAGCCGTTTGATTAGCAGGGTCTCCGATTACATTCTCCTTCATTTGGTGCGATTTAGGAGCATAATGCTTTTCAAGTCCTATCAAATAACAATTATTTTTAGAAATTAGGAGTTTCTAATTCAAAGTTACCAATATCTAAATTAAAAAAACTAAGAAAACTTCTTAATTGTGGATTAAAGAAAACCCCCATCAGAAAACCACACCCCATTTCAATATGGTATACAATAAAGTTCTGCAGTATTTTATATACTGTCATATTTATAGTGGTAGACTATAGTGAAATACGGTCCTCAATTATTTCTTCCCTGAAGCAGCCTACGACCAATTGTTAATCATTACGTAAAGATCAACATGTCAAATTCAATTGTCCTTTTATGTTATGTTTAATACTAAAAAACTAAACATAAACCCTTCCCCCCCCAAAATACCACCACCACCAAGTCCAAACCCCACCCCCCCAAAAAAAAAAAAAATAAACCAAACCAAAACCAAACAAACAAAAAAAAAACCCCACAAAATAAATCCACAAAAACCACCAAGGCAGCAGTACAAACTACAGAACTAAAGAACCAACAGAACTGGCTTCTTACATAGAGGCCTACACTATATGAATCCTGGAGGTAAGTTTCCTGCAGCTCCTCCTGATTTTTTCCCAACATTCTGACTTGTGCTCTGTGTATGTGCATATATACATATACACAAACACACATGCTCCAAATAGATCTATGTGTACAAAGCTTTTTTGTATAGCATTTATCTTTTTATAGCATTTTTGAAGGTATTTTAAATGTATCAATAGACACATAACATCTGCATACACAAATATATATTTTTCTTCTGGAATTTCTGAAATTATTAGTAGAGTAGCTATGAACAATCCACAAAGGAAACTCTTTATTTCTCATTATCCATGAGTCTCAATTTACATTCCTTTATCAGACACAAACCAAACAGTTCTAGAATTGCATATATACACTAATCTCTTTTCTTTTGAGACCTTTTAGATAATTAGCAATTGAAGTATTTAAGAACAAAGCAGCTAATCCATTACATTCTCCTTTTTAATCCCCATTTCAGAAGTATAGTTAATATGGCTACTGGAAAAAAAAATGTTGAAACCAAAAATCTTAATTACCCAAGTCTTCGCTATTTCCTGCTGTTGCTTTACATTGAGACCAGTGAATAATCTGCTTTGGAGCATCTTCTGGAGATATGGCTGTGCCATCTGGGTTAGCATAAAACAGCAACAGTGGCTGAAAGTGACATCGAATGCACCGGGAGACCACATCTTTCCATTTTGTTCCGATCTAAAAACAAAAAAAATTAAAATAATCCAAACAAAACAAAACAAAACAAAAAAATCTAAACAACCCCCCCAAAACCTTATCATCATCATTGAACCCAATTATGGAAAGAATAATTTATTAGCAATTCCAATGCCTAATTCCAAAGGTACATTAAAATTCAACATTTGTCACAAGAGTTCATGTAAATTGCAGCAAAAAAACAGAACCTGTATTACATGGGCTAACAACCACATCAACACTGTGAATACTGCTGCCAGTAATAAGGGCTTCTTTTTCATTAAAAACACAAATACAATTAACTGTAGATAAATTCATTAATATTCTGAAATATTTGGTATTTGGAAGGCAGAACTGGAAAATAGTGAAATCAATTCTAAAACCTGTGAAACTCATTTACAAAACTAAAAGCTAATTTTATTAAAGATATTTGTTTCTCTTGTTTCAAGTTTGATGTCAGAAGAACGCATTACAGAAAGGTAAAGATCATGAAATTGGGCAGCAGTAAAACAAATATTTACCTCTTTTACATTTGCATCATCAAACAGCACCCATTTGCAACTCTTGGTGTGAAAGGCAAAGGCACAGTAATGTCTGCTTGCGTAGCAAATCATTCCCACTAGAAAAAGTTCACTATTTTTGGCATTTTCATCTGTAACTCTATAAAACAGCTATAAAGATGGTTATATATTTCAAAATGGGTAAAACATTTAGCCTCAGTTTTCAAACCTACTACTGGCATTTCAGCGTGACAATTGGTATCAAAAACACTGTTGCATTATAGAAATTTTCATCAGTAAAATAATGATTTTTGTACTTACTAGATCTATTTTAATGTTTATTTTTGCATAGTTCAAAGGGTGAAACAATAATGCTCTGAAATAATTCCACAAATGTCAAACTGGACATAATATTCCTAAATTTTTAACTAGGAATTCATCTACATTCAATGCTGTACCTAGGCACAAAACCTGTACTTCTGACTGGACTTTTTCCTCTCAGATACTAAATTAAACAGCACATTATAAAATGGTGAAAGTAGATATAAACTTTGAAGTTAAATTGTGCTTTTCAAAAAAAAATAGATATGTATATATTTATTTTTACTATATTTACATATACATAATACACATGTAAAATAAAACTCTAGAATGAGCAAATAGTAAGTCTCAGATCAGATACCCCAGGAAGATAAAGTTGTGTTGCGAGATTCCGTATAACCTCTTCTGTCAGGTCAGAGTGTTCTGAATCCCAGACTAAACCGATTGTCACAATCTCAGGACAATTCATAAGAACACGACGAATTTTTATTTTTTGACCACAGTTACTCTACAAAAAGGGAAAAAAATGTGATGGGAAGGAAAACAAATATGTTTAAAACAATGGAAGTCCAAAGTTGAGTTACTAGACAAGAAATAGTGCAATAATACAACTCTGCAGCTTCTTTTAATTCTCAAATTATTGTGTTTGTTTCTAAAAATTTAAGGATAAAATTCATGATAAAAAAAAACATACTCTGATGACTACAGCTAAACTTCCACATCCAATCACCACCTTAAAACAGAAACCTCCAAAATCACCATCACATTTTCTCTTTTGTTCCTCATCCATTTAATCATTCAAGCTTAACTCTGTGTTCTTGTGTACTTTTCTATGGTTCCTAAATTAACAGTATTTATTCAGAGAAAGAGATACATTACATAGAATAAGCTAAAAGAGACTATTTTTGTCAACAGAAACACACACTTATTCCCGTTAGAAATTAAGGCTGTTGGGCTGTCAGTGTATATGAACTGAAGCAGTTTCACTCTGAAAATATACCTGGTTCCAACTAACCAGGTTGAACATGAAATGAGGAATAAAACACAAACCTAATAACTCAACTGTCTAAACAGGCCACTTGCACCTACATACCATGTTTATCTGTAACTGGAACAATAAAATAGAAATTTAAATAAAATAGAAATTTAATTTTTTTACCCCTAAGTTGGGCTGTGTTGAAGTGGCACAGGTAATCCTACTTTTCAATCCAATTTATTATCTTAGAAAGCTGTCCGTTGTATCTTGAAGTAATGCAGCATCTTTGTTTACTTACGGGACAATTTCTGTAGTCATCGCTAGTATGCGCTGCCTGCAGCAGTTCCGCAAACATTTCTGCCTTGAGACGTTCATGCCTCTCCATCATTCTTTCTACTTCATTACTGTTAAAAAACAAATGGATATAACCGTTGATATCCCTTCTTAAGAGATTTCAGTCAAACCTCAACTATATCTTTTGACTAAAAAGGAAAGATAAAGAGGTAAAACAGTAGTGATACATACTTTTTGTAAAGTTCTCTCTAAATCTTGGTTTTGAAATTCAGATGTTACTTTTGGACCATATCTCAAATAAACGTTTTAACAAAGGAACACACATCCATTTTTAACAATTACAGCATTCCTCTGGCATGCTTTGCTTATTCTTGAAAGGGTGTATATAAAAAACAATATACAAGAATAAAAGCTCTTACCACAGGGCTGTGGTAGAAATATAATGCACAAATTCCGTAAAAGGCAATGGGTCTGATGATGCTCCACAACTACGACATACACACTACAAAAATAAAAATACTTTTTATTTACTCAGGACAGTGGAAACCAATTATCTGTTAAAGAAATCAAATAAAGGTCTGACCTGTTCATACAGTGTCATAGCAAACTTCTGATGAGAAATACAGGATTTTGAAGTGCACATATCTGTTTCGCTGTTTGGCACTAAGTGAAAATGGATCCTCTCAAGGATGTTTTCCTAAATAGAAAAAATAATGTAACTATAAACTCAACTGGTGAAGTCAGAATATAGGAGCAACATTACAGTTTAATACTCCAACTACTCCCCTTGGCTCCAAATAGTCCACCTGTAAGTTTAATGTGTATTTAATTCCCTTCCTATTCACAGTTCGATGATGAGAATTTTCTTCATCTCAAGGTTTCCATTCATTAACGAAACAGCATAAGACAACAGTTATGCATCTGTTCTTCCAAAATGCATTCTTCTCTGGAGGAAGCGTATCATCAAGAAAAAAATAAAGAGCCGTTCTTACAGTAAGATATGATATTAATGTCGTTGCATGCAATAGCTGAAATGTTTTTTTTGGATTAGGCCTCTGTCTCAGTTCTTCATGTTTTTATGTTTTTTTGTATGTATGTGAAAACCCACCTAGCAGGTAGGTATCCATCTGTGGATACTCACATGAATGTCCAAAGCTGAAAGTATTCAAAGCAGCAACTATATTTTCTGTCCCTCAACTTTGTGCCTGAAGGTTAATAGTGATACATCTTTTCATAGAATCATGGAACCAACTAGGTTGGAAAAGACCTTTAAGATCATCAAGTCCAACCATTACTCCAGGACTGTCAAGACCACCACTAAACCATATCACTGAGGGCCTCATATACATGGTTTTTGAAACACTTCCATGGATGGGGATTCCACCGCTTTCCTGGGCAGCCTGCTCCAATGCCTGACCACCTTTCTCTGTGAAGAAATTTTTCCTAATATACAATCTAAACTTCTCCTGGCGCAGCTTGAGGCCGTTACCTCTTGTCCTATCCCTTGTTACTTGGCAGAAGATACTGACCCCAAACTCACTACAAAACCTCCCTTCAGGTAGTTGTAGTGAGTGTTCAGGTCTCCCCTGGAGCCTTCTTCAGACTAGAACAGTTCCATCAGCTGTTCCCAGTAAGACTTATGCTCCAGACCCTTTCACAAGCTCCATGGCCCTTCTCAGGACCTGCCAGCACCTCAATGTCTGTCTTGTAGTGAGGGGCCCAGAACTGCATACAGGATTTGAGATGCAGCCTCACCAGTGCCAAGTACAGGGGGATGATCACTTCCTGGCCCTACTGGCCACACTGTTTCTGATACAGGCCAGGATGCTGCTTGGCTGCCTGGGCACAAGCTGGCTCATGCTCAGCTTTGTCTATCAGCACCCCCAGGTCCTTTTCTGTGATGCAGCCTTCCAGCCACTCTTCCCCAAGCCTGTAGCAGTGTATGGGGTTGTTGTGGTTCAAATGAAGGACTCAGCACTTCACCTTGTTTAACCTCATACCACTGGCTACAGCCCATCAACAGTGCCTGGCCAGATCCCATTTTATTTTTTTTAAATGATCCCATTTTTTTTTAATGCTGAACAATTTTCATAGTCTAACAAAGGACTTCTTAGAAAGGCCTCTTTACCAGTGTTCTACATGATTTTCAGTCATCTTTTATTGCAACAGTAATGGCTCATGTTTTTCAGGGAGACACTTCATGCAACAGTCAAGATCTTCAAGTATTTTTTTTATTCTTGGATATGAAAATGGAAATATCTTCTGCAGAAGACTTCAGAAACAAGATGGCTAGTTTCAATGGGATGTATTTCAATAACTGATGAAAGAATGCTTGGAGGAACAGTCTATATATTCAAATCCATAGACACCTCTTCTCCCTTCAAAGAAAACCCTTCTCTCCATTCAAGAACTTTTAGCAATGACTGAGAGCTCATCATCCTCACTGACCTCCTGTAGTAACCATATTTCACATATCCCTCTGCCCAAGAGAGTTAGGGAGTATGGAGCAAATGCAAGATTACTCTATCCCACATTACCAGACACTTTACTCCATGTGCCTGCGCCTCTAAACTGGCATAAAGGAGGTTTGTAGTATTACATCATTTATATCCCACCTGTGAGCCTGGAGAGACAAAACAAGCAGCCAGCTTGGCATTCACAGAACTAATGTAATTCTACTCAGCTATTACAAAGAATACTTAACGAAGCATTCTGCTGCATCATCCATGAATCCAAGCTGGAAACGCTGTTCATCCTTAAAACTTTCTGCTAGGGCATGTCGCATATTATCTGATGGCAGTGCTTTTTCTCGACTGTGTTGAAATTGTGAAAATATTGTCTAGAAGGAAACACAATTACTTAGCTTTAGTAGCCATTTGACTAGACATTATAGTTCTACACAAATACACCAGTTCTTACGCAGCATGCCTAAGCAGCAAATATTGCAAATGTTTATTAATCTATGCAGTTTTAGAAATTACCACTTTATCTTAAGGTTACATAGGTTCCTTGTTCTGTTCCATATTCCATTATAGTAAGTTATGATACCAAACTTAGCTTAGATCCAATCGGAAAACAACATAAATAACAGCATACAGAAGTGCAAGTAACTGAGCCCCAGAAGCAACACAAGCCCTAGTCCATAAATGTAAGGCTTTTTTAATGCTATTTCTGGAAAAGTGGCTCATGCATACATATGTCATCTTTACAGATGATATGTATTTCTTGGGGCATAATGTAATGCCACTCACATTAGTTTAATGCCCACCGTTTATAAAATAAAGTAACAACTACAGACAGGATTGTATCTTTATTTAAATTATGGATATGAAAAAAAACCTCATAAATTAGATAGAATGCTTTTAATCCTTGCTCAGCTCTCTGCTGAACCAGTGCACACAATACAAACAGAAAAAGTATCTGCAGATCCAGAACATAAGGATAAATTGCACTTGATTTTTAATTAATTTCCCAGAAGAGGTAGTTGGCTGCTACTACTCTTTTTGACAGAGATATGCAGCAAGTGGCCTTATCATTTAGCAAGTAAGGAAGGTTGATTTTGAAAAAAATGGAATTTAAAAGATCTTACACAAATGAGAAAACATTTGCAGATATTAAAGGGTCTATTCCACTATCAAGAATTTTAAGTCAAAGTTTAGAAAAAAATGAAGAGAATAAACACAAAGCAAATAGAGAGAAGCCATGTGAAATATAAATAGAGATCTGCATTTTTCACATAGGACTTAGTTAAAAAAAATCTGTTGGACAGAAGGCAAAGACACAAGAGAAAAGCCAAGTTTCAGTACTAACACAAAGTAGTGTTTTAACCATGATTCGTTCCAGAGTAAGTGTCTGTCAAATATTTAAACTTCCCTCCATAACAAAAAGCATGTACTACCCATAAAAATTACAGTTGGTATCTCATGTAAACATTCAAAATTAAGTTTTTAACAGATCCGATAATACACGTTAACTCTGCTTTTAAAACATTTATCAATTCTCTTTTTGGCTGGTAGGTCATTTTTTTGTATGCAACAGAGCCTTACATGTCCAGATTTTAAAAAAGTACAGATAAGCAGTTATGCAGATACGTATGCTCATTTTAGTGGCCTGCATTGCCCAAGTCCCAGTGTTATCCAGAATTTATTGGCTATGCAGTTTACAGGAAAGGCTGATCTACATAAAGTAGCCTTCTTTTCCGGGGAAAAAGAATGGTTAAAATAGCCCAAGACCACAAAAAAAAAAAAAAAAAAACCAAGCCAAAACCCCATACTAAAACCAGAAAACAACCTAAGTTACCAAAATGCATCTTCATCCAGTATATACACTGCATGAAAATCAAAACACCTCAGGTTCTGAACATAGAACAAACAGAATCACTCATCCCATATCTCTAAAAAGCCAAGAAAGAAAAGTTAACAGCTGACATAATGACTGAGGACAGATACTTCCAAATGTGTTAACTACAATGTTTTGAGTTCAGTACCTAGGCTACTGGCCATAAAGTTATAAAGTGTTCAAGGCCAGGTTGGCCAGAGCCTTGGGTGACATGGTTTAGTGTGAGATGTCCCTGCCCATGGCAGGTGGGTTGGAACTAGATGATCTTTAGGTCCTTTCCAACCCTAACTATTTTACGATTGTACACTATTATAAAAATAACTAATTTCGTTTTAACCAATTTCAGAACAGGCAGCAATACCACTGTTTAACAGCATTCTTGGGAATGGATCAAAATAGGAAGATTGTCCAGACAATGCAAAATATTCAGGTACAGTAAGCTGTTTATAGACAAATCACACACAGAAATGCATACTGGCAGTAAGCAATCCCTCAAGAACAGATACTTGAAAGAACAAAGAAAATTTCAAGTCCTCAATTACAGCTGCCTTATGAAGCAGCTGAAGCTAGTATACTGCTTTGGAAAGTGACCTCAAGCGATGCAAACCTTAACCTTCTTTTTACTGGAACCCCCAAAAATACAGGAAGAGAGCGGACATTAAGGTACAGCAAGTGGTATGTTCAGCTTGAAATAAAAGCAGCACCTGGTCTTCACAAGTGCACCCTTAGAATAGAGCAATTCCTTACTAACAGGTTTGACTGCAACACACCACACTTTCTTCTTCATGTTTGAGCACACTGAAGTGGATACATTATTTTTACTATGATTTCAGCTATATGATTAGCCATTAAGACTATGTAGTGTAACACACACATTCCAGCAACTGCCATGCATCAATCCCTTTTCATTTCTTAAGGGTGGTTACAGTGCAACTTCGAAGACTGTGTATGAACTTCACATGTAATATGGGTCAAATCAAAAAAGATCATAAAATTTACTCCGTATTATGATATCAGATACAGACATGAATCTCTGGACACATAAAACTCTAGGAAACTGAAGATATAATCCCAAGACAGACACAGAATTTTTTCTGAAAACACAGGAATGCCTGAGTTATGATCTGGACTTTATGTACAAGTAACACATTTCAGTCTGTGAAACTCCCTGAGAATAAACTCTAAAATACTTGGTTTATTCTCACCTACAATTTAGCATCATCAAAAAACACTTCCTCAGTTAGCTACATTTTCAAATAATGTTTTCCTTTTATGCTCCCTACAAATGAACAATTCCCAGTTCTGTGTATTACTGTATCTACTACCGTATTTAAAGAACATTCTACAGCCCTGTATAGGAATCCCAGAAGTGTCTTTATTTTCAAATTGCAGTAAAAGTAGAAAGCACATACTACTAAAAACATACCCATGTTTTTTCATTGGTATTTATACCCAAATGAAAGAGATGTGCTTGCAGCTATTTCCCTAGTAACTGCAGACAGCCAAATACCAGTGCTGTAAAAGCAGTAAGAACGTAACAGAATTTGACAGACTTTAGATGAGTTAACAAAATGGTTTGAAGCATAAGTTTTATGTGCTAGTAAATATATGCAGATCTGACTTATTTTCTACATTAAAACCAAAAACATTAACAGCTTTCATTAGTTTTCCACTACTACTACCTTTCTTCATTACTTCTAAACTGAACAATTATATTCTCCACCGTCATCATCAACTACAGAATAAAAAGAATCTTGAGCACTTAACAGACAGTAATACAGTTATTGTAAAAGAACTGTTTTCAAACACTACAGGAAAGAACAAAAGCATATGTATGTAAAAATATCTCCAAGAGGCTAGCTAGAAATTTTCAACTAAGTCTGTCTTTAAGAAAAAAGTTTTATGTAAAAGGAGACAAATTTTTGTACTGTAAAATTTCTTCTTTAAACACAGTATTTGTTTCAAGCATCCTTAACTCTAAATTGTTTATTCACACAAGAATAACTTAGTCAACCAGACATATATATGACAGGAATATAAACTTGTGACAATTACTTATTTTTCCCTCATTTTGAAAGAGGAGTCTTCCAAAAATTATTCTTTACCTTTAAAGCACAAAATATGCACGCATCTCCCTGACACACATGTCCAGTTAAACCTCTTAAACTCCGTCGAAATATGTCAAGCTGCCACAACACCTATAAAAATAAAGTTTCACAGAAGTAATGAGTTCTGAAAGTTCTATGTTTAAAACAATAACATACAGTAATTTACTTTTTGTTAGTTTTTTGTTTTTAATTTCACATAATGTACAACTAGAGCACCACACTGCTACAAGAATTATGATCCTTTTCCATTAGCTTGGTGAATAGTGGAAATGCAATTGCATTTACAACTCAGAATTCAGATCTGTTTAAACTTTGTGAAACAACGGCAGACCATGTGTGGAAAAAGAGGTGAAGGACTCTTAAGGAAACAAGTAGCAAGCTAAACTGTGTACAGAGATTCTAAGTCTTCTTATGGCTTTACAAAAGAGGAAGGTAGCAATGGCTCTCTTTCTCATTCCCTCTCCCCCATTTTGTGCTTTCTTTCAAATAAATAAATAAAAATATGGAAACTGAACTGCTGGGTAAAATGCAAACATTATTTTGGGTTAAATCTATACTACATTCTTATGGTCTGTTACTAAAATGATTGCTGTAATGCATTTGTTTTTCCACATATCAAACTAACCCTGGGGCTTAATAAGGTGTGTTTCTACTTTTTATTTGTGTAACTACTCTGTACAAGGGTAATGTCAGCTTGGCTACACACACTGCTTTCAGTAGCTGATGTCTTGAGTACATAACCTGTGCAGTAGTTCAGAAAGTCGCGAATTAAAAAGAAAACCAAACAAACCTCCACCTCCCCTTCAAGTAAATTCCAAGAGGCACAGTAACAAATGCATATCCAGGTGAAAAACCCCAATCCTATCTATAAATATAAAACCTAAAACTGATTAGGATGCATTTGAAAATTAATATCTGAAACTCAGTTCTAAAGGTTGAACATAAGTTAAAAGGTACACATTCCTCCTTGCAAAACAGCAGTCACCAATCAGCCACTGCTTGACAAACACCAATAGGATGTGAAGTAGTAGGATTCTCTGAAACTGTAACTAAAAATTACTTAGAATTTAATTTTAGGGTACTCTAAGTGAAAAGAGCAAAACTGCAAGAGAAAATAGGTCAGGCTGTTCCCACTGAATGTGAAACAGCAAACTCTACTAGATCTATTAGACGTATTTTAAGTGTATGCAGACGCTATACACACCACGTAGAGATCTTTCCAATTTCCTACGTTTAAATCCACACTGTTTTTAAGAACTAGAGCGTTGTGGGGTTTTTTTGCAGGAAGCCAATGCAGCTATTTATAGCCCTTGTCAGTTTGGTAAATAATTCTGTACAATTTGATAATGATTAGGTCCAAAGTTAGTTACACTCCAAAAATTACTTTGTTCTGCTGTTTATTTACAGAGCCTAGAAATTTGCTGCTGTTAATTTCCAAATTTAAAAAAAGACTACGATATAAAGTTAGTTATTCCTGGTATACCCATTTGCAGACTGTGTCAAGACTAGCATTGCTCTGTCAGAGAATTAAGTAGATCCCTATATTCCCTGTCATAAGTAGGCTTGCAAAATATCAATTTTTCACCAGATACTGCCACTATTCCCAAGAGATCTGAAGAGCCACCATTTTTTCAATTTCAGCTCAGAACAGTATGTAAACAAACACATGCAAGAACCTGGTGAGTAATACATATGCATATAAACAGTAAAAGAAATCTAAATCACATTTCTTTGGTATCAAGTTTATCTCCTACTCTAATTCATAGAATCATAGAATGCTTAGGGTTGGAAAGGACTTTAAGATCATGTAGTTTCAAACCCCTTGCAACAGGCAGGGAGACCACACACTAGACCATGTCGCCCAAGGCTCTATCCAGCCTGGCCTTGAACACTGCCAGGGATGGGCCATTTATCACTTCTTTGGGCAACCTGTTCCAGTGTCTCACCACCCCCACAGTAAAGAACCTTTTATATCTAACCTGAACTTCCCCTGTTTCACTTTAAACCCATTCCCCATTGTCCTATTGCTACAGTCTTTCCTATCAGAATCAAAGCTTTCAGCTATACGTGCATCTTCTGACATGTCCCAGAACAACAGGCTTGTGCTAATGTTGAGAAAAGAGTATTTTAATAAAAACAGCATCCTTTTCAATACAAATAGTAGTACTGATTGCCCCACATTAAAAATATCTTTGATTTTGACAGGCAACAAACTTATGTTTGACAGAAACATTAGTTTAAAAATTCAGCAGCAAGTTTTAAAGTTAATGAGTTTCCAAATGCAAAATGGAAGTTTTTCTGATATTCTTAATGCATGCAAGCAAAACAACACTGTATTTTTTTGCAAAATTAAATATTTAATACTCAATTTCTTGAAATTAAATATTAAATATGATTACTTCCATAGAGTAGTCTTTTCTACAATTTTCTACAATTGCCACATTTCCTTCCTCCCCTTGCCTTAGGAAAGTTCATTCCATATAGACATGCTATTCTGTCTCACTTGGAATCATTAAGAAGTTTAACCAAGAACTGAACTTAACACTATCGAAATTTCCTGTAGAATACACATACTGCAATATGAATTATAAGAACAGCATTGCCAAAAGAACACTTTCGTTACTGTGACCATTTAAGCTGCTATAAAAGCAAAACTGTTAATAAATCAAGCTGTTTTCTTACCTGAACAGCACTATTAAGAAAGCAGCTGTTTTGTCCTGGTTCATTTAATAAGCCTTTTGTAGGGGCCAGGGACAGTATACTTCCAGGCTGATAAACTCTTCCAAGGTTACCCCCAGGTTTTCTTAAGAATTTCACCCATGCCATTATTTTTTAGTCTTTATAATTGCAATATTTACACTTAAATAATTAAGGGTACGATGGGTGCAAGGCAAAGAAGGTCCTATGAGAATTCCTCTAAAATCATGGCGTTGCATTCAACTCTGTGCAACAGTAACCAGTCACAGGTTTAAGTCCATTTCCAGGAGCAGCTGTCGGCCATCTACCATGATCAGTGTCTCAGTCAAAATACAGATATATAAAATTTTTAACTCTCAGACTTAAATAAAACCAAAAGGTGTCCAGTTAAGTTTAAAACGTGAAAAAGTTACTATAAGTTCTTATTACGCAAATAGTACAGTAACTGACTTCTCCTTCCAGGGGTATCAATTAAGTATTCCTATAAATCACCAGCTGTATTATATTTCAAAAACGGAAAGTTCTTAACAGTTGTTATATTCCTGTTCTCTTATTTTGTTCCATCTTCTTTTTACTTTTAACTGTGACCCATGAAATACATTCCAGTTTAGAAGACTCCATGTTTATTTCATTCTCTTTCCAGTGAATCTGAAATAAGAAAAAAAAAAAGAAAAAAAAAAAAACAGAAAATATAAAAATACAGTTTCCAAAAGGTTAAATCCTCCAAGGTCAGGAAAGGGATCATGTGCAAAACAACCTCCTAACCTAAAGGTAGGTGCAACTATAACCAGGGAAGAAGAAAAGAAACAACTGCCACCTAAAAGTTGTTATAAAGGCAAAAAAAGTATTTTATGTCATAATTGTCTTCTAACTTACTAGACACCCCTAAAAACCATGATAAAACTACTTTAATGGTTGTGCTAATGCTATGCAACTGCTTATAAAAAGAACACTTATCACATGAATTTTCTGTCTCTGAATCTCCAAGTCTAATAAAAAGATTGCCAAGAAATATTTTTATCCAACACTTGAAAGCCTAAGACGGTTTTGATTTCAATATCCTAGCAAATTACACAAACCAATACATATTTCTATGCCTGAAGATTACTAAAATGTACAGATCGTCAGCTAATACTCAGCTTTCAAAAATTTCTATTGCCTAGTAAATACCACATAAATATTTTATTAGCCTGGTTGTATTCTTAAAGCATCATGAAAAACATATCAAATAAAACAAGAGCAGTCTAGTAGATGCCCCTATAACTGATTCTAAAAATTTCAAATTCCATCAGTAAGTTGTTTCTTATTGCTGAAGGTGCATGTTTAAGGCTAAATGACTCATCATCCAAAACACCACAGGCACATGTAAAGCCCATGCAGTCATCACCTCACAACAATGGACTCTTCAATCAGTTTAGCATAACCATTTAATCACTACACAAAAATCTGAAGTAACTGCACAGAGCAGAATAAAGTTAAAGGAAAGCAACAAAGGCTGCATATTTGTGAAGAGGAACAAAAAAAGGGGGGGGATATTGAAATTATGGCCTCACATTACAACCAAAATATTCACTTAAATTTTACAAGCATGTGAAATATGCAGACTTATCACTATAATCTTTTCAACTGTGCAAGCCTTTCAAGATTGGTGAGCAGCATTAAAAAACAAAAATAAAGTTTCCAACTGGAACAGTGGATAAATTGAAAGATAACTTTCCCCAGCTCAGAACAACCAACAACACATAAGCAAACAGTTCTACGACTCTTGATTATTGTACAGTTGGGATACCACAGAAACAAATTACATGACTTCCAAAAATACCTGCAGGTAATCTTGCACCCCTAAAACTATTGCCCTTTTATTTAAAAGAAACATTGGTACTTGCCTGCTTTAAAAAACAAAATATATATAAATCACTAACTGGAACCTAACCAAAAGTCCTTTCTGCCCCACGCATGATCAGATGTTTTTGTTTGTTTACTGATGCTACTGTACCTCACCCATAAGTAATTTGATTTAACAATACTGGAAATATAAATATTAAGCGTGATTTGTGACAGCACTGAGGAAGTCTGCAATCTAACTGGAAACTGATCTTGACAGAAAATCATGTGGTAATTTTGTTTTCTTTATGCTTACTTCAATAAACCCAGAAAGTAAAAAAAAAAAAAAAAAAAGTACCAACTGGAAACGCATATTAGTTTAAGATCTTATCCGAACCTTAATTAAAAGGAGTATCAATTTCAATTTTTTCTCCCCACATAAAAGTCAAAGTGCTCCACAGTGTAACATCCATTTTTCTACAAAGGGCCAAACTCTAAGAAAATCGGGACAGAGGTGAAAGTAAGAGTAAAACAAAGATTAGCACAGGAAAAGAAGTCTGAAGTCAGGTATGCAGAAGTGTTAACATGGTATCTGTACAGAGCAATTAAAGGCAAGAAAATATTTTCACTTGAAAAATATTTTCATTTGAAAGTTTCAGTACAGTACATTTATAGAAAACAATGAATCACTATAGTAAAGAGGAGTCAAGTAAAAAATGTAAGGTGTATAGCTGTTTGTAATCAGACACATATATATGAATACATATTAAAAAAAAAAAAAAAGTATTCAAGAAGCTAATACCACACATCAAAAGCACTTTGTAATATGAAGCATCATTTGGCCCAAAAGGTTTCCTGCTATCACAGGGAATCATAACTTTTAACTGCTAAGGATAACATCAGAAATATAACCAAAAAAAAAAAAAAAACCAAATACAAACCCCCCAAACCCTCAAAAAACAAACAAACAGCCAAAAACCCCAAACAACCCAGAAGAATCTTACATTAAACTCTTTCAACCACCAAATACTTTCTACTGATTTCTGATTTAGTATTTCTCTATTCATATTGAAAAATTGACCCAATACATTTTTGTCAGAGAAAGAACCTTCCCCTTGACATATTAGAAAAGCTGCTTGAGCATGCACTTTATTGGTAATACAGGGTTCCCGATTCCATTTTATACAGTTTCCCATACGGAGAATTATGTGCTGTTTTCTCCATCCTCCTGCTCCTGTCCCAGAAGACAAAACTGATGTTAAGATGAACTATATTTGGTAATCAGCAATGTCAAACTGGGTACAATGAAGAGGAAAAAGAGGAAAGAGACTGGACTGGAACAGTACAGAGGGCCTGTGCTTCCCATAAAGGTGTGAAGTGTATTTGCATGCCAATGCATGCTTGAGGTGTCCCTCATAGTGCTCTTACCTTTGAAAAGGCAAGAGCAACAGGATCAAAATAGTGAGGCAGAAACACTAGGCTTGCTGTCAAGAGTTTCCCAACTGAATACACTACATCTCTCATCTCCAAAACTGCTTATGCACTGGTACCCCAACAGTGGCAATTCAGTAAACCTGTTGCCTGCTGTCTGCATTTCGTGTACAGATTGTTCAGCATACAGCAGCCAAAATAAGGGAGTTCTTCCAGAACAATTTAAGACAAAGAGTACTCAATCACTAAGAACTCCTAGAAAGTAATTTTGTCTGGCATTTCAGGGATGCTTGGAAGTATTGTGTACAGTTGTGGTGTCCTCAACATAAGAAGGACATGGAGCTGCTGGAGCAAGTCCAGAGGAGGGCCATGAGGATGAGGAGGAGACTGGAGCACTTCCCATACAAAGAAAGGCTGAGAAGGTTGGGGCTGTTCAGCCTGGAGAAGAGAAGCTGCTTGGAGACATCAGAGCAGTCTTCCACTATCCGAAGGGGGCCTATAAGGATGCTGGGGAGGGACTTTTCATTAGGGACTGTAGTGGTAGGACAAGGGGTAATGAGTTCAAAGTCAAACAGGGGAAGTTCAGGTTAGATATAATGAAGAAGTTCTTTACTGTGAGGGTGGTGAAGCACTGGAATGGGTTGCCCAAGGAAGCTGTGAATGCTCCATCCCTGGCAGTGTTAAAGGCCACATTGGGCAGAGCCTTGGGTGAGATGGTTCAGTGCAAGGTGTCCCTGCCAACGGCAGAGGGGTTGGAACTAGATGATCTTAAGGTCCTTTCCAACCCTAACTATTCTATGATTCTAAGCATTTACCTGCTGGGCTGGGTTTCAGAGTTAATCATTCACTGCAAAAAAATAAAAATAAAATAATTTAAAAAATGGTTCTGGGTTCTCTCTATGTTACTGTCACATTTCATTACGATGCTGTTTAATTTCACATCCACAAAGTTGTGGATTCAAATAATTCCAGCTATTACACAAGGCAAGTGCACACAATCTTATCCTAATAAATTGCAGGATACATTCATTGCACAGTTTTCATATCTGGGCCAGATATTGATTTTCCAGAGCACTGTGATATATTATTCATACAGCCTCTGCTAAGTACCCACAACATCAGTACACCTTTTCCTGAAAATTTTAATAAAACACCAGAAAGATCAGAAGCTACTTAAATACTATTTCACACCAACCATCTTAAATTACTTTTTCTAGAAATTGATTCTTTAAAGTGCATAGGTCAAACTAAACATACTTCCCCCTGCAACAGTTCAAACATGCCAAATATATAAGACAAAGCAAGAAGGGCATGTCAGAAAGGTATTCCATCTAAAAGATCTGTCTGTACTTCTCAACTAGAACTTCGCACCAAATGGGCACTCCAGTCCCCCTACTACTCTTTTGCCCCCCAGATGGTCATTCAACCCAAGGAACAGACAGAAGCTGTGAAATAATACTATCTTGACATAGAGCTCTCTATAGGGGCACTGCAGATAAGCCTTCCAATGGTGCCATAAGCAATGTTACTAACTTATGTCATCTATTTGTCATCACAGCCCTAAGGAGACAAAGTTTAGACTAGCATCTTGTTTTTAAATTTACAACATGCAAGTATATCGAAGTCTGAGTTTGTCTAAAAAAAAAAAAAGAGGAAAAGGAAAAGAGGAAAGAAAAAAGCCAAAATCAAAGAAAGGTATTGGTGAAGACACTGGCAAGGATGTATAGCTCTAGTCAGAAGGAGTATTTTTTTGTCTGCTAACAAGCCTACCCTCAAATGTAGGCAGTTCTATAAACCAGAGAAAAGGTGATGCTGATCAACCTTGGTTCCTCCCACCTCCCATAATGTTTGGCTAAGCTTTCAAATGATTGGGACCTAGACCAGTGACTCCCTTAACTCAAATTCAATACTTTACAGTATAATCAGGAACTGCAGACTATTCTTACATGCAAGTACATGTAGGTAAGCCTACTAAGAGGACTGTAGCATTTATTAGCCACTAGGGTTTACTAGTTCTTTGCAAGTTCCTGGCTTGGCAAAGGTGTGGGTCACTAACAATAGCTTCTAAGTGACTGAATCACACATAGTCTTCAGTAGGTGCAATCTTCCAGCAAAACAGTTATTTCACATAAATGTAATTGACATGCTACATGAGATTTTTAGCAACTGAAAGTTAAAGAACTATTCTTGCCCTTCAGACTAAAGGGATCAGTTTTGGATGACTGTTTCCAACCAAAGGCACTAAACAAGGGCTATGAACTCTCCGAATCAACATCCATTTAAAAGCCTAAATTCTCCTACCTCACCTCCCTCTGAAGAACAGACACTGTTCTTCAGTCATCAATGATCTCAACAAGCACATGGCTACCTTTTGTTGTGCAGCCTTATGGAAAAAAATACATGCCTGCCACAAATTTCTGGCCACTTCCCTCTATAGCTTCTAGAAGAACAGACACACTAGTCAGAAGAAACACACGTTATCACCAGTTCTGCTGCTATACACTAGCACACAAGTAACTGCAGCCATCACAGTCTTTTCAATATAACAGGTAATGTCACTGAATCAGCTTACAAATCAGCACTCACTATCTTACCTAAACAAGTGACTTTCTACAAGCAGATTTAGGTTTAGAAATCTTTGATACTCATTTAGATAAAACTGTTGAGATAAACAGCTGAGATAAAGTCTGAATCCTGAAACTATCAATGCTTGGCTTCTGATAATTTTACATCTCACAGCTGAGTTCTCATGTGGTTTTCTACCTACTTGGGGATTTTGCCACCTCTGCTCCCTATTTCTTCTTACAAGGTCTCTCTCTTCCAGCCAGCTGCCTGTTTTCATGTACTTTGTAAGTACATAATCATTTATAAGCCTTCTAGACCTTCCATCAAATCAGGTGAAACTTGCGATGGGTTAATAAGTTGTTGGCTCTGTGTCTCTGAAATTTGTCTGAAGAATCATTATTTACATCTTCTTAGCTTCAGTCTGCAACTACTCGAAGTGTGTTGCATGACTACTGGCAAAGCTTTTTCATTCCCAATGCTAAGGTTACTTTTAAGCAACACAGTTTTTTTGCTTCTGCTTGGAAGTTCACACCTTTGCGCTGAGCCTGGCAACCTACTCAATGGTCTGACAACTGTGGTAAATCGATTTATAAAGTAATATATGTTAAAACTTAGGAATTTCAGTACAAAACAACAAAAATTTGGAAGGAAGAATGATTAAATGCATTACAATGGAATATGCTCATGATGGGAACCAACTAGAGTTTTCTGCAGCAAACCAACATTATGGGAACTGTGGTTACTTTCTCTTCCTTAACAGAATGAAATCAATCAAAATTTCAACAATATGCAAGAATTTGATTGTTTTCCTCAGCTCAGAAGTTTGTAATTTAAAATTGCCAAATTTCATCAAGAACAAAAATTTGATTTGTACTGTGATGGTATTGGAGAGTTCACTCAATATTTTTGGTCCCTGCACAAATCCTGTCCCCTTTCACCTTTACCATCATGTTGAACTATATATATCAGCAGATCTTTTTTACCGTAAGATACACCTAATGCTTTTAGTAATCACCAGTCTTTGTCTTTGAAAATTATACTATTCACTGCAAAAACTGACAAGGAAATATGTTAACATGCAAATTATCACTATTTGAAACACCAGAGAAAATAACCTTCATTACTAGCATTTACATACAACACACACAACATGAAACAAGAACACCACTGTAAGACCAGGGTGGGGGTGGGGGAAAGCAAATTATGTTCCCAGCAGTGACCATTAACCATTAGCCTTGATTTTGTGGGCCATCCACAAGTATACCAGCCAGTGGTATTGGCCTGACGCATTCTTTCTGCCTCTAGTCACAGACTCATTAAGTCCCCAAGAGACAAAAACAGTGTCTGACGGTTATCGCTTCTGGAAATTCTTACAACCAATCTCTGAAGGTTTTAAACCCAGGTTTGGTTCATTTTTTCCTATTTTGAAGACCTCTACTGTCTCTTCTTCAGCCCTGATCCATTTAACTGTTCCTCATATGCCAAACCACTGCTCTTGCATGCAAGCTTCTCTGTATCCCTTCAAGATGGGAGAACCAGAAGAGTAGAAGCTTTCCAGACGGGTTTTGTATAAGCACAGATTTTTTTTTTTTTATTTTTTTTTAAGCTGTTCCAATAAAAACTTTCCTGTTTGCATCAAAACCAAAACAACAGGTTTGAAAGCCCAGCATCTTTGGGCTGTCATAACTGGACAACAACTTTAGAAATAGCTACAATAGGAACTCTGAGTAAAAATCTCAAAGAGTACAAATTCTGAACCCATGACATGGGCCAGCACATGCAAATGAATCACCACACAAACAACAGAGAAGATTTTTGTTTCTCCATCTTCCTATTCCTTTACAAAGTACTTCGTTCTGAGACTACCATGTACTCTTTCTTGAACCTCAGAAAGATAGAAGGTAACTCTACAGTCATAACTGTCACACTTGCCTACTTTTCCCAGTTAACTGTGTCCATAAGTATAACCATGCTTTTTCTTTGTAGATGCTTGATCACAAATAGAAGTGTAAAACACTGAAGCACTGAAGTTCTGTTCCTTCCCAAAAAGTGTTCTGTTTCTTATCTGAATCATTACACTTCCTAAATTTCTTCATGAAAAATCTGTACAAGACCTACGCACAAATATTTCACTCAGTCCACACATCTAAAATTCTTATCCAGTCGCTGTCCCCGTTACAGCCTCAGTTCAAGTCCCATTTAACCTAACACCAGTTTGTTTCTGCTTAAGCCATGAGGACAATTTTTAATAACTCTTTGAACAGACTTCATTCCCATCACTACATCCCTCATGTGACTGAACTGCTCTACTCTACCAAGAGGCATTAATAAAGGAAAAATCAAAGTGTTACTACCGAAATCTTAGGAAGCAATGTAATCAAAACACATAACAGTGCTAATACTCTGACTCTGAAGTCCCATGAGTCTCATACCCAAACAATTCTGTTAGGGGTACATCACATACATCCTATGACTGAAAAAGATCATGCACTATCAACTAACAACAACCCAGGACAGATATTAAAGTGTATATTTTTGTATTTTACTGTCAACATCCCACTGGTCCAGAATAACTTCTTACACAAGTAGCTATAAAAAAAAAAAGCCTAAGGAAAACAGTAAATATATCTTATTTTGAAATAATTTGTTAGGGGAGGCAAGGACTATGTATAATTTGATAAGGATAATTAATTTACTTAGAAATTACATTATATATAGTTTATACATTTATATAACATGAGCTTTCACTATTTTAACACCTAAAATTACCCTTATACAAGAACAGAACAGTTAATAAAGTCAGAGGGGGTAGGGGATACTGCATCAGTCAGGCACAATACTGTTTATGTGATTTTTTTCTCTCTTAAAATAATCATAGTAGCTTTAAAGTAAGAAGGGATTATTTTTTATGCATTTTTGCATATACATGTAATATAAAACATTAAGTAGAGATATGAAAAACTCAGACGTATTGTGGGAATGGAAAAAATGCACGTTGAAAGAACAAGACATACTTCCTTTCAAAAGCTGACTTGAAATTATTTGCATTGAAAATCAAAGCAAATGATAAAACTTAGATGAGAGGCTAAAGACACAATTTACATACATCTCCCTACATGCCTCGGAAATTCTTACCTATACGAGCACAGCAAATAACACAGCTTTCAAATTCTGTAAACTGATTAAATTTCGAACGGCTCCATTCTACCTGTACTGGCATTTCCTGTCCTAAACACCCTCTGAAAACACCTCAGAGAAACTGATGGGCATATGACTATCAAGTTAAAAATTAACTTTATGTTCTGGCTCTCACAGAGCCAATACAGGAGCGCGCACCGTCTCCACACGAAAACATCCCCATTCCAGGGGCAGGCTGTCCCCCGCTTACACAACCTATGGGACAGCGCCCTCAGCTCGCCCCGCGATCTGTGTGTGACCCTCACCTGGGCCGTCCACAGGCGGCTTCTAGGCCTCACGCCCACGAGGGCCCCTCCGCGGGTGGGCGCCGCTGGCCGGGCCAGGGGCCGGCGGCGTCTCAGTCGAGCAGGCCGGTGGCGGGCTCAGCGCTGCACCCCGACCAGGTGACTGACTGACCAGACGACAGTCCCCCCTTCAGCCTTCGGCCGCCCCTCGCCGGACGCGACAGCCCCAGCCGCCACCAGACGTGCCGGCAGCAGGTGAACGGCCCGCGGCGGTCCCGACGCCCGGCCGCGGCCGCCCGGCACAGCTCACCCCATCTCGCTGAGGACAAGAGACAGACCCCACTCCCCAGTTCAGAACGTACAGCCACCCCCCACTCGGGGGCTGGAGCCGCTGCCTCACCTCCTGCCGCACCACAGACACGACTGCCGCTTCACCCCCAGTGCGCGCGTCGCTCCCGACTCGGCTCCGCTCTCCCCTTCTCCCGACGGCGACTCCGAAAGCGGCCCCGCCCTCACACAAACTTTTGCTTCCCCCCTCCTCTCCCGGAGCCGCACGCTCCTCCTCCCTTCTCCCGGCCGTCGATGCGCTTGCGCAATGAGGCGGCCAGCAAGCAGAGGCGGAGGGGGGCAGGGCAGGAAGGCGGGGGGAGGCAGGGCAGGGCAGGGCAGGAAGGCGGGGGGGTGTCTCCCTAACGGTATCCGGGGTCCTCTTGAGCGCGCCTGGCGCCAGGAAGGAGATAGCGCTGCGGGAGGACAGACGGAGGGGAGAGTCACGGAAGCATCTGAAGGGGACAGACCAATCACAACGCCGCCCCCTCGCGCTAGCCGGAGAAAACCCGGTAGGACGGAATAAACGCCTCAGCCGGTGTCCGGCAGCGCTGCGCATGCGCAGTGGGTGCGCAGGAGGCTCCTTCGGGCGTATCGAGGCTGCGTTTTTGCGGTATGGTGAGGGCAGGGATATCCGCGGCCCCTCCTCCTCCGTTCCCCTTTTATCAGTGGTTGAGAGTGCTGCTGTCTCTAGTGCGGTTGTGGTGGCACCTGAGGTAACTGGGAGCAACTCTTACAGTCGTCCGGTCACAGCCCAGGAAGCCTCTGTTGGGGCTGTTCCGGATCGCGGGGTTTTCGAGACAATAGCCCGTTAAAATGAACGAGGCAGCAGTTGTTTCTCCAGCAGTTGTTTTCAAGGGCTCATTTCAGGATATCTGTCTACGCACGTTGGGCTTTACTTAAGATAACCACAAAACAACACAGGCACGCCAGTGTCTGGTGGGGAGAGGGCAGCTTTTAAACCAAACCCCAGACAAGTGTACATACACCGCAAAATTGTGTTGTATTTGAGTTCCATGTTACCCCAAAAGGTCCTGTATTACATATATGCCTACCCGAGCATCATTGCCCCAGAGTCATGTTTCCTATGCTTTTTATCCGGTCTGTTATTTCGAGGGGGGGGGGGGTGGGGGTGGGGGGGTGTGTGTTTCCTTTTGTTATTCCCCAAAGGAGTTACATGTTGATGAATACTCATCTTTCTTGTTGCTCAAGTACCTTCTGTATTGCATTATTGTAATCTTGTTTGATAAACAAGGGAATTTCATTAATATATCATTTCTATGAGTATTTTAGGTATTACCACACCCAACATCAGTTCTTGGTGCATGCTGCTGAATGCAACTTTTTGTATTCTCTCTCTTCCTGTTGCATTTTTTATGGTTTGATAGGATTGGAGAAGTATGTAAAAGCATGTTCACTTTTCCAAGAGCATCTCCTGTAATAGTAAATTAAATAGTTTACCTGTAAAGTTCCCTTTCTGCATCTCCTTTGGGTCATCTAGACTGCAATAACATTTCATGCCAGTACTGACTGTGTGGAACATGAGGCACCAAATTAGTTCACTGCCTTATTTATACTACACTAGTATTGCTTTTGTATCCATTTTCATTTAAAAAAATCAATTTTAATACATTTTGATCAGGTTAGTTTTGGTAGCCTTCCGTTATATTGCTGGTATGAAGATGCACACTGGCAAGGGCAATTTTCTCAGTTTCAGTCTCCAGTCAGTTGTCTAACTTCTGACTTCAAAAAGCTTGGAAGTTCTTTGGGGAGATTTTCATTAGCTTTTCCAGGCTTTTGTTACTTATATATATATATATATATATTTATATGGTTGCATTATTCAGTGAATTGGATAGGCCTATTCACTAGTTGGAGTTACTTGATACAGGATTTGTATGAAGTGTTTTTTCTTGAGACTTTCCAATGTTATGGCTAGTAGTTGGCATATATATATATACACACTCATACACTTTTTTAACAGATACCATGTTTGCTTGCCTCTCACTTTCTGAAAAGTTTCCTATATTTGTGATTTTTGAAAGGAATTAAGTATCTAATTTTCTCTTGGTGCTAAGATTCATACAGTATGTTGGCACAGTGAGCATTCTGAGTGTTTTGCCGTCATTCTTTTTTAGCTGTTTATTGATAAATATTCGAATTTCTAGTTCTCACTACGAATTTTAAGATAAAAGCATGTTAAAGTTGGTATTTTAACATTACCATTAAAAATCCAGTTTTGTATTAGTGCATCTTGTTATTCTGCTTTTATAAAGAACATTCTGCTTTGGCTAGTATCAATTTAGTCCTTGATCCCTGCATTACTACTTTGCAGTCAAGCAAAGACATCTGTGGATCCCAAAGTGGGATTGTGACCTCATTCTGATTATGACCTTGTTTTGATATTTTTCATTCTCCGTGGATTCTGCTTTTTTTCTTTGCTTCTGCCCTTTCTTCAGCACAGGTTTGTTTTTTACTGCTGATCTTTTATATTTATATTGTGGGGTTTTGTTTCTTTTTTTCCTGTTCCTTTTTTTTTCCATCAGAGTAAGTGTAATCTGTGAGTTTTAATTATGGTATATTTTAAGGTTCCCTACCAGTGAATCTTGATAGTCTTCCACACAGTTTAGACAGAGAATGATACAAGTGCAGCACAGGAAGCACTGAATGAGGTAACAGATGAACTTTAAAATTAGAATAAATGGTGCAAGTACAAACCAATGTTACAAGCACAAATGATTTCTTGTTGTAGTTATTGTCAGTATAGTATATGTGCTATGCACGATGCAGAAGAATGTTTATGTGGTGTTAGTACTGACGTTTATGTAAATTTTGGTAGTGTTGGTAACAGATTGTTAAACTGGAGAGTTGAAAAGGCATTAAACTTGGAGGAGAGGGATCCAACGTAAAATAGGCTTTTACAGTTCTACTCAGTAATCCAACCATTCAGATTGGCACAAGGCTAACAGGCCTATATTAGGATTTTCAAAAGGAAGAAAGATCAGCGTAGCCTAGTGGATGATGGAGAGATGGGGTTTGGCATGTGACACAAAACACAGAGCTGGAAGAAGATGGAGGTGGACTGTATCTAGGTCCTTAAACATATATCTAGGGCACTGGGGTTTGCACATGACCAGTCCAGGTTAAAACATATTTATGGAAAGTCATGCACCAAAAGAAAAAATTCAGCATACTTAGGAAACATCAAAAGGTTGCAAAGTAATTGCATAAATTATTTTTTTCTCAAATGCAGGCATCATACTTTATTTTAATTGATGAACGAGCTGCAAGTCTGTTTCACAGCTGCATGCAAAAGGGTTTATTTTCATGCTAGAACTTTCCACTTCTAGTGTTGTCTATACTGTTGTTGCCACCAGCTGATCTGTAAAGAAATTCTGATTCCTTCCTCTGAAAAAATTTTATTGCATCATGTGTTTTGTATACACAGTGTTTCTGTGAGCATTTTTATGCCTGTTGGTGTACTGGAACACCTACTCTCTATTTTTTTTCATATTTCTTTTTAACACTTGGAACACATTTTCAACAGCCTTTTCAAACAGGTTACTATCCTTTTCATGTTCATATGATTCATAAAGAAATTACATCTGCTCAAATCTTCTCACATAAGAGGGGTAGAAGACTAAACTTTGTGGGGTTTAAAGAATTAATTACATAGTGTTTTCTTTAGAGCTAATATTTTTTTTTTTCATTGTTACTTGGTCTTCTGCACTGATCTTTCTTCCTCTTTGTGAGTTGATGATCGTGTGAGATCAGCTGTATATACTGAACAGGAGCTGTGTGTGTACTTACTGGGGGATTTAGCAAAAAATAATTAGTAAATTATGTATAGGGTCTGAGGCAGAAAAATCCACAAGTTAATGCAGAATTTAAGGTGTGGTTATTAGTTAAATATTTTTTTAAGAATTTTCACTGAAAGCACTACACATTATACTGCCCGTTATGGTCCAGTCTGTTTTTCTGGCCTATCACAGAGAATGTTATGTGTGATGAAGTACCATTTATTGTTGACTTCTAAGACATTTATGAGACATTCCCATTATAATTGTAAAATGTGTTTCATTCCAGTGGCTGGGAACCATTGTGTTTTTGTGAAGTAATTACTAAACTCTTAAGAAAGTGTCTGAGACTCTGCTACTCTGCTGAGAAGAAAGAGAATGAAGAAAACAATTCTTTGATAAGAATCTGTAATTTGAAAGATATCAGGGACACTAGGCCCTATTCTGCATAAATATTCTGCATAATAACAGGATGAAGCTTGATTAAGTAAAGTAAGGGTTATTTAAGATGCTGTATTGCTAAACTACTTAAGAATATGTGATATTCCATGTTCTCTAAACCTTTGGGGTAAAGTCAGATTATATTGCCGTGGTGTAAGCCCAGCAGGTAACTCAGAAACATGCAGCTGCTTGCTCACTCCCCATCTTCTTTCTCCCCTCCTTGCTACTGGAGGGATGGGGAAGAGAACCTAGAGAATGTAAGAACAGTACAGTAACTAAGGTATAATACGAAACCATTACTGCTGCCACCAATACTAATAATAATAATAACAATAATAATTATAAGGGAAATAACAAGGGGAGAGAATACAATTGCTCACCACCCGCTGACTGATACCCAACCAACCTGAGCAGCAATCTAGGCCTTCCAGGTGACTCCCCCCAGTTTATATACTGGGCATGATATGCTGTGGTATGGAATACCCCTTTGGCTAGTTTGGGTCAGGTGCCCTGTCTCTGCTTCCTTCCAGCATCCCATGCTCCTTCTCACTGGCAGAGCATGAGATTGAAAAGTAAGCATTACTTAGCAGCAGCTAAAACCACTGGTGCGTAATCATCACTATTCTCAGACTAAAGTCAAAAACACAGCACTGTACCAGCCACTAATGAGGAGAAAAATGACTGCTACTGCTGAAGCCAGGACAATATGTTTAAACTTTTTTGCTGGGAGAGAAGAAAAAAAAAAAAATTTCAAATTCCAGACACTCTTGTAGTTACTTGTCTTCAGGAGCAGTGTTTTTTCACTGGTTAGCTTGGTGCTCTTCGTAATGCTGCAGGAATTACCAATAAGGAGAACATTGGTAGGAAACAGAGCCATAAAGCAGTAAAAGAACCAGAGAAAAAGTAATTTTTAGTATTTTGCAAAATAAAATAATATTCATATACATTTCATAGGTGGGAAAGGAAGCCCTAATATCATTTTAGTCCAAGTTGTCTAGGTTGTATGCTTACCTGTTTTATCATAAAAAGCTCCAACACAGGAGCAGAACAAGTAAAAAAAAAAAATCTCTCTTCAGCTTGCAGTAAGCTAAGTGAGGACACATTATTTTGAGACTAACTTTACCTAACTGTATTCAAGTCCTCAAGTCTCCCCTGCAATGAGAACTTATGCCTGCAGCCTTTCCTTTTGAACATACTCTAGCAAATTTTTCCTCGTATAGCCTGTAGCAAGTAATCACATGAGGCTTAGTCATCTGATTGTTCTCATTCCCACATCCTGTATAGAGTCTAAAATTTATACATGCTTCCATATTTTCTTCTTTAAAATAAGTTAATGGAGCATTTCTTTAAAGACTCATTCAGACAAATGTATTCAGTCTGCTTGTTTCCCACTCCTTTTTTCATTCTCTCTGGAGTGCTACATTTAAAAGGTGTTTTGCTCTTTGTAGCCTTTCTGGCTATGCTTCTGTTTGTAGACATGCTTGCAGGCCTGCTCCATGCATACTGGGTCTATGAGAAGGGTCTAAGCAAGAGCAAAACACAGAGAATGGAGAACAGAATGAGGAAAAATACAGCTTAGGAGGAAGAGATGAAGTAGTGATGGCAAAAGTGAAGGTGAAAAATAAGAATGAAGTGATAAACCAGGAGTTACTATCCAGCAATAAGAACAAGGAACGAAAAAGGAACTGCGGACGTAAAAAGACATGAATGAAAGAAGAAGAAAAGCAATCCTGGCTGAAAAAGCATCATTGTTTTTTTCATCATAAAACTTCCAAGTTAAGCTTCAGAAGCAATGAGAATGCTAAAGAGTGTTGGTTTATTTTAGCTAGATTAAAAAGAAACCACAACAAACCCCAAACTAATACAGAACACAGGAGACCACAAGAGAGTTTAAATATAAGGGTATTAAAGACTTCGAAGGAGGAGCGTCCTGCGTGCTCTCTCATGGGCTGAGATTCTAAACTTCCTGTTATTTCTGTTCAAGTTGCTACTCCTTCCTCCTCTTGATTAGCTCTAGACACACTTTCATGGATCATAACCACCTTTTTTTTACTTTCCTTCCTTTAGGTGCAGGAATAAACACAATATATTTTGCTCTTCTTCACTGTACATTACCCTAACTTTTTTCCCAGTAGTTTTTCAAGTGTTAAAATGTTCGATGGGGTGGCAAAAGCCATTTCACTGAAGACATCTAGAATTTCACTCTGAGAAAAAGAAACACTGATTTTCATTCTTCAGACTTTTTGATGATAATGGGGCTGGAACAAGATCTCTGCATGCATAATGGTTTTCATTCTTTAGGAACCAGGAAAAGGGTGGGGATTGCTTACATCTTGCAAATTACTTTCTTCCTCTTGGATAATCCAGTTTCCAGTCCAGTAATTTACTTCTGTAGAACAATGATGCAAGTGAAATCTTTTCATATTTTAGGCTTTTCTGTTTTCAAAGTTAGTTCCTGAAATAGTAGAAGTATGAGAAAATTCTATGCATACTGCATATATCAGCAACTTTTCTGAAGCTGTATCCTCAAATTTGGGTGCTCTTGAAAACAAAATAAAGTTTTAAAAATGATCTTTGTTTGCATTGCATCAGTCTTTCACAATGCTTTCATATTTCCAGGTCTGGTTTATTGCTTTCTTTAAGGATATAAACCAGTAAGAATGATGACTGCAACAGAAAAAGAAAGAATGAGATGTTCCCTCATTCCTTGGATTCACATAGGTTTCTGTGTCTAAATTGAGCTTTTTGGGTGAAACACCATGTGAAGTAAGTGAGGACAAAAGAGTGGTATGCACTGAATGTAGAATGAGGTCATTTCTCACTGTATTTATAATACAGTTGTTAACATTACATAATACACACTCAGTCTCATTAAAACTAAAATACATGAATACCTCAGATAATAGCAAGCAAAAATGTTCTCAAGTATTTAAAAACTTTTTTTGTCCTGTGTGAGAAACTGAACATGATTTGATTAAAATGAGTTGTGTCCACACCTCACACACCTCAGTCTATACCTAAACAAAATTTTACAGGATTGTGTTAGAGAATAGGCTGAATTTAAAAAAGAAAACAATAATTAAAAAAGGCATATGATTTATGTGTTCTCAGTGTTCAGTGTTCTCAGAGCTCTCAGTGCTCAGGATTTAGACCATTGCTTTCCTTTTCCCTTTTTGTTTTTTATTCCTTTCTGAAGTTTTCAGAGCTCCCAGAATATAGCCCCACTTCTATGCACAGAAGCTGGTTTGTATTTGCAAACTAGTCAGTTACTTTGCAGTGTAAATTTAATCTATATGACTTTAATCTGTACAAAATTTAAATCCCAGTAATCTGAGAAGGTGATAACTTTGTAGGTATTACCATGCTGAGACATCCATACATTTTCTGTTTCCAGAGCTGTCTAGTTCAAGCACCTCTGTACTATGATCCACTTAAATTGCAGAGAAATCTATGGGAATGTTGGGGGTGGGGGTGTTGCATTGTCACATAAATTTAAAGCTGGATCAATTCTAACCTTTAATAAAAGCTTTTATTGATTCTGTTGTAAAAGCATGTCACTACTGTTTTTCTGGGCAAGCAAAGGATGAGCAGAAACCACTTGCTTCTGGAGTCAAGATTTTCTTGGTGAGTTTCAAAGCAGCAGTGACCATTTTAACTGATTAGTTTCAGAGTACAAGGATGTTGTCCGGGAAGCTAGGGACCAGGTTAGGAAGGCTAAGGCCCAGTTAGAATTAAACTTGGCCAGGGGTGTTAAGGATAACAGGAAGGGATTCTACAGGTACATAGCAAACAAAAAACAGACTAGGGACAACATAGGCCCCCTGAGGAAGCCCTCGGGATAAGTGGCTACACAGGATTTGGAGAAGGCTGAGGTTCTGAATGAGTTCTTTGCCTCGGTCTTCACTGGCAAAGGCTCTGACCACACCACCCAAGTCTTAGAAGGCAGACACAGGGAAAGTGAGAATGAAGACCTTGAGCCCACTGTGGGAGAGGATCTGGTTCGAGACCATCTTAAGAACCTGAATGTGCACAAGTCCATGGGACCTGATGAAACCCATTTGCAGCTCCTGAAGGAGCTGGAAAAATGAAGCTGCTAAGCCACTGGCCATCATATTTGTAAAATCATGACAGTCAGGTGAAGTTCCCGACAACTGGAAAAAGGGAAATATAACCCCCATTTTCAAGAAGGGGAAAATGGAAGACCTGGGGAATTACAGACCAGTCAGTCCCACCTCTGTGCCTGGTAAAAAGTTGGAGCACATTCTCCTGGAAGGCACGCTAAGACACATGAAAAACAACAAGGGGATTGGTGACAGCCAGCATAGCTTCACTAAGGGGAAATCTTGCCTGACCAATTTGGTGGCCTTCTAGAGGGACCTTGACACGCTTGTAAGGTGGGCTGATGCCATCCTTATGAAGTTCAACCACGAAAAGTGCAAGGTCCTACACCTGGGTCAGAGCAATCCCAGGCACAGCTACAGGCTTGGCAAAGAAGAGATTCAGAGCGGCCCTGCAGAGAAGGACTTGGGGGTGCTGGTCAATGAGAAAATGAACATGAGCCGGCTTCAGTATGCGCTCGCAGCCCAGAAAGCCAACCATATCCTGGGCTGCATCAAAAGGAGCGTGACCAGCAGGTCGAAGGAGGTGATCCTGCCCCTCTACTCTGCTCTTGTGAGACTTCACCTGGAGTATTGTGTGCAGTTCTGGTGTCCTCAACATAAAAAGGACATGGAACTGCTGGAACAAGTCCAGAGGAGGGCCACGAGGATGATCAGGGGACTGGAGCACCTCCCGTATGAAGACAGGCTGAGGAAGTTGGGGCTGTTCAGCCTGGAAAAGAGAAGGCTGCGTGGGGACCTCATAGCAGCCTTCCAGTATCTGAAGGGGGCCTACAGGGATGCTGGGGAGGAACTCTTCATCAGGGACTGTAATGACAGGACAAGGGGTAACAGGTTGAAACTTCAACAGGGGAAGTTTAGATTGGATATAAGGAGGAAATTCTTTCCTGTTAGGGTGGTGAGGCACTGGAATGGGTTGCCCAGGGGGGTTGTGAGTGCTCCATCCCTGGCAGTGTTCAAGGCCAGGTTGGATGAGGCCTTGTGTGGGATGGTTTAGTGTGAGGTGTCCCATGGCAGGGGGGTTGGAACTAGATGATCTTGAGGTCCTTTCCAACCCTAACTATTCTATGATTCTATGATTCTATGATGGGGCTACAGAACTGATGGACAGGGGTAGAGCCATTGATGTCATCTACCTGGACTTGTGCAGAGCGTTCGACACTGTCGCACACGACACCCAACTCTAAATTCGAGAGACATCAATTTGATAGGTGGACCACTCGGTGGATAAAGAGCTGGCTGGATGGCCGCACACAAAGACTTGTGGTCAATGGCTCAATGTCCGGCTGGAGACCAGTAACAAGTGCTGTCCCTCAGGGATCGGTGTTGGCACCGGTTTTGTTTAACATCTTCATCGCTGACGTGGACAGTGGGATTGAGTGCGCCCTCAGCAAGTTTGCCAATGACTCCAAGCTGTGTGGTCTGGTTGATACGCTGGTGGGAAGGGATGCCATCCAGAGGGACCTCGACACGCTTGTGAGGTGGGCTGATGCCAACCTTATGAAGTTCAACCATGCCAAGTGCAAGGTCTTACACTTGGGTCAGAGCAATCCCAGGCACAGCTACAGGTTGGGCAAAGAAGAGATTCAGAGCAGTTTAGATTGGAGAAAAGGAGGAAATTCTTTCCTGTTAGGGTGGTGAGGCACTGGAATGGGTTGCCTAGGGAGGTTGTGAGTGCTTCATCCCTGGCAGTGTTCAAGGCCAGGTTGGATGAAGCTTTAGGTGGGGTGGTTTAGTGTGAGGTGTCCCTGCCCGTGGCAGGGGGGTTGGAACTAGATGATCTTAAGGTCCTTTCCAACCCTAACTATTCTATGTTTCTATGACATGGACACCGAGGCATATTGGCTTTTTGTAGAGGATAAGCACTTTTTAGTTTTTCCTCTTACAGATTGAAAAAAATCACCACCACTAAACAAAACCAACAAAAATATCTGAAGGGAAAAAAAAAAAAAAAGACATGAAAGTAAATAGTATAAACCATCTTTTTTTTTTCCATAGACAGATCATTCCAGACTTGCCTGCTTTCTTTCTGAGATACACTAACTGCTTTTCTAGGCCAATGAAATTGTTAAACTGATGAAGAGCACAGTTAGTAAATTAATTGTTAAGCAGGCAAAGAATACCTCAGGGGAAAAGGTAGCAATATATTATGCTGAATGGCAGGGGGAAGTTGTTAGAGCTGTCTCAAAAAATGTATACTGAAACTGGTATTGTTTAATATTGTCATCAGTGATCATGGCACAAAAACTAGAACTTGCTAATGAAATTTGTTGACATCACAAAACTGGGAAACAGTCCCTTTTAGCGTGGTGTCGTACTGGAATAACTGGATGACCTTGAGGAGTACAGAAATAAAATGTGATAAAATTGAATAATATAAAATATAAGGCCAACTGATAGGAAAGACTGTTTGATACAGGCTCAGAGCTTGTTGCATGGAAGATAAGAGAATTGGAAAGAACTGGATGTATAAGCCAAAGAAAGGGTGGCTTTGAGCCACTGATTTGATGTTGCTGTGAAAGGTATATATTCAGTCCTAAGTAAATTCAGACCTGTATTTTTTGTACAGATAAGGAAGTATTAATGCCGTGTGTAGCTGGTGAAACTTTAAAACTGAGAACAGATCTAAAAATCCAAGAAATTTGACCTATGAAAGTTGTGGAAGAAAAAAAAGTCACTGCTGAAAGAGAGGAGTGGACAAGAAAGAGACTAAAAGAACTTGGATTGTTCAGTTTAGACAAGTGAAGCATAGAAGACCTTACCGTCTTTGAAATACTAGTTGAAGAAAATGTGGCAGGAAAGAAACTTAGTTTTAATTAACAAAAAAAAAAATTAAAAACTTTTGTTAAGAAATTACCATAAACTGGGTATGATAAATATGCTGCAACTGGTAAGTTTGCTTTTCTCCTTCCTATTTGAACAGCATGTTCTTAATTTTTTCTTTGCCAGCAAACACTCAAAATGTCCTCTCATGAGAACTTGGGGAATGACATATTGCTAGAATTCAGCTGCCAGAATTAAGCCTTACTTGGTTTCTTGATGTACAGTAGGCCAGCCTAGGAAGAACCTGTCATGCCTGAAATGTTTGTTTATAGTCATTTGTAGTTATCTTGAATAGTCATCTTTCAGTAATCTTGAGTGTAATGACTACTATTGAACAGTAACTACTGTTTAAAGTTAGTATTTTGCCTAGCTTGGCTAACTTGGCTCTACAGAGAAACTTTGCAAAGGAAGAGGGAGTGCTACTCTGTAGACTGCTGCGTGGCTGCTAGCCTTCCAACTGTGGTGATTCTTAGTCTGCTGCTCTGTATGCTACCCAAAACCTCCTCATTCCCTGCATTTTCCTTTTAAATCTTTCTCCATTCTTTTCCTGTTCGTGTGTCAGGGAAACTGGATGTGTTTTCTTGCAGAAGAGTCCTGTCATGTTCATGAAAGAAGATTTGACTGTCCTAATGTGCTTCAGAACTCCAGAGAATTCAAGTTCTAAGCTATACTTACCACGCAAAGCAGCCTGAGGACATTCCTGCATTAATGAGTACAGCCAGCTCTGGCAAGGTTCAGGCTGTTCTTTGTGCAAACTCTGTCAAATATTTTAATCTCCATTTGCTGTTGAAAGAATAGTTGGCTCACAGTATTCAGGCTTATATTTACTCTGACAGTGATTATAGATCCTCTGCCTCTTGCAGGTGTTATTAAGCTTTGTCTCGCAATGTCTCTGTGAAGTAGGGAAGTATGCAAATGATGGGCTAGGTGTTTTGGATGAACAGTTTTTTTCACAGGAAATGCAGTTTTCATCTGAAAGCAAGATACTGTGCATTCAGCTTGAATTTAGTTCATTAATTTTGGTGGAAAATAACTGTAAGAAGAATAACTGAAAAAAACCCAGTAACTTTGTTACGTCTTTCTTTTTAAAATCGTTAATTTCTAATTTGCTGATACTTTTCTCAGTTAAAATTTGCCCACTTTAGAATCAAATCTGTTATTTCAAGCGAAATTAAAGTATAATGTTATTCTACTAGTAATGGTTCTTCACAATGCATCATTGCATGGAATATTATGCATGTACTCATGTAAACCTGTTTTTTCCTTTGTTTCTTTATTTTTGCCATTAAAATTCCTGGTTTTAACGTAAAATAGCCCTCTCTTCCCACCCCCACCCCCCACCAAAGAAAAAACAACCCCAAAACCTCAAAACTTATGCAGCCCACATGACTAGTTCTATTTTATTAACGGGAAAATGGGGGAACAGATTTTAAATGTTGCATCCAAAATCAGTTTGTAATGGACCTGGGTACAAAACTGAGATTTTTTGGACTTTTTTGTTTTCCCCCAAGACTCTTCATGTGTTCTGATCAGAAAAGTGAAACGTTCTCTTTTATCCATTTTCCTTAAATTTTTTATAATAGTCATAACTTACTGAAAAATTCCTTTGACGTACTGTGAGCTGATGCGTATTTAACATGTGCAACATGATGACTGTGGATGTGAGAGGGTGAGGTCTCACTGCATAGGATCAGGAGTCTTGCCGAAGGTGTAGCTGATGTCAGGCTTTCTCGTTCCCTGCAGCACCCATACTCTATATAGGAGGTTTTAAGTTAACCCTGACTCTCTCTGGTTCTAACTTGCATTTTAAGTGTTCTCACTCACATGTGGAAATTGGCTTTCTTCTAACTGCTCCCATAATGGGTATTTTGTTGTAAGTTAAACATCTGTATTAATGGCACTTGCTAGAATTGTCATGGTACTTTAAAGCATGAATTTTGGAAGACAGCCAGAAAGTATTTCATAGGACAGCTAGATCCTTCTTTTATCAATCTTTGAAAGTGCCCAGTGGAAGATATTTATAGAAAGAAATCAGCTAAATTGTGTGGGTGATCTTTTCCACGCAATTTTCTATTTTCCAGTGATAAGCCCCAGATTCAGCTCACAGTTGTGGCTACAACGTCCTATAGCACCAGGTTCCACAACTAGGCATTCCTAGAAAAAATGTTCTATTACTTTTAAAGATGGTTCCTTACCATTTTACTGAGCCTGCTAGGTCCTGTGTTATTGTTCCCTCCTCATCTTCTCCATACTGTTCATGGAAACCTCTGTCATAACTTCCTTTATTTGTGTTTAGATAGCCTAATTACTATTTCCTTGCAGAAAAATTTTATTTGTCTCTTTGTTTTATGAGTCTCCTCTATTCTTCTCTTAAACCATGCTCACTATTTTGGAGCGAAGGTTTAGAGCTCTAGTAGTTTTTACTTACTCTGAACACTTAGCCTGCAGGCTGTTTAAAAGAATGTATTATACCTGAAAGAATTTTACTCTTTCAGTTGCTTTTTAATTTCCTTTTAGCAAGAGTATTTTATATGGAGTTTTTTTTTTCTTAAACTGTATCAGTATGCTGACTGAATTTGATGACTTTTTTATCATCTGTATTCTCACACCCAATTATATAACAGCTCTGTGGCAAACACAGTATTTATAAATAATTTAGAGCACTTTGTTTTTGAACAGTATGTAGCCTCTGGGAATAATGAAGGAACCACCACTACGTGACTTTTCAGCCCTGTGGGGATCTTCTGGTATTTGTGTCTACACTGCTAATAATTTATGGACCCAACACTGGGCAATTCTAGTCTAACATATATGGGATTTTATGCTCCACAGTATTCCTGTATTGCAGTAAGTATTTTTTATCCTGTTGTTCTAGGTACAGAACAGAATATGTTGTGCTGGTTAGTGAGTCCATCAAAGAACTGGAGCAGGGTGCAGGTTATTCATGGCTGGTCTGAAAATAATTTTTAAAACCTCTTAGTAGGTACGGGCTCATTTTCTTCCTACAGTTCCGTGCAGTTTCCCGGAGTATTTGAGGCATTGCTAGGGTTGTTTGCGCTTCATGGTATGTACAGTGCAAAATGAGCTACATACATAATTAGGCCAAGCTTACGTCCATTCTGACACTGAATGTACCCTTGATAGTGGCATACATTTCAATTACAGATACACATTGGAGATGTAATAAATGCCATGAATAGCTTCGCGGAGGTCAGCGTCAAAACCTTTGATTTCACTTGGATCAGAATTCCATCTCCAATGTGGTTTTCCCACTTCTGGTTGAGACAGTGCATATTTAATTAAAATGCATAAATACTTTGAGACAATAGAATAATAATTTATTTCCCCAATTGTCAGTTTCATAGTTTATGCAGAGGGAAAGCAGCCAAGACATGCTGACAGATTTAAGATGTCTAAGAAGGGAATATGCAGTTAAAAAAAGAAGACATCCAAAATACAAGATTGGGTATAAACAAAGTGTTTCTGAACAGTAATGAAGTAACAACATGAATTGCTCATTTCATGGTACTGATACATAATCTCTATTACACAACAACCAGAAAACAAAACAGCTGCAGTTTTTGTTGAAACTGGGAGAGACACCAGATGGAGGGTTTTGTTAGCATATTCAGGCAAACAAACCAGGCATAATCAAATAGCTGTCATCAGAAATACAGCATTCAAGAGACTGTGGCCTGCTGGATTCAAGAACAAATTTCAGATAATCTACTGTATGTAGTTCCTCTGAAATTATTTTGGTTCTGCCAGCGAAGGACTTGCGTATTAGGTATTTGGCCTCTTAGCTTTGCTAAGTAAAATGAAATGCAGTTATATAATTTTGATGAGTCTGACCAAAGTATGTGAGATAGGAATGTCATAAGTGATACCAAAAAGCATAGTATAAGGCCATAACTGTATACGGTTAAAATATGAACTCCTTCTGATTACTATTATTGTTGATACCAATTTATTCTCCAGTGCAGACAGCAGAGGCCGTGAACCGTGGTTTTTCATGTCAAAAGGAGTTTAAGGCATCTGTTTTAAAAAACCGTTATATTCATGGAGCTAGTCAAAAGCGTTCGTCTAATTTCTTTTTTACATACTGTAATTGCAGAGTATTTTATATAGATTGGGAAATAGCAAATGTATTTCCTCAATTCACCACATTTTTAGTGAAAACATTTAAATGAATTTTTAACTTCCCTTTAAAGGGCTGGAATGGGTATCTTAATTTAAATAAAAATTACCAAAAAGAACTTTGGAAACAAAGACTTCTAGACGTTTTAAACTGTATATTGCCTACTATAACATTTTTGCCTTTTCATCATATCTTTCAGTCTTTTTCTCTTTTGGAAGCAATTGTGAGTGTCTTGTGATAAAGTGTATGTGATGTTATAAGCACATTTTCTGAAATATTTATATACCTGTGAATGCTTGTGTAAAGCTGAGGTTCATGTGTTTTTCCATTTAATGTGTCCTTTCAGCTGTATTCCTTACAGTTAAAAGACACTTTTAGAAGCAACACTGAAAATTTAAAAATATGTATTTGTTGATCTTTCTAGACCTATAACTAAGGAAACCTTTATTCTCTCACTTAGAGCCATCTTGTTGTCTACAGAAATTTATACAAATACTGATCTCTGAAATTCTTTGTCACTAGTGCCCAAAAGTGGTTTTTCTCTAGTTATAGGATATATTTCAAATGTGGTGTGTCTCATATGATAGTTGCAGGTGCTAAACCTCATTGAGGTTAATAGGGAATCCCTGAATTCCCAACCTTAACATAAGATTTTTCTTTGTGACAAAGGAATTGGCTTTTGGCAGAGAGATTTGTTTCTTGCAGTGGGACTTACACAATAAGGTTACATCGTGGCTGATGCAGCCAGGGAACATTCCTGGACACTGGCACTTGATTCTCTGTGCTGTTAGCACAGAGAATACTTAGCACATACTGAATACTTAGCACATTGCGCAGTTATAGCTTCTGCCAATTACCACTCTCCCAGACAGTTCCCAAGCATGGTTCAAAGGTTTAGAATGGTCAAGGGCCTGTTCCCAACAGGCAGTTTGGCAAAAGCCACCCAGTATGGGAGGATTAAATAGTGTGGCTGCTTACTATTCTGGACAGCTGACCTCAGTTTTAAAACAAACCATCTGTGCACATCTGATGTACAAGTGTATATGTAGATAGGTGGTAGTAGAGTTAGGAAAGCAGGAGGCGCAGAATTCTCACTCATCTGCAACAGTTGACAGCTGTAACTGAGGGCTGAATTAGAGGTACTGGTTTTGCAGTGATACCGCTCGTTTTGGAGGTCTCAGACAGAAGGTGAGGAGTTAGGGGCTCTCTGTAATTCCTGGCCCCATCTAATACTATTATTTGGGCCATCAACTGAACACGTGCCTAGCAGGCTCAGTACTTGTCAAACATCTTAAGCCTCCTGAGCCTATTCTGCACCAGTGGATGTGTAGATGAATAGAAAAGTAAAGTTACCATTGCGCGTGTTGTGTAAGAAGCAAGGTGGCATGCTCTGCATGTGTAGGTTATTTTTACAGAGTATGTAATAAAAATGATGTATCCCTTCTTCTAGTCCTCACTGTGTATATGCTGTGCACCCATTTTCTCATGTTCCTGTCCAAACAGGCTTACAAATGCTTATGCTGGCTCATAAAAACCAAATTACTCCAGAAGCTGTTTGCATTGCTCCTCACTATTGGTTTAGTCTTTTCTTCTTTAGCCTTTCCATTTTTAGCCTTGAAGAATTAATACTTTTATCATTGTATAATCATTGTACAATGCATGCAGGTAAGGTCCTCAGACTAATCCCTTGCTAGGAAAGTGTTCCCAGTCAGTGAGGTTGATTTTTGATTTTCTCCCCCTCTTTTTTTTTTTTTTTTCTTTCATAGAGTTGTTCAGGACCTGTACATTTGTTTGTGCAGTTTATGTGACAAAGTAAATAGATGACAATTTCCTTTGCCAGCTCACTGTCTGAAATCAGATTTGAAACATGGAAACCATTTTTACAGACAAAAATTTCAGTGACAGAAGTATAGGCAACACTTTTTCACTTTACATGTGGAAAAAATACATGTGCCAATCTTCAGATGTTGCTTACTTCTGAAATACTTTTGTATCTCAACACCACCAAAACCATTAATAAGGACAATACCTGGAAAAACATTATTTGCTTACCATCATCATCATCTGTGGATTTTGAGATGAAATTTGATTAGCATGTTATTTTAGAGCTTGCAAAATTTTATGAATAATTTAAAGAAGAAAAAAAGTATCTGAGGTAACCAGAAACCTCTTAGAAATGCTTGGAGACCACAATGTCCTGGAGAAGCATCTAGGAAACATGAGAGTGGGCTATTGGTTGAAGCCAGGTTTCAGGTTTCAAAACACGTACAGACTAAGCTGTGTATTAGAATATCCCACCTGCAGATGGTGGATACTTCTCAAACACAAAAGCATTTAGAAATAAACAGTTATTAAATAGGTGTTTACCTCTTACTAGAATGTAGTTGTAACTTGAAAAGGGAGACTGAAAAACAGCAATCTCTTTTTCTTGCCTGTCCTCAGTGAAGTTATGCATACTTAGTAAGAGTCTGATAGTTGTGGTTCTAAAATGTCAGAGCTCAAGAGCAAGAAAACTTGCCTGCTTTGAAGTTTCAGTATATGCTATGGCTGTAGGGGAAGAGGCTCTATGCAATTTCTTTCTAGTAACAAAAGCATTTGTGGTAACATAGCTCAGTGATACTAATTTGCTATGCTTGATGTAACTGGTCACTGGTGAGTTTTTTAGTTGTGATTAACCCGAACATTCTAGACTTATCCAGGAAATACCTCTGTACTTTTTCATACCACTGTGTAATGTAATCTTTGTCATTACCATTTTTCTTTTTGTATTTTCTGTAAACAAATCCAGGTGACATAGATATTGACATCCATAATTAAAGATGAGTAAGAGTCAGAAAGGAGGAAAATGGCCTAAACTTCTTTGGCTGAAAGCAGGGTCTGAGAAAAATCTGTTTTGTCTTCTTGGTGATTTCTCCTGAGCAAGCAGTACTCAGAGCGCACTATTGCGGTTTTGGTCAGTTGTTTTACCGTAATCAGGACACCTATAAAATCACATCCCTTGATAGTTGTGTCACTTTTTTTTTTCTTTTTTTGTAAATGCACTTGTTCTTAAATGACAAGCAAAGATTTTAAAAAGTAAAAGAAGAATATGTAAACACAAACAGAAAATACCTGTCATATTTGCATATTAGTTTATTTATATTATGTCTACAGTTGAAATTAGGTGCTGGAAAAGAGACACTGCATCAGACATTATTATTCATACTTCAGCTGCCAAGGAAGAATTTTGTCAGTAGCCTTTAGTAATAATTGGACCAAAATATGTGGTTGTGCAGCTTTCAGCTTTTTGTATGATGTAGAGTGCAGCTTCTCTCACAGGTCCTCTGTTTCTGGAACGGTGTCAGAATCTGAAGGCTGAATGAACACTACAGGAATATTCTCAGATGACCATCCTTTTGGAGTCCTATTGAAGGATCTTCTGGTAGCAAGAGGGTTTGCGAGGATCATGAATCTGGGGTCATTTAGCATCAGTAGATTATAATCTGGTACCTTGAATTTCACCAGCTTTGATGCTCTCTCAAAGCCACCAAAAGGAGTGGCAACTCTGTAGATATTGGAGAAATAAAAGGAAAATGTGCTTTTAAAAATACCTGTTTCCTTTTCCTCCCAGAAGCTGAAAAGAACAGAAGCTATTTTAATGATACAGATTATAAACAAGAAATTGCACCAATTTTCAAACTTTGGGAAATTGATTGTTTTTCTGCCAAATTCTCTTTAAGATCTGTTTTATTTTCCCTTAGATAAAGCCTTCAGCCTTCTTCGAAATTCAAATGTACAGAAAAGCTAAGGGAAGAAGATGTTGTAAGACAACCTTATGATTGGTGAGTCACAGTTACTAAACTTACTTATTGGTGATAATTTTGTAAGTCTGAAAACCGTGCAAGCTATTCTCTCTAGCAGGTAATTAGTTTAGGAAGTTCTCCCTCTATTTTCTTCTATCACCAGTTGCTTATTTCTCCCACTACACTGTATTTCAGCACCATATTGTTGTACCAGTTAGAATGTATGTGGGTTGTGCCATAAACTTGGGCCGTTTATGTGATCTGCGTTAAAACAAAGAAGCATTTTAAAATCCCAATTATTTCAGCAATCTGGTTTATATCATTATGTTCAAACAACTGTAGCAATACAAGTGAGGAGGCATTAGTGTAATGTGAAGCAGAAAGGAACAGCCAAAGACAACAGCCTCTGGGAAGGAGGGGAATGGGCGAGGACTTCTTACATAAGCTTTGTTTCTGAAGAAAATGTTTATGTAACTAAACCTTGAAGCACTGGCTGAAATTGCCCCCTAGTCTTTGGTCAGTATTTTTGGTGTTATTTAAATGTAAATGTTCCCTCAGGCAATATTGCCTGACACACTAAAAGATAAGAAATACTAGGCAGGAACTGACTGTTCCATGCATTTGCAAATATTTTAACACAACAGTATTTTCAAATATCTCCCATGATTCTTCTGTATTTGTAGGTTTCTAGGCTGGAAAACAAACAAACAAAAACCCACCCTAAAAACAAAACAAAACTAGAACTACTTTTTCCAGACTCCTTTGTAAAAGCAAACAAAATATAACGTGTTTTGCATTTTGATCAGCTGCATAACCTTGCTGGAATATACTCTATCCAGTTAAGAGTGAGATTTTTAAGCTACAGGTTGAGCACCTGATTTCTGTGTAGATACTTAGTGGCATGCAAAATGGAATTTTTGTTGACATAGAATTTCACCAGCCTTGGTAGGTTTTGTGTTTTTAACACAAAACAACAGATCTGCTGGTATATATCTCCAGTGGCTTCAGGTGGTACAGTAGAAGCCTAAAGAAATGAATGCTGGCAGAAACCAAAAGAGGTAATTTGAAGATCTGACTAAGATTTTCAGGAAGATAACTACAGATAAAGCAAAACCTAGGCAGAATTAAGTACACACACGCAAAAAAAAAAAAAAAAAAACAGATATTAATTCAGAAAAATGAATCCATGACCTAAAAGAAATGGTGCTGCTCTGTCATTACACAGATAATTCACTAGATCTTGGTATAAACAGCATTTGTTGGAGTGTTGGAGGGGATGGTGTTAAGTGCAAAGGGTCGATACTGTAAGACATAAAAAAATCATGAAAGTTCTGGACATGCACACTTACTGAGTGAAGAGCACTGCTTTGGATTAAGCTCTAAAGTTGTTTCTCAGATGAAGATAACACAAGATTTTGCAGGAGCAGCAGCAAGTCCAGGCATTAAACTCTCTTGATGTCAAAGGAAATTCTTTATACAAAATGCTTGTGGTATCAAGCTATTCTTGTGAAACTGTCATCTAGGTCACAGTGTCAAATGGGATACAGTATGATACTGATTAAAAATAATGGCGTGGTAATTGGCACAGAGTGAATGTAGTGATCTACATCTTGCAGGATAATGAAGATTGTTTTAATTGCTGCTCTAATTACAATGCACATTCTCACAGTGGTGTAATATTTAATTCTCATCGATATGTAAATTAAAGGGATATGTGTAAAATTATAACAATTCTATAGTGTAAAACTTAATCTTTGCAGTATTACTGGATTTTAAATACAGCATATTTCTGGATGTAACAGAAACAGGAGGCAGTTTATGGAAATTCACATATCAATGTGTGGGATAAAACCCCATGTAGTTGTGTACAAAGTCTGGCTTCAGAGAATGATGCATTCCAGCATGCTGGGCAGAAACACATGATGATTGACATGAAGAGTACAGTAACTGGCTAATAGATGTTAATTTTCCTTTATAGCAGCAGTATATTTTTGTGAGCAATAACTTGTCTGACAACATGGTGTTGTAATGACCTGTGTTGTGTACACATCGACTTGTATCATTTGAGCTGTGATTCATTGTGTAGAAGCCTAAAACACATCTGTAAAAAATTCCAGTACTCATTGCTCATAATAAGGGTGGAAATGCTGATTCAGAGCCATAGGAAGTGGCACCAGGAAGTGTAAAAGACTGTTTAATATTCACTTTGCATATTCCTAAAAAGTAGGCGCATGATTTAACAGTAGCAGGCACAACCACCTTAATTTTTAGCTGTTGTTTTAGCAGGGCAGGTTCTTCTTCCCCTCTCCCCCCAGCCCAGCAGTTTTTTCTTATTGTCTCAATATAGAAGCCTAATTGTAGCTGAAAGTCTGAAAATATGTTTTAACTGTATTGGATTAGCACCTTCATTTACCTAATTACAAAAAAATGTGAGTTTCATTCACTGTCATTTGTAGAACATTCTGATTATTGTTAATTCTGTGCAAAAAGGAGGCATAGGAGCAATGAATCTGACCCTGCAAACTCTCAGAGCTTCATGGTAGCTCAGTGCAAGAGTTAATGCCAGTTTTCAGAGGTATTCAGGCACTAGGGAACTGGCTAAGCACCCAGCTTCTACTAATCTGACATCATTTCAAGTTAACGCCCAATACTTCTCTGAGACTCTACATCTCATCCTTTTTACTGTAGAGTTCAGAATCCATTAATCAAATAAAAACAGCACCCGATCTGAATGGACTGGATTCCTGCAGTTTTTTTGAAACAGTAGTCTTCGGGAATTGAGAAAGCTGAACAAGAATTTGTCTGGTAGGAGAGACAGAACTAGTCAGACTTGCTTGTCTTACGTGACTAAGATGTAGTCCTTTCTATGTTACTCCTAATACTACCTTTGACATTTTATCTGGCTTCAAGAAAGCAGGTGGAATAAAAGTACTAATTTAATTAATATTACAAACTCCTCAACAAATGTAGATTCATGCTGTCTTTTCCACAGGTATTACTAGGTGCTTCCACGCTAATAAAAGAGTATAGAAAATACTTCTTCAATCCTAATAGGAATTAATCTCCAGAGGAATCAGATGACATGGCTCTGTTCTGCAGCATTTCTATGCTAGCACAGAATCATTTTCATCCAGGGGGAGGAAGGGTAGCCTGACCTGGACAGTCTGTTCAGACATCCTCAGAACTCAATTTCTCTGATCATGCGCTCTGTCTAGTGCTGTGTGCTGTTAAACTGGCTGTCTCACAGAAAGCCCTCCCTCAGAAGGCGAATGTACTTGACATTTGCTGCGACCACTTCTTCCTTCATTGGCCTGTAAACATTGCAAGTTTCTTGCAGCATAAAAAGCATACATAGAGCTCCACTCTATGAATTCTGTAATTCTGATTCTGACACTATTACTAAAAATTGCACTGCTATAGAGTCCAGAGTCACCTCTTCATTTCTGGCAGTGGAGAAAAAAAATAAATCTGAACACCGTTTAGTGGTGAATATAGTTTTAAGCCATGCTTGTGTGCATCTGTTCCAACACATCAGGCATCCCTAGCTGCTGAAGTTGCTTTTACAGTTTGTTGTGTAACAAGGAAAGCTGAAAGGAACCTGAATATGGCTTGGAAAGTCTGCGTGCCATTTTCACAGATACCACTAAATGAGCCGGGAATGATCCCAGGCCCATTTCCTTTGGGAGTGCTATGCATCACACTTACTGTTAACCACATCCCCTCCTGACTAATGATGACTGTACCAGTGTTTTGCATGAGAATGCATTGAATGCATTTCTTGAATGATGAAGCGTTATAGAAAGCCTTGATTGATGCCCTCACTGATAATAAAATGATCCCTTTATATCACTCTTTAATTGTTTAATACAGTATCATTTGCTTTCTCTCCAAGACTGCAATTAAAGAAGTGAAGGATGCTGTGACCCAGGTGCACAGAATTACATAGTAGGATCTAGGCACAGAAGTCCAAAAAGATATCTCACCTTATGAACAAATCCCTTAGACTGCTAAGTTCCTGAGATGCCTAATGTGTTCCTTATACAAGTGCTCAGATTTGCCTTTATCTTAGCTATACAGGCAGCTGCACCTATCTTACACCAAAACTCACTGTAATTCTCTAATTAAAAATCTTCCGTGTAAGAGCCAGAAACTATCTTATACCTCTTCTAAGGGTTTGTCATTCCTGTAGAAACACATCCAGACTAGCCACATTCTCAATTTCGTTTTGGATCTACTCCTTCTTGCTAGAAAACATAAATCTGAGTGTACTGTATGTGACAGCTTTCCTAGGTCCATGAGGCATCCTTTTATTTTCTTCGGGATGTGGTGTTTTCTGATGAGGAGAGTTGTGGATTTTGTTTGTATGCCTTGTGTTTTGCAGTCCAAATGTGGATTTATATGCCAGTTTTTAGGTCTTTATGGCACTTACAAGGGAGAATATTGACTTTCCATTATATGAATGCACATATGTTCAAGAAGTTCGGACTGTGGTGAGCCACAGTTTTGCTATGTTCTACATAGATAAAATCCCCATGGACAGAAGTCCGAACAGTTAAGTGTGGTAAACTTTGGGACCACAGAAGCCATCAGATACCATCTCAAGACACATACCCCTATTAATGGGGCCTCTGTGCCCTGCCTCATCCTGTCTTTCACAAGAATGACTTCCATGCTCAACTCAGAATGTCTCTTGTGAGAGGGAGAACTGATTCTGTCCTAGTTTTTTCTATATGTATTTTTTGTTTGTTTTTTTTTGGGGGGGGGGTTGGTTTTTTGTTTTTTTTTGGGGGGGGGGTTGGTTGGCTGGTTGGTTGGTTTTTTTTGGTAGTGATATTTTTTGGTGGTTTTTTTTATTTGTTTGGTTGGTTTTGATGGTGTTTTTTAATTTTGGTCAGTTGCAATAACCATAGTGCATAAACTTTGCGGTTACCGTTCCAGTGTTAGCAGCTGTGGCACAACTCTCCGACTTGCACTTGCTGTTTTGTCTGCTGAGAAGAATGTCCCACACAGACTTAATTGTATTGCTGCTAGAAACCCAGAATTACTGCAATGTCTGCAGTGCAATTTTGATGTTGAGCTGTGTAATTTTTCAGTCTTTGCACTCAGAGTTGAGGCCCACCTTGATGGCAGAAACACAGGTGATATGTATGGTATTTTTCCTGAAGTTTATATTGCCATGAGCCATTTTCTTTTCAATAGATTGCTGTCTGGCATTTCGAGTAAGGGTTTTGTTTTGGCTCAGCTGTTAGGAACTCAGCAGGGGCTATTTAGAGAAAAACTGGCCATAACATCAGTAAATACAGTGCGGAGGTTATGAATGAAAGCAAAAGACATAAGTAAGAATGTGTTTTAGAGCTTTCAAAATAGTTCAAACCCCACTACTTTCCGTGAATGTAGTTCTACTGAAAGCCTTAGTGTACTAGTAACTATGTAAATAATCCTTCTACTTTAAATGTTTTTTTAAGTCTCCTTGTAACATTTTATCTGTTAATCTGTTGCTGAGGGTTGTCAGAGGTAGAAAAAACATTAAATGCGATAAAATATGCAAGGATGAAGTTTGATACTCTCGTTGCCTAAAAACCAAACCATGTGAGCTGCGTTATAAAAAAAAAAAAAAGAGTGGTTTGCATTATACAGCTTACAAAGTTTTGACTGGGAGTTTCTCTGCTAGATTTTACAATCCCATAGCTAATGAAGTGAACAATGGAAATACTCAAAGAAGTTTCAAGCATTTCTATAGCCCATGCTTCCCATTTATTGAGTACACTGAATTCTGGTACTTATTCTTTCAGAGTTTTCAACAGCTCATCTTACGTTCCCAAGTTCTAGAGTTTTATTTGGGGTCCATACTTTAGAGAGACTAGTTTCCTTCTTAATGCTCTTGTTTGCCACTTGTAATCTGTGTGGTCATTTTTATGCATGTACTTGCAAACATAGGTGGTAGGTCTTTTTACAGCTGGTGGAAATGTTTAATAAATAGAAGTTTTTCTCTGCAGTGTGGAATTCAGTGTCCATTCACAATTACCTGTTAAAGCTCCTGTAGTCAGGCAGTTCTGGTTTTGCTTCAGGTTTAAAAAGTTTAGGATATAAAGCTTCCAGCAGCTCTGGATCATCCCTAATAGCTTCTATCCAGGGAGACTGATAATACTTTGGCACAGAAGTAGTGTTGAACTTTTCAGGAGGAATTTCTTTCAGTGGTCCAGAATATCCTGCAGGGTGGTCAAGGCAAAGCCGTTATAAATAGTAATTTGTGTTTTCTCCTTCCTTACCACCATCCTATGTAACTAGGAAGTAAAATACCATTATTTCACAGCTGGGTGAAATGAACAATTGGATCAAATCACTGAAATAACAAAAATATTTTAAAAACAACATTTTGGTTCAAACTAAAATAATTCTATATTCTTTGGGTTAAATTCTTCACAATTATTAAAAGGGGTTAGGCTTACAGCCATTATAGTGGAGTTTTTGTCTTTGTCTCTGCCTTAGATGCCTTAAAATCTCCTACCTACTTTGTTTCTGGTCCTTCTCATTATCTGAAAAAGTGACAAATCAGTTTTCTCTGCATAATCGTCGGAGGATCAGACTCTGATCAGAATTCTACTAAGTAAATAAATTCCATATTCACTATTATGGCAGGAATTAATACGGGAGGAGGGGAGAAGCCAGACCTTAATGTACAATTTGAAGAATTTAAAACCAGTGAAACATTATCCAATTATATGTAATACTATTTATTTGGAAAACAGAGGAAATCTGTTCTAACCTTTTAACGTCCCACTACATCTAGCTCTTTAAATTAATGCTCTTTCATTCTATGAGCTTTAAAAAAGCCCTGTGGCTTCATATCTGTTCCTTTTGCCAGACTTTTTTGCCTAAAGAAAGGCTTGAAGATTTCTATCATGTCTTGGCAATGGAAAGTACCTCTGTTCACATTGTATTTAACCAATGGATGCACAGAGTCCTAGCAGTCACTAACAGAGTAACATTGACCTAGTTTACGTAGATTGGAAAAGGTCCGCACAAAACATTCACCGAGTAATTCTGAACAAAGAATGAATTTGTAAAAACCACACTCTGCTCATGGATAATTCATAAACAGGAAGAAGGTCTATATCACTGAATAAGTTAAATAAAACAAATTAGCCTTCTCTAGTCTTTAAAGAATGCAAAATAAGATCTTCTTGTAGCTTGCTTCTTTAAATAAAGACAGCAGTACCCTCACAGTTAAGGACTTAAAAAAAGAATAGTTTATACAACCAGAGGCAAAATCCTTAAGTTACTTCTCTACAAAGGTTTCTAGCAAAGTTTACAGTGAATTCAGTTTCACATTTTTCAGTAACTAAACTACAATGAATAACTTTCAGACAGTTGAGCAGTGTGTTGCGTTTTAGAAACAAAGGTTTGGCAAAGAAAAAGGTGTGTATTAATCTGGTTTTAAATCTGAGGATCTGCTTTTCAATGTTTATAAGACTACTAAATATAGCAGCAGTCTTTCATGATAGTAATGTATTTTTTCAGTTTAGGCAAAAGTAGTATGAAAGCCATATCAAATCTTTAAAAAGGAGTAGAAGCAACTGAAGAGCACCACTTGACATTTCTATGGAAGATTCTGATTAGTTACCTTAGTTCTAATTTATTGATTTCTAATATTATGTATTAATATTAAAAAGTTCTTTTTGAAGATACTGTTTTTCAAAGAGTGCTATGAAATGAAACCTTAATTTGTTTAATGTTTGTAAACTCATACATTACCTGGGGCAATGTTGTCAGGATGTGGTGGGCTCCGGGGATCAGGAGTATTAGGAGGTGTCATTGGGGCATGCTGGGGAATCCCTTCCACACTAAGTCCATCCATTCTGACACTCTGTATGGGCTCTCCATGCTGCATTCAAATAGAAGAAATGTCATTGACAGCACAGACAAAAAAGCCTCTCTTGAGGGTGGGAATGATACTCCAATTTACAGGCCAGAGCTGAGACCTAGGGTATACTACCTGAAGGCATACTGTCCTTTGGCACCCTCTTTGGTTCCAAAATCTCCAGGGTTTTCTGGCTGTTAGCTAGAAGATGAAACAGTTTCGCAGCTCTCTTACATTGGCTATGTATGCAAAAATGAATATTTTTTCAGCGTTAAGTATGATGTTCGTATATATTCAGATATAAGAATGATATAACTTTTAATGTCTGTGAATTTTTTATTGAAAGGATTGGAGGTGTTGTGAGCAAGGTCAGCAAGACTCCCAAAGCCTTATAACCATCCAGCTGAGTTTCCTGACCTTTTCCTAAGTTTAGAATACTTAAATACTGATGCACAATCTACAAAGAGAGTCCGCCCCATCTGATGTTTACACCAATCACCACAAAAGCTACCTGTGCCTATGGGCTGTGTGGTAGAGTAGTTCTGGTCACTTGGGCAGGCATAATATGTGTCCCTAGATCACCAGAATCTGTCATGTGCCAGGCAGAGCACCCTTGCTATACCCAAAGATTCAAGAAAACTGGCAAGGCAATATTCAACCAGATTGAAATGCCAAAAGCTTGTCTTCTGCCTGCCAGACAAGATGGGTGATGAAGGATCCCTCTGCTCTTGTGATACCTCACTTGGAGTATTGTGTACAGTTCTGGTGTCCTCGACATAAAAAGGACATGGAGCTGTTGGAACAAGTCCAGAGGAAGGCCACATGGATGATCCAGGGGTCTGGAGCACCTCCCATACAAAGACAGGCTGAGAAAGTTGGGGCTGTTCAGCCTGGAGAAGAGAAGGCTTCATGGAGACCTCATAGCAGCCTTCCAGTATCTGAAGGGGGCCTACAAGGATGCTGGGGAGGGACTATTCATTAGGGACTGTAGTGGTAGGACAAGGGGTAATGGGTTAAAACTGAAACAGGGGAAGTTCAAGTCAGATATAAGGAAGAAGCTCTTGACTGTAAGGGTGGTGAGGTACTGGAATGGGTTGCCCAAGGAAGTTGTGAATGCTCCATCCCTGGCAGTGTTCAATGCCAGGTTGGACAGAGCCTTGGGTGACATGGTTTAGTGTGAGATGTCCCTTCCCATAGCTGGGGAGTTGGAACTAGATGATCTTAAGGTCCTTTCCAACCCTAACTATTCTGTGATTCTATAAGTTTGTGTTGTTTGAATTTCAAAGCACTGATTCTTCAGAGCTTCTCTTCCTGTATCAGTTGAAACTTCACTGCATTTGTTGAATAACTTTTGTTTGGGGTTTTCCTTTGTTACAGAAATAACTTCAATGTAGGTCACTTTCTGGAGATTCAAGGTATGCTGTTACTTTCCACCCTGATAGGATATCAGGTCATCAGTTATAAAGAAACATTCAGAGGCTTAATCACTGTTGCATAAATACAGAATTAACATCTCATAAGAAGTCAGTGTCTTATTTTAGCTATGACACATAGGTTAAAAGCAATTTAAATATAGACTGTTTAAGAGTTTGTTAAAGTAGGAAGCAAACAAATAATACTTGTTTAAACTTCAGACAAACAAGATCAAGGCAGAATGTTTTCTAGCCATCCTGAAGTGTGTTGGAAAGATTAATTTTGGCAGGCAGAATCGTAAAGATGATGAAGACATCACCAGTGGTAGCAAAATAGATATTGAAGGAAAGGGAACAGGAACCAAGGAGGCATCATTTTTTTCATATATCACACTGCCATACTGATTGCACAGCATGCTTACTCTACATGTTTTGTGGTAAGAAGTAGACTAGAGGGAAACTGATCTGTCAAACCTTGTAGCAAAAGCATGAACTGGATCAAGAATAATGGTGATATAGAGGGTATGCTCAGGATTTATCTGTGTAGCTTCTAATACTCAATAGAGGGAGAAACTGGGAGGATGGTATTCATAGATGTGTTTCTAAATAACAGTTTTTTAACAATAGTTTTGGATGTCCAATAGAGTTGTTCAGATTTTTATATGGGATTTCTTTTGTACAGATATATTTTCCAAAAGTAAATTTATGAAAACTCAGACTTGATGCCTGTGTAATTTTATTTCTGTTGAGTGACAAAAAAGTTTGAAATATCTGCACCACGAAAACAACCCATGTGAAAATTTTTCTTCTGTGACGTGGGATATTAAGACATTCTTTTCTTCCAGAGGAAAGTCACTTTTTTTTGTATGGAAAATGTAAATGCCACAGAATTACAAATGAGTCTAGTATTACAGTCAACAAAGCATAGAGAATTCCTTCTTCAAGAAGGAAACAAAAATATTTTTTAAATGTTAGTTAGGATATTGAAATATTGAACTCAGCTAGAATAATCACCTGGGTGTTATAAGTTTCCTTAAAATCAACAAGCTGTATTGATTTTATTGTTTCTGATTTATTTACAACCATATGTGTGTTTTCTTTAGTAATATGAAACATGAGTAAGCATGTTGGTGCTTTGTGGTTCTGGTTAATAAATTAATTGTTTCCTATTTGTTCCAAAACAAGCTTTAGATAATATCACAACAGTACGTTACATATAGTTACTAATTTTTTTTATCCCACATGAAGATTAAAGAATAATTGAGTCAAAGTATTTGTATGAATTCTGTAGGGGTTGGAGGCTAACACAGTCATAGCACTAACTATGCAATGAACAGTTGTAAAAGCTTCAGGTAAAGAGAATTGCTGTTCTACAAGAAATACTTCCTAGGTTAATAATAATTACTTTTTGTAACATATATGTCTTTTAATCTTCAAAGCATCTTAAAAGTACTGAGACAACTTCTGCTTCTTTAGTTGCCTACCTTTGTATCTGAAAGCAGGAGGGATGCATACATGTAACCGGGAAGCAGAATTTAATACAATACTGAAATCAGAGGAGCTGCTTGCGTGCTATATTAGACTGGGCATGGAATATTCATGTTCAAATAATTAAAACTTGCAGCACATTGGAGAGTTAGGCAAAAATTATGAATAATGTTGTCCCTATATTCAGAGGTTAAGCAAAAGGTTTTGCAAAGACTGCAGATGAGAAAAATTCCAGGTACATTTAGTTCCTGCTATGAGGATTCCCAGAGTATCATTAATTATTTAACCGATTCCTGAAGGACTAGTTTGAAGAATAATTGTAATTTCAGTGGCAAGCTCCATCCTTTTTCTCCCAGTTGAGTCAGACAGGCCAGAAGTGTGTTAATGCCATCTGTGAGAGTCATTTTGCTGACTGGGAGCCATGCTGAGGTCACCAACCTATTTTAACAAAAATACTGGTTGCATGAAGCAAACTCTTATTTCTTCCAACCTTCTGCATATTATTAAGTAGTTAATTTTCAGTAGTCAACTAGGTACTTACTACAAGCTAGCCGCACTGTGTTTCATTAATAAGTTATTGCAAAATACTCACATTTCTTGGCTTGTTTGCTACATAATGATAGTTTTCATATGTATATTTGTCAGATCTCCGCTGACGTCTCTTGAAGAGTCTTGCACCTCTGTTGCTGAGTGTTGATAGTTCCTCTACCATGATATCTCTGGGGGTGCTGACTTTTTTACCAAGGTTTAAGCTGGGTGATTCTGCAATAGAAGGGATAAATGCATGCCTCTGATTTTCTTAAATGTCTGATATGGCATACCCTGCACCTGAAATCCAACAACATTTTAACACATACTTCTGGAACATGTAGAATAGTTTCATATGGTGCTAGTGAAATTAATCATTCTTTCAAAATTTTGGAGCAGAGTTCTGAACACCACAAACCTGGTTTTTTGAAGACACCTCAAGATCCACATTTACTGCAGTTAAATAGCATTCAGCTCTTACCAAAATTAGGTCTATAATGTCCTACACACCATCTTAATAGCAGACTAGTAAAAAGTGGCTTCTGCTGAAACCAGAAACAAAATTCCATCTGACCCCAGGGTTCTCACATCAGACTTTTGCTTTCTGTGGCCTGCATTGGATAGATGAGCAGGTAGCCACTTTTCAACATACCTTCCAGTTTCTTACTGCTTATAGACATTTTATTTTCATTTATTCTTTAATATTCTGCTTGCTTTTGAAAGCCAGGGCATGTTTTGTACTTTAAGAAACTTTTGCACTAGGAAGTCTCTATTACATAATACTTTTAAACTATTTTTAAAGAAGATTTCAAAATAAAGCTCAGGGGGTTGAAAATGGGAGTCCTAACAAAGAATTAAAACATTCTTCTAGGAACTATTAGATTTAAAACATTTGTTTTTTAATTCTCTCCAAGAAGAAACTGAATTACTAGATGCAATATTACTTTATTCACCACATTTTGATTCCTTCTTTGTCTTTGGTGACTTCCTGGGAGTTTTGAAAATGAAAATGAATAAGCAGGGGAAGGGGAGATCAACTGGGACTCTAAATGGCAACTGAATATCAGAAACGCTACTGGTCATTTTCATGGTAATGTCCTGGACACTGGGATGCTGGTGGCAATAGTTGTTGCTTGGTGACTGAACTCTCTCTAGATGTCCTCAACCTATACATAAAGCTTAACCCTTAGAATACAGTAGTTTCAACACCAAACTATTTTCTACTAACTTATTTCTGCTTAGAAGGTTGTAGAATTTAACAAATACAACAATAATTGGATTGCATAGTAAAAAAGAATTTCTAAGAAAATAATTCCTGTTGCCTCTTACTTTAATATTTATCATTTTATTAATTGAAATAATATTCAATTATTTCCCTAGGTTGTTCATAAACTTCAGGAAGAAAAATAGGAAGATGCAGTGTGCTTTGAGGATTGTATATCGATTATTGTGGTCTAGTATGTTTTTCTGATCCACTCAAAATCACATTTTGTTATTTCTTTAATAATAAGACATTCTATTCTTCACATATTCTTACGGTCTACAGGATTTTAAATTCTGAACTTTGGACATATATTGTAATGCATTAAAATGAAATGAAAGAAAATTATATGCAAGGCACCATATTGTGCTTCCAGAGTAAGCAGACAGGAAGCGCAATTCAAAATTAACATTACAACTTAATTAGCAGCAGAAGGTATGTAATCATGAAGGTAATATTGCATGTGCAGAGTTTCATTTTGAGTAAATGGCATGTTCAACATGGCATGTATCTCCTAGTAACTTTATGTTGGAAAAACAATGTGATTTGCTGACATTTAGGAAATCTCAATTGAGACAGTTATATTAAATATGTAGCCAAAGCCGTATAGGTGAGAGTTTTCCATGTAATAAATCAAACAAATTTGTGGGCCCTGAAGTGCGTCAGTGTTGATCCACTTCTGTTCCTGATGATTTCAATTGGATATTTGCAGTAGATTTAAAAGGAGCAGGAGTAAGCTAACTGTATCGTCAGCTGGAGCATGCACTTCTGCTTTAAAAATAGTATTCACAAGGAATCCTAACAACCTCCTGTTATTTAAGAGGTAGCTGCAAAACAGAGAGTTCTTAACATGGAAAAAAATGACTCAGCTTGCCCAGCGTAGCTGTATCAGTGACAGATAGTAGATGGGTTTTGGCTCTGTGATTAAGTGCAGTGGTTATTGGCCAGTGGCCTGACATTTCGACCTGCAAGTCACATCCTGATTTTATCAGTTCTAAAGGTTACTGCAGAGGTATGGGCTGTTGGATGGTATTAGTAAGGAGTAAGAAATTCACCCCTCAAATCAGCAACATTTTCATGTAGAGAAAGCTTTTTTCCTTTGTACACAGAGTGGGTAGTACATACATCCTAAGAGGCTGGGGTGCCAAGGTGGTTGCAGATCTGTGTACAAACCACTCAGTATTCTTCTGTGACATGCTGGATGTTACCTATTTTGGGCCTTGCTGTTCCCTTACATACAAACTGTTCTTGTTAACATTAGCTAAAGGCTCCAAGGTACTTTGTAACCCATAGCTGTGTACTATTGTGTATCCAGGCATCATCCCAAAAACGTAAGTGTGAAGTTCCTTTGAGTCCCTTGCCAATTAAATCTAATCATCTGTCGAGTTTTATGATGTGTCTAGGGATTGTTTCAGTGTCAGTGCAGAAAAAGTGATGAAGAATGAGAAAAGGAGGACATTTAGAGAGTGATAGAAAGAGAACATCAGCGTTATAAATGGACTTTATAAATTAATACTGGAAATATAATTCAAAGTTTAATCCTAATCTTAACCTTTTAGCTTCATTTCTTAATTTGTTCCTGCCAAGTCCTTCCTGTCCTGTGCTTAAAGTCATAACAGTCTGTATTTAAATATGGTTTATATAGTTCCTCCTGCATTCACTGACTAATCCCCCTTTAATCCTCCAGTTTAAGGTCTTCTAAATACCTTAATCTAGATTATAAATTTCAATAATGAATATCAGATAGTATGTTTGTTGTACTATCAGAAATAAGATTTTTTTAACTGTATCATGAAAGATAATCATATAGTTACTGAAGAATGCATTTAAGGAATAGTAGAGAACAGGACTTGAGATTTACGTGTAGTTGAAGGCTAACCTGATGAACTCCAACATGTGTAAATATATGTATTTACATATGTTTAAGGAAGCCCTTAAATATGGCCCTTAACACTTGTATTTACATGTTTACCCCGACCAAGTAGCCTTAGAAATGTTACGATCAGTCCATGTCTGCCAGTGAAAAAACAAGGGCTTGGGAAGGTCACTATATCCACATGCTGGTTTACGACTACAGTTCCTCTTCTGAGACCATAAGAGGGTTTACCCTTAGTGTCTCTTCCTGCAACATTTTATGACGTATTGAAATTCTCTAAAACACAAAGTCATGTCCCACAAGCCAATAGGAGATGTGGACTTTCAGTCATTACGAGTCTTGCCCAGAGATTAGTAATCTGTGAGAAACTTGATTAATTTTGTATTTTATCAACAACTGTTTCTGCTATGAATATCTTTTAATAAGGAATTTGAGGTTCACTCTTTACCTGAAAGCCTTATAATAAAAGGGGGCTGAAATAAAAATGCGGTGGGTATGCTTTCTATGTGTCATTCCAAGCTACCAGGGCTTGCATTACAGAATCTTCTCTTACTCTTTACCTCTGTTAGCACTAGAGAATTTCATAGGTCTGTGAGACTGGCTGTAACAGTATATTTAATTTTTATGCAGGTGCAGGACTGTCATTGTTAGTGATGCAGACCCCAGAAAGACTTCACCTTCCAGATCTCATGTTAAGCTTGTTGAATTAACAATTAGGGGAAAAATAAAATGTTAAGAATCGGCAGAGCTGAATTTAGCTGTTTAAAAACCAGGTTTCTCCTTGATTTTTCCAAGAATTGTTCAGATTATGTCCCAAAGAATTAGCATATGCTTTGTGTGATTACAGCTTTGGTTATCCTTCTGGTTCTTAACTGGTTTCACTGAGCTTGTATAGTTATAAATTTCAGCCTCTTATTGCACTCATTTAATGGAATTTAATATTTTTTAAAACATTTAAACATCCCAGTCATCCAGAAAGATACTTATACATCTTTCAAGTAGGGTGTACGCTTGTCCATACGTATGTACATACACATACATACATTTGCAGCCTTCTGTGGCTGCATATCATAGCATATCTTGTAGGGTAAGCTGTCATATCTATGTGTATGAATCTAAACTTGACAGCAAATCTGATAATACATAAGTTAATAAAAAAGAATAGTTTATGGGAGGCAAATACCAAGAATCAGCACACATTATCCAATAATGCCAATGATTTTGAGGACTGTATGGTTGATTTATTAGTATTGCTGTGAATAGCAGCAACATTTACCATGTGAAATGCCTGGTTCCAAATAAACATACGAAAGACTTTCTCCCCAGTCCACAGGGTGCTTACAGAACTATTTCAGGCACATAGAATACTTGGGTGTACAGTACCCCCCAAAACCCCAATGAAGTTGTAATAAAATCTGTAGGGGCAGATTGGCTTTCAGACTTAAGTGTGTGTTCAGTGGAGAATGGAAAGAGGCAAGAAGCATTTGATTAGGAAGAGAAATTACCGGAAAAAAAGAAATGGCAATATCAAAAGGACTAGAACCAGGCACTAAAACTTACAGCTTCTTTTCCTAAAAACCTTATGCCTCTTGTCCTACTCTTCATATAGTCATTATAGTCAGTGATGAATACAGAAAACATCCCCAAATTCTTTGGAGCAAAAGCCCACAAGAAAGATTTTCAATACTGGAATTTCATGTTTAGTGTTTTGTCCTGGGCAAGTGATACAATTTTCATAAATTCTTAAAATTTATGGAGCTCCCTCTTTTTAAAGTGAGGCTTGTGGGATACTTTTCACTTCTAAAAAATTGACCTTTTATATAGATGGTAAAAAAGGCTTCATGGGCAGGATTGGAAGTGTCTCCGAAAGCATCCAGCATATACCTAATGAAAGCATGCAATTTGTATTCCCAACTAAGTTGATTGCTTCTTAAGGTGTCACACCAGAAGTGTATTTTTTTTGAGAACCTGTTATAAGAAATCAAACTACCTTCTCATAATGGCTACATTTTCATCAGTGCAACAACAGAAATGTAAGTTATCTTCACGTAAGATTAATTGGTGGCTGTGCATTAGAGAGAATTGCCAGAGGCTAGTAAAATTTGTTAGTTACAAAGATAAAAGTTTGAGAGGAAGGAACAGAGATATAAATGTTTGTTTCAAAATTTTTTATCATTCATGTAAAACAGCAGAGTGAAATAGCAGAAAAGAGGATACAGATCAGCACGTTTCTTAGATAATAGCCTTTTAAAATGGAATGAAGTCATGTTATTAACCCCAAATAATATTCTGAAAGGCTATCCTAGCAGAATGTGCATCAGCTGTTAGATTACTTCATTTCTCCACAGCAGTTGTTCATCTGAAAATAGCTTTCAAATGAAAAGAGGCAACTACAAAAGGATTAGTTACCATAGGCAGCATGATACTCCCACAAGATTATTTATGGCAAAACACCCAGAGACAAAGCTGTAAGAGTTAAACTCTGTGATTAAAAAAATGTGTTAGGGAGGGCTAGAAGACATTGCATATACAGTAAGCTGGGTTCAGCGCTATACCATTTCTGTGTATTTCATCCATAATGGCTGATGCTTGTTGTTTCCTCTCTTTGACCATGGCAGAATGTGATAACATTGTGATTTTCTGATAGGATTTTTCCTTGCTGAAAAAAAAACAACACATTTTTACATTGTTGCGCCAGCTTGCACAATTTGGCCAGCTTTAATTTCTAATAAACTGTTTAGAATGATTGAATAATAAAGTTAGTTATTTCTGATTTAGAAATAACTGCACTTCTAATTGTGTGATATGCCCTGGCAGTTCTTGCTTGCAGACAGATGCAAGGACATGATTCTGGTGGATAGAAAATTTGAAGGAATGATCTTTGAGTTGTCTACATAAATTCTGTACCAAAATCAGTGTCAGTAGTCTAGGCCTTCTCACATCTACACACTATTAAAAGATGTAAATTCATAACTAGTATTTTAATTACATCTTGTTTTATGACGTCAGAAATGTTACATTTTGTCATTTCTTAATCTAATAAGGAATTTGAGGAACTAACAAAGACACCCTGACATCCTTAAAGAAACTGCATTTCTGACTAAGTAAGAAAAATAAACATATTTTAAATTGCAGAGTCAAGAGGTTAAGTAAGTGTTTTCTATATGATAGTTTGTAGGACAGACAATGTCAATATATTTCAGGAAACAATACACTTACCCTAGTGTTTTGTTGTGTAGAAAAAAAGCGATCTCAACCCTTTAGGTGAAGCTTCCAGAGTTAGTTACGTTACGGGGATGACCTGCCTGGTCCAGGATGGTTTCTACCCTTGTGCTTGGATCTGCATGGTACCTAGTACCAAGACAAACTGAAGGCTGATACTCTTCAAAGGGATTGGCATCCAGCTGACATCAACTAGTTATATATAGAATCAAACACTCTAGCCACTCATATCTTCCTGGCAAAAGAAGAGAACAGAAAAGATTCAACTGCACCCACAGCAAAGAGAGTTTATATCCTTTTCAGAGCTTATTGGAAGATTTAATGGTATGCTCCCCTCATACTTGCACAGATCATCTCCTCATCACCTCTGAGAACAATAACCTCCATGCTATAACCAGGAAAGGAACATTTAAAAATACGATGTTAAATATATGGATGTGCAAGACAGATGAGAATGGCATAGGCTAATCCTTTAGTGAAAGATGAAACCATGATAGCAGTCTCTTCACATGGAAAATGAGTCTGTAGTCTAGTCTCCAATCTTGTTCACAAAGTCTGGAATAAGAAATAACCAGCTTATTTCATATCAGAAGTACAGACAGCATATTAGGAACTTTTTTCTTGGAGGACCAGAACATTTAGCAATGTGGAAAGCGCATCCTTAGCTATTTTTATAAGCGGGTAGGTTAGGCATACTGGTCCTGCTTTAGAGCATTGGTATGAACTTGATGACTTTGCATTTCACTTTCAGCCTTAATTTTTGTAAAATTCACAGATACGCTCTAGATAGGAGTAATCATTATTTAACAATCTCACCAGTTAACCTATTGTATTGGTGCTTTGCTTTTTGTTGGAATTGATACTGAAATTAGCTTTTATTTTTGCAGTTTTGTTTCCAGCACTTTGCAAATCCAGGAGGTTCCTGTTCGGCCTTCACAAAGTGACAGTACTCAAGATTTCACTTACACAGACATTTTGGTTTTGTTTAAGATTTTCGCAAGCTTTCATTTATGTATTCAGGACGAACTTCTGATTTTGTTTGCAGTATCTGAATATCTGAACGATGAAATAATGTAAGAATATCAGATGTTGCATTTGGTGGCCCCAAGGACAAAATGTGAACACAGACACTGTGATGTTTGAAAGTTTTGTGAATTCAACTTACTTATTTGTGATACTTGTGTATAGGTCCAAATGCTGAACCTGTGGTTCAGCAAAGTGCTTCAGATGACAGTTTTAAGAATTATTTTAGTACTTTTGTTTATTTTGAAACAATTTTCTATTTTATATATTGTCACCTACCACATTGTTGAACTTCAGAAGTATATTTTATTCTAAAGAAAAAGCAGAGATAGCAACTTACAGATGACACAACCTGAAACTTTACTGATGGATATTTTTATCTGTAAATTTTATTGTTTAGAAGTTTAACTTTAAAAAATTATGTACAATGACTGTACTAGAATTTGATTTACCACTTACTTCTGTGTCAAGGTTTTGCCATTAACTGAAATAGATATAAGCATATGTCATTGCAGTTGAAATAAAGAATGTTTAATTGTCATAGCTGCAAAACTAGAGCTCATCCTGTTGAATGCTGTTTTCTTTTACAATGCTCAGAGAAGTTCAGGGCACATAAAATATACCAGGTTGCTAAAATATCATTTGTATATATACATGATGAATAGAATGTCCATGATAATGAGTAAAGGTTAAGGAAGGTGAAAGAATTACAGTACCATATGATATCATAATAAAAATTAAATCTTGCATTTCAGTGAGAAGCATTATTTAGCAAGTGGAAAACTAGAAGGATTAAGTCAGCCTGTGAACAAGGACCACATTTAACTGTCTTCTTCCTTTAGATAATTTTTATTTAGCCAGGTAAGAATTTTCCTTCCAGTATTGTCTTTTCCAGCACCTTGTGAGATCTTTCCCTCCACACTGCTTCCCCTGAATTGTGTAACTGACCAGAAAGGAGTCACAGGCTGCAGGTGGAAAAAGCCTGAACTACATACAGTCATTCACTTCTGTAAGTAATTTCTCCCTCATTTTCTCACTTTTTCTTTTCCTTGTTTTCTTTTTCTCTTCAACATGGAAGACAATGAGTTAATGAGTTGTCTCTCAAGCAAGACTTAATTTATAGACAATTTAAATGCTGAATAATGCCTCAATTCTTAGTGGTTGCTTAATTCATCCTGAGACTGTGACTGCCGTATGTGCTTATTTTTATGCCTTGTATTTAAATCCATGAACTATTCAGGGTACTAATGTTAATATATATGTGGAGTCTTATGCACAATATGAGTGAAATCAAGAGGTTCAGGGATTAGATACGTCTGTTTGTAAAAAAGGGGATTGTGAGTACTACACTTACAGTAACAAAGTCACTGCTCAGTTAATGATTTAACTGATGTTTCTGTATTCTGTATCTGTCTTCAGACAGCTATTTGCAGGTATAGCTGTTCTTGTGAAATACTTGACTGGAGCCAAAGAATAAATAGGCAGAGATAAACTACCAACAGTTGGGTTTTGTTTTGTTTTTTTTTCTTTTACATTAAACTGGTCCTTATAGATGTGGAGGTCAAAAAAGCGTTGCAAAAATCAGAGATGTGGGAGTTCTCCTTCTGAAGAGAGTTCCACTTTCTTCTTTTGCAGTGCTTAATTTCAGTAGTAGTCACAATAAAAGTCTTACATTTTTTAAACACAGACAAGTGGAAAATGTTGTGCCCCAATTTGCCTCCTAGTAGGTTTTCATGTGTGTAAAGGACATGTCTAGTTTATGCACAAGTCAGTTGATGTGTAACTGTGGTTTAAACCCAGCCACATAGCTCGTTCACTCACTCCACCACACACTTTCTCCCTCTTTCTTTCCTCCCCCCCACCCCTTCACCGTTCCTGGAGGGATGGGGAGGAGAATCAAGAGAATGTAACTCCCACAGGTTGAGATAAGAATAGCCCAGTAACTAAGGTATAACACAAATCACTACTGCTACCACCAATGATAATAATGATAACAGAAAATAACAAGGGAAGAGAATACGATACCACCCAATATGAGTCCGAGCCCCCTGAAGAGAGCCTATGCCCTTCTGGGTAACTCCCAGTTCATCCTGGGCATGATGTGCTGTGGTAAGGAATACCTCTTTGGCTAGTTTGGGTCAGGTGTCCTGTCTCTGCTTCCTCCTGGCTTTCCCTCCTCCTGGACAGAGCATGAGGCTCAGAAAGTCTTTGGTCAGACTAAAACATTTGTGTTACCAGCTCTGTTCCCAGGCCGAAAGTCAAAACACAGCACTGCACCAGCTACTAAGAAGGAGAAAAATGACTGCTACTGCTGAACCCAGGACAGTAACAAAGAAATGAATGGAAGTAAAGGCTGGCATTAGGAGAAAGCGTGCTCCATGTGACAAGCAAGAAGTTGCTAAAGAAAGGCTCTATTAGACCGTATTTGCTAAAACAAAATCTTAAAGAGGCCTGACACATTTTCTGTCACAGGTCTCTCCAGTTTGTAATTTTTGCCTCTCACACATTGAATAATTTTTTTTGGCAGTTCTTCCACCTTCAGGAAAATCTGCAGACATGTTTCTCACAAATTTAGCATGATCTAGCTGAATGAATGTTTTTCTTTACAATAGTAGGGAGGTTTGTTATGGCTTTGTAAAAGTTAAATCCTGAATAATATAGACCTATAATCCTGCTTTTACTAAAATTCTGAAGTTGAGCTAGCCAAAACCTCTCACGTGTGTTGTGAATGAAATTAAGTCCTGTTACTGTTATAAATTTCCATGATATATGCCTTGCATTCTGACATAGGCAGTACAGGGTTCACTATTTTCAATTCTAAATTTGGGTTCGTTTGAATGAAAAAAGAAAATAAAGTTGTAGAGTTGTCTAGAATATGCTTCCCTGCTTATGAAGAGTGTAGAACATTTTTGTGAATATTTTCAGTTTTAAGTTTTGTTTAGGGGAAAAAAAGTCTTTACTTTTGCAGATAAGAAATTAAGTATTTTCATTTCAGTTACATGCTGGATTGGTAGTTTCTCTGTAGCTACATTGAACGGACTGGCAAGAGATTGATACTATTGAGATATTGATAATCATGTAATCAATGATGCATGACGTATTTGATAGACTTTTCAAAAGATCGTTACTGTTGTCTTTCTGTTTAAGATCCAAAGACTATCATAATTTTTAGGAAGATACTCTAAGATTGACTATTATCATAATTTTTTAAAAAAGAAAATGGGAAGGTTTATTTTGTAGAATTTACACTTGACACATGACACATAGTAAATACATAGAAAGTACATCGAAAGCTTGCAAAAAGAAACAACCCACAAAAAACCCACACAAAACAAACAAAAACCTCATCCTTTTTCTAAAGGAGGATGACAGGTAAATGTTGCCCTTGTTCACAGGCTTACAGGCTGGCTTAATCATCTTAGGTTGCCATGTGTATATAACACTTCTCCTCATTGAAATACATGATTTGATAGGTATAACTCATTGGAGACTGGGTGTGTATTTCGCTGAAGTTAAATAATCCATAATAATAGGTACAAGAAGCAAGGAGCGGCATTTTTTCCGTATTATGGGACCCTTCTGCATTTAGGACAGTCATATTAGAAATACGTTTTCTGTACAGAGGTAGTGATGAGAGAGATATGATGAGAAAGTTTCATTTTTTCATGGAGGCACAGTATCACCCACATTCTACACTAAGAATGTGAGTGCTTCAGGAATGCTGTAGTACTGCAGGGATGGTTGTAATTGGGGCTACAGGAACAGCAGATTAAGGATGACTTTATCACTTAACAGTTGGAAATAAGTCCTTTTTATACTGCATTTTATTCTTCTTTTTCCTTATCCAGTAAATATAATAGATTTACTGTAGATGCCTACGTTAAGGGATCTGGATACCTGACAATTATATTGTTGGTTGATATTCAAGGATCACCTGCTACAAGATCAGGAGTGTTGCATCCCAACTAGAAGTAAGTGTAGCAGGAAGGCCAGGAGACCTCCTTGGATGGACAAGGAGCTGCTGAGAAAAATTCAAAGGAAAAAAGAGTCTTATAAAAGGTGGAAGCAAGGACAGTCAGCCTGGGAAGAATACAGGGATGTTGTCCGGGAAGCTAGGGACCAGGTTAGGAAAGCTAAGGCCCAGTTAGAATTAAACTTGGCTAGGGATGTTAAGGATAACAGAAAGGGATTCTACAGGTATGTAGCGAATAAAAAACAGACTAGGGACAATGTAGCCCTCTCTGAAAGCTATTGGGAGAACTAGCTACGCAGGATTTGGAGAAGGCTGAGGTTCTGAATTACTTCTTTGCCTCGGTCTTCAATGGCAAATGCTCTGACCACACCAACCAAGTCTTGGAAGGCAGACACGGGGACTGTGAGAATGAAGACCTTGGGCCCACTGTAGGAGAGGATCTGGTTCGAGACCATCTTAAAAACCTGAACGTGCACAAGTCCATGGGACCTGATGAAATCCATCCGTGGGTCCTGAAGGAGCTGGCAAATGAAGCTGCTAAGCCACTGGACATCATGTTTGAAAAATCATGGCAGTCAGGTAAGTTCCTGACGACAGGGAAAAGGGAAATATAATCCCCATTTTCAAGAAGGAAAATGGATGACCCGGAGAATTACAGACCAGTCAGTCCCACCTCTGTGCCTGGCAAAATCTTGGAGAAGAGTCTCCTGGAAGGCATACCAAGGCACATGAAAATAAACGAGGTGGTTGGTGACAGCCAGCATGGCTTCACTAAGGGGAAATCCTGCCTGACCAATTTGGTGGCCTTCTATGATGGGGCTATGGAACTGATGGACAGGGGTAGAGCCGTTGATGTCATCTACCTGGACTTGTGCAGAGCGTTCGACACTGTCCCACACGACACCCCAACTCTAAATTGGAGAGACATCAATTTGATAGGTGGACCACTCGGTGGATAAAGTACTGGCTGGATGGCTGCACACAAAGAGTTGTGGTCAATGGCTCAATGTCCAGCTGGAGACAGGTAACGGGTGGTGTCCCTCAAGGATCGGTGTTGGCACCGGTCTTGTTTAACATCTTTGTTGGTGACATGGACAGGGATTGAGTGCGCCCTCAGCAAGTTTGCCAATGACACCAAGCCGTGTGGTTTGGTTGATACGCTGGAGGGAAGGGATGCCATCCAGAGGGACCTCGACATGCTTGTAAGGTGGGCTGGTGCCAACCTCAGGAAGTTTAACCATGCCAAGTGCAAGGTACTGCACCTGGGTTGGAGCAATCCCAGGCACAGCTACATGCTGGGCAGAGAAGAGATTCAGAGCAGCCCTGTGGAGAAGGACTTGGGGGTGTTGGTCAATGAGAAAATGAACATGAGCCGGCAGTGTGCGCTCGCAGCCCAGAAAGCCAACCATATCCTGGGCTGCATCCAAAGGAGCATGACCAGCAGGTTGAAGGATTCTTCCTAGCACTAGAAATACAGAAACCAGATCATAGTACAGTCTTGCAGCTTCACAACCACCTGATATGCCGTATCACAGACCTTAAATATAAATGTAATTTATACTGGCAACCATTCTACCAGAAGAATTGATGATAACAAATGTAGCAGCTACTCAAGTTCAAATTATCATTTCATTAGATATTCCTTATTTTCCCTTAAAACATGTCCAAGCGTTATAGGACAAAGTGGGTGAAGTCAATTTTATAAATTTAGTAAACAAATACATTTCAGAGTTGACATATTTTCCAAATGTACTTTCTAAGAATATTTTCTAAATTTTTTCCACTGTTTTATTGGTTAAGGGTCAGCTAGATATCCTACCAGGGGGATATACTATGTTGTAAGCATAGTAGATCTGTAGAGTTCATGGGCTTTTTGATTTATAGGAGTTTCCTATATGTTTTCTTTAATGAAAGTATCTGACATAAAAAAAAATCAGGCTGTGCCACATAGCTGAAATTTCCTTCTTGGCGAGTAAACTAAACATTTTTGTTCTGTTGATACTTTTTGCCAGTGATGTAGGGGCTAAACTTGTGAGATGCATGTTAAGTTGTAGGTTCAAGTTCTACCACCTCTGGCCTGGGAGGTAACTTTTATGTGGTGAGGAAATTAGACATCCAGTACATCTACTGCAGTCCATTTTCGTTGTGGGTAAACAGCTTTTCTCCAAGCGCATAACACTGTCTGCATCTCCTAAATGGAATTTAGACTGTAGCTTTGCTATAGGCTTCATGGACAATGAATAGCCGTGATACCCCAGCTACTGTGTCTCTAGTTCCCTCCTTAATGCAGCAGTGGAACAATCTGCAACTGCTATGTTACTGAGAGATGGGCTTTCTCTGTGTCTGCCTGCCTGTGCTCCCACCGTCCCTCATTGGAGTCCTAGCGCTGAAGGCTCTCTTGACACACTGCCATGACAGAGGAAGGATGAAGAGCATCACCCCTCTAGAAGCTGTTCTCCTTGCTGAGTTGCCACCTGGATTAGAAAGGACCCGTATAATTTTGTATCCCTTTCTCAAGTCACTATGTGGGCTGTAGTACAGGTTTGAAAGGTGATCGCAGAGACTGGCAGACCTAAGCTAAGAATCCTCTTTCTTGATGCAGACATTATGTATGAATGCCTATGACCAGGCACCTTATCTTGTTTTACCAGAAAATGGATAAATGATACTCTTGCTGCCCTGAGAAAAAGGTTGTGAACATGTGTTAGAATCCCTTGAGTTGAGGTGAGGTGATCCTGGAAACTTCAGCACAGTTCCAAGACAAGTGTCATCCTGGGTGACAGTGGTTTGTTTCCAAGGCACTTGTTCATCTGGGTACAGTTGCTACTTGGAAGTGTTTCGAACTAATGTCTCAAAGTCTGGAGGAACCTTCAGTCCTGACACAGGGCAACTGTGTTAACCTTGCTTTATCCTTGGTTGTTTGGGGCAAGGCAGCACTTGTACTGATGAATATCACTAAGTTTTAGGCCTTAGTGTCACAGACATCATAAAGAATAGTATCTCATACTTACGAGGCAGGAATATGTCATGCAGTGGATATTCTATTATTGGGTGTAGTAGTTTTTAATTCTTCTTCCTTAACATACCCCTGATACTCTGCTCACAAGAATATTTTGCTTTAAATGAGAATAAATTAGGGGAAATTTATTTGTGATTTAAAGCAGCTGAGCTCTCCCTCAGTGGCAAAGCTGTTTGCTTCAGAGAGGGCAGGCTTGTGTCTCCTTTCAGAGACATGCAGCATATTTCAGTATGTACACATTACATAACTTGTCCCACATTTCTTTCTCTTTTTAGTATCCCACTGTTAGGAAAATTACATTCTCATTAATCATTATAGCTTCTCATCTTATTCTGTGAAAAGAAATTACCTTCTGCTGCCCTTCCTGCACAGGAACATATTTGAATCCAAGCAAGTATATATATGTGATTAGTTCAGGGACGGGAGTATCAGCTAATGGGCAATCTGCTTCTGCAAAAGTATGAAACCAGGATTTGTCTCTGTACTCAGTGGATTGCAATGCTGTGTGGTAGTGTCACTTGCCAAATAAGATTTTCCCTTCAGCACATGCATAGCGTCTTAGAGTGTCAATGGAAACTGTGTACATTCGCTGCAGGGAGACCTGCAGTTCAGTATTAAATGTAATGCTGAATCCTACAACATATTGTATCTTGTCTGCATGTGAAAGTATTTTGGCTGGAAAAGCCACACTTGCTAGAAAGCACCTGTACAGTTGGGAAAAAACAGCAGGCCTCTAAATTCCTTTTTATGACTGTCACCAACTTTGCAGAGACTGTTTTTAGAAAACATTAAAATCTAGATACCTAAAATTACATGTGCAGCACAATATTCAGACTACAAAACAGTGGGCTGATTTTAAGACATGATAGGCATTTGTGTGTTTTACTGTTTATGGGTCTCAGCACTTCTGAAAAGTAAGTATTTTTTATTTACATGTTTTGGACATGAATTTAGTGACTTAGCTTATCCAACACTGTAAATATAGAGGCTAGGTTATTTTTAGACTTCACAGTGCAATACTGGGTAAAAGGACTTTTGAAAAAAGGATTATTAGTTACAAAGCCACAAACTTGGAACAAACTTTTTTCAGTAACTGTTGATTTGTTTTTATTCAGGACATTAACTGGGAAGACTGAGATAGCAAGTTAAAGGCTGACTGCAGATGATCTGATGGGAACAGATCCTATATCTAGAGGTTTTCTTCAGTTTTCTTCAGTGAAGAGATCTGAGGAAAAGTCGTCCTCAGGATAGATTGAATTTTCTCTTAAAGTACTTGTAAATTAGTACTCTATATAGTCTGAATTCAGGATTACTTGTACATGGAAAATAAGTTTCTTATTTGGCCTCTGAAGAGAGATGAATTAACATTCATAACCTGCTCTTGTGGAAAAGCATATGTTATAGTTTAGAAAATAAATATACAATGCTAAGAAAGAACAGAACTTTCAGTACAAAATACGTTAATTTCATTCAGACCAGTACCTAAGAATTAAGCTTTTCTGCTGACTTCTTCAGTTTTGTGGTGAGAAATTAAATCCTTATGTATTGGAGGCAGCAGAGATTAAGAAGTCATCTAAATAAACCTTCTGGTCATCTTCAGCTGACCATCATGTGACTAAAACAACTGATGTTACTTTGCAACCATGCAATATTTGCTGACTTTATAGGTATTGAGTGTCAGCATCCGGGCTTGTGGGGCAGGGACACCTGGATGCATTTTAAAAACTTTCAGTGATTATTTGTTTAATAAAGTAGCAGAATTACTGTTTGTTAGTAAGGTGACACTTCTAAAGCTTCAAGTCTACCTCTGTCATTTGTGAAAGTTCTTCTCAAGGTATTTTTGCTTAGGCAGACGTAATATTAGCAGAGAAGTAGTAGGGTCTGTTGGTTTTGTGGTTTATCCAGAGTCAGAAATGAGATGTAGACCTAATTTTTGATGTTATTGTCTGGCTGTACTTGTTTTTCATTTGGTGTTTTCATTATCAAAGAGACTTCTGTCTTGTTACAGTTTATTGTTTGCTGAGGAAAAAGATATGCCTTTCCTCACTAACAAACTGGTCTCCATGTGAAATTGGAGATCCTTCTTTCAGAAATTAAAGCCCAACCTGAAAAAGATTCAAGACTATTTTTATCACCATTAAAAAAAAAAAAAAAAGCCAACCAAAAAACAAACAAAGAAAAATCAATCATACTTGAGCTTTCCCTCCCCTCCCATCTATCTTGTATGTAGGGAACTGATTTCTGCAGTCAGTGATGCAAATCATTATCAACCATTTTTAGTTAATTTTCTTTAAATGGCACTGATAATGTTACTGTTCTACTTTGTGACATTTCCAGTGTTTGGGTATTTCCTGAGGATCCCATTAACTTCTAAGTTAATTGCAGTACTCGTGACTGAAATGTAAAAAGCATGTAGTTAAGCAGATTTTCCTTTTGTAAAGGTAGCATAGAAGTACCATTTCTGCATTGCTGTTTCACCAAGGTGTGTCATGACCTTATTTTTCAAAAGTTCTAACATTGTTCCAAAACAACTTTAAAAGGCTCTGCTTGTCAGTACCTAATCTTATTACATGAAGTTGAATACTGTATCATTAGCTTAAGCAAGTATAAAATTTAAAACTGTAACACATCATAGCTGAAGAAATGTTACTATATTATACCCCCAACTATACCTTTCAGTTTGACCCCCGTGAAGTACAAAGTACTGCATTAGTTTTTGCTGTGTAGATCACATGTAGTATACTATTGTGCATACTATTTCTAATATACTATTTCTAATATGCTATTTCTAAATTTGTGATTAATTTAGTAATTTATTATTAATCTGTTATTAGACTCATGCACAAAAGATTCCTCAAGAAGCAGATTGCTATAGCAAATACATATTTTACAGTATTTTTGGAAAGTGTATGATAGGTTGGATACTACTCTTTACCAGTATGAGCAAAACCATTGGAGGTAATCATTGCTAGATTACTATATCCAGATTGCACTATGATCAGTCTGCCCCTTTAATATTTTTTATAAAAAGTAATTTACTGCATTCAAATAATCGTGAAGTACATAACTTTTAAGCAGAGAATCAAAGACCAAATTTTGATCCATAGTTTTCTTTCCATAGATGGCTGCAAGAAGAAATATTTCAAAATAGAAGGAATATTTCACTCTTGAGATATGCTTTATTCTATCTTAATGTTGCTGCTCTTATTTCTTTCTTTCTTCACAGATTCACTTTGTTTAGAAACTTTCCATGACTTGTGAGCTTGTTAGATGATTAACAGAAAGCAAAACTCCTACCATCTCATATTTTCCACTTTACAAGAGTCCAGCCATGCCATAGATATTTTCCATTCTTGGTCTTCTATTCTACAGATGTGGAACTACACTATATAGGAATTCATTGTGGAATTGTGCATGTGTCTTTTACCTTACTGAGTTAATTTCTTTATTACTTTAGCTACACTGAATGTGGGCATTGAGCCCAGTGGAGTAACACTTACAGTACCAACAACTTTCTACACCTTAATTCAGATAAAACTTATCTGTCAAATCAAATCGAAACTGCCGGCATTTGCAGATTATTTACTTTTGCAAATTCCTCTTTCACTTACGATCATGAACAGAACTAAAAGGGACAGGAAACTGTTGAATGCAAAGGTCTTGAACTTCAAGTTGTCTTAATAGTTCCATCCCCCTTGAAAAATATATTGCAAAAATAAATGTCACTGGTGCAGAACTTGGGGCTTTTTTGAATGGAGATCTAGGAGTGTAAAGCTCATTTCCCTAAAGTGTGGACTTCCTTTCATCTTAACTGACAGATGCTATGCTTCAACATCATTTCAGTGGGAAAAAGAGATAGATATAATATAGAGAATATATACATAAATGCAAAGGCTTAAAGTTTTGGTGTGGTTGTTTTTTTTCCCCTAAGGAAGTATTTATCTTGATGTTGTTATACTTGGATTTAGAATAAATAGCCATGTTCTGTAGCTATAGGAAAGAAGAGGCTTGGACGAGCAGTATCTTAGGGAGGACAGATAAAATGGTTTTGCTTTTTTCCCTGTATTGTATTTACTATTAGAAATTCAATTTAAATTAACAGCTGTATAATACATTATCCTATTTGGAAGTGGAAGATAACTTGGCCATGTGTGGCAAGGAAGCTGGAAGCACCAATGTCTGCGTGATTTTTGCTAGTCCACATAATGCATTTTAATTACTCCAACTGGCTTCTCTTTCTCCAGTCTGTGTTATGCCTTAGTGTGTTACTCTTATACTGTGTGTGCAATGGCTGGAGTTTGTGGACATGTATTCACATAAACTGACTGTACACTTGTCACTTATTCTGACAGGCTGTTCCCTGGTACTTTGCTTTTATGAAAGATTCGTTAGGAATGGATATGTTGTTTTCCATTCATGTCCCTTTTTCCAGAAGATTTTTATTTCCAGAAATTAGTATTGGTAATTCATTAAAATTTTTTTTTCTTTAAACTTTTTGTTTCTAAGAATACCCTGCCAGCAAACTGATCTTATCTACATTTATTAACAATCTATGTGTTTAGAAGCAGAAGTTAACTCTGCTTTGTTGAGAAAGTGTCAAGTTTGTAAAATTTTACTCATTTTTAAATTAATCATGCAACTTCTTATTAAAGCATTTTTCAAGGAGTCACAAAAACTCTTGCGCCATCTACAGTGACTTAGTTTTTAACATATGTCACCTTCTCCCCGGATTAATGGAAGAGACTCGTGACATAACCATGCCTTCATTTGGTGCCTTTGAATATGGCTTTGCTATTCTTTTCCCTTTAGTGGCACAGTTGAGCACCTTGGTAGCAGCTGACTGTTAGGATAGATATAAACAAACATGTGCTCCTTAGTAACACACATTACCAAGGCCATCTGAATCTTAATTATTTAAGATTGAAGACATTGCCAGTGATGATCTGGAAGTGGCTCATGGGGAAGCTCAAATATTCTTTTAATTTGGATGTGATTTGTTTGCTTTATTATGGACTTTAAGTGAGACTAGAGTGGTGACATAGGAACGGGCAGGGGCTTCCATTACGATAAAACAGATGCGGACTCCCCTTTTATTTCTTCTGGGGTTTTTTTAACTAATCCTTCAGCTGCCCTTTAAGGTTAGTCACTATTCGCCCTGCTATGGTGCCTAATAATAAACAGCTCCAAAACCTTAAATAGAATTTGGTAAGTTTTGTCTGGCAGACTGGGCCATAACTCAGTCAGTCTCTTGAATTACTAGATTGTTCCTTCAAAAGATTTTGAGCTTCCTTACCATTCCTTTTCTGAGCTGTAAGAATGAAATCATGCTGATTGTTAAGCATGTCCTACTACTATAAATAGTAAGTAGATTATAGGTGACAGTTAGAGCCGGGAATGCCTGTGTTGAAGTCCATCGTTACCATTGTTTCAACAGCCTTGGGCAATTCACGTGTTCTTTTATTGTCATATTTTCTTCCATGTGTACAAGGAGATGACATCTATCCACCCCATGTTGTTGAAGTCAGGAATAATTAGCTAGTATCTCAGTGGTAGTCATTAAGTAGTGCTGTATGAATACCTGATATATCATCTTATTTAGCTCAAAAGTAAAGTTATATGGCATTTGAATTCTGCTTCTGCTGCAGCATATAGTGGGCTACCTGATAAATATGTTGTTTGGTTTTGGTGTGCAGACTGATCTCCTTTAACTGTATCATATCTTCTCTATTGAAACAGAGGTCCTTTCAGGGAGAGCATGCAGTATATTAGCGTATAGGAATTGCCTACCACTGCCTTCTAATGGACAGTGCTAGACTAAGTTAAAATGCTTAACTTGGTTTGGGCTTCAAAGTTGGACACTGAAAGAATACACTAACATTTCTTCAGGAATTTGAGTTATGAAAAAGGCAATTGCTTTGTCAGTAGATCTCCATTTCAGGATCTTTTCTGTCTTCAGCCATTAACAAATACTGGATTTTACTGGTAGTGATTTGCAAATAACTTTAGATACCATTGCTCATGGATACTGACTTAGCAATTTTGTAATTATTTTCCACTAAGGAAACAGAAGCATCTAACATCTACAGCCTAGCCCATCCCAACAACACAGCTCGAGTATTGGAAAAAAAGAGGGAGAGAAAAACATAATATTCTGTTAGTAAGTTTGAAATGCTTAGTGACAAATAGACAGGCTTTTAACAGAAAACAAATTAAATTCACCAGCCAGTGTAATTATTACACCTAACTACAGGACTGTGTAGGGTCTTCATATTACTGAGTGTCCAAAACATGAGTCTGCTTAGCTCTTTCATAAAAGAGGATAAAAATAAATATAAACTCTTTGATTTTATTTTTTTAGTGGTGTGATATGCCAGGCACAGCTACAGGTTGGGCAGAGAAGAGATTCAGAGCAGTCCTGCAGAGAAGGACTTGAGGGTGTTGGTCAATGAGAAAACGAGCCGACAGTGTGCGCTCACAGCCCAGAAAGCCAACTGTGTCCTAGGCTGAGTCAAAAGAAGTGTGACCAGCAGGTCGAAGGAGGTGATCCTGCCCCTCTACTCTGCTCTCGTGAGACCTCACCTGGAGTATTGTGTGCAGTTCTGGTGTCCTCGACATAAAAAGGACATGGAAGTGTTGGAGCAAGTCCAGAGGAGGCCCACGAGGATGATCAGGGGACTGGAGCACCTCCCATATGAAGATAGGCTGAGAAAGTTGGGGCTGTTCAGCCTGGAGAAGAGAAGGCTGTGTGGAGACCTCATAGCAGCCTTCCAGTATCTGAAGGGGGCCTACAGGGATGCTGGGGAGGGACTCTGCATTAGGGACTGTAGTGATAGGACAAGGAGTAACAGGTTAAAACTTAAACAGAGGAAGTTCAGGTTAGATATAAGGAAGAAATTCTTTACTGTTAGGGTGGTGAGGCACTGGAATCGGTTGCCCAGGGAAGTTGTGAATGCTTCATCCCTGGCAGTGTTCAAGGCCAGGTTGGACAGAGCCTTGGGTGACATGGTCTAGTGTGAGATGTCCCTGCCCATGGCAGTGGGGTTGGAACTAGATGATCTTAAGGTTCTTTCCAACCCTAACTGTTCTATGATTCTGTGATTCTATAATATGACTTGGTCAGGGCATGAAGTCTTCAGTGGCAGAAAGACATAATGGATTACCAATTCTGTTTAGAATACTGCTTAGCAGTATTGCCTTCTAACTTGCTTAGCCCTTAGCCCTGTGTCCCAGCTGTCTTTCTGTCTGTGCTTGACCTTGGGTGACAGGGACCAGAGTCATGTGTTTCATAGATTGCAGCAGCCCCTAAAATGCAGAGGAGAAATAAAAGCATGGAAACCTACCACATCCTACAGTCTAATATAGTCATATCTTTTTGCTTTACTTCTAACACATGATTTTTTGTTGTTTCTTTTTTTTTTCCCTCTCACTCTCTGCCTATCTCATATCTTCTGTGTTCTGTGAATAATCTGTGTGTATGTAGGTGGCTGTTCATTATAGTGCACAGCCTGTTCGGCTTAACTATGCTTTTTTCAGGAGGTATACATGCTTTAACAAAAAATATAATGCATATCATACACCCTATATTGTCTGAAAGGAAGATCATGAACAATGGCAAAAATTGAATACAGGGGAAAGTAATAAATATCAAAGAAAGACACAGCAAAATTAATATCTGGGGAAAAAAATTACAATAAGCCTTGGAAATGCCCTAAATCATCACTGTAGGTATGAACTTAGTCCTAAAGCCCTTTTACGTTCTTTGCTCTCTGGTGCACAGTTTATGGCAAAGCATTCAAAGGAGTAGAAATTATTATAAAGGTCACAAGGAAAAATAAAGCTACTGTTGCTACTATCTAAATGTTATCCATCCAAACATCTACCAGCTGCCATCCAAACATGTTTATACTGCTATTCATTTGAGGATAAATACAGAGGAGCCACATATAACTCTAGTAGTACACATCCAAAGCACTGTGATCTAATCTAATCTGTATCTAATTCTGTCAGGGTAAATAGCAGTAAAACACAGGAAGAGATGACTATTGATCTGTTCCTTCGAGAAACCTCCATATTCATTTTGAAAAAGTATCTACCTAAATTTCAAGATCTTTATGGCTACCAAAATAACAGCATTCATCTCTTCACTGTCCTTGGATAGATTAGCTGGTTTGTTGATGATCCATGTCACAAGTACAGAACTGTCCCATCTGATGTCTGCAAACCTACATGAGTTTGAAGTGGCATAAGTATATATCTGGTGCCCTGGGACTTCATTTTTCATACCAGATCAAGTCTGGATAGATGAGGACGAAATTCAGGTGCAACATTGCATTAAAATGTTTACATAGCTTCTGAGACTGAGTTAGCATTGCATGCCAAGGCAATATGTTTTCAGAGCTACTAAGCCCTTTCAGAATTTATTGTACCAGGATATACTATATACAGACAGAGGCATGTATTCTGTTTCTTTTTTGTGAAGTTGTTTACTACCTATCTTAATGAAGAGTTGATTGTAACTTAACTGTGTACTTACTCTAATGTTAAAATAAAACAAAAATAAAATTTCACTTACCACAATAGCTTCAGTAATAGCTTCAGCCTTTTAAAAAATGTTTTCCATGCCAAAGATTTTGCAATACTTGTACTGAAGAGATATCTGCATATGTAGAGAGGGAGATGTCTAATCACTTGTCTTCAGCACTCTCCACACTGTCAAAACCTCTTTATCTAATCTGTCCAAATGTCCTGTAGACTTAGCATGTATTTTAGACATTTACTTGAGGATGGCATGCTTCAGTGGCTTTTTTTATAAGTTGCCAAGTGTTTGGATGGTAGCATTTAATAAAAAGTGAGGAGAAACTAAAAATCTTAAATGGGGGAAGTTCAGGTTAGATCTAAGGAAGAAGTTCTTTACTGCGAGGGTGATGAGGCACTGGAACGGGTTGCCCAAAGTGATGAATGCTCCATCAGTGTTCAGGGCCAGGGTGAAGGGAGTCTTGGGTGACATGGTCTAGGTGAGGCATCCCTGCCCATGGCAGGGGAGTTGGAACTAGATGATCTTAAGGTCCTTTCCAGCCCAAACTATTCTATAATTCTATATGCAGTAAAGTTTTGAGAATACCTGTTTCCATTCTGAAACTGAAACAGCTTCAATTTTTTTCTTCATATTTTCTTGAGTATACTGCCTCTAGCATCTTTTTTCAGATTTGTTTTTGCAGGGTATCAGATTCCCATGTAAGACACTCTTCCTTGCCTTGGATATCTGCCAGTTGATAAAGATCATTAGTGAAGATAGGATTGTTTTCTTAGCTGTGATGAGGAAGTGGAAAAACTAGATAAACTTGTATCCAGCCTGTTTCAGGGGGAAAACTCAGGTATTCTGAACCACCAAAGACACAAAGCAAGTGGAAAGTACTAAAACTCTGTGCACAGTAGGTGATTTACCTGCAATAACACCAAAGATGTGTGATAGGGCACCACTCAAAGACCCTGATCTTGCCTGCAAGAGCAACCTGTATTTGGAAACCACAGTTTTGTCTTGCTGCTGCTGACCAAAGACCAGGTGGACAAGACTGCTATTAGGGCATAAGAGACCATAAGGGTTTTGATCAGCAGTCCTTCCCCTATTAGTTCATTTGAATTCCCACAATCCATGATTTAGTACTAAAAAAGCAGGAACTACAAATTATTTCTGAAAATTATTTCTAGGAAATCACATATGAATTACATAGGAATGGGATGTTTCTTTGCTGCTTCATATCTTATTTTTATGGTTGAGATGAGCCATTTGGTTTATGCAAGGCACCGGTCCTGATGTCACAGTGCAATATACAGACAGTTAGTAATCCATGAAGTCCTTCATTTCTCACAGCATGTCATTTATAGGTAACTTGATTTGCTTATTGTTCATAATAACCAGAAGCAGTCTGACCACAGCAACAATGTCAAAAGTAAGCTAGAAATCTCTGCAATGAAACAGGGTGGGTAACTTGGCTTCAGAGCCATGATAATGCAATCACAGAGCTCTCCAATACCTGTTAGTATGGCACATACTCATAGGCTGAGAAAAATGGATTTTGTAACTTGTTCCAGGAGAAAGTGGTGACTAAGTTGTTTAATTTTTATTTCTGATTTAGATACTGATATAAGAAACTCCAAAACTTTATCTGGCATGTTTGTGCTAACAGGATCTTATATAGTAGCTGAATCTTCATTGTATTCATAGACTTCACTTTAAATGAGCAATAGGCTTATTCTTGTAAAACAAATCCACTTTTTGCTTCATACTTCTGATACAGAAGTGCACAGCAAAGTCTTGTAAGGCATATAAATTCTTGAAATATTGAATACCTCATGATGGTAGTTAGAAATACTTATTTGATGTAGTTACCATAATTATTCACAAAGGTCACTGCTAAGATATCCACAGGTCCTACGGTTTTCCCAGTGGGGATGTCTCCCTGTATTTTCTTCTAGACCTCTACTTATTGATTCCTTTATGACTTTAATCAGTCTGAATTTTCTAGAGGAAGTTAGAAATTGTCAGGGCTGTTGTGTAAGGCTAAATAATATTGAACTGTTTATATTTTCATTGATGGCACTTTTGAAAAAGAGGAGGTGGAAGAGTATGAAAAGCCGCTTTTAATATCCAGTCTTAAGCTTGTGTATTCTCTTTCCGACAGTTTGACAGTACCACTGTTTATTCAAAATATATAGGATCCTTTTAAAGGATCTAAAATATGTTAGGATCCTTTTAAAATTATGTAATATCACATGAGGAGGCATTTGGTGAGTTCAGTAGATAATTTTTTAGAGAATATCACTAACAGCATCACACCATTTCATTTCAGTTACTCATCATCCTTCTTAGGAGTACTTTCTCTGGATTTTAGCCATTAGGTAAATGACTTTTACCTATATTCATCTACCTAAGTAACTAAAACCTAGAACTAGAATGACTTTATTCTGGTCTTCATGTTGTGTTAGAAGGTTATTTTGCGATACATCCAAAATATAGAATTGAGTCCTGTGTAGCATTTTCTGGACGGTAAACCAAAACTAATCACCTATATTCCTTGATCTGATAGAAATCTTTTTTTTCTACAAAGCCACCTTGAACTTTTGATTAGGTTCACAAATGATTTTGTGATGCTTGTGTGACTTCATTTGGTGATAAATAAAGGATTAAACCAGCTTTGAAATACTCTGGATATTTTTCTTCTACTTAATAGCACATCTGTTACTTATTTGTATTTAAAAAATAAAGAAAGGAAACAATATTCTCTGGCTCTAAAATACACAAGACAGAAAATGTTGTAGAAAAATAAGAGTGAAAAGAGTGACAGGATAGCTAAAGAGGAAAGCAAATAAGATGCTTGGAAAAGCTGCACTTACAAGAATAAGAACAAAATACTAAATAATAAGTTGGAAAGCTAGACTAACATTAAAATCAGGGAACTAAACTCTCTGTGGAGCTCTGTGTCCCATAGACTTTAACGTGTTTATAAAGGGTGGAGGACATTGCCAAGGAGTGTTCCCGGTTGAGTAAGGAGGGATATACCTAACAGAAGAGTTAAAAAATATAGTACCTTTAATAGGTGAAGACGAAGAAGTGTGGCACATATGCTACCTTTGAAAATTCCTGACTGGCTTTGCATGTTGGTCTACTTGCCCTGTATATTTCCTGTCAGTTTTATATGCACATTTGCAGATTGAAACTTTGTGACCAACCTTATAGCCTTCTATGAGGAAGTGACTAGGTGGAGGGATGATGGTAGAGCGGTAGATGTAGTTTTTCTCGATTTCAGTAAGGCATTTGATACTGTCTCCCACAGCATCCTCATAGATAAGCTAAAGAAGTGTGGGCTTGACGATCAAGTAGTGAGGTGGATCGAGAAGTGGTTGAAAGGAAGAAGGCAGAGAGTTGTGGTCAATGGCGCAGAATCTAGCTGGAGGTCTGTGACTAGTGGAGTTCCTCAGGGGTCAGTGCTGGGACCGGTGCTGTTTAATATTTTCATCAATGACCTGGATGAGGGAACTGAGTGCACCCTCAGCAAGTTCGCTGATGACACAAAACTGGGAGGAGTGGCTGACACACCAGAAGGCTGTGCTGCCATTCAGCGAGACCTGGACAGGCTGGAGAGTTGGGCAGGGAGAAACTTGATTAAATTCAACAAGGGCAAGTGTAGAGTCTTGCATCTGGGGAAGAACAACCCCATGTACCAGTACAGGTTGGGGGTTGACCTGCTGGAAAGTAGCGAAGGAGAAAGGGACCTGGGGGTCCTGGTGGATAGGAGGATGGCCATGAGCCAGCAATGTGCTCTTGTGGCCAAGAAGGCAAATGGCATCTTAGGGTGCATTAGAAAGGGTGTGGTTAGTAGGTCAAGAGAGGTTCTCCTCCCCCTCTACTCAGCCTTGGTGAGGCCGCATCTGGAATATTGCGTCCAGTTCTGGGCCCCTCTGTTCAAGAAGGACAGGGAATTGCTTGAAGGAGTCCAGCGCAGAGCCACAAAGATGATTAAGGGAGTGGAACATCTCCCTTATGAGGAGAGGCTGAGGGAGCTGGGTGTCTTTAGCTTGGAGAAGAGGAGACTGAGGGGTGACCTCATCAATGTTTACAAATATGTAAAGGGTAGGTGTCAGGATGATGGAGCTAGGCTTTTTTCAGTGATATCCAGTGATAGGACAAGGGGCAACGGGTGTAAACTGGAGCATAGGAAGTTCCACGTTAACATCAGGAAGAACTTCTTTTCTTTACTGTAAGAGTGACAGAGCACTGGAACAGGTTGCCCAGGGGGGTTGTGGAGTCTCCTACACTGGAGATATTCAAGGCCCGCCTGGACAAGTTCCTGTGTGATGTACTGTAGGTTACCCTGCTCTTGTGGGGGGGTTGGACTAGATGATCTTTTGAGGTCCCTTCCAACCCTTGGGATTCTGTGATTCTTTTTAAGAATGCCTCTCCACATTGATTACACAGGGGACCAACACAGTAAGTTGAATCTCAACAGAGTCCTAACTGAGATGGTTATCCATACTTCTGCACAATGGAAAGAGCAAGTTCTTAACAGAAAATTATGTTAGAAAATCTGATTAATGCCTTATTTTGTCAGTTGCATTTTCTAAAACTACAGGCTTCAAAATACTACAGAACTGCTGACACCAATTTGTGAATTCAAAACCAGTTGTATTTTGTGGTCCTGCACATTTCTATGTGAGGTGAAATCCTTGCCCTACTGACATAAGGGGAAAATTAGTAAAGCTGCCATTGACTTAGCCGGGATCAGGATTTTGCTCCTTGTGGTCAAAGGATTTATGTTGCCTTGTTGGTCTGTTCTTGATGTTTCTTTGAACTGCATTTTTTTTCAGGGCATCTAATTCAGCAGGTAGATTTATTCATTTCTACAGTGATCTTTTTATTTTATTTTACTACCACATAGAAATTCTCTTGGAGTTTTAAACTGCCAGAGGAAGTAAAGAATAGTGGACAACTCCTCAGAAACAGTGGAGAAAATAATTTTGAACTTTCACTTCAGATGTGAAATTATGTGGGTCCATAGTGGGAAATTTCTTGGGAACTAGAGAAGTTACCAGTTTGTTTCTTGGCTTTTAAAAAAATGGCATCTGAGACTGGTCAGATGTTCCTACACACAAAAGTGTATGCAAGTAATTCACCAATTCACCAGAGAGCTTCAATTTAAGCTCTGTGTTCCAACATGCAAACTATTTAATAGGCAAGAGGCATTTAACTGTACATATTAACTGTCTTGAACAGACCTGAAAATTGGAGTAGCTGATGAGCACCTGATCAAAAATGCTATGTGCTGTTTATGCTTAGAAGCTTTTCTGGTAGAAAAAAATAATAGAAATACTGTAGAGCTGAGCATATGCTGACTTTATGTTGATTCTTGTTTTCCAGAAATTACTCTTTTTCTGAGATTAAACTCAAGTGCATCCATTAATAACATCAAGTGAGTGATTAAAACTAAAATGGTTTAGCAAATTGTTAATATTAGTGAAAAGTGGCATTTCTTTTATAACTGCCATAGTCCTGTGAGGTTGTCCATGCCAGGGAAAATTACCAATACATCTATTATTCTGATTCCGAATGCCTTAAAGCTTCTTATTTTCCATTTTCGCCTTGGGCAAATTCTGCTTGTCTACAACCTGCTTAAAATTACTGTTTACAACATAATTATTTTTCCAGCAATTACCATATCTCTCCTTAGGTTTCTTTATTTATAGAGAAAAAATATGCCATGAACCTCTGCACTATTTAGACAAAATTATCCTCAGGTTTTGATTTATTTTAAAGATGAAAATATAACTAGGTGTTATTAATAGCTAGGGGTTTATCAACACCTTTTCTATGTGTGTCACTTTGTAACCTTCCAGCGGTATTTGGACCATACCACAGCACAATATGGTCTAATTGTCCATTAACATCTATTAATTAACCTTTCTTTCTAAAAAATAAAAGACCCCCACAACTTAGATGTGCATACACATAAACACTCCTGAGGTAATTTTGTTTTGAGTATCAAACATTTGAGTCCTTTTTTGAGGATTGAAAATGCGTGAATGAACACCAAATGCTGGTTTGAGTGCTGTTTCTGACTTGGCAGCAACACAAGATTTCTTTTTAAAATGAAATATTTATGATTATAAAATGCAATTATTATATAGAATGGACAATTTAAAAGTACTAATGTTTGATTTGAGGAGAAGTTGATACTAGCCTGGAAATATCTGCCTTTCTTTCTGGATTTAAAATTACGCTTTACACCAAATATTCATTCCACCAGACTCATGCTCAGTAATTGAGCAGTCTGCTCCACTGTAGTAATTTAAAATGCTCTTAAATGTTGATGAATTCAACAGAAAATCTAGGACTTGTCAAGAAACCCAAAGTACATTCTCTGGAGCGTGAGACATCATACAAAATGAATGACTGTGTCGTGAAATTTTTAATCTGTTGCAAATTACTGAAGTCAAAGAAGTTGTTTTAAACTGTGAACCTGGCTTATGCTTTCTTTCTTTACGATGTATTTAAGAATATACCAAAGAATGAAAATGTAACCATGAAAAGGAGTAGTACTGAGTCTCTTATAACCTTGTAAACCCTTCATAGAACAAAGCTATTAAAGTGCTGTTGTCAAGCTTTATCAGTTCCCCAAGTTTTATGTCCATGAATTTTTCTTATACTGGGGACAAAATACTGCTTGCATTACAAATGCAAAACATGTTTTGTGATTCATTTCACATAAATAGTGAAAATTTCATCTGACTTTTTACAGATAGATTGTACATGCCATCCTTATTTCCTTGAGAGTTATTCACCCAAATAGCCTCAATAATGTAAAGTGGGTTCAAAATTTATTCTCAATATTTATTTCTTCTTTGAATTTCAATTTAATGTTTCAATTGAGAATAAACATCAAGAGAATACAGTGATGCAGCCCTTTTGAACAAACCTACAGGAACTAAATAGAAGTGTAGATGCAGGTAATGTAGACAAGTAATTATAGTAAGTAGATGTTGAAGATTTTTACGGTAGAGATGAAAATGTTCGAACATATGGCTCTGACCATATTATTTTACTCGGCTAGGCTGTGCTTCACTGTGTTTCCTTCCTTGCTTAGTCAATATGAAAAAGAAATTCTACTGAGTTTAACAAGTTGCCATTTGACCTGATGTTGATTTAAGCTTCCAGAAGCTTGTATCAGCACAAGGTCACCGACAGGCAGTCAGGGAATCTAAAAATGGTGCAGAAAAAGAGATTAGGCTTTGCTTGGGTTCACATTATTTAAACAAACAGACAAGAATTTAGGGAAAGCAAAATTGTCTTTCTCATCTGATAGGTCAGATCACTTTATTAAATGATACATCTCTGGCATGCACTCTCAAAGTATCTGTTCAGTGAGCAAAAAGTCTTTAGAAGTGAACAGCCTTTTGTAATGATAATAGTCTTTTGCTACTAGCAGAAATGTAATGTGAATAGATACATGGTTGTGTTAAAGCAAAACAAATTGAAAAGAAATAATGAACTCTTGTTCATGTGAACATCATCATCTAACATACCTAAAAAAGCTAAATTTTCAGTTACATTGTGTATTCAGATACTGTGGATATTAACAGAGACATCTCTGAGAGTGAACACAGAAACAACATATTTTAAATACCAAGAGAATTTTTTCCTCACATTTACTGAGCAGAACTGTGCATTCAAACACAAATGTAAAAAATATTTGCATTAAAATATTCAGAAATCACTCACAACAGTCACACCTATTTGATAGAAAGATGCTTTGCTAGTGGAGGAATGGGGTGATAGTGAAAAATGCCGTGTGGTTTGTCATAAAGCTCTATGCATTAATATGTCATTTGGTAGTCTAGGCCTGCTGCTTTAACAGAAATCGGTACATTGCCTCAATCTGGTTTTAGCCTGATTCCCTTTGTAAACAAGGCTATATCTGTCCACATGCCTGTGCATATGTCTGTCCTCCCATTAATAACTTTGAAAATGTTTATATCTCATTTCTATGTGGCATTGGAGTAGATCTCAAAGACTTTGAGGTCTTTACCCACAGGCTTCATAAAAATAGACAGCTGGGTCGAGGATAGATAAACTTACCAGCATTGCTATTGAGGGGTGTGCTGCAGTGTGAACTTACTCATTGTTAGATGAGAGAGAATCCGTATGGGAAAGAGAGCTAGTAAATCCTCAGCAGGAGGAAAAAAATCTGTAGTAGAACATGTTAAACACCCACAATTTTCTATGATAAGATCAAAACCCATGAAATTCAATGTCTGTAATTTTCATGTTCACAGAAATACTTGATAATGAATGCTTTCTTGTAAATAGAAGAAAATTCTGAGGCTACACTTTGTTTTTCATGGGACATTGGCAGAAAGTCAGTGATTCCATGGAAACTTTCTGATTCTGCCATTCTTATGTGTTTGTTGTGTATTAGGGTGTTAGAGCTTGATCATGTGTATATTTTTCTGTATTGCTATGTGATCACAGCATTAAATGCTTTCTAATATCACTTTGTATAATTTTTTTTTTGTAATATCAAAATTTAAAAATACTTTTGGCAATTTTGAAATGCATGTAGCTTAAAATTAAGCACACATTTCCTTCTGGCACATACATGACCTTAGAATTCACAACATATATTTCAATAAGAATTCAAAAGTTAGGTATCTGATTCCAAGAATTAAAATAAATATATTGGGTGAAAGTATGCCTTACTTCAAATTCATTAATCTGGTTTCCTCTTTAGCAATGTAAAAGACACAGTTCAAAATAGAAACCTGAACTTGAACTGCATACAGGTTATCATTTTGTTACTGTAATGTGTACCACAGTTCAGCAAAATAAGTAACCATTATATAATTTTCAGAATGTAGGCCTTCTGTGAAATAAACACAAACTAGAATTTATTGAATAGCTAAGTCTTTGATGACTTTAAATTATAACCTTCACTAAATTTCACTTGGAATTATAATTTCACTGAAATTAAGTGAAAATTTGGCATGTATTGCCAGGGAGATTAGCCTGGATCTGAAGAGAAGCCATTAAGACTAATGTGACTACCACAGTCCCATTGGTTTCCATGGGAGTATTCCCAGTCATGATAAAAGGGGACATTATGGGATGTGGCAAAGAAAAATGTATTTTTGTCTGTGTGGCAGGAAAATTTATTCTGATTATATGCATATGTGTGAAGCTCATTTTTCAGGCATATCATGGCAGCCTTGTTAATGTAATTTTTCTACATAACCTTTTCTTTGCAAATTCATATTTTGTGAAATAAATTTGTAATGTGCTGTAGCAGTATGATCCTATTTTCAAAGTTTACAGCTCCCATGCCTTCATTTCTTGATTGGTCAAAAGGATCAGTTGATTTCAGGGAGACTTCTGTTTGAACAGAGAATTTCTGCCAGTATAAACTCAGTGAATATTTTTCATGTAATTATTTGGTTTTATGGGAAGTTCCAGGTCAACCGAATTTGGGTTTAATTTTCCTTTTTCCACTATACCTATTATGTTTTATAATATACTTGTTCTAATGAAAAAATCTCTGCAGATGGGAAGTTTTTGCACAATGTTCTTTCTTACTATGGGTTTCAGTTCATTCTAATCTTATCGCTCATAGGTGGCAACCTTACTGAAACTAAGGATAGCTTAACAGTGCTTTTGCAGTAATTTTAGATGACTGCTTGACAGATCCTTGAAGAATGCCCCCAAAAATGAGGAGGATGCAGAGCATTTTGTAAAACTTGGGGCTTTCATGTAATACTTCAACAACATCTAAACTACACAATAAGCTTGGCCTACATGTATTTTCAGCCACTTATTTCTACTGTTTAAATAAGCTCAAGTGCAAGATACGTATCACCAGCAAAAATTATTTACTGTCTCTTCAGATGCATCAAGGCAGTTTAATTGTAACCAACTGTCCAAATATTTGCTACTCATACTATTACCATTTACTCATACCATTTAAGGCATGTCATTAACCCTCTTTCACATACTAATTTCTACCTAGAATGGGTATTGTTCTTGATAAGCAATACCTGATTTGTTTTCCAAACTGAAAATACAAATCAAAAGCTTTCTAAACATTGAGCTACCTAGATACTAAGAATAACAGCTCAGCCAGTTGGATTACCAGACGCTTTAGCAGTCAGTAACTGTTGGGCAAATAATGCATTTCACAGAGAATGGCTGTTCAGCCTCTGACTTGTTTGTTAGTTTATTACAAAGTTACCTTGCAATCCAGTTTAAGTACACTCTAAATACTGTCCTCATCCTTTTTGTTATTCAAGTATCATGGTACTGATCTCTATTAATAACACCTTGCTTCCTGTTTGGTTTGGATTATTTGATTAATTACAATATGCAAAGCTTCCTCAAAACTGTCTTGAAATCCATCTGAAATGGGTGACTGCTCAAGAGTGCGTATATCTACATGTTTAAGGATTCAGGTACCATGACAGATGTGTTTTAACTGTGGCCACAGTAAAAATATTAAGTGGTTTACTTTCTTAGCTCATTAAAAAAATGCAGTAAAGAAAACATATGGCAAATAAGCCAGTGCTTCCAAGTATTCCACTTCCACTGGAACTTTCCCAAGTCTGGTTATATCTAGTACCTTGGAACTCTAATGTTAAACATACCCAGAAAAACTGTGAAATCCTGTAAAATACTTCTTGCCTTAAAAATGCCCTAATTTTACTTCCCCCCACCATACACACACTAACTTTATTGCAAGCACTTGTACTGTCTCCATCTACATCCTTTCTAGATCTGTGTATCAAGCAATTGGTTGCCCTGTTTTCATCCTACTGCTCACCCCAAGAAATGTGTATTTTTGCCCTTTGAGGAACAGAACAATCTTAGGTTAGGTGTAAAACTGAGTCTATTATAGAGCCCTGTGGTCATGTGAAAACTCTGCTCCATTCAGTTTTGCCTTCTCATTTCTAAAGTTCACAGATTGTCAGACCAGCAAGAAACTCCTTCTCCAACTCAAATCTAAGGCTTGTAAAGCTGGAAGAAAGGAAAATATGCCAGGCCCTTCAGCTGCTCATGTTGGACGCCTCCACCCCCTTGGCTGTGGATTGTAGTGTGAATCAGCTGTTGACAAGCAATAGTCAGACCTGGAATCCATGGACATTATATCAGGATCTGTTCTGGACTGTTGACTGCAGTAAGCATACTGCAGGTGAGAGCCAGCCTGCGTAGTCACACTTGGGGTGGATAGGGAGCTTCTGGGGAGTGATATAATATTTGATTGCTTCCCTCCCAGTAAGGCTACACTACCACTTGCAACTGGAGGCTCATAAGAAACCTTTTGTTTCCATTCATCTGGTTGTTCAGGAAATGTTTTCCTGCGAGCAGCTGATACTACATTAGCAGCAATGGATTCCTGCATATTTTGAGGCCCAAAAGCTTCATCCACTAGGCCAAGAGGGGGTCTTGATGCTGCTTCCCAGGGAGTCAGTCTCTTGCCAGTCCTGTCAGCTGCTGTGTCTGTCTTGCTGAAGTAATCAGGGGCAGGTTGAAATGTAAGAGGAGAAGTAGGAGACATTGCTTGAGAAATGAATGAAGAAGGTCTCCCAGGAAGTGATAATGAGCGTCCACTGCTTCTTTCCTAGGAAAACAAAATACTAAATATAGTTACAGTTATTAAAAAAAGAAAAAAAGAAAGCTCCTTAACTTCCAAACCGGAACAGCAGACTCAGGCACAGCTACAGGTTGGGCGGAAGAGAAGCAGCCCTGCGGAGAACTTGCTAGTGTTGGTTGATGAAAAACTTAACATGAGCTGACAGTCTGCTCGCAGCCCAGAAAACCAACTGTATCCTGGGCTGCATCAAAAGGAATGTGACCAGCAGGTTCAAGGAAGTGATCCCACCACTCTACTCCGCTCTTCTGAGACCTCACTTGGAGTATTGTGTACAGTTCTGGTGTCCTTGACATAAAAAGGACATGGAACTGCTGGAACAAGTCCAGATGAGGGCCACGAGATTGATCAGGGGGCTGGTGCACCTCCTGTAGGAAGATAGGCTGAGAAAGTTGGGGCTGTTCAGCCTGGAGAAGAGAGGGCTGCGTAGAGACCTCATAGCAGCCTTCCAGTGTCTGAAGGGGGCCTACAAGGATGCTGGGGAGGGACTATTCATTAGGGACTGTAGTGATAGGACAAGGGGTAACAGGTTAAAACTTAAACAGGGGAAGTTCAAGTTAGACATAAGGAAGAAGCTCTTGACTATGAGGGTGGTGAGACACTGGAATGGGTTGCCCAAGGATATTGTGAATGCTGCATCCCTGGCGGTGTTCAAGGCCAGGTTGGACAGAACCTTGGGTGACATGGTCTAGTGTGAGGTGTTCCTGCCCATGGCAGGGGGGTTGGAACTAGATGATCTTAAGGTCCTTTCCAACCCTAACTATTCTATGATTCTATGAAAGCACATGTCATCTTGGCAATACCTTTGTCTATAGACACTTTTTAATACTTTTTTTTTTTTTAGTGGAAAGAGAGGAGTATTAAAAAGGAGGCAGAGAAAGCAACAGCAATAAAGAGCAAATTGAATTTTAGAGGAAAGTAGATAGAACAAAGACAGGCTTTTACTGAAAAGGTACAATTGTGTTAGCAACTGTGCATTAACTAGTGTGCCTTGCTCTGAAAAGGCCATTCTTAATAATGAAAAAGAAAGTCATGTTGTCACAATTCTCTGTGTGTTTACAAGATTATTTCTGATATGCAGGCACAGCCTAGTTTATTTGATAACAGACTCTGTCTAGGATATCTGAGAGGATATCTGTGTCAGTCTTCTTTTAAGAGAGGCATTTCTTACTCTGAAATTATTAGACTTAACGTAGTTTTCACTTTTCACGGCACAAAAAGAACACAACAAATTAAAGACATTAACACAATCATTCACTTAATACCCTTACATCATGCTATTTAACCCGGCTTCTTTAAAAGGCAGTGCCCTCAAAATTTCAGTACATTCTGACCCATTTATAGGAGCAATCCATTCATATTTGACAAATCCTAATCTTCTTACTAATGCAGCACTTTGAAACACAAACTGTTATCATGAGAATGTTCTGCTGCCACAGTCATTTGGCAGCATATGAAACAGGTACAACATTTTCCCCAAGCCAGATGTTCTTTGTGTGACACAGGCAAGTTACATTGTTCTTCCTGAGTAGTTTCTATACATGTGGCTCCTAAGCTCATTTCTTTTACACCCATTGATTCATATGCAGAGGTTTAAATGCCTTTAATTCTGAAAGCCAGTGTGAAATTCCAGGCTCCATTCAGAAGCTTTGATAGAATTTTATTCAAACAGCATTGGTCTGTGTTACCTTTCCTACTGAGTTTCCAAACTTAAAATACTGTGGACATGATCTAGATAAAAGTTGTTAAGTATCTCATCATAAAAGCTATAGCTTATCAAGCAAAGATTCACATAGAAATGTCATGTTTTATAGGCTTTTCTGTCACAGGAACTTGACACTTCTAAGGAACTTAAAAGGCTGCTGCTTTTAAGTCATGTTTTCCTATCAGCCTGGTATATGAGAGATGGAATCTGAGAAAGAGGCTACCTATTTCATTATTTGTAGTCAGTTTGTTGGTGCTCAGTCTGAATCTCTTAAAAAGGGTGTGACACACAGAGGTTATATAATGAGACAAATTTCACAACTGGTGCTGTACAACAGAACTATGAACTGCTATTCCCAGTTTGCAGTTCCAGAGAGAAAAGTCCCCAGTGTTATTAATCCTACCCCCACATACTTACAGCACGTTTTCACAAGATTCTGCTTCTATGCACAAAACAAAACAAAACAACCCTTCATTTCGGGCAACTTTGCTCAGTTACTTCTTAAGAATCCTCACTTAAACCTTGAGATGATCACACTTTAAAATGTGGCTGATCAGATCATCACATATAGGCAGATCCCAACTGAGTACTCTAAGATAATATAAAAGCAAGCATATGAATAATGTATAACTATGTAATACAAAATATATAAAAAGGCATATAAAAGAATTATCCATTTGGAAGGTAAGTGAATTAAATATACATACATATATATATATACTGTCAAGAATGGATTGAAGTTTCCCTGTACCTAATTCAGTTCATCTAATGAGAGTGATCTCTTCTTCTTACCTGCAAAATAACAGTCCAGATAATAGATCGTGCTTGGGGCCAATAAGTGGCACACCCAGACAGGTCAGTCAGTATAATTCTCCTCTAATGTATAACGATTTCTTTCTTCACTGAATCCACAGAAAAGAGCTTATTCAGCAAGCCTGCTTAGTGCATTTTGTTTAAATTATTGGCAAGAAAACAATTTATAAGACACAAAAACAAAAGAAGGATGGAAAATTAGATACAGTTTCTATTAGAAATTAATCTAATTAACCTCAATCATGAAACTAAGAAGATAATGATTGTACAGAGAGATGGAAAAGTTGATCAAACAGATCCACCTATTAGTCTACATGTGTTAAGTGCTCTTAGGAGGGTTCTAGAGCATTGTCTATGCTGAGCAGACAGAAAATTTCCCCTTTATTTAATAGCAATTCCATTTCCAAGCCCTGAAAGTACTTCTCAGAATTCCAGAGATGCAGAGGGAAGTTATACTGTTGAAGGAAGGAATATCTGACTTCTCAAAACAATTAGATGAAGATACTGTTTAGACTGTCATGTTTAGAGAAGAACTCGAGTTCATAAAGTCACAGAAGTATTTTTTGGGCCTAAGCATAACTAATAAAGCAGGAGTTAATTTTCTTTAACTAAATTTAATCAGGGAATGATAAGTTATCAAGTGTATTTCACTATTTGTCTAACAAAATGGGCCATTCTACTGTGTTATGAAGACAAAAGTTTAACTTGTAAAAGCAGAAATAGTGTAGACAAAATTAAATGTGTAATTATGGTGAGTTCTGCATTTTCTAAAAACAGGTGGTAGATCAGATTCAATGGAAAATCAAGATTGTTAGTGGAAAATAAGATTATATTCTATGATGATGAAAACTATACATAGCTTTGTTATCATACAAGGCAAAGAAAGGGATCTGGCAGAAGAGAGCTAAAATCACCTCATAAAAAAAACCCAAGACAACTCTGTATGAATCAAGCAATACAGTATACAGTTACTAGCACAGGGTTTTGACAAATAGATTCGGGGATGAGCTTTTACTGGCTTGAGAATCCCCTATGTCCTTCATTTGGAAGACACAATGAACAGGTGTTTGTAATTAAAATCATACGTATCCATGGCACATGTAATGTCATGTAAATCATAAATTCAGCATGTAAGGGTTGTTGTAGAAAAAGCAGAATCTCAAATACTGATAATCTGGAGAATTATGTCTATTGAACTGGTCCTTACCAAAAAACTAGCCAAATCCTGTGAGATGCCTTGGATATGAACAAGTTTAGTCTCATAGGCAAATAAAAATATTTTCTCCATTTTCGTGTGGAATTCTGCTTGGTTTATTAGCTTTTGTGCAGTATGGGTCTGTATTTGGCTAGAATGTTAGGCCTTGCAAGAAGATACACAGGCAGCAAACTTGAAAATCAGTAGTGCCTTGGGAATGAGTTTTGTTGTACTAATATTCCTTGTACTCATTTTTTTTTTTTTTTTCTGTTTTTAACTTTAGTCAGGGTCTTAGGGATAAAATGACTAGGTAAGAATTGAAATAGTTCATAGTGTCTTGTGAGGTGAAGAATGTTTCCTTATGTAAGGATGGCTTTCCTTGTTTCTGAATAGGATTACCCAGTGATCACTCTATTAGGATGAAGACATATGTGACTGATAGTTCTTTCCAATGGAATTTGATTTATAGTCTGCCAGGTAACCTGCAGTCACCATAAGAATTTAACTAGCCAGTAAGAGATTGTGCCAATTTATCTGGAAAAAAAAAAAAAAAAAAGGAACTTCCTTAAAAGCTGATAAACAGTCACCTTTTCTTATATTTTTTTAACTTGCATTTTCATGGACATTTCTAGATTTAATCTGAATAACCATCATCTGCATGACTTCCTTCTGACAGAAAAACAGGCCAGGTCATCTAAAGAATGCCCCAGTGGACTGCTTTGTTGGGTGGTATTGTGTTTGGAGACTAGATACATTGGGTACAACTAACACATTCAGTAAGATCTGTATTGCTGAAGATAATCTGCAATTCCTTACATCTGGAAGCATAATTTTGCTAAAATATAGGCGTATAATAATGCAGAAACTGAGAGAAGATCAATATTGCCTTGTTTTTCATTGCAGTTAATTTATTTTTGGTAGTGGTGTTCCTAGACTGGAAATCTAAGTCTGATTATTTCTAAATTCAAGTCAGGTCCATATTTGATATTCATGTACTGATTTCTGTCACTACTTTAGTGTTCCCCCCCTTCAAACTAACAAACACAAACTTTAGAATTAAGGCAACATCTAGTCACTACAGTTCATCGTTCACTTACTGGACAGCAGCAGCCCGACATAGTGGTGCTTTCTATTATTTTCCCTTCATATTTAATTCTTGGAGGTACATCTTTTGACAAGCATATACTAAAAAGAAGGTACAAACCCCACATCATATGGGAAATAAGAAGTGCAAATGGTTAATAATTATTTTACAAGAAGATCAGAAAAAGAGGGGCAGAGTTCTTCCATTTCTTCACAGAAATCAAGAGAGAAGGAAAATAAGAGTGATATGCTATCAGAGTTATGACCACAAATTGTGTTACGGTAATCTTGTTGTAAAACATTGATTATAATACTGTACCAGCACTCAAAGTTTTATGCTGCAAAACAAACCAGCACCACATAGAGTGATTTATTTGTTCTTTTCCGTTGCCTCATGTGAATGTTTTCAGAGAGAAGGATCTTTTCTACAATAGTTATTGAAGGGAGAGCGATTCTCAGATGTCAAGAAGAAGAAAGGCAGTTAAGAGCTGTCTCGTTTGGGTTAACATTGATTTTAAAAATGTGAACTATTTATAAACTGGTTAGTGAAGAAAACATTTATTGCACCACAGGCATTTTTGCTATTTATAGGCTGTATATTAATAAAAGCTAAAGCAAATGTAATATTACTTCCAAAAGATACTATTTTGATGTATACATAAATGAATATAAACACAGTACTTATAAAAGGTTTATGCAAATATAGATCTATTTAGTGTAAGTAAGAATGTAAATGTATACCTTTGTTTCAATAGTATCTATTCAATAGCCCAGAAAAATTGGTTATTTGGAACTTACTGCTATTTCAAATTTTGTGATACAACTTGAAAAGCTGAAAGACAAAAAGAGCAATACTGAATTTCATTAAATAGTGCAAATTTTAAAGGCATGAGTTGAAAAGATACTTTTCATCTTAGAGACCAAATGGGAGTTCAAAATACTACTTAGTGAAATGATTTCACAATAACTTTTTCTGTCTCAGGTGACAAATCTCCATAGTAAGTGAAAACTGCTCATATGTTTACAGGCTGAAACTGCCTTTTCAGCGGCTAGAGAGGCATGTATTACATTTTCAAAAACAAGCAGGAGTTCTATTTTCTAAAGTGGGTTGGACTCCTAATAGCCCAGTGAAACTCTGCAAACGTACACTCCCAGCTGATTAAGTTGCTTGAAAAAAAATGACCTAGGTGTCTAAGTCATTAAGGCAGTTTTTTATTTTTATCCTTTCATTATAGGCTCTTAGTCCCATATCAAAACATGTTCAAATCTGAGTTAACATTAGCACCTGACCAATGTTTACCAAAAAGAGGACAAAGAAGGAGGAAGTAGATAAAACAAATGTAATGTCTCAAGAAATTACTGTGTTTTTAAAAAGCCCAGAGTGATGCATTTCTCATTTTGCTTTCTATGGGCTTGTGATGGCTACTGTGGTTAGAGACCAAACCACTGAGAAAACAGTAGGACAAAATATGAAATACTTGATTTTTATGCCTTTTAATTCTATCATTCTTCCAATATTTTTTTTTAAAAAAACAAGCATTTCAGATTTTTAAACTGAACTGTTTATAGAAGGGAGACATATTGTTTATTTTATTACAGCTTTTTTCATCCCAAACCATTTACAGTTTAAACTTTATGTAATGAAAAATAATTTCTCTCTGAAATGCTGCCAGCTCTGGAGTAAATGCAACAGCGATTATACAATACAAATTAAAACCAAAAAAAAAAAAAAAAAAAAAAAAGGAAAAAGGAATAAAATGGAAAAGTCATATTTATTTGAAGCTCTGGAAATAATTTATAACAGGCTAAAATTGGAATGCAGTATTTTGGTTGGTAATGGCTGGGGAGGCAGAGAATTTTACCTATCTAACAACTAAAGCCATGTCAGGGGCTGTACTGAGGCTAGAAATAAATTAAAATCACATAGTTCATGTCTGATCCTAGCTTCCTCAAAGCTGTCTTTTCAGTGCTTGCTTTCAAAAATTAATGGGGAATTTCAGAACTGGAACCTAGATTATTCTAAGTTTAGATAGTTTATAACTGTGGTTTTATTTCAAGTAAGAATAATTGTGATATCATTGTTGGTATACAAACTAATGAAATGACAAATGGCTACTGTCAAACATATAAGCTTTGTGACAAATTCTGCTTCTCACAGTAAAGTCCTTTTTGATTGTCAAGTAATGATAGAAAAGAAGATAAGTAGATAAGTAGAATTAGGCTTTCACTACTGTAGATTGCCTAATAGTGCTGCTAACTTGTATTAGTCATTGAGCTCAGTTTGCGCCTGTGTAAATGAGAGAAAATTAGTGCTATTACCATATATCTTTATCCATATATGATTATCAAAATACAATACAGTTATGTCTATAAAAAGTGAATAGATGGAAACTTTTTTCACCTCTTAGCTTTCATTGGCATATTAGCCAAGGCATATTAGCTTTCCTTGGAACAGTTTATTTTTTGTAAGAAGAATATCTGCTGCCACCTTCTGGACTTGTGTATTACACAGCTTAGAGGAAGGCTTTAGAAGATGAAGCCTTGTGAATGAACATTTGAAAAACAAGGGCAAATTGTTCCTAATTTCTGACCTTGCTATTTTGTATAAACAATGAAAGGCTTTGAAGTTGTTATAAAGTCTAATGATAATTTTTTCTAAAATCAAAGAAAAGAAATATGTGTGATATTGTAATACTTGAAGATGTTGCTGCTTAACATATCCATACTAAAAGAGAAATTATCCAGTTCTTTATGATTTTCTTATAAGGTCTTTCAAACTGAAATTTTCTGGTGCAGTTATTTGGGGTTTTTTTCTTATTTATGTCATCTGAAATAATTCAACCATTTCAGATGCATTTCAATCAGATGAACTTATATAGTTCAGCCATTTCAAAGAGTGAGAGTAGGGAAAAATACATGTCAGTGACAAAAAATTCTAGCATCTTTTTCCGTGAAAAGTGGTACCATTACATGCTTTAGAACTAGTTTTAGACTGATCTTTCTGTCTGACGGGTCTCATTTCCATGCAGACTTTCCTTAGTATATTCAAGCTAAGAGCCTTATACAGGCTCAGTGGGAGCACCTTGCATTTTACACCTAGCTCTTGAGAACTCTGTTATCAGCGATAATACTGTTAGAACTTGTCTTTGGACACCACACAGTAGAACAAAGAGGCTCTCCTTATGCTTATACTACCACATAAGTTTGTGAAAGTTTCAGGTGGACTGAAATTGAGAACAGTTAGGAACAGAGTTTTTCCTTTGAAAACTGCAGAGAATAACAGGAGACTGGATTAGCATGCTTAATAAAGTCTTTGCCTGCCTTACTCAAGGAAGCAGGTGTTAAAACCATGGAAGTAGTATCATGTGGTTTGTCTTAGCTTGCAAAGAAAGAGTTCTTCTGTAGAGATACTTCAGACACCATATTTCACTGAGCTTCAGGATTTTTCCTGCTTTTTAAATCATTTGATGAAAAACCAAAAGTGCTTCCTGTACTAAATAACCAACCTGAAAAGCACTTGCCAGGCATAGCTCCCCAGTGATTCCAACTCCTCCCTTAGCTAATCACATGCAAAGGTAATGTTTACTATAAAGTAAGAACAGCTGTTGTCATGGTGCTGTGAACTTGTGATGGTGGCACCAGGTGAGCTATACGAAATTACCAGGCTCTCATATTTTCTCCAGAAACCTACCAGCAAAGAAGTAATTCAGAGCTTCTGAATCTACAGGGTTTTGAGGATCTTGTCAAGTTTCTTCTTTGTATAACATTTCTATTTCAAGCTGAGTACAGTCATTACAAAATAACATTATGCCAAGCTGTGTAACTAAGATCTGCACTTGCCATGCTGGATGTATGACTTCAGACAAAGAAAGATGTATCAAGTTTTCTTAAAAAGGCAAGACTGGAAGAGTGGATCTTTTCTGAACTGATTTTTTTTTTCTTTTTTTTTTTTTTTTTCCCATAAGGCTATAAAATGTGGAAAAGGATTTTGGTAAAAGAGAGGAGAAAGACTTTGTGAATTATTAGTTGCAAAGAGTGCTGTCGTTTCACTGGTATTTCCCTACCTCATAGTGAATTCCCCACCGGGAGGCTGGAGCAACAGAGCATGGCAGCAAGGCTGGTCCTTTGTTGAGGTGTTGTCCTGGATACTTGATAAACATCGCTCCTCCCAGATCACATCAGCTACTGTCAAATTCTCTTCATAATTGTTTATAATCTTTTATCAGTGTTTACCTTAGCACTTTCTAAAACTCTTATGTATAGGAGTATCTAGGACAATATCTTTGTAGATCTGTTACCTCTCAGAGCAATTGTAGGACCTGCTTCTTTTTAAAGCTCACTTTTTAATTTTTGCTGGATATTAGCATTTCGGTTCTTTCACAGTATCTCTTTGTAAATAGTAGTGGAAAAAAAATTCATGCCCAGTGGTGTGAGCACTCTGTCATCCAAGAATAATCTAGAAAACTTCAACAAAAGGCTGGAAATAGTTAGCCTTCTCTGTGCAGAATAATTAAACCCTTTCTTTTCTTTCACCTTGAGTATTTCATGAACCTCTGTTAATGAGCAATATGATTATCCTGCTCAGTCTCTGCTGTTTTTCTGGATTTTCTTCCCCAGTGCTTGGCTTCCTCTAATCCTAGTAGTTTTTTCTCCCATAATTGCTGCTCTGCCCCTTAGCCCTAATTTTCCTACCTGAACAACACACCAGCTCCTCACTTCCTAAGATTGGGAGCCTGCTGATACCTCAGATATCTTATTATTTCTTTACTAAAAATGCATACAGATTTGTTTGAATTCTGAGCATTCATTTTAGTGTGAATAATGACAGCACTCTGCCCAAAAGAAAATAAATTCATTGCCGTGTGATTGCTGTGGCGACAGCAAAATGGGTCACTACAGTTTTAGGGCTGATTTTGTGTCTTGACTCTTGAATATCTCATATAAAATAAAATTAGGAATACAAAAGTAAATAAAATAGTAGTAGGTATATAAAATTAGGATCAGTGCAAGAATACTTCAGACAAAACTGAACTGAAGCCTCCTCCTAGTGGCTGATCTCAAAATGGTATTGTCTTGATCTCAGAATGAATTGTCAGTGTGTCTACCAGAGAAGTGGGCATTCCCTGCTGCAAGTCTCGGTATGAGTGTGTTATGAAGTCCCATGCCATCGGCCAGGTACTTTTGGAACCAAGCATCTTATTGTCACTGGATACAGTCACATATCTTAGGACACAGGCAAAACTGTTTCTTCCATAAGAGAACAAAGAGCAAATGAATGAGGTTTACTTGTATGAGATGGTAATATTTATTCAATAAATGTTCCTACAGAAAATAATATTTGAAATATCTTTCTAATTGTTGCATAATATGTAATCTTTTGCTGAGCAGGAACATGGTAAGAGTGGTTACCCTAGAAAATTGGGGGAAAAGTTAAGCAGTTCTCTGTTCAAGAACTAAACTTAGTATTTTTTTTTTTTTTTTTTTTTTGCAATGGGAATTTTAGCTTTTTGTCTAATAACTAGTCATCTCCAAACCAAAACTTTTCAATTGAGTTTTATAACAAGAGGTTTATAACTGAGTCAGAAATTGAAAGTATATAAACTCTTGACTGAGGTAGCTGTTTTCATGAAAACTCTATCTGGATTGTGACACCCAAACTGGTGCAGTATAGTACCTCTGGCATGTGCTATAACTAAATGTGCTATAACCAACATAAACTGTATAAATGCCTCTTTTAATGTGAACATACTATAAGTATTGTTATAACGGGTGGCCTGAAATCACTGTTACGTGTGCTTACATAGTGAACTTAACAACTGGGTCTTGGTAACCTTGTCATATTATGTAAAATAATTCAAATAGCTTTTTCAGAAAACCATTTACTAAAGATCACTGCCTTTTCAAAGTGAAATTTCAGGTGGCTCCTCTCTACATAAACCATTCATTTTCTTGACATTTCAACTATGTTTGACACAATGGTTAGGTTTTAATTTGAACCTGTGACAACAAACAGCTCAACTTTCCCCTAAGTGTCTGCTTCACAAGAGACTGCATTTTGGATAAATCTGTTACTTTAAGTAGGCTAGTTTTCTGAAATTTTCTTGAGAATTACACACTTACCTGATTAGTAAAAGGAGTCTTGAAGCCAACTTGGGTCCAAGCAGCATGCATGTAGAAGGATGTGTATATATGAAACTGAATTCAGAGCTGGACTTTGAATGGGATTTTCAAAAGATCTTAGCTGAGTTACTATTGTCACTGTGGCTTTTGCTTTTAACTCTTACTGATGCTTAAAAAAATCTTTCTGTCATTGCTATAGTTCATATGAAATACTTGTATTTAAATTTGTGATCAAAATACAAATTTTCAGCATAAATGCTCTTCCTTTTCTTTTGAACAAAGTAAAAAGAAGATAGGCTAGTAGCTATATTTTATACTGCTGTTACAGAAGCTGACTTCTTTCTTATTGCTGTAAACATGAGTGTGATTTAGTAGACTTTCTAACTGAACATTTGGGTTGTGCTGAAAATTAATGAAATAGCAAAATTATTTTAAAGATGACAGCTATGAATTTCTGTCTTTCAGGTGAATTTAGTTCTAGACAGATCACTCAGGAAACAGAAAGTTTCTGTTTCAGTCCACAGCTCTCATCTAACTCCTATTACTTGACTTCTGTCTTTCTGGACAGCTGATTTCCTTTGCATATGTCTCAGCTTTACCTCTTGTTTCTTCTGCTGCTGATCAGAATAATAACACTTATTATTTCTTACTTGCAAAGTGGTATGCCGTATACGCGTATATATGCTAGAAGTTAGATTTCCCTAATCTCCACCTTTCACACAGGATACTCAGTCGCTGGTGATGAGTTCCAGAAATTACCAACCCGAGCCTAATAGGAACTGGTGGCCATGCTATGTGAGCTGCTGTGTCTTAATAGCCACATGCATCAACATCAACACTTGTGGTGGAAGTACAAAAGTGCTAAAAATTTCCTCATTGAGGAAATATTCTTGTGGTGGCAGGGTGAACAAGTACAGAAGTGTGATTATAATTTACAGATGTATTTTACATTAGGAGACTGTGAGTAAAACCATGTATGGCAATATGAGGCTGATTGGATGACTGTGTACCTCTCTAGCAACATGACCTATCTTTGGTAGGGTATCTTTATTCCAAGTAGATACTAGTATCTTAAACTTCTACCTAAAATAGTGTATGCAAGTTCAGATATCTTTTACTGAGGAGAAGAAGGGAGTGAGGAAAGGGAAGGGGAAAGGGAAATGTAAAGGGAAAGAGAAAGGGAGGGAAGAGATTTCATATTAAGAGGATAGCATAGAAAATAGATTTCCTGTACTGTCAGCCTGTACAAGAAACAAAAAATAGCAACCAAACCAAAGAAAATAAAGCCAAACAGGCAGAGAGGAAAGGGACAAGTTTAATGATAGAAGAAAAATACAGATACTGACAGTGGAAAAGAGATAGAAGGGAGATCTCCAAAGGATTAAAATTTTGCTTTCTGTTTCCAGGTAAATGCAGTGTAATACTTGCTTGGGGTTTTCAAAGTATTTTTTCCCAAAATAATTTCCTGTAATTCTCTTGAATTTTAAGAGGGAGATGGATCAGTTGGTCATTTTCTAATGCAATCAGTATCCCAATCCAAAATATAAAGGGGAGAGTAGGTTTTTGGAGGTCCAAAATAGAAAGGAGTGATTTTTATTGGCTTGATTAGACTTTGATTCCAGCCTGCTTTCTGCATGTACAACCAAATGCTTCTCAACTTCGATTGCAGTTTCAGTTACCGTCATGGACCAGAATAAGGAGATGCTGTTCATTCTGGGGAATATTTTCTTCATCAAGACAGATAGTTCTGCTAAAACCTTACGATATAGAACATCCACAGTCTGGCCTGTAGCTACCTTAATGGTAGTTTAAATAAATATATCAACAGGTTCTGCTACTTTTATTCACACAGTGGTGCTTTAAAATCTTTAGCTTCACACTTGGGATGAATTTTGATACCCTTAGTTGTGTGAAACAAAATCTTGTTTCAGACCTAGCACCGCTGGTGGTAACAGGACTACTTACTGGAAAAACGTGCTAAACTATTAAAATATAGCTCCTTGATTTCAGCAAGACTGTTTACTCACTGCAGTATTACACAGTAGGTTTTAAGACTACAGACTTAATAATTTTCTACAGTAGCAGTATTTCAATCCTTAGTCTCCAATATGACAAGGAATAGGTGAAAGTATAAGACCAGAGTAAAAAGTTTTAAAGTGTGAAGAAGCACTGTAAAGCTTCAAGTGAAAATAATAAAATGTGTATGAGAGGACACATGATCACAGTTATGATTTACTGTTAAGTGTTAATTTCTATGGCATATACTACTATGGTTGCAAGAATCAGTACCCTTGACTATATGTATCCCTTCAGTTCTCAGTCACTTTGCTTTCACAAGAAGCTATTTAATAATTTCAAGAAGCTGGAAATTCCAGCTCATCTCTCTGTTCAATAATTTTGGTTTACTGGCTTTTATCTTACTTGCTGGATTGAAGGCAAACTTTGGCTAAAAACATGTCTGCACTTGGGATGTCAGATTTCCCCAAAATGGGAAATCTTTACCAGTTTTTCCAACAGTCATCCCGCCTCTTTTGAAGTCTTCAGAACACTTCACTATCTCATGCAGCACATTCTCTGTGAAATGACAGAGGCAGGTCATGATTTTGGATCACAGCTGATCCACATAGCTTGCAAACGAAGCCACTGGTAGGCCATCAGATTCCTGTGGAAGGACCTTTGAGCCAAGACAGATTCTGACTTAATTCAGTGGTGCTCTGTGCAGGTCAAAGGTCTATCCAGTTGTATTCCATTACTAATCAGTCAGAGTCTAACACTGTATCTATTTTATGCTATGTTAGTAGTATGTGTTACTATTAATATTATTTAATAAGGCACTTCTTTAAAAATAAAAAAGTCCTCAAATCCCTAGGTCATTAGAACATAGTTGGGGAGGGGAGGCAGAAAGACAGAAAGTTCTTCTCTATTAATTTGACATATCAGGAATATTGTTTACTGTTATTTCTGATGTAGGAGTCCTAAAGCAAAAACCTAGTGTCCTGCTTACTTAGTACAATGGTATCTGTTCATTTCAGGATGTTCTGTGTATAAAGCATCTGGTAATAGGCATGAAAGTGCTAAAGTTTGTATCTATTTTAATTCCTTAAAAAAGTGCAAATATTTTGGACCCAGATTTAAGGTGATATATCTGACATTAAGGAAGCTAAGGAATACTATTGGCATTGTTTGTGTGCCAGGTTAACACTGCAAACAATTGATTGCAAGCAAAACGGACACTAAGTTTCAGCTATAAGGGCTACTCTTCAATAATGGATGGCTTCCACACCTGTGCAATGACACCAGCTTTCTTTGCTGAAAATTTTGGCCTTGGAGCAGTAAACAAAGAGGATGTGGTGCTTTCTGGCTTAGAAAATGCAGAGTAGCTTGTAGATGCATATGATTCATTTAGTGGGGTAAGGGCATCTGACTGGAACAAAGGCTGTGAAACGTAGGCTGGCACTGAGTACATTGAAGATGCCCGGGCATTAGTAGGAGAGCCAGCACTAGGCAGTCCTAAAGGTAGAGCTTGCTTTGAAGTAGACAACTTCAATGTTTGCTTAGTAGCAAGGCTTTCCTTAGTACTAGGAGGTTGAAAAGTAAATAAAGATGCATCAAGTTGATAAGGTTGATGCTTCATAATATCCAAAGCATTGAGACCTTTCTTAGGTTTTCTTTTTGTGGTTTTGGTAGCAGCAGTGGACTTAGAGGAAGTCTTGGTAGCACCAGGAGGATAAGATGGGCTGTGGATGGGATTATAAGCAACAGGTGGAGGTGCTCGGACATTAGATGAATATTTCCAAGAAGCTGGTAAAGATGGAGTTGGAGACGAGGCTCGTGCCATGTTTGCCTGGACTGTCTCTGAATCTACCACATACTTCTCCATTCGAGAGTGCCTTCTGGCAAATAACTGTGCTCCTTTTCCGCTCATAGCTGGTGGCATCTCAAAGGGTGGCTTTATTTCTTCAGCACTCGATGTGACTGGTGTGGTTGTCTTGGGTGTGTGGTTTGGACTCACTAGGGTTGCCTGAGGCCCTTTGAAAGGACCAGCTAGGTTGAGAGTACCTGGGGGATGGGCAGGAGAATGAGGATACCGTGGAGATTTGAGTGGTGCGGAATATGCTGCCTGAGGGGAGGCTGGTGCTGGGAAAGAAGGAGCCTTGCTAGAATCCACAGCTGGAGGTGACCAAACTGGAGTACCAGCAGTAGGAGAGATCTTGACTGAAGGCTTTGGAGCAACAGGAGGAGGGGCCTTTTGTTTAGATGCTTGAGTCTGCATGAAATTGCAAGCTTCTGCTCCCAAACTGAGGTAGTCTTCTTCAGGTCCTGACTCAAAACCAGTCCCAGTAGTTTTTTTGCCCTCTGCATTGTGTACAAGGGACAGCAGGGCAGGATTAGGACTTACTTTGGGTGCTTCTTTGAAAGTGAACATAGGTTTTGAAGTGCTTCTTCTCTTTGCCTCTTGCAGTATTCCAGTTCTTTTTGCTGGTACCGCAATCCTTTCATCTCGGGATGCTATGTGTTCTGTTGGCTCGCTGGGTGACCACAGAGATGGGGCAGCTCTGCTGGCTACAGGAGCTGAAACAGGTCTGTATAAAGGCTCAGGTGGTGGGCTAACAGAGCAGTAAGGAGGTGGTGCTGGTATATCTGAAAGAGGACTAGTAACGTTTCTTATGGGTGAAAATGGTTCAGCTGCTCGGTTTTGAACCCCAGAAGGGAAGGGTTTTGCTGTTTTATTCAAAGAAGCTGCTCTTTGAGCGTCAGAGGACTGAAAAGAGAGGCTTGCGTCTGGTGCTAAGCCAAAGCCATTTTGTTGTAGCATTTTGCTATGATTCTGGCTCACATCTGTGTAGCTTTTGCTCATGCAGGTCTGCTGTCTTGACATTTCTTCCTCTTTTGTTTGATAGACTGTAGAACGTAGTTTCTGGAAGTTCTCTGACATTGCTTCTCTTCGTTCCTCTGTATGCACTGTGCGTGCCTTCATCTCCTCCTGCTCAGCTGTAATCTGATCCATCCTCTGACGCCTCTTGGCAAACATGAGGGCCCCTTTACCTGTGCTCTCTGGAAGTGTCTGCATCTTGTCTCCACTTTTTATCTTCTTCTCAACCTCAAGTAGACCACTGTCCCAGTCAAATGTCACAATCTTACTGTCGTTGTCAATGTCAGAGAAGAAATCTTCATCTATTTCTGACTCGCTTGTTGGAAGCAAACTCACTTCAAAAGTGTTTTCTTTGTCCCCTTCTTCACCTTCCCCTTCTTCACCCTCGTCTTCGTCACGTTCTAACTCCCCGGTACCGTAGCTGACTAAAGTATATTTCCTCGCCCTTCGACGACGCTTCTTGAACATCAGCACCCCCTTGGAATTGGGATTGGGTGCTGCTGTCAGCAGCAGTGCAATACTTTTACATTTAGATTTGGCTTCTTTGACCTGCTTCTCTGAAAGACTCTCACTTCGCCGGAGCCCTGTGGAAGGAGTCAAAGTGCACATTAATTGCATGGAGCCCACAAAAATACAGAGACTAACAACAAATAGTTCTGCAATTATCTATACGAAAATTTACCCACTGCCACTTTTCCCATATTAAAACATTTCTTTTATATAGCAAGGTGATTATACTTAAGCCTTTCCCACAACATCAACTGTGTTGTAAATTCTATATCTAGCATTCGTTCGAGTCACACCCATGCAAGTTCAAAGGCCACATCACTTTCTTTAAGACTTTCTTACTTCAACAGGAACATTACCTGTGTCTTTGTTTTTGGCGTCCTTGATTTTTATTCCCATAAGTAATCTCAGCAGCAACAGGCAGACAATATTTTTCCATTTATTTAGTTTCTGTGGTATGGCATTTACCAAATGTTTGACCACACTTCCTAGGCTTACAGTGGACATTCCCAGCCAGCCAGGCTCATGACTGCTCAACATCTGAGACCAAATGAGACTAACTGTATTCTGTCTGACAGTGGTAGCAGCTTCTGCCATTTATGTGTTTACTCATATGAATTACAGAATGTGTATAGTTGCTAAAAGTTGGTATGATTCTCTGTAATAGCTATTTAAAAGCAAGTAAATACCCACAAAGCCATATATAGAAACTATTAGCGTTAACTTTCAGCCTCTTGGAAGACATGGGAGTTTGGCCATGGTACTCAATGAAAGCAGGTTTCAGTGTTTTAACAAGCATTACTTACCTGAAACATAATACAGAATTGTATAGCATATAACAACTTCAGAATGATTATTTTGAAAATGTGGCAGGAATGAATACACATCTAAGATCTGAATGAAGGGGGCTCAACTACTCAAGATTATTCACTAGCATGTATCAATAATATGTATTTCTTAAAGCATAAACTATCTGTTTTCATCAAGTCATGTGGCATGGGAATAGATGCAGCTGTAAAGCTGACAGATGCACTGTACATCAGCATGACTCCTTCCTCATTATGTGACATGGAGCATGTTCCTCATGGGACAGTGCTGGTCAGGTGGTGTCCCTGTTGCCTTCCCTTCCTTATCTTCTACCACCACATCTCATGAATGACAGCCTCAATAGCTTCTCCCTTTAAAAGAGCTAGAAGTTGAAGCTGTCTAAATAAATGATCACCTTCCACTTAATTTACAAAAAAAAAAAAAAAATAAAGCATGCCTCTGATATATGAAAATAGAACAGTAAAAATAGAACAGTAAATTATTTAATATATTTTGCAGGCATAAATAAAGCAAACTCAGTAAGGAAAGCCATGTGATGGATTTTCTATCAATGCTCATTTTAGCCATGTCAATAGATGGAGAGTGATACTTCTCCTATTAAAGACAACTGGAGTTTTGTCATTATGCCAGATGACAGCATGGCTGGGCCAATGGTTCTCACAAGAACCTATAAAAGAGAAAAGAGCATGGCACCCAAACCAGCAGTTTATAGTATTTTATAGTGAGAGAGCCAAATCACAAAATCCTTGGCTCAGTCCTTAGATGATCCAAATGCTTACAATAGTCACTGAGGACATTTTCCAAAAGTATAGGTTTTAGTGTTAAGAGCGCCTCCGCAAACAGAAAGCATGTAAGTTCTGTGCTTTCAAATAATGTACTTGCATCCGCAGTGAGTGTTATTCTGGGAAGGGGATTCATCAGGTACCCATACAGTTCTGCAAAAAGCAAAACTTTCCATTTTGTTAGCATATTTTTCCTTAATTCATTTAGATAGTTACTTAATCATTAATTTCAAAAGGTGTCAGAAGAAATGTTAAATGTTCAGGTAAATATAATCTGATGACTAGTTACAGCAAAAAAATATTTTGAAGAGATCAAGCACCTATAATAAATGCTCTTCTCTAGTTTAGTCCTAACTGCTGCATTGTAATTTTTAATTTAAGAAAATCCACACATACTGTTTGCTGCACACAGGTTATTCCCCTATGCTTGGGAATTTGTTTTCTCTAATGTGTAGACAGTATTTTACAAATAATAATAATACTAAAAGCAAACACTTTCATAGATTACATTAATGGTTCCTAAAGGTATGTCCTGCCACTAGATTAGGAGTTGAGATTGTCATAGATGAAGTGGGAAGAGGACAGAATCTATATCCTGCTTGAGAGAAGAGTCTATAGTGTAATATGTAATTCATTCCTTGTACTTTTGCCTCCAGAAGGCAGGCAAGTAGTTCTCTAAAGAAGACAGGCATAGTCCCACAGCTGGTTCTAACTTCACAGCCAAAATGTAAAGCATGTGCACATTTCTTTTATGCTTCATTCAATATGCCAAAGATATGTGGATTGCATACAGACACTTAGGCAACAGTAACTGTTTAATCCACTTGCCAATAAGATACAAATGGTTATCATGCTAAAAATATGCTTACAGAGGAATTAGTGGGGGGTTAGCAGACTAGTTCCAACACTGCGCATGAAATAGCTTGTTGCTACAGTATATCACTGCATGCATTCAAGCACCTTTGACATACTGCTGCTAAATCCCCAGACAGGATTCTTAACATTGTTGGGAAAGAGCGACCAGCCAATAGAAAGATCCCAAATGAATAAAATAGTAAATAAATAAATAGATAAATAAATAATGAATATTTACAGTCAGTGAATGAATATTGTATCCAGTTGCAAGTTTAGTTACATGTAAACTTCTTGGACACATTTTGAAGCTCATCTCTGGGTATGGGAGTCAGAAGAAATAGCATGTTCACTTTACAGTCTAGAGAAGACTGACAAAACTGAAGGATCATGTAACACACACATGCTAATGTCTGTCAAAATCTCTTCTGCAGGCAACATCGAGCTTTTCTACTAGCTTTTTTTATTAACTTTTAAGAGCAGTGGCATGACTTTGATTTCAGATGATGCGAATGACAACACAAAGTTTTTTCTATAAAAGGAGAAATCCACAGGATTCACTTAGACATGTTCAAGCAACCTGCTTTTTTGTCAATATTCTGCAGATTGCCTCTTGAATATACATTAGAAGACCAGCAGAATTCAGTCTTTTTTGGAGATGCAAGTATTTTTAATTGGACAAAGTCATCTAAGCAAAGTTATTCAGCACAGTTAAGGCATGGGTGTTCTCTTGGCTCATCACCAGAAGCAAAGTATTACCCTGAAAAAAAATATGTAAAGCAAGAACAGAAACATAATTTAGAAGAAAAATAGAGAGGAAAAGTTAGAAAACTGCAGAAGAAAACCCTCTTAACATATTTTTCCTAATGCATTCTAAATTCTGAAATTATGTTTAAAGTTACAAAGGATAGCCTCAGGCAGTGCAAATGATTAGATGAGACAAACTTACTTGCGTGCCTTGCCCTGTGCTTGAGTGGTCTGTGATCCCTTTCCGAGTGCTGGTTGTCTTCTCTCTGCTCTGTGCCTTCTGATGAGATTGCAGAGGAGAGGAGGGAAGGAGGTGCTTCTGACTGCCCTTCCTTCACTTGAGAATTAACACACCCCCTTTCAACCGGAGACCTGGGTACTTCCTTCTCCCTATCTGAATAGTCCAGGATCACCTCCACCCTGGGGAGAGATGGAGCTGTACCCTGAATCCTCTTGATCTCTTTGCTGTTAGAAAACTGGACAACTTTGCTTGACCACTGGATGTTGCCCTCCTTCATGCCCAGGGGAATCGTGATTACAGGGCTAGTCCCATCTTGTTGTACACTGGGTTCTCTTCCTGAAAGGGTGCATTTTTCTGCCCCCAAGAGAGTCACAGCAGGAGCATGGGTGCTTTTGTGCTTCTCATTTAAGAGGGACAACTGCAGCTCAACCATAGTACCTGGCCTTCTTTCTTCTGTCTTCCTTCTGAGAGCAGTCTCATCTGTCACAAGCACTTTGGAGGTGCCTATCACTTTAGGAGTAATTCTTTGGCTTTGTGTGGTCTCTTGTTTTGTTTCAGAAAAGTGTATGTTCCTTTCTCCTGCTCCCTGGTGAGAGTCACTATGTATCTCTGTGATGCATAAATCTCCATGAGGTATCTCTTTTGCTGTGTTAATTTGCATTGTAGTACTCTCCCTATAGTCCTCTTTGTTTATGTTTTCATCTTTTCCGTTTTCTCTTCCAGCACTTAATGCTTCAGTTACTCCAGTGAAGGATCTGCATATATATAAACAAGTAATTCAAGAAATTAAGCTGCTGTAAGCACAGCAATTGTAAGCACAGTTACAAAAGCTATTTCTGTATTGTGGTTTTTCCCCTATATTAATTGTGGTACCTGCTGGCAAGTCCATTAAGATAAAGAAACTTTCCCAGAATATAGAAGTCTTAAATTGGAGCATCTTTGTGTCTTTCAAAATTCCTCAACTTAACAGTTCAGTAAGAGGTAGATTGCACTGTTGTGGTAGAACTATGATCCAATTACCATCCTTCTGCACTGTTGAATTGTATCATTCCTAACATCGGTATGCTTTCACAGACACATTTCTATTAAAGTATTTCCAGACAATGCTGCTGAGACTTCTGGGGCAGAACCTTTTCATATTTCCCATATGCATGAGAAAATTAACTTTGCATGGCAACAGAAGAGTGGTTAATTTGGGGGTCTGTGGCTACTATTACAACTGTTTTAGGCACCATCCTCGTCCCAAGCAGTTTACTCTCTAAGGAATAGAAATGTACTGGATGAGGATCAGAGGGAGGGGAATGAATACCGAAAATACACATTCGAAGAATTCCTGTGAATCATTCTTTATATATCATCCTTATATATCATGGAATAATTAAAACATTCTGGGTGTAAAAATGTAGTGAACTCATACAGTATTTCCTAGTTATTAAAAATACCTATTTCTAACTGGCAAAACTGACTTCCTGAAGCCTACTGCATACCTCAATGTAGCTCCCTTTTTTAAACTATTAATTCTCTTGGCTCAGTTAGGCTGTTTTACTGGTATTAGGCCTCCTGGAGTATATTCTAGCTTCTTTCTGTACTGACTGCTATTAATATGAGAAAAAACCGTTTTCTGTACAGCAAGACTGCAGCATGTTATTAAGGTTTTCTGTTGACTGGAAGGTGGCAAAGCACTTATTCAAATGACAGAAGTGGTAGGTATGTAGAAAAGTATTAATATCAAGTATTGTGGAGGTTTCTGAAACCAAAAGCAGGTCTCAGGTATTCTGAAACTTTGGACCCCCCTACAAAGAGAGACTGGAAGAAGCAACAGAAGAAATAAATCTGTCAGTGCACTAAAGAAACTTCAATGTCACTTACTTTTCTACCTATGCAACATACTGTTTGTAACAGTCTGCCTCAAATAGCACAAAATGTGTAAAGTCCATGAAACATAAAGGTCAGACAGAGTTGAGTGTTGCTGTATCCCATCATATTATGCTATTTGGATGATCAACTATACTGCTCCTAAGTACATATAAATTACAGAAATCTGTAAACATTTCCTTGTAAGATATGAGACCTGGGGCTGGGCCAGCTACATCTAGCCTTTATTGGTAGCTGAGTAACTGTGTATATGTGTGAGACACAAAGATTTCCACCTTAAAAGGCCTTTGCTACTTATGGATATACTTCTACTCTATATATCAATGTGTATCCATGTGTCAAGAGACAGAATACTGTGTCTGATCTCTTTTTTGTCACTTAAGATTCTGGTTTATCACATTACTCTTTTTGTTTCAGGTCTTTCCAGCTCAATGCAGGAACACCCCTGGTATAGTTTCAGAAAAGAATAAATGGTGTCAGCACTTCAGGGTTTGTCTGAGAGTCATTTTTTCCTCCTTATGTGGTGCATTTCATTTTGGTATAAACTGAGCATACTCCCTACTTCCCCCTAGACATTTACTTTCTAGATTCAGCAGTAACCCAAGGATTGCTACCACTGATGTGAAAAGGACAGGTCAAGCATTTCTGTTTCTGCCCTCACTCTTGATGTTTCTAGTACATCTGTTCAACATTTGTCAGGAAGGTTGGTAAGATGCTCCTCCACATGGCATCTGGAGAGTGCCTGCCCTGCAGGATGTCTCTTTCCTCTTATCCTGTGAACCCAAGATTTTGTGGGCACTGCTGGTTACTAACTGACTGTGGTTTACAGGGGATTGGGAAATTTTTTTGTAGACATCAAAGGCCAAGTAGCATTGTAAAAAATACTTTAAAAGCCTAATTTTCCTCCCAGTAAGCTTAGTCAGAGGAGAATTAGGCTGACAATGAATGCTTATGAAAATCTAATGCCTGCAAACAGTTCAGGAACAGTTGGAAGCTTCCCAAGGAGAAAAGATGCTTGGAAGTAAAGATTGTCACTGGAGCACCACTTTCATTAGGCATTATTCTTGCCTCATGATTTCCAGCATTTTCTTGAGATGGCTGCTAACAAGTGGCTGCTCTGGAAAGGATTTGCTTCTCATTGCTCTTGAAGGATGCTAGGACACTTCCTGGAAAATCCTTCCAGTGGTAGTGCTGAGAGGGCTACTACCCATAAAGGAGGTGGCAAGGAAAGAGAAATATTTCTGATAATTCTCTTATACCCTGCAGGATACTTCCAGTAGGGGCTGGGATTTGGGGGAGATGAGCTAGTGAGAAGAAATTAAAAGATTTTCACAGTGAATTCCTTTAGAACATTTTAGTTACTTTCAGAATTCTGATCAACAGCAGTTTTCTTTAGATTTCTAACAGATACGGTTTTATTCCGTGAAACAGTGAATTATGTGGTCTGTTTTGGTTCTGATTTTCAGGATGTGTCTTGTTCACCATACATTCAGAGACAATGGAATGAATGGAAGATGTGCTGTCACTTTCAGCTAGAGCTGTGGCCTTCAGACCAACTCAGATATCAGTCACAGAGCAGCAACAAGCACGAGTCAAAGCATATGGAGCTATTTCTATGGCTGCAAAGAAGACAGCTAGTCAGCTACAAATACCATTTTTACAAGTGCAGTTCAAGTAGTCATGAATTAAAAACATAACAATTCAGATATCACATGAGGAGCATTAAAATGATACACTGCTGAACCAGAATCAAGTGCTATGTGCTGTGGAGAAGGTAAGATGTAGTTCTCAGCTATCACAGTTCCCCTCATCTCATCACATTACCCAGCCCAAGCCAATGTGCACAGACAGGCCATGCAAAATGTCTGTTATAAATAAAATGAATACTCTTTGCGAGCATCTTTGTTTGGAGGCGAAATTGTAACTTTGAACTACTAGACACTTGAGGAAAGTTCCCGTGCACAGGCTGCAGAAACCACAGAGGAATTTCACGTGCTGTTTTGACATCCCTGGTAACCAGAGACGAGTGGGTTTTTTTGCACCAGAGTGCTTTCAGCCTTTACAGTGACACTTCTCTCTTAGCTATTGTGATAAATTGTGACCCCTTCTGTCCTCCTGGTCCTGCCCATTGGAGAGCAGACACGGGGAATTGCAGTAGCTCAGGATAGAGCCATAATTTCTTAAAAGGAGTGTGGAAGTCTCAGGTATTTTCTTACTCTTCTTCCTCTTCCTGAACACAGAAGGTAATTCAGAGTTCATCTTGTCTGAATTCACAAAGTCTGGGAAGAATGTGCTTACTGTGAGTGATTCTGAACTCAAGATTGCATATATTACACTGATGACAAATTACAAACTAGTCATTGGAATAGACTGATGTGCCATGACCGGTAATGCTGGCTTGCTTGCAAATTTACGGGAAGGTTCTCTAAGAAGCTTGAAGCATTTTCAAAGAAGACTGTAATTCATACATCAATGTTTGTAAATGGGGAAGTTGAGACCCAGAGAGCTGTGACTTGCCCTCCTCGTCTAGCGGAGTGATAACAACTACAGAAATAGAATTCATGATTTCCAGACCCTCTCCCCCTCCTGTCTACTAATACATTTTGCCACCCAAGAAGACCATTTGCCATGTCATCATCAAGGCATATCTGTGTAACACACTTCATCCATACAGGCTTTGCTTTTTGTAAGCCTCACTTCCCTATCTATGGACAATAACAACACTTCACTACTTCAAAGGGGTGGAAAGAATAATTGAACTTAAGACTCTGTAGTATGCAGATATGGTAGTGGTCACCTCGTAAATATTAATACTAAAATAAAATCTGTACATTTGGAAACTGTACACTAAATTCTGTGCCTGAACTGTGCTGTTCAAATTATATACAGTAGTTTCAGATCAAATTGTCTTTCTTCTCTCTTCCATACAGACAAGCAGAGTTACAGGCATTAATAAGAGGACCATCAGAAGCTTGCAGTATGTCTGAAAAATGAGTGCATTCAAAACCATCATTTTCATGTGGTTCACAGAACAGAATTGCACAAAATCATTCTGAGCATTCCTGTACCTCTTGATAAGCATCTGCAGGACATCAGTCAGGCTTTCCATCAGAACGATAACTTCAGCATAGGTTAAGTCTCCACAAGGCTTGCCATTGATAGACACCACCTCATCTCCTTCACACAGTCCAGCCTTAGCTGCTTTGCTCTTGCTGCGAACCTACAGTGAGTCAAAAACAAGTTCCAAATTGCACAATTAACGTTCATTTGAAAGCAACAGCAACCATTTCCTCAACTTACTTTTGTCCATACAAAAGAAAAAGGATCAGTAATACTGATCATGAACAAATTTCTAATGCCACAAATAAATAACTTGTCCTGTCCCAGTTGAGGTTAATACTGTTCTGTCTAGTAATAACAAATATAAAACTGCTTTTCTGCTTTACTGAGCTTGTGAGCTAGATGTCAAACAGGCTGGAATGTTTGGTTTTGGTTTTGTTGGGTTTTATTTTAGTTAGCAGAAATGCAAAAAATCTCATAAGTTTCTCCAAAAATGAGGGCCTACTAGAGCTGAAATCCACCAAGATTTTAGAAGATGAGTGAACCTAAGGCTCCTCTAGGCAGGATGACAATATCTGCATGCTGTTGGAGCTGTAGGTATAATGACTTCTGGTATGCTGGACACTTTTCCTTAGATGCCTAACTGTAGGTTTAGTTGCCAAACTATAAACATCTGAATCACAGGGGATCGTAAATCCATGTTTAGCCATCTGAGTAGGTGCCCTGATATGTTAACCTTAGACACTCCTGTTAAGGTTTAACCTTCTCTACTAAATACTCGTTCAAGAATCTTATATGGCTCTGATTTTTGCTGTTTCACTTCTTTTTCCATTGGCAGCATGTTGTAACAACACAGTCTTTGTATTACAAAACCTAGACAGCTCTAACACCACTCAAAAATATGCCATACAGTTGACCACTTTTTTTAAAGTATGTATTTGGGAAACAGTTACGTTCTGTTAACCAGTATGCCTTTAAGAGTCTATTCTAGAATGACATATGCAAATAAAAGGTTCTTTATACTTAATAATTCTAGTAATATAATTCTACCACACTTACAGCAGCAGAGTCATCCCCACTGAATCTAGGAAAGTTGCTTCTGGTCTACACCAGATCTGAGGATGCAACTGACCCACAGACTCATGGAATTATCCTAGGTATACTATTATGCAGCTGGGTTGGTACCTAAGATGAATTTCTGGAGGCAATTTTGAGAAGTTTCTTGGAGTCAAGATGATATGTGGAATAAACATTGAGACTGCATGTTTTTCTGTGGCACAGCTATGTACCTTTGTTGTTTCAATTTACACATACCTATATGTCATATTATGGCTTTTTGAGCAGCTAAGAAACAGAAGCCTGGTGCATACAGAAGCCAGTTTCTGCCTTGCAGAGTTAACATTTACAAATATGGAGTGGTATGCTGCTCTGTTTATCTTCCGTAAGGCAAGAGCATAAACATCCTTGTTCTTTGGGAACAAATTACAGTTTAGACAGTATTAAGAATGTTTTGCTTCATATATGAACTGGGGTTTGGGTTGAGGTTTTGTTATTATTTTTTCAAATAGGAGGGTATACTATTAAAATTTTATAAGACATCTTACGCCTGAATGTAAATATTTAATGATGTGGATGTTAGGAAGAATTTCCAGTGACCCCTTTTCAAAAAACATGTAAACAGCAATTCGAACAACACATGAACTCTGAAATAGCATAATGTGATACCTAGAATGTGAGAAGAAAACTTGTTTCTGTTTCTTAAGTGTCTGAGAATTTGGAGTCAGTTCTGTCATAGATTACCATTACAGCTCTCTCAGGAGAGAAACTGTTACCCATTCCATAACTTTAGGGATTTATGTCAAAAAGCAGAAGTATCATGTTAACTGGTGTACATGAGTTGCTAGACAGTTCAACCGGTTTCACAGTTTTTTAAACAGACTCCTTGGTATGATTTGAATTAAATAGACAAAGGCATGGAATTTCCTTTTCAAGTTCTTGAAAGGACCTCTCAGTCCATTTTGCTGCCTTGTGGATTATTGAAAGATCACAGTTTTGAGGTATTTGGACCTTCATACAAAAACTCAGCCCCTTCTTTGACTGGTCATGCATGATAGATATCACTGTAAGTGGCCATTCCTTCTCTCTCTGGTAGCATTTCAGTTCATACGCACATTAGAGCAAAATTCCTCTCAATATTATACTGACAGGTTTATCTACATAAATCAAACCTTTAACATGATTTTGCCATTGCAAGATCCCACTGCACATGCTGTATGTATTAATAGTTCTCGTGACTGTATGTCAGCCTTCCTCCCAGCCTCCCTCCCAGCCTCCCTCAAAGGCATCTATGCCTCCCAAATTTGAACGTTGTCTATGTATACTGAACTTAGTCAATGCTGTGCATGATCTGCCCATAAGGAGTTTTAGACTTCCAAATTTTTGACAGTATTAATGTGTTGTATATAAATAGTTGTACATAAATACTTCAGATTATTCTGACCCATTTCTTATAATATTCTCCCAATTCAGCTGTTTAGATAGCTGTTGCTAGAGGGTGCAGATAATGCTGGATTACTTGGACAAATTACCTGAAGTATGTAATTTCTTTCTGTTCCCAGATTACTCCTATATCCATAATCCTCCACTATCAGGAGTGCCCCCTGCTGGTTAGAATGTCAAGTACTGAGCAATTCCTCATATCCACAGAGATGTTAATCTTAGAGGAAAGTTCCTTTGTGAAGAATTTAGCCTAGATGTGTGCTGTTTTCTGAGCACCACAGAGCAGCCAGGAACTATCTGTGCAGCACAAGCCCACCCAAGCAGCAGCACTGATGCTCTCTGGACAAAAGGCCAGGGGGCTGGTGCAGGACTCCTCAGTCTCTCATCGGGAACCTATTTCCAAGAAGCTGCTTCAGTAAGGGACTGGAATCTGTCCAAAAATTCTTCAGGAAGGCCTGGAAACTGCAGATGAGTAAGGTCTGGGTGCTAGCATAGGTTATTGAGAGATCACACCCCAAAGACACGGGTATGTGGGAGGAAAAAGCATAGGATAGTAACTTAAAAGGGTTGGTGGTATCTGTGGGGTGCTGCTGGGGCTGGAGTAATCATGGGTGTTTGCAGCACATGGCAACTTCAGTCAGTTTCTTAACCAGTGGAAGATGAATAAATTGAGGCATACACAGTGGCTGTGCTTATGCTAGTGTGGGGCAAAGAAGGGGGTTTGTAGAGAATGCTAATCCTTAGTGCTCAGCCTTCATGCTGTGTATGCTGTAGTGTTTCTACTTTAAACTAGCTCTAGTTTCATTCTGTCACCTGGAGACTCCTTGCCAGGTAACAGGTACTAAAACTGCTCCTATGATTTGATCTGAAAGCATTTTTGTTTCAATGTTACAAAACAACATACAATAAATCAGGATAATAGGGAAACTTGCTTAAAAAAATGTAACCCTGATGAAGCTAAAAAGCTGAAGTAGATGCACCTGCTGTTTCTTGTGGCTACAAGTAGCTGCACAGACAGCAGCTGGGACTCAGTTTACCAGATTATCTTGTTTGTGTGTCTGAGCCCTAAAATTAGCAGATCAGAGTTGAGGTATGTTGAACCTGATAACAAGTGAATGACTTGTAGTTTAAAGCAAGGCAAGTGGACTTGAGGACACTCTGCAGTCCTGGTTTTCCAATTGTGCAACTGAGAAATCATTAGGGTATTTCATGGTCTTGCTTTTGCACCAGTAACTTTTGGGAAATATATCTTGTTCTGGTGTGCTGCTAGGATGTGTGTCTAAATGGTGTGCTTCAGATGTAGTCTGACTAAACAATCAGGTTTGGTGATGGCTCATCCTGAATGAGGATCCAGTCAGAGAAAAGAAACAATCTGGGCATGAGCACAATCCTTTTAGCCTAAACCTCTCTCTATTAAAGTAAGACTTCTGTGGTTTTAAAATGTATATATATTTGCTCAGAGATATTCTCAATTCAAAGCAAACTTTCTGAACTATGAGTTATTCTCAGAACTCTTTACTGATCTTCTTTCATTTTTCCAGCAGCTTTTAGACAAGAGAACAGAAAATACAGAAAATATTGACACTGGGTGCAGTGGAAATCCACTTCTCTGCTATTTGTGTCCCTTGTGCATACAGACAGAGTAGTTTATTTCATTGAGGGTTTGCTTCTACAAGAGCCTATTCAGTTGAATGTCCTATCTGATTTTTGAAGTCTCTTCCTAAGTGTATGGCCCTCAAGGCTTGAAGCCAGTTTCAGTGAACCTTATTTACACATGTAAGTTCTTGGTGTTAGTCTCGGGTCTTTGATGACTGGCATTGAGTTTTGTTATGATGAAATATGTTGCCCAAGATAGCTTGGCTTAGCAGACAGATGGAACTTCAGTTGTTCATCTTCATTATTTTTTATTACTTTAGTTATGTCAACTGCAAAATTTAACAGCAGTGGCTTTGTGTTTTCTTTTAGACTGACAAACTTCAGTAACAAAGGGTTAAGGGTTCTTGACAAAGGTCTGTCCACTTGACATAACTTTCTGCATGTAATCTTAAGATTTTAGTATCTCTCTTCAGGGATTGTCTGGCAGGTAACTTAGTAACTATTAGTGATTTTTTTAGTATGAGGAAGGTTCTAAAGGCCTTTTTTTTGCTTTGTTTTGGTTTTGTGGGTTGTTTTTCTTTTTTTCCAAATTGTATTACACTGTTTTGAAGCTGGAATATTAAGCTAGATAGTAAGCAGAGTTAAAATTCTTACTTGGTGTCACTACATTGCTTCACATTTTGTAAGCCCAAGTATCAGTGTTATATAATATTATGGTAGTTTATGGCAAATATGTGATATAGGGTGCTAAACTACATGAAGGTAATTTTAACTTTAAAACCCATTGATCTAGTTGCCCTAAAGATTCTGTCTTTACCTACCAATACACAGCTAAAGCAAACTTCAGTCATGTTTTACCCATGTAAAAGTGCATGGGATATTCTTGCAGAGGGATGTAATTATTGGTTTGCTTATTGTTTTAACTCTGTCTCCAGTTAGTCCTGTCGCAGTGTACGTGTAAAATCTCATTTCTTGAGTGCACTGGTTCAGCTTGGCAACTGTTGTCTCCTTTTTCCCATAACGTGAGAAGTTCCAGTTCTGAACCAGAAGATCTGGTTCATTTCTCTTCAGAGTATATTTGACAAATGCAGTTTGGTACAACTTCTTATATATACTGTTGTGGGAGGGTTGACCCACATATTTGACCATTTCTATATTGGTGAAGCTGTTGTGCTGTTTGGAACCAGAGAACAGGCTGATCTTAGTGAAAAGAAAAGCCTGTTCAAATTACCAACAGCCTTGCCTAATGTACTAGGTATCATCTTGCTAGGGGTTGCCTTTCTTTGGCAGCAATCCAAAGTTAGCAGCTGAAAAAGGGATGAGATAATGACCTCTGAAATATTGATCTGGTATGCTGGCAATGCAGCAAGCTTCCCAAGAGCAAGCTTGGGTACAGAACGTTAACGTATAGCCTGGCTATGAATTAACCTTTTCCGGGATGTACTGCTGCATACTTGTAGTTGATGTGTCAAAATTAAAATGTTATGCTGATTTACTAGTGTTGCTGGTGAATTGGTGAACATGTGACAAGGAGAGAAATGATGCTGTTGCCTTTCAGTAGCATAGCTGTGCATTGTCTGCTCTATTTTCCTTCCCCTTTTCTTATTGCCTTGCTTTAAATAGTGACTGGCTATATACTTCCTGGCTTATTTTTAAATCCTAGCCAACTTAGATCTTTCCATGAGCACTGTAGCTACGTTTTCAGTTCTTTCTCACTGCTCCCTGTGCAGGGAGATAACTAAATTGCCAGTGCTTCTTTGGGACTGAGAAAACAATGCATCTTTACTGAGTGCTTCAGTATATAGGTGGCATCAAAAGTCTTCTAACTACAATATGGCTTATTGCCTGGAGAAAAGAATTTCTGTCTTAAGGTTGAGAGAGAATAAACAGAGAATTAAAATGTCAGTATTATCTGCTACTGAACTATTTGAGCAACACTGAAAGCAGTACTGTAGACAGTCCTTGTGGTAAGCCTATCCACTGCCCGATCTTGAGCTGAGCTCTGCTGTCACTGATACAGCAGTGAAACTGCTATACAACTGCACTGTTAGTATGGTCCTAACACCGTGCACTGGGTGTTTCCAGTAGAAAAAGGGGCACATTTCTAATATTGCAATCAAAGGACAGATAAATGAAAGTTAAAAAGCAAAACCTGACACCTGAAAGTACTTACCTTTAGGTGGTGCTAAAATAGTAATAGGGTAAATGCATACTCTCACAAAGAGAATAGCATTTAAAGCCTAGACTTGTGGCTGCTGGTAGAAAGCAGCAAAGGTATGTAACTAAAAACTTAAGCACTTTCAGACCTGCAACCTAGTTTCTTAAAAAAAAAAAAAAAAAAAAGAAAAAGCTTAAAAAAGGAAAAAAAAAAAAAGAAAAAGAGGGGAGGAGAAAAAAAAGAAGGGGAAATAAGAAAATATTAGATTCTTTTTTTCTGTTCTTCCCCATAAATCAGAGGGAAAAGTGGCCATATGCTTCCTCTTTGTTTAACTGTGAAATACACAATACGAGGTACATTTTAGTCCATTCTGCTGAGTTTGTATCACATCATGTAGCGCTGTATGGTCTAGGTGCAGAGCTAGAAAATAGGGTAACTGTATGAGGAAGATACTGAACATGCCTGAGCCATGCCAGCAGCTGCCACCCTCTAGGAAGAGGAGTTGCAGGTCCTTGGAGGCAAATGAAGCCAAAAAGAGAGGAGGCAGAAACAGAAGGTGGGGTGCTGGACTCAGGAGGCTGTCCTCAGCTCTGAACTGCTTCATATGGCTTTAAACTACAAAGAAATTAATACTGTGTATCGAGTGGTTTTGGAATGAGCTGGTTTAACTTTCTCAGACAAAATCTGTGGTGCCATGGTAAATCCTTTAGAAAAAGTGTGATTACAAGTTTTCCTGACAGAGTTAATATCTTGTTAGGAGAGAACTCAAATATGCAACTTTCTGTAACCATGAATTGCATATTCCTGATTCGAGTCATCATACTGACTCTTCCATTAATACAGTCAGAGCTGATACCAGAACATAAAATTGTTTGTGTTTATCCTTTTAAAACACTGACACAACACTTGATTTTTCTAGGCCTCTGACATAGTGAGTCATATTCAGACTTAATGAAGATCAACATTAGCTATCCAGAGGCTTGTTGAGACTGCTTTCCAAACTTCCGGACGTAACTTAAAGAGCAAAAGCTGTTACTGCTTTTGTAGCATTGTCGTTTGTGAAATGTGCCAAGGTAGACACTGTTTTCAGGTACTGATGGCAGTGTGTAACTGAGATTCCAGGCTCAAATCAGGATTGGAGGAACAGCCCAAACGCAGGCATTTTTGCTGTGATGAATAAGGGCACCAGGTGACAAATAAGCATCATTCTTGGAGTGGGTTATGCTAGCAGAGCCATAGGGCCTAAGGTTGGGTTGGTAAACATGCTTACTGTTTGCTGCACTTCAGTAGCAGAAATTAGAATAATGGCAAAAGGAGTCTGTAGATCCAGGCTGTGCTATTTTGGCTAATAATTTGTCATGTTAAACCATGAAATCAGTTAGGATAAAATATTCTCTGGCTTATTCATCCATGCTGGAGGTTGTATGGGCCATCCCTCAGTGTTGACTGGAGCTGGGGCTATGGGCTCCGGAGCCAAGGTTGCAACTGGTAGTAGCAGAGGTAGGTCAATGCTGAGAGTCCAGCTTACCATCTTTGGTTAAGGCAGAATTGTTGCCAAGTTATGGACTCATTTGGTTTGAGTTCTTTTAATTTCAGGGCAGTTTGGGGGTTTCAGTGCTACTGAAAGGCAGAGGAGAGCAGACCAGTGTTCACAATGAGCAAGGTTGCAGTTAGCTGTCATTAAATGGTTCCAGTATTTCGTAGGTGGTTCCTTGCTTTCCCTGGACTGCTCTAGGCTTTTGTGAAATTTGAAGTTGTCCCAAGATTTGACTCAGGAGAATTGAGGCAGGCTTGTGAGTTTCAGCTGCAGCTAGTTTTCCTGTACTATCTGTACTATCTGTACTATTATTATCTGTAAAATAAGCTACATAATCTAGAATTAACTAACTTCTGAGAAGTTGTTTGTGAATGAGGTTTGAGGCTGATTTGCAAGTCCCCAGTATGCCTGATTACAGAGCATGCAAAGCCATTAGGCTGAGTCTGATAATTTGCAGTTTTGGCTGCCCTTTGGCACCAACCTGAGCAATAGTAGCAGGTGCATCATCCCAGGAACATCACTGGGAGCTTCAGACTGGCATCTTCCTTGCTGTAGGTCAAAGGTAGCAAGGAAGAAAAGAGTCTATTTGAGTAAGAGCATAGACTCTACTGCCCTCTGGTAAGTTATCCAGCACTGAGATAAGAAGAGTACTGAGATGTGGAAGTTTTTATGTCTTCGTGGAAGAATGGTAAGTTTGGAGGCAAAAGGTTTGCTGGAGATCTTTGTACTTCCCTCTGTTTAGTCCAAAGCATGTCTGTGTAATTTGATGGTTTAGCCTGTGACCTGCCTTTCAAACTATTGCCTAGTTTGGAGAGACACGGATGGACATGAGGGGTGTGCGGATTTTTTGGGCTGGTGGGGGGATGACTGTATTCTTATTTAGTGACATACAGGCCATAAATCATAGGGTTGGAAAGGACCTTAAGATCATCTAGTTCCAACCCCACTGCCATGGGCAGGGACATCTCGCACTAAACCATACCACCCAAGGCTTCATCCAACCTGGCCTTGAATACTGCCAGGGATGGAGCGCTCACAACCTCCCTGGGCAACCCATTCCAGTGCCTCACCACCCTCACAGGAAAGAATTTCTTCCTTATATCCAATCTAAACTTCCCCTGTTAAAGTTTTAAGTGGTTACCCCTTGTCCTGTCACTACAGTCTCTAATGAAGAGTCCCTCCCCAGCATCCCTATAGGCCCCCTTCAGACACTGAAAGGCTGCTATGAGGTCTCCACGCAGCCTTCTCTCCTCCACGCTGAACAGCCCCAACTTTCTCAGCCTATCTTCATATGGGATGTGCTCCAGTCCCCTGATCATCCTCGTGGCCCTCCTCTGGACTTGTTCCAACACTTCCATGTCCTTTTTATGTTGAGGACACCAGAACTGTACGGAATACTCCAGGTGAGGTCTCCTCACAAGAACCATCCTATTAGCAGGCAAATGAGCCACTGAACTACTAGTGTGCACTTTGTCGAACCCACTCGTTACCATCTTCATATCCTGTATCAATTACCCTATTCTGTGTGGCTCCCAAGTCTCGTTTTCACTCCATTGGTCATCTGCCCAAATTGTCTTGAAGAGGAGTGGGGTGGGGAACAGGCAGAGAGGGAAAGGAGGGAGGGTTCTCATTACAAAACTAGATTTGAGATGACACATTTGAGCCTTAGAGCATAACTACTCCAGTGACAGTTAAAATGAAATCGTTACTCAGTCTCCTCAGTCCATTCCCTGAAATGGTATTGTTTATGACAATCCCTTAACATTATGTCATGAGTTTGCAAATACACAAGCATGGCATATGATCTTCCTTCCAAAAGGAATAGCGAAGGCAGTGAGAAGAAACAAGTGCCATCTTGCAGGTTTCTGTTTCAGTGGAGGCTGCTGTAGCTGTCACTGTCAATGATGTCAAGGTTAGATTGAAATGTGTGCCCAATGATGTATTTCTTGCTGCTTGCTTCACTGCTGAGGCAGCAGTTCAGTCAACACCAGAAAGATCATGAAGAGGTAACTAAAAGCTTTGCCTTGCTTACAGTGGAGAAAGTAGTGACATTGTGTTTTATTATGAGAGCTTTCTGTGTGTACAGTGCTCAGCACAATTGGGCCAGATCTGATTGCAGGGTGGGGAGTTTTGGGGACTACATTAGCATAAATGAGTCAGATTGTTCAAAGAAACCAAATAACACAAGTATCTGTTAAATGCTTTAAACTGTTACTGTATTATGCACAAATAAAGTGACCAAAGGAAAGTGCAAAGTTCCAAGCCATTGGAGAAGTATGAATCAAACAATGGTGCAAACCTGGCTTAGAGCTCAATACAGGGACTGAGTTTAGCTCCTGTTGCTTGCAATCATCTTTAACTGGACTGTTCAACTAAAAAAACCTTGCAAATAGACTGAAGAAAATGGTCCTCAGTGAAAGCTGGTAGCTTGACTTATCAGGATTTCATGTTAAATTCTATTATGTGGTTCTCTCTTGAACTATTTCTTTCACTTTTCAAAATAAGTCAGCTAGACTCAAGCTTCTTTACTTCCCTGGAAAGTTCAGTACTGGCCAAATTTCAGAATTACCTATTTCACTGTTTCACCCGAATTTCACTGTTCTCTGTAATTTCTCTACTTGCCTGATTCCTCATATCTTAGTTTATGGACAAATTTATATTGGTTAATGGCTTTAGTCATGAAATTGAGTTTCAGACAAATTTCCCAGGATGCGCTATTTAAACAGACAAACAAAGCAAGTATGCAAACTCAGCATCCCTCATGCTTCAGGTGTTTTGTTTTGAAACAACATTTTAAAACTGAGAACAGTATCAGGCCAACCCATCTTGGTATTTAGAAAGCCAAGTTCTGCCAAACCAGGTGAATGTTTTGTGAATGCCAATACATAGGTTCAGATAGAGGCGTCCCAGTGGTGCCTTGCTGCTGTCCTAGACAGCTCCTATTTTTTGCGACTCATCAGGAAATTTGGATGTTCTGCAGCCTCACCTCTTTCTGGTGGCTCAGATAAAGCTGTCCAGAAAGCAGCAATGATAACTTTGAGAGTGGGTGCATGCCAAGGATATCCATGCCTACCAGGGGAGGTCAGTGGTGTGCTTTGGGTTTGCTCTCCCAACAGGGAAGACAATGTTTCTGTGTTTGTGCTGGAGGCCCTAATGAGGGGGTAAATGGTGGCTGCACACTCTCAAGAGTTGTTTCTGAAGCCTGTGGGGAACTAGGAGACAAAAGTGGGCTTTGCCTCTCACCTGAAAACAACACTGAGCACGTTACTTAGACCTGTGCTTTTAATCAAAGACCATAATCTGCCATGAATGTTCCCTTATCTGAGCCTCAGGTATTTATTTTTAGGCTTAGAATATATTCAGAATTTACCTTAGTTTAGTTTTATCAATCTTTAAAATGATCATAGATGCAAATGGTCACTTAAAATTCTTCCTTCTTTTTTTCAGTGGCTTGGTCTGAAATGGCTTTAACCAAATATAGTTATAAAATTAATAGGAATAAGTGTGACTGTTGCAAAGATTTGCTTGGTCAGCCCCTCAATCCTTTCTCGTGTAGGCAGTCCTTGAATCCATTTGTCAATTTGTGCATGTTCCATGAAACTGATATGGAGATTAATGTTCCTGAGCTGCGTTTCAGGTCTTAAATAAATAGTGCATGAAGCTGTATATCAGTATTCCAGTGTGTGGCCAGCCAGAGTAAAAATGAAGTATCTGCAAGTAGACTTGCCCTGGAACTGAAGGCTAAAAGATCCTCTCTTATGGGAGGTTAGAATCATATACCCATCTTATTTGAATTTTGAGATCAGTATTCACTTGTATTTGTTAATTTGGAAATAACAGCACTTTTAGTTTCATGTTCAATATGCTGCCAGGAGGATATTACAGTGATGGAAAATTTTTTTTTTTTTTTTTTTTTTTTTTTTTGCATGTCAAATAGTTGTAGTCAAAACATTAAGGAAGTGCTGTTTTGTTCAGACTGTAACTGTGGAAGCTGAGCCAGGTTTCTGGCTCCCGTGTCAATAGTCCATCTGTGGCTGTTGCCCTTGCAGTCGTGTCTGAGCAAGTCTGACACAGAGGTGCTGAGCTCTCTTTAATACTCCTGGACCTAATGCTCTGAACAATTAGACCTCCTATTCTTACAGTCTCCAATTCAGGCATGCTGGCAGAGTTGGGTTTTTATGTCCCTGCCTTTAGTAAGTTGTCAGTATCTTCAGAAGCTGAACCAAGAGGATCTGTGTTCCCCCTGCCCTTTCTTTCCTGTGTATTCCTAAGAGGAATGTGTGCCTGAGAACTGGCAAAACTGCTACACTGACATGTGAGATTTCTCTTTGCTTGTTTTCAATCTGTCCTTCTGTCCTCAGTGGAAGTGTTGGGCTTAACTCAGGGTATCTTGCCCAGTCAGGCAGTCTGGGAAAGGCTGGCAGGTGTTTCTGAGGGCAGGGAGGGTAAAAGGAAGAGTGTTATTTTTGCAGAGCTGTAAATCGAGCGCCTTTTGCCAGCGCTGCTTTTTTTTTTTTTTATTTTTTTTTATTGCTTGTTTCTAAGAAGCTATTGCTGCAACAACACTGGCTGCAAACAATTTCTCATTTATTTAAAGTTCATGACAGGACAGGTAGCGTATTTTGCACATTTGTGGGACACTTGCAAAGGAAATAAAAATTGTGCTTTCTTGAAGCACAAAACTTCATCTTGAAATGCAACAGTTTCCATGCTGCCTGGAGCTTCAATGTCAAAGAGATTTCTATTTTTAGAAAGAGATTCTACTCAAAGAGCTATATAAGGTTGTGTTGGGGAGACCATTACTGTTTTATAATGTATGAGAATACTTGTTACTCAGTGGGGAGAAAATTATATATAAAACTGGAAATTACAAAGATACACTGACTTGGATGTCTTTTGGGAGGAGAGGGAACCGAGATCATAACTGAAGACTCAATATTTGGTTTTTAATATTATGATTTCTCTCAAGTTCTGGAAATAATTGTTTTAGCCCTTAAAAATATCAGAGAGAAGGCTCTATCACAACTGATGATGCAAGAGGGAGGTGGTTCCAAGTTTAGAAGTTTGGTGCCAAAAAAGGGCAACTTACTATGCTAACAGGTGACAACACTGAGAAAACCCAACAAATTACTGTCATGTCCTTCATGGGAAGCCAGGTAAAACTTGATGTTAGAGATTCACTCTTTTCAACTACAGTTTTCTTCACAATCCTGAGTACAAAGTGCACCTACAGTGATAGGGTGCTGCAGAAAAACAGTGAGATAGAGTGGTCAGGTGGGCTAAGTATGGTAGTCAGTTAATGGCAGAAGAATGGAGTAGTGTCTGAAGTGCTGGCTTGCTGGGGAGCCTTCTTCTGAAGCCTGTTATTTCCTTACATAGAATTATCCGGGAAACATATAACTCCTTTTAGCCTTAATCCCCAGGATTTGGTTAAACCTGTGTTCTCAGTTAACTTTCTCAATGTCATTTCTACTGCAGTTTTAAAGGGAACTGTTTGGCTTCCAGGAAATAATTTGTCTATGAAAAACACAGGGGACTTTCTGGAATGGTTGAACTTTCAGAGACAGCCCAGGTAACATTGATTTTAGCAGCTGTTGCCGATGTTAGGACAGCAGTTGGGGCCAATACAGTTTTGCTTGAGTAAGGACTAGATGAGGTAATGGCTAAATTAAGGACACTGGGTCCATTTCTGCTCTAGTCAGACACAGCACCTACAATGAATTCTAAATTGGAGACAGGACTGAATTGATGCTGGTCTTAATATGTCTTGAGTTTCTACTTATGTTTTTATATTGTCTGGCTAGCCGTGCCGTAGCCTGTTCGGCTTCAGGTAAATTAAATTATGAACAGTGAGACTATCTGAATTAGGGGTGAAAAAATACAGCAACTGGAAGTGATATCTGCATTCCAGTGATATAAGGAAAGACAGCAGTCTTGTATCATGCAGAAGATAAGACAGGCAGACTAGTTGGTGACAAAACAGAAGCAGAGGCAGCAACTGCTGAATAGTTTGGATGAGGAAATTCCTTCATCTTCCCAATGCACTGCACCAGGCATACCAGGAGAAAGAAATGACATCCTCTGCTTTGTTATTCAGAAGAAATAAAATTATCGACATAGAAAAGTGCACTTAGAATGCTTTTGAATACATTAACATTCTAGTCTGGCTTGTTATTAAAAGTATGAGAAACAGATCAAGTACTTTGAGGAACTACTGCTCTAGCCAAACTATTGTGCCTGCAAGTATCTTTGCAGATCTATTGGTGAAACCAGCTTTATATACTACCTATATTGCTTTTGAATACAGAGCAGGAACAGAACAACTGGATGGCACTACTGGCATTGTGGGTATTTCTTATGTTGTTAAGTACAGGGACTACATCAAAAGATCTGCTAACTGTAAAGGGGAGGCGAACAGCACGGGCTCCCCAGACTTTCACACAGAGCAACAGTGCCCCGTAGCGGCAAATGGGCAGGAGCTCAAGGGCTTTTTTACTGTTCCTTTGTCATTAGAACGTCTAGGAGCTATTTATGAGCTATAGAAAAATTAAGATAATTGCAGGAATTGTAAGGGATTAATTATGGTAAACTTAAGGAACCTGGTCAGTATGATTGTGTGAAAGGCCTTTTGCAACTTCGTAGTCCTTCTTGGAGTAGTGCCACAAAACCAAGCTTCTCATCGTTCCCAGTCTGCGTTGAAGAAACTAAGTGCTTTGAGCCAAACCTTTCTTCTCTGTCTCTCCTTATAAAGTGGCTCTGTACCTTCCCTTGCCTCACTGAGAAATCACCCAAGAAATCTTCCCATGGCAGTCCCCTCTTCCTTCCTAAATGTCATCAGTACTGCTGGCTTACTCTGCAGCAAAGACATGTTCCTAATTTGATCCTCCTTGCAATTGTCTCAGGCAGCAATCCCAGGCGGCCTCTCCCCAATTCCTGAACAGTTTCCTTCTGGGATAAGACAACTCTCCACCCTGTTTCCCCAGCATTTAACTGGTTGAGGTTTTAGGGTTTATTTCTGACTTTTGCTGGCTACGCATTCAGATGGCAATGAACTTCATCCTTGTCATTTTTCTTAATAAACCTAGGAATTTTATGACATTGAAAAGACATTTGTCAAAATGTTCTACACCTGGTCAGTTGTCTTAATGTATTCTCAATTAACTTTCTCAGTGTGATTTCCACTGAAGGCTGCCTGCTCTACCTGTTACGCATTTGCATTTGTTTCCATTTCATTAGCAGTTGTACAGAGGGAGATTACAACTGATAACTGCTAAATAAATCAAAACTTCCATTTGAACAATGCTAACTATTTAATAGTGACATAAATCTATTATATATAGTGTTTCCTTTTGTACAATATAAATACAAATACATTAATATACAGATGCTAGTCAAAAGCAGTAACAGAGGTCTGTAAGCTCTAAGGTTAACTTTTGGACCAGAGAAAGGGAAGTCTTAACTGAGGTATGCTCTCTTTTTGTTTGCTTACATCAAGGTATATGAACTTGCATCCCTTGAGCTTTTTCCCCTACATCAGCTGAATATGTTGAAAAAAAGGTTGAAAAAGCCATAACTTCATACCTGAACTTCTAGTCATTGTCAGTTGATCATCTAAAATGGGTGAGTACAAGGATACTTATTTGATCATTCAAATTGGATTATCTTTCTACTTTACTTGCAAGCACTTACTTTATATTAAATTCAGATTTTGATTGAATATCATTAGAAACTGACTCTGCACTTTTTTCCTTAACATTCTAATGTATTACTCTTACGCATCTCTACATAAGCATGCTTCTGTTTTCAGTGCATAGTATTCTCCAGTCATGTCAGACAATAACATACTCTGCAAATTAAAAGGAAAGTTCTTTAATGGATATAGTGAGTGAGGTGGAAAGTCCAAGCTGTTCTTTAAGAATCTCTGAAAAAAGCAGCATTTTTTTTTTTTTTCTGAAATGTTGCTATAGGAGACGAAGATTACACAACACTATTATGCTGCAAACAAACACAATCAATCTCTAGGTTGTTATTGTACAATGATTTCATCAGGTCTCTTTGAAATAGCTGAACATCAATTCAGCAGCACAAAACACAATATGTTACAGAAAACAGCTGTATTTTGTGTGTTTGTGTAAGCCTGGATTTAGTTAAGGATAAAGATTTGTTTGAAAAGCCTCTAACTTCCAAAATATTTATAAAATTATTAGTAATCCTGGAGTCCTTTTGTGTAGCTGTTTTAGAATATATTTCCCATAGTACTTGTTCTGAGAGACAAAAACAAGAAGTGAAATAAACTGGGTAAAAGAAATGAGACTGAGGGAAACTGCTAAATAATTGTTTTTCTAGTAAGTTCCATGTTTGGAAATAGCAACTGTCTAGGCAATGCTTGTAATTCTTTTATTATTTATTCATTATTACAGTATTTAAGATACTGAAATGGTGGGCAGGCTGGCATTTAAAACATCCACCAAAACTAAAAATGAGCAAAAAACCATGAGGGTGGTGGTCAATATGCAGTCCCCAGGAGGAGATATGTATATCCTGTTGCCTGGAAAGGTGAAGCTCAAACTTTCCATAGTCAGTCTGTATCACACATGGTCACTAGTTCTATTATCAAGGAAGAGTACTCATTTTATGAGGCCAGCCTTATAAGTGTGTTACTTGAGCATCTTGTCATCAGCAGTCTCACTACAACCAGACTATAACAGCTCCCATTCACCTCTCAAGTATTTGCCCTTTCAAAATTCTTGTCTCAGAGAAAATAAAGACTTCTGATAATTTCTTTAATAATATGAAAATTTCTTTTGAGGAGAGCAGAAGAGATTTCCGTATCCTGGAGAATTTACTTCCCCACCCTTCTCCCATCAATGTCTGACTTCCATATGATCTTTAATTACTTCCTTTTGGTAATGTGTGTTTATATGTTAGCATATGTGTTTGTCATTAGAACTATATATATATATATAGACATTTTATATAATGAACACCAGGTAAATGTGGAAATCTGTTTGCTTTTCACACTTTCTTGTTTTCATGTCAGATGAAAAAAATTATGGTAAAAACTATATGGGATTATAGTTAATCACACACGGGAAACCCTAGTTGACACTGTTAAAATCATACTTTAACTAGCTTAACTTCTATTTCAGGCTTCATAAAGTTGGTATGTTTATTTAAATCCAGTAAATATTCTGTTCTTTTTAATATGGTGGTCATATTCCTTTAAGGAAGAACTGTACATTAGAACCATATACATGGAGGTTGTTGCTCTGAGATTCTACTGAAGAGTTCACTTTCATGTTCAGCCATGCGAATACTGAATGCTTGGACTGGGCATCAAAATTTCCTCAAATGGAGGAAGATATTTATTCTGAGAGTTATGTTGGAAAGCATTCATTAGTGTGTCAGCAGAAATAATAGGCTACTGTTTGTGCGGCACAGTGCTCAGGGTGGGGAGTTTCCTCTGTATGCCTTTGAGAGCAGCAAGATAATGGTATTAATGGCCATGTGTAGGCAGGTGATCATGGCCATGCTGGCTTTGGCCACAATAGGGTCACTGTATGGGAGTAGATGATAGTATAAGAAGTGTCAGCGTATAGATTTCCATGTTAGAGGTCTGGATGCAAACATGCTTGCTGTAACTGATGGGAGGACAATAACTGATTGTGACTGGGCTCTTTAGGAGGTCTTCTGTGAGAACAGAAAGTAGTTGAAGTAGCTGATAGTGATGATGAAAACAGCTGAAATTTTCATTCATCAGCTAAATGTACAGCTAAGGCACAGAGTAATGTCTAGGGAAGAGGCTATGCTTTTTGCTAGGACAGTAAAAACAGTATCTGGAGAAGGAGGAAAGACTGATAGCTACCTAGCAGAGAATGGGCATGTCTAATATGGGTGAGTGAAGACTGTTTTCCAAATGCAGTCTGAATGTGGCTGCTTAAGAAGCATCATCAGTGAGGGGTTTTATAGAATATAGCGTATTATAGTTGCTTAAAATTTAATCTGTTTTTACAAAAAAAGTGCACAAAACCAACCCTCAGAGTACTTCCTGAGGTTTATTAATTGGCTGGTGTTAGCTACATCTCTTCCTCGTCAGTTCCTTGTGGCAAGTTACTGTGATCCCTAGAACATCTTCAACTGCAGTGTGTATTTTGAACAGGGTAAGAAGTGCTGAACAAGCTGTCAAATTGAGGTTTTCGTATTTGCAATATGAAATTATACTGTTGGAGTAGGTCTGATGAGTATCATCACTTGCTGTCTTCACCTCGTTGCTGCCCTTGTTATTATCATTATACTTGTCCTGAGCTAAGTACCATTCCATTATGCTATTACATCAAATATTTAAATGCAAGTCACGATTTTTTTTTCCAGACCATTCTATGCTGTGCTGAAAATCCCCCTGTATATGAAACACAGTTAAAAAACTGCTTGTACTTTAAAAATCTGGATTTACATATCATGTTGATAACCACCAGAAGGCCCAAGTGAATGTGTTGGCTAAATCTTCATTATTATTAGGTCTGAAGTCAGAGTGAGGTTTTAAACTTTGAACATTACTGGAGATCCAAGACACTCTATGTCTCAGTTTCTTGGTAATTACTGATTTTTTTGTAAAGCCTATTGCTTGGGTGCACACATGTGCTATGCCCTTTGTACAAAGCAGCATAGTATTGTTGAAATATTTTTCTTTAATGAGATAACAAAAAAGGCCTTCAGCCTAACTGCATGTTATTTTAACACAAAACTTTACTGCTGTACCAGGTTTAACTCCCCTTAGTAAGGGAGGCTACTATTTCTTATTGCAGGTTTTTCAAGTCGGGTAATGTTACAGTTGGCTTGTCGAGAGGAGTTAAGCCGTTCCCTAACGGCTTTGTTCTCATCTCAAGCAGCAGGGGGCAGTGAAACCATTCCACAGATGAATGAAAACATCTGAACATAGGAAAATCATTATTATCTTTCCTTACAGTCACACTTCCTAGTTATCCCCTATCAGAAGTGGCCACTGTAGGGCACACACAAAGTAAATTACAAATATGTGTAGGTATGATTTTTTTGTTTGTTTGTTTGTTTTGTGGTTTTTTTTGTGGGTTTTTTTTGTGGTTTTTTTTTTTTTTTTTTGCTTAATAGATCAAATACATGGAAAATTAGATAAACTGATTATTTTTAAAGTAACTGTTACTTGCAGACCAGAGTAGTGTTTGGTACCCTGCATATGTAGTTTAAAACTATCCTGTGAATTTTTAGTTTGGGAACAAAGAAAAAAGGCAGAAGGAAATAAGGCCAAAATTGAAACTCGGGGAAAGTAGTACTGAGGACACAGAAAATGTATTACATGCAGCTACAGTTCTGTGTGTCGTTTTTGTAATTTTCTGTATCTGAGTATTTTTCATAGAAGTGACGCATGAATGCTAAAAGCTGTTCAGTTAGAGTGGGGGGATATTAAAATAAATCAAACAAACCCAAAGCCAACCAGAAACCAGTCTGAGTTTAAAACTCAATTTTCCAAAGAGAAGTATTTTGATATGAAATACTAAAGCAGCTGTATTAAACAGCATCCTAAAATATTGCACATTTAAAGTGTTGCTACTTAGTACCCTTTTCACATCTTTTAATATGATTTTTACAGCCCTTTTAGACTAACAGTAATAAGCAGAAGTTTGATCCAGCTGAGATAGGGACATTTTATCTTTGTTTTTCCTTTTGTTCATTCTGATACAGTATTTTTTGTGCTTCTCTGCTACTCATATGTTACTTAATGTGGGGACATAAGGATTTTCACTAAATCTCTCTTGGCAGGAAAAAATCCCGACGGGATTGAAAATTGGCTATTATCATTAATAACAGATCTCCAGTGAGTTTCTGTGTTTCCTCACATACAGCATTCCACACTTTATTGCAATGGGTTTCCATCTTTGATTAGGAAATTATTAATGGTGTGCTCATAGACACCAGGAAAGGATTTTTCTCACAAGTCTTTTAAGGCATTCATTGTTATTGTCTGGCTGTGCTTTGCAAGATTAGATCCTTCAGCAAATAGTATGGGTTTGGTTGTTTTGTGGTTTTTTTTAAGTAACATTCTGCATTCAAGCAGTGCTATAGGCTTATATCATCGATCCCCTTCTATGGCTTTTTTGTTTAATTGTTCAGTGAAGCAAGAGCATACATGTAAAATTGGCTAATGAGAGCCCTCTGGGTGTGACTGTTGGCATTGTTGAAGAGCCACATTCAAAAAGGTCTGGAAAACAGAAGACAAAATGTGAAATTATATAATCTATTACAGTAATGCAAACTGTTCCACTTGGGAAAGAGAAATGAAATTTATAAAACCAAGAAAGCTAAATAAGGGAAGACTGAGGCAGGAGGTAGGTGGCAAGATTTTTTGTTGCTTGTTGGGTTTTATTCCTTAAAAGAAAGAGGGAAACATGATCCTGGGCTGTATTTGTAGGATAACTCAATCTGTAAAACACGGGTGGTAATTAATCATCTTTATTTGGTGCTGTGAGTACTCTGTCAAGTTCAGAAAGATGTGAGCAAATTGGAAATGGTCCAAAGCAGATCAGTGAGTATGCTAAAAGAGTTAGAAAGCATGACCTGTGAGGAAACTGGAGCAATTTAGTATATTCAGTCTCTCTCATTTTTTGAGGGAAAATATCTACAAAGATGGGAGGGAGGACTTAACCTCCTCACAGCAGGAAAATATTACAAAGAACGGAGTACAACTGCTTGTTCTTGTTTGAAGGCTAGAAACAGCAAGAAATCAACTTTAAAGCAAATAAATTTTAAGCTTTCATCGCCCTCAGAAATACTGAATATATAAGATTTTGCTAAATTAGGAGTCTTAGGAACTCCTTCACTGGAAGGTTTTAGAAGAGTTTTTAAACAGATTTCTGTCAGGAGTTGCCTAGGTTTATTTAATCCTCAAGGCTAGAAGCTGGTTTTCAGTGTTTATTGAGTGAATTTTTACTGTGGCTAAATTCTCTCGTGTCCTAATTCATGATGACTGAAGTTTTGACAAAGTCGAGTTGAAAGACATTGTAAGTATATTTCATAGATATGGTGTGGTTTCGGCTCCAGTCAGTGGGGTGTGTAATCTCTCAAGGTGCAAGTGGTCCCATGCATCTATACACATGCCCGTAGCATGGGGAACAAACAAGAGGAATTAGAGATGTGTGCACATCTACGGGGGTATGATATAATAGGCGTCACAGAAACATGGTGGGATGGCTCCTGTGACAGGAGTGTTGGAATGGAAGGTTACAGGCTCTTTAGAAAAGACAGGCCTGGCAGGTGGGAAGGGGGAGTTGCCCTTTATGTTAGGGATAGGCTGGAGAGTATGGAACTCTGTCTGGGGGCAGGTGAGCAGTTTACAGAGAGTTAGTGGGTCAGGGTTAAAGGGAAAACAGCCGTGGGAGACATTACTGTGGGGATCTGTTACAGACCGCCTGATCAAGGAGAACCTGTGGATGAAGCACTCTATAGACAGATAGGCACAGCCTCACGCTCGCAGGCCCTTGTTCTCATGGGGGATTTCAACCACCCTGACGTCTGATGGAACGATGGCACTGCACGGCACGAGCAATCCAGGAGGTTCCTCGATTGTGTGGAAGACAACTTCCTTCTGCAAGCAATAGAGGAGCCGACAAGGAGAGGTGCCATGCTTGGCCTCGTGCTCACCAACAGGGAGGGGCTTGTTGAGAATCTGGTACTCCAGGGCAGCCTTGGATGCAGCGATCACGAGATGGTCGAATTTGAGATCCCCAGGAGAGTGAGAAGAGCGTGTAGCAAGCTCACTGCCCTGGACTTCAAAAGAGCAGACTTTGGCCTCTTCAGGAGCCTGCTTAGTAAGGTTCCATGGGATATAGCCCTGGAGGGCAGGGGGGCCCAAGACTGTTGGTTGATATTCAAGGATCACCTGCTACAAGCTCAGGAGTGCTGCATCCCAACTAGAAGGAAGTGTGGCAGGAGGGCCAGGAGACCTCCTTGGATGGATAAAGAGCTGCTGAGGAAAATTCAAAGGAAAAAAGAGGCTTATAAAAAATGGAAGCAAGGACAGCCGGCCTGGGTAGAGTACAGGGATGTTGTTTGGGAAGCTAGGGACCAGGTTAGGAAGGCTAAGGCCCAGTTAGAATTAAACCTAGCCAGGGATGTTAAGGATAACAGGAAGGGATTCTACAGGTACGTAGCAAACAAAAAACAGACTAGGGACAACATAGGCCCCCTGAGGAAGCTTTCAGGAGAACTGGCTACACAGGATTTGGAGAAGGCTGAGGTTATGAATAACTTCCTTGCCTCGGTCTTCACTGGCAAAGGTTCTGACTGCACCACCCAGTTCTTAGAAGGCAGACTCAGGGGCTGTGAGAATGAAGACCTTGGGCCCACTGTAGGAGAGGATCTGGTTCGAGACCATCTTAAGAACCTGAACGTGCACAAGTCCATGGGACCTGATGGAATCCACCTGCGGGTCCTGAAGGAGCTGGCAAATGAAGTTGCTAAGCCACTGGCCATCATATTTGAAAAATCATGGCAGTCAGGTGAAGTTCCCGACAACTGGAAAAAGGGAAATATAACCCCCATTTTCAAGAAGGGGAAAATGGAAGACTCGGGGAATTACAGACCAGTCAGTCTCACCTCTGTGCCTGGTAAAATCTTGGAGCACATTCTCCTGGACAGCATGCTAAGACACATGAATAACAACAAGGTGCTTGGTGACAACCAGCATGGCTTCACTAAGGGGAAATCCTGCCTGACCAATTTGGTGGCCTTCTATGATGGGGCTACAGAACTGATGGACAAGGGTAAAGCAGTTGATGTCATCTATCTGGACTTGTGCAGAGCGTTTGACACTGTCCCACACGACATCCTTCTCTCTAAATTGGAGAGATATCAACTAAATGGATGGACCACTTGGTGGATAAAGAACTGGCTGGATGGCCGCACACAAAGAGTTGTGGTCAATGGCTCAATGTCCGGCTGGAGACAAGTAACAAGTGGTGTCCCTCAGGGATCGGTGTTGGGACTGGTCTTGTTTAACATCTTCATCGCTGACATGGACAGTGGGATTGAGTGCGCCCTCAGCAAGTTTGCCGATGACACCAAGCTGTGTGGTCCGGTTGATATGCTGGAGGGAAGGGATGCCATCCAGAGGGACCTTGACACACTTGTAAGGTGGGCTGATGCCAACCTTATGAAGTTCAACCATGCCAAGTGCAAGGTCCTACACCTGGGTCGGAGCAATCCCAGGCACAGCTACAGACTGGGCAAAGAAGAGATTCAGAGCGGCCCTGCAGAGAAGGACTTGGGGGTGCTGGTCGATCAGAAAATGAACATGGGCCAGCAGTGTGCGCTCACAGCCCAGAAAGCCAACCGTATCCTGGGCTGCATCAAAAGAAGCGTGACCAGCAGGTCGAAGGAGGTGATCCTGCCCCTCTACTCTGCTCTTGTGAGACTTCACCTGTTGTATTGTGTGCAGTTCTGGTGTCCTCAACATAAAAAGGACATGGAACTGTTGGAACAAGTCCAGAGGATGCCACGAGGATGCTCAGGGGACTGGAGCACCTCCCGTATGAAGATAGGCTGACGAAGTTGTGGCTGTTCAGCCTGGAGAAGAGAAGGCTGCGTGGAGACCTCATAGCAGCCTTCCAGTACCTGAAGGGGGCCTATAGGGATGCTGGGGAGGGTCTCTTCGTCAGGGACTGTAGTGACAGGACAAGGGGTAACGGGTTAAAACTTAAACAGGGGAAGTTTAGGTTTGAGATAAGGAGGAAATTCTTTCCTGTGAGGGTGGTGAGGCACTGGAATAGGTTGCCCAGGGAGGTTGTGAGTGCTCCATCCCTGGCAGTGTTCAAGGCCAGGTTGGATGAAGCCTTGGGTGGGATGGTTTAGTGTGAGGTGTTCCTGCCTATGGCAGGTGGGTTGGAACTAGATGATCTTGAGGTCCTTTCCAAGCCTAACTATTCTATGATTCTATCTATGATTAATGCTAGCAGCCATCTAAATAAAATCATGGGGAAGGGGAAAGCACAGAGAGGAGGCCAGTCTACAGGACCTTACTGAATTTGTAGTTGCCACAGTAACTGGAAAGGCCCTTATAAACATGTAAGAGAATGAATTGTACCCTAAACACAGTCTTGTTTCATCTTAGATATATTTTCGAGAGAATGAGTGCCTAAAACATGAATCCTTGAAAAAATAGGAATACTTAACTGCTGTGTCTAAGAAAATAGTATAATAGAAGATTAGTGCAGAGCTCCTTAGACTGTATATGGTCCAGACTGATTTTACAGAAGAGGGCAGCAGCTACAGAAGAGGGCAGCAGCTACAGAAGACTGATATGATGTCTCCTATTCTTTCTGGGTCAATGCAGGGAGCTGTATTCTGTGCTAGAGAGGATTATGCGATCATCTTGAAAATATTACTTCACTTGATTAGCAAGCTTGTTGGTGACTATAACAGGGTCTGGTTCTGAAAAATTAGACTCCTGTAGCTCCCAGTGCATTTATCAGTACTGTTCATTTAGACTCATCTGGCAAAATAGATTTCAGATCACTCCTGCCATTGGGAATGTAATTACCTTCTAAAGTAAGCCTAAGATGAGTTAAGTGGCAGAATGACTGAATAAACAAGTGCTTCATTTCTTTCCTGACCCAAGTTCATATGTAATATAGAATCTGTAATAAATCAGTAATAAATCTGGGGTGATTTGGACATCAGCCTAATCACCTGCAGATGCTTGTTCACCTAGCATTGGAGAATACTTCAGTGTTGTGAGTCATCTCTATTGAAGAGTCCCTACATGCTAAAAGCCTAGATATCAAGACTGATATCAAGTATATCAAGACTGATATATTGAGGAGAAAATGCACATGTAAAACTTTTGGTAAGTCTTTTCTTGTTACTGTATTTATGCAGTGAGGTATAAGAGGAAACCAAAAGTCTGTCTGGTATGAGCAATGCAAGGTCATTAACTATTTAATTTAGCACTGCTGTCTATTCACTTGATCAATTATTGTACCCAGGCTTGCTCTGAGAAGCACTATGTTGCAACAGCAGCACTGTCTTCCTCTCTAGACTGCCTAGTACCAAAATGGCATGAGATTGTCTGAAAAACTATTAATTGTAGGTTGTCCTGGTTTCGGCTAGGTGTCACTGCATATGTGGAAACCATAGCTTCAATTCTGAGAAGTTCAGGAATGTTATTGTGCTGCTCCTCAAGAACATGCTTGTGGACCATGAAATGCTAAATGTTTTCCCTACACTTAATTATGATTAATGTAGAGTTTTGTGCTTCAGCCACCACTGTTCTCCAGGTTATGCTTAAATTCCTGTTAGGGAAAGGTAACTGAACCTATGTATTTAGAAGAATCATAGCATGTAACAGCAAGAGAGGGGGAGATTTTACTACGTAAAAGATACATTCTTAAGGCACCACACCAATTTTTAATATTTGCTTCTAGTCCAGCTGGGTATTTGTTATTAAAATGTTTTCTCAAGATCTTCTGTAATAAATGGAGTAGAAATCAATCTTATTTAGTTGGCTTGTTTACTTAGATGAAGTTGGCTTAACTATATCAGTTGTCTTTGCAAAGACTGCAACAAACATGATGCATAGAAACTGAAACTACTAACACTTAACAGTACACCAAAAAAAATAAATAATAGTGGAATGGAAACTCAGTTTCCTGGCCAATTCTGACAACATTTGACAGCTTTCTAGTTTTTTTTTTGGTGTTTTTTTTTTTTTTTTTTTTTCCAGGCAATTTCTTCTTTCTCTGGGCATAGCTTTGCATTCTATGATACCACCTTCAGAATACCCCGTTCTTATCAGAGAGTCCTCTTGCTCTGTGGTTATTCTGAATTATTCTCTGCCTTATGGTATGTTAGAAAAAGAGGAAATACCTGAAAGCATGCTATGCCTTATAGATTACACAGCATCTAGATACACATCTGCTCATTCGTTCAAATTCTGAGGAAGATGAAATCATCGACCAAGTTGACTGCACAAAAGGCACAGGAGCTCACCATTTCTAATTGTTAATGATCCCCATCAGGTTCAAGGCTCTTAGATTTATTTCTCCTATACCCCTGCTTCTCATTTTTTCTGAAACTCAGAATTCATGATGACCCATGCCAGCCACCTGACTTTCTGTAAATGTCTTTTTTTCTTACCAAGCCTCCCCTTCTGTACAAAATGGCAACTACTCAGTCATTTTTCAGTACCTGTTTTTCCTCAGCAACATGAGAGAAGGGGGCTGGTTTTAACCCAAATTCTAGGCAAAATTATTTAGTTGAGATTGTTGAGCTCCTTTCTCCACACCCTATTGTTCAACTTTAGCTCAGAAAATTATTCCAGTCTCAAATGCTGTGTATCACAAGAATCTATCTTGTGATACACACAATACTATCTGAAGAGGTTGCCCTTATCCTCTGTAATTCTGCAGTTCCTAGAAGGAACTGTTGCTGGAGTTCCTTCTAGAGATGATTTTCTACCATGGAGGAAAACTTTAGAGGTATAGGAAATGAGGGTGTAGGAATTCCTTTGGGAAATGGGGGAGAGCATAATGATAATGGCATCTCTCTCCATTTTTTTTTTTTTTCCTTCTCCATGCATCCCTACATGCAACACACACATATTTTGGCCTTGCAGTAGCTATGAGAGCAATGTCGTGAAGGCAGTCACCCTATTCTATCATGTTGAAAGGAAACCTGAGACACTCAAGCAGTTTTGACTTGTGCAAAGAATGAGTTCTCCAGGCAGTGAACTAAAAAATTAGTCCATTTTCTTCTGGAAAAATATTTGTTCTCTGCACCTTATTCTTGTCTGTTTTCACACTCTAATGGGATGAGGTGAGAAACTTTTAATATAGATATGAAGTGTTCTTACAAGTAATCACTGGGTAAAAAGCATCTGGTTCTGAGTGAACTAAATTTATGGCAGAAATCAGAAATGAGATGACATTTTGGACCAAGGCTATATCTTAACATAAACAAATACCTTATGTATTTCTTTTGGAACTGCTGTTCCAAACCAAATATGAGAACAAACAAGACATTAGTTATATTTCCTGGTATGAAAGTCCCTTAAAGCAGTCTAGTGGGAAAACCGGGTCTGAAAACCACTGGCGTTGTCTCAGCCTAAGTTATTGGGGTTGCAATGAATTAGAAAGGATAACATTCTAATTTTAGTAAAGTTTTAAGTAGACCTGTGAGAACTCAGAAGAGGATTGAGCTTGCTCACTCATAGGGAAATAGCTGTTAGTTGTGTAACTTAGGTATTTTTCCTAAGAGAAACCTTAGCTTACTTGAATATTGATTAGGACATTGGCACACATCCCTCTGTCTTTTCGGCAGATGAGATCATCAAGGAAGGCAAAAGGCAGGTATTTTCCCTTCCTATTTGTCAGTATAGACTGAGAGAGGTGAGTTACAAGTGCAGTTCCAGCAGGAAGCTTGGCAACGATCATGATGGTCCTACAGATAGTTTTCTTGCATGTTATGTGTTCCTCCACGGCAGATTGCACCCAATAAATAAATGAGGCCTCCTTCCCCATTCCCTCATCAGGAATTTATGTCAGAGTGTTAGAATATAAAGGATAATAAGCTGGACTTGACATGCAGCTGGAAGAAACATTGGCTGTGGAAGCTATAGGCAATGCAGAAATCCAAGAAAAGGCAGGGCAAAATAAATGTCTCTTCAATTACCATCTATGTAATGGCAACCATTGTCAACCATCTTTAGAAAAATGTCCCTTTACTTAAATTTTGTTCATCAGATCAAATACTTCCTTTACTTTTGCCTTAAGGCATCTCTAGCTGTATTTTGTTGAATCAGCAGTGTTTCCTTTGTTTAAAAGAAATGAGTCAACCCCATAACAAAACATTCCTCACTGTTTTTCCTTCTTCTGTTTAGCTGAAATGTTCAGGCTTCTTCTGCAAGCACTGGCTTCAGCGTTTCCAAAAGCTAAAGGTCATCCTGAAATCTCACAGCATACTTACTGTACAAAAGCCAAGCAAGGAAATGTTCAGAAACTCTTTGGAGAGCATTATCCTGAAATATAAACTTAGAGTCATGTTAATCCCATGTGCCTTATAGCCTGTGTGTTTTCTTTTTTTACAGAAGATGTTATTAATATGATTTTTTTTTTATCTTTGCAGTCTCCAAATGAAACAGATTTAAGCCATTGTTTTTCCAGTTCTTCCTTTTTCCACAAAGAATGGAGATAACACCTTTTAGGTGAACCTACATAGGCTGTTTTAAACACACTTGGTTGCTGTTTTTATTTAATGATGAAGTTAGTTATTCTTTCCTTAGACTATATTTTGCCTTCAAAAACCTTATCTTATGATGTGTTCTTATGGTAAACAGACTAGGTATTGAATGTATGAAATATTCTGTAGTTAGTGTGGGTGGTCTTAGCAGCACTACCTGTCCTGTGTAATCCTGTTACAGGAGAATATGCTGGGATCTCCCTAGTCTTGAATAGGTGATTTACCCTGGTGATACAGATATTTATTGTCATTTTTGCCTGCTTATCACTGCCTAAAGCTATCAGGGAGAGTTCCTCCCCTAAGCAAATATGGAAAAGTAGAAGTGCGTGGACACCCACGCACTTTTACAGACGGCTGCAACTGTTGCCGAAAAGGAAATGCTTCCAACTAATCTGCTTATAATTGAACCTGACTCAATGCTGATTCTTCCAAAGCTGGCTATAAAAATAGATGCTAATTCCAATCAGAATCAGTCATGTTCTTCTGTGAGAGAGTGGGACTTACTGTTTACTATCCGTAATATTCTCCACATATAGTTGAAAACTGTTGTGCAAACTGATAAAAGAAATATATTCTTTCATTCAGAAAATTGTACTGGATGCATCTCAGTAGTACTTGGACAATGTTTAGTGAAATGTGAAACTGAACAAGAGAAAGGAGATCACCAGGAAACTGTTGTCTAAATGTGTTGCAAACTGACAGGATTCAGTTTGTTGGGAAGCCTTGTTACTTGTGGTGCACTGAAGCTAAACAGCAGGAGGTGACTCTGTAAATCATGCCAAGGGGTAAAACAAGTTGGAAAACTTTAAAGTCATTGTGTACAATAGTCTTCATTAGCTCGGTAGTGGTTTTTTGTTGGGTCTTTATTTTTCCTCTCCAGATAAATCCGATATAAATAGGCATGCAATATAAGGGAGGCTTGCAATGGCTACAGTGAGAACAGAATCCGCCCCATATACAGTGGTTTCATGTTCTATTTAAAGATTGTAAACTCTTCTTTCCAAACTTTTGTACAATCTTTCATTCTGATAATTTTCTGTGCTAAAATGATTGTAGTTAACATTACTTGTTTACTTGGTTGCATTTTCATATGTAACCCTTTGCTTTTGGCACTCAGCATTAGAAACAGCAATGCTGTAATATCTTCTGAAAGGATCATCCGTATTTATATCCCCAGCAGCACTTGACAGATTGTATGTGTAAAGGACTGCTGAGCTTCAGCTCAAGCTCCAGGCCTTTGATTTCTGTCATCCCTACTGTGAAAGTTAAACTCACGATTGGCAACCAAACCATGCCCGTCCAGATCTGGGATATAGCATTCCTGTAAATCCACAAGAAACTAAGACTCAGCCAGACACCAGACTGCCAGACAGCAGCTCCGATTCTAGTTCTCTTTGATGTAAAATCACTAGCTGAATTCTGTAGAAAGTGATATATGTATAGGATTAAGGTAATAATTTTTATGTTTTACATCTACATTACACTTTTAAAGTTTAATAAGGTTCAGGTTTTTATCTCTTTTTTTTTCTTTTTTTTTTCTCTGATGGTGAACCACAGCTCCCTGTGTAAGGCTAAGGTTATTAACTTTTGCCATTTTAGCATCATTATATCATTTTTACCTACTCACTAGAGTCTCCTGCTGCCAGAATGTGCTTCATTAAGCTCTATTTTCGTCTTTTTTTGTGTTTGTCTTTTATGTTAATTAGATATAAAAAAGAACTTCTTCCCTGTGAGGGTGGTGAGGCCCTGGCACAGGTTGCCCAGAGAAGCTCTGGCTGCCCTGTCCCTGGCAGTGTTCAGGGCAGGGTCGGACAGGGCTTTGAGCAACCTGGTCTAGTGGAAGGTGTCCCTTCCCATGGCAGAGGGGTTGGAACTGGATGAGCTTTAAGGTCCCTCACAAACCAAACCATTCTGTGATTCTATGATAACAGTATGTGTTATCTTAATTTCTCAATTAACATTATTTTAATCATGACAATTAAAAATTAGCATTCAACATTATTTTGCTAACTAGAAGCCAGAAACCACAGCTGTAATAAATTATGTGTTATTATATTGGGGGGTCATTTGCATGCTATTTCTTGTGTTTCGAATGTTTCTAATAAATCTGGATTCCTTTTTTATGTACTGAACAGTGGTGATTCTACGATCATAGGATCATAGAATAGTTAGGGTTGAAAGGACCTTAAGATCATCTTGTTCCAACCCCCCTGCCATGGGCAGCGACACCTCACACTAAACCATGTCACCCAAGGCTCTGTCCTACCTGGCCTTGAACACGGCCAGGAATGCAGCATTCACAGCTTCCCTAGGCAACTCATTCCGGTGCCTCACCACCCTCACAGTAAAGGACTTCTTCCTTGTATCCAATCTAAACTTCCCCTGTTCAAAGTTTTAACCCATTACCCCTTGTCCTCTCACTACAGTCCCTAATGAAGAGTCCCTCCCCAGCATCCTTATAGGCCCTCTTCTGATACTGGAAGGCTGCTATGAGGTCTCCACGCAGCCTTCTCTTCTCCAGGCTGAACAGCCCCAACTTTCTCAGCCTATCTTCATATGGGAGGTGCTCCAGTCCCCTGATCATCCCTGTGGCATCCTCTGGACTTGTTCCGACAGTTCCATTTCCTTTTTATGTTGAGGACACCAGAACTGCACACAATACTACAGGTGAGGTCTCACAAGAGCAGAGTAGAGGGGCAGGATCACCTCCTTCGACCTGCTGGTCACGCTTCTTTTGATGCAGCCCAGGATACGGTTGGCTTTCTGGGCTGCGAGCGCACACTGAAGCCGGCTCATGTTCGTTTTCTGATCAACCAACACCCCCGAGTCCTACTCCACAGGGCTGCTCTGAATCTCTTCTCTGCCCAACTTGTAGCTGTGCCAGGGATTGCTCCGACCCAGGTGTAGGACCTTGCACTTGGCATGGTTGAACTTCCTGAGGTTGGCATCAGCCCACCTTACAAACGTGTCAAGGTCCCTCTGGATGGCATCCCTTCCCTCCAGCGTATCAACCGGACCACGCAGCTTGGTGTCATCAGCAAACTTGCTGAGGGCGCACTCAATCCCACTGTCCATGTCACCAACAAAGATGCTGAACAAGACCAGTCCCAACACCGATCCCTGAGGGACACCACTCGTTACTTGTCTCCAGCTGGACACTGAGCCATTGACCACAACTCTTTGTGTGCGGCCATCCAGCCAGCTCTTTATCCACCGAGTGGTCCACCTATCAAATTGATGTCTCTCCAATTTAGAGACAACGATGTCATGCAGGACAGTGTTGAACCTTTGCACAAGTCCAGGTAGATGACATCAGCTGCTCTACCCCTGTCCATCAGTTCCGTAGCCCCATCATAGAAGGCCACCAAATTGGTCAGGCAGGATTTCCCCTTAGTGAAGCCATGCTGGCTGTCACCAATCACCTCGTTATTTTTCATGTGCCTTGGTATGCCTTCCAGGAGACTCTTCTCCAAGATTTTGCCAGGCACAGAGGTGAGACTGACTGGTCTGTAGTTCCCTGAGTCATCCATTTTCCCCATCTTGAAAATGGGTGTTATATTTCCCTTTTTCCAGTTGTCGGGAACTTCACCTGACTGCCATGATTTTTCAAATATGATGGCCAGTGGCTTAGCAGCTTCATTTTTCCAGCTCCTTCAGGAGCCGCAAATGGGTTTCATTAGGTCCCATGGACTTGTGTACGTTCAGGTTCTTAAGATGGTCTTGAACCAGATCCTCTCCTACAGTGGGCCCAAGGTCTTCATTCTCACAGTCCCTGCATCTGCCTTCCAAGACTTAGATGGTGTGGTCAGAGCATTTGTCAGTGAAGACTGAGGTAAAGAAGTCATTAAGAACCTCAGCCTTCTCCAAAGCCTGTGTAGCCAGTTCTGTTAGCTTCCAGAGAGGGGGCCCACATTGTCCCTAGTCTGTCTTTTATTCGCAAATGATGGATTTGGGGATCTGCTAATACTCTAAACTTTAGAAATGCTCGATTTCTTTATCTGTTAAAAAGATAAGAGCTAGGTAGGACTTTTTTTTTTTTTTTTAATCCCAGGGTGAGGACAGATGGATAAAAAGAGGTTAATGTGGATATGAAAAGTGAAGCTATCATTATTAATCCATTTCCATGAGTATACCAGTGGACTGGGGAATCTTCAGCAGGATTCCAAAAGCTTGAATCACTACATGGCCTGTGTTTGGTCACATCAGCTGTTTTCAAAGGAAGGGAAAGGAGGTTGGTAATTTAAATGGGATTGGAAAACTTTGATCATTAAAGATCTTGCCCACTTTTAATAAACTGTATCTGAGAGCCTGGGAGAGCAAGACAGACACCAAACCAGCAAGATTTCTTTTTACCTCCAAACAAAAAGAAAACAGTAATAATAAAAGTAGTGATCAACAAAGGGAAAGAGAATTAACAAAGTGAGGCTTTTTGATTGGCTTTAGGTGCTCTGTATCCCTATGATAATGTGGCTAGGGCCATAGTCTGTCTTAGATTGAACAGCCTTGTATCGTGTTTATTGATTTTGTCTTAAAATGGGTAATAAATCCAGAACAGTTCCTCACAGTTCCTGTCTAATAACTGTGCAGTTACTAGTGGTAGAAGTCATGTGTTGCCTGTTTTGTTTGGTTTTTTTTTAATTTCAATGACTTGTCAAGTTCCTCAAAGAGCTTTGTGATTTTGCTCTTGTCTTCTCTGTTCATTTTTTCCTCTTATTCTCCCTTCTAGCCTGCTACTTTTGGCAGGGACAGGAATAGCCGCTGCCTTGAAGTGTATGATTTCATCTCCTTATAACCCCAGGGAAGATAAAAGGTAGTTTACTTCTGAAGAAGAAGGGAGCAAGAGACCTCATCTTATAGGAGAGGATGGTTTTGTTCCTGAATTTACATCAAAAATGGCTCTGCTCCTTATTCAGGAGGAATGCTTGTGATTGTAGTAATTGTCCTTGTTGGCAGCATATATATTTTTTGTGGGAGGGCACAGAAGAAGTCGTCTGCTTTTACAGAGACAACACTGAAAGGTTACTTCTTGCCTAACTCACAAGTCACTAGTTAAAGCTTTACACAAGCTCCATGCTGTCTGCTCTGTATGATGGTGTTGTGTCTGAAGCAAAATAGACTTTCATTACTCCTGAGATACTGAGATCCTCTATCTATAAGTGTTAGAATTTGTTTGTTTTACTTAAAAATATATTGTTAGAATACATATAATACACAGATAGAACACAAAATGGCTTTCTTAAAGGAATGTGGCAATCTGTACTTCATTCTTCATCTTGTTTGTGATCTAGCTGCTAGTGGACTTCGTAATTCTGTACCTGGTTTGGGGCTTGAACTGTGACAGGGAGACTAAGAAAATGTGAGCACCAGAAAGATGAGTTAGTGTATCTTAGTAAAGGCTTTTTGTGTGTTTGAGGAAAGGAGGCAATACACTAGTGCAGGGTTACAAAGATGAACTTGTTTCATGTGGCTTTAATCAAATCTGGGATGTCTGGAATTAAGGGTCATCACCCTGTGAGGCACCTTGAGAAGAACTGCTATTTCAAATAAGACCATTGCTGACATGAATGTGGACTGAAAGTTATGCTTTGTTAGAAACCAGGCATAACAACCAATCCAAACAAAGCCAGAAAGAAAACCAACATATCAACAGAATATCTCAATTTGTATTTTACAGTAATTTATAGCCCAAGAAAGCAAGAAATCAAACTTGTTCAAGTACATCTAATATACAGTAATGATTTCCAACAGTTCTGTAGCCAAGCCATACTTGAAAAAAATTGCTAAGATTTGTTCTCTATTATATCCACTTGACCCAACTCCTGAAGTTGGCTACATCGTCCTCATGGCATCTTCTGGCTGCAGCAGTAGCAGTGGGCTTGGGCTAATAAATGTAGTTCTGCTCAACTGAACGTGTCCGAGAAGCTCATGTATCTGTTCGTTGTGCTCCCATGTATTTCCAGTTCTAGGAGTGTAATACAGGGCAGATGAACCAACCTTACACTGAACTGCATGGCCTGACAGAGCGCACCATGGGGCTCCATGGTGTGACTGGCTTTGTAATATACTAGACCCCCTACGCAGAGCTACAGCACCTCAGTACAGTACCACAGACCTCCTCTGGCAAGAGCTCATTTTACATATCTGGTATATCATGGTGCATTGCTCTCAATGTATTTTCATGAGGAGTAGATAACGATTAATCAAAACTGAGTCTTCAGTTGATGGCAAAAGAGGCATATATGAGTTAGGTATGCCAAGGGTCTTCAAGTTTTGGATCAGAAGTTAAAGCTGACGTTTCTGTCAGTGATACTGGGTGGTAGTAGGATTAATTTTTTTTTTTTTGGGGGGGGGGGAAGGTAAATATAGCATCAGAACCTCAAAATTTGTGGTTTAGGTTTATATTAATTTTCATCTTCTGAAATAAAGCCAAGTGGGACACAGACAATTTAATACAATGCGGTTGTCATGAGCAGTTGTTGCCCACTTGTTGCTTAGCTATCCTGGGTGCAAATAAACAAACCATTCAATGTAAGCATCCTCATAGATAAGCTAAAGAAGTGTGGGCTTGACGATCAAGTAGTGAGGTGGATCGAGAACTGGTTAAAAGGAAGAAGGCAGAGAGTTGTGGTCAATGGCGCAGAATCTAGCTGGAGGTCTGTGACAGTGGAGTTCCTCAGGGGTCAGTGCTGGGACCGGTGCTGTTTAATATTTTCATCAATGATCTGGATGAGGGAACTGAGTGTACCCTCAGCAAGTTTGCTGATGACACAAAACTGGGAGGAGTGGCTGACACACCAGAAGGCTGTGCTGCCATTCAGCGAGACCTGGACAGGCTGGAGAGTTGGGCCGGGAGAAACTTGATGAAATTCAACAAGGGCAAGTGTAGAGTCTTGCATCTGGGGAAGAACAACCCCATGTACCAGTACAGGTTGGGGGTTGACCTGCTGGAAAGTAGCGAAGGGGAAAGGGACCTGGGGGTCCTGGTGGATAGGAGGATGGCCATGAGCCAGCAATGTGCTCTTGTGGCCAAGAAGGCAAATGGCATCTTAGGGTGCATTAGAAAGGGTGTGGTTAGTAGGTCAAGAGAGGTTCTCCTCCCCCTCTACTCAGCCTTGGTGAGGCCGCATCTGGAATATTGCGTCCAGTTCTGGGCCCCTCTGTTCAAGAAGGACAGGGAATTGCTGGAAGGAGTCCAGCGCAGAGCCACAAAGATGATTAAGGGAGTGGAACATCTCCCTTATGAGGAGAGGCTGAGGGAGCTGGGTCTCTTTAGCTTGGAGAAGAGGAGACTGAGGGGTGACCTCATCAGTGTTTACAAATGTGTAAAGGGTAGGTGTCCGGATGATGGAGCTAGGCTTTTTTCAGTGATATCCAGTGATAGGACAAGGGGCAATGGGTGTAAACTGGAGCATAGGAAGTTCCACGTTAACATCAGGAAGAACTTCTTTACTGTAAGAGTGACAGAGCACTGGAACAGGTTGCCCAGGGGGGTTGTGGAGTCTCCTACACTGGAGATATTCAAGGCCCGCCTGGACAAGTTCCTGTGTGATGTACTGTAGGTTACCCTGCTCTTGTGGGGGGGTTGGACTAGATGATCTTTTGAGGTCCTTTCCAACCCTTGGGATTCTGTGATTCTGTGATTCTGTGTGGTGGGAAGGGCTAAAATCTTGTTCTGGAAAACTTAAATAAGCAGATGAAAATAGGTTCTGACACATTACACTGGGCTACTCTGACACAAAATTAGCCTTGTTCTTTTGGCCAGAACTCCTATCACAATTGCATTAGGACTGAAAAAATAAACTTGCCCAAGGAAGAAAAAGCTTAAAGATAAGACTGCAATAACATGTGACAGCCCTCTGTGTAACCCTTCCACCAAGCTCTAAAGTGTCCTTTTGCTTGTGAAAGAGGATTGTTGGGTTGTTCTGTGGCGACAGGAGCAATGTCTGTCATAATGACCACAGGTCACTGCCAGTGACCAGTAGGTCTTTGTAACAGCAGAGCTGCCAGCAGGTCTTCATAAAGAAATCTCTGTGCTTTACCCATTGCATCCTTGTGAGATTCAAATGCAAGTTTTAGTAGCCAACTGGAAGCCTGAAGTTTCCAGTTAGCTCCCTTGATGTGAAAGATTTCACGATGAAGGAAGATCAGAAAAAGGGAGGAAGGAAAGCAAATATGTGTGTGACCAAAAGATAGTTACACATGTAGGTTCATTTGAATCTGAATCTAATCATTTAAGGGCAAACATTTCTGTGTGTTTGCTCTTTGCTGGGAATGATTCTGCCAGTTTGGCAGCTTGTCCAAACATCACTTCAGTGTGCACCACAGATGAAAGCCAGTGGCCTATGTCAAGGGGTAAGCAAAGGCCAGACTTGTACTGAGTAGCGTAATGTTCTTGATACAAGCACATAAAACACTGCAGAGCACATCTGGGGTCTCTTGCTTTCTAAATTTAGCTGCACAGGAGGAACAGTAACTTTTTGCTTTCAGAGCTTTGAATGCAACTCAGCCCTTCCAAACTGCATGCTTAGAACATTTATGTTGTATGAGAATTTGATACACTATCTTGACATTTATGTACATTACTATTTTGTGTATGAACATAGTAGATGGCTAACACTTGCTAATTGTGCCTGCAAGGTAGCTGCCAATAGAATGCTTTCTTTGAAAGTCTAACAGACCCTTTACAATCCCCCTTATGGACAAGCAGTGAAGTAGCATCTGTGACTGTATTCCCATTCTACATTTAGAATGAAACTTATTGTCATTTTAGATTAGCTTGCAGTCACATTATTGAACCCAAACAAAGAAATGAGACAAGAATTTCCTAAATAGGACAAGATGGCTATATTGGTTAATGCGGTAGAATTCAGTGTGCTGCAGATTGCCAGCATATGAGTATATTTTTGTTTTTATTTCTCCCTGCCAAGTCTAGTTAAATACTGAAGTGTAGTGTAACTGGATATTGCGATTTGCAAATATCTATAAGTGATTTTCACTGGGAATTGGCAGCTTTACTTCTGTGTTTCATATCAGTGCTTTCAAAGATGTGTTTGGCTGATGGTTGTTTGAATGCATAAAGTGTAAACTAATTCCATTCAATTTTTCATGTGTAGACTGTACTATTTTGTGACTTGAATGGTTAAATGCTTTATGTATTGGGCCACAAAAATGCTTATATGACTGTTCCTGATGCTGTTTTCATTTGGGATTTATTTTTGGTGTGAGGGGTAGAAGTGATATTAGGATTCTTTTAGACAAGCCTTAAGCTTATTAAAGAAACCAAGCAGCACCACAAAAATTCCCAAACAAATTTGGCCTGTCTTCAAAGCTGAGTTGTACAGAAGTGTTCTTGATATGCAATCCAAATAGTTTTCTTAGACCCTCCACCCACGGGCTGAAGTAAATTTGCTCAGCTGCATAAATGAAAAAGAATGTCATACTGAGTATGTTTGAAGGCTTGTGAACCAAGTTTCATCTGCTGTCATTATCTTTTGTATCTTCTTGTGCACACAGTATTTGTAGCAAAGCAGTTAATAAGTGGAAATTACTGTTCTTCCATGTTTGATAATCGCCACAATCCCAGACAGAATTATAGTCTGCATTGCATAACATGGCTTCCCAGTACCTTTACCTGGAACAGTTTCTTTTGAATATGCATGTTCAACTCTTTACCTTAAAATATGTGGCAGACGAAGGAATGAGCAATGTCAGGAAAGAGGTGTATGTGCTGGTAAAGAAACAGGGAGGAAGCATGAATGACCTTTCACATGGTAGAAATTGCCTAAAGACAACCCTAACACCACAGGCATTTGATATATATGCCAATCATATCCTGGGCTGCATCAAAAGGAGCATGACCAGGAGGTCAAAGGAGATGATCCTGCCCCCTCTACTCTGCTCTTGTGAGACCTTGGTGTCCTCAACATAAGAAGAGCATGGAGCTGTTGGAGCAAGTCCAGAGGAGGCCATGAGGATGGTCAGGGGACTGGAGCACCTCCTGTATGAAGATAGGCTGAGAAAGTTGAGGCTGTTCAGCCTAAAGAAGAGAAGGCTGCGTGGGGACCTCATAGCAGTCTTCCAGTATCAGAAGGAGGCCTATAAGGATGCTGGGGAGGGACTCTTCATCAGGGACTGTAGTGATAGGACAAGGGGTAATGGGTTAAAACTGAAACAGGGGAAGTTCAGGTTAGATATAAGGAAGAAGTTCTTTACTGTTAGTGTGGTGAGGCACTGGAATGGGTTGCCGAAGGAAGTTGTGAATGTTCCATTCCGGGCCTTGTTCTAGGCCAGGTTGGACAGAGCCTTGTGTGGGGTGGTTTAGTGTGTGGTGTCCCTGCCCATGGCAGGGGGGTTGGAGCTAGATGATCTTAAGGTCCTTTCAACCCTAACTATTTTATGATTCTATGATTCTATATGTGGAAGGATAGAGGAAGAGGACCAAAAAGGGAAGGTGAGAGTAGAACATAGGGGAACAACATACAGTTTTTTAGACAAAAATGATTTTGTAATGGATTATTCAAGGACAGAAGTTGTATGCTCATATCTCTGTATGCATAAGGAAATCACAGCAGCACACTACAGGTGTTAGTGCTTCAGGAAAGATAAAGGAAAGGTGAGAGATTAGGTAAGGCTCTGATGGCAAAATGTGTTCAGAACTGATCCACTTAGTATCTCAGATGTGATGAAAGGAAGGTTTGCAGATAATGAGCAGTAGTTGGAAATGCAAGGTCTTCAATATCTCTAGAAAAAGGTGTATCTGACTCATAAGTTTAAATCCTGGCCTGTAATGCTAAATGGGACTATTCTGTGTGGACTCGGAACTCATCCCTACCCCTCATCAGCAACAATCACTGGAACCAGCTGTTTCACAGGAGCTCTTCAGCATAATTTCATTGCCATGAACCAGTTCTACTGATCAATACAAAAGCTAAACATGTTTCTAAAGAGTTTGCTGGAATAGTCCTGGGCCCAAGCTAAGATTTTGGTCCTGGCATCCAAACACCTCAAAAAACCTGCAAAATTTTGCAGCCATTTTAGCCATATTGTAGTAATCTGAAATGGGTTGAGATAGAAAGCTTGAATATTATTTCTGATTTCTTGGTTTGGACTCCATCTTTAGCTCTTTGGGAGTACATAACTGGTCATAAACTTTGATTATTGTTCTGTTCACCAGGCATGTTTCTTTCAGAAGTAATTATTGAAATTAAACAACAAAGTTTGCAACTTTCTCTTGCCATTTTAATTTTAGGAGTATGCTAAAAAAAAAAAGGTGTTTTACAAGTGTGGCTGTATCTTGCATGTGTAATGTGAAAAATGGACTAGATTGCCAATAAGAATTTCAGCTCCTTGCAAGAATTAGGTACTTGACAGCACCAATGGCCCATAACCAAGAAAGATATTACCTGAGGGGGGGGAGAAGGAATAATAATCTTACAAACATTTTCAGTTTCTGCTTATGATTGCAAGAGCAACCAAAAGAACATTTTAATCTGTGAAGGCCTCCAAAATATACCAGGTTGGAGTTCTGCTTGTGTGAAATTTTGTGTTGCTCAGGGCTGCAGCTGCTAAATAATGCATAGGAGAACTCAGAAACCTGTTGAATGGAGCACTAAGAGAAGGCAGCAACAGGAAAGGGACTAGGGAATAGGCCTTAACTTTCAAATTGTAAGTTCGGCATGTCAGTAACTTGCTTTGCTTTTTCTAGCACTTAGAAAAATATAAACTAAACCATTGCCCTTTTACAAGCTTTGGGAACTCTGCTTTGCAAAAGCTGGTCATTTTGAACCTTTGAAGGAAAGGGGAACTCAACTGCAAAGTCCAGAACAGTTTGAGGTAACATTTTTTTATAGACTATTACTATGCCTCCTTCAGAATATTTTTCTCCAGATGCAAAATGTATGCTGCTTACTGCACAAACCCTTTTTTACACGCTTGTTTTACTACTCTCATGTATCAATATATTTTTTTTCACTGTGACTTTTCACTCAGACATAACTATCTGAAAAATCTCCTGTCAAACAAAAGAAGTCTAAGCAGTAGGAAAATATACTCCTATATTGTTCAAAACCACCTCACTTACCTCAGTTACAAGCAATATTTTTTCCACTTAAGCCTAGTTTCTTCCCAAATCTCTAGCTTTAGTATCAAATGCAATACATGTTATAAATTAAAATCAGGTATTTGCTTGCTAATGAATACCTATACCCCTGCTGAACAAATTAAATCTACAGTCTTCAGTAAATGCTCAGGATGCTTCCTTTTAGATAAGAAAATATCTCTCATTAAATCAATTAGTAAACACTTAGAAGAAAAAAACGATCCAGAGCATCTGAAGGTGTTAGTAGACTGTTAGGTTGTTTCTACTCGATGAGGGTTATATCTTGGCAAATGGCTTGGTTAGGATATTTTAAAAATCTGGAGCTGTTCTTCCAGAGCAACCACTGCCCTCCCTGCAGGTGTTCTGCAGGAGTCCTCAGCAGAAGGAAGGAAGGGTTTGCTCACATTCCTTTTCTCTCATGCTGTTGCTTCTGTTTTTCTTTCATCCACAAACTAAGGTGGCAGCTCCTCAGTCTCTGCAGGAAATTGGTGCATCTCTGCTTGTTATGGATCCTGAAAAATGACCAATGTCAGATGGGCCAAGGTAGGCGAATGTAATTATGTCCTGAGCATGCTTGCAACTGTGCAGGGCAGTGGCTTGTGTTAGATAGCACTAATAACCTAATATACTATAAAGCACATCTGTGAAGATTCTGATTTCTATGGTCGTCATGCCCATTTCTGATTTAGGGGGCCTGTTTATTTTAATAGTTCACTTAGCTCTACTGATGCACTCTAGTTGAATTCAACTGAATTATTTTGCTGTCTGCTGCCAGACTTCTCCCTCCAAGGCAACCAGTCCAGGACGGATCTTTAAAAGCAGCACAGGCTCTCTTTTGCAGTCTTTTGCAATATCACCCCCCTTGCTGTAAGGCAGAGCACTAGATAGATAGGCACAGAGAAGTCTCCTGTTCCACCTGGCCTCCCATTTCCAGCAGCAGAACCCTTGCCCTCCCATCCCAGATACTAACCTTGTAGATCCTCACACTGAACAGCACTGTGGGACAGTAGTAGCAGCAACAATAGTTTGAGCCATACATTTTTTTAAATGCGAGATCTACAAAATGTATGTCTTTCTAAAATCCATTAAAATATCCAAATTCTAAAAATCCACAATCTACTGCAATGGTAAATTATGGCAGCAACTGTAGATCTGTCCTTATCAAAGTACCTCATAAAGCATCAGCAATGCATGTCTTCTTTTACAGTATAGCAGGAGCTGTGCAGAGAAGCATAGAGTCATCTGAAGCTATCTAAGATTCTTGGCTTTGCAAAAAACAGAGTACTTGTGTTACATTTGTGATACATCCATGAACCTTGTTTGGCCAGGACATTCTCAAATGATCAAGCATTAGCAAGGTGGAAGGGGGGTGGAGAGGGCTTTGAAACATTTTGTTCTTGTAAAGCTTAGCTTTGAAGACTATATTCTATGTATATTCAATAGAACATACAAATACACTGAGTCTCATGACAATTTGAAATGTTCAGCCTTTTCCTTTAAACTTCCTAAGAATGGGAACTCAGCTACATGGACAGTCTTGCCAAAGTACTGTCCTGGTTTTTGCTTTCCAAATGTGAAACTGCCATTAAAATCACTTGGTCGCTTTCTATTACTTTCAGCCTTCAACGTTCCATAATGCTACAAGCATGAGAAATTATTAACACAAAAATAATAAAAAAACCACCAAACCAACCAAAAAAAAAAAAAACCCAACAAAAACAAACCTGCGAAAAACTTACTGGCCTTTTGAAAACTGAGTTCAAACTGAAACAGGGGAAGTTCAGGTTAGATCTAAGGAAGAAGTTCTCTACTGTGAGGGTGGTGAGGCACTGGAATGGGTTGCCCAGGGAGGTTGTGAATGCTCCATCCCTGGCAGTGTTCAAGGACAGGTTGGACAGAGCCTTGGGCGACATGGTTTAGTCCCTGCCCATGGGAGGGGCGTTGGAACAAGATGATCTTAAGGTCCTTTCCAACCCAAACCATTCTGTGATTTTATGGTTCTGTAAACCACATCATATTTTTTTTGAAGTTTAAGGGAACACAGAATATGCCTTGACTACAAGAGAAGAATGCAGCAAATTCCTTTTTAATGTATGTGCTCTGAGGAAAAAGTAAATAATATTTACAAGTTCCCTTGCTAGAGTAGCAATATGTAAACAGCTTGCACTGAACTTAAAAATTTTGCATTTTCTTCAGTCTTGCATGGAACGCTTGCCAAACAGTCAGCATCCCTCAACCAGCTACTGCATCTTGAAAATACATACACCAGCTAGCATGCACTTTTTCTATGCACATTCCTACCATTAACAATCACAAACCCTATTCAAACTTAGGTTTGTGAGACAGAACATCAGTTTTTCTTCCTTTCGTAAATGAAAGATAGGGTTCTTGAGGGTTGCAGAAGACAGAAAAGCAGATCTTTAATTGGCATGTTGGAGACCTGATTTCATATGTTACATTGTAAAAACTAAGGGGTTTAACGAAAGGATGCAATGTGTACTTGAATGCTGCCCTCTACTTCATGATAAGCCTCCCGTTTGAATGGCACAGTCAGCAAGAGCTAGAGGGTGTGAGACTACCTCTTTCAGCTCCTTATGCCAAAAGTTTCAAATGCTGAATCGTGACAGAACTTTAAAGATGAAAAGGGCCTTTTTTCTGTCCCAGCTTGGCTATGTTATCTTTAAGCCACTGGGTGGAAAGCAATGCAGGGAATAATGCTACAATATGCACTTACAGAATTAACAGTTTCTAATCCCACAGCATAGCTGCTTCTGTCATTAATGCTGTTTTATTTGAAATATTTTTTTATTGTGAGCAGTTTGCCATAGTGTTGTGTGTTTGTTTGAGGAATTTCCAAGTAGCTGAAGTATGTGGGGTGCAGTAGCAGTCGCATTATCTCTGCATACCTAAACTGAGTGGTGTTTCCCAGGTTTCTATTGTGGTTTTGGCAGTCAATGATTTGCACTGGTGAATGCAGGAGCTCACTTCCAGGCCAGACCAGATTAAAATAAATGTAAAGCTCACTTATGAAAGGAGATTTCTCTTCATCTATGGAACTGAAACTAGGAGTAAATATTTTATTCTTTCATGACCTTTTTCCCTTCCCTTTAAAACACTACAGTATCATGTTGATTTGCAGCATACTGAAAAACTTAGTATTTTTCTCTTTGAAACTATCCTTATCTTGCCCAAAACAGAAGATAATTTGGATTGGTTTTATTAAAATTCTTTCTGAACTTTTTACGCTGCAGTTATTCTTCTCAAATGAGTCATACAATAACCGTTCCCAGTTTGTAGCCAGTTCTCCAAAGAAGCAGAAGAAAAAAGAAACAACTTCCTTTTAAGGGAATGAGACTTTTTTGTAATGATAAACCTCTTTCCATTTCTATTTGAAGGCATTCTCCATAACTCAGGAGTTGATAGTTATAAAAAAACCTACCTACCTTGTTTGGATTACAAAAGCATTCATAGCTATAGAACATTGTTTAAGGTTAGCTTAAAGCATCTGTGTATACGCTCACACATAGGGTTACTGTTGAAATTACACATGCAACGTGTCAAACAAGCAGCTAGTTTACCAGAAATCTGTAAGAAAGACACAGCCTGAGAATTGTTTAATTTAATTTTAGTTAATATTTTACATAAACGAGTTTAAACAAAAAAATATTTAATTTTTATGTGGAATGAAAACAGTTTGAGAGTATGTAATTGTAAAGAGAAGAGCTAACACCGCAATTTCTATTAAAGTATGATTCCCAAAACTCATCATACTACTTGAATGCTGGAGTGTTTGCATGTTCTTAGAATTTGGGAAAATATCTACATGTCACAAATAGCTGTAACAATTTCTGTAACCTCTGAAAACCGCTGTTACTCTAATAGCAGCTGTGCTGTGCATCTACTCAATCTCTGTCCACAGAAACTGTGCCTTCACTGTGCAATTTGTTCTCAGACTGTGGTCCTTCCAAACTTCTTCCATTAGCCCTGCAACTAGTGAATAACAGTTTCTCTATAGTAACACATGAAAAAAAAAATTAAACTTCCAAAATTTGGGATTACTTGGGTTTTTCCTCATGTGGGTGGGATCACTTTGCAATCCAGAATATCCAGAAATGTGTTCAAATTTTAATGAAAGCTGTAACTCAGTTAAGAAACAGATTTCAGTATCTGATAGGGCAAGGAAAATAGACTCACAATAAATTTTAAAGATAGCCATGGGTAAAATTTTTTCAAGTTACTCCTTTTTAATATGTAAAACGAGTGTAATTGCATACAAATTAAATTATTTCACTGGATGTGTTACTTAGATGGGAAATAAGAACAGAGTTATAAACTAGCTAAGGGTTGAAGGGAGAAAAAAACCCCGATATCAAATTCACATGCACAAGTTGAGATGAACTATTTAAGTTGTATTGCCATCCATTTAGCTCTGAACCCTGACACTGTAGCTTATTTGAGAAGTGGGAACAACAGAATTCTTTGTAACACAGATTTATATTAGCAGAGGAGCTACAGCAGACTTCTGTGTTGTTAAAATAAATTAATCTAAACCAGCAGGGGAGCGTCCTTGAGTTACAATGGCTGCATTATTCAGAAACTGTAAAGATTGAATTTTTAAGGAAATCCAAAAGGCATAGTTGGGTAAGAGCCAGTTGTTTTTTAATGCTGCCATTTTTAACAATTCTTAGTATGAGACACTGGAGTATTGTTTCAAGTAGGTCTTTGGCATACCTCTTCTATAATTTTATTTCATTATCTTCCTCTGAAGTATTATTAGTATGTACTAACCCAAGCATAATATGGCATCTCTCATCCTAGATAGATTTTCCAGTACTTTAATGATCTTTGACCAAAATCTGTGCCAGTTTTAAGACGTGTTGGCTAAGTCAAGGATGCAGTTATATACACAGAAGGCTGCAGCAGTCTTGTAGCAACAGATAGAGCAGTCTTGTAGCAACAACCATACTATGTATGCCTTCTAGGAGGTAAAGTAATATTTTCTCAACAAAACTTTCAAAGAGGAAAGGGATATTAGTTACAGGGTAGCTAATGTAATTGGGGTGTAGGCATGAGTTGGAATTGGTTGGGACACTAAAAGCAGTCTCTCTCCTGCAAATCAATTTTTAAGAAAGTGAAATTGCTGCAGAAACCCCAGGTACGCTAATCCTTGCTAGGATTACTCCTCGGTAGTGACTCCTTTTGTCAAGAAGGAAGGGCCTTGAAAAACTTAATCACAATTTGAAGTGGTGTTATTTGTGTCTGTTGCACACAAAAAAACTGTTGTTAGGTTTTTAGGTTTAACATAGATAGAATTTATTTATAGAATCATACTACTAAATATGACAGACAAATATCACCACTGTTGCTAATTCCATTAGGTGATGCATTGCTCAGAAAAGCAGTGAGCTAGTCACACATAGCAGATGTATGGGTGCATCTCCCTTTCCTGAAGACAAGGAACTGACGTGTGAAAGTTTCACTGCCTTAGATATGTTTGTTATGGAGGTGCACATATAAAAAGCTTTATCTTTTAAAGACATCATCATTCCTGTGCATTATGATTTCACTAAACTTCCATGTAAATGTTAAAGTCAATTAATGGTGACAAAGCCTAGCACAAAATCCTGCTTGCTTAATTAGGTTAAATTAAGTCCTGGATTTTGCTGCTATTGAACATTCATATTTAGAAAACTTAACAATCTGAAAACCTGTAATACAAAATTACAGTCATATTTTGCCATGTAACCTTTTTATATTCCCCTGGGCTGTGTTGAAAATGCACTACAGATGTTCTAGCATGGCTTCATCAGCTTCTGGAAAGTTCTGCCACAAAGGTATGGCCTAATCTATACACTGTGATGGAAATAAATGTTAGAACCTGAAGTCATTAACAGGTTTTGTTCTTTTGTCTCTTCTTCCAAAACTATAAATCATAGAAATAAGGGTTAAGAAAGATAATTGAAAAATGCTGTGGGACTAAAAAAAAAAAGTATTTTCATATATTTTTGAGATGTTAAAATGATCAGAAGTCTTAAAGAGTTTTCTAAAAATAACAAATGCAACAAGCTCAATGCAAATGTACAGGATAATCTTGGCTGTATCAAACATCTGGAAAATACAGATGCACATAAAAAAGCTACTCATTTTAAGGATTTGTTAATCTTCTTGAATGGGATGAGTTATTATGTAGCTATAAAGTGTCTATGTGCCATCAGACTATTTCACCCCAGCATAGCTATAGAATATTTTTTGACAGCCCTAGTTATATTAGTTTAGGACAACAGCATTCCATTTCGTTTTGTGTTGCTACCGTTGCTCCAACTTTGCTACAAGATAGCCTGAATCTTTTTCACCTACTAAATGATAGGTATAACTCAGTTACATTGTTATGTCCATATGGAACCTCCAAGTAACCTTAGTGTGTATAAATCAAAAACTGTGCCAGATCAGATAAGAAAGCAACAAACAACTATGTCTTGTACAAAGTGAAGAGGCACTTTTTGTTAGTATTTCTGAAATAAGGCTCTGGCAGCTACAAAACCAAAAGCCTCCATCTAGTATTTCCCTTTAAATTTATGAAAGTGCTTCAACTTCCAACAAAGGTCAAATACAAGCTCAAAGACAAGAGACACAAACAGAAGAAGAAATTGAAATCACATTGAAATGTCTTCTTTCATATGCATTGTTCTGATTTCAGAGCTTATTTGTGAAAGAAAAAATAATCTGAAAGAACATCTGACAATATGAGAGCATGGTATTCATGAGCAATTGTTCAAATGAGTGTTAGGGAACCTGTGGTAATGGCAAAGTCAGTCTCCCAAATGCCAAGCACCAAATAACAGGAGTAGAGGTTAGAAAGGGAATCTGTGGAGGCATAGCTGGAAACTGTAGAGACATTTAAGTGGATGTCATGTAATTTCGTATTTGTCTCCTGAGCAAGTGCTTTTCCTGTGAGTCATATTACTATGTACATTGGAAGTCAGTTGGTGGTACAGCACCTTTTCTCATGGCACTGTTTATAGCTGTCTAAGAAACCATTACAGTCAGACACAAATTTCAGCATATTGGTGATGTAAGGAGTCATTTAAAAATCGACTGAAGATCAAGAGTGGTATTTTAAGCAGCTGAATAGGAATGTAGAAATCTACATTGCTCTTTTTTCACCTAAAAGAAGATAATCTGACTCAGATTGCTGAAGAAGACTTACAACTTTGCAGACACCTCTCTTACTAATATATTTTTGAGGGAAAGTTTCTGCTATATGAACTATTGGTATCTTCTCAAGTTTCTCTGGCAAGCATGCTTTTTAAGGATTGTGTAGATTTAAAACAGATATCACAGGTCAGCACCTTCATAAATTAAATTCAGTGTCAGAATCAGTGTCCAGTTTCCTTTTCACTTTATTATTTTGCCCTGAAACTTACCTTTTTTTTTTCTTATTAGCTTAAGCCTAATAATTAATTTAAAGAAAACACACAGTAAGAGCATTTTAATGTCACTTTATCAGAGGAGATTGCTTTCCAGCTCTTTTCTTTTTTCTTGGAAAAAACCAGCACCCTGCACATTGAAGTAAAATCTGTCTCATCCTCTGTGCCTGAAGAAAGACCCATGATAAAGGCATTAATTGTAATTTCTGTGAATATAGAGAAGACCAAATCCAACCTCTTTCCTCATGTCCCCCACCCTGTATTCCACAAGCACTTAGCAGATATTTTACTCTATTTATGTATGACTGATGCCATAGGAGTGCAGCAAAGCTTTCTGCATTTAAAAAAGGAGGGGTCTGGAGATGGAAAGTTTCAACAAGGACAACTTTAGTACATCTGACAGACACATACTTGCTTCACAATAACCACTGTTAGCTGGAAGACGGAGTTGGGGCTTGCTGCTGAGAGGGTGTTGCCTTAAAAAGTCCTTAGCTTTGTGTTCAGTCCAAGTGAAGCAGTCATACAGATGTATTTCTGACCAGCCAAGTGCAGTTGTGGCAGGATCTGTATTTAAGATGCTGGTTTAGATTGTGACTAATTGTGTTATGCTGGTTTAGATTGTGACTAATTGTGTTAAAATAATGGAGAAACTAGAGGTACACAAGTCCTAAGGGAGCCAAGTGAAATAGCCAAGATGAAACCCAAGCACATGTAAATATCGTCTGGCTTAAGAGTGTCTTGCAAATGTAAAGAAATCAAAAAAGTTCAAGGAAGCTTTTGAATGAAACTAAACTCACTTGGGCCAATGTATAAATTTTGCTTTAAGTGACATACAGGTATAACATGAGATTATATGAATCCCTAAGGGAGAACACTGCTTTCTGTAATACTGTGAAACTATAAAAAACAGAGAGGGCTTTGTAGCATATTGTTTCCTCTCCCAGTAAGGAGAAAGCTATTCAAGAGTCTGACATAGAAGGAATTGGCAATCACGAAGAAACCTATTCATATACCATTTTGATCATGTGCAGACCAAAGATCTCCAGGTATTACACTCAGTCCCAGAATCTGGGGATTACTAAAAATATTCTGCTTGTTGAAAGCTGTTGATGCCGGACAGTGTAAGTCTCATTTGAAGGCTTAATCATAATGATCTGATGGAAACTTATTAGAAAAAGCTTTTTAGTTGGATAATGAACAAGAAAGAGGCACTCCATAGAACTGAGGCAGTAGGTAATTCCTATAGCTAAGACTGTCACTGTGTGTGCATCCAGCATGATTGATCCCATCACTGAAATAAATTGTTCCGTGTCCTTCATGGAACACACCGGCACATAAGCATTTTTTAAAAAATGTTTGGGTCTAGAGCCATAGGAAAAGGTTTTGGGGAAAGGTTTGGCTTGGCTGTCATTTTAGGTAAGCTTAATTGCCATGCTGTTGCCTAGAAAGCCTAGAAAAGAGCCACTCTTTTCAGTTTCAGTGAAGATTGTGTTAAAACATGATCCCATTTCTGCCTCTCTATTTCTGTCTCAGTACCCTGCAGCTGATGAACCATGCCAGGGTTTAATTCTTCAGAGCTGGATGAGGCACAAATCCAGAAGGCCTGAATTCAAACCTGATTTGAACAGGCCAGTGCATCTTCAGTTTTCACTTGAGTCAGTTAGCACCCAATATCAGTTTGTACTAATTCCCCATCTCTGCAACTTTTCCAGACCTCTCATGCAAATTGGGCCTTGAGGCAACAACAAGTGAATGACCCAGAAGGCTGGTACAGGGCTGAGCACCATTGTCCTCAGGCCACGCGTTTCAGTGCTCTGTTTGTTCATGTAGTAATACTAAAAAATGATGGGCCACAAAGATAAGCATTTCTTCAGGCTTTATTATCACACCCTTTGTACTGTTCTTGCCAGTGTAGAAAAAGAGGCATTCATGCTCCTCTTGCTAAATTTTGATTCACTGGATTGTTTTTCACTGTTCCTATATGTGCAGAAGAAGAAAACTGTAACTCAGAGTATGAGCAATTTTTGCTTTTGTAGAATGACAAGAGATTTTGAAGTCAAATCCTTTTTTGTAGTCACAAATCGTGCAATGAAATCAGAAATCTTTAGGTAATGTTATCCTGTTGATGTGGAAAATAAAATGTAGCACATTTAGAAGGTGAATCAGGACCTTTCAAACGAAAACTCAGTCGTGGAAAAATGAGTTGGATCACTCCTGTACTGATCTGTTAATTTGAAAGTATTCAAGTAAAAATGGGCTTAAGCTGCAAAACTCTGGTAGATTTCCAGCACCCTGACTGTTCAAGGATTCATTCTCGGATTTGGTGTACTTCATGGGAGTCTATTCTTCATTAGATTAGTAAAATAACCTTAGTAAAATTTAGAAGAGCTAATGTTACAGACTGACGTCAGTGCTGAGAGTGAGGGCAGAGCATGGAAAAGCAGGATAATGAGGAATTTAGGAAAAAAACATAATTTTAATATAGCTTGAAATTTGGTTTAAATGGAATACAAGACCTTTAAGACTTCTTACATCTCCAGGGCTCCCAGCTCTGTCTACTCTGGCTGTTGTCAGATTGGGCTGGAAGGAGCTGAGGTTTGATATAATGTGTGTTATGAACTATTTTTTTTTTGTTATTATTTCACTACATATATTCAATAGTCATGTGTAATATCACTACTGAATGTTTATAATATGCGTGAAACAGGAGCAGAAATATTTTTCTGTTTTTCTCTTTAAAGGATTATGACTGCCTCTTTCTTAAGGCTTTCTGAAATACTCCTTTTTAGTTAGCTGTTTTTTTAACGATCCAAATGTGCCCTAAATATAGTGTTATGAAACCATAATTCAAACCCTAGTATGAGTTTATGAAGCCTTCCTTAAGGAGGTTGCATTCTATTTGTATACAGGGAATAATAAGAACTGAAAGGAAGATTTGGATTTATCAAGTTGATACAGTGATTTAGATTAATTTGATATTATGTGATTCTTGTTTTATGTAAATATTTATCTTGAAGGTATTAATTCTACACTTTGAAATTATTTGATCCAAGAGGTACTAGCTGAACAATTCTTAGCAACTTTAGTAAGAAAAGATGAACGCCAGCAAACAAAATTTCTCTAAGGTATAACTGTCTTTACAGTAACTTACCTATGATTTTCTTGATTGTGAATAAGAGCACCATCTAGTGATAATCAATAATGCCAGTATCATGAAAAGGTGATTATTTAGTCTGGACATAAAGGTATACTGCTAATTCATTTTGAAATTATCTGGGGCTTGAAAGGAAGCGGCGTTCTAGTTCTGATTTCCAGTAAAGTTTAATGACTACTATCTTCCCATAGATACTCCTAAACATTCACAACATATCTAAAGACTAACTTTGCCTGATAGTATGGATACCATGAGATAACACTTTTAACATTTTGTTTCATAAACCAGTGATGTGATTTTAGTATGTATTATTGCATAAATTGCATAAACCTTCCAAGTTTGAAAATGGCTCATTTTCTGTTCATCAGCATAACATACTTATTCCACTGGCTGAGAATTTGGGTGAAGCCATTCTAATTTCCTAGGTGTCACATGTTTTGAAATGCAAACAATTCTGAAACTTTGGGCTTTTTTCAGTGATGGATGTCAAACAGCTGCTCCTCTTTAAGTATCTTAGGCATTAAATAGTATTATATGTTAGAAATAGCTTAAAATTGCCATGCTTAATGACAGCTTTTTCTGAACTTGAAGGATCTTATTAGCCAATCTATCCATTCTGCAAGTATTATTTCAGTGTACAGTAAGACCATTATGAATATATGATAACATGCAAAGTGATTTATCCATTTCAGATGATTTGCGTATGCATCCTCTGTAATTTGATCGGTGACTTAAGAAAGCTAGCCTTTGAAATGATCTCTGCAAAACAGGAAAAAGTGATTTGTGGAACAAAGTGCCGGTCAGTCACTAGCCACATCTGTTAAGCTGTAATTGTTCAGATTTCTGTGATGAGAGAGTTCATGCAGAGCAGAAATTTTCCTGTATTTCTATCAGTCTGAAGAAAGTTCACTGGAAGTGATGGGCACTATCCTAACCAAGTAACTGAGTTTGAAGTCTGAGGCATTGTTTGCCCACAATTTTCAGTGAATTCACTGAAAGCAATGCTTAAGTAAGTAGCAGTACTTGTTTATTTAAATAAAAGTATGACCAGGAGAATAATAAAAGAACGCAGAGCAAGAATGTCTGGCAAAGACATGGATTTAGAGATAAAGAGAGATGGTATCTGCAGGAGCACCAGTAGGGCACCAGTAAAGCTAATAAAACTCATGGTATGATTCCTATTGATTGCAGTATATCTTGGAAACACTTAATATTATACAGGTATAGATAAACATTACGACTACCATTGCATAATTCTTTACATAGATGCTTTTCTTCTGGAAGAAAAGCAGATTTTTTTGCAAGACCCTTATAACCTTGGCAAAGTGATGTATCTACAGGATAGGTGTGCCAACACAACCAGTTACTGCCTGACTTGTCCAGGCACAGCTGAAAAGGTTGCTACCCACAGCAGCCTGGAACTCCTCTCTTTCCTCCTTCCTGTACTAACCTGGAGGTTTCTAGCCTTCAGATCTTACAGATGAGCTGCTTGTATGGTTGTTCCCTGAGCTTTCAGGCAAAATAAGGTGAGTTAGCAAAGCCCTGTTACCTAAATTATTTAAGAAATACCTGCTTATTTCAGACAACACAAGTGTGTCTGCTTGCAGAGCTAAAAAAAAGCAAGAGTGCTGTTGCAGGTAGCCCCTTCAAACAATAAACATTTGCAACTGAGAGGTATGTCCATGGTCTAAATTTTCTCCTTAGCTTACACGGATATGTTAACAGTCCTCTAATAAATGGCCTCTAGTTCCTACTAACACCAGTCTAGTACCTATTATTAGCAATTATTTCACACTTTTACAAATATGCAAACTGAAATGTCTTCATCTCAAATGAGTATCTTTGTCCTTACAAAGACTTCCAAGACAGCTTGGAAATGAAATGTACAATTACCAAATAACCTGAAAACACCTAAATTATGTAACAGTGTCACTGGAATACACTGAAGTCTAAGGTTCTTTTGTTCCTTTGAAGGAAATTACTTCTGATAGACACAGAAAATAGTAGTAAGTAGATCCCTAACAAAAACTGCTATACCCTTCCCAATGAGGATTTTTATTCATGATATCTGCTTCTAATTAAATAACTTCACTATATTGTACATACTAAGCCCCAATCTTTTGTTCTTTGAAGTCAATGACAAAGCTCCCAGTGAGTTCATGGGAAAAAATGTAGCTCCTTTGTTAAGGCTTCCACTATAGCAATTTCAACTGTTAGGGTTTTAAAACAAAGATTAAGCTTTGCCACCTTTCCCTACAGACGAGGAGATCCTGATACTCCTTCTATTAGTCAGAGAGTACTAGGAAGGGAAAATTTGGCCTTATAAATTATGTTCCACTTTGATTCCATTTGTTTTTCTTTCTGTTACTGTAAAGTGCCAGAATTCTCTTTATGTAAGAAACTTTCTTGAAATTTAATATTGTAGTAATTTATGCCATACGTGGCATGTTTATGCTTTAGAGAACATATCAAATGAAACCAGCAGCATAGAAAACCATAGCTTATCTACTTCATTCGTAGTTTTGACCCATCACCAGTGCATCTGCTAATGAATTGTAATATAAAACAAGCTTACAAAAGCCAAAGCATCAAGCTTCCTAAATGGGACTATATTTCTAAAATACACTTACAAAATGCAGGTTTATAAAACAATGATTATACAGCTACACAGTCCAGGATGACATAACTCTTTTGAAGCAAAAAGTTACCTGTACATTTGATGCCCTACCCTAGAGGTAGGGGGCAGATACCAAACAAAGAAGGATTCAAAATATAGAATCATAGAATCTACTAGGTTGGAAAAGACCTTTAAGAGCATCAAGTACACCCTGTATTTATGGGGAATTAGAAAGAAGACAGTGTTTCCCTGCTAAACAAGAAAGCAAGGTTCTGTGCTGCGCCCATGTCTGCAGCACATGATAGAGAGCTAAGGGTGTAAGCCCATTGGCTCTGGTGAGCTTAGAGCTAGGTTTTCATTATAGTTTACCTTCTACTTAAGCAACAAATAAAGCAGCCACTTCTTCACTGTTCTTAGCACCCCACTGAGAGCAAGGTGCTGAGGTGTTTTGAAGATTTTTGGCTTTCATGTTTAACACCATGTGGTATTGGCAGGTAACCAAAGAAAGAACACTTTGGTTTTGGTGCATGCTGAAGTATTTCAGACCAAATGTGCATTAGTCTCATTGTAACATCCACACTGACTGTGGACTGCAGATTCTAATGAAATGGAACAAATGGGAAAAATTAGAGAAAAGGAAAAAGAAATCTGCTGTGTAACTTGTGTACATTAGATCTGAAATTTAAAACCTTCAAGCTGATATCCAGGGTTTTGTTCTTAACTTCCAGTTTTGTTCCAGCCAACGAACAATGCTTGTAAGTACTGGTTCCAATCTAAATGTTACCATTTTTGTCCATAGTTAATTCCATGCACAAAATTGTTCCTCTTGAAGCTGAAGCTGTCTCTGCAAATCAGTCTCTTTTTACAGAGTACTAAGCATTTATCTCATGAAATATGGTCCCTTGAAGTATTTCTGCTTTAAATATTTCTGCTGTAAATATAAAGAACAGCAAGGTCTGTATCTGGGAGAAAGACCTTCCATGATATGCATAAATTGCTGGCTGTATCCTCTCAATCTGACACAATCCTAAAGGGCTTAGTCAACATTTTCTGTTGTGATATTTGAATGTGAGCTTGGTCAAAAGTCTTGCTAATACATTGACATTCACAATAAAAATGCAATAGCAGAAAATATAGAACAATGAAATATAATAATGTCATGCAGTGTACTTTAAATGTTTCCAACAAAGAAACTAGAAAATGAAGCAAAGTTATATACAATGCAGATAATCTAATTTAGTAGGAATACACTGTTGGTTTCGGGTTTCTTTACTTGTTTAGTGTAAATCAGTGTGAATTATGTTGTTCATTCTGTTCCATTGAAATCTCTCTTAGCATGAGAGTTGGAAAAGTATCTATTGGAAATGAGCAGAAATTAATACTACCATGTACCCAAAGCATGTTTGTATTTCCTAAATACTGTGGAAAGCATGCCAAAACCAGCTTGGTATGTAGTTCTGTATATCCAAAACAGGATATACAATCATGTGCTAGTTCAGCCTGCACTTTTTTAACAACTAGATGGGACTTTAGTACCAAACACTTCCACTGGCACAATAGCTGGAATGCAAGAGTCTGAAACACAGACCCTTAAGCTTTGGAAGTACATATAAACCTTTGCTAGTAAAGCTGTATGATCTTTTTTTGCTCATTATTTTTATAACTAGCAAAGGCAGATTTCCAGGAACAGTTATTTAGGAGTGGTCTATTTTAGTTAGATTTTGGGAACTTTAATTTGTTCTTTTGTTTTGCAGAATAAATTAATATACCCTCTTCCCAGTTTGCCAATGAAAGTTTTGTCATTTACTTAAGTAGAAGTATGTTATCAAAACATGTGCAAAATGGCTATTAAATTGGGTCAAGGCTTGTCAAAGTGGAGTCAAAATCCTCACCAGAAAAGAGAGATGGAAATACAGTTTTCCACCTCACTCTTTATGTAAAAGAATATGTAAATATGCCGTACAGGGTTTTCTGAATATCAGCAAATACCAGCTGTGTCAGATCATCTGAAGAGTGAATTTGAGAATAAGAGTTTGTCCAGGCTGCAAAAACAAACTATGTTTGGAAATGTATTAGCTAGAAAATTTAAACAACCAGTTTTAAATACAGTCCAAGTAAGGCAAGTTGTATTTAAAATCATTTAGGTTGACTCTAAACTCCCTCCCTTTTCTGCCAGAGTTCAAGTAGCCTATTTTAAACATGGCTTGTTCTGCATACTGCTAATGCATGAAGTTAGATTCAAATTCTGTTTAACATGTCGATTGATACAAATAAGGAAATATCAGCAGGGTCCCCTACACTGGAGATATTCAAGGCCCGCCTGGACAAGTTCCTGTGTGATGTACTGTAGGTTACCCTGCTCTTGCAGGGGGGTTGGACTAGATGATCTTTTTAGGTCCCTTCCAACCCTTGGGATTCTGTGATTCTGTCATCTTAGCTCAGTGCTTTACACAGCGTGCTGAGCATCTTCATTTTAAACACAGTAGCCTATAGTAAGATCCTACTTGACTGTGCATTAATGAGTGTATTTTCAGAAGCAGATGGCACCAAAGCTTCAAGCCCAAGATGGATGTGATCTGAAACACAGAACAGTCTGTTACTTTCATCTTACTAGGAGCATGGTGCTCCTAGGCTACCAGTGCAGATGCAAGCAGGGGAGCTAAAAAACCCCACTTCGGCAACTAACGGTTTATACTCGTCTGTGTGACTTCGCACTGAAATCAAGTAGGAGCACAGGAATAACACAGCTATATTTATTGTATCTCAACTAGAATGTAGTGATCAGAATCTCAGCTTTTATTAACCTAGTTTTCCTGCCTGGAAGTGTAAGCATTTGCCAATAGTGACAATGTATGAGAATGACAGGAGCTTGAAAAAGTTTCCTAAAACCCAAATCTTGGTTGGTATAAATTGGCAACAACCCCCTGAACCCATGAAGCTACATTAGCATACATCAGTGGAGAAGCTGAACCTTGAACTGCAAAAACCCCTCCAAAGGCCCAGAAAACCAAACCAATTTTTTACTGTGTTTAGGACACAACCTTTGGATTTTTGAGCGAACAGGATAATTGTTATGCACTAGTTGAGCAATTACTTATTCTTTTGTAAGTTACTAGATTCTGTTTTTATGGATAAAAGCTTCAGTAAGAGCTGAAAACCTTGTGTCTCCACAGAAGAGGTCACACACAATGTAGCTGCACACTCCCCACCTTGTGATGCCTCAACCTGACAGTGGTGCCTGACCTGGAGACCCATGTCTGTGTGCCTCTGAGCTCCCTGGCTCCCTGTGAGGGACAGCAAAGGCTGCTGACAGAGTGAGTCCCAGAGAAAGCTGTAGCCTGTCAAGTCTGAGTTTCAGGTTTTCAGCCAGATACTAGTGTCAGTTTTCAAATCTTACTGGTCCTGACCAACTCTTAAGCATGGAAAAATGAGTGATCTGGATCTCATAAAGCACCAATTCACCATGCTTATAACACTTGTATATGCTGATGCACATGTACTCTTACAAAGGGTGTTCTGAAGTATTGTATTGCATGGCCTTTTGATTGGGGTCATTTGCAAGAAAACGAACTCGTGCTTCTTTGAGATTTTTTTTTTCTAAAAATACAAATTATTCTTTTTCTACATTTAGATATATTTCGCTGGTGCATTTTCCCATTAGAAGTAAGGCACAACTGTTACCATGTATTGAGTTCTCAAATCCCAAATTTAAGTGGTAAAACAAAACCCAGACTAAAGTGCCACAGTTTAGGATGTTAGTATTCCATTTTAAAGCTTAATCAGAGTCTTGTGTTCAAGCTACTGTGCTTCTTACTTTTGGTTTTATGTAATCAGGATCACTTGCCTTTTACCATTAATTACAATGTTTTAAGTTCTAGCTACAATTTTTCACTAGATGGCAGGATTCCACTGTCATGTTATCAGTAGCTTTACTTACAAAGCAACAGTTGCCCATAGCAGGAAAATAAGTCCCAAGTCTTGCAAAGTATCAAAACAAATGAAAAACCTAACAGTAATGAGAAAAACAAGGCATACACTCAATAAATCATAGCTCTGTTACTGAATATGATGAATATTATGGCCTGGCAATCATCGAAAATAATGATGAAAGATGTTCTTGTCCTGACACAGGAACTAAAAGCATCTTCTTTTATAAAAGAAGGTAATTTACTGTTTCTTACTGCAACTTACTGCTATTTGGGGAAAGGGTAACTGACCCAGTAAATTAAATTTAACTAATTAATAAATGTGTTGAGAGCTTAAGAGAATTGGAGCTTAAATAGCTAACCTGCTGCTCTAAAATACTACACCAAAGTCTGAAAAGCTTAACACTCAATGTGCTGGACTACCAAAATACTAATAGGTGATAAGATACATTTTAATCTCTCTTGCTCAGTTTAACAAGGCAGAATACACTGTATGATGATCAGTCCCAGTATCATTTCATCCAGTGGTATTTTGCTGACATCTGATCTCTGGACAAAATTTGTCTTTCTTGTATAGTAGAACAGAATACAGCTCCATACAGTTACATAAGCCTTAATAACCATGACAAATCTTCATTGTTGTACCAGTGGAGAAGCTGTTTCAATGGAGTAAGCACTGATTTTTGACAAAACTACTTTTTAACTATGACTTTTGCAACTTGGGGTTGCCAATTCCTCTTTTTTTTTTTTTTTTTTTATTTATTCTGAATTTCTACTGTGTGTCTTGCTCTCATTTTATACATGAAAATAATTATGAAGTGTTCAGTGATTAGTAATTAGTGTTCCTCATAAAACAGAAGAGGGAATGTTTGGCATCTATAAAAGCTGCTTCCAAGACTGGATAACTTTCCAAAACCAGAGATAACACAGTGTAATGCTTTGCAGGATTCCCAAAATAGTAAGAACATTTTCTCATTATAAAACTGTATTTATTCTATGCCTAGAATGTATCTATGTATCTATTCTATGCCTAAGTATCATAAATAGATTACTGTAACAGCATTTCCTAATATGAGATTCAGTTTTGTGCTTGCCGAGTACATTCAAAACCATACAGGGAATCAAATTGAAGCTGAAAGGTACACATCATTTCACTCTTTCAAACTTCTAACATGTAAGATGATATTTGCAATGCTAGCAAACTACTAAAAAGTAATCTTTTATTGACAGAAACATAATCAGCACTGGTAGAATCTCTGGAAAACATGTTAGCACATTCAAACAAGCATCACAGTAAGACCCACACCAACCATTTCACTGAAAGCAGTATATATTTAAACAAAATGTTCGCAAAATACTGATAACATCTTTCATGATCCTACCTTGGCGATTTGCAAAGGCTGCTTTTGCTCCTTGCCACCTTGCAATCTAAAGCCCCAAGGTGCCCCTCCACTCATAGCAATGCAGAAATAATCCCCTGTGCCCATTTTCCTGGTGCAGTTAGGCAGCATTCATTTACAGAACATGAAAAATTTGTCTTGCAGATGTTCAACGAGGTGGAGATTTGTCTGCAAGGCAGAGATGGAGCCCCAGAGCACCACACTGTTGCTGCTGCTGTGTACTGCACTAGCAAACGTAGTCATTCAGAAGAATGTAAGTGCTCCCTCCAATCAAGAGCTCAACCCACTCTTTCGTCAGATTCCTATGCTCAGCCCACCTTCAAAGTAAAGTAAGTAACATTGAGGAAATGCACACAAAGAAACTCGGCCATGAGGCAGAAAAGGCTGTGCTTAAACATAGTTCTTTTGACAGCTAAATCAAAACAACAGCAAAAAGAAGTGTATGTTTCCCAGTGACAATTTAGGATGTAAGTTTACTTTATTAAATGGTGCCAGATGTTTTAAACTCTAATGTACCCATTTCTTGCATTCATACTCCAAACAAAGAAGGAAGCAGAATCTCAAATGAAATCACACATATAACTGAGTAACTGATAATACTTAGATTGAACTGGGTTTATGATTTTCATCTCTACCCTGCATTTACTTTATTGAGCACTGCAGGTATCCAGGAAAAAAAAAAAACAAAAACAAAAACCCACAAAAAAAAACCAACACCAAAACCCAAAAAAAAACCACAAAAGAGATTTCTGATTTCCCTGTCTTGGGATTGTTTCTTTTGCCGGTTCTTTCTAACCTCAGTATAGTTAAACAGCCACTGCTATTTAGCAATGACCTGAATCATTATTAGACCCTAATAATACCTGTTCCTATGCAGCCTATTGCTTTTCCTACCAGAGAGAGGAGGAGGATTAGTGGAATGAAGTATTGGATCTCTCTCCTGATACTATCAACAGATGATTTATGTTTTGTCATTAAAGGGGAACCTTACTATAAAAAAAGATTCAGTGGGAAATTAATTTGCTCATGCCTTACAAGACCTGGGTTCAGTTCTAGTCCCTGTTGCTGACTTGGGGTAATGCATACTGCAAACAGCTGACTCCTCTAGGTCTAGCTGGAGTGGTTCAAGAGGTGACTGTTCTTCACCAAGGGATGAATATTGTCCTAGCTGAGTGTTAGCAACTGACAGCATAAGTGCTGTTACTCAACTCAGCCTTAGGTCAGTTAGCTTGACTTGAATTACATTGCATTTTGAACTAAGCTGGGTCTAAAGGAGGGTGTTCAGCAACTGGGTAGAAACATCTTTAATGACTAGGATAGCTTCTGAAACAAACACTTCTTGCTCTGAGACCCAGGTTGCTGGGGGTTGATGTCAGATTCCAAAAGCCTAAATTCCACAAATGTCCCTGTATTAAGTGTTTTTGGTTGGCTGGAATGGTGTTTTGAGCTTTTGTATTAGGCTGTCTTTTATTGTTTTGATAAAAAGGAATAATCAAATCTGACCTTTTATGACTGGAGTGTTGGCATGGAAGGTTATAGGCTCTTTAGGAAAGACAGGTCAGGCAGACAGCAAGGGAGCTGTAGCTGTAGCTATTTATGTCAGTGATAGGCTGGAGAGTATGGAACTCTGCCTGGGGACAGGGGGTGGATCAACTGAGAGTTTTTGGGTCAGGGTCAAAGGGAAAACTGCAGTGGGGGACATTACTATGGGGATCTGCTATAGGCTGCCCAATCAGGACTCTGTGGATGAAGCTGTCTGTAGACAGATAGATAGGAGCAGCCTCACACTTGAAGGCCCTTGTCCTCAGGGACTTCAACCACCCTGATATCTATTGGAAGGGACAGTACAGCCTGGCACAAGCAATCCAGTAAGTTCCTTGATTGTGTGGAAGACAACTTCCTTCTGCAAGTGGTAGAGGAGCTGACAAGGAGAGGTGCCATGCTTGACCTCGTGCTCACCAACAGGGAGGGACTGATTGGAAATGTGACGCTTCAGGGCAGCCTTGTTTGTAGTGATCATGAGATGGTTGAGTTCCAGATCCTCAGGACAGTGAGAAGAGCACACAGCAAGCTCACTGCCCTGGACTTCAAGAGAGCAGACTTTTGCCTCTTCAGGAACCTGCTTAGTAAGGTTCCATGGGATATAGCCCTAGAGGGCAGGGGGGCCCAAGACTGCTGGTTGCTGCTCAAGGATCACCTGCTACAAGCTCAGGAACTTTGTGTCCTGACAGGAAGGGAATGGGGCAAGAAGGCCAGGGGGCCTCCATAGATGCATGAGGAGCTGCTGAGAAAACGTAGCAGAAAAAAAGAAGCTTATAAAAGGTGGAAGGGAGGACAGGCGGCCTGGGAAGAATACGTGGACGTTGTATGGGAAGCTAGGGACCAGGTCAGGAAAGATAAGGCCCAGCTGGAATTGAGTCCAGTTCAACTGGCCAGGGATGTCAAAGATAACAGGAAGGGGTTCTATAGGTGTGGGCCCTCTCTGGAAGGAAACAGGAGAACTGGCTACTTTAGATTTGGAGAAGGCTGAAGTTCTCAAGACTTCTTTGCCTCAGTCTTCACCAGCAAGTGCTCTAGCCCTGCCACTGAAATCTTGGAAGGCAGATGCATCTGGCACACCCCCTGCACAGATGCAGGGACTATTGGAATGAAGACCTTAGGCCCCCTGTAGGAGAGGATCAGGTCTGAGATCATCTTAGGAACCTAAGGTGTTGGTTGATGAGAAACTGAACATGAGCCAGCTTCAGTGTGCGCATGCAGCACAGAAACCACCCAGGTGCTGGGCTGCATCAAAAGGAGCATGACCAGCAGGTCAAAGGAAGTGATCCTGCCCCTCTACACTGCTCTCATGATACCCGACTTGGAGCACTGTGTGCAGTTCTGGTGTCCTCAACATAAAAACAACATGGAGCTCTTGGAGCAAGTCCAGAAGAGGCCATGAGGATGATAAGGTGTTGAGGGCTCTTTAACAAACAATGGGCATGTGAGCGATCCAGGACTCTTGCCATTGGTTAGAGTTTGTAGTAAGGGTTAACGGCCCAGTTCAGGTTACTTCAGGGCGAAGTTGTGGCCACGTATGCGGAAGTTCCGCAGGAGGGAAACAACTCCCGGATGCTGAAGAAGGGACCAATCAGCTAGTATTGCTCCTGGATGCTGAAGAAGGAACCAATCAGCTGTCTTTGCATTATGTGTAGAAACCAATCACTATAAATCTTAAGCGCGGGACCAAGCTTGGAAGCTATAAAAGGCAGTGCTCTGAAGTGAATAAAGGTCAGTTTCTGATTACATTAATCGGTGTGCTGTCCATTGATCTTCTGCAATCAGGGGACTGGAGCACCTCCTGTATGAAGACAGGCTGAGAAAGTTGTGGCTGTTCAGCCTGGAGAAGAGAAGGCTGCGTGGAGACCTCATAGCAGCCTTCCATCGGAAGGGGGACTGTAAGGGTGCTGGAGAGGGACTCTTCATCAGGGACTGTAGCAATAGGACAAGGGGTAACAGGTTTAAACTGAAACAGGGGAAGTTCAGGTTAGATCTAAGGAAGAAGTTCTTTACTGTGAGGGTGGTGAGGCACTGGAATGGGTTGCCCAGGGAGGTTGTGAATGCTCCATCCCTGGTAGTGTTCAAGGCCAGGCTGGACAGAGCCTTGGGTGACATGGTTTAGTGTGTGGTGTCCCTGCCCATGCCAGGGGGATTGGAACTAGATGATCTTAAGGTCCTTTCCAACCCAAATCACGATTCTATGATCTCTGTTTCTATACTTCATATACTTTTTGTAGAAAAAAATCAAGGAGAAGCACCCTTGCATTGAATGATAACGTATTTAATGGTAATTTGTACTAGACATAGATGCTTCTATCTCCTTTGACCATAAAAAAGGACAGTGTAAAATGATGAAACAGTCGTTCAGTCATTGCTTGGTGGTTTTATAACAATGATTCCAAACACATTGCTGCTTATTTTTTCCTTCTTAGGATGATTTTATTGCTTGCTCTGCAGTAAGAAAAACATGTGATGTTTGTAACTATCTGTAAGTATCTATAGCTTCTTGTAGGAAGTCATCCCTGTCCTGGGTTTACCAGGAGCCGTTTTGCTCCTTCTTAGTAACTGATGCAAGCTCTGTGTTTTGACTTCCAGCCTGGGAACAGAGCTGATAACACCGATTGTTTTTAATTGTTGTTAAGTAATGTTTATTCTGGCCAAGGACTTTGTGAGTCTCATGCTCTGCTGGGGATGAGGGGAGGCCGGGAAGAAGCAGAGACAGGACACCTGACCCAAACTAGCCAAAGAGGTATTCCATACCACAGCACGTCATGCCCAGGGAGGTAACTGGGAGTTACCTGGAAGGGCACACTCTCTCTTTGGGGGGGTCGAACTCATTCGGCGGTGGTATCGTATTCTTTTGTTATTTTCTCTTACCAATATTATCATTGGTGGTAGCAGTAGTGATTTGTGTTATACCTTAGTTACTGTGCTGTAACCCGTGGGAGTTACATTCTCTTGATTCTCCTCCCCATCCCTGCAGGAGCGGGGAGGGTCGGGGTGGGGGGTGAGTAGACGAGCTGTGTGGATCGGTTTAAACCACGACAATCCCTAACTACACCATGACAGAACGAATCACCTTTTCTTCTCTGAATTTGGATCCTACAGATTGATTTGACATCCCCCACTTCTTGGAGCAGAAGAAACTGACTGAACAATCCTCAGCCACCTTTTCCAGGCACTTATTTCATAGACCTCTTACATATCCATCTCAGTTATCTTTTTTCAGTGGAAAAATAGACTAGTCATTCTTTATGCAGAAGGTGTCTCACACCTTTTACCTTTCATTATCCTCTTTGACTTTCTTTGCATCCTCTGTCGTTCAATATGCTTTTTGAGGTGAAAGCTGGAATGCCACACTATCTTCAGACTGCAAAGTTGGGATTTTGACCATAACGTGATATCATCTCTTTTGTTCACTATTTGCTAACCCAAACATTTCTAGCACTTGATTTACTTTTTCAGATGCTGCTGAGTAGATGTTTTCATGGAACTATCTTTTAAAAGTTTAAAATTTTGTCTAGTGATAGTTCAAACCCCATGTTTTATATGTGAATGTATGGGTTGTTTTCCCCATGTGTATCACTTTATATTTCTAAGCCATGTTACAGTATGGCTGCTTAGTTTCCTTAGAAGCCCTTGGTGAAGGAATTTGTTGAAAGCCTTTTGTAAATCCAAGATCAATCACATCACGCTTATCCATGTGTTTTTTGATCCCCTGAAACAACTGCCTTATGTTTGTGAGGCAGGACTTCCTTTTATGAGAACCTTTTCAACTCTTCCCAGATGAGTTATGTTTATCCAGATATCCACTTTTCCATATTGTAGTTTCCATCTGTTTGTTTTGAACAGATATCAGGCTGGTAGGCTTGTTGTTTTCTGACTCTTTGAATGGCACTCTAATCTCAGGTAATAATTTTAAGTAAGAGTCAGCTATTTCAGCCTTGAATTCCTTTAAAGCTCTGTGTGGTCTTGCTGACTTCTTAATTTTATTTGCCTCATCTACTCTTACTTGTCCGTAGTTTTTCTTTTCTTATTGTAATAATTTATGATTCTGAACAGTTTTACTCTAAGTGGGTTTATCTAAAACTAATTTATATCAAGTAGTTTTGTAGCTGAGTTTGGAAGACATTCTGCAAAGATGAGAAGAAATAAGATGTATGTTTGTCTTTCATTCAGCAATAAAAGGGAATCTGTCATTTCACTGGCAGTTTCTTACAATAGTATCCTTAGGTCTGAAATTCTTTAAAAATGCAAACCTTTCCAACCATTCCTTAGTAATGAAGAAAGAAAGGGGGAAAGGGGATATCCTGTTCTCTAATTTATGGGCAGTATTCTACTGCTGTAAATACCCAGATGGTCTGATTTCCTCCTTCTTATGTGTTTAATTTTCTTTTTATATGATATTTTCACATAAAACAAACACAAGCTAGTTAGCTAAAAATTCCTGTTTTAGCAGCTTTCTAGTAGACTCTATCTGTATCATCTGTAAACAATTTAATAAATAGACTACTCAATTTATTGTAGGATATGATTTTAGCCAACTGGGAGAATCAGTTGGAAGGGAAAGGAAAAAAAAGATAAAAAAAAATTGTCAGTGCTTATTCAGTACTTACTTGTTTGTTTGTTAATTGCATGGAAAAAAATCCACTTGTAAATATATAGCTAGTTTAATGGAACAAAAGATAAAATCATAGCCATGCCACTTAAGAAAACATGACATAACATGACATGCAGTCTCTGAAATGAAGTAGAAATAGCCTCTTCTAATGTATCCTTCAAACCAGATTTTTTCTAGAAGCAGTTTCTGCAAGCTGGTAATGTAAAGCAATGTTATTCTATAAATAATAGATTTAATAATAAAAAATTAATAATAAAGCAATATGTTACTCTCCCTAGCCCTTCCCTAATAACATTCCTTGTTTCATAGTAGTACAGCTCAGTAATCGCCTAAGTTACAAGCAAATTTCAAAAGGCAAAGTTAACCATCATTTCCCCAAACCTAACAGAAGAAGAAAAATGCATTTCTGCTTACTTCCTACCCATAATTTTTGCTCTTTTGACTTTAGAAACAACAGGGAACAGAACTACATGGAAAGGATTTATTTTCCAGAAAAGGTAGAAAATGACAGACAAGTGAAATATATTGATGGATGATTCAGATGCATGGCTCCAGCTAACATTCATTAAAGATGATTGCTCTTCATTTTTTCCCATCAAATTTCTCATCCTACATGAGAAATTGATAAAATCCAGATGTTTTGATTGTATGATGAACCTTGCAGTGCAGGAGGGTATTTCTCGGCACTTACGCTAGTGAGTGCCATCCTAGATGCTTGTAATGGATTTACCATTATGGTTTTAGGATGTGTTGGTGGATAGGGAAAGGGGGAACAGGCAAAAGAAGACACTTTCCTCCAAAACACAGAAAGTTTGATATCCTTGAGCATAACTGATAGGTAACACAATAAATAGAAATTAATGCAGAGAGAGTTTCCCTGTAACTTTACAATTCACCATGTCAGGATGTAGGTTAATGAAGATCTGCTCTCTAAGCATGTGCCTGGGTGGCAACATATCACAGGCTGTCTGTAGCCAATCTGATTACTAATTTTCTCTTGGGACTTGGAGAGCCTTTTAGGTGTCTATCTCCATTTCATTTTGATTCCCAGGAGATGGGATGACTATCTTTTTGGCTTCAGGAGTTGGGAAAATTCTGATAAAAGATTCTAAAATTAAAAACCCCAACTATTTATGTTTTGGCAGGGGAAGGTTGCATTGCATTCTTCTTATTAGAGCCGACAGGAATCAAAATTTATCTTCCATGTAAAACCTTTTGAGTCTTGAATGAACATGCATGTAAATAGGTGTTCTGTGTTCCTCACCTCTGCCATAATACTTCACCCTACTCTTTGATTGTCATTTAAAGTTGGTGGTTAAGTAACACAATACCTTTTTTCTATCTTTCATCTTAGTCCGCTTTTATGATCTCCCCTACTCCTACTGAAATAACCTAGTGCAAACATTTCATGCCTACTTTCTGGGCTAAACAAATATACCATGCTAAACTCTCTTCCAGTGTACTGCAGTGAAATGAATCAAGAGTATCATATTCAGTTAGAAAATATATTTTAATCATAGCTATGAATTAGGCCGAAATAGTCTGCCAGATTTTGAAATTATGCTTTAATGTGGAATTGAAGATTGAAAAGATCTTGAAGAGTTAACATTAGTCTGATGAATACTCACCTGCATCAAATTTCATCTTTCAAATTTTGTTTACTATTAGCTAGCATAAAAATTATTAACTCCCTTTTACTTGTTGCTTTTAAAGAGCTCAGTGACTGATTACATGCATGGCCACAGTACAACATAAAAACCAACTAAGTTTGCATTGCAGTTTGAAGCAGGTGTTTGTCACTAGGAAGGCTCATAAGATTTAATTCATCAGTACTGAAAAGAAGAATGGGAGGCACAGTTGAGTTACTATACCACAGAGGTCTCGGGAAGCTAGGGTTCTGTTTTTACACTTACAAATCCACATTTAATTTTTGGTCTGGGCCTGTAAAATGGGGAAAATAGCCAATACACAGTGTAACCTTGAGAAAGCTGCTTGAACTGCTGAAAATCTCTGTTTGTAGTTTGATAGTTTGAAACTTCCTGTAGCACCCTGTTCTTCCCTCTTTCCTCCATACTACAAAATAAGATGCAAACTTTATAAGGCAATTTCTAACACTAACTTCGCAAATACAGTGAAGTATTTTTTCAGTCTGAAAGTTTTGCAGTGTATTTTCAGAGTGCTCCAGCAAGTGTGATGTTGGTGGTTTCAACTACATCATCTAGCAAAATGACACTGCATAAGGAGTTGCTGTGGCATCAAGTTACATCTGCAAAAAGCTAACAGTATTGCCTGCTCTTTGCATTTGGATAGTTCTGTTTATAGATTTTTACCAGAGAAGCAGTAACAACAAAGATGATACAACAAAAGGACCTCCCTGCGTGAAATCTTACCCCCCATGCAAATGACTGCAACAGATTTAAAAGCAGCCCAGGTATCTTCATTCCTGGCTATAGGAACAAAAGTCTGCCCTCCAAAAACACCTTGACATCTAACCCCTGCTAATCCTACATTTTTGCTTGGACCCAGTTTCTAGACTTCTTGCCAGGATCCAGTTTACAGGCTTCTCAGCTCCTTCTGTCTTTGGTACAGGCTTTTTGTGATGTTCTACTTTTTAGCTGGTGTTGTCATATATCTGCCAGATTTCCAGACAACTGCTGACGTCTGCAAATCCTGAACAAGTGTTTGTTGTGCCTCCACAAAGCAAAACTAATGTGTGCTCTGTGACACCAAGCGTGATGTAGAATTTTTGCTCCTGTCCTTTCTTATTTTCATGCCAGCTGCATCTCCTGTTCCTTTGTTGCATCTATCATATACAAATAATGTGATAGATTTTCTTAAATTTAATTTTTATTTTCTTTGATTGCATTCTGTTATTTTTGTTGATGATGGGAAGGCATCAAGTAGTTTATACTAAGGGTATCCATATAGCACAAAATAAGTATTTTGAAAAACATTTTTGTAATCAATGCTGGTAGTTTTATAAGAGGCGGATGGTTTATTGGTATGTAAGACCTCTGTTATTTTCCCTTGATCAGGTAGAAGATTTTTACTTCCTCATTAATGGTGGTGTAAAGCAGAAGCACAGTGAATGTGAGTATGAATAAACATGTCAGCGTTTGCATCTTTTGTAATTTCAGAGTGATTTTGAAGTGCTGTTTTTCTTACGTGACAGATTCATTCCACAGTTAGGAGTATTTGTCAGTACTAACAATTAGAAATCAACTTACCCTGCCTGTGATACCAACTGATCAGAGAAAGGAAGTCATATATGAGTTGCAGTAGGCAATCAGTTATGTGGAACAAATATGACTGACGTACAGTAGGAATGTACTTGCAATATGTTGAATTATCACTAGCACTGGCTGAAATAGAACTGTGTTAGTAACTGGACAAATGGAAAATATGCACTGTAAATTCATCCCATGTCTTCCAATGAGAAACCAAATGAATCAGTCAAATAGCTAGTTTGCTATAAAGAGTTTACTGAAATAGATACTTCTTTTTTTAATGATAGTGACCTTATTTGAGTACTCTTCTATAGCAGGACTCCACTAACAGGTCAGAAATTTTATACATGAAAAGAAAACATAAAATGAAAGAGTGAAAGTAAGTCTACTTCAGATGCTTTTGAATGTAAAAGTTAAATATATCTATTCATACATTCAGTAAGCAAACACAAAAGGGATTGTATAACTTCCTGCTGTCCTTTCTCAGATGGCTTAATATTTATTCACAGTGCTTTATATATCATACATTATTTGTAAGATCATAAGTTCTTGTCTTTCTTTTTATGTCATAGTTTGTTATGTAGCAGTTACAGCAAGTTAATTAAGTCTTGTTTTTTTTTTTTTTCTTTAAGAACTGGTAGTACGATCTTCCACTCTCGTGAGTCTTAGACAGTACTAAAATAATTAATAAAAGATAATTGCATTCCGCAACTGAAACATCACAGCAGTTTTCTCAGAACACCATCTTTAGCTCCTGTAAATGTTCCAGATCAAGTAGCCAGAAAGCTGATTTCATTAGAAAACCAAAATAGCAACAATCAGGGAGAGCAAGTGGAGGGGCCTCACAGTTTGCAGATACCAAAAATACAGAGACTTGAACTAGCCAGAAAGTGGTTTTTTTTTAAAAGAAAGCAGCCACAGTCAGTTTTCTGAAGCACATCTGCTTTTGTAATGCATGGCTTACATAGAACTTGCCACATGTGGACCACAGAGCATTTTATAACAGAGGAATTTATAATAATTTCTGTTTTACTGAGTTTCAGGGAAAGAAAGTGGGTTTAACTAGCAAGGACCAGCTTCACAAGAATTCAGGACCTTGGCTTTCAGGCAAATGCCCTTTTTGCAAGACCCAAAGTCTCTCCTAGGCAAATAATAGCATTAAATACTCTTTGATTTGCACATTAGCTTGTGCTAAGCCTGTATTTTAAGGATATTCTCTACATGAAAAGGTTGGGTTTGGATTTAGTGTTCCTGGAATCACATGTTGTCTTAATGCAATGCGCTATGAGATAGAGACCTGGAGTTCTGCACAGTTTGTCCATGAGGGGCTTTTAAGTAGTAACAGAAGTAACATCAGAGAACAGATCAATCCCAAATGATTAAAATAATAATCATAATAAAATATATATATATTGGTCTCCTGGAAGATTTAAGTTAGCCCTCTACAGAGCCTGTATTGGTTCTGTATCCAGCAAACTCCCAGGCTAACGGATGACTATGCATTCTCTTTGTTTCAGAACTAATAGAATAAATTTTAGTGAGAACTGTAACAGTGAGATTTTTAGAGGCAGGGCATTTGCTATTTTTCAAATGTACATCAAAAAAGCATACAGATGTAGACGAAGTCTTCTATTTACTTCACTGGTACAAACTCCAAATTGGGTCTGAAATACACGGAATTACATTAGTTTTGAGCAGCATTGCATAGGTACAACTTCAGGATAAACTGATTGTTAGAGGTAATTTAATCTATGATATCTTCATTATTGATGATGGTGATAGAGAATACACCAGTCTATTTCTCAAATTTTATTATACAGTTTAATTAAGATCATATAATTAAAATGAAGTGACAGCAGTTTAGCAATCCTGAAATCTCATTTTTATGAAATTACTTTAAAGACCAGGAATGCACTTAAATCTGTTTCTTCATTTCTGAAATTGAAAACCTTAAATTACTTTTAATGTTTTATGTGGAAACTGAAGATAACTACTACTTGTAGCTTCAAAAGAGCCAGACCGTGTCATTATGGATGCCTTTTTTCTGTGTTCCAGGCTGAAGGACAATGGAAGCGAAGGTGCAGCCTCAAAAAAAGGCATCTCGATCCATTTCGGGAGTGGGCCTGAAACAGGGGAAGAACTGAGAATGCCAGAGCATCTCCTTGCTATCTTTTGTTGATCTCCTCTTTCAGTTTCACTAAAGCTGATTTCAGAGAAGAGAAATCTGATAGTAAGTATCCAGCGGCCAAGTTAAGTGCATGGTTCTTGAGTGCTGAATTATCCACAGCTGCTTACCGTTAATAGCTATGAGCCAGACAGGACAGGACTGGTGGGACAGTGAGCTGCCTGTCTCCACAACAACATAGGGAATGTCCAAACTTAAAGCCATTATTTTCCTCAGTGGTACGGTATTTTGAAAGAATATTGCATAGCTTAAGATAATTGTATGTGTCCATATAACCAGCAAGAGACAGGAGCAGCAGGTGAAACTATAGCACAGCAATGCTGAAAGGCATTGTTTTGAATCCTGCTTATGAAAGAAGAGTCACTGATACTCTGCAGCCAAAACTACATCCAGTTTGATGCTTATCACCTTGTGGACTAAATTTTCCATTCTGATTGGACAGTTTTGAGACATTTGAAAGGTTTTAGATTTTCTCTGATACATCCAACAGTACTGGCTCCAGTTTTTATTATTTGGTGGTGAATCCAGCTCTGGATAGCAAAACATTACTTTGCTTGCTGAGGCTTCTTGAGAGTCTTTCATGTAAAGAATGCCCCTGTATCCCTTCATTTTGACATCTGCTTCAAAGGCACTGGGTTTCTTTCAGAACTATTTTGCATGGTAATGAATGCTTTTGACAGTCTTGTCTGAGGTAGCCATTACTGAGATTTAGCACCATGTAAAACACTTCACTACTTTCAAAAGCTTTATTACAGGTGTGTAACAAATACTCATATAAGAAAGCCTATGAAGCATAAATTCCATATGAGTTATAAAATATGAGTTATGAAGCTGGTTTTGATCTTATTATCTTGTTGCTAATCCTCTGCTAATCCACTTTTCTTATTTTTTTATTGTGTGGGGTTTTTTTTCTTTAGCACCACAGTGAACATTTTGGTTTTGACCAGAAGCGTCGCCTCACCAATACATCTTTTGCATGTTACTACTATATTTCTACTTTGTCACTTAGGAAAACATTGACTCTGTCTTGTAACCAAGGTAGTATTTATAAATGTACTTGAACAGTAACTGAAACTAGGGCATGCAAACAGGTAATGTACCTGTGTCATGTTTTGCTGTAGATATTCAGGTGGCATAATTTTACATATTGTCGTGGTTTAAACCCAACCACAAAAGCTCGTTCACTCCTTCCCCCCCTTCTTGCCTTCCCCTTGCTCCTGGAGGGACGGAGAGGAGAATCGAAAAGAATGCAACTCCCATGGGTTGAGATAAGAGCACTTTAGTAACTAAGGTATCACACAAATCACTACTGCTACCACCAATAATAGTAATGATAAAAGAAATAACAAGAGGAAAGAATACAACACCTCAACACCAGCCAACCAATAACTCACCCTACTCCCCCCAGCCGAGCACCGACTGATACCTCGTCCAACCCTGCAGTCCCCCAGCCCTGCCGGGTAACTCCCCGTTACATCCTGGGCATGACGTGCTGTGGTATGGAATACCTCTTTGGTCAGTTTGGGTCAGGTGTCCTGTCTCTGCTTCCTCCCAGCCTCCCCTCATCCCTGGCAGAGCATGAGGCTCAGAAAGTCCTTGGCCAGACCAAACATTTGAGCAGCAACTAAAAACATCGGTGTTATCAGCTCTCTTCCCAGGCCAAAAAATGAAAACATAGCACTGCACTAGCTACTAAGAAGGAGAAAAATGACTGCTACTACTGAACCCAGGACACACATATATATAAATATATTGCCACAGATGAAAATGTGGTTTTAAGGGACATAGGAGAAAAAATATCATATTTTTAGGACGTTTCAATGTTTAAAGAGGAATTTCACCCACCCCTAATGTATAAGGAAAAATGAATTGATGGTAACAGCTATAGGCTGCATGTAGGTTTCTAGTCAGGCTGCTCCTTGTCTTCCTCCCTGGGACGCCACTGCAGCCCGCTGAGAGCTTTTTCCCAAGCTCTTTTCCCCGAGCCCTCCGCCGCTGCAGCCACAGGCAGCGGCAAACGTGTCTTCTGCGCGTCGCGCCAGGCTGCAAATGCGGCAGCTCCACCACGGTGGCAGTGTCCGGTCCGGGATGCGCGCCGCCCCCCAAGCTCTCTGCGCGCCCTGCTACCACGGCGTCGCTGCCGGCAGTGCGCAGGCGCAGCTGGCGAGGCTGGGCGCGCGCCGGACCGGGGCGGGGGGGTGGGAAGAGACGGTTGCGCGCGGACGGGCTCGGACGTGGCAGTCGGCTGAGTGTGCCTGAGCAGAGTGGTGCGGCTCCCAGGTAACAGTCCTAACAGTCACCCCGGTCTCGCGGCCCATCGCCAGGGCTTGAGCGGGCGTGCATCGTGTGTGCTCCTTCGGGTGCAGAGTGGGGGATCGGGCCGTGCCGGCAGCGCGGCGCTGGGGTGAGTGGCTGCGGGGACGCTCAGGGGCCCGCCATGCGGGGGAATGGGGGCCTGCGTGCAGCAGCAGCAGGAAGGTGGAGGAGCTGCACCCTACCTGAATAGGGCGGGGAGGCCGCTCGTTTGGGACGCTGCCCCTGAAAGCCGGCTCGGCTGGCAGGTGTCCTGCGTGGAGCGGGGAGGTGGGACCGACCAGGTAGCGAGACCTGTTGCGATGCTGTAGTGACTGAAAATTCTTGGTTAATGGGGGCGGGAATGCTAGCTAAATGCAGGTTTTGCACTGGATTGGAGTAAATTTAAGCATGTGTCTTGACAGCTTGTTCCAGAATGTGTTATTAAAAGATGCACGAAACGTCATGTGTGTAGCTATATTGCATTTTGTATATATGTGTGTGTGTGCATACATAGATGCACAAACCCTGAAGACTGCCAAATTGAGACTGCAGCATGCCTTCGGGAGGGACAGCACCTCTGATAATATGCTACAGTTTCTCTTAAGAGATAAGAAGTTATTAGTTCTCCTTATGTTGACCAAGAATGTGATCCTCTGTTTTTGACTCTATTGTATATATGTGTGTAGTGGAGTTTACATCTTCATAGATATATCAGTGCAGTAGAACACTGCATAGGTATAGTAACCCTGTGAGACACAAAAAGATGACAACTGATTCTGTAACAGGGGTAAATTAAATTGTGGAGAAGTGTGGTCATTACTGTTGTTTCTCAGTCTGTGGGGTGCAGGGTAAACTAGTGTACAGAGAGAGGAAGAATAAGGTTTACATGTCCTTCTGTGTAGTGACTCTTGTAGTAAAAAAACCCAGGAAAAGGTCTGGGTTTAGCAGATCCTCTGATATTTCTTACCCAGTTTCCTGAGTGAATCTGTAGGTCTCTTGTTAGAACCTGTTAAACCTTGTTAGAACCTTGTTAAAACCCTAGGTGATCAGTTTCAATTGATATTTTGGCTGGTGCCTGCAAACTATTTTTATTGTGTGTTGGTATATATACATATCTTGAGAAGGGATTAAATATGTTTAATGTTAAATAGAATCTGGAACTACGTTGAATAACTGACATAATTTTGCTTATGGTAGGAATTCCTGTCTCTTCGTCACAACCTCTGTGTGTTTATGCAGTCTGTGGGAAGTTTGACGTGGCAAGATTTTTTTCCTTTTTTTTTTTTTCGCTTGTGTGTGACTAAGTAAGCAGTGGAGGAAGTCATTTCCCCTGAATGCTGTTGCAGCTAAAGGCGTTGGCTGTCATAGATGCCCCAAAGCGAAAATTTCTTCTGTTATATGGATATAATATGTATTTGTGCCTTTGTAATTTTGTAGGTTATTTAGTGCTGACTTTCTGTCTTTTAGGACAACTGAAGTGCACACTGCCACGTCTTTTCTGATGTGGCTGGAGGAAGGAAGAAAGTACAGCTGGAAGCATGAACCCTCTCTGTTTAAATGTTGTTTTTATTCTTCCTATATTTGCCTTTTAACCAAGAAGACTGTTTTGAGAACAGTTTGAGACTTTCCTTTGACTTTTTTTCCACCTGCACAACTATTACTTACAGTTTTTTCTCTCATGGGCCTGGAAGAGGTCAATACCATTCAAATAAATTCAGTGATTTGTTTAAATTAATGCAGTATGTGGTAGTGCTGAGGAAGCTAAGCAAGTAAGTAAGCAAGCAAGAAAAACCACTAGTTTCCCCTGACTTCCAGGTCCCTTTTTTTTTTCCCCATCAGATGTCTTTTGTCTTTTTTTGTGCATGAATACCGTTCACAGCCTTTTAAAACGTTTGAAGAGTAATAGCCGGTGTCACTTTCTCTTTTGCAGATTTTTAAAGAGGACCCAGTACTTGGAATGAGAATATTGTGATCATGAGTCAACAGGGTTATGTTGCAGCTCCTCCATATTCCCAATCCCAGACAGGAATAGGAGGCTTTTCTTCAGGTTTTGGACCACCTAATTCTTCACTTCATTATGGGCATTATGGGGACCCTAACTCCTCCTGCTCAGCACCTGAACCAGGTATGAATTTGGCTTATGTGTGTTTTTGGAGTCTACTTTCCTATAGAGGCATTTTGCATCTCTCTTTCTTATTTGTGTGAACACAGAATGCTCAATTTTACGCTGCTGCTGCTGCAAGAGGGTCCTGCACTACCTTTATCTGTGTTGTTGATGCTCAGATGTTGATGTAAGATGCATGGTAAAGTTCACAGCCTTCATGTGTGAATTTCATTGTCCAGGAAGCAGTAGGCACCAACACTTAATCCTGTATTATGAGTGATACAGACTACAGACAAATACAAAACAAGTGATTTCTGGGAATAGAGAAATATTTCTCAATTCATATGTGTTAATGGCAAGGAAGGTCTCAGAAATGGACAAGAGACCTTTGTCCTACTGAATTCTTGAGCACAAACTTGCCTATGAGAGTGAGCTGATGTTCTCCTGCTTGCTTACTGGATGGTGTATTTGGATAATGCTTGGTAAGTAGAGACCATTTGCTTTATAATCATTTAGGAGACAGTTACTTTCTTTGAGGAAGAGCACACTTGGGTACAAGCAAATTACAAGCAAAGGAAATACTCCATTTATTTCTACCAGCGTAATCATGCTACAGATAATGTTACTGGCATCCAACAGATACATTGTCTTGTTTTGTTGGCTGTCCTTGTCTCTCCTTTGCTCTTCATTAATTTCAACTTGCAATATGTGGCTTCAGGTCTTTCAGGAAACATGAGTATATGGTTGTGGAAGCTTACAAAAATAATAATTTGAAAGTATGGAATTCAAGTCTTTGTTGCTGTCAGATATGTTGGTCTGATTTCAGTAAAGCATGCTAGACTACTGAGTTGGGGCTGTCTAAAATATCTAAAAGAGTAAAGTTTCCTCTTCATTCTAAGTCTACTAATATATGTAACCAATATAGGGAGGCACCATCTCAATGTTTTGCCTGATGTCACGGGGGGAAATTAGTTAAAATAGCAAAGATGTCCAAAATAAGGAATCTGAAAACATGTATTTGTTAAAATTTTAATAACATTCAAGTTATAAGTTACATTAAAATTTATTTGAGATGGTGGAGTAGTGTAATGACAAAAGTAACTATCCAAGTGTATTGAGGTTTTTCAAATATTCTGTGGTGTCCTCAATTTTTTTGTTCTTCGTGTTTATCCAGTTTCTTTAAAACTTCTTATTAAAGACAGCAGGAGTTGTGCTGCCTTAATCCAATGCTGAATATAGTAAAAAGATAGAACTGCTCGTGGTAACTGGCTTATTAGAATGCTTGGGAAAAATACCACTTTTGGTACCAAACAATTTTTTATGTTAATTTAAAGGAAAATACGTAAAAAAAAATACAGGTTGAAAAGCGTGTTTATTCAGCACTGCTGTTTGCATAAGTAATAGTCTCTTCATAGTCACCTTGTAAAGATTGTTCCAAGTTTTCTTTCTGACCAAGATCTCTGAAATCAAAGGAACCTCTTGATTCTATTTCTAAAGATAACTGAGTGACAGCGAATTACCTGTATCCCAAATTGAATCGGAGGGTCTGTTTGTTCATTCTTGCTTCTTACTGTTCCTCTTGGGTTCTTTTGCTGAAAAGTTACTAACTACTGTTTGCTTCCTTTTTACTATGTTCTTTTTCTTATCTGCTTCTCTAGCTGACCAAAATCGGTTATTTGTTAACACAGAATTAGTGAGGTTGAAAGGGATCTCTGGAGGTCATCTGTTACAACTCCCCTGCTCAATCAGTGCCACCTAGAGCTAGTATTCTTATTGTTAGAACAGGGCCATATGCTTGTATTTCTTAGCTATCTTATGCTTTCTTACAGGGTTCGTATGTAAAAGTACATCTTCTTTTGCAGGTGTGCCAAAATCAACTGTGCCTTTTGGATCCTCAGCTTCTGTTGGGCCTCCACCACCTGGTACACATCAATTCAGCCAGACCAACTCTCAAAATGGGCCCAGTACACCAGAGCAGCAACCACATAGGTGACTTTCAAGAATTAATACATGAGATCTAAGCTATTTGACTGCTGTTACCTCTCTTTAGCTGCTTCACTGACATTTAAGTATGGCATCCCTTTAATTTTCAGTAGTTCTGACTTAACTCCAGTTCTGAACTGCATCTTCTAGTTTGGTTCCTTGTGTTAAACTGCCAGATCCTACAGTGTGATCTGTAGTCTCATTAAATTCCATTTGACAGAAAACTCTTTATCATGCATTGTTTGGGTTTTTTTAGTCTTCTTTCTTGATCTTAGACCCATTGCTTCAAAGCAATATCACAGTGGTTATGTTGCAGGTAGTTGTAAGTGGGTAAATATGCTTAGCTCTTATATTTAGTTCTCTCAAATATTAATTATTTTGCTCACCTCCCAGGAGTGGCAAAACTAGTTTGCGTACCTTCAGCAATTTTAGTTTTAGTGAACTTGACACCAGTTAACAACATTATTTTAGTTGGTTGAAGTCTTAATCTGCTTTTGTGCTTTTTAGTTGTGTAGTTATTACTGTTCAAAAAACCCATGTGTATTTTACTGGTTATCAAAATAGGAAATCCTGTGTGTTGGCTCTGTGTTATCACTGTGTAAAGGAGGACCTGAGGAGACTGATAATCAGTTGTGGAAGACAATGTACTAATGCATGGGGAAAAGTGGTTGGTGTCCTGAAGATGAAAAGACAAGGTGGCCAGAGTCAGAATGACATGACCAATCCAGCAAAATACTGATTCTTTTTCCTAGCTTCCAGTCAGTTCCCTGACAGATGCACACTACTGTTTTTCACCTAATCTTATAGAATCATAGAATAATTAGGGTTGGAAAGGACCTCAAGATCATCTAGTTCCAACCCCCCTGCCATGGGCAGGGACACCTCACACTAAACCACTAAACCTGAGGTTTTATTCCCAAATTGCTAAAAGCTGCTGTTTTAGGTGAGGAAATTTCCACATCAAAATTTCAAGTGAATTCTAATTCTCTTGAAATGGATAGGCCCCTCCTCAGTTTTAGAAGTACTCCTAGGAAAATCAGTGTAGATCTTCCCTGGGAGATAGCCTGAGTTCTTATTTTTCCAGAACAATATAGTCTGGTAGAAAATATTTTTATATGCCACATGTGAGTTACTACTTTCTTTTCTTCAGTCTTTTTCTTGCATTCATGTTTTTCTATATCTGATAATTGTGAAGCAATTTTTCCCTACCTGCATCTTTTTGCTTCTACTAGAGGGAACTCCTTAACAGTTTCTCACTTCATTTTCTTCTCTTCACAGATTTTTCTCCTAATCTTCTTACCCCTTCCTGGTAGGGAATCCTCTTTTATAAGCATGGAAAAGGGATGGAGTAGTGCGATATGTTCAGAAGCTTGTGTTTCTTAATCTTCAAGCTTTCATGTAGTTAATTACCACTGTCTCTTTGCCATAGCATGCTTGCTCTTCTTTGTTTCTAACAAGTATGCAAATAAACGTGTACATCTTGGTTTTGTTTTTTTAAACAAGTGTACAATTCTGTGTGCTTCATGACTATTTTAGTTCAAGTTCTGAGCAGAATGTGAGCAAGCTGTCTTAAGGGTTTGCCTGTCCTAATTAGTTTGTTCAGCACCACCCTATGATTGACTGATTTAATCTTTTGCATAACTGCAGTAATTTTTCCCCTTAGGTTTCAAGGCCCTCCACCTCCATGCAACTCAAGACTTTCCTATCCTCCCTACAGTCATCGGTCACAACCAGCCTACCCAAATACTACATCCACTTCATCTACAACACAACTTGCTAACAAGCTCGACAGTATGCAGATAAATAGCTACGGTAATCAGTTTTATGTGATTTGATTGACTTTTTCCTATCATCTTATTCTTGTTTTGTCCCAGTGTGTAGTTCAGTTTTTAATCTAAATTTATTTGCATTTATTTTGAGGTTAAAACATCTCAAACCTAAGCCATGAGGTAAAGATGGGGTCATGTGATTCTTCCATGTAAATCACTTCCCACTACTAACACTCTGGTTATATCTGCTTTTCCTGAGTATTTCCTGATGAAATTTGCCATTTTATTTAAAAGGAGTGGAAATTATGGTGGTCAATATCTTTGTAGGATATGTGTGAAGGTGAACTTCTCAGTGCAGGCTGCACTGATGGAAGTTCGCTGTCCCTACCCTGGCTTTTTGAGTTGATGACTTGACTAGAATGAAACCTGTATAACTGCCGTGGGTTTGACCTTCTGTTTGTAAGATTGCTTGTGAAAACTTAGACGTTCTTCACCTTAGATTATTTTAGACTGTGATTCACCTTGATGTACTGAACTGCATTTGCACAATTAACTCAGACCTTTTTATACGGAGTGAAGTGAGGTGCACCACCTCTAGAGTACTTCACATACAGCAATTCATATTATTTAGAGCAAAATACTTCTTCAGCAATAACTATGCCTTCAGCAATAACTATGTAAAGTATAATGTTCTTGCTCATCATGGGAGGCTGACATACCCTTCAGACCACTGAAGACATAGATTCCTTACAACTTCTGTACAACACAGCTTCTGTGTTGGGTTTTGTTCTTCTGATTTTTCCTTAGCCGTAAGTCTGAGTTGGTCTAACTTGACAGAGTGCTGAAACTAACAGCTTGTAAAGCCACAGGAGTGGTGTTTGGACCAGCAAGTACCTGAGCTTGTTTTGCATGTGATTACTTTTTTTTTTTTTTTTGTTAACATGTCTGACAGGAGATGCATTTTGATATTTGTATATTAATACATTGGTCCTTTTGCTCCAAGCCTAATTTTAGTTATTGTTTTAGCTTTCTTGAAAATTGTGTTTCTGTAGGCTTTAAGGGGGAAATATGACTAAAAAATGTAGGTTTTGTAAAGTAATAAGTATTACTTTAATTAATCAAGTATTATTTACTTGATTGTAACTCTCAAAACATCCCCTCTGTCTGTATTTTCAGGGTTCTCGATTCTAATTGGAATCTGGATCTTATCACCAACAAACTGTTCCTCACCAATGTGCACAAAATAATTCCCACGTTTCATCTTTTAGCATCAAAACCAGAAATGGTTTTAAACAAGATAAAATGAATGGATTTATCTTCCATCAAACATGTCATGTTGAAATGCAAATGGCAGACTAACAAAAACATGCCACATAAGAGAAATGTATTATTTTATTAAGCAAAAAGAATGTTTTGAATTATGAAATTAAATATTATTTCAAAAGCAAATTGTGATTTTTGTGTATTCTAATCAAGAATTGCCAGAGGCTGGCTTCCTTTCTCTTTCCCCATACACCCCAGCTGGAGGGTTTTATTGAAAATAGAGCCAAAAGAAATAAAATTGAATGTCTGAATCAGTTCAGAGTTAAACTATGAGGTCAGATTTGTTATGTGAACAGGGATTCAGAATCCCCATAATGCAGCATTGTCAGTGTGGGATACAGTACTGCTTAGGTGTTGTAAATGTACTAAGAAAAAACAGAACACCTTCCACATAGAGTTGATAGTAGGTTTTTGGTTCTGACTCAGCTGACATAGTTTCTTATTCAGGTCCTGGCACTGCTCCAAGCCTTCTCACGTCTTCTGGGCATCCAGCATCTTTTCAGGGTCCACAACTATCACCTCCACCAGCCCAGCAGCAAGTTGCTTTACCACCTGGATCACAGGTTCCTCCACCAGCAAATAATCTTAATGGCCTTTGTGCTCAACCATCGTTGCCTCCTATAGCCAGACAAGATGGAATCCCTGGACCTGTCTCCCCAAATCCTAACTTGCAGCAGCTTTCAGCACACTCTTCAGGACCTGGATATCATCCTCAGCAATGTAAGGAAGGATGCTTATGTAATTGAAAACAAAACACACATGGAGAATCACTAGTGTAATTGTAACCATTCATGGTTGATGTTCTGCTGAATTGGAAAAATGAAAATTTAGTAACCTTATTGTAGTATGGAAAGGTTTGCATTGTCAGTACATTCAAGGCAGACCATGCTTCTGCTCAAAAGTTTAGCACCTTGTTCAGCCTGTAACAAGAAAAAGGAGATGAATTTGGACCAGGAACAGAATTCTTTGGTTAAAGTCATAACATATTAAATGAAGGTGTTTTTCTTACACTTCGTAAAGATGCAGGTTGCTCTCTGTCTTACGGTGTTGTCTGTCATAAGCAGCTTTGAAAAATGCCTTACAGCAATTAAGAATTGTAAATGAATGCAGTTATTTCACCTAATGTAGATGAGGAAGGCAGTTATTTTGGCAACTAAAAAGCCAGCTAACTAGACCAGTTTACATTGACTGATGTTAGGGGAGAGATTCTCACTAATGTAATGGTCTGCTTTTAGTAGCTGTGGTAATCTCTACTAACTTACTTGACATCTACCTGCAAACATTGGAACCAAAGTCTTACACTTGCCTTTAAAACACAGACTGTACATATGAGCTAAAGTGATCCTTTTCTTTTACATGCTGAAAACAGAAGGGAAGGATAAGTTGCATTTAGCTGAGTGAGAATGAACTGTATAGCAAAATACATTATTAAAAATTGATAATGCAACTTAAACATCTGGGTTGGGTCAATCTCAGGCACAGCTACAGGTTGGGCAGAGAAGAGATTCAGAGCAGCCCTGCGGAGAAGGACTTGGGGGTGTTGGTCAATGAGAAAATGAACATGAGCCAACTTCAGTGTGGCTCACAGCCCAGAAAGCCAACCGTATCCTGGGCTGCATCAGAAGGAGCGTGACCAGCAGGTCAAAGGAGGTGGTCCTACACTTCTACTCTGCTCTTGTGAGACCTCAGTTGGAGTATTGTGTGCAGTTCTGGTGTCCTCAACATAAAAAGGACATGGAACTGTTGAAACAAGTCCAGAGGAGGGCCACGGGGATGATCAGGGGCTGGAGCACCTCCTGTATGAAGTCAGGCTGAGAAAATTGGGGCTGTTTCACCCTGGGGAAGAGAAGGCTGCGTGGAGACCTCATAGCAGCCTTCTGGTATCGGAAAGGGCCTATAAGGGTGCTGGAGAGGGTCTCTTCATCAGGGACTGTAGTGACAGGACAAGGGGTAACAGGTTTAAACTGAAACAGGGGAAGTTCAGGTTAGATCTAAGGAAGAAGTTCTTTACTGTGAGGGTGGTGAGGCACTGGAATGGGTTGCCCAGGGAAGTTGTGAGTGCTGCATCCCTGGCAGTGTTCAAGGCCAGGTTGGACAGAGCCTTGTGTGACATGGTTTAGTGTGAGGTGTCCCTGCCCATGGCAGGGGGGTTGGAACTGGATGATATTAAGGTCCTTTCCAACCCTAACTAATCTATGATTCTATGATAAATGAATTGTCATTTTTAACTCTGCAGCAAACTATGGTCCTCAGATGGCAGGGTCTCAACTGTCTTATCCTGGTGCTTTTTCTGGGGGTCCAGCACAGCTCTCAGGCCCACAGCAGAAGAAGCTTGATCCTGACTCTATTCCCAGCCCAGTAAGTAATGTGGCACTGTTGTTTTTATGAAAGTAAATTTCTGCTGCATTTAAGATAGAGGGATGACAATGCTAATATTGTATTTGTTTTAGTTGGTGGGGTTTTGTTTGTTGGGGTTTTTTGGTTGGGGTTTTTTTTGGCTTGTTTTGGGTTTTTTTGAACATAAAATTGCGCTTACATGGCTTTGTTTGCAAGATCTGTTCTAATTTTTGCAAGTTCTTAATGATATGCAATTTTATACTCTGTGCTGTCAGTTTTGGATGAATTAGTGCATAATGGTAGTTTTAGTACTGAAGAGGCTTTATGACTATCTAACATGGGACATTTAATAGGAATTGTCGAATGGATTCTTAGTATGAATGCATACTAAGATGTGCAGTACTGAAGGATTACTTGCATTCACTGCAACTAATCACGTTTCCCTTTCACTCTGGAAAGTTTGAAGCCTTAAACTTGTAACAGATATGTAAAGCAGGATTTGTGCAGAATCCAGGTACAAGAACTCAAAATGGAAATGGTGAGAAGTCCCATGCTCAAAAGGCTCTTCACTCTTTGATTTCGGGAGTTTCCCAGGCATCTAGAATCATTTGCCTTAGCATCCTTCTAGCTGTTGCAGCCTTGTAAAGATTTCAGTAGCTTCAAATATACTTAATGCTTAAGCTTCATACAGGTTGAAGAGGCTCCAGCTGTTGAAGCACACCTGAAAATGTACTGGTGAGACAGTGTCTCTTAGCATGGTGTTAGAGAAAACTAGGTTATGGTTGTGTCTGTCTATCTTAAATAAAGTAGTCTAAACTTCACAGAACAGCTGATTGAAACAGAAAGCACTGAACTCATGGGGAAAACACATTTTGATGCGCACGCACACTGGTTCTGCCTATCATCCAAACTGGTCAGAAAGGTCCTTAGAGAGCTGGGAGTCTTGAAGCAGGCTGTGTCCTGCAGCTTTGACCTAGAACTTTCTGCTTAGAGAAATACATTAACCACCACACTGTAAGCTAGTCTGGGTGAAGGAATCTTCCACTTCTCTGCTGAGGCAGCATTGCTGTACAGGAAAGAATACAAGTTCCAAAAAGATGAGGAAAAAGCATTTGTGTAAAAGGCCTGACACTGTATATAGGGAGCAGCTCTGCTTCCTTAAATTGTGATATTCTTTTGTCCTTCTAGAAAAGATTTTTTGTTTTATCCAGTGATGGCTTTGATGTGAAATCCCCAAAATGTTGAGAAAATTCTTGTCGATAACCACTTAGAGATTAATATGACAACTGCAATTGCCTTCGTTAAAAGTAATTTTCTAGTTAAATGTAACTAAAAGCCATTGTATGAAAAAACTAAAGTGAGTGTCTGTGTAATTAACAAATGTCCTTAATAGGTCAGTCATTCCTAGCTGTTTCAGTATGGTATTTCTTGGATGAGAAGGGTAGTACAGTCTTGTCTAATCAAAAAAAAAAAAAGAAGGGTGGAGAAAGGGAGGTCTGGTGTGAACGTGTGGACTGATGTCCTGTTTCAATTATGCAGGTAGAATAAACAGCTTTAACTGTGACAGCGATGTTAAAATAGGGTAAAAGGTTTATATAAGCAGCACAGAGAGGATCAAAATGACATGTTTAAAAGAAACATGATCTGGGTCAAGGTCTGTAAAGGGCATAAAGCTAATTCAGAATGAGTAACTAATATAACCATGTATATTTCTCTTGTTATATTTACATTATGTAATTACAGTAGTGTTGCCAGATAAATTTTCTTCTTATCTGAGCCATCATTGTTTTATATTTTTTCCTATGCTGGAGGTTGATACATGCTCTGAAAACATCTATGAAAACTAGCATACTGGCTTTGTCAACAATTATTTCCAAGAACAGTGATGTATTTAGGTCAGTTAACTGCATGATACCATGGTACATTGATCCGCTGCAGAGCTAATTCTGAAAATGGTTTGCTTTCTTCAGCCAGTGGACCCTTTTAGTTCAAAACCTTTTTCCTTCTAATGCAAGAATTAGCAATAAGTATACAAGGCAGGGAAAAGTAATCAAACAGAAGATATAACAAGCTCTATAAGGAATGTATTGTATATTTAAATTGCAATACAAAAACTTCATTGGGGGAAAAAAATATTTACAAACCCCTGATTATATTTCCATGATGTTAGGAAATACCTCTTTGACAATGATCAATAGATTCTATGCAACTAATTTTGTTTTTCTTCTCTGTTTGCTTTCCAACAGAGGCTTCTGAACTTCCTATTATTAGAAATTCATGTGCAGTGTAAAGATACAATTCCATGGGATACCAGCAGCAGTGGCAAAGCCAGTTTCAGAAATTGCCTCATTCCTCTTGCCTCTTACAGCTGTTCAGCTATACTCTAAACCAGATTTCTGAAAAGACAGCTTCTTTGAGGGAAGAGGAGGAATAACGGTATCATCTCAGTGATCTGGTTTATGGTGTGGAACAAAATTCAGCCTAATCGAAACTTCAGTTATATCCTGAAAAGTATCGGACTTATACAGGATTAAGGGACCGTGCAGAAAGGACAGGGGAAGAAGTGTACGGGAGAGGAATCTGTTCAGAAGTATAGCCCACCTTCATGAGAATTTTATGACATGGCATTGTATATTGCTATAAACTAGGCTTCAATCAGAGTAAATATGTACATGATCAGAGCTGCCTCATTTTAATAAAAATTTCTGTGATTGCTCTCCTTTACTTTGTAAGAGGAAGCTCACAACAAGGTAGTCTGACCTAGAGAATGAAACGCCTGAACTCCAGTGTTGAAATACTATGTGATGGCCAGCAAGGCTTTTTTCAGGAGTTTAAATTGCTGCTTTCTAAATGGCAGTCCTGAAATACAGCTCAGCTAGGAAGGTGATCTACAATATATATTATCGTTTATTTCTTAACCATCCTGTGCATGGAACCTACTCAGGAGGAATGAGGGCTAGCCCCTCCTGCCATTGCAATCTGATCGGTTACCTCTGCATTCATTTATGGAGAGCAGCAGCTGGCACAGCTATGGTCATATAAAAGATAACCTGGTATATGTGGCATCTGAGTAAGGTCAAGCAACTTTGCACTTCAGTTTGATCTGTGAAAATAGAAGGCCGTAATCAGTAAGAAAGACTTATTTATACCATCAGTGTCCTCAATTTGTTGCCAGCCTCTCCTGAAATGGTCTGTCCTAGCATTCAGTATGATTAAGTAACTCATTTGTTAACTGTATATGTCTTATCCATCCCAATGTATAGTTTTACCCCTGAGTTCCAACAGGAAACTGCAGTTGTAAATAAGTTACAAATATAACTCAGCTCAGCTGCATATATAGTTTTCTGGTAAAGTGTCTCAGAAGCCTGAATTGTGATAGCTTTGTAGCACTGTCCACTCACACTGTCCTTGCTTCTTATTCATCAGATTCAAGTAATTGAAAATGATAAGGCTTCTAGAGGAGGGCAGATCTATGCTACAAACACAAGAGGACAGGTTCCTCCTCTTGTCACCACAGACTGCATAATCCATGACCAAGGTAACTGTCCTTGTTACTCATTTGGGAGTATTTCTAGGTGAAATCAAATTAATTTTGAAGAAAAAAAAACCCAACCAAACAAACCCACCTAAATTCTCAATTTTTTCATCTGAAAATTATGCTACTTAGTCTAAATCAGACATGAAATGGGCAACTCCCTTTAAAGAAAAAAGAGGTGGGGGAAGAGAGCAGGGATGGGGAAGTGGGAGTTGGTTTCTTATGCCTTGGGTTAACAACTCCTCTATCCTTCCTGTCCTTTAAAATAATATGAATAATTGAGACAAATCTTCTAAGTTAAAAATTTTCAAGGTTTTATACTTCCAGTTGAAAATGCTTTCTGAATTATTCTAAAATTTTAAAAGGTGGACACTAGAATAAGCACTGAGCACTGTTGCCTTTTAAGATGTGAATTATGGAAAATTCTAGTCAAGTGATAGGGGCAGCATACAAGCTGTCTAGTTGACTTTTTTTTTTCCTTTGGCCAATGTATCTGCCTTTGTCTCTGCCTAGAGCCTGGAAATACAATATTCCATGTGCTGCTCTTGACAGCAGACTTGATATTTTAATACAGATTAAACTGATGATATCATTTAGTTCAACATTAATTTATCGGTGTTTGGATAAACTGTATAAAATGTGCAAGCACATCAAGATACTTTTGGCATTATCTGTAATGCAGTTTTGATGAACAAAGAAATAAACTCCTTTCAAGAAACTGAGCAGAGCTACAGCTTTGTTAAAAAAGAAGCATAAGGAAGCAGATTTCTGAAATGTTGCCTTTCTGTGCCTAGCACAGTTTCTCAGAGGAAACTGAGCTAAGTGTGCTGCATAAGTGATGTAGTGATTTTAGCATACGGTATTTTGCAGGATAAATGAGCATAGTGATGTTAACACAGATACACTGTTTTCTGAATCAGAGCTAGCTCATTAGAGCAGTCTTAACAGTAGGTATCAGTCTGCAGCCTTTGTTTATATACAGTGCTGACATTTCCACTGGGGTTTTCACCCCTATTATTTTCTTTTAAGATCTTAGATATCACATGTTTCATACTAATCTCTACTGAGATTCTTATTACAAATAATTGTGGATTTTTTTCTTGATATGTTTAAATGTCTATGCTTTAAACTCAAACAGCAAGAAAAGATTTACCCACAGGGTGGGGCAATGGACTGACATATGCATAAAGCAGAGAGATGGGTAGATGCTTGCATGGGAGAAAAAGAAGGGTGTACTTATGTACTTGTTTCTTTATGTTTTGGTTTTGATTCTTCTGGTTTATGTTTGAGGTAGGCAGATTCCTTTTAACAGCCTTTCATTCTGCATGCTATGTTGGGTGTTCTAGGCCATGCCAGCCCTCGTTACATCCGATGTACTACCTACTGCTTCCCACTATCTTCAGATATGGCCAAACAGGCTCGTATTCCACTGGCAGCTGTCATCCAACCATTTGCTGTCGTTCCACCAAATGAGGTAAGGACTGACTGAATAGGCTTGTTTCCTAAATATTGCAGACTTGCTCTTTTCTGATTGCATTGGGAGTGAGGCTGGTTTACCTCTGTGAAGGAGTAAGACAGTGGAGAGGTATCAGAAGGCTACGAGGTACACTTGGGTCATGATAGAACTTAAAGGGATAAAAGTTTTTGTTTAGTAAAGGTACAAGAGTGATGACAGTGTAATCTGTAACATAGATTCCTGTTGTTCACCCATATTCCTCTAGTTCATGCCAGCTTTGTGGGATTCCTGCTCTGCTGGAACTCCATAGGTATAGGCAAAGACATTAAAAGAGGATGACCATAAACAGTATCGAGTTAGTTTCAAGACGTGGACAGTTACATTCAAACAGTGACATTTTTCCATTTAGTTTTTTATGTGTTTTTGTCTTCAAAAACTTCTCATAAAATGCATGCAGAGAAAAGCCTAATTAAAATTGCAAAGACTTTCAGCACTTGGTTTTGCAGTCTTTGATTTTTCTTTAACTTGTTTTAATATTTGTAAATTCCTAGGGTTTTGGTTTTTTTTAAATATGTTGAAAAATACCCAGATGTTGTTCTTTATCAGGATGGGTAACTTTCCCTAGCCTCTTTCTTGGAAGAGACTAAAATTACTTGACAAAATGTCTCTCAAAATTGGCAAAAGTCCAGTGTGGAAAATTTTAGTCTGAACAATTATGGCTTGTTAAAGTTGTAAGAACTGAAGTGGTGGTGTTACAGTAGGAAGCACTAGGCTGTCTTAGTTGAGGCAGTTTTTCCAATGCTTACCTCTTCCCTTAGTCTTCACTGCTGATTCCAAACTTGCTCTTAAGATCTTCTAATAAAAATGGTCTTCCATATGGGATTTATAACAACTTTAATTCTGAAAAGCCACTTAATTTGAAAGAACTGAGCTTTTTATAGTGGGTAAAATACATTCAAGGTCTTATTTGTGTTTCTGAATTTCCTAGTATGGTGTATTCTGCCTTGAACTAGTGACTGCGAGGCACAGAATGTTCTTTGTTTCAGAATATCTGATCTGTTTTATGGATTGTGCCTTTTGGCCTACAGGTGATGCTTATCGCATGTTATAGGGCTCAGTATAAAGTGAGTATAAAGTATCAATCTGTCTAATCTCTTTATCTCTTGATAAACAGCATGTTGTACATAGTAACTGTTTTAAATAATGTTTTTTCTTTTAGCCTTTCAGTGAATAGTTTCCCTTTGATTCATCTTTGTTGCAGCTTCAGCTGCAGATACGCTTCTAATATACTCAGTGTTAACACCCAGAGTATTTCAGTTCTGTTTCTTTTTGAAGGAGGAGGAAGAGAAGCAGTGGCTAAAGGGTTTAGTGGACCATGGATGTGAAATAGCCACAAATAGTTTGTGCAGCTGGTAATATGGTTAGGAACAGCTGAGAAACTATCTCACTTGATCTGTAAGAACTTAGGCAAGTATCCATAATACATTATAGTGATATTACATAGACCATGTCTTCCTGTTCTGGTAAATGTTTTAAAGCTGTGGTCTATTGGAATCATTCAGATGACTAATAGACTTATGGGTTTTCCATAAATACAGTTCTTACTTAACTGGTATTTTGCTTTGATCATCTCTTATAGTTTAGGATGAATGTAAAATTGTATATAAAATATATTTGTATTTTTCAGTGGTCTGTTGCCATCAAATTCATGCCTGTCTGGGTTTTTTTGTTGGGTTTTTTTTGGTTTTGAGGTTTTTTTGTTTTGTTTCATTTTGTTTGTGTTTTGATTTTTTCCCTATGCTATTACCCTACCAAGACATTTAGAAACAAAGGAAAAAACTTACCTTGCTCGCACTTCCAAATAATATGAGGATTTGATTCAGTCTTCAGATTGCTTGTTCTTCCTTTCTAGAAGCCAATCTTGACTGTGGATTTTGATTCACTGAGAAGATTGGGTTTTGCACTGATGATGTAGTATGTTCTGTCCAGGTGACCTCAGTGATATCAAGAGAACTGTGGATTGTATCTTCTCCTCACCATGCTTTGTTTGGCACTATGTAATCTGAACTGCAGCAAAAAATTAGTAAAAAAGCAATGAAATAGTGAAGGCTACTGACACTGGTAGAATTAGATGCATGTATGAGAGGGAGAGTGCAGTTGTACAGACCTTATTTTCCTTTAGTTGAATGCATTCACCATTTTGGTGGATGACTTTTAAATGGTGTTACATGTTGGTACCAGTTGGAGAGTTGTATACTCTGATGAGTAAACTCTCTTAATGAGTTTACACTTTGACCATCAGAGCAAAGTGAGCTGTTCTTGGCTGTGCAGGCGGCAAGGAGTGCCCAAGAGAATCTTCATCTTAAAGCAACTGGATAGGAGGGAGTAGGAAAATGTCATTGGGGTTCTGGAGTTGTCAAACATGTGTAATGGAGATGATATAGCAATATTTTGTTCTACCAATTAGATATTTTTAATTTTTCTCTTCTTTTCAGATTTTACTCTGTAGAATCAATAGTGTTTCAGCTGATAGAGCCTGGAACACTCCCTGAAGTTTTGGAATTAATTTCTGTAATGAATTTCAGGGAGAAAAAAAAAGAAGTAAAGAAAAAGGTTTTAATTGCATTCATACAAACAGTATTCAACTGGAAATTTTGCTTTGAGGATTTGATTGCTTTGACTATGACTACAGGGAGGTAACAGATAACAGATCCTAGGACTTTTCAAATGAAAAGTTTAGGTCCAGTGACTTAACAGTAGTTTTCTCAGAAGTACTGCAAAATTGCAAAGTAAGTAAAGTAAAATAGAAAAATGAAAAATTCTAGAGAAGCCGTTCTCAAAATCTAAATAGTAAAACTGGCCACACTGAAGAAGAGTTCACAAAGAAGGTTTCTATAATGTTAAATCTCAAGTGACAGTGAATTTTTAATACGTAAGTAGAGGCCATTTACTAGAGATTGTTGTAGGGTTATGTTTGATACCTCAAGAGCAGCTAAGTTAGCAGCTGTTCATATATAGGCCCTGAGCTTCAGAAGAGCAGAGCAAGTGAAATCGATTTATTCAGAAAAACCCTCAAGTTCAAAAGTTTAGAGGGGCAAAATCCACGGAGTGCACACAGTCTGTCAAAACATTACTACAAAAAATCTACAGCCAATCTAGAAAATTACACTACAGTATAACTTTTTTTAACTAGTGAACATTGCATGTATGCTATATATCCTTCAAAACAAAGGCTGTTAAAACATTCATGCCTTACCTCCCCTCCACCCAGTGTCTTAATAGCTCTAGATATTTCTGAATCCTATCTTTACCAAGTCCTTATTTATTATTTCTCAGAAATAACAGTTCATTTTCACTCTCCTGATTTGGATGATCTATAGAAAGTATTTGTTTGTTATAGATAGCGAATACAGTATCATTGTTTGACAGAACTTATTTTTAGTCCACCAGTGCTTTAGCAACAGTCTATAAAAATAAACTAGCTCTCACAGTTATCATCATAGACCAAGCCCTACAAGAATTTGTTTTGGAGATGTATAAATGTTTCCAGAGCCTGAATAAATCATGTGATCTTGATTTAACATTTAATCCTACTTGCTAACAAAGGGTAGTTGAAAGAGTATTTCATGTTGTAAAAGGAAATGTAAACAACTCCAAATAATTATCTATAGTTTTAAATATTTAAATATCTGAATTATCTTCTTCTTTGCTCCTGTGTTGTCATTCTCTACCATGTTCTTTCCTATTTGATTTTTTTTTTTCTTGACTGAAGAACAGGTCCTTGAGGTGCTTGCTGATAAAGCTGTCATTTTTATTTTACCCTTCAATATCTGTCTTCTGTTTCATTACTTATTCACAGGAGGTCTTTCCCCCATATTGCATGAGAGCTTAGCTAATTTAAGAGTTTTTGATGAGGGATTCTATCAAAATACTTTTTTCAAAAGGAGTATATAATATCAACTATATCATGCTTATCTGCATCGTGACTGACTCTTGACAGATTTCAGTAGATCTGTATGTCATGACATGGCTCCACAGAGCCCCATCAGTCTTCCTTACTATGGGGTCCACATGCAGCCTTCTCTTCTGAAGGCTTAACAAACCCAGTTTTTCAGCCTGGCTTCCTATGTGAGGTGCTCCAGCCCTCTTATCCTCATAGCCCTCCTCTGGACTTGCTCAACAGCTCCATGTCTTTTTTATGTTGAGGACACCAGAACTACACACAGTACTCCAAGTGGGGTCTCACAAGAGCAGAGGAGAGGGGCAGGATCGCCTCCTTTGACCTGCTGGTCATGCTTCTTTTGATGCAGCCCAGCACACGGGTGGTTTCTGGGCTGCGTGCACACACTGAAGCTGACTCGTTCAGTTTCTTATTGATCAACATCCCTAAGTCCTTCCCTGCAGGGCTGCTCTGAATCACTTCTATGCCCAGCCTGTAGCTATGCCTGGTACTGCTCCAACCCGGGTGTAGGAGCTTCCACTTTGCTTTGTTGAACTTCATGAGGTTGGCATTGACCACCTCTCAAGCATGTCCTGGTCCCTCTGGATCACATCCCTTCCCTCCAGCATATCAACCATACCACGTAGCTGTCGTGGTTTAAACCAAGCCACACAGCTTGTTTGCTCACTCCCCCCCACCTTTCTCCCTCTTTCTTTCCTTACCACCCCCCACCCCTCCTCAGCTCCCAGAGGGATGGGGAGGAGAATCGAGAGAATGTAACTCCCATGGGTTCAGGTAAGAACAGCCCAGTAACTAAGGTATAACACAAATCACTACTGCTACCACCAATGGTGATAAGAGAAAATAACAAAGGAAGAGAATACAATACCACCCGCCGAACGAGTTCAACACCCCCAAAGAGAGCCCGTACCCTTCTGGGTAACTCCCAGTTACCTCCCTGGCCATGACGTGCTGTGGTATGGAATACCTCTTTGGCTAGCTTAGGTCAGGTGTCCTGTCTCTGCTTCCTCCCAGCCTCCAGTCGTCCCTGGCAGAGCATGAGGTTCAGGAAGTCCTTGGTCAGACTAAAACATTTGTGTTATCAGCTCTGCTCCCAGGCTGAAAGTCAAAACACAGTGCTGCACCAGCTACTAAGGATTAAAATGACTGCTACTGCTGAACCCAGGACAATAGCTTATAGTTGTCAGCAAACTTGCTGAGGGTGTACTCAATCCCACTGTTCATGTCACTGATAAAGATATTGAACAGGATTGGTTCCAATACCAGCCCCTGGGGAACACCGCTTGTTACCAGTCTCTGCTTGGACATTGAGCCATTGATTGCAACTCTCTGCGTGTGGCCATCCAGCCAGTTCTTTATCCACAGAGTGGTCCATCCATTGAATTTATGTCTCTCCAGTTTAGAGACATGGATGTCATGCAGGACAGTGTCAAACACTTTGCACAGGTCCTGGTAGACACGGTCAGCTGTCTTGCCCCTATTGATCAGTTCTGCAGCCTGCTCATAGGAGGCCACCAAATTGGTCAGGCATGATTTGGCTTTGGTGAAGCCATATTGGCTGTCACCAACCACCTCATTTTTCATGTGCACTAGCATGGTTTCCAGGAGAATCTGCTCCATGATCCTGCCAAGCACAGGAGTGAGACTGACTTGTCTGTAGTTCCCTCGTTCTTCCATTTTCCCCTTCTTGAAAATGGGGTTATATTTCCCTTTTTCCAGTCTTCAGGAACTTCACATGACTGCCATGATTTTTCAAATATGATAGACAGTGCCTAGCAACTTCATTTGCCATCTCCTTCAGGACCCATGGATTTCATCAGGTCCTATGGACTTGTGCATGTTCAGGTTCCTAAGATGATCACAAACCTCATCCTCTCCTGCAGTGGGCCTAAGGTCTTCATTCTCACAGTCCTTCCATCTGCCTTCCAAGTCTTCAGCGGCAGGCCTACAGCACTTGCTGGTGAAGACTGAGGCAGAGAAGTCATTGATAACCTCGATAGGCTGCAGATTTGGACTGAGGTTCCGCTGAATGGCAGCAAAGCCTTCAGGTGTATCAGCCACTCCCCCCTGCTTCGTATTATTGGCAAACTTGCTGAGGGTACATTCTAGCCCTTCATCCAGGTCATTGATAAACAAGTTGAACAAGACTGGATCTAATAACAGTCTCTGGGGAACACCACTGACTACAGGCTTCCAACAGGATCCTACTCTGCTGATCACAGCCCTCTGAACTCTGCCATTCAGCCAGTTTTCAATCCACCTGTCCTGGATTCAGTTGTAACAGTTATTTTTCTTCTTCTTAGTAGCTGGTGCAGTGCTGTGTTTTCAGCTTTAGTCTGAGAACAACGCTGATAACACACCGATGTTTTAGTTGCTGCAAAATAATGCTTACCCTGATCAAGGACTTTTCAGTCTCTTGTGCTCTGCCAGTGAGGAGGGACAAGGGAAGCTGGAAGCAAGCGGGGATAGGACACCTGACCCGAACTAGACAAAGGGGGTATCCTTTACCATTATTATTAGTGGCAGTAGCAGTATGGGTATGTTGAGCCTGGAGAAGAGAAGGCTGCATGGGCATCTCATAGCAACCTTCTAGTATCTGAAGAGGGACTGCAGGGATACCAGAGAAGGATTCTTCATCAGGGACTGTAGCAGTAGGACAAGGGGTAATGCATTTAAACTTCAACAGGGGAAACTCAGGTTAGATATAAGGAAGAAGTTCTTTACTGTGAGGGTGGTAAGGCACTGAAACAGGCTGCCCAGAGAAGTGGTAAATGCTTCATTCTTGACAGTGTTCAAGGCCAGGTTGTACACATCCTTGGGCAGCATGGTCTAGTGTGAGGCACCCATGCCCATGGCAGAGGATTGGAATTAGATGATCTTAAGGTCCTTTCCAACCCACACCATTCTATGATTCTATGACCCTGGTGAGGCCACATCTGGAGTACAGTGTCCAGTTCTGGTCCCCTCAGTACAAGACAGACAAGGAGCTACTGGAAAGGGTCCAGCGGAGGGCCACAAGGATGATGAGGTCTTTGGAGCATTTTCTTACAAGAAGAGATTGCAGGAGCTGGGCGTGTTTAGTGTAGACAAGAGCGAACTGAGAGAGGATCTCATTAGTGCACCTAAGTATCTCAAAGGCATGTGCCGGGAGGATGGTACCAGACACTTTTCAATGCTGCCCAGCAACAATGAAGAGCAATGGCCATAAACTAAAACACAAGAAGTTTCACCTCAACATGAGAAAGAACTTTAAATTGAGGGTAGCAGAGCACAGGAACAGGCTGCCCAGGGAGGTTGTGGCATCTCCCTCTCTGGAGGCATTCAGACCCCACCTGGAAGCATTCCTCTGCAGCCTGCTCTATGTGGTCCTGCCTATGCAGGGGGGTTGGGCTATCTGATCTCCAAAGGTCCTTTCCAACCCTAATGATTCTGTGATTAAAAAAAAAAAAACAACAAAGCTTTACTGGTGATACGGATGTCCTGGGTTCAGTTGTAGCAGTTAATTTCCTCCTTCCTAGTAGCTGGTGCAGTGCTGGTTTTGACTTTAGTCTGGGAACAGGGCTGATAACACACTGATGTTTTCGGTTGTTGCTAAGTAATGCTTACTCTGATCAAGAACTTTTCAGTCTCATCCTCTGCCAGTGAGGAGGGGCATGGGAAGCTGGGAGGAAGCAGAGACAGGACACGTGACCCAAACTAGCCAAAGGGGTATTCCATACCACAGCACGTCATGCCCAGTATATAAACTGGGGGGAGTTAGTCAGGAGGCCCAGATCGCTGCTCAGGTTGGGCTGGTCGTATGGCCAGGGCCCGCTCTGGGAGCTCTGCTCTGGCTGCCCCGGCGGTGGCCAGCATAGGCACCCAGACAGAGCAGATGAGAGGGGAGGCTGCAGTGCAGAGCTTGGAGTGTAGAGGGTGCCTGCACTGGTCTTGTGAGGGAAAGGAGCACGGTGGCCAGGGCTGCAGTTGGTGCTCCCTGGTGGAGGTCCTCCTGCAGCAGGTGGCTGAGCTGCGGAATGCTATTAGTGGGCTTCAAGATGTCAGGGTAGCTGAGAAGAAGCAGGGCTGCTTGCTCCAGCCCCATACTGTGCAGGGGCCTCAAGCTTCCCCTCCAGCTCATGAAGGAAAGAAGGAGGCCACCAACCTGGTAAATTGGGAATTAGTGACAAAGAAAAATAACAAAAGAAGGAGGAAAAGGACAATTAAATGCAAGGGGCTTCCTCCTAAATCTGTTGTCCCCACGCAGAACCGCTTTGCTGTCCTGCAGGAGACTAACGAGGAAACGCACTTGCACCACAAACAGCCGGATTATGCACGGATAAAGATCTCTACTGGTGCTACAAAGAAAAAGCGACGGGTCATAGTAATAGGGGACTCTACTTTGAAAGGGACGGAAGCACTCGTCTGTCGGCCTAACCCCGTCTCGAGGGAAGTGTGCTGCCTACGAGGGGCACAGATCAGGGATGTTACAGAGAGGCTGCCTGCGCTAGTAAGTTCCACAGACTATTACCTGCTCCTGGTGATACATGTGGGTGCTAGGTAGTAGTAGACTGGGGACCATAAAGAAAGACTACAGAGCCCTGGGAGAGGTGGTTAGGGGCTTTGGAGCTCAGATAGTCTTTTCGTCAATTCTCCAGGACACAGGGGGGGACCAAAAAAAAGCTAGGAGGATTGGCCAGGTTAATAAATGGTTAAAAGGGTGGTGTCATAGTCAGGGGTTTGGGTATCTTGAACATGGGACTGAGATAGTAGGCCAGGTCTACTGGGGGCTGGTGGAGCTGCTCTGGTAAAGAAGGGGAAGAACAGTTTTGGTAGATGGCTTGCCAGACTGGTCAAGGAGGCTTCAAACTAGATGTGTTGGGGGAGGGGGTCATCATTCCATCCCAACACACCCAGTCAGTTGCCAACACCTATAATAAATGCTCGGAGCAATGTAGATATATTTCCACTGCTCCAGCCAACGAGCCGGCTTCAATTGGAGCTCGTCGCAGGTGCCTCTACACAAACGCCTGTAGCATGGGGAACGAACAAGAGGAATTAGAGATGTGTGCACATCTATGGGGGTATGATATAATAGGCATCACAGAAACATGGCTCCTATGACTGGAGTGTTGGAATGGAAGGTTACAGGCTCTTTAGAAAAGACAGGCCTGGCAGGCGGGGAGGGGGAGTTGCCCTTTATGTTAGGGATAGGCTGGAGAGTATGGAACTCTGTCTGGGGGCAGGTGAGCAGTTTACAGAGAGTTAGTGGGTCAGGGTTAAAGGGAAAACAGCCGTGGGAGACATTACTGTGGGGATCTGTTACAGGCCGCCTGATCAAGGAGAACCTGTGGATGAAGCACTCTACAGACAAATAGGAAAAGCCTCACGCTCGCAGGCCCTTGTTCTTATGGGGGATTTCAATCACCCTGACATTTGTTGGAACGATGGCACTGGACGGCACGAGCAATCCAGGAGGTTCCTCGATTGTGTGGAAGACAACTTCCTTCTGCAAGTAATAGAGGAGCCGACAAGGAGAGGTGCCATGCTTGGCCTCGTGCTCACCAACAGGGAGGGGCTTGTTGAGAATCTGGTACTCCAGGGCAGCCTTGGATGCAGCGATCACGAGATGGTCGAATTTGAGATCCCCAGGAGAGTGAGAAGAGCGTGTAGCAAGCTCACTGCCCTGGACTTCAAAAGAGCAGACTTTGGCCTCTTCAGGAGCCTGCTTAGTAAGGTTCCATGGGATATAGCCCTGGAGGGCAGGGGGGCCCAAGACTGTTGGTTGATATTCAAGGATCACCTGCTACAAGCTCAGGAGTGCTGCATCCCAACTAGAAGGAAGTGTGGCAGGAGGGCCAGGAGACCTCCTTGGATGGATAAAGAGCTGCTGAGGAAAATTCAAAGGAAAAAAGAGGCTTATAAAAAATGGAAGCAAGGACAGCCGGCCTGGGTAGAGTACAGGGATGTTGTTTGGGAAGCTAGGGACCAGGTTAGGAAGGCTAAGGCCCAGTTAGAATTAAACCTAGCCAGGGATGTTAAGCATAACAGGAAGGGATTCTACAGGTACGTAGCAAACAAAAAACAGACTAGGGACAACATAGGCCCCCTGAGGAAGCTTTCAGGAGAACTGGCTACATGGGATTTGGAGAAGGCTGAGGTTCTGGATGACTTCTTCACCTCGGTCTTCACTGGCAAAGGCTCTGACTGCACCACCCAGTTCTTAGAAGGTAGACACAGGGGCTGTGAGAATGAAGACCTTGGGCCCACTGTAGGAGAGGATCTGGTTCAAGACCATCTTAAAAATCTGAATGTACACAAGTCCATGGGACCTGATGGAATCCACCTGCGGGTCCTGAAGGAGCTGGCAAATGAAGTTGCTAAGCCACTGGCCATCATATTTGAAAAATCATGGCAGTCAGGTGAAGTTCCCGACAACTGGAAAAAGGGAAATATAACCCCCATTTTCAAGAAGGGGAAAATGGAAGACCCGGGGAATTACAGACCAGTCAGTCTCACCTCTGTGCCTGGTAAAATCTTGGAGCACATTCTCCTGGATGGCATGCTAAGGCACATAAAAAACAGCAAGGTGCTTGGTGACAGCCAGCATGGCTTCACTAAGGGGAAATCCTGCCTGACCAATTTGGTGGCCTTCTATGATGGGGCTGCAGAATTGATGGATAAGGGTAAAGCAGTTCATGTCATCTACCTGGACTTGTGCAAAGCGTTTCACACTGTCCCACACAACATCCTTCTCTCTAAATTGGAGAGACATCAATTTGATGGATGGACCACTTGGTGCATAAAGAACTGGCTGGATGGCTGCACACAAAGAGTTGTGGTCAATGGCTCGATGTCTGGCTGGAGACTAGTAACGAGAGGTGTCCCTCAGGGATCGGTGTTGGGACTGGTCTTGTTTAACATCTTCATCGCTGACATGGACAGTGGGATTGAGTGCACCCTCAGCAAGTTTGCCGATGACACCAAGCTGTGTGGTCCGGTTGATATGCTGGAGGGAAGGGATGCCTTCCAGAGGGACCTTGACACGCTTGTAAGGTGGGCTGATGCCATCCTTATGAAGTTCAACCATGCCAAGTGCAAGGTCCTACACCTGGGTCGGAGCAATCCCAGGCACAGCTACAGATTGGGCAAAGAAGAGATTCAGAATGGCCCTGCAGAGAAGGACTTGGGGGTGCTGGTCGATCAGAAAATGAACATGAGCCGGCAGTGTGCGCTCGCAGCCCAGAAAGCCAGCTGTATCCTGGGCAGCATCAAAAGGAGCGTGACCAGCAGGTTGAAGGAGGTGATCCTGCCCCTCTACTCTGCTCTTGTGAGACCTCACGTGGAGCATTGTGTGCAGTTCTGGTGTCCTCAACATAAAAAGGACATGGAACTGCTGGAACAAGTCCAGAGGAGGGCCACGAGGATGATCAGGGGACTGGAGCACCTCCCGTATGAAGACAGGCTGAGGAAGTTGTGGGTGTTCAGCCTGGAGAAGAGAAGGCAGCGTGGTGACCTAATAGCAGCCTTCCAGTATCTGAAGGGGGCCTATAGGGATGCTGGGGAGGGTCTCTTCATCAGGGACTGTAGTGACAGGACAAGGGGTAACGGGTTAAAAGTTAAAACGGGAAGTTTAGATTGGATATAAGGAGGAAATTCTTTCCTGTTAGGGTGGTGAGACACTGGAATGGGTTGCCCAGGGAGGCTGTGAGTGCTCCATCCCTGGCGGTGTTCAAGGCCAGGTTGGATGAGGCCTTGAGTGGGATGGTTTAGTGTGAGGTGTCCCTGCCCATGGCAGGGGGGTTGGAACTAGATGATCTTGAGGTCCTTTCCAACCCTAACTATTCTGTGATTCTGTGATTTGGTGGGTGGTGAGCAATTGTATTGTGTATCACTTGTGTTTATTGTTTTTTTTTTTTCCTTCCCCTTTTAGTTTTATATTCTCTTGTTATTTCCTCTATCATTATTATTGTTAGGGGTAGTAGTAGTAGTTTCGTATGGTACCTTAGTTATTGGACTGTTCTTATCTCAACCCATAGGATTTACCTTCTTTCAGTTCTCTTCCCCATCCCTCTTGGAGCAGGAGAGGGAAGAAAGGGGAGGAGTGAGTGAGCGGCGATTCTGAGCTACTGGCTGGGCTTAAACCACGACACCAGCTCACTGTCTGTTCATGTAACCTGCATTTCCTAAGTTTACCTATGAGGATCTAACGGGAGACAGTCTCAAAAGCCTTGCTGAAGTCAAGGTAGATAGCATCCACTGCTCTTCCCTTGTTGACCTGATTTGCTGTGTCACTATAAAGTGCTATAAAATTGGTCAAGCAAGATGTACACTTGGCGAATCCACGCTGACTACTCATGATGACCTTCTTTTCTTCTATATGCTTGGTGATGACCTCCAGAATGACTTCTTCAATCCCCTTTCCATGAATGGAGGTGAGGCTGACTGGCTGATAGTTTCCCAAGTCCTCCTTTCCCTTTTTGAGTGACCTTGGCCTTCCTCCGCTCATCAGGCATTTCACCCATTTCCATGATTTTTCAAAGATGATGGAGAGCAGCAGAGGAACATCTGCCAGCTTCCTCAGTACCCTTGGGTTCATCCCATCAGGGCCCACAGACTTACGGGTATAAGTCTGTCTAGCCTATCCATAACTCAGTTCTATTCAACCAGGGGGAAGTTTTCTGTTCTCCGGCCTTCATCTCTAACCTCTGAGGACTGGGACTCCTGAGGGCCATTGTTAGCAGTAAAGACTGATGCATAGAAGGCACTCAGTAATTCTGCGATCTCTGCCTTCTGTTACCAAGACACCCATTAAAATACTTTCAAAAGATGATAATTTAAAGACAGCTTTCTGAAGAAAAGCTTCTGAAGGAGATTTGTGATGGTTTTACCCTCCTGTCTGTTTTGAAATGTTGGCTTGTAATTTTGTAATCCCCTTATCTACTCAGGACTTGATGTGAGATTCCTCTTCATATTCATGACTACTGGAAATGAAATATCAGAGCTTGTTGAATATTTTATGACCTTTTCCCTTTGTGTAGTCTTCAATATGACCCTTTATATCTGGATTATTCAAATTTGCTTCATGTCTGTTGGCAATGCTGGACTTCTCTCCACTGTAGGTAACAAAAGCTTCCTCTTTTTGAATGAGTACTCCACAGCAAAACCAGCAGCTGTTAGCCAGTGAGGAGATAATATATTTCTATCCCTGAATTTTAAGTGGGACAGATTGCTTTGTGTGTTCAGCAGTTCCAGCCTCTGGATTGTTAGAGATCCATCAGAGAGGTCAGTGTCTTTGGAGCACACTGTCAAAATCTGTGCTGCTTCGTCACGTTTTTTTGAAGCATGATGGGAGTAGAAGCCCTCCACGTGTGATATAACTTATTAGTTAGGATGCTTAGTCTGATGATGTTGAAACACTTTTTTACCCTTGCAGGAAAAGGGAACTGACCACCAAGTTCTTTCCCAGTTTATACAGAAGAGTTTGTTGCCTCTGTTTGAGTTTCCACACATTGCCACATTTAAACTGCTGAAAGTCAGTGAAACAGACAAAGAGCACATGCACCAATACCACACTGCAGATGACAGCTAGGACAGTTAGTTTCAGAATAGAGCCATCCTACTAGACATTCCTCCTTGTTCTTAGGGCTGCGTTGGTAGTTTTACAGCCAATCCATTGTCAGGTTGTTTAGAACAATCAGTGTAGAGACTGTCCAGGTAGCATAAACTTGTATCCTGAGCTCTGCTGTATACCATACTGGAAAGTGTGAGCCTAAGCACTACTATTTCTTCCATTTTCCAAATCCAAGGCATCCTTGTTGATTCTGTTGTTGAATTGTGAAACTCTGAGTCTGCCTGGACTATGGAGCAGGATGGGTAATTTGACAATGTTTGTTGCTCTGTCAGTGCTATTTTAGGTTTGGGTTTGTTTGGATTTTTTTTCAACTACCTATTGCAAGATTAATGTCTGGGGATTTTGCTGGCTCCTGTGGGGTACCTGACTCTCTCTTGCATGGTATGAAGAGCCCAGAATTCACAAGCATCTCCAGGTGTCTCACCCAGCAAGTTTTATATCACTCCAGAGGCCTGTGCCTATAAGCAAAGTTTCACTATGCCTAACTTGGAGGTGCATAAATCCTGTATTAGATAAGGCTTTCTTTATGGAGTGTGCCCTGTGCTAGTCTGCATTTGGTAGTAAAGCTTTTGGAATTGGATTGCTTCCCAAGACTTCATCATCTAGGATAAAGTTTTTGTTAACCTGTTGGCCTGTAACTACACTCTGTAACTAGAATGAATTTTTAGAGCCAAATTTAGCAAAGGCTTTGACAGCAGAGCTTTTCCTAATTCAAGTAAATTTTCTGATTTATTTTTATCTGCCTTTTTTGTTTTAGTGTATGCTTTAAAATACTGTTAAAGTGTACTCTTTAAAATACTTCTGTAGTATATTGTTCCATGCACCATTTATAGTAAAGAGGTAATTATGAAAGAGATGGGAACAGTGACTTGAAAAATTTGACATTTATATAATCTTATTCGTATTTTAATCAGAGATCCTGATTGATTTTTCTGAAAATTCAAAATTTCGACTTGAAAAATGCCTTTATAAAAGAGGTGTAATTAGTTTCTGATAACTTGAAGACTCTATCTATGCAGCAGTACATATAGAAGGGAAATAAAAAGTAACATTCATATCCACTTAATTAATTGGCCAACAATATTGATAATTTGTTTTGCTAAAAAAAATTACATTCAAGTAAAAAAATTACTTTGGCTATTGCTAGATACCTCTGTAACTCGAAGTAGCTGCTTGAATAGCTTTTGCCGTTCTGTGTGTGTGTTTTCCTCTAGAGCACATGTTGCTTTCCTGGACTTCCTTCATTGTCCTCCCCTTCATTGTCTCCTCTTAAGCACTGGCTAGAGATGATCGTAGCAACAGGGGTAAATTAAACACTGTAAGACTTGTTCAAGTTCTAATTTAATCTGTGAGAGATGTTACTCTGTTACCTTCGAAACTTCACAAGAGTGAAATACTAATACAGTATTGTGTTTTGAATGCAACTATGTATCAAGTGTGTAATTCCATGGAACAACTGTTTTTTGAAGATGCACAGGAAACTGATTTTTGGGGAGAGGGATCTGGTTGGGTGTGTTGGTTTTGGTGGTTTTGTATCAAGCAACATTGTACCAGGTTACAGCTAGGGCCTGCTCATAGCAGGCTCTAATGCTGTCCTGTAGCCCTTCACAGAATGTCCCTTTGATTCTGTGGGAAAGGAAAGCTCCTCTTGCAGGACAGGCAGTATGTAGAGGGGGCTGCTTTTTCATGTGGTGTTCAACAGAGCTAGGTAATCCGTGCTTGCTAAATAGCGGCATAGATTTCCTCCTCAGGCCTAGAGTAAAGGAGCGGTGGAACGGGTCTGTACCCTTAACAGGGTCACTTGGTTCATAGCTCAGTTTTACACAGCCCCTTAATTGTGACATTCAGTTATAGCTCAATGTTAATAAAAGAGAGGAGGGTACTTGCATATAAACACTATTAATGTTTGGAGGGTCTGGAGTCTGCTTGAAGCATGCCGGCTATCATAGCAGAGAAAGTGTTCATGGAAGAGATTCTTGGAGTAGTAACATTCCTACTTGATGTGGTATTTTTAAAGTAACAGCTAGTTTGATATTGATCTTCAAAACTAACATTGTAGAAAGGACTTGACTTGTAAAAAGGGTATTAATTTCGTCCCAAATATCTTCGCTTCAGAGGTAAGATATTCACTGCTCCTTTTTGTTCGTATAACAAAAATTTTTCTTATACTTTCTAAGTATTCCTGTGGCAATTGGCTAGCTAGAGTTGGCTTGTGTATGTGGCATGACATTTTAAGTATGCTCAGTACTTCCTGATTTTAGTGGAAATAAATTAATTAAACTTAGAGGCATGTTTACTAAAAAATGTTGTTCAAGGAGGCCTGTAGATAAGCAGAACTATTTTATCCACCTCCACTTACAACACTCTTAAACCTGTCTATGCTTTTTTTCTTCCCCCCCCTAATTAAAGCTTCTTTCTTTCTTTAATATGTTTGGCTGCACAACAATAGGAGCAAGAGAGTTCCTATTGTAGAAAGTTACCAGGAATGCAAATACAAATAGTCAGTTTAAAAAGTCACAGTAACACCTTCTAACAAAACTCAAGGTTTTTCAGAAGCAGCCCTCTGTTCACCAGACTTTCGTGCATGATCTTAAGTCAGCAATTGCTTTTCTCTCAGATGCTAAAAAAATATTATATACACACACATATATACACACATACATCTATCTTTCCACCTCCATGTGTGTATGAAAAAGAAAAAAGCCTACATATTTGGTCTCTAAAGGTGACAATAGCTCAACAGGCCAGAATGATGCTGAAATACAAAGTTAGGTGTTGGTTTTGTTATTGCCATGAAGACATGAATAACATTGATAATGTTCTTCCAATGCAGAATTTCATCTAGGAGAATTGTTGCTTCAGCAATCACTATGCTACATTTAGATTTACGAACTTAAATATTTGTTCCCTAAACCTGGAGCTCCATGAGTACAATTTGAGTGTTGCCTGGTTGGCTATCCAAGGGTATTCTAGAACATGTAAGAAATGGTCACAGCTGTGTTTGCATTAAATGGTCTTTGACATTAGTTAGCAGTTTTGACAAATTTTATGTGAGGGTAAACTAATAATGATATGAGGGTAAACTCACATACAGCGCATGTAAGAGTGTCCTGGGTTCAGCAGTAGCAGTCATTTTTCTCCTTAGTAGCTGGTGCAGGGCTGTGTTTTTGACTTTCAGCCTGGGAACAATGCTGATAACACAAATGTTTTTAGTTGTTGCCAAGTAATGCTTGCTCTGACCAAGGACTTTCTGAGTCTCATGCTCTGCCAGGGAGGAGGGGAAGCTGGGAGGAAGTGGAGACAGACACCTGACCTAAACTAGCCAAAGAGGTATGCCATACCACAGCACGTCATGCCCAGTATATAAACCGGAGGGAGTTACCTGGGAGGGCTAGATTGCTGCTTGGGTCGGGCTGGGTATCGATCTGTGGGTGGTGAGCGGTTGTATTCTCTTCCCTTGTTATTTCCCTTATCATTATTATTATTGGTTGTAGCAGTAGTGGTTTGTGTTATACCTTAGTTACTGGACTGTTCTTATTTCAACCCGTGAGAGTTACCTTCTTTCGATTCTCCTTCCCATCCCTCCAGGAGTAGGAGGAGGAAGGAGGGGAGTGAGCAAGCAGCTGCATGGTTCTGAGTTACCGGCTGGGCTTAAACCACAACAAAGAGTCTGGGCCTGTCAAGAAGTAGTAGTATTTGGAGCTTAAATTCTGTCTGCTATGTTGAAGATCCTCTAGAGCTATCCTGCAGTGGTCTGCAAAAAAATAAAAATAATGCCTGCATGAGATATCTTTAAGACTTCTATTTACTTCAGTAAAATATATTGCTAAATATCTTCTATTTTGTGCTGAGTGATTTTTCAAGCCAGAGAACAATGGCTGAAAATCAAACTTCTGATTTTGTGAAACTCCTGTGATCAATGAAGCTTGACTACCCCCCGTGTAATTATTGTTTACTATTTCCATAGGGAAATTTCCTAAAACTTGCCTGTCCTGTTTTGCAATGGTTTTACAGCACTCATGCCTAGAAATTTCAGACAGTCACTGCAGTGCTGGGCTGTCTTTGATAGTGATAGGTGGGAAGTAGAACTGTGAATTAGTACAGGCATGAACCTGAGTCCTGTCGTGTGATTTAACATGTATGTCGCCCTTAGGGGCGAACAGGAATGCGGGTCGGGGGGAACAACATGATGATAACAACACGGTCCTAGGGTAGTTTTGTCTTTCTCTTAGACTTCCTTTTTCTCTTCTTGTGTATCTGCCTGTGCACAAGCTCCCACTCTTGCTATGATGAGTGTAGACTGAATTGAGGTAGTTCTTTCCTGACATCTGATTGTTTTAAAATGCTAGCATTTTGAAAGTCTTTTGTTCAGCATAGTTTCTTGATTATCCAGTTTCACACTCCTGCTTGTATTATCATTTAATCCTGGCTGCTGACCTTCACTTGAGATACAGCATGTCTGCACAGGGTGTCTGTACATCCAGATAACAATCAGCACTACAAAGCTGAAAAGTGCTGGAGAGCACTGACTTGTTAATGTTTAGTATTCCTGGTCTGGGATCATGACCAGGAGAACATGTGATGCCTCTTTCAAGCATGGATAGTACACACTTCTTTTTTCTTTTGTCTCCTCTTACCTCACCCCCTTTCTGTCACCTGTATGATACAGAAGTTTTAAAGTAGTAAGCTAACTAATTTGGTGTTTAATTACATCAGAATTTTATCATTATTACATGTATTTACCCCCATCCTCAATATTTTCATGTTGAATCAAGTAGCCTGTATTTACACTCTTTATGCTGCCAACTCTGTTCAGTTAATTGTAATATTCTCCTTGAAAAGGGAATAGTGAATAAGGATTTCAAGGAATAGTCTGAGGTATGATCCACTGAAATCAGTAGTTTTCCATTTATTTTACTATACACTGTATTGGACCACATGTGCAGTGTCAACTTTGAGTGAAAGTCTGCTAAAATGCCATGGCGTTTTTTGCACTGCCATGTATGCAGGTGAATGTTCAGCCTGGGTTTTGAGGAAGAATGTTTGAACATGCTGCTTGCTTTGTATGTGGTCTGTGAAAACCAGGATAGAGCCAAGAGATACTGCATCATGTGGTTGATGCTTTAGCCATACTGCAGTTATGCATACAGACAAGGAAATAGATGAAAAAGGAGTGTGTTATGGAAAATACTTGAACCTGCTGTGAACCCTACAGAGGAGATAGTCCAAATTGGCTTGAGTCATCAACTGAAGGAGTCTGATAGTGTTCAACATCTAAAAACCAGGGATAGGCAAAATAATTTCTTTCTTCAGAAGGAATGGCTTCTGATAAAAGACAGTAGGAACATCACAAAGAGAAATGCTTTCTTGACATTTTAATGCGAATCAGTAAAGCAACTCAAAACCGAGGGTTTATTCGTAGACTGGTTAATCTTTGCCAAAAGCAATCTATGATGATACAGTAAAAGAAAAAAAAGCCCTTCAACGGTCCTAGGAAACAGAGATGGTTTGGTTCATGACCTACAGTTTGTTTTTTTTTCCAAAAACTTCAGTGTTACATTTCAAAATTCTCCTTGGTTTTCTGGAGGTTTTTTTTATCTCTTTACTGTATTAACTAAACAGAAGATCTCCTTGGGGAGTAGTACCACACTTGGTCAACATCCTTCTCCTGTGTTCATTAGAAAGTTATATTGTCTAGCATGTCTTAAAATTCTCATATGAATTGCATCAATGACTTGCATCAATGTAATTGAAGTAATAACTTTAGAAATACTGCCTTTCTGAATTTGTTGCTCTGGCAAACTGCGCAGCTTGTCTGTTTAATGAACTGTCTGGATTGAATAGTTGGCAGTTCTGTGTCTTTTCTTTCCCCCTGTCAGTCAGCATGCAAATACAGTATTTAGTGTTCTTTCTACATCGTAAGTAGAAGTATCTTATCTGCTGTAGTACTGCTGATCTTGTTATATAATTTTAAGAAACTTTCACATCGGAAGTTACCAGGAGTTAGTATCTGTGCAGCTCTCCATATCTGCAACATACTCTTCCTTTTGAAACAAATAGCCCTCATGTAAACATGCCCCTAATTCTGGGGTTTTCATGAGGCATGCTTTCAGAGTCATTTGTCCCTGAGATAATTTGCAGTTGCAAAGGCAACTTGGCACATGTAGTATACAGTGTTGCATTGTGTAGAGTGACCCTCCACATTTTCCAGTGGTGATGTTGTTCAGAAGTATGTAGAAGAACTTCTGATAAATTCCTCTTCTGTGAGGACCAGTAAAGGTGTGATAGAGACACTGATTCAGCTGAAAGCTACTCTCATAGAAAGAGAGTTTGTGTTCCTCTTGGATGTAGCCAGATTTTGCAAGCTCTGTGAGCCTCTTTTCAGTACAATAGCATTCCTGCAGTTTCAGTGCTGGGTGTTAAATTCACCTAAACAATGGTGGGGTCAAACTAAGGGAAGAACCAGACTTGTTGCTGTACGGATAGGGTCTATGTCAAGGAGTGCACAGGAATCCTCCTTGATTATGGTAGGTAGGAAAAGGCAAAGACAAGGTGCAAAGTCCATTGCATGTGGAGATGTATCTTGTAGCATAGCTACAAAATGGTTTCTTGTGGTCCAATCTGCATGCCACTCTGACAATGAAAACAGATGATATATATATATATATTATTTTGTTGTGTGATAAATGGCTAGTTTTCTTCTGTGTTTGTGTGTGCCTCTCCTGTTCTCCAGACTCTCCTTCTCTTAAGATTTGTCTCTTTAGAATGCCTTTCCAGAGATGTGCCATGTCAGTCTTGAGCTTCATCACAGCCCTTACTCTTACACTTACAATTTCCAGCTGTGGCCCTGATCCTGCAATATGAATATGGTGATATTTTGCAGGCACCACAGGGAAACCCTCAGGAATGTGTCAGGACTTTTTATAAGCAACAGTAAGTCAGCTTTCTCAGACTTTAAAGCACAGGTTACAGTCCCTTTGGAAATTTTTATGGATGTATTTCATATTGGAGCTGTGCCACCAATGTCTGTCTATTGCTTTGTGATATTGTTCTGACTCCTGAGAGATGTTCTTGATAAAATGTAAAATAAAACTCTTGCTACTGCAGCTATATTTGGGCTAATAGTGGGATAAGTTATGGTTTGTTAGATTGGCTTTCAGGACTTGCACTTCAGCAGGGCTGTGAAGTTTCAGAGAAAGGAAAGTTTATGCAGGTCTCTTAAAGCATTTCCTACCCATTCTGCCCAATCCTCCCTTGCTTTAATCTAAATCTGTAGTTATGCTTCTCAGCACAACTGATTCTTTCTACCTTTCTATTCTTTCAGCATACTTAAATGGAATTAATTTTATGTGTCCTGTTCAGAGTTAGACTACCAAGTATTAGTTTAGTCACTTGTTTTGAGAAATATTTATATTTGCATAGTGCTGGAACACCAGCAATAAATACATGCCAAAGTTCCTTTTTGTGACATGTGTCTCTATTCTCAATTAGGTGGTCCAAATAGGCAAATTGGTCAAAGGTTTGTGAAGAGATGAGGGGGAAGAATTAGGCCATAAAAAGTCTAGAAGTATAGCAAATGTTGAGGTAGTTATAATAGATATCCAACTTGATTCACTTATTATTGGTGGAGATTTAAGAGAGGAGAGGAAGAAAACGCTCATACTTTATAGGTGGAAAGGCAAAAGAAAAAGAAGTATCGCATTTGTTTAAAAAAAAAACCCAAACCAAACAACCAAAATACACACACAAAAAAATGAAGCTTTATTTTATTTCCCTGCTCCTGTGAGAGTTTGGCACTGGATTCCATGGGACCATAAACAGATCTCTGCTTTATCTTCTGGTGTACAGTGACATCTGCAGAGTGGAGCACATCAAACAAGACTTTCTGATTTAGTGCTGTGCCTTTTTTATGTCTGTTTTTCTTTTATGTATTCATCAATTTAAGCTTACTACTTTACTTTATGCTTTTTAATGCCTGTACAGTATTGTTTTATCTTTGTATCTCTCCAAAGGGCTACTTCCCTGTGACAGAAGTTAGTTTGACATCTGTTTACACACCCAAACAGAAATTGCTTTCTCTTTATGGGCAGAATGTCTAGTTTTACAGTGTAATGTCCTGGAAGATTTCAGTATTTTTGAGGTAAAGTTTCTATCACAACTGTGGTGTTCCTGTCAAGAAGTGGGGTTTTGATACTTTCAGTCTGAGTGCTTATTCTGAAATTATCAGACAGCATTATTATTAGATGTGTAGATTATTGAGGTAAATGTTTTAAATTATTTAAAGAAAATACTAAAAATGTGAATTCATATAATTATAAAAAAATTCAAAGCTGATAAATAAATAAAGGTACACATGGGGATTCTTTGCAGGATTTTTCTTTGCTGGACAAAACCCTTAGCATTTTTGGTTGCTTTTGCTTCATTGACTTGTACGTTTTTATCTTTTTTTCATTTATTTTTTTGTTTTAAAGTTTCTGCAAGCATATTGGGAAGAAAATGTAGCTAGCTTCTGCTAGCATCCTTTATTTCTCTGGGCAAGACAAAACAGAAACCAGCCTAGTATAGGTTTACAGAATATTGCCTGTGGGTTCTATTTTCTTAAGACTTGAGCACACGTTTAACCTCATGCACTACAGATAATCTCAGTAACTTCAAGACAACCATTTGATACGTAAACCTAGACATACTTGTAAGTCTTTGCAAACATATCCCTTAGGCTGCTGGGGCTCCAACCCTGTATTTTAAAAAGGACTTTGTAATAGGTAGTTTCTTTAAAAGAAACTTAAATGGAGGGGAAGGCTAAATTTTTTTTCCAAATATGGAAAGACAAAAAAAAAAAAAACCCAACAAAAAACCAACATTGCTTTTATTTCTGCTGTCTTTAAAAAGATAATTCATTAAGTATGTGTAAGAATGTAGACACCTGGGCTCTGAACTTCATGGCATTTCTTTTTTTATTGTTGATGCTTTTTATGTAAAGGTCTTAATTTTGATGTTTCAGAATATGCTTATTGGGGTTGATTTTTCTTTCCAGTAACATTATGTGTATCAAAACAAGGATGGACTATTCATTAGGACTGTGGTGATAGGACAAGGGGTAACGCGTTAAAACTTATACAGGGAAGTTTAGATTGGGTATAAAGAAGAAATTCTTTACTGTTAGGGTGGTGGGACACTGGAATGGGTTGGTCAGGGAAGTTGCAAATGCTCCATTCCTGGCAGTGTTCAAGGCCAGGTTGGATAGAGCCTTGGGTGGCATGGTTTAGTGGGAGGTGTCACTACCCATGGCAGTGGGGTTGGAACTAGATGATCTTAAGGTCGTTTCCAGCCCTAACTATTCTATGATTCTATAAGGTTTAAAAATACTAAATCAATATATATATATGCATCAGGAGTTGTTTTCCCCCCTACCAGGTATTACAGTATATTACAGTATCTGCTGTAATAATATGAACTGCATACCAGATCCAGTCCTCACTAAACTAATATAGCAGAATAATGATCAGAAAATTGCCAAGTAATGAACAAACCCCAGAAGTTTTAAAACTTATTAAGACATTGTGACTGATGAGCAGGTTTTATAGCCAAGGCTTTCATGTCTGAAAAATGACCCTGATAGTTTGCCAGCTGACATTATTGGTTAATTTGTCTTAAACTCATTTTTTGTAGAAGAAAGAACACAAAATAATATCTCAGTGGAATAGGAGGGAACACTTAAAACCCATGTAGTAAAAATCTATTTGTTGTATAAAATCCTTAGCAAAAAGCATTAAACCCTTTGGAGAGATAAATGAGTAAAATAATCTTTGCAATATATAAACAAACAATAAAATATATGTAAGCAGTGAGTGCTAGAAGGACAGGAAGGACTTTTTTAGGTATTCAAAGACTCTTGCACTGCAGTAAAAGATAAAGTGTATAATAGATGAAATATGTCCATTCCATCAGAAGAAGCAGAATAATTAAAAAAAAAAAAAAAAAGTGAATATGCTAGTGGTAATGGTTTAACATTCAAAGGATGTCAGCATTTTTCCTCTTGTAGGGATCTGTAATGTGTCCAAACTCTGGATTTCTTTTCTCATTCTTATGTTTGCAAGTTTTTAGTTGAGATTGAAGGAACTAAGTAAAAAGGAAAATACAAAACACGGAGTTTCATAAATAATCGAGCAAACTTCCTTTTTATAGTAGTTTCAAGTATGCCTTTTCTAACAGTAAGTATAATCACAGGACTCTTTCAATTGCTACACTGAAAAGAGGCATCTGCAAAATGCTGTGGTTTTTGGCAGAGGCTAGAATCTAGCTCTGCCTCTGGCAGAGGCCAGAAGCAGGCATGGTCAGTGTAATTAAACTGACAAGTGCCTGAGATACTGTATTTGCTGTACATACATTCCTTCAGTAACTATTAGTATTTCTTCTAAATCTGCTGTAGCTAGTGACTCAGACAACTTTAAATGTTAGTATGGCATGTAACATGGCAGTGTTGCAGGGGCAGCATTTAGAAGAAAATTTTAGAAGCTTTCTTAATGAATACTTGTTTGAGAGACTACAATAGATGAGCAGCAGTAGATTTCTTCAGTATGAGCTCAGATCTGACAGAGAAGGCAAAATATATGACTCCAGCAGATTTCACTTAATGAGTTGTAAAAACCCCATGCTGGAGAGAATGAGCCTGGAGCCCTAAACTTCCAGTGCTTTCAAAACTTTATAGATATTTGGTGTGAATCTTTACTCTCTCTCTCTGATAAATGTCAGGATACAGCCTGTGAACTTGTAAATTTAGCTGCTGTGGGGTTGAGCCATTCTGCAGATTCTGAGTGAATGCTGAACAATGAATCGTCTCCTGGTGAGGTGGTCTTTAACAAGAGTTAAGTCCTTCTAGCTTGCTTTATTTGGTTTCAAGTTTGTATTGCATTTTAAAACTTCGTGTACTTCTTCATCTAGACTCCTCTTTATGTTGTAAGCCATGGTGAGACTGGACCAATTCGATGCAACCGCTGCAAAGCTTATATGTGTCCCTTCATGCAGTTTATTGAAGGTGGAAGGAGATACCAGTGTGGATTTTGCAACTGTGTAAATGATGGTAAGTGTTGTTGCTCTGATGTGTGATTCATGCAAATTCTATAAAACTAAAAAGAAACTATATCCCTAAAATTATTTTCCTGACTTGATGAGAAAATAGTTCAGTGAGATGCAGTAACTAGGCCTACTTCACAAATAAATAATTTTTTAAAACCCTTAAAAACTACACAAGAAAAATGCATAGAAAAATTTGTTCGGTACAGTTTAAAACAGAATGCATGAAAAATAATGCTGGCTCATGAAGTCCAGTCTGATACATTCAAAACTCAATTTAAAAATACAATGTTAACATTGAATACAGGGCTGTTTGTATTGCTAATGGAAAACAACTTCTGTGTCAACAGAATTAATTTATTTAAGAAATCTTAAGTATCCAGCAAGAACCAAATATTTAGAACCATGTTAGCCCAGTTCTGTCTGTGACTGTGGATGCAATGGTTAAATAACCTATTAATCTTACTGTGACAAGTGTTGGTTTTCACAGAAGATACCATGCCATATTTGTTCAAGTGTGCTGCATGTGACTCATAACTGTTCTCGTGTGCTTGGCTAAATCCCAAATCTTTGGCAGAACTAGCCTTTCTAGACATTTGTATCAAGTTGGATTTCCTCAGCCTGGATCACAGTGGTATAGTGCTTTCCCTAATACAGTAGTCTTTTCAGCTCTGACACGTGAACCTTGACAGACTCATACCAACTTCTCTTCTGGCTCTCAAATATTTGTGCAAGCATAACAGATAACAGATTTCATAGTTTACCAGTTTTAACTCTCATAAAGAGAAATTTAATTGCATCGTAAACATTTTAAGAAAGACATTTAAGTTGTAGTGTCCATTTTAAGTCATGCTTTATATTACTATGCTATCTTATACCCAACTCAGAAAGCACTTTAAAATAAAATTTTAATGAGGGCTGAAAATGGCCAACCCACTAAATAGATACTCCCCATTCACATGCACATTCACTTTTTGCAGGAAACAATGTGAAAAATAAGCATTCTAAATATACATTGATTTAGGAAAGAGGAGCTAAAACCCATACGTGACTCTTCCTCCTCAGTATGACTCTAACCATCAGACTAGCTGCATGGAAATTGGTGGTGGCAAACTCACTCAATTTCTTACTGCTTTGTAGTTATGCACCTTATATCTGTATCTGCAGAAGGTTCCCGATGCACTTTGCTGTACAGTAGCCCAGGGTTGTGAACTTGTGAACAGACTGTTAAGTCCAGAGGGTAAAAGGCTCCTGCCTGTGGAAATGACCTTGGTCAGTTTTACATATTCAGGCCTGACAGTGTAGAGGTGGGAACATGTGGACATTTTTAGGGGAATACACCCTGTATTCCAAATACAAAAGGAGCTGTCATTACTGGAATATCATGGTCTTTTTGTTTGCTTTGGGTTTTTTAAGCCAATGTTGGGGAAAAAAAAACACACCAACATTGCAACCCAGGTAACTGTTTAAACTCTTTCCTCGATCAGTAACAGGATAGTTACACACACATAATAGTGCATTATATGTGGTGAAAGTTGCTAGGTTGTTCCCCTCCTCCCCAAAATATAAACTTTTTTTTCCTGCTCTTGTGTTGGCTTTTAGTCCCTCCGTTCTTCTTTCAACATCTGGACCACGTTGGCCAGCGGGTAGACCGCTATGAAAGGCCTGAGCTGTCTCTAGGATCTTACGAATATGTTGCTACTTTGGATTATTGCCGAGTGAGTATTTCTAATATGCAAACTAATTTTACAGTTTTATGTCAAAACAAACAAAATCCTTTAAATACTTACAGTAAACACATCTGTAAGCTGAATATCAGAGTCCAGGAACATTCTAGAAAATTTAGACAGATGTGGAGAATATAATGTTTTATTATTTTGTGCTGCAGAGTATGAGACTAGGAAGTAAGAGTAATAAATAGCACAGCAAATACGTGGATGACCAGTTGTTCACGGGTGTTTATTTGGTCCTAGCTAGCATGTTGCACTGTTAAAATTCTGATGCAGTGTTGCATTTTAGATGCATGTCTTCTTTTGGTTTTTAAGACAAGACACATGCCAGAATTGCTTTCCCAATATTGAAAACCTTTGCAAGGGAATTTGACCTTTAGTCTTCCTCGCAAGTGTAGTTTTAGTATTCTAACCAGTAAGTACAATGGAATGGGTTCTCTGTCCTAGTATTAAGGCACTAAAGAATTCATCCCACAGCCCACTCAAGTAACTGTAAATATATGCAGTTGATTTTGTTAGAAAACTCTATTTGATACTTCTGAAAGCATAAGTTACTTAAACGTTTCGAACTTCAGATCATTTTACAAAACTACATCTATTCACATTATGGACATATTTTTCTGTTCATGCTAAAATCAGGCAGAATTTCTTCCTGTCATGGAACTGAGGTTGTGGAAAGGTTGGGAAAGGCAACTGGGCCCTACAAGGCTTTGAAGTAGAGACCGGTAACTTCCTCAGAGCATCGAAGTATTGCCGGTATGAAGAAAATGAACAGGTTTAATTCTGCTTTCTCACTAGGGTACCGCTCCAAAATCCAGTGAAATCCCTGAGATGACCTATATGAATTTTATTCCAGTGTGGGTTAAACCCCAGAACAGGAGAGATCGTAAGGTGTTACAGAAATAGAGTGCGGCATCCTCAGTGCACATGCAGTATTGTTCTATCAAATTCAGTTAATCTTTGCTGATTTCTGGCAGCTCAGCTTTTGAAAAGTCATGTGTATGAAATGGTTGGTGCCATTTTGATGGTTGAATTTGAGATCCCCAGGAGAGTGAGAAGAGCGTGTAGCAAGCTCACTGCCCTGGACTTCAAAAGAGCAGACTTTGGCCTCTTCAGGAACCTGCTTAGTAAGGTTCCATGGGATATAGCCCTGGAGGGCAGGGGGGCCCAAGACTGTTGGTTGATATTCAAGGATCACCTGCTACAAGCTCAGGAGTGCTGCATCCCAACTAGAAGGAAGTGCGGCAGGAGGGCCAGGAGACCTCCTTGGATGGATAAGGAGCTGCTGAGGAAAATTCAAAGGAAAAAAGAGGCTTATAAAAAATGGAAACAAGGACAGGCGGCCTGGGTAGAGTACAAGGATGTTGTCTGGGAAGCTAGGGACCAGGTTAGGAAGGCTAAGGCCCAGTTAGAATTAAACTTGGCCAGGGATGTAAAGGATAACAGGAAGGGATTCTACAGGTACGTAGCAAATGAATAACAGACTAGGGACAACACAGGCCCCCCGAGGAAGCTCTAGGGAGAACTGGCTACACAGGATTTGGAGAAGGCTGAGGTTCTGAATGACTTCTTCACCTCGGTCTTCACTGGCAAAGGTTCTGACTGCACCACCCAGGTCTTAGAAGGTAGACACAGGGACTGTGAGAATGAAGACCTTGGGCCCACTGTAGGAGAGGATCTGGTTCGAGACCATCTTAAAAATCTGAACGTGCACAAATTCGTGGGACCTGATGAAATCCGTCCACGGGTCCTGAAGGTGCTGGCGAATGAAGTTGCTAAGCCACTGGCCATCATATCTGAAAAATCATGGCAGTCAGGTGAAGTTCCCGATGACTGAAAAAAGGGAAATATAACCCCCATTTTCAAGAAGGGGAAAATGGAAGACCCGGGGAATTACAGACCAGTCAGTCTCACCTCTGTGCCTGGTAAAATCTTGGAGCACATTCTCCTGGAAGGCCTGCTAAGGCACATAAAAAACAGCAAGGTGCTTGGTGACAGCCAGCATGGCTTCACTAAGGGGAAATCCTGCCTGACCAATTTGGTGGCCTTCTATGATGGGGCTACAGAACTGATGGATAAGGGTAAAGCAGTTCATGTCATCTACCTGGACTTGTGCAAAGCGTTTCACACTGTCCCACACAACATCCTTCTCTCTAAATTGGAGAGATATCAATTTGATGGATGGACCACTCGGTGGATAAAGAACTGGCTGGATGGCTGCACACAAAGAGTTGTGGTCAATGGCTCGATGTCTGGCTGGAGACTAGTAACGAGAGGTGTCCCTCAGGGATCGGTGTTGGGACTGGTCTTGTTTAACATCTTCATCGCTGACATGGACAGTGGGATTGAGTGCGCCCTCAGCAAGTTTGCCGATGACACCAAGCTGTGTGGTCTGGTTGATATGCTGGAGGGAAGGGATGCCATCCAGAGGGACCTTGACACGCTTGTAAGGTGGGCTGATGCCATCCTTATGAAGTTCAACCATGCCAAGTGCAAGGTCCTACACCTGGGTCGAAGCAATCCCAGGCACAGCTACAGATTGGGCAAAGAAGAGATTCAGAGTGGCCCTGCGGAGAAGGCCTTGGTGGTGCTGTTCGATGAGAAACTGAACATGAGCCAGCAGTGTGCGCTCACAGCCCAGGAAGCCAACCGTATCCTGGGCAGCATCAAAAGGAGCGTGACCAGCAGGTCTAAAGAGGCGATCCTGCCCCTCTACTCTGCTCTTGTGAGACCTCACCTGCAGTATTGTGTGCAGTTCTGGTGTCCTGAACATAAAAAGGACATGGAAGTGTTGGAACAAGTCCAGCGGATGCCACGAGGATGATCAGGTTAAAACTTAAACAGGGGAAGTTTAGATTGGATATAAGGAGGAATTTCTTTCCTGTTAGGGTGGTGAGGCACTGGAATGGGTTGCCCAGGGGGGTTGTGAGAGCTCCATCCCTGGCAGTGTTCAAGGCCAGGTTGGACGAAGCCTTGGGTGGGATGGTTTAGTGTGAGGTGTCCCTGCCCATGGCAGTGGGGTTGGAACTAGATGATCTTAAGGTCCTTTCCAACCCTAACTATTCTATGATTCTATTTTCACAGTTCTTCTCTGCTCCAGAGTGTAACCCTGTCTGATGCAGTTAACATCACAGGGCATCTTTCAGTGCAGTGGCTTTTGTCATATAGCTTAAATTGGGGAGTTTACTTGATAGGTCATCCAGGATGGTCTGTCCTGTTGCAAAGACCCATCAATAGACTTACTAGAATGTTCAAAAGAGAAATCTCTTTCAAAATTAACAGTCACGCTGGAAATGCTAAGTCATTTAATGTTACAGACATTAATGTTATTTTACAATTAATTTTTCATTTTGCTTCAAGTTGCAAAGGTTTAATTCTTTTATAAATCGAGTTTAAGACCAGAACTGAAAAGCCATTTCTTTTTGTGTGCAGCTATGGGAAATGTTAACAAATAACAGCTGGTTTGCATTATTGTGCTCATGCAAAGCGGATGTGGCAAGAGCACAAGTCCTTGTTTCTACAATATATTTGTCAGAACTTATGCAGGGATTCTTTATAAAGGCACTGTAATACAAGAGTTTAAAAGTAGTGTTTGCTACAGTTTTTGAAAATAGAATCCGAGTACAGTAAAAAGAACAACTTGTAAAAATACTGCATGGTTTTAGTTTACAGGAATTAATTCTGATTTACATGATTCAAATAGAGATCAAGGGTGTAATGTTAAGTTTAAAGTGTTCTAGGGACTACAGGTAAGTCATAATTCAAGGATTAGATGATGTTTTTCTTACATGGAGTTTTCTGAAGTTTAGTTTGGTTGAGTGGTCAGAACTCTGTATGTGAAGGCAGTGAAACAGTATAATTGAAAAGCTGTCCTGAATTTGACACCAAGTAATGACCAGTGCTTATCCTGATGGGAATTAGGAAAACCAATCTTATAATCATCAATTATGATGATTACCATTGCTATGTTCACTTTATATGATCTTCTTCCTAGGTACTTCTCTAAGCATTACACTGCTTTATTTGGAAACAAAGCATCTTACATTTTTCTTTTTACAGAAACTTGTGTCAGTAGTGTATGTCCCAATTTGATTGCCACTTACATTATGAGTAAGAGGAATTCCCAAAAGAACCCGTACCAGCCCAAGTCACTGCTGTGTATGCAGCAGCTCTATACATTGAATGTTCCACTCTCATACTTTGCTTATTTTACACAAAGTCAGCTTATTCCTGAAAGTACAGTTCAGCAGTCTAGAATGCCCTGGAGCATGACAGACAGATAGGTGGCAGATGACCATCACTTAGTACTTCTGAGAACTGCGATACTGTAATTCTGGTTCAGTACCTAAGTTGTATTTTCTGTTTCCAGATTGGTTGGAAATCACTTAACAGTTGTTAGAGACAAATGCTAACTAAGACTGAATGTAAACATTCACATTAACAAAATGGTATTGCATATTGATGTAGGGAATGCAAAATCCATATGGGTACAGAAAAAGCCAAAAGGCAAATCTGTTTAAACACTTGAATTCCAGCAGATGTTTGTGTTTCTTCTTACCTGGTAAACTGTTAACCTTTACATTTTATTCCATAAGGATGCTTTTCTCCAGTAACAATGTTGTATTCCAGGAGTGGACTTTACCCAGTGTCAGCTTTCTGCAGTAGTTACTATTTATGTTCCATAGCGTTTTTCAAACAATTGAGTGCTGTATTTAGATTGCCTTAAGGTACCACCTGTAAATTTTTTTACATAACAGGGCACTGTCTAATTTTCCCTGTAAATGGTCATTTTTTCTGTAGAACAACAAGCCTCCAAAACCACCAGCTTATATCTTCATGATTGATGTATCGTACAGAAACATCAAGAGTGGTCTGGTTAAACTCTTATGTGATGAGCTGAAGACTCTTCTAGATAAACTTCCAAGGTAAAGAAATAGAAGTGTGCTTTGCTTAACTTACTGCACAGTATTTTTCATGGAAGTTTGAATGTTGAGAGGTAAAAACAAGCAACAGAAAATATCCAGGTTTACAGTACAGGCATTTTTGAGCTGATAGTGACCAAATGTTAATTTTCACTGCTGGCATTTCTTAAACGGTGGTGTCTGGGCTTACTGCATGAATGGAAAAAATCTGTCATAGTAACTGTGCATGTAGCTTGCATTCTTTTCCTTTCTTGTAGTGAATTCTTGTGGTGGTATCAGCTACCACCCAGCTTGTAATTTTGACTTACTGTAAAGTTCTGTTTACTGCAGTGCTGCCTTTCTCATTAAATTAAACAGAAAATACCAAAACCAGAGTACTCACGAATGGCAAGTCTCTCTAAAGCCATAGTGTTGGTGGCTTGTGTCTTTAGCTCTTATTGTTAATTAGCAAAACTTGTAAAGCTTCTAAAACTCTGCTGTATGACTTCTCTGTCCTTGAGAGGAGAAAAATCTTGTAGGCTACAAATATTTTATTAAATATAGCACATTTGTTTTGTGAGCATTAAACACACGATAGTAGTATTACTATTGGTCAGTATTAATGACAATGTACTATTTTATTGTAGTTTAGTATAATTTTTAGTATAGTGTATTAGGGTAGTTTTCATTAAAGTTTAAATAATGCAGACACATATAGTTCAATGAGAACAGTGAAAACTGGGAATTTAAGTGGCTGTTTCTCAGTGAAGGTATATAAAAGCATTGAAGAACATACAGAAAGAAAATGCATTCCAAATAACAATACTTGCAGAGGGTAAACAGATTTAAATGGAGAGAGCGAAGTGAGGAAGAGTGGGAGATGGGGTGGGGTATGTTAAAAATCATATATCATGTGTCCTTCTGGGATCTTTGTGCATGAAAGAAATTCCAGTGCAGGGTGAAGGGTTAGTTTGTTAGATGCCCATGTAAGGCCACCTCTAAAGTACTTTGTCATTGAAGGTTATACTGGAGACACAGGTGTTTGGTACTGTACTGAATGTATCTCAGAGCTTTCCATCAGGATTGGTCATGACCTTGAAGATAATAAACACTTAAGCTTGAACAGGGAAAGCTGAAGAGAAAGGAAAGCAAGTGTATCTACATCACAAAAAAGACACATTAATTCTTCTCCTCACAGCACTCTGCAGATTTCTGCTGCTAAATAATGTTTGCAGGGCCAAAGGTTTTATGTTCTCTGAAAAAAGCAATAGAAAAACAGAAAGAAAAGGCAAATCCTTCAGTTTCTTCAGACTAATCTGTGGTCTTTAAGTAATAGTAATTAAAAAACAAACCAAGCCAACCAACCAACCAACCAAAAAAAACAAAAAAAAAAAAAAAAAAAAAAAACCCAACCCCAAAAAACAACAACTTAAGGCATTCCACCAAAATTTATGTTGAAACTTCTATTTTGGTGCTGAGACACAAAGGTGTGTTCATTTTCTGTTGCTGGACAAAGACAGCTGCAAAAATATTCTCCTCTTACCACATGAGGTGAGAGCCCTGTGCTGGGAATTCGTCTTGTGCCCATATCTTTGAGAGGAAGGACTTGGGGTAGCAAAGCAGTCTGTGTCAGAGAAGGGCTGGTTGGTCTAAAGGCCTTCTCCAGCTATGACTGCGGAAGTGCTGCAAAGCCACTGAAGTGGCTGAGAAGTTAGAAAGGATTAAGGTAGGTGTCTTGAGACCTGGTGTTAAGAACTCAGGTTTTGTAGACTTGCAGCATAGCTGAAAACACATTTTTTGCTTGCTTGAAATTTTAGAGCAGACATTTTCAAGCTTATGTGTTCCAAACCAGAAACCCCTGGGACTCTATTTAGAAAAATAGAGAAATGTGTTGATAAAGGTTGAGCCTATGAGCTCAGAAAAATCACACTACTTGTGCAAATATGATTTTTTATATCATTTAAAAACAAAAACAAAACCCGCACAAAAAAACCCCCAAAAACCCCGAAAATAAAAAAAAAAACCACCCAAAACACACAAACAACAAAAAGCCAAAACAGATATTTGGAAGCACTTCTGTATCTGTGATCCAGTAAAAATAATTAAATAGTTTATGATATGTATAGGCAACTTGCCACTGCAATACAGCTAATCTTTAAAACTGTGATAGAAGAAGCTGGATATTCAGACCACCACAGATAAAAGCAGTATCTGAAAAAACTGTCCCTGGTTTTTTCTTTATCTTAGGGATTTTTCACTGCTTTGATGGAATGCACCGTTGATAGGGTTGATGTAAATATATATATTTTTTAAAAAAGTAATCAATACAGCATTTGGTTTTTATCAGGGTGTTTTAATTTGAACTAAGGCAAAGATTGATGTCATTACAGGACTTGGTTGTTGTTTACTTTGTTGTTCCCTGTATGGATAATGATCTGAAAGCAGCCTTGCATTGCAAAGGAATGCTTTTATTGCAAGATCAATAATTCAGAATTATAACCAGTTGGTTTTGGTTTTCTTACAGAGAAGAGCAAGAGGAATCCTCAGCAATTCAAGTTGGTTTTGTCACTTATAACAAGGTCCTCCACTTCTTTAATGTCAAAAGCAGCTTAGCTCAGCCTCAGATGATGGTAGTCTCTGATGTTGGAGAAGTTTTTGTTCCTTTGCTGGATGGTTTCCTTGTTAACTTCCAGGATTCACGATCTGTTGTTATCAAGTAAAGTATGATTAGTCCATATGAGAATAAGATATGAAAGCTTATGATGTGCATTAATCCTTTTAGTCAGTCATATTATTGGGGATGGGACAGTATATGTGTTCATTGAAATACTGTAGAAGCCAGCAGATGCTTCAAGTCATATAGTTCCACCTCTGAAGCAAAGAAAAAGGGATATCAACAATCCCCCCCAGTGCTCAGTTGGAAAGCATATTTAGGCCAGGTGTAGACCATGCATCTTCAGCTGTGCTGTTTCAGAAATGCAACGGGGGTAGCGGCTGTGTGCCATATTGCATATTTTTCCTCTTGCAATGTATAGGATGCACACCTGGGTATGATCTAAGGACTCACAGGACACCAGAACTCCTTAACTTTTAGCTATTTTTTTTTTTAATTGCATGTTCTTTTTTGTTACCAGCTTTGAAATAATGCATCTCCTAGAATTTAAAAATTCCTATTTTGTTTTATTCTGTCTGGAATCCTAAGAAATTGAGCAATCAAAATTTTCCTGTCTAAATTGGTATGTTACAAGGTAGTTTGGGGAGTATTCCAAATAGCTAACCAGCTGAGACACTAATCCTTTCTTCTTTCATAGCTTGTTGGACCAGATTCCAGAGATGTTTGCAGACACTAATGAGAGTGAGACCATCTTTGTTCCTGTTATCCAGGCTGGCATGGAGGCACTAAAGGTTAGAACGTTCCTCTCTACAGAAGTGAGAATAAGACTTGATAAGATGCAGAAGTTCCATTTGCTAAAAGCCAGTCCCAAGTCTCCTACAAATCACAATGGGAAATGAGAAAAAAAAAAAAAAAAGTTACAGATTATTTCCAGCACTATTCCAGTACTCTAACAGTATGTCTGAACTGCTTTAGTCAAAATGAGTACACTGACTGGCATACATGTGTTTCCAGATTATGCTTTTTGGGGGAAGCCAGTCCCTAGAGTCTCTGCTACATAGAATGGATGTTTAGGAGAAGATGAGGAGCAGGAGCCTATTTCTCTTTCAGATTTGAGAGAAATAAAGAAGGATATAGTTACTGCAGCAGGAACTAATAGATACTCTGAATGTTTGCGCAGATAACCCATCCTTGCCTGTGTGGAGAGTGGGAAAGGAGTCAGTGTAAGATACAATTTGCCCTTTCTTCTGCTTCTGTGGATTTCTTGCACAAAATAAGATAATTATGACGATTTATGACTGAATCAGGTAGGGGAGTGGAGGGTTTCTGCTTAACTGACATTTTTCACAGCCTGTATACTGCTGAAAATGAATCCCCAGGTCAACATGCATCCCCAGTCACTTTCTGTGTGTCCAGGACACCCTCTGAAATGCTGACATTTCCAGGAAGCGCTGCCAATTAAAAGGATGCCACCATGGTTCATCACAAGATTTGTAGGGGTAAAAACCAGCCAGTGGTGTTTTAAAATAGTTGACATATCTGTAAGCTGGGCATAAGTAAAGCATGAGCTTTGAGTAGATAAATTCATTGAAGTGAAAATACAGAACATTGCTCAAGTCTGTTTCTTAAATATTTGATTAATACCAGTTTTCTTACACCAGAAGGTGTGTGTGCAAAACCATGTTTGGTTACTGTTTCTGTCAGAATCCTCTTCCGTAATACTTGACTTTGGTGCTGGCTATGAAAGAAAGCAGCTCTTAAGTAGTCTTTTTATTTAGCTCAGTTTTTTAAAGTGATAATTTTTAAAGATTTCCATTGTGAATTATTCATATGCATATACCTGTGCTCAGGAAGACAATACTTGTCTAAAAAGATTTAAAATGGATTGTGGTCCTATTTGGGATTAATTTAATACACTTTTAGAAATAATACACATACATTTTAGAAAGTGTGTCAAATGTGTCAGTAATTCCTGCTGCGTATCATGACAAACAGATATTTGGTAACTCTTTCAGTCTTCAGCAGAATGTTTCTTAAAAGGCATTGAACAAATTAGCATTTGGGACTAAAGATACTTATGCTTGAAATACTAGGGGTGAAATTTCTACTCTATAAAATGTAGACGCTGTCTTCAGTTGCATTTCTGCCTTAGCAAAGAGATTTCTTGTTTTCCCAGAAGTATGCCATGGCTTATTTTGAAATGTGGAATATCTAGAGAACATCTCAAGAGGGAAAGAAGGGAGAGAGTGAGAGAGAGACTGCATGGCTCATTTATGGCTGACTGGGTTTAAACCACGACAAGTACCAAAGCTGATCTGTGTCTGTGGTCTTGGGTAGTGACAGTTTTAACCTGGATGTGTGGCTAATTCTGGAGCAGGAAAAGGACAAATCCATCACTCTTCTTCCTTCCGGTCATCACACTTAGCCGCTTCTGTACTTGAAGACCTCAGAACTGCTCATTGTTTTTTATTTCACTTTGCTTTCACTTTGGTTCAGCCCTGAAGTGCTTGGGCAGCTGGACCTGAGGACTGCAACTGAAATAGTCTAGTTTGTTTTGTTCATTCCCACTAGCTGTCTCAATAGTAAGCAATAAACTGGATTTTCTAAGTTTTGGTGGAAAAGCTTGTTTATAGTACAAAGAGGCCTGTGACACTGCCGCTGTTGTTACACTCTTCAGAATTCAGGGGTTTCTGTCAGGAGTCTGTCATCTTAATAAATACTATGTCCTCATTAGCGTTCTAAGTAAGAATAGAAAATTGGAATAAAAAATGGCAGTTACTTTGTTTCTTACTGATAAGAGGAGATGTTCATTGTAAGTTTTGATACTCCTGCCTTTTAGTGTAGATTTCAATGTAGAATCTAGTACAGGAGTGTAATTGTCACTCATATATAAGTGTAGCGATCACTAGTGTGCCTGAAGGGAAAGAAATAATTTTTCTGTTAAATTATTTTTCATTTTAATTTTTCCAATGTGATATTTGTACACTTGATGCTTGGTGGTTGCTGCATAATGCTTGTATCCAATTGGGATGTCTCCAAGAGAGGTACTCCTAGTTTTGCCCATCAAGATTTTAAAACTTCTCTGTAGAAACTACTGTAATAATGCATCAGCCAACATTGGACCTAGAGCATCTTAAGGTCCTTTCCAGCCCTAACCATTCTATATCCATGTGCTAGGCTAAGGAATTCACTGATGTAAAATTCACAGTTTGTTTTGGGACTTATGTCTGTGAAGTTTTGAGTCTGTAAATGAATTATTTAACTCTGAGGAACTTGCAGAAAGTTTACACTGTTCTCTGAGATGCCACAATGTGTGAAAATTAGGCTTGTTCATCTTAGCACTTATAAATATGCCAATATGGTGTCTTTGGAACAGGCTGCAGAATGTGCTGGAAAATTGTTTATTTTCCATTCTTCATTGCCAACTGCGGAAGCACCAGGGAAGCTGAGGAACAGAGATGACAAAAAGCTACTCAATACAGACAAAGAAAAGGTATTTTCTGCTCTGAGTTAACGAGGGACTGCTACTGTGCTGAATTTCTCTAATAGAGCCTCTATCTTTTTTCATTTGTTTTCTTTACAAAGATGTGTTGTTGAATTAGAAAATGTTCCCATTCTTAGTGTGCCCTGATTATGTGGGAATATTGAAAGTCAAAGTACGGTAAAGCAGCCATTCCCATCAATAACGGAAAACCCAGGCAGCAAATCAATAATTTCACCCATGAAGAGCTTTTGTTGCCTGCCTGTTCAGTGACTTAGTTCTCTAAGAACTTACTGAAATTGGTTCCCTACATACAGTATATGGGCAGAGGTAACATGTTTTTCATTAAATCCACACCTCACAGGTTCCAGTTAATGTTTTTTTTCTTCAAGTGGACATTTGGATTGTGGCTGGCTACCAACAGTAACTGATGTTATGACACTTGTATTCTTTAATTCTGTGCAGACGCTCTTCCAGCCCCAAGTAAATTCTTATGAGCCCTTAGCCAGGGATTGTGTGGCCAATGGCTGCTGCGTGAATTTGTTCCTTTTCCCAAATCAGTATGTGGACATAGCCTCCATGGGTCTTGTCACACTGTACACTGGAGGAACACTGTACAAGTACAACAATTTCCAGGTAAGTGTGGCAGGTTTCCTGCCTCTTGTGTAGTAACGCCTGGGGATTCGTTGTTTTTGATTGCATTCCAGTATGTGCTTTGATACTTTACGTAGTTTTGTCATCACTCTACATTTTACTTACAAACATCAGGGGGGAGAATTCTAACTTAGAAACGGCAGATCAGGCTCAAATATATCTTTTGAAACAATAATAAGCTGGTTGGTATCTTAAAATTAAATCCACTTGCTTACTATGCCGGCATCTGAGCAGGGAAGTCAGTTATTCCTGTATATAGAGATACAAATGCTTACAATAAAGACCCCCCCCAAAAGCGCAACACAAGGTTGTTTTACACCCTTGGGTACAGTCTCACGAGAATCTCTCTGGGTAGTAGGGGACTTTCTCTGTGGCAGGAGCTGAACGGCAGAAGCATTTTTTGCACAGTCAACAAGGCTACTCTGCAGTTGTTATGGCTGTGCCATAAAATCCTAGCTAGGCTGTAAGGTGAAGTCCAAGAGCGGATGGGACTGGATGTCATTTGAATAGAAATCCTTGATGTCCAGACCTAGTGATGTATTGGTGGATACCTGTGTACATATGCTTCTGTTAACAAAACAACAACTAACATTTTAAAATATACTTTTTAAAGAAAAAAGAGAGATGTTACATATGAGTGGAGCCGGTTTGATGCCGCGGATGGAGGGTCACGGGAAGGGGAGAGGGTTGGTTTTCTGCCGTGCTGCTGCCACCCGGTGGTGAGCTGCGGTTTTTGCTCTTGCTTTGTGGTTCTAGCTCGATGCCGACAGCCCACGGTTCTTAAGTGACCTCCGGAAGGACATAGAAAAAAAGACTGGATTTGATGCAATAATGAGGGTTCGGACAAGTACAGGTAATGGGGCCTCCTGGGAATGAAAATAAATGTGAATGCATGTGAGAATATATCATTTTAAATAATATAGTACTGTACATATCACTTGAATTTCATTTCATACTGCTTGGAAAGTAATTGGATAAACTGAGAAAGTGCCTTTCCTGTAAATGCCTCCATAATAATTATTTTTTAATCGTAAGGCTTCTGATCATTATGCATGCATCTTGGATTGCAAGGAAGTTGTATAAAAAACACTTGTATGTTCCTTTGTTTTCCTACTTCAAATGACATTACTGTGTCTACTTTTCAAGCATTCCTTTGTACCTCAGATGCAAGTGTCTGAGAAACAGACCCACACAACATGGCCAGGTCAATGGCTCAAAAGGTTCTGGGTGATCTCACAGTCACAGCACAACTTCATGGCCTATCAGCTTCTCCCACTCACCCAACTGTCAGAAACTGCCATCAGCAAGGACAGTTGGTGGGGCCCCAAAGCTGCATATCCTAGAGAAAAAAAGGATTCCTGTTTGAGGAAACAAAATTGATTGCCCATAAAAGAAAAGTCACAAAGTAATGCCAATTTTATTTGCTGTTTTTAAATGGAAGGCTACATTCCAGTACCTGAAGGGGGCCTATAGGGATGCTGGGGAGGGACTCTTCGTCAGGGACTGTAGTGACAGGACAAGGGGTAATGGGTTAAAACTTTAACAGGGGAAGTTTAGATTGGATATAAGGAGGAAGTGCTTTCCTGTTAGGGTGGTGAGGCACTGGAATCATTTGCCCAGGGAGGCTGTGAGGGCTCCATCCCTGGCAGTGTTCAAGGACAGGTTGGATGAAGCCTTGGGTGGGATGGTTTAGTGTGAGGTGTCCCTGCCCATGGCAGGGAGGTTGGAACTAGATAATCTTGAGGTCCTTTCCAACCCTAACTATTCTATGATTCTATGATTTGGGTTTTTTTAATCTTGTAGGCTTCAGGGCTACAGACTTTTTTGGTGCCATTTACATGAACAACACCACAGATGTAGAGATGGCAGCAGTTGACTGTGACAAGGCAGTGACAGTAGAGTTCAAACATGATGACAAACTGAATGAAGACAGTGGCGCCTTAATTCAGGTAAAAACTTAATTACCTCTAATATTGTGGAATTGTGAGCAAGAACTGCAAGCAGAACAAGAAGAAGTTATGGTGTAGGACTGATGGGAACATGGCCCATCTTTCACACACTCTGGTGACAGAATATTACTACTAAAAAAAAAATAATTGTTTTAATTAAGTATCCAAAGGTTGCAGTGCAAATGATGCTCCTCGTGACAATCAGTGTGCTCACCTGCCTGTCTGTTCAGGGATGATGCCACAATGCTTTCACAACGCTCCCTGAGACCCCAACAGCTATTTTTCCCCCATTTTATTAAATAAGTTAATTTAGTGTGTAAGATTCATTACTTCTTACACAGAAATGGTACCTGTGCAATCAAAGCTCTGGTTTGCACACTGTCAGCTAGCTGCCCTGTTCCTTTCAGGCTCTTGGCACTGGGGTGCCAGAAGTCCCGAGACGTGCTGGAATACACATTTTGTTAGGAATGGGAGCATCCCACCGTTTGGGAGGCTGTTGTTTACTATTCTAGATTTGTTTAGTCTTGACCTTTTTCTCATTTGATGACAAAATATTACAACTCGCAATGTTTTAAACTTAAACTACGTAATTATCTGAACTTTTTGTTTCTGTTGTGCTTGGCTTTAGCTTGCCCCTATAAATACATTTCATAGGTCAGCAGTCAACCCCTGTGTATGAATACAGCGCTGGGAAACACCCACTTTGGTATGTCTGAGGTCGCTTCCTAGCACTACGGTGCAGCAGCGACGGGTGTAGGTTTGTATTTACAGTTCTTTCATGTGAGAGGTACTTGTGGAATGCAACATGTTATGTTCAAATACCAACATTATATTGAAGTAGAACTGGAGACATAAGGAAATTCTTAAATTACACCCTCAATATTTAATGGTAGCTGCAGGCTACAGGGGTTAGCAGCACCTCACTTCAGTTCATGAACAAGTTATTAATGTAAAAAGAACCACTCGGCTTTTCTAGATGAGAAAGTTTTCCTGCCCTGTTTTTGCCAAGAGCTAATGTGATGGGCAGAGCACTTCTCAGCAAGCATCTCATTGTTTGTATGGAGTCTTTAAACTGTTCAAATATTACCTAAAGTATGGTTTACAAACTTATGATGAGTGGACTCCTGTTTCCAGATTATACCATCAGCATGTAGCAAATGAGAGTAATAAGCTTTTGAATCAATTGTATTATTGTCATAGTCCTGTCTATTATACTTCCATAAAGACCGCAGGGATGTTGGTCCTACAGCTCTCAGCAGCACTGCGGTAGTACTGCGAAGCTAGGCTGTCTTCACAAGTAATTATATGCCTTCTATGCACAAAGCAGGTGAAGCTTTTTGTTTTAAAACAAAAATAAATGGTATTTTGTACTTCTTTTGCAGTTTGCTGTCCTTTACACATCCATAAGTGGGCAAAGAAGACTTCGCATACACAATATAGGTTTGAATTGTAGCTCCCAGTTAGCGGATGTCTTCAAGAGCTGTGAGACAGATGTGCTTATCAACTTCTTTGCTAAGTCAGGTAAAATTGTAACAGAAAGACTTTCTTTCCTTTTTTACTTTGGGGTGAAGGAATGGGAAGGAAGGGGAGATGGAGTGATCATCTAGGGGTAAATCATGTTTTGTAACTTGCTCCTCCAAGCCTGAGCAACTCTTGAAGTGTTATAAAATTCAAAAGACAGATTTTGTATTTTAGACATACTGCTATAAAGGAAAGCTTGTGAAGGGAGCTACAAACATGTGATGCACAAAACTGTGCAGTGGAAATGGACATCCTGACATAGTGTTGGAGGTCTGGGCTTTTTGGTTGGGATTTTTCCTTTTTTTTTTTTCCATAAAGATGAATTAACATCCTCCCAGGTGTTGTGTGTAAAAGAGACTACAAAACAGCCATAGACCCTAAATTAGTAGAACCAGCAGCTAGCAGAATCTAGGTAATTCCAAGAGTACACATCTGTCTTTAGCACACTCCTTTATTCTTCTGTGTTTGTAGCTTTTAAGGCCATTCTAAGCCAACCACTAAAGATGGTCAGAGAGATGCTGATGAACCATACAGCTCACATGCTGGCGTGTTACAGGAAGAATTGTGCCAGCCCCTCAGCAGTAAGCCAGGTAAAACCCACCTGCACTCCATCCTTCCCATGCCGTGTGCTGCAGCAGATGAGCAACTATCCCTGCACCATCACAATGCCAGAAAGGAGAATTTTCCTTTTCTTTCAAATATAATTAATGACAGGTGCTATTCCGTGGGAGCAATTAGACAGCCTTTCATTTTTTTTCCTGCTGGAATTATGTGCTGAATCACAGAGATGTCATTTTTCTAATGTTGTTACAGATTTTGATATTCTAATTTCTGACAAATAATGTTATCACTGTCAAAAAAATAAAAATAACATTGTATCTTAGTAAACAATCTGAATTGCACATAGATGATGGATTGCTGGAGTGATAAATACCTGATGCCTGTAGGCGAAAAATCCTTGGTGATTAAGATAAGGCTGTTAAATCCTTTCTTACCCAAGGGTAGTAAGAATCTCTAGGAACCCGATTAGTTACATTGCTCACTACTTGAAAATTCTCTCAAGACATTCTTTTATACGTTCAGAACATTTGGTCAAACTGAACCAACAGCAACATGTTGGCAAATCCTCTCAGCAACTGTTTCTGACAAAAGTCTTTTTCCACTTCAAAAAAATATCCAAAAGATGGCTGAACTAAATCCAAATCCCATAAGCACTGGAATTTATGTATTTATTATATGAGATGTCACTCTGTTTTGACACAGCACACAAAACCCCGTTTTGTTTGGTTGGTTTTTTTTCCTTTATTCAAAGACAAGAATCAATGTTTTATTGAAATGTCTGAAAGTCCAGCCCTCCTTCCCATGCACGTGGTCTGTACCATCTAACAAGCTTTCTTTGCTTCTCAGCTCATTCTTCCAGATGCAATGAAAGTGCTGCCTATGTACATGAACTGCCTGTCCAAGAGCTGCGTGCTAGTTGGTAGGCCAGAAATTCCAACTGATGAGCGAGCTTACCATCGCCAGCTGGTCACCTCTATGGGGGTAGCCGACACACAGTTGTTTTTCTACCCCCAACTTCTTCCAGTTGTGAGTACGCTGGTTGCGCATCTCTCCCTTTTCAGTAACTGTTTTCAGCGTGCTGCCATCTTGTAGTTGTGCAGCTGCAGGAAATGTTCTGCCTGCTGGGCAAGCGCTACACTACCATGCTGGATTACATTTCTGTGGCAAGGTAGTTGCTAATTGAACTAATTGAGGAGGGAGGGTAGATCCTCTAGTTTAATGGAAAATAGGGAATGAACATCATCAATTGCTGACTTCAACATCGTCAAAGACTCCAAGTGTACATTTAGCAAGGTTTTTGCTCATGCTAATGAGAGATGTCAGTTCTGCTAGAGATCAGTACTGCTCTGCAAGTGTTTCCCCACTTATGGCGGGCCTTCCTTTGCACACAGTGTGTTAACTGAAAAAGAGGTTTGATTTCTAATTCCTCTAATCTGGAAAGGAACCGCTAAGATATGCTAAACCTTTCGATAGTTACTTTTCAGGATCTGATTAGAGCTTTATTCACCTTGAAGTCACCAAGTCTACAACTCTGGCACATTTCTGCCCCACAGCACAGCCTGGATCTGAAGAGTGATGCCATCCCAGCTGCCGTTCGGTGCTCTGAGGAGCGTCTCTCAGAAGGAGGGGCCTTCCTTCTGGCCAACGGTCTTATTATGTTCCTGTGGCTGGGAGTCAACGTACCCCCAGAGCTCATCCAGGGGCTTTTCAATGTGCCGTCCTTTGCACACATCAGCACTGAGGCTGTGAGTAAGGGGAGGCTAGTCCCTTTTTCACAATTTATGCACACCTGAACATACATCATCATCTAACATCCATCAAACATTAATAAATAAGCTTTGACAGTCTGAACGCTTACCGGAGAGGAGGTTTCACAACATTTTTAAACCTTCTTAAGCTTACACTGTTGCAGATATCAAAGTCCAGTTGAATGAGTATTGCTAAAATTGGAACGAAATGCTTTGCAATAGTTACAACTCTCTCTGATAGTGAATTTTCACACAGTGATTAGATGAAACTAAAAAATTTGCCTAGACAGTAGAATCTTTGAACAGATGAGAGATTTTTTTTTTCCTGGTTAGAATGAAATGCATCATAACTACCAGCAGCTAATCTCATCTGAATTTGTAAGAGATGTGACTGGAATTTAACAACCTGCCATGCTTTCATTCTAACAGACATCACTGCCTGACCTGGACAATCCATATTCTAAGAAATTTAAGTCAGTACTGAAGCATATCCAGAGCCAAAAGCCCTATGCTATGAAGGTAACTTCTCTCTGACTCATTCCTCATCCCTGTTCGAAACAAAACCTACTGGTATGTGTAAAAGGTTTTATGTATCAGGAATTTTCCTTTATGTCACTGAGTTCCAGCATGCATTGTAAACACGAGTATCTCAAATATGCTCAATTCTCATTAATCAAAGGAGATTTTCAGAGGTAGGTTAAGTCTAAAGGTTGCCATTTTATTTGCACACCTTAAGTCACACTAGTCTGTCTCTCCTGTTCATAAATACAGCTACTGAAACTTGGAGATTTATTAGTTTCTGTCCATCCCATCTGTCCGTCCCCCCCACCCCCAAGAACATGCAGTAATAGATGCAGGGAAACCACACTCCATTTAGTATGATTATATCCTAAAAATACGTTTCTCTCCTCTTTTCAGTTTATGATAGTGAAACAGCGGGAGCAACCAGAGATGCTTTTCCGACAGTTCCTAGTAGAAGACAAGAGTATTTATGGAGGAGCATCCTACGTGGATTTCTTATGCTGTGTTCACAAGGAGATCTGCCAGCTGCTCAATTAAGGAAACTTAAGTATAACGTGTAGGTTTCTTTTGGATTTTGCAAGAGGGACAGGCCCTGCTGCCTGAAAGCTGGCCCACAGCTCCACTGTCCCCAGGCATCCTGCTGTGCTTTAGGGAGTCTTACCTGTGCCTCTTTTGCACAGTCTCATTTCACACAGCCTCTCACTGAGTATTTAGCTTACTTAGAATAGGAAGTTCTGCACTCAGGTATTAGTCTTCTGGGAGTTCTGTCTCTTTCTGTAAGTGAGTTGCCACATATCAAACTGTCAATGCTTAAGAGCATATGGTATGCAGTTATTAAAATGTAATTATTCCTTTTGCTAGTCTGAAGTTGTACTAGAGCCAGGGAAGATGCTAGAAATCTATACAGAAGTGGAAAAAATATATACTTCTTCCAAGTGAGGGCATTCAGCTGACAGATTTGCAGTAATCATGTAGTTCAATTTAAGTACTTCAGCATCTTTAGTGTAAAGTTAAACCCTAAAAAATAATGCCCTTTTTTCTGGAAGGAACAAGTATTACTATCTCCAGAAAGAGATCTCTGGGTAACCTTCCACAGTTGGACTTGTCCAGGACCCAAAAATGCTTCTGTTTATAACTGGACTTGAGTAAGTTTAACAGCAATGGCCCACAGGAAGAACAATGATCAAACAATCCTTTTGCTAAATTTAGCAGATAATGCTACACTAACATGGTACAATTCTGTAGTCTTAAGGGCAACGATTAATTTAGCATACTATTCAATTACATTTTCAGAATTGAACATGTTAGGTTTTATTTGTATGTTGCTAACTTGAATATTCCTACTAGAGCTTAGATAAGCATCTGTCCCTCAAAATTTCAGTGGCAGGTCAACTAAGAGAGTTGACACATTAACTAAAAGTTACTTGTAGTGCTATAAAAAGAAAGCCTCTGGTTTAATACCAGTTCTGTTACAGCAACCTCCACGCACAAGACTGATGTGTTCTAAAGTCCCTACTTTGAAAAATAAGCCTCTGCTAACATCAGTATTTAAGGTAGAATTTAGAAAGCCGAAGTCTTGGGAAGAGCTATTTACCTCATATCTGAGGTAAACTCATATCTGAATATCCTTCATCAGTCTATCTATATCTTTATGACCAATGCCTCTGCATGAGATGTTTCAACTCTGCCAAACTTGAGAAGCTACAGCTACAAAAATCACTGTTTCAAAGAAGACAAAAAATCCTCAAAAGTAAGGCTTAGATTTAGGCTTAAAAAAAAAAAAAAAAAGAAAAAGTGCCTTTCATCATGTTGGCGTTGCTACTTAGTTTAATCATTTTAATATCCAATGAGCAGCCAAGATGCACATTTTTTGATTTGACACCTTATCAAAACAGATGTATTCTTGTGCATCGACTGCACATTCTGAAAGTAAGTGGCTATATTACAAAGGGATCCTTGGACTCAACTCAGCTGCCAAGGCAAGTATATTTTAGCTGAAGATGTTACCCTGTAAAACATATCTGTTGCCATTCCAAATCAGTGTACTTTGTATAATGACACCAGCAACTCTCTGTGTAAAGAAGTAAGCAATTATTAAATATTGTCATCGTGTGGTCGTTTATTATTTCAGATTCTAAGTTAGTTTTTTTACGCTATCAGCTTCTGCCAAAAGGTGCTGCTGAGCACAATACACCTCAGATTAAATAACTGCAATGTCAAGCAAAAGCAGATAGGGCATCACAGCAATCTGTCTCTGGATTGTGCAGCCATTTGCTGTTCTCCAGTAAGTAGGAAGATTTTACACATATTTTTCTGAGATGTTAGGCAAAGTGAAGTGACATCTGTCTGTTTTCTCCCAGATTTGAGGTCTTCTGTGTTCAATTGTTAAGTCTTGCACTATTTTTGTACACTTTTTTCCCAGGGCACATTTCTACCAGTTTCCATTTCTGTATTTCATTTTTTTTGTGGAAGGTCTCGTGTTTTCAGCTGTTACCTGGAAATCTGTGGTGCTTGAACTGACCACCCCTTAGGTTTGAAATTTGGGACAGATTGCTCTTGTCAGCAGTTTGCCACCAGTGTGTTTTGTGTATCCTTTCTTTGGTTTTGCTTTTGTAGTGCTGTGGTGTTCGGCTGCCACCTAATAGATTGGTATGGCAGATGGCACTGGGAATAATCTCTGACAAAAAACCGAAGTATTAAAAAAAAGCTGCTGAGCAATTTGGCTTTCTGGTTTGCTTCTTGTGTAACGGACAACCATTGGAACCTTGTGCAAGGAAGTTTACACAGTGATAGCTTACCTGCTGTACTGTGGACTCTTGCATGTTCTTGGCTCTCTTGGTAGTTAATGTTCTTCTTAGAGCAAAAGAAGGGATTCAATGACCATTACTATTAGTTGCAGATTCTTGGATAGTAGGAGTATTTTGTCATTATGGTTCTATTACAACCATCTTGGTTGTAATCTTGTAGGCATACAAGTAAGTAGTTGCACATACAAGTAACTAAGTAGGCATACAAGACATCATCTTCATTGCTGTAACATGTTGTCCTGGGTTCAGCTATAACAGTTATTTTTCTCCTTTTTACTAGCTGGTACAGTGCTTTGTTTTTTGCTTTAGCCGGAGAATAATGTTGATAAGTCACCAGTGTTTTAGTTGTTGCCAAGTAGTGCTTACCCTGATCAAGGACATGTCAGTCTCTCGTGCTCTGCCAGTGAGGAGGGGCACGGGAAGCCAGGAGGAAGCAGAGACAGGACACCTGACCCAAACTAGCCAAGCGGGTATTCCATACCGCAGCACATCATGCCCAGTATATAAACTGGGGGGAGTTACCTGGAAGGCCCAGATTGCTGCTCAGGTTGGGCTGGGCATCAGTTGACTGGTGGTGAGCAATTGTATTGTGTATCACTTGTGTTTACTGGGATTTTTTCCTTCCCCTTTTAGTTTTATATTCTCTCCTCTTGTTATTTCCTTTATCATCATTATTATTATTGGTGATAGTATTAGAGATTGTATATGGTACCATATTTATTGGACTGTTATTAACTAAACCCGTGGGATACTTTCAGTTCTCCTCCCCATCCTGCCTGGAGCAGGGAGGGAAAGGGGGAGGAGTGAGTGAGCAGCTGCATGGTTCTGAGTTACCAACTGGGCTTAAACCACAACACACGTTAAGCAATATATGCTAGTTGAATTTGTTGTAGGTAGGAAGTATTTTTATTTTAAGTTTACAGTTTGAGTGCCTTTTGCCTAAACATACCAATAAACTACTGATGTCTGCAGCTTTTATCCAAGTCTCTAATTCTGTTGGATGCAGGTGGCGGTAGAGCACTGTGCATCCCTTGCCATACAGAAAGTGCTCTTTAAAGAACATGGTTGCTGGCTTCTCATTTGGCCATTGCTGCCTGTGGTAGAAACCGCAGTAGAGAAGTGTCACGTTCTTCAGCTGAAGTGTTAGACTGGATCGAGCCAATAAGCTCTGGTTTGCTGTGGCTGTATGAACTCATTTCCAGTGCGTGGGCTGCCTGAAGGATCGTGTCCATGCCTCTGAGAAGCTGTGCCCACTGCCCTTGTGCTGGTGAGGGCTGTTGGTTTGGCTCGCTCTAGCTCCTGCGCTGAAAGGTGAGATGAGCGAAAGGGATGCAGTATGTTCATGCCACAGGTGGCCAGCAACGCATTGCCCCCAGCGCAGGTTGATCCCCTTGGTCCGGTGCATCTGCTCACTGTGGGGTGTATGCACTCCAGGCAGGATGCAAGCTTCTCTCAGACCTGCCCTGGGTGGGATTCCTCCATGTCCTGCCAGGCCATGGGGGCTTTGGTGTCCGCCTTCAGGGATATATCTTGAATGGACACTGTGATGCTGCTGGGAGGAATGTGAGCCAAGTTGTCCTAAAATCAGATCTAGAATTGCTTGCTCTTGAATGTCACTTTTGGTACTGTGGAGCTGATTGTTGTGCTGCAAGATAATCCCTGTTTTGTCCCTTCTCGTGTCTCGGTATATTGCCAGTGCCAGCGTTTACCCAGAAGAGGGTTATTCTTACACAGCTTGTAGATAAATTGTGTCTAAGTCACGGGATCTATGCAGAGCCGTCCCAGTCTAGGTCATGTTCTGGCAGCTGCTGTCTGCTGTGTCCTGAAGGCCTCTGCCAAGTAACACTTTCTACTAAATGGCAGTGGGGAAGTACCTGAAAAGTTGCACAGTTGTTGGAGTTGAAACACTGGAATGAAAAAATGACATCCTGTAGAAGACTCCTAAGCCTGAGTCCCCAGAACTCCTCTGAGGAGCAGCCTCATCAGCTACGAAATCTGCTGGTGCTGAAGAGGGCCTGCAGCATCCAGATCGTCTTATTGCTTCAGAAGGTAAATTGCAGAGGCCATAGGCTCAGACTTCCGTGGGGCTTGTGTGGGTCATGGTGCCTGGAACCAACCAAGGTCATCTAGGACCTAGTTATAACTTGTGCCATGAAGTCTTAAATATTGCTCGGGAGTGTATTTTATCAGCACCTGAGCTGGTGTTTGGGCTTTGTGAGTGACAGTTTTCTGAGTTTCTTAGTTGTTTAGGATCCTTAAGCATGCAAGCCTCAGAGGGGAAGGCCCAATGAGGACAAGGTTGGCTTGTGGCATCCAGTTTAGGACAGAGCTGAGAAAGCCTTTGGGTCATATACATCAGGAGCAGAAGCCCTTGACTGGTTGGGTGTGTGGATCACATAAAACTCGTTAACTAACTTGTCAGTTCTGCCTCCACAGCTGGCCCTGCCACCACGTCATTACTAGAAGTAATGACCAACTTCTGACACTGTCTCTACAGCATGTGCTGTTTCCTCTGACAGTGTGAAGAACATTGTGTGTGCATTGTGCATGTGTGTGAATTAAAATTGACATAACTTTTTCGGATGCTGACATGAGGCTCTTCTAGACTGCCTTATTTCAACAGTTTGAATTGCAGAGCTTCCCATATCCATGAAATATGAGTTTCCTTAGAGAGAAGGTACAGGAGTTAAACCCAGAGTCAGTAGAACAAGGTGTCAGGTGCTGGTGGTTTTTGTGCTCCCACGGCAACCTTAGCAGCCCTGCTGGGACTTGCAACATCAGGCAAGTCCCCAAGTGCATGCCACTCAGGGCAGAGCATTTGGCACCATGTTCAGCATCACAGGCGCTGTTGTGCCTGCTCTTGGCTGCTGTGACCTGCCAGCAGCTGCTCTGCTGGGAGTGTGATGAGGAAGGAGAAGAGTGTTTGGGTGTCCCTTTGGGATACGAAAAAGGGGATTGTTTAGGTGATGGGGACTCCATCCCTGCTGTGGCTCAGCTCCCCCCCCTCAGCCAAAGGAAGAAACTATGGAGTGTCTGGGAAGCCCACGCACAAAGCACGTGCACAGCCATAGCCTCTCCCGGAGCACCACAGGGCTGGAAGCAGGCATTTTTTCCCTTGTGGAACATGCATCCAGAGCTGTTGTGGTTTCCCTGGGAAGCACGGAGTCCTTGGTTGGGTTTTCCCTGATGTGTACCTGCATGCAGGTGGTGCTGCGCCATGGGCAGGGAAACCTGCCTCTTCCCAGATCTGATGTGAGGATTTCCAGGCTCCAGCACACAGCCCATGGGGTAAACAATGGACCAGTCTGTGCTGTGGAAATAAAGACAGCAGAGTGGTAAGAAGTTTGGAGGAAGGGTGCAGCAGCCTCCACCAGCTGAGGCTGCAGCAGCACTCTGTATCCAGTGACTTGCTCATGTGAACAAAGAAATAAGTAAAAACACTAATGTAAATCATGTCAAGGCTCAGGTTAATGTTCCTCTGCAATAAAATGTGATGCAGAAATTGGCGCCTCTAGCTGAGAGGGTGCTGTTGTGCCTGGAAGCTGTGAGTGTGTTCCTGCATGCCCCCAAGCAGAGGGCTAGCGGTTCTGCACAGCAGCTGTGGGCTCAGGTGAAATACTGCTCGCTTTCTCTCTTCAGGTTGATCCTGAGATCAGCGGCCGGAGGGCGCTGCCGTACTGAAGTGCTGCTTGGAGGCCGCCAGGGGGTGCCGTGGTGCAAGGGGCGTGCTATGCAGCGGTGCCTTCACCAGGGGCGCAACCGCGGGGGGGGCACGCAGAGCCCACTTCTCTCAATCCTCAGATCAACTGTCAGGGGCCACTGCAATGGCAAGGCTCCACTGTGTAGCGGTTGCCAGGGGTTGCTGCAATCCAAGAGATGAAGACAGCACACAGAGCATACAAGCAGCAGAGCCAAAAGCAACAGCGGAATTGAGTGACAACCATCCGGGGATGGAGCCTCGGCTCAGCCAGATGCATCCTCAGAGCTGCTAGACAAGGGACGTGCGCGTTGAGTGCCCAGCGACAGGTGGGGTGGAGGGGCTGACACGCGTTTCTGCCAGTCCTGAGACAGGCCACTAGCGGCTGGTGAGGTGCTGAGCCACTGATGTGCCGCATGGCGGCCGCCAGGGGTCGACGTGGTGCCAAGGTGCTGAAGTGCTGCGTGTCGGCCGCCAGGGGGCGGTGAGATGTTGAGACCCTTGTGTGCTGCGTGGCTGCCGGCAGGGGGCGGTGAAGTGCATAGTCCCTGCTGTGCTGCGTGGCGGCTTCCAGGGGGCGCTATGCTGCATGGCTGCCTCCGGGGAGTGTTGTCGCGCGAGGTATGATGTTCTGTGCGTTGACCGCCAAGGGGCACTACCGTTTTAGTCGTGTGGGCAGAGCGCGGTGGAGCCATAAGCTGCAGACGGCGGTGGGGAGGCGGAGTGTGAACGCAGAGAGCCTCAGCCCTCCCTATGCCCATTCTGCGCGTGGCCAGATCCTCCGCGTGGCCAGACAAGGGACATGCGTGGTGAGTGCCCTGCAACAGACAGGGGGTGGAAGGAGCCAGTGTGTGTGCTTCCGTCGTTCCCGAGATCAGTACTCGGGAGGTACTGAGCTGTCGAGTCTCTAATGTGCTGAGTGTCGGCCGTAAGGGGGCGCTGAGGTGCCGAGTCGCTGTTGTGCTGCGGTGGCCGCCAGGTGGAGCTCAGTTGCCGAGGTACTGATGTTTTGCATCGGGGCCGACAAGGGGCGTCGTGGCGCGAGCAATGCTTTATGTCGCGGTTTCTCCACTGGGGGGCGCCATTGCAGGAGGGGCAGTGCCCTGTGCTTCCAGTCGGAGATCAACCGTAAGGGGGCTTTCTGTTAAAAGACATTGAAATGCTACTTGGAGGCTTCCAGGGGGCGCTACCATGTTAGTGGTGTGGACAGCACAGAGTGGAGCCGAGGCGGGGTAGGGGAGAGCAAACTGAAAACCCATAGCGCCTCCGCCCCACCATATGCCAGACCAGGGTGGCACAGCGAATCGCTACTTCAGCGTCCTCTGGCGACCACCACGGAGAACTTCCGTAACCCAACACCACAGCGCCCTCTAGCAGCTGGAGCGCGGCAGCCAGGCGCATTACCACCCCGCACTACTGTCCCTGGCAGCCGATAGGACAGCCCACCAGGACCAGAGGGCCTCAGCGTCCCCTGGCGGCCTCCAGAATTTTAACTCCGCAGCACCCCTTGGCGTCTACATGCCCTACATCAGCAGCTCTGCTCTGCGGTTTCCCTAGCGGCTGCCACATTGGACACTGGCACTTAAGCGCACCCCTAACAGCCCCCACTTCAGAGACTTGGCACCTCAGTACTGCCTGGCTGTCGATCTCGGGATCGACAGAAGCACACGCTGGCCCCCCCATGCCCTTCGGCCGTGGTTGGGCACTCATTGCGCACATCCCTGGTCTGGCCACCCGGAGGATGTGCGTGTTAGGGCTGAGCCTCTCAGGTTTCCCACTCCATTCCCCCCACCACCACCACTGCAGCTGCTTACGGTCTACCGTGTGCTGTCATAACTGCTGACATGCTAGAGGCCCCTGGCGCTCCCCAGGGGGGTGCTGAGTTGCCGAGTCGCTGATGGCGTATTGGTCGCTAGGGGGCGCCGAGGTGCCCAATATCTGTGTGTTGACCGCCAGGGGCGCTGTGGCTCAAGAGTTGCGCTATGCCGCTGTGTGTCTACTAGGGGTCGCCATTGCGACAGTGGGTGGAGGGCCAATCCCGAGGTCGACAGTCAGGAAGCGCTACGGCGGCAAGGCATTGAAATGCTGCGCGGCGGCGGCCAGGGCGTGCCACCGTGTCAGCAGTGCGGGTAGCGCGCGGCTGAGGCGCGCTCGGAGCGGGAGCACCGAGAGGCGAGGCCCTGCCCTGCCCTGCCCGGGGCCTCCGGGCTGCCAGAACAGGGACGTGCGAGGTGAGTGCCCGGCAGCGGTTTCTTGGGGGGTGCCCGTAGGGGCAGCGCTGACCGGGCGTGTTGTCGGCCCTGCCTGGCTGGGGTGGGGGAACCACCTCTGCCGGGCCCTGGCCGAAGGAGCGACCTGCCGCCTCGGAGGCCTGCCTGGACCGACCTCTCCGCAGAGAGCCGGCCCGGCAGGGAACCCGTGAGCCGTACCTATGTGTATGTGTTTTCTAAACGTGATCGTGTTTGTTCAGACCCGGCTTGCAAGAATCCGTGGAAGGGTTGTCATCCGGAGCTGTGCTGCGTCCGGAGCTCTCCCCATCGCAGCCTTCCAGCTGCACCGGCAACAGTGGGAAAACCTCGGGAAAGGTGTCCCGATTGTTGGTGCTTCCGGGGAACATCGGGGCGAGCTGAGCCTTGTCAGCGGGTCCCGCCCAGTTCCTGCCTCAGAGCGCACCGGTGGAGGCGGTGTCGCTGCTGGAGGACCAGGAGAGAAACTGAGCGGCAGGTCGGGACAGGGGAACCTGCAGGGACCGCCAGCCCGGAACGGAGCGAGAAGGTGACAAAGCCTCTGCTCTGGCCCTGGTCCCAGGAGGAGCCTCTCGAGGAGATCCTGTGGCTCCTGATTCACCTGGGAAGCTTCAGGTGCACCGAAGGGTAGAACTGTCATCCCACATGGGCGAAATAATGAGGGGAGGCAGGTTACTGCACGTGGCATGTGTAGTGGCCGACAGGGCTCAGTTCCAGCACTTTAATCCCTTGAAAGTGGGGTTTCCATTCACGAACGGGTTTTTCTGCCTACAGGGAGTTAACGAGGGAGGAGCGCAGAAGTCCCAGCTGTCTACAACAGCCTCTGCGCAGCCAAGGTAGGGGATGGCTGGAGAGACAAAGTGGGGATGTTGCTGAAAGTCGGGAGAATAAAAATCCTTAACACCAATGTAACATTAAGAAGCAGGCACTTCCTTATTGCAGCGCTGGATGCTAGGTGGAATTTCCACAAATCAAACACACCCAATGCCAATTTTATTCTTGCATTTATATGCAAAATTTACAAGGTAGTGCACTCCCAGTTACAATGATTGGTTAGCGATTTGCACACAATTTATCTGCAGTGATACTCTTTTCTGCTATTATGCTTGCATGGGTCTTCACTTGGCCTAAGAAGTTTGCTTTTATGCTAGCATGGAATGCTGTGTTGCTTGAAGTCCCTGTTCTCTGTGACCTGCTAACCTTAGTCCTTACTCTCTAGAGCATAACCAAAGCATCTAGGGTCTATTGTATATAGGATGAGTTATTTGGTAACCTGGCAAGGTAGAAATCTAGCCGGCCAACTTGGCAAAACTTACTTTTAAGGTGACCTGCAGTAAACTGCCTTCATTATAATAAAAACACACCCACAGATCAAGAAGACTCTTGACCAAGATATTCCTATAGATAACTATTCCACAAACACAGAACAGAAAGATTAAGTAAAACTTCAGATAATCTGCAACAGTGATATACTGGCTGGGCTCCTTGCCCTTCCAGTCCCTGCAGCAATTCGAGGAGGGTCATTCACACCAGGTTGTCCTGGCAACAGGGCAAACCAAGAGGCTGTCTGCCTCTTGGCTGCGGTGTAGGCTGGGAGCTTCTGCTCGAAGAGCTTCGTCCTCTTGGCTGTGACACTGCAGCCACTTCCTCATGATGGGCTTTTTAGTGCAGGCAATGGCACAGGGGAGGAGCAGAGCAGCAGAAGGGCTCAGCCTGGGCTAGGGTGAGGAGCCACGGCCCTGACATGGTGCCCTGGGTTCAGCAGTAGCAGTCATTTTTTTTCCTCCTTGGTGGCTGGTGCAATGCTGTGTTTTTGATTTTTGACCTGGGAACAGTGCTGATAACGCCGATGTTTTTAGTTGCTGCTCAAATGTTTGGTCTGGCCAAGGACTTTCTGAGCCTCATGCTCTGCTAGGGAGGAGGGAAAGCTGGGAGGAAGCAGAGACAGGACACCTGACCCAAACTGACCAAAGAGGTATTCCATACCACAGCACGTCATGCCCAGGATGTAACAGAGTTACCTGGAAGGGCTAGTTCACTGCAGGGTTGGACGAGGTATCGGTCGGTGCTCGGCTGGGGGGAGTGGGGTGAGTTATTGGTTGGCTGGTGTTGAGGTGTTGTATTCTTTCCTCTTGTTATTTCCTTTATCATTATTATTATTGGTGGTAGCAGTAGTGATTTGTGTGATACCTTAGTTACTAAACTGTTCTTACCTCAGCCTGTGGGACTTGCATTCTTTTTGATTCTCCTCTCTGTCCCTCCAGGAGTAGGGGGAGGGCAAGATGGGGGGGTACTGAGTGAACGAGTTTTGTGGTTGGGTTTAAACCACGACAGTTCTTTTTTTGGCACCCAACGTGGGGCCCGAAGGGTTGGGATAATGACAGATCTGACCGGATTAATTGTCGTCACAATGCTGCTTTATTGGCTCTCAAAGTTGTTTCTCTTGATCTCACAGTTTCAGAATGCTGTACATTATTTAGAGCCGGTATTTGCTGTGTTAGTGTTTATCAAGTGTGGGGCTTGGGCTAAGATTCTTGTTTCACTGCACTTTATGGCAATGACTTGTAATATGGGTGGGCTCCGGCAGCAGGGCAGGATGGCCGTAGACTTGTACTGGGCCATCCCACTGCTCTTCACCGTCCTGGCCTTTGTCCTCACCTCCGTCTTCGTGAGGCTGCGGGGAGCCGAGGGGGAGCGGCCCTGGGAGCCAGCGGTGGCGGGAGCGGGGCCGAAGGCCGGGAAGGAGGCAGCTGCTGGGCAGCAGGAGGGGGCGGCAGAGGAGCCGCGCCAAGCCCAGCCCCGCGGCAGCTGAGAACATCCCCCGGAAGCCGCCCACCAAGCCCCAGGAGGACGCCGCAGTGCATGCAGCATTTCCAGCAGGGCAGAGGAGAAAGAGCTGCACTCAGGAAAAGAGAAGCTGGTGGTGGGAGAGCCGGCAAGCACAGCAGCTGCACCAGCCCCAGGGACAAGTACAGCAGCATCATTTGAGAGTTCTGAAGGGTTTGAATGGCCTTTGGGTACCCTTCGGACCTGCCTGCTGATTGTGATGGGGATCAGCATGCTGGCACACACAAAGTGTGTTCTACCCACTACCATTTTGTCTGATCTCAAAAGTTAAGCAATCGGGTTTGGGTCTTGTCTAGAGTTAGCCAACAATACAGGAGGAGCAGGAGATTTTCCCCAAGGCTGGACAGTCATGAGTGGCAGGGTGTGGGGGACAGTATGAGCAAGTATCTAATCCACTGGGCCCCTCCAGTGCTTTTGGAAGCGTCGGAGATGGAAGGCAGCTGTATGGAGTCCACAAGAAGAAGCTGCAGAAACTGCTGAAGGGGACAGTGAATTATTTTGAGTCTGGTGGGCCCATGACACTTCAGGCCATCAGGGCAGAGATGCAACATAGAGATGGACTTATGATCGAGGGGTGGACTTAGCAATGGACACTATTGACCAGGTTATTCACGAGTGTGAGCACTGCACACAGCCTCTCCTGCTCTGAGAGACTGTTATAAGAGATGGAGCCTGACATCATGGACCAGATGGACTCAGCAGCTTTATAGGGACTGGTCCATGTACTAAGATAAGAGTGCACTGTGATAAGAGTGATGGTATATTGAAACTGTGGAATCTGAGCATGACGTGAATGGTATGGGATAAGGGGTGGATACTGTCCTGGGTTAAACCATGACACATGGGCAGCACCAGGGAACACCGATATGGCAGGAAGTGTCTGGGGGGTGTTCTGAAGTAGGTGGGTGGCCATGCTGTGCTCTGGGGGCATCTGGCAGGGTCAGGCAGGTGTCAGGTAAGCCAAAGAAGCTGTGCCTGGCAGTGCTCAAGGAGGAAAACGTGCCATGCTTGTGGCTACTGGCATTGGTACCATTCCTGTTGTAGGGCAGTCTGGGGCTGATGCTGGTCCCAGGCAGCAGCAGCAGGGTCAGGCCTGTGACTGCATCCCACATCTCTGCTGTGCCTGGCAGTTGCATGGGATGAGGCGTTGTTGTTTCTGGTTGTGTTGAGTGCGCTGCCTGTTACCTGATATTAGCAGGATGTGAAGCACAACCTGCAGCTGCCCCAATCCCACTCCAGGGCAGGGTGGCAGGGGAGTGCTGTGTCAGCCAGACCTCAGCCCCAGGATTGCTCAATGGTGTTTGGTGCCTGAAATGCTCCTCCCTGAGCAGAAGGGTTTTGGCAAGCTGTGCATTCTCACCTGCTCTGTGGGGGAGGAATGTGTTTTTTCCAGGTGAGCCTTGAGCTCTTCTGTTGCTGCTTCTGTCTCCCCATGTCAGTGCTAGGCCACCTCCACCAAAAGCGAGGGGCAGGAGGGAGGGAAGGGTTGCCCTTGCCCTGGACAGGGGCAGCTACTTCCCACGGGTTATGTGGGGCCATGCTGTGCACCCCAGGAGCTCTGACTGAGCAGTTTTGCTCACCTTTCACAGGTACAGAGGAGATGGCCACACTGCCATACCCATACCCGCCTGCTTGCTGCAAGAGATCCGTCCTCGGGAATGAAACTAAAAGAGAGACCCCTCTGTGCAGAGAGAGGCACTTGGCATGGATTTAATCCCTGAGGGAAGAGAGCACCTTGTTGAGAACAGCTCTGCCTGCAACTGCCTCAGAGTACAGGTCTGGCAGATGGACACCTCAGCTCCAGGTAATTTGAACTCCAGCCATGGGATGTTCCTGCTAATAGTCACTCCTTCCTGTTACAGGTCAGCTTGGCTCTCCTTCGTGGAGGCTACAGAGAGCAGATGCTGTCCTGGGCAACCTGTGCTAGGTGTGCAGCCCTGGCTGACGGATGTCACAGCTCCAGCTGTGGAGCAGGTCCAATGATTGGGCACTCCAGGTAAGAGATGTTCCTGCGTTCTTACAGCTCCAGCTGACAGGCTGTCCCGCATGTTACTGCTCAGGGGATTTGAAGCCCCAGGTAATAGCAATTCCTGCTGCTTGTTTCACTTTCAGGTAATTTCAGGTACAGCTTTTTGAAACTCCAGTTCTGGCTACACAATGCTCCTGCTGATGGACACTCCCTCTGGGGAAGTGAAGCTGCTTCTTGTAGCCAGCTTTGACTTCATATATGCACCTTTTTGTTACAAGCCAGTTAAAGCTCTGTCTGATTGCAGCAATCTGGGCTTTTGGCCACGTTGTAAATCAATCACTGTCATAACTTGTATATGACTGTAAATTGTCATACTTGTATGTTGTCTATTATTGAGTAACTGTTCCAGTGGTTGTACATGCCTTGAATAAAGAGTTGGGCATATGAAGAGAGGGGGAAAAGGTGCTTTTACGTCAGAGACTGTCTATCTCGGACATTGAATTCGGTCTGGTGCATGCCAGAGTCCGCAACTTTGGGAGCCAGCGTGACCGGTGAGGGTCCATGCACTTGCCTACCCCCTTCCCAAATACACACATCCCTATACCCTCCCTCCACCCCCGCTTTTTCCCACCTACCCAAAATTCCCCCTGAGCTTCTGTTCTGGAGGTTGAAAACAGCTAACAGCCTCTGTTTCAAAGTCCCAAAAATGCAGCACTTAATCACCACAAGGACTTAGCCTGCATATTTTGAGTGCTGAAAACGCATGACTGACTTAGGTGTGGGATTTGGTTTGTTGTTTGGGGGTTTGTGGGTTTTTTTGGTGTGTTTTTTGTAAATTTTTTGTGTGTTTTTTGGTTGTTTGTTTTTGGTTTTGTTTTTGGTTTTTTTTTTGTTTTTTTTTTTTGTGGGTTTTTTGTTTTTGTTTTTTGGGGTTTTTTTTGGGGGGGTGTGTGTGGGTGTCTTTGAGCTGCAGAAACACAGGGCTCTGCTGCGGAGGCCCAAAACTGCATCAGTCAGTCCATTCTCCAAAGATGAAAACATGGGACTTAGACACCATTTTCAACTATTGAAAATGCATAACTTTCAGAATTTCAACTGCTGAGAGCCTGAATGCTCCATTTTGGAGCTCATAAAAGGACTGTTTTCCGTTCCCCTATGTGATGGGACATGGAGTTGGAGAGTGTAGCCCACCCCTAGCCCAGGGGCCCCAGCTTCAGTTCTGGGGAGTGTTTGGGACCTGGGGTGAAGGCACCCTCCTTGCAGGGAGGGTCCCATCTTGTGTCCCTGTAGGGCACCAGCAGATGTAGGGATTCACTTTATTGCGCTTTATTTCACCAGCACCACCAGCCCTGCTCCGTGGGGCACAGCAGCTGCAGACCCCGCATGGAGCCTTGCCTGGGCACCCCGGGAGCACAAGCCCCTTCCAGAAGTACGTACCTCCTCACCTCTTCCAGGATGAACCTCCTCCCGGGGAGCCCCCAAAGGCAGCAGCCGGTGACCTTCCCTGCCCTTGCTGGCTCCGGAACCACCCGGCGCCACAGGAACCCCCACAGGCCGCCGCAGCCTGACCCACGGCGGAGCGGCAGAGACTGCCCGGCCGCAGTAGGGGGTAACCGGGGACGGGACGGGGCTACTTCGCTCCTCCCGCTGCTCCCCCGAGTCAGCGCTCCGTCCGGGGCCTCTATGGTCTCCACCGCCCAGGGAGGCTCCGACGCCCGGACGAGTATTTCCACGGCCCCGGCTCAGTAACGCGCTCGCTGCCCCTCACCTGCTCTGGTGCTGCTCCTGCTGCCCCGCGGAGCTGAGCACAGACAGACGTGCGGCCGTTGCCGCTGCCATTCCGGCCTCGCGCAGGCGCCCCCGGCCCGGTACCGACACCGCCCTCGTACCGGCCCGGTACCGGCGCCACAGCAGTCAGCCCTGCTCCCCCAGCTGGGGCAGTGTATGGGCTCCTGAGCCCGGCCCCGCCGGTGCCTCCCGCGGCCGATCCCTCCCTGGGCACCCCAAATGGGACCCTGACCTTCCCCAGGGAAGCGAGACAGCCCGTAGCCCGCCCTCCCTGCCGCCCAAAAGGAAGGGGCCCGGCAGCCCTCGTCCCGAAGCCACCTGCTGGGGCTCCTACGCGGTCGGGATGCGCACGGCCCTGAGGGGAGCCTGGAGGTCTCCCGCGGCAGTCCTGGCTCCCGTGTCTTCTGCAGCCCTGGCCGCTGCCCACCAACGCGTGTGCACAGCAAGCGCCAACGTTCCCGTGGAAACCCGGAGGGGCAGGGAGGGAAAAAAGTGCGAGAAGACTTTAATTAAGTGTTCAGAGGAAGATGCATCTTGGGTGGAGCTGGGAAAGCTCAGCCACCTGGGGGATGTTCACTCATTCACACTTAACCTCACCCAGGGAGCAGCCAGGTCCCTCTGAAATGGCACAGCCCTGGCTTCATGTCTGAGGACTACAAGCAAACTGCCTTTCCCACCCGTTTTCAAGCCCCACACTTGCTGGCCACACTAGCAAACCCAGCCTCAGTGACAGAAGCTCAAGGCCTGCTGAGCTACGGGAGCTTCCCATCAAGATTGTGGTAAGAGTGGCCAGAAGCCACCCCCAGGTATTCTCCCTGGGGAATGGTGCTTCAGCAGGGCATGAGTCCTGGAGAAAGCCATGTGAAGAGGTTTCCCCTGTGCTAGTCACAGGCAACCAGAGTAGAAATCACCTCACGGTGGTCAGAGCACCCTGCAGGTCCTCCGCACCAGGCCCACGTGAGAAAGACTGGCACTCACGCCTTGTGAGGCTGAGAATGACCTGAGCAGAGTCTCCTCATCACAGCCCAGGGGTGAGGGAGCTCGACCACAGCACGTCTGGGGACACAGTGATTCAGAGAAAACTCCGGGAACAAACTCACCAACGAAGTTTGACAGGGAGGTATTCTTTACTGCGGCGCCAGCAGACACGGGGGACAGCTCCTCCTAACATGTGTCCTTGTACTGCTACACAAGCCATCCTTTTATAATTACTGGGCATACGTATTCGTTACGTATATACGTGTGTATTCATGAGGCTACGTATGAATTATATAATTTTCCAGAAAGTTCCCCGCATGCATACAAAATTGTGGTGGTGGTCTCTGAGGGTCCTTTACTTCTTCCAACAATCTTCATCACTTCTGGCAGCCTTCCAAACATGTGCAGTAAATGTTTACACCAGCTTAATTGGTTTGGTAATACTGCAGACACAGCAATCATCCTGTTCTTCTACTTATCAGTTGGTTTAGCTGCAGCCCATCCTGGACACCTGCTAGTCCCAGATACACCCCATCCACATGTCCTGTTTTTCTGTCCTGTTTTTCTTACGCTTATTTTTGTATTAAGGTCATCAGGACCTAAAACTATGTCAGCTACAACAGTTTATCTTATGCAAGAATTCTCAGTATGTTCTCTAGCTGCACTCTAATATTTCTGATTCTGTGAAATACGCACCTCAATTATTTTCCATTGCTACTCTTACAAAGCCATCAAACTTAATGTTACTTAAAACTGATTCTACTTACTTCCAAAGGTTTATATTTCGTGATTTTGTGCCTCCTTATCTCAACAGGGATGGTCCGCAACCTCTAAAGTCCTGAAACTGGGATCTCCTACAGACCCACGCTGCAGAAGCCGCAACAGAAACCAAAGCAATCATCAAGCTAACACTAACAAAAGAAGAAATACAGGCAAACAGACAGCCCCAAACCACAGTAAACAAAGGCTAGAAGTAAAAACATGTCTCTCCAGACTAAACAAATCAGTTTTTGGCCCCATGGAAATACCACATTCCCAGTGCCCCAGCTGCACCAGTTAAATTACCTCAGCCTCACGGGCAGCCCACAGCTGCCTCCATGTTAAGGGAGCATGGCAGGGCCACCTGCAAGGGCCTTCGGCAGTGGGCACCAGGAGGAGCAGGCAGAGCACCTGGCAGTAAAGAGACATGGGAGGTAGGGCCACAGCAGGTAACAGCTGTGAACTGGACAACTCCATCCTCCTGGAGGAACAAAGTTTCTCCATGAAAAAAAATAGAAGTAAAACCAACCAGAGCATTCTGTCCCTCCAGGAGATGAGGGACAGAATGAGGGAAATGAGGAGGCTGAAGAGCTGCCCCAGTGCCATGAGCAAATGTGACCTGGGCCTGGGCAATGAGGCCCAGCTCAGGTGCCCATGCTGTTTGCTCCACCTGCAGAGATGTCTGTTGCTGGTGTGTCCCTCAAGAAAACAGCTTTCCCTAGGGCTGAGCTGGAGGACTGGGAGCCACTCAAAGAGTGACAGCCTCCAGGCTCTGCCCCGTGGACACCACCACCAAGGTGGCATGGGTGACCTGAAGAAAACACTCAGTAAAAACTGTTCAGCGAAACTAAGGCCTTTCGCACCAGCCCCTGTCTGCCTGTGCAGCTTTTGCTGTTTGCTGTTCATTCTTGTGCAACAGCCCTTCAGGCTAGGAGCTACAAACTGCCTTAGAGGGAAGGAAAATAAAATCAGGTTTTGGCTAAGTGGGTGAAAAGGAGCATAAGGCTTTGAAGACTTTTTCCTTTTTCACAGTCCTGAGTTTGTCATTATGAAACCTTCAGATATCCACATCCTCAGATGGAAAATCAATGCCTTCCATTGTAACATACAAATTTCATTTTTCAAGTTAGTTTTCTGCTTCTAAACACTATTGGAGTAATCATTCAGCCAAAACCTGAAGTCTTAATTTTGTCTAGGATTTGGATAAGCATAAAAAACTGTCCCTTACAGTTGGCACATTAGAAATGTAATGATGGTCTGAGTTTTGAAATTGCTATATTTATTGAACTAACCTCCCACTGTTAAACTAAGCTGATCAGTTATATCATCAGATTTCTGCATAGGGCTCTTCAAGCTAGAATATCATGGAATGAAAAGATTTTGAACATTTTTTTGTTATTACTTCTTTCTCTTCCATCCATTACGTGTTAAAATGAGACAGCTAGTTTAAGCAGGCAGTTATGCTGCAAGATGATCTGCTTGGCTGGCCACAGGGATTCTATCAGGAAGGATCCTACTCCAGCTACAGGAAAGACCAGTGATCTTTTAGAGTGCAGCACTGGTGAGACAAGATGTAACGACCTGTTGAGCCTTTATTAACTTATTTTATCCTTTGAAGTCTTAGCAAGCATGCTGTGACATTTTGTGCCTTACAGGTACGGCTCTCAACAACAGGCTTGGTTCTTGAACTGGCATAACTGTTTCTCACAGCAATTACCATTTCTATTTTCTCCCTTTTCAGATGGCTGTGTTGATGAATTTCACAGGCTGACACAGGTTATTTTCTCCTCAAAGACTTCACAACCGCCATGCTATTTTGACATGATTCCCATCTATCTTTTTATGATACCAAGCTTGTAAGTTTACCCATGTAAACTTACATGTAAACCCATACACTTCTACCTAAATGACTTTCTTTTTGCGTCAGAAAAATATGTCTTAATACTGTTAAAAAACATTCTGAACATCATACCATCATAGAGTAGACTTCTTCAGGCTCAACCACCACTGACTTCTCATATAAGCTGTAACTCAAATGAACGTAGTAGCTACTATACTGTCTTTAGATGTGTCTTTAGAGACGTTTCTGTAGAGTTCAAGAGCTGAGCTATCTACTACAGTACTGGCATGGAGCTAGGAAAGGCTCACGTCCTGAATGGCAGAGGCTGTAAGGTGCACACCTCCTAACGAGGGACTACCACTGTCACATCAAAATGTACAGAAGCAGTAACTGCTACTACTCAGAAAGGATGACACGAGCCTGTCTGCATTTATTTTTTGTATTTGAAAATAATTTCTTACATTTATTTGACCAAGTGTTTTGTTTCTAAATATTGATTAAATACCAATTTTGAAAAAAGAATTGGTTTTAGGTTCTCACTCATATTGATTTCCCTAACTTGTTCTCCCTGACAATCTTTCCATCCAGAACTACAATATGTTGCATATGAACTAAGCTTTACATTGTTTAGCAGGTCTAAAGTATTGCCATAAAACAACAGGTTTTCTGTCTTCAGTCACTGAATAAACAAACAAACATTCCTATATTGTATCCTGTAAAAGTTTTGCAGAAAACTCCTCTTAGGAATAAAGAAGGCTACTAAAGAATAAGCAAATGGCTTCAGAACCAGTCTGAATGTGTCTGATTTTTTCACAGGCTAAGTCTGCAGGGTTTGTTTTATTTTTAAAGGCATACTAATTTAAGTAATGCATTTTATAGGATTTTATACCTATTGCCTTTCCCTTGCAAATAGACTTCTCCTGTATGACTAGTCTATGGTCTTCTTGATCACTGTAGGGGTGAATTAGTTCCTCCCATTTTGGAAGAAAATCCTGCAACTTTGAAACCAGCTACTCCAACAACTCACTTGTACCTCTAAAATCCAGGTCTCACACAGTGTCACACCAACACCTTCTCTGTGTTGTTCAGACTACTGCAGAGGTTCGTGCGGCACGAGGAAGATCTGCCTTGCCAAGTGCGTGCTGCCTACTGCTTAATGTCATGAACACTGACAATTTACCAGGTGAGAGAGAGCTGGCTAGGAAGCTGTTCTTAAAAACTGTGCTATGGTCAGAATAATCAAAAATCTTTCGGAGACTGAAGCTGAAATACAATTATCTCTGAGGAAGTGAAATATAGAAGAGTATCTTCCAAAGATTTAGATAAATTAGAAAACTTTGGGATTTAACTAGAGAGCTTGGAATTCATTGTCATTTACCTATCATTATGTCAAAGATCTGTGTATGTTAAAGACTGACACACTTTTTGTCTTTTTCTTTTCATGAAAAAGGTTAAAGTGGATGAGTGCCACTTTTGTGGATATGCAATATTTAACAGAGTTTAACAATATGACACACACAAACATTTGAAATCTAATTAATCTCTTGACATTTGACTTAAAGTCAAAGCAGTGGACCACAAGATAAGGATACCTCATCCATGCAGGCTGATCTGTCTTTCATGAGGTATAAATGAGTGATCATCATCTCACTGCAAAATTTATTGCAGATCTCTTCCTTTTTAATAACTGCCCCTGCTTTAAGCACCTAGCATGCCTTCTTAATACGACATTGAATATAACAACTGCTGTGGCTGACATTCTACATTTCCATCAAATGTCCTTCCTTAGGAACTTCAGTTTTCACACAATCTACTTGAGTCACATGTACTATTAATAGCTATTGTGTTTTTACACAATTCAAAGACTATTTTTATTGTTCTAAACTCCACAATTTCACTTCTACTTTAGCTCCTGAGATTTCAATCTCATTAACACAAAAGGTAAAAAGTTTGGGATTTGCTGTACCATATAATGGTAACTGGTTTTTAAACATTCAGATAAATATCTCTGCTTACACTGCTAGTGGTGGTTACTTCAGGACATTAGCCAAAACCAGGACTGCAGCAGTAAAGCCTGAAAAAGGTCATTTAGTGCATAGAATCATATAATGGTTAGGGCTGTAAAGGATCTTAAGACCATCTAGTTCCAATCCCCCTGCCATAGGCAGGGGTACCTCATACTAGACCATGTTGCCCAAGGCTCTGTCCAGCGTGGCCTTGATGAACACTGACAGGAATGGAGCATTCACCACTTCTTTGGGCAACCTGTTGCAACATTGAACTTTATATATAAATAATCTCCTCAGAAAATTATTTCCATCATAAAAAAAAAAGAATTGATAAACAATTTATGAAGTATATAATAAGGTTCAAAAAATGCTGAAAATGTAAACTCATTTGTAAGTAATGCTGGGCAACAAGTTAATAGATTAGTTTTGAATTACAGTGGATATCTTTCCTAAAGACAGAATTACTGGGAGTTACTTTTTATACATACTTAAGATAGCTAACAGGCACAAAATGAAACAATGACAAGGGTCTGTTAGTAATCTGCCTGCAAAAAAAACCTGCTTCCTGGCAGTTGAAGAGAGGTGGGAAGAAATCCTCCCTACTAACATCTGCACTCTTGGAAAAAAAACCCTTGACAGGACTGACCCCCTGATCTGGATTCCTTATAATGTTTAGTAAGCATTAAAAGTTTAATTTTTTAAGCTCCATATATACATGAATTATCACACTATAATGGAAAAATAAGAGAAATTGATGACCCATAATATTCTGTCTTTAGCCTTTTCTTTTTTAAGACAGCATAATAGCTCATGAATATATAATGCTTTTGTTAACAGTATGGAGAGTGTTAACAGGATGGAATCAGATGCACCTTCAGCAAGTTTCCAGCTGACACTAAAATGAGGCAAGCAGTTGATGTTGTGAAGAGCTAACATTCAGAAAGAGCTCAAGAAGCAGAAGAGCTAAACATAATGGGCTGCCACAAACCTCTTCTAGTTTGACAATGGCAAATATAAAGTCCTGCACTTGGGAAGAGATAAATTGATGAAATAGTATAGGCAGAGGCTGAAAATATATACACCATGTGGTTCACCCTCATAAACATCTTGGCTGCCCTCCTCTGGACTTGCTCCTATCTGTCAATGTCTGTTATAGTTTGGAGCTCCAAACCAGGCATTGTACTCTAGATGAAATCTCACAAGTGCCCAATAGAGAAGAATAATCACTTTTCTCCCTGTTTCTGTCACTCTTTCTTATCACAGCCCTCTTTGCCTTTATTCCTGCAAGGGCACACTGCTGCCTCATGTTCAACTCTTCTGTTTGGACTCCAGGATTCTTTTCTGCAAAATGAAGCTTAGTTTCCACTTTACTAGATCATGTTCTTCTCCATCACACAAAAATCATCCAAAAAGGACAAGGTGAATATCAAGGACAGTGGCAGAGGAAGTTTAAGCTATGGTGTAGTGAACGCCATAGATTTATGTTGGCAATGGAAGGGATAAAATGCCCTCTAGTTTGTATGGAACAACTTTTCTCCCTATTCATTAAAAGAAAAGCGTACAGTCTACAATTAAGATTACAATTACAATACCTTCATAACAATTCTTGCAAACCAAACTTCAGAAGTTCTAAACTTGACACTTGAGCCCTTAATCAATAAACCACTGGCCAAAATCCAGGTTTCCAGTACTCTGAAGATTAGCCAAGGGGAAAAATGGATGAGAGTCTTACTTGAGATTTGTTTTTGGCTGTTTATTCTTTTTCCTAGTCAGGATACTGAAGTTCTGTGAGCCCAAGTTTGTTACCTAATCACTAACAGTCTGACAATATCATTGGAGCAATTTATAAAATAGCACAAGGAAAAGATAAAATACTTGAATAATGTTTATATCCCATTTTCTTAATTTGGAAACTAGCATGATAGAAGTAGCACACACATCTAAACTGCAAGAACTCCCAAGCAGTTCTAAGTGTGATAGGCAGTTTGCTGAGAAATAATCAAAGAATCAGAATCCTTTGAACCATCCCTTGCCAATTCAGGCATATTTCCTTTTTTTTTTTTTTTTTCTTCTGGCACTATTCTCACACCACAAATTTCAGAGTGAATCTGTTTGAAACAGAGGAGATGTTTCCATGAGATTCCCAGTTCAGCCTCCAAGGGTGGGATTTTCAAGAGCTTTCTGCAGCAGCAGCCTCATATGGTCTGATCCTCACTGGGGACTTTGCTCCCCAAAGAGCCTATCTGAAGAGAGATCATGCATAGTTCAAGACATCCTCCTCCCCATCTTATGAGCCAGCCATTAAAATAACATGCAGGCATCAGGTACCACATAACTAGACAGGAAGCAGAGCCATTTACTAAAGAACAGTATTTCAAACAGCAGAACATGCAGGAAAAGCCTCCCCCACCCCTCATGCTGATTTGAGATGAAAATGGTGATTAACAGCATGAGTTTGGAATCATTTTGAAGTCCCTACTAGTACAAAGTTACATACACTACCTGTATTTAGTTAGCGCCTCTGTTCCAGATATCAGAAGTTGGGAAGCTTGGCTGCAAACAGCCTGTTCTGGTCTGAGGAACTCCACTACCATCCAAGGGGTGGGCCAGGGCACATCTGAACTCTGCATTTTCCTCTGAGGAGCTCTGCTCCTGGCACTGCTTATGCCAGACACCATTCACAGACTGAGGTGGGCTTGGCTCAGTCCCTATCTTCTACCCAAGAGCCAGCTGCTCCAATTCATCCACAGCACGTGGGAAGCTCCTTACCTTGCAGGGTCCGTGTTCCCCAGCTTTTTCCTGGGGGGGCCAACTATCCTTCTCTGAAACACCAGTCTCATCTGCAGTGGGATGAAGGCCCCCCCAGCCCTCCCGTGGGGAATCACAAAGCTGCCTCCCCTGGCTGCGCTGCACTGGGGAAGGTGGAGTCCGGTGCTACTCCAAAGGAAAGACCATTCTGTAATCCTAGCACTGGGTGATGTGGGGAGATATCCAGACCTTGAGGGCTACTGAGCAGTTCCCACCTTTCTACTCGGGACACCTTAAGAGCCTCAAAAACACTGTGAAGGAAACGATTTTGGTGGTAAGAGCTACTTACCACCAACCAGCCAGCTCACCCTGAGCAAAGAAACAGAACATATTGCACAAAGGTGAGGTTGCCTTGTCAAGCTCTGTAAAACCTGTTTTGCTATAAGCTCTCTACAAACTGAAGATTAGGCTGAATTGGTTTACTGTTTGAGCTTCTGTGTTTTTAAGAGCAGCCATTGTCATGCTGAACTGTTAAAAATGATGGACTTATCTGTGCAGCTGTCACAAAGAACACTGCTGTCTCTGGTTTTGCTTGCCAGGCCTAATGGCTATTGAAAATCCCGGCCTGCTTCCAGCTTAGCCAGTGGCACAGGGTAGCCTATGGTGCACCTCACTTCTTTTGCCTGTCCTTAAAGACAGGAGCTCACGTAGCCCTGCATCAGACAGGCAGGCAGGTTCTTTTCCATTACCAAGACACAGCTATGAAAAGCTTGTGATTATCTGCAACTGTCTGCTTAGCCAGGAGAAAAGCACAGATTCTTTCTCCTTCTGTTTTTAAGTCTATTTGCAAAGATTTAAGTTGATTTGTACAGAGAATATGACTTTTCTCCTGCATATAGAGGTGGATCAAATGAACCTACACAGCTTCACACTTAGTGCTTGGTTTTGCACATGCATATTATATTACTCAGGTTAGTAAACATGACAGCACCAGTGGCCACATACAGAAATCAATGACCAAGTGCTTAAGCCGGCCTCCAATAGCAGTGAAGATGCAAAAAGGCATTTCCTGTTGTCCATTTTCAATCTACTGAGGAACTGCTCACTCCCAAGTAGAGAATTTAACTCTCGTGATGATGGAGAATTAATTTATTCCCTCTGAATATTTGTCCTCTAAACACACTATTTCAGAGGGTCCGTTATGACGGTAACTTAAGAAAACATTGGTTAACATTTACTTATTGCAAAGTGAAACATTGCTCTCACCAGCCAAAAGTGCTTTCAAAAGCAGATCGTGTTGCTGGAAGGCGAACCGTCTAAAGTACTTCTGTGAGCATTTACTCCATAACAGAACAAACTCTTTGCAGCTGTGCCTGAGATGAATTAGATGTTTTCTTTCCCGGCTGTAGTTTCTCAAATGAAGTTATAGAAGAAAATCTCAAATTGACAGCATAAGTATGGACAATTTGACTTTCAGAGAAGTGAACTGAGATAAGGAAAAAAGAAAAAAAAAATCTACTGATTCACGTAACTATCAAAACAGAGGCAATTTTGGTCAAATAATCGTAGCTAAGGCCTACAGATAAGAATTACGGACCAAATAATTTTGCATGAGGAATCGCCTGCCATGATTTACTCACAGATTATTTGCAACTGTGTTCTAGAACAAGTCCCTCGGCCACTTCACTGAGTGGGATACATTCACACCCCTGGCATGCTGCTTCCGCAGCAGCATGGAAGACAATTCTGGTTTCTGGAAGAAGTGGTGCTTTTGAGATACCTCAATTCTGCAGGCAGCCATAATGCATTTTGTTATTCCGACCGGAGGCAACGAGATCTAACAGGCTGAATTAGGAAAAGGAATACACACATTTAATCAGTGTATATTCATTCGAACACATGTCTTAAGCTGTATTACCTAAGGCTTTTAGGAGATCGGATTTGTTTTTCCTTCTTGCTGCACTACTCAATAACCTAAGGCAGAAAGCTTATTTTTAAAATGCAGATCAGTATATTTTGACTCTCCCTCCTGTTTAGTCACTGTAAGAACAGAGACAAAAATCAACAGCTACTGCTGCTGTTTCCAGCACCTTGTACAAAAATAAATCAAGATGTCCTTCCGACAGTCTCAAAAATCTTGAAGAGACTTCTGCAAATTCCTCTTCCATCTTTTGATTTCAACAGAAACAGTAAGTTCCCATTCCCAAGACTCGTGTCTCGGTCAAATTCAAGATGAATGAAGTCTGTGTTCTCTTTCCTTGGAATTGCCATTCCATTTCCATCCTCAGTGTTTGGATTTCCTTATATTGTTTTTCTCTTTGTCCAAACAAAATGCACTGGCAGTGCAAACAAAAAGTACATATTGCGAAACACTCCCCAGGCCACCCTGCCCTCCCCAACAGCAAGTGATCATCTCAGCATTTCAAAAGGGTCTCCCGAGATGTTACCTGCATGCACAGGACTCCACTGTCATGTTGGGGTACACCTTAAGAACCACATTTTTATTTTCATCAAAGAATAAGATACTAAGAGAAGACATTTTGTCGGGAATGCAGCAAGGCTCAGGAATGCCCGGGATGACACCGACAGCTCTCACTATGCTCTGGATGGTGGCATGGTTGGATGGCTTCAAGGCCTGCAAGAGAAAAATAGGACAGAAAACGTAACTACTACAGCCACATTAGAAGGGACACACATACCCTAGAACAAAATTGGTTTCTTTAAGAAGGGTCCTATAGAGATCCCACAGCTGATCAACTGTACAATATATCTTCTACCAAATTAAGTCACACTGGGGCTGCAATTTAGTAGAACCTGCAAAGGATTCACTGGGAGCATTCAGCTACTCTTCTACATGCAGATGTTACAGAGTGCCTGACTTTTTACCCCTGTGGCTGTTTAAGTTTACTGTCATAGCTTATCAGATGAATGAGATGCAGGGGAGTGGTGACGCTCTGTTCAAAATATAAATGCAAAGGTTGTTGCACCATCCTCCCCATGGCTATAGGTTTCCCAGCATGGTTACACAGACATTTACACAGACATTTACAAAGACATCACCTCCATCTGTGATTCTATGATTGTATGATCTAGGTAGCTCATCTCAAGAAAGATATCTCTGTTTGGAGTTCAAGAATACCTGTGCTCCTCAGCAGTAATTGACAGGGATATAAAAAATGTCTTAGATTAGTATACGATACAGATTTCTGCATCATTTCTGCCTGCAAAAGGAAGCAAAAGCTCTGATAACATCCAGCCTTGTCTCTTGTCTCAGCTGCTGTTCAGCATTCTCCATAAAGGGACCTGGGAGCCAAATGGATCTCCTGAGCCTGCTGGTCAGACATCAAAAGGTAAAACATCTATCAAGACCCAGTTTCCCATTGCCAGTAGTACTGGAAGTAAAAACAGGTCTCTGAAGGTGCTGTGTTAAGTTCCCATGGGAAACCCTTCCCTTCAGATATGGAATCCATATCAATAAAATGCTAACTTGTATAGAACTGATTTGAAGGATGGCCTCGGCTGCCAGTGGGAATCGCCTGGATACATTCTGTCATTCTATGATGAAAGAAATATCTCTGTTTGATACACGTATCGTACAAGACAGAACAGCCTCCATACTGACTGAAGTCCATCTGGGATATGCTGTCTCTGACCCTTAAAGTGCGCTCTTGGGGATAACCAGCTAAGCCGGCCAGTGGGAACATAACTGTGACCCCAAGTAAAATCCAAAGGCGTGTGCTTTGCGGGAAGGCGAATTCCCAGCAGAGTACTGACCCGGCACGCTGCCCTGCACGAGGGCCGGCTCAGGCCATTGCCCCAGTCACGGAAAGCAGGCAGAGGTTTGCTTTTAAGAGCAGACAAGTAGGGGAGGCCAAGAGGAGCAGTGGGAGGAAAAGAAGACGAGCCGCCTCCAAACTGACAGATGTGTAAACAAGTCCAGCTGAAGCTCCAGCCGAGCTGCATGCCATCACTTGGAGACTTGCTGCTCTGTCGAATTCCCTTAGCAATGGATTATGGGCAGAGCAAATGATGTCAGTTCTGAGCTTTCATTCCTGGCCTGGAAATGCGCTCTGCAGCATTAGAAAAGCCCAGCGCATGTGGGTCTGTCAGCAGTCAAAGCAGCTAATGAAATCTCAGAAAGGGTAAGGCCAGAAAATGTGGAGGTAGGAAGGGGAAGGGTAGAAGAGGCACATCCATGCTTCCTTACCCATCAGGTTGTAAACTTTAGGAACTCACCCTCAGCAAGAGAACGTTACATACCCATAGGCACAGATTAGTTTGCTATTACCTGATGGTTATAGCATCATTTTGCAAACAGGGTCTTATTAGTTGCACCAGACACTGCATAGCTCAAGAATAACACGTGGCTCTAGAATGCGCTCGCTTCACCTTTTTATAGAATTTAACTTTCCATTCTCTTTGGAAAACAAGGTAACTTTGGTTTTCACAATTCAGAAAGTGCACAAAAGGAAAAATCTGAACTCCAACAGGGACAGCAATCTACCAATTCCTTTCAGGGAACCCGACTCACAGTGGGTTTTGGTATCCCACTCTATATGCAGTACCTGGCAGCAAATGATCAGCTTCACAGTACCTAAATAACTGTAATGTTCTGCTGCTATAATCCCTCACCCAACTGAGTCCAGAGAGTTGCACGCAGAAAGGCCAGATTAGGCTCTTTAACAGAATTTGGAGAAGGAAACTGTTGTCCTGGTTATGGCTTTGCCGACCTGTGCTTACAAGCTTAGTTTATAGCAATTGGACCTCCTGCTTCATGTCAAAGTCATTTAAACTCTGCACTGTATTTGCTGCTGTTTGTTTATTTCTCACCTTTTTTCTACTATCAGCTTTTTCCAGAGCAGAGACCACTTCTGGCAGCAGGTACATGCCTAGCCCAGGCAGAGTAGAGGGATGAAGGAGGAGGAAGAACACTCCTTTGGGACTACTGGACTTAGCTACCATAAGAGTAGCCAATAGTGCAAGTGTACTTGGAGAAACTGGATCTAAATCGCAGTATCTTGGGCACTAAGATACTTTACTTGCAGGAAAGCAGAACCCAAATTGGGTGGAACATAAATTGGTCTTTTCCAAACTAGTTCATTCTATGATTCTACGAACTAAACTTCACTTTGCCTCTTCAGAACCACTGGTACTAAACTCATCTCAGGACTTTTTAATCATAGGAGCATTTGCATCGCTCATTGTGCTTTTCTCCAGAGGTTTGAAGGAAATCTGGGCGTTAGGCCGTGAGGTTATGGAGCACGCTACTGATGGAATCATAGAATCAACTAGGTTTGAAGAGACCATTACGCCAGGACTACCAAGTCCACCACAAAGCCGTGTCACTACCTAGCGATGGTAGGCTTGCAAAGGCTCTGTGAAAGGAATAGCAACCTTGTTATCACAGTGCTTTTTCATCATTACTCTACTTTAGGTTTCTGAAAGTTTCTTTATCTCCACAAAGAGACATGATGCTTTTTGCTGCTGGAGAACCTGTGTTCTCAAAGTCTCACCTGGACTCTCGAAGAGAGACTTGCTTTCTGTCTAAAGTGTATCTCCTATCTCGACAGGATTAGATTCCAGTTGAAGCAAGGAGAGATCAGCACCAAGGGCTTCTAAAACCACTACATCCAAAACTGCTTTTGAGAAACCCTTGTTTACTCTCGAGCATGCTCATTATTGAGCAACCAGTCTGGCTAACCCTGCAGATACATGCTACATACTGACTATTAAAAGAGAGCTTTTCTGCCTCAGGAGCACATCACCCTTTCTTACTACCCACATGCAACCACCTCACACCCAGAGAGTATTTCACAAGTCAGCTGGCCAGCATCCACTGCTTTTGTAGCCACTTGTTCCATCAAAGAAGCAATTCATCACTTGAGTTTTTTTGCTTACATTCGAGCATCTCAACTGACCATTCGCTATTCAGGAAGTATTTCTGGCAATTTTGAATCATAGACTCATAGAATAGTTAGAGTTGGAAAGGACCTTAAGATCATCTAGTTCCAACCCCAATGGCATGGGCAGGGACACCTCACACTAAATTTGGGGACTGGACAAAAAAAATAACATGCAACATTTTTTGTTTAATTACCTTTACAAGCCTGTCTTTTTACTAGCTCTTCTAACCACTACTCCTTGCAGCATGACACAAAGATACCACTTACTTACTACATTTGAACATGTAATGGGTGACCAACCACCTTTTACTGACTCAAGAAAGAAAATGCACAGTTTGTGGTAGCAGCACAAACAAAGCAATAAAGACCGTACCTTTGGAATTGGGAATTGGCATTCCCCTGAGCAGTAATAGGCGTCAAAGGATTTTGGGGAAATAATCCACTCATTCCAGCCAATGTCTGCAAAATCCACCTTGAGATAACGCCGGGCGCAATACCGGGGCTCATTCCACTGCTTCCTCCTCGCCTTCTTCAGCGTTTGCTCATTAAATTGAAGAGCCTGGCTCTTGTGGTGAAGATTCTTCCTCTGCTTTTTCTTACTCTTTGCCCTGTCTGACAGCCGTGGCCGGAGGCTTTTGTAGGGTTTTCTGTCCTCCCATCTCTCATCCTCGCTGTACTGGTACTCGGCTCCTGGAAGCTCATTATTCTGCAACGGCAAGAGGACGTTTGTGGAGCGTTTTTGCCGCCGCTTCTCGAGGCTGCTCCTCACGTGGTTTTCTGGCCTGGGAAGGACCCTCGCCAGGGGAAGACGGTGCCCTTGCAAATTAGAGATGACGCTCTCTGGCTCTGAAATTGCAGAATCGTTGGCATAAATCAGAATGTAGGGTTCATAGAGAGAAGGTGCTCGTTCGCAGGGGCGATGGCTGCTCAGATCCATTTTGACACCTATCAGTAGTTCATCATTTTGTTTTGCTCCATGCAGGAGCTGAGTGATATCCTTCCACTGCCAGGAACGGGAGTCCTGGTGAGCCACGGAGACATTAATGAGGAAATGTCCTAGGGTCCAAGTCTTGTTCCCCACAGAAGGTAAGGTCCAGACTGAAAGATGTATCTGAATTTTAGGTTTCCTGTGCCTGCGATGAGAACAGCCTCTGGACTCAGAATAGTTCCACTTCACATGCAGCAAATCACCAATATAATAATATACTGAAGCTGACAAGATGTTTTCAGACTCTGTGAGGGATGTCAGGTTAAAAACATACATCTTCTGGCTTTCAGGGCTCCCTAAAAGGTGAAATACTTGTATAAGAATATAGGCATTTCACAACATTACAGTGGAGAAAGGACCGTGAAGTTCACAGGACATTTTCACACAGTGCTGTGGGAATGGGTTTAGGCTGTTATTCAAAAAAATAACCAAGCTGGTAAACTGGTGACTGTAAATAAAGCACTTTCCATCCAATTTCCTTGCAATACTTATCTCCATCCAGAAATACACATTTCCTACTGGTCCTCTGACTCCAGGAAACCAACTTGGCCACAGATCCAGAAAAGCATCATTTCCAGTACAGATCTTTCAAAAAGTTTGACAGCTTTATGTTCTTGGTGACATTCTGTGCTTCCAGCCTGCGATATTCCAACTGCTAATGCCAGTAAAGACCAGCAAAAGAGTATGTTCTCCCTCTGCCTCTCCATCCTCACCCCAGCAATCAGAGTAGCCTCTTATAAATATTTTTTTCTAACAGATACATTAAAAAGACAGGAATAATCTCTGGAAAGACAGCACCCTTCCCAGCAGATCACATGCACTGCTTCATGAAATTAGGGAAACAACAACATATACTTTTCTCAGCCAAACAGGAAAAACAGGGGGAAAAAAAAAAAAGCCAAATAATTTACAGAAGACACCCTCATTCACACATTCAGCCCATCCTATATGAGTGGATCATACAGGTAAGTTCCCAATAGCTGAAAGCTATGGTACCACACCCACCCAATTTCTAGCTATTACTTATGCCTGGGGAACTAGATTTTGAATTCAATCCTGCTTTCAATTCCTCAAGCCAAAATCAGTTGTTTATTACATTTGTACTAAGCACACACGAGGACTTGACCTCTGCTTGGTTTGTAATCACTAATATAATAAAGTTAATATGTAATTTGGCAGAGCACTAAGTACATCAGACTTAGGAACCAGAATTTATGCTATCTCATGAATGCCTGTTCAAGAAGTTATTATGTGAATCACTGTTGTATGTTCAAATACAAGTTTGGATTTTATTTTTTAATAAGAATTCCATTTAACAAATACTGCCTGTTCTAAATTGGCATATCATAGAGGAACAGAAAACAAGCTGCTCTGGTTTATAAAGAAACCCTAGATGGTGTGAAACAGGAGCAATACATAGATTTGAGTGAAAGCAAAACTCAAAAAGCCACTCTTGGCATTTAACTCTACACCCAAACCTAAGAACTCGCAGCAGGTGGTGCTATTTTCTCACTAAATGATCACACTCAACCATCTCTCAAGTTTTCACATCATTCAAGCTGCAAAATCAGCTTGAAACCAGTTACTAGTGGCTGGCACAGATGTCTATGGATTTGCTGGTTTCCGGCTTGGAAAAACCCAACTGTACAGCCTGGGTTTGTGCAACTTAGGAACGCTGTGTCAAACACATCTGTTGTATGACAGTGATACCTAACTCCCAGATGTGAGCAATACACTGAAATAAATGTTCCTGCAGCATAGGAATTAAAAATGACGGAAACAAAGCTTTAAAATACCTACAAATGCACCTTTTCCTCAGGAAAATTTCAATCCCCTTAAATGAAACTTTGTCCTTTAACCCAGAGGACAGAAACTGCTGAAAACCTGTCTCTACCATAACGCCATTAAGCTGTTAGCCCAGGTTAGGAGCAGAGTTGATAAGCTAAGGAAGTGTGGGCTTGATGATCAGGTAGTGAGGTGGATCAAGAGCCGGTTGAAGGGAAGAAGGCAGAGAGTTGTGGTCAATGGGGCAGAATCTAGCTGGAGGTCTGTGACAGTGGAGTCCCTCAGGGGTCGGTGCTGGGACCGGTGCTGTTTAATGTTTTCATCAAAGACCTGGATGAGGGAACTGAGTGTACCCTCAGCATGTTTGCTGATGATACTAAACTGGGAGGAGTGGCTGACACACCAGAAGGCTGTGCTGCCATTCAGTGAGACCTGGACAGGCTGGAGAGTTGGGCGGGGAAAAACTTGATGAAATTCAACAAGGGCAAGTGTAGAGTCTTGCATCTGGGGAAGAACAACCCCATGTACCAGTACAGGTTGGGGGGTGACCTGCTGGAAAGTAGCGAAGGGGAAAGGGACCTGGGGGTCCTGGTGGACAGGAGGATGACCATGAGCCAGCAATGTGCTCTTGTGGCCAGGAAGGCCAATGGCATCCTAGAGTGTATTAGAAAGGGTGTGGTTAGTAGGTCAAGAGAGGTTCTCCTCCCCCTCTATTCTGCCTTGGTGAGGCCGCATCTGGAATATTGCATCCAGTTCTGGGCCCCTCAGTTCAAGAGGGACAGGGAATTGCTTGAAAGAGTCCAGTGCAGAGCCACAAAGATAATTAGGGGAGTGGAACACCTCCCTTATGAGGAGAGGCTGAGGGAGCTGGGTCTCTTTAGCTTGGAGAAGAGAAGACCGAGGGGTGACCTCATCAGTGTTTACAAATATGTAAAGGGTGAGTGTCAGGATGATGGAGCTAGGTTTTCTTCAGTGATGTCCAGTGATAGGACAAGGGGCAATGGGTGTAAACTGGAGCATAGGAGGTTCCATGTGAGTATCAGGAAAAACTTTTTTACTGTGAGAGTGACAGAGCACTGGAACAGGTTGCCCAGGGAGGTTGTGGAGTCTCCTATGTTAGAGATATTCAAGGCCCGCCTGGACAAGTTCCTGTGTGATGTTACCCTAGGTTACCCTGCTCTTGCAGGGGGGTTGGACTAGATGATCTTTTGAGGTCCCTTCCAACCCTTGGGATTCTGTGATTCTGTGATCCTCACCACTGCCAGGAGGTATCTAACTAAATTTCCTTGTTATGTGGAAAGCTTTCAATGAGTCTCATCCAGCTACTGACACCAGTGAAGTTTTACTGAGTGATGTGAGCTGAGGCTTTAGTCTTTAGAATTACTTACACCAATAATTCCGCGCATACAGACTGTTCCAGTGATTGATTCCCCCCACCCCCCCCCCACCCCCAATCCCAAAGAACCCTAAACAAAAGCCCAAGTCAAATCTAAGTGGGGCTTTAATTCCAACACCTTGTCAATGTTCAGTAAATGGTATTCCTAGGATGCTGCCATCACTTGCTCCATTTTCAGTGGGAAGGAAGAGGTACGCAAACTGCGTGGTCAAGTCCATCAACAACTGCTCAGCAGCCAGTAGGAAGAGGCAGACTGACTAAGCACAGCCAAGGCTTCTGGCCAGGTTGCCCTCTAGGCCAAGACCACCTTTAGGGTCTTAAAGGAAACCAGATCTCCTTGCAAGAAAATCCTCTATTGATCTAGAAGGTCAAAATCAGCTTTTCAGGTGAAAGTAAAACACAAGCTCAGAAACCAACACCCTAGAAGATCACTGCATCAAAATAGCTTTTTCCCCTAAGTTTTCAATATCAAACCAACCCAGTGAAAACAGCAGCTTTGCAGCAGCTTTCCTGGTACTGTCTTTCAGAGGGGTGCTGGACAGGTCCCTCTCTGTCGGGGCTGGCTCTTATGATGCAGCAGCTGTGGGAAGACCAGAGGAGCCGTGGGTGTCCCTGCACTGCAGGCAACTCACAGCTAGGTCAAGCACCTTGTCAATGTTCAGTAAATGGTATTCCTAGGATGCTACCATCACCTTGCTGCCTGGCAAGATTCTGTCTGCAGCCTGGGAGCAGCTGTGCTTAGTAAACCTCCCACTCATCTGCAGCAGTATACAATGCATTTCAGTGATAACTTAGTATTATATGAGCAGCAGTAACTTCCCTAGCTCATTTCCTACACTTTCCAACACTGCGAGCAGTAGACCGCTATCAGAGTAGCCCTACTTGAGCTATGTCTTTTACTTCTTTCTTTAATGAGTTCTGCTATCTCAGCTTTGATCTTTTGTAGTACAGAATAGGAAGCACAGAAGACTTCTTAACAACAAAGCATGAGAGGAGAAGACTGAAGGGGAAATGAGCAAAGGAAATACATGTGTAACAGAGCTATATGCAAGGAATACCTTCCACATACTCTGAGCCTGGATTTCAACAGCAATCTCTGCTTCCCTTTGAGGGACCACTGTATGTTACTGCCAGCCCAATGAGAAATTTTACAGACCAAACTCTGTACACAAGAGCTCTTTTGAATTGCAATGGGGAAGACATCACATCACTACACTGTCAGTATTGCTTGCTCCTACAGAGTAGAGCTTTGGAGGTACATGCAGTTGAAAGGATAAGCTAGAAATTTATCTGCCTCCTTGGCCCATATGAAAGTCATTATTCAGCTGCCTGCACTCCCTCATGTGAATGGAACCCAGACCCCAGTAGCACCATGGCAAAGCTTCACCATGTTGTCCATGGGAGATGCCAACTTATTTACTGATAGCTCAGACCAGAAAGCCACCCAGCTCACAGCTCTACAGCCAAAGTACTTGTACCTGCTGAATCTCTTCAGAGGCATGGCCCGTGCTTCCTCACCTCCCTGCAATAGCCCACAGCTGCATGGAATGCCTGTTATGGCATTAGAAAGGTATTTGAAGAAAAAGCATTAAGTCTGTGGAGACTGACATCACCAGCATAAACATATTCATGTTACAAGGGGCAATTCCAGTCATCAATAAGCTAGAAAAAGTCTGCTAACATGTGGTATGTTTACCTTTATAGAGGATGCACTGACATTTTTATGGACTGCCAAATCTATCCCACGGGTGAAAAAGGATGTAATAACGAGGACTATTTAGTTATACAGTCATCATTAGTCATCATTTAAATAAGATCATTACTATTTTATAAACTGCGCCCTAGTGCCAGCGCACAGTTAAGAATGTATCAGTGTTTCCATCGTAAAACTTATTTTCATGGGTTCATAGCCCAGCTACAGAAGTTTGCTCAGACCAAGAAATGTGAACAAGTTCCAGAACAGGAACACAAATTTGGAAGTCAGATTTCTTGTTTTCTCCTACCTTTGCTCAAAATTGATTGCTGCTTCCCCCTTACCAATTTGAGTATTTTGCAAAAGGAAAATACAGGATCTGGTTCTCTCTTTTTAAAGAGCCATAGGACTTGATGTCAAATTGGGTTTATTAATTTTTTTTAGCAAAGCAGATAAGGTTATAGCAGCTAGTAATTTGACATAAAAAAGAAAGAAGTCCACTAGACTGGTTAAAGCTATCAGTTACTAAAATAATTTCAAGAAGCAGCAATGGTGCATGCTTAGGATCGAACCTACATGTGGATTTTATGATATCAAAACCATATATATGCACACTGCATATCACAAATGTGGCTGCACACTGGGAAAAACATCTCTTTTCTATATATTTTAAGAAGAAAGACTGTAGCAGGTCTGAAAATTAAACATAATATTGAACTTGAAGTTAGCATAAGCTAAGAAGCTAAGGAGGTTGCATCAATAAAGTACACAAATCCAGGAAGGAGAAAACAAAATGCCAACTCTACTCACCATCCTCATGAACTTCACTTTAGCTAGGGGCAGTAAGTCACACTGTGCACAGTGTGCCCTCTTCAGGTCAGAACACTTCACACGTAAAGTGCCGTGCTCTAGACCGAGTGGGAACTGCGAGCACTGATCTCGCATTTGCGTGCCAGCACAGTGAGGCACGGAGTAACATAAGGCAGAAAACCCAAATTCTGGGTCGGGTCCTGAGGGGCCAAACCTATAGATCCTGCCCATTTTCCTTACAGGCCTAGGCTACACAAATTCCAGCTTAATGCTTTACAAGTTCCCTTTGCCTAAACATTACCAGGATGCTGCTTGCATTTTATTTCTAAGGGTACAGCAACAAAATAAAACCCAAACCCCAAAAGCCACAAACTATTCCTGTCTCCTGCCTGTATGTTTTTAAAAGTCTTGTTACAGAAGACCCTTAATGTTACCAGAGCTCAGAGAGACTAGAGCACAGCCCATACTGCTTTTTGCAGGCCGGTGACGAGCTGGTTTCCCTGCACAGTGCTCAGTTTCCCCTGTTCGCGTGGGCACTTAATACCACAACAAAGGAAAGCAAGGCGTTTTGAAAAGGAGGAGAGCATAGTTCTGAAACCACAAGAATCGGCCTAGGGGCAGGTGTAATACCTGAAATTACTTGAAATTCAGTCAATTAAAAAAGAGTTTAAAGTAATTTCTGACTGTATAGCTTTACTATAACATCATTAGAGGGACCCTCCAATTAAAGTGGAGTTTTTTAAATGACTCATTTGCAAGACATGTTCTATGATTAAAAGCACTTTCAAAAGCAAACTGAAAGTCTTGCATTTGAGGCTTTTAACTTTCTGCTCTCTCTTATTTATTCCACGCTGTATCTTTCCTCCACCTCCTGAGCCTCAGAAGCTGCAGATCAGCACACCTCTAGGGGAAGCACTCCAAGCAAGCAGATTTCTGTCAGCTGGAGATCTGGTCATTCAGTGGTTCTGCTAACCGGCAGGAGATAAAACTGTTCGTGGGCAGAAGCTGAAGCACAGACTCAACCACAGCTTAAGAGAAAGTGTTCAGTTCTAACTTGCAGATCACCAGCTTCTCTCCCAGCTATCTTTGTAGAGTCCCAAGGGATGGAAAACCATCCACTGTTGTGGTACCCACAGGTAAATATCCAGAAAAAGCTTTGTCTTGAGATTTTTCCTAAAGCAGAGCTCACTGTAAGGCCTGGCCTGAGTAAGTCAAAGGCTGCTGGTGCCACCTCAGAAACATCCCACAGCGATGACACAACTGCCACGGAAATCATAGGCTGATCCTTTGATTCAAATACATAGACATAAATAAGAGCAGTTAAGTCAACAAGAGAGAGTGATGCAGGAATGTCATTAGATCCACTGTGAATGATAGACATCTTTACCTCACTGAAATGGATCTGAGGCCTGGGGTTTCTTTTGGCTTCGTCATGGGCATCACAGGTTCCTTTTTTGAATGACTCAAACCAAACTATTATATTTTGAGATAATTTAGCAAGATTAATGGAAAAGAGATTCGCCTGAATATAAGATCACATGAACATTCATCAAAACTAAAGGCCAAAACCCCCCATCCCAGTCAACAAACCACTAATAATCCATCCTACTTGTGGAATCTGGTGTGCAAGAGAATTCAGGGCAGCACAGGATGGGAACTTTAGAGGTAGCCACCCAGGGCTGAAGCGCTCATCCTAGCCCCTCAGAGGACTGAGCCACAGAAAGAGAAACTTGCATTTAACAGATGGTAGGATGTTTCGTTTCATTAATAACATCTTAGTTCTTTCTTCTTGGCTGTCCAGCACAAGACCACAGCTGCCACTTGCAACAACACTTTTCTTCCACTTGAAATGAGGACAAGTCTCAACAAATGCTACCAGCTGGTCTCATCACACAACCTGTCTTAAAGGGTCTCAACAATTTGTCTGGCAGGTTACCAGTGAAATCTCTGAGAGGCCTTTCCTGTGTACCACAGAAGAGCCAGAGCCCTGGGGAAAAGTGAGGACTGAAAGGTTTCACAGCCACCCCTGAGAGTTGTGTTTGAGAAAATAAACTGTTTTTTCTCCTGAAAATATACAATTAACTTGAAAAATGTATGGTTAAACTGCAAATCAAATCACTAAAGATTGTATTCAAGACCTTTTGCTGTAGATATAGGAAAACAGGCAGATTTTTAGGGAAGTTCTGCTCATCACAGACAAAAAGCTGTCTCCTGAAGGGGCTGCCAGCAGGGATGGTAAAGTCTGCTCAAGGAGAAACAGCAACATAATTTTGTAATTTACCTGATGCAGCCACATTATAAGGACTACAGGAAGCCTGTGGTGGACTGAAATGTGCAGTCAAGGAATGCAACAGTCGGAGCAGTGGATTTGGAAACAAACTGCCTCGAAAGGGAGATGCTGTGGATGTACCATTTCCTCCAAGTGCTGGCCAGGCAGTTGGGCACAGGGAAAATGACAGAAAGGAGAAAAAGCCCCGAGGAAAATTTGACCTGAGGTTTTTCTGGAAAATCGCTTTTCTGACATCAATAACTATACAACATGAGCTGCTGCTACCTATGGCCAGAAAGAGGCAATAGCTAACTGGTTAAAGGGTTTGCATTAATACTTATAAAAGCATCAAAAAACTTACAACGACATCCAATTTATTGCTTTGGCACTTGAACTGTGGAAGTATTGGAGGAGGCAGAAAGAGATTACTCAATAGCATGTTTACTGCTGCTATCCAATGTCAAATGAGAGTATAAATATAATCAGAAAGACCTCAGAGATGGGATTTCAACCAAGGGCCTTCTAAGATTTAGAACAATAAATATATTTAATCAGATATGTTTAAAGGAGCAAATATCACTGCTGGGATTATACACCCTCCCCCTTTTTTAGTATTACACCTTCCCCTCTTTCAGCAAGGGAACTGCTTGTTTTAGAGCAAAGCAACATAAATTAGACGTTACCTTGCAGAAAGCTGTCATGTCAGAAAAACAAGAGAGTTCCTCTGCAGGAACAGCAGCTGGGGGGTCGCAGCCCTCCAAACCCAGGGTATTTATACCTCTAAAACCTCTCCTGAGGACAGAAATACTTGCAGCAACATATGATGGAGAGCATTTATAGAGCTGAATCCTAGAACACCAAAAGCCATTCAATTATTTATAGTACTTGATCTCTGTGCAGAGCTATCCTATAAGACACTGTTGCCTTTGAAGAATCAGAAGTAATGACTTCCAAAGAAACCTAAGGCAAATCTGGCACCCAGTTCTCAGTTTTCTGGGAGAGGAAAGAACCAGTGCAGGTCCTTGAAACTCTCAGATGACACCGACTTTTACCCATAGATGCTTGCCCATGAAAAAGACGGTGGGTCAATCCACTAGTGCAATGAAAAATAGGAGACTGGCAAATTGGGCTGCTATGTACAGCATGACAGTTATCATACAAACAGACAGTTTTTTGGATACTGTGGATTTGAGAAGCATATCCAATGAGGGTCAGAACCAAGACACCGTCATCCTCAGTTTTTGCTAGCTGGGACGCTGTGATGTTATATGCATATCCCCCCTTATGAAAAATGACTTTATATTTTCATAAATCTACCTGTGCATGCCAGTATGTAATCACAGAGACAACTAAGCTCCACTGCCAAAGATGCTGAGATGCAGTATTTACCATGCACAAATGATGCTTCAACTAAACTCATTTGATATTGCCCATAACCGCCAGTACTGTCACCAGTGTCACCAAATTAGGACACTGTAGATGGTATAAAGGATCGCCTAACCACATTTCTGCTCTAACCACATGCAACTCAGCCCTTGGTTTCAACAGAAGCTACACGTGCAAAACACTGATAAGGGAAGGCTCCAGAGAGGATATGTTAATGACTCCACTTCCCTCATATGGTGCTCAGCTATCATATGGCAGACATGGCATACGGAGTTGAAGAGATAAACCAGTGATTAAAATATGTGAGGCAATATAAACATTATAACTTAAAATACAAGACTATGGCTGCAGGAAGCATTACTTTGCCAAGCTCTTTCTCATCTCCTTCCCTGCATCCAGTTCCCCGGCTCTAAACCGGACACACTCATTCCAACAGCTGGACTCACCTGCGAGCAGTGGGCGGAAGCCTCGCACAGTGTTGCCGTGGCGGAGGGGCAGACTCAGCATGTCCTGGGGCTGCTCCGCCGACCGTCCTGCGCTGTACTGGTCGTAGAGGCTCAGCATGTGCTCCGAGACCTTGTCCCGCGGCTGCAGCTGCTCCTCTGCGTGCCGTAGGCCACAGTCACCTGCAGAGGCTCTGGCCCGGCCGCACCGCACACCTCCCAAGGCTGTGCGCCGCCGCAGCCCGACCCAGCGATCCTTCAGCGCATCCCCCAGCCCCAGGCACAGGCAGCCCCAGCCCAGGCACAGGCACAGCACCCAGCGGATAGACGCCGCCATCCTGCCCTTCCGAGCTGGCCAGGTAGGCTCCGGCGTCCCCTGAGTCCTGGTCAGCAGGCAGGAATAGGACCGGGACCCCAGCGCAGCTTGCCTCGGCCAGGAAAGACTCCGGAAGCAAGCTGTGCAGACGAGGCTGTGCCAAAAAAACACAGGCGGGCTTTCCTCTTTCGGGGGGGGGGGGGGGGGGCGCAAAACAAGGGAAAAAAGAAAATAAGAAGAGAAGAGAAAAAGTGGGGAGGAGGAAATGAACCGCCCGTCCTCCCCGGCGATGGCACTGAAGGCGTTTATTCCCCCTGCTGCGCAGGTTGTTTCGTGACGAGAGGCGAAGGTGCTGCTGCCGATGCTCACTCCTCGCCTGGACTGGTGCAGGCGCGGGGCGGGTGAAGTTTTTTGTGGGGTGTGCGTGTGCGAGTGACTGCGAGACCCGGCGCTGGGGCTGATCTGTGCAATCTGCAGCCAATCACACCACCCCCTGCTCGCTCGCCTGCTCGCAAGAGGAAAGGCAAAGGGGAAGCCACCACCCGAAGGAAAGCGCCCACAGAGGCCGACGCAGAGGGAGGCTCAGCTCTGGAAATCCAATCACTGGCACTGACTGCGTCCCTGAGGGCAGCTGGGAAATAGGGTGGTGGGATGTCCCCTTCCCACCTCCACCCCGCCTCTTCCAAAGGCAGTAAAATATAACATGACTGCAATAAAACACAAACCACAAGTCAAACCGCACTCAGCTTGCTCCCCTGGGAAGCCTCGAGGCTTGGCTGGACTCGGAGTACAGCCCATGGCAGGCAGGTGAAAGGTACGCTGTCCAGGTTGTGTTGGGTTCAGCCCACCTCCCCCAAGGAGCTTCCATTCTCGGTGGCACTCCGCTCCCTCCTCTGTCAACCTGCAACCCGGCCAGGGCAGCGGTGTCCCCCAGCAGCCTGGAGCCCATGGGAAGGGAAGTGCAGCGTGCCCAGGTAAAAGGCGGACAAACCGTCTCACGCAGCAGCCCTTCAACATAGTGAGCTGCATGGCATCCACCAGGGAAATCCTGCATCTCAGGACTCCTCTACCCACAGCAGGACACAGCAAGGTACTTCTCGTTTGACTGAGAGCATTTCACGAGCCTCCTGCCTTTGCTGCTCTTCACTACCAAAAGGACAGAAATGTCTTGGCCTCCTTGCTAGCACCACAGCACCAGAAAACGTGTCTCTTCCACAATATACTTTGCAACATAAAGGGAGGTGGAAGAGAAGCCTCTGCTCTGTTTTCAGAATTTATAGACACTGGTTCTCAGACTTCATTCCTAACGTGAAGGGGGGAAATTAGAAAGTTGCCTTGCAGATTAGTATGTGGAGCTTAGCACTCATCATTTCCCGCACGCGGCATTCACATTTTTCAGCAGGCTAGAGGAACTGTATCGGTATCAAACGCTAAATATAACACTAAAATACATCACGTATTGGAGGGTGAACTTGCCTTTCAAATCCTATGGAGTTTGGGATCAATAACAAATGTTGTTATGCAGTTTTAATAAGTCCACCAGTAACTACAAGAGGCCAATGTCTGCTGGCAGGTAGGAAGCAAAGAGAACCTTTTCAAAAGCAGAACAATGATTTCTATATGCTTCTATATCTGAGTGCTCAAATACAACCCACATCAGTGTCTCAGTTTCAAACAGTTCTGAGGCATCACATTTGCAATACACAGCTCAAAATGTTATCCATAGATGTACAAACACACCCCATTCCAATATTAATGCCAATAGTAACATTAGCTATACTTTTCACTTCTCTAAGAAACTTACATTACTGCAATAAAAATACAAACTGTACAAATAAATCTACATAATTAAAACTTTAAGGCATGATCAAGGTTTTAGACACAAGTAATAAAACCAATGCAGGAAGAAAACACAATGATTTGAACTGACAGCTAGAAAGTTCAGCACAAGCAGCTATCTCTGGCTTACATCCACAGCAGAACTGTCAATCCCAGAGAAGGCTCTTTAGGCGACTGGAATACTGGAATTGTCATTTCAACTTCAGTCATGTTACTGGCGAAAAATGTGATCTAAAAACCAAAAGCCAACAACGCACCACGGCTCTTTAAATAAAACAAACCTAAAGGCATCCTCTTTTAAACCTACTGTGTGCAATAACAGCCTGTAAGAATGTGATGCTTTGCATAGCCAACACATCTTCCAAACTGCGTCCTGATTCTTGAGACTGGACCACTCTACATCAGGAATGACTTCAGTAAAAGAAAGGTAATTAAAATACTCAGAGACATCTAACACCATACACAAGCAAAGGAGGATTAGACTAGAATTAACTGAAGTCCAACATGGAAGCTCATGCACCCTATTGCTGAGCTTTTATCTTTAACCTTCTACATGTTGGCAAAAAGCCCTGTTTATGCAAAATCAATTCAGAATTTGGCTCCAAAGCAAAGCCTTGCCCTACCACTTGGCTATGGTTATTCAAGTTAAGTGTCTAGAAAGTTCACCCTACACAGTACTGTTACAGCCAGGAAGAAAAAAGAAGACTCAGAAAAACTCAGTGTGAGGAAGGAGAAAGTGACTTCTTGGGGCGTTAGGTGCCTTCTCTGAACCCCCCTATTAGACAGCTGCTGCAGTTCTTTTAAGGAGATGCCGAAGAACATGCTGGGTTTCAAATACCCCCTGCTTTATGGATTGTCCCTGTGACATGGTAGGATGCTTGTTACATGCACTTCTGCAGCTCTCGAAACTGAAAAATATCCATAGCTCAAACTGGGCATAAGACTTTCAAACTCCAGAGCACTGTGACTACACAAACCAAACCAGCACATGCAAGGAGTTACTCCTTAGTAAATACTACCTGTCAAAATCTCACACCTGACTTCTGAGATAACAGTGCTTTTGCACTTCCCTATTCTTTCTTTTCCATTTCTTCCATTCAAGTGCTACAAATCACTAGCAAGTTAAGCACTGTTCAGAGAACCCAAGTGCAACCATGTCCCAGAGAGCTGACGATTTAACCCATGGGTTTCAGAAGAGTTGCACTGATTCCCAAGAGAAGAAAGAGGTATCAGGCACAACAGCAAAGCTGCGAGCCAAGCCTGCATGGAGGGGCATGGTGCTTCCATTATAAATACCATGGAGGTACAGGCACCCTCAGGCTCACCCTCAAATCAACCGTTCTGACAGAGAACCTTGCTAACTGCAAGCATCATTGACTGCCACTGAAATTGCTCCTTCCTCTTCCAGATGCAGTTATTTCCAACCAGGAGGCATGCTCTGCTTTTTGGCTTTGGTAAAAGAATCTGAAAGAGCAAATTCAATGAGTTATTTAGGTAATGGTCAGATACCAGCTGTTTCTATAGGCCTATAATAATGTGTTGGCATGCAGCATTCATGGGACAGGACAGACAGTGGAAAGAAGTAATTCACAAGTGTTCTGGGACAGTGATGTAACGGGAAAAGTAGAGGGATGTTGTCCGGGAAGCTAGGGACCGGGTTAGGAAAGCTAAGGCCCAGTTAGAATTAAACTTGACTAGGGATGTTAAGGATAACAAGACGGGATTCTACAGGTATGTAGCAAATGAAAAACAGACTAGGGACAACATAGGACCCCTGAGGAAGCTCTCGGGTGAACCGGCTACACAGAATTTGGAGAAGGCTGAGGTTCTGAATGACTTCTTTGCCTCAGTCTTCACTGGCAAAGGCTCTGACTGCACCACCAAAGTCTTGGAAGGTAGATGCAGGGACTGTGAGAATGAAGACCTTGGGCCCACTGTAGGAGAGGATCTGGTTTGAGACCATCTTAAAAACCTGAACATACACAAGTCCATGGGACTCCATGAAATCCATCCGCGGGTCCTGAAGGAGCTGGTGAATGAAGTTGCTAAGCCACTGGCCATCATATTTGAAAAATCATGGCAGTCAGGTGAAGTTCCTGATGACTGGAAAAAGGGGAATATTACCCCCAGAAATGGATGACCCGGGGAATTACAGACCAGTCAGTCTCACCTCTGTGCCTGGTAAAATCTTGGAGAAGAGTCTCCTGGAAGGTATGCTAAGGCACATGAAAAACAACAAGGTGCTTGGTGACAGCCAGCATGGCTTCACTAAGGGGAAATCCTGCCTGACCAATTTGGTGGCCTTCTATGATGGGGCTACGCAACTGACAGACAGGGGTAGAGCCACTGGTGTCATCTACCTGGACTTGTGCAAAGCGTTTGACACTGTCCCACACGACATCCTTGTCTCTATATTGGAGAGACATCAATTTGATGGATGGACCACTCGGTGGATAAAGAACTGGCTGGATGGCCACACAGAAAGAGTTGTGGTCAATGGCGCAATGTCCGGCTGGAGACCAGTAACGAGTGATGTCCCTCAGGGATCGGTGTTGGCACCGGTCTTGTTTAACATCTTCATCACTGACATGGACGGTGGAATTGAGTGCGCCCTCAGCAAGTTTGCTGATGACACCAAGCTGTGTGGTTCGGTTGATACGCTGGAGGGAAGGGATGCCATCCAGAGGGACCTTGACACGCTTGTGAGGTGGGCTGATGCCAACCTTATGAAGTTCAACCATGCCAAGTGCAAGGTCCTACACCTGTGTCGGAGCAATCCCAGGCACAGCTACAAGTTGGGCAGAGAAGAGATACAGAGCAGCCACATGGAGAAGGACTTGGGGGTGCTGGTCGATGAGAAACTGAACATGAGCCGGCAATGTGCGCTCGCAGCCCAGAAAGCCAACCGTATCCTGGGCTGCATCAAAAGGAGCGTGACCAGCAGGTAGGAGGTGATCCTGCCCCTCTACTCTGCTCTTGTGAGACCTCACCTGGAGTATTGTGTGCATTTCTGGTGTCGTCAACATATAAAAGACATGGAAGTGTTGGAACAAGTCCAGAGAAGGGCCACGAGGATGATCAGGGGACTGGAGAACCTCCTGTATGAAGATAGGCTGAGAAAGTTGGGGCTGCTAAGCCTGGAGAAGAGAAGGCTGCGTGGAGACCTCATAGCAGCCTTCTGCTATCTGAAGGGCGCCTATAGGGATGCCTGGGAGGGACTCTTTATCAGGGACTGTAGTGACAGGACAAGGGTTAACGGGTTAAAACTTAAACAAGGGAAGTTTAGATTGGATATAAGGAGGAAGTTCTTTCCTGATAGAGTGGTGAGGCACTGGAATGGGTTGGCCAGGGAAGCTGTGACTGCTCCATCCCTGGCAGTGTTCAAGGCCAGGTTGGATGAAGCCTTGGGTGACATGGTGTAGTGTGAGGTGTCCCTGCCCATGGCAGGGGGGTTGGAACTAGATGATCTTAAGGTCCTTTCCAACCCTAACTGTTCTATGATTCTATGATTCTAAGAAAAGGACATGCTGTGATAAATGTCCACAGTGCCTAGCGCACCCAACATGGTGAGCTAGGGACCCAGAGCTCAACTGAAAGGCCTGTGCCACCAGTACTGCCAAATGTGAGTTTGTTACTCCAGTGCCCTACCCAATCTCTCTAGGAATGAGAGTGAAAAGGACCCAAAACCACTTAAAACAGAATCATAGAATGGTTTGGGTTGGAAATGACCTTAAGATCATCCAGTTCCAAGCCCATGCCATGGGCAGGGGCATCTCACACTAGACCGTGTTGCCCAATGCTCTTTCTAGCTTGGCCTTGAACACTGCCAGGTATGGATCAAGAACATGAAGAATGAGACAATGTCCATTTAATCTTTCTCTAAATGCTCCGCTTATGAGTGACAGCTTAATGACTTGTTATCTCTGCACTTTTTTTGGCTGGGGATCTCACCAGCAAGGCAGTCTGGAACTACAGTAGGAGGGAAGTGGTTTATAAACTCTTCAGCTTCCCATAGCCATCCCAGGGAACCATGCAGAGAGCAGGGAAGCTCCTTTTGGTACCCTGCAAACAGGGCCAGGGCTGCTCCCTCCACGTCTGCGGCAGAGAGCTCTTTCCCTGCAGGTTATCCTCTACCTTTTGACATTGTCTTAGGACACTGAAAGGCAGAGGATCTGAGGAATCTGCCCTTGTTCTGCTCTTTAGTGATTGATTTCACAGCAGATGAGATATACCCTTGTGCAATAATGATAAGGTTGATCAGGTGACTGGAGCACCTTCCTTATGAAGACAGACTGAGAAAACTGGGGCTGTCCAGCCTGGAGAAGAGAAGCTGTGTGGAGACCTCAGAGCAGCCTTCCGGTATCTGAAGGGGGGCTACAAGGATTTTGGAGAGGGACTCTTCCATCAGGGACTGTAGCAATAGGACAAGGGGTAATAGGTTTAAACTCAAACAGAGGAAGTTCAGGTTAGATATAAGAAACAAGTTCTTTACTGTGAGGAGGTGAGGCATTGGAACAGGGTGCCCAGAGAAGTGGTGAATACTCTATCCCTGGCAGTGTTCAAGGCCAGGTTGGACAGAGCCTTGGGAGACATGGTCTAGTGTGAGGTGTCCCTGCCCATGGAAAGGGGTTGGAACTAGATCATCTTAAGGATCTTTCCAACCCAAACCATTCTGTGATTCTATGATAATATTCTTGTCCCATGAAACCCAGTAGAATGGTTTAGCACATCAGTATAAGCAGAGTTCAAGCTTGTCATTCCATTCTGATACCTCAAGCATGCTAAAATTACTCCATAATTCTACTACTGCTAAATATCAGGCTTACTATGCAGCACTTAAGCAACATATTATGCAAAACCAGAGCTTACCCTGAATTGAAAGGGCTATGTATCTTTTTTGATGGTTTAATCTTCATGACCCCTCTTTTCTGTAAAAGATTTCTGCTGTGGCTGACCAAAAAGAAGCCAGTTTATTCCAGCTGTTGTGGTCACTGTGCTGGTATGACTGTCACAGAGCAAGTGAACCAAATTTTGGCAGGAAAAAATTGTGCTTAATTGAAACTAAGCAGATTAAACTCTCCAGATTAGCACCCACTTTTGAAAATACACATCTTGGCACACAAACAGCAGTCTCTGCATCTGAAAGCAGGATCTGAATTTTCCGGTTGTGGGGAGAAAAATCTTCTTTCATCAACCGATGAATATTCATCGCTACTGGTGGCACACTTCATGTCCTTTGCTGAGTTGGCAGAAGCAACTCTGCTATCCTGTCAGCCCTGGTTTGTTTTCTTTCTATCTATCAATGTTTATTGCTGAGATAGGGATGTATTAAAACACTGAGAGGGAAGGCAAGGGGATTTGGCAAAGGGAGAAAATGGTTTCATTTTAAATTAAATATTTTGATTGAAATATATTGTGGTTGGTTAGTTTGGATTCTGACTACATCCCCATCTGAAATTCTCCATGGGTATCTTTTCAGCTCAGTCTCTTTAACATTCTACAAATAGCAATGAGGGCTATGGAAAGAACCTGTGGTTTGGTTTTCAGCACATAGACACTGGCACTACTTCCAAAATGGAAATGTAGTTCTGCAGGGTTTTTTAATATACTTTGTGCCCCAAGTCCTGCTCCAAGCAAAGCAGATGAGTGTTTTAGCCTGGTTGCATTGTATGGACATGTTTCATATGGCCAATATACTTAACACAATGAGGGCAGCATTTGCTGACATATTTTAGTGCTGCACTTCATTCTTTGACAAAATTAATATGAAACTTTAATTGAGGCAGCAATTTCTTGTCTAGATCTTGGTTAAAAAAATAGTATTACTTCACTTAGTAGTATTAGTATTATTACTTAGTAGTATTACTTCACTTAGTATTACTTCACTGATTTAAGCTGATTTTCTTCATGTAAGCTTTTGACCTAGGAAAAAAATTGTTAGTAACAGTTCTCAAATCTAACATCTCAGCTTTTCAGCTGTCAGCTGAATAGAGCCCAATTCTGCCCAAAGAGAAATTCAAAGGAATGAAACACCTGAACTCCTTCCTGAACGTGGGTCCCTCTGGTGACAGCTGACCTGCAAGAAGACTGGCTTCATAAGTCTTCTACTGTTAAAAGAACAACTAATTTAAAAGGCTGAGAAGGGTTAAGGAATGTGTCGAGCTCTAATATTGATGCAACAGCAGTACAAATTATTTCTGCAGGATGAGATCTAGCCTGAACTTGGTGCAGAAACAATCTACATATTTTACATTTTAAATGGAGATGATTAAATGTGGCATTCATTTCTCATTATCTTTCTCCCTGCCCCTTTTTTCTGTGTTGGTTTGCCAAACGTAGCAGCTGAACGGCATAACCATCAAAGTGAACGTGGAGTAAAAGCTTACCTGTCTTTTCTGTGTTTATAAAAACAAGGCAAACATTTCAGGATGATATACTGACAGGCTCCACATCTCAAAACACTGTCCAACTTCCCAGATCACTTCTTTGGAACATCCATATAAACTCACCTGCCTTTCTATGCAGCATACAAATCATGCTGGTCCACATGTACGTATCAGGTCTTGGTCAGTATGGAGGGCAGGTCTCTGCACAAAACAGCTGCAGGGCCACGAAGAGCTCCAAAACACACAGACCAACAAAAAGAATCATCACCATCACCACCACATGGGACTGCCTGTATGCACACCAGTGTGATTATGGAGCAACTCCATCCTATCCAGTGCAGTAAGCCTACATTTCAATTTGCAGAGCTGAGAAAACAATTTGGATGCTACAGACTAAGCTGTAATTTTTAACTCTTATTTTCTCCCCACCCTCCCCTCCACTTCTGTTTAGAAACAAGAAAAATGCAAAGTCAAACAATGCTGCTTTAGGAGCAGGCACCAAACTTCAGCTGGTGCATGCTTGCCAATATGTATGTGTCTACAGATGCTCTTGCAGGTATTTGAAGCAAAACCAAACTACCTCACATTCTGGCTATGTGTAAGACAGCCCAACTGTCTTTCTCCCCTTTAATAATACAAAAGTTACTTGCCTTACCATTGGCCAGGCCTGGACTTTCCAAGTTGATCACCCACCTATTCTTATTCTACCACAGTACTATAGAAAGAGGGTCAGCAAGGATAGGTGATCCACAAACACCATCCTTCTGAACTACAGCCAGCACAGCTCCAGGCAGGTCTGAAGGTCCTGCTGGGTCCCAGCAGATCCTTGCTAGTTCAGCTTTATCCTAATCCACCACAGAGACTCTGGTTTGTGAGGCAACCTAGCCTTTTTATTCCTTAGCCCTGGGCACATAGGAAGCTTCAATCCTAATTAAGTTTATTTAAATGATGAGCAACTCCTGTGCCATTGTGAGGGCCAGATTTACTACCTTCTAGCAGCCCCTTTCCAAAGTGCTAGTTAACGCCTTCACCAAAAACTTCCAGCTTTCCACTTTTTCTGAGCATTGCCTTGTAATGCACATACCTGGTAAACTTCGCAGTTATTTGTTCCCTCCATGCAAGCAATTGGAAGTCCTGGGGAAGAGGAAACCACAAATACTCCTTCTGGGGGATATGAAATAATTACATATTTGAATAACAAAGTGGTATTAGTAAAATCTGTTCAGCATGTGAAGGCCAATCTCACGCTTCTGCTTATTTAGCTGCTCAGCTTTCAGGCATTCCAGAATTTACTTACAAAAGCAATCTCCACTGAGGTGGCTCCTACATCCCACTCTCCTTGCTATCATCTGGCAAACCCTCTCCCCCCACCCAGCCTCACCTTGGCTGGCTCACACCAGCCCTCTGCACCATCTGTCTGTCCGTCTCACATGGGCTTCTCTATACTTTGCTCTGAATAGCCAGTGACATCAGCTTTGTTCCCAGCAGCACGTTTCCAACCCCACAGTCAGCCCTACTCATACCAGACCCATAATCTCTGGCTAAGGTGTGCTGTTATCCCCTGCAGAAGCCATTACTCCAGAGAAACCTTGTCTCTCCTCACAGGATTTGGTCTCATGACCCTGTCAGGAGAATGGTAGAACGGTTTGTGTTGCAAAGGACCTTAGGATGATCTAGTTCCAATCCCCTGCCATGGGGGATTGACACAGTTGACCATGTTGCCCAAGGCTCTGTCCAGCCTGGCCTTGAACACTGACGGGGATGAAGCATTCACCACTTCTTTGGGCAACCTGTGCCAGTGCCTCACCACCCTCACAGTAGAGTAGCTCTTCCTCAGATATAACCTGAACTTCCCCTGTTTCAGTTTCAACCCATTACCTCTTGTCCTGTCGCTACAGTCCCTGATGAAGAGTCCCTCTCTGGCATCCTTGTAGGGCTCTTCAGATACTGGAAGGCTGCTATGAGGTCTCCAAGCAGCCTTCCTTCTCCAGGCTGAACAGCCCCAACTTTCTCAGCCTGTCTTCATGTTGTTCCTGCCCCTGATCATCCTCGTGGCCTTCTCTGGACTTGTTCCAACAGTTCCATGTCCTTCTTATGTTGAGGATATGCTTGATGAAAACACACACAACCTGGAGTTCTGGGGATCCTTTACAATGATGCTCTTCCCCGTTACTGCCTACCTGACAGCAGTGGGTAAACCTGTACCTGCAGTCAATGTCACAAGCAGCAATGACACTACAGCCTTTTTTCTGAACAGAATGGAAAAACTCCCCTTAACCTTATGTTTCTAGCAGGCAATCATTTCTGGCTGGCCAGTTTGCATTTGGTTCTGCTAAAAAGTCCCAGAGCCCAAGAACACCCACAGGAAGCTTTCATGAGGTTATCAGTCCTTGGACAACCTCCCTTCTGGTCAGGACTTGTTTTGCATGTCCGCTTCACCTTGTGTCTACCCAGGGCTAAATAGCAACAAGATGTTGGTAAAAAACAGCAGTGATGTTTTAGGGAAATTCAGTGTAATAGCACTTAATTGCTTTTAGGCACTATCCTGTTCATCTAAGCAAATTACCCCTTTCTTTAAAATGCAAGATTACAGGAGCGTTTGGGGACAGATTTTCACTCACAGCAGAGGCTAGAGTTTCAACTAGGATTGGCAGAAAACTGTAACATGTTAACTTGGGAGCTTTCATTTATGAAAAGGCTCTGGGGCCCTAGGTTTTGAATGTCAGAACAGACAGAACACCAGGAGATTAGCTCACAGGCAAGCATGGGTGAGAAGGAATCAGATGAGTTTACCGTGCAGCCAATAATTCTGTGACTTACTCAGTGAATACCATACTTTCCATCACAGATTCTGTCACAAATGATGTTTGTCACCCAAGTCAGAAACAGCATGAAATGAGAATTCCATTGGAGGTCAGCATCAATTGCAAAAGATGAGGCTTCCTACATTTACAGCCGTTCAGTTACCTGTCTTTAGAGATACACAGCGCACTGACCTGAAAACACATAATGACCACTTAGATCCAAATTTCCTTTTGTTTTCCTGCAGATGTAGACACAGGATTCTCCTAGACTTCCTGATGTTCTTTCCAGTCAAGGTTGTTTGTTAATAAGATGAAACCAAATGAAGCTGAATTCATGGAAATAACTTTTAATGTTGAAAATTCACTTCTACTAAATTCTACTTCATGATATTTATTTATTATGGTTCTGAGATAACATTCTCCAAACTCAAGGGACCTCTTTCCAGCTTTGTTTTTTTAACATTACTGTAAAATCTGATTGAGAAAGAAAAATTACTATTCATTTGCTGAATTAAAAATATAATTCATACCCTTTCCATCAAATTTCTTTCCTACCAGCCTTCACAATGAGGATTTCTCCCTTTCCAGTGCCTGAGAGAGGCAAAACCTAACGTTTGTAAAACAGCTCAGGAGCTTGGAATTTTTTGCGGGTAAAAGTATAAGGCTAAGCTGCACTATAAAGGCAATTCTGCCTTAAGGCCATAAAAATCCTTGTCAGCCAGCATCTAGCCCTTGAGCTGTGCTCTTGCCGGCATCTGCTCCGTCCACACTAGAGGGCTCTGCTTACCCGGCCTTTGCGGGGACTAGGCCCGAGACCTTGAGCAGCGTGGCTATGCTCTGGATGCTTCCTCCACAACCTGGCTGCCCATCAGGGTATCCGCCACCCGACCTCCAGCTTGCAAACCTGCTGCAGAAGTGTCAGGGTGCTTGGGGAACAAGTACTCAATATAAAAGCAAGATGTTACAGCAAAAGATTTTATTGTATTTTGGAAATGGCAGAACTTCACAACAATGAAATGTTCTATGGGAAATAAAACAAGGCTTCTCTCCCAAATTACTGCAGCTTTGAAGTAACAACTTTCACTTTGTGATTGTTGGAACACTCCTGCTTCTTGCAGTAAAGGTATCTTTAATGAGCCAACTGCTAAGGCCAAGGATCTTGGCCATTTCCAAAGGGAACATGCTTGTGATGAGGCTGGCAGATAAACCCCACCCTATGGTGAGCCCAGCAGCACTGCTACCATCGTTTCTCTTGTCTGAGTTGCCTTACTTGTCCTTTTCGTAAATGCATGGTACTGAGGCCAGAAAAGATCATTTAATATCACCCCATCCCTTAAAAGAACAAGGTCCAAGGAATTTTATCCAGGCCCTTTCTGCCTTTGCTTCCTCCGCCTTCATTTCCACATCCCTTTACTTTTCTTTGTAATGACTGCTTCTGTTTCCTCCTGGTTCTTTCTGCTGCATAGCTTTGTGTGGCTTTCCAGTTCTCTAGTCAGCAGACAGCTCTACTGGTGGTTATACTGGCTGGGTCATGTAGGTACAGGCAAATTCCCCAGCTGCCTCAGGAATGGAAGAGAGTCCCTTGGGCCATTTCATTGCTGCCTGAACTTCTGGCAAGTTGCTGCTAGAACAGCAGCAAGAGCAGGAATGGGTGAAAAGTGGCTTTCAAGGAACCACTCATGCAATCGAAATGCTGCAGACTGCTTTACATTTACTGGTCTATTTAGTACAGCCTCTTCCTGATACCCTGTGAATGGCTTGGTCCATCTTACCTGGTGTTAGCTGCTCAATAAAGGTCCAGGCCTACCTAAAAAAAGTCTCCCAGGAAGATTTTAGAACATGCTGTTGCTGAGGAACTATGTGACAGTAGTTTCTTTACTCTGCAAAAGAAGGCAGCACCTCTGTCTCAGCTGCCCTGCTGCCCTAGGAGTAGTGGGAAAAGTTGAGTCCAAACTTCCCATCTTCTCTTTAGGCACTGTGGCAAATCCCATAGCCTATAGACTTCAAAAAGGACAGACAAAGGCCCCAGATACATGGACTCTACAGCGAGTGTGAGGTCTTCCTTCCACTTCCCTCAAGGAGAGAGGCATAAACCAACTCTAAACCAGTATAAAAATCTTCCTTCTTACCAGTGAACACAAGGTAAAGATCTTTCAAATGTTTATTTGTCTTCCAGAAGACTTTAAAATAGCTGAAGAAATCAATGGGAGAAGAGCCATGTAGGTCCTGCTTCTGATGACACAGTCATAATGTCCTGGGTTCAGCAGTAGCTGTCATTTTTCTCCTTCTTAGTAGCTAGTGCAGTGCTATGTTTTCATTTTTTGGCCTGGGAAGAGAGCTGATAATGCTGATGTTTTCAGTTGCTGCTCCAATGTTTGGTCTGGTCAAAGACTTTCTGAGCCTCATGCTCTGCTAGGGAGGAGGGGAAGCTGGGAGGAAGCAGAGGCAGGACACCTGACCCAAACTGACCAAAGAGGTATTCCATACCACAGCACGTCATGCCCAGGATGTAACTGGGAGTTACCCGGAAGGGCATGGGACTGCAGGGTTGGAAGAGGTATCGGTCGGTGCTCGGCTGGGGGAGTGGGGCGAGTTATCAGTTGGCTGGTGCCGAGGTGTTGTATTCTTTCCTCTTGTTATTTCCTTTAGCATTATTATCATTGGTGGTAGCAGTAGTGATTTGTGTTATACCTTGGTTGCTGGGCTGTTTTTGTCTCAACCCGTGGGAGTTACATTCTCTTGATTCTCCTCCCCATCCCTCCGGGAGCGGGGGGGGGGGGGGGGGGGGGGGTGTGAGTGGATGAGCTGTGTGGATCGGCTTAAACCATGACACATAAATAACAACAAAGAGATCTGTTCCAACAGTCATCCATGTTGTGTTGTTCCCTGGCTAGGCCTGAAACATGGAATATTACAGATACCCAGTCAGGAGAAATAAAAGACATGGGTTTTAATGTCACAAATTTTCTTCTTCATATGGAATATAAAGTTTGACAAATGCAATTATCTCTGAGAGCAGGGATTTTTCAGTACAGATTCATGTCCTGGCACTGGGCAGTTTGTTTCTCCTGCAATGCTTTTAGGAGATGCAAGGACAGCAATGGGGTTCTTTTAGCTAAGTACAGCTAGGAACCAGTAGACTGGATGATCATGTAGCTGTGACTAAGTCTGCTCAAGCTGAACCCCATGAGAAAGAACTTACGCCAATTTCAGTTCGAGCTGTAGCAAGCACTTCTCAAAAGCTGCTTCTCTATCAGTGGGTGTTACAGAAGACAAAGCCAGATGGATCTCATGGGCCTGTGCGCTGCAGCTTGTGGAGGGACACAACATACACACACAAATGCTTGTTGGTGTGGCTTTTGGCATGTGAGGATCTTTCGCGTAGTGGCTCAAGGGCTGGTTATTTGTAGCAGATGTTGTGCAGCAGCAGGAAGTTGGACTGGTGGCCCACTTTCAATGCAACCAAACACATTTTTAGGTATGTATTTTTGAATTTCCAACTAACCAATGTCCTTATTTTGAAATGCATATAATTTAATATTTTGTACTACTACTATTAACATGCAACCATCTTTTCATGGGAAACATATCAAACAAACCATCATCCTAGATCAGTTCTGTACAAACCCAAAGAAATTATTGCCCAGCTTAGTTCATGTTGGTTTTGAGAGTAACCAAAGCCTGGGTGTATTTGTCACATCCAATCTATAGTCCAAGGACTTCAGTTGTAAAGTTTAGGGATGTGAGGTTGGCACCAGAGGAGCACCAGAGATTGGTTTCTTACAGAGCGAAGCTGCCTGTAACGTTATTACCCATTCAGCTCTCAACATAAAAGAGAAAATACTCATGGCAATTTAATCAGGTTTCAACTATGGCTGAAAATGGGATGCCTGGGTATGACTCAAGTATTTGCTGTCTTTGGCTTCAAATGCTAAGATGTAAAGAAATGGTAGAGACTGATCAATGTGAGCAAGGATAGGATCAGAGCCATTTTCAGGTGAAGCAAGCATACAATTGGACTGTTAATCATATATAAGAGAAGCAGAGTCCACGAAATTCATCCAGTTCATGATACTGCTGAGGCACAAGATTTTTTCTTTCTTTTATTCAATCGTAAATCCTTCTGAACCACTTACTGTGTCCTGTAGGAACACACACTAGAAGATGCATCTAGCGTCAAATGTCTCTTTTGAGAGGGGTAAGGTTAAAATTCAACCTATCTGCCACTGACAGGTAAGGTTAAAATTCAACCTGTCTGCCACTGACAATCACAATCTGCTACAAGAACTAAATGACCTTCACGGAGCAGCCTTCCTCAGAACCTCTCAAATCTTTTGTATTCAGGAGGAATAATAAGGACTGTGTATGGCTGGGAAAGGAATTCTGCCAGTTCCAGTTCACTGCTGCGGAAGTGCTGGGGTAGAAGATGGCTCATGCTTCACATGCAGGAACTGATTCTGCTTTGTGGATTTCCTGGTGTTCAACAGGCCATGCCAGGATTTGAGATATTACAGCTCCTGCAGGTTGCAGCTTTTGTTTCAAAGAAGCCTAAGCCTAATAGTTATTAATTTTAATCCAATATTTATTTCTTTTTATCCACCTGCAGGTATGTTTCATCATAATAATTTGATTTTTAAGAATACAGGGACCGGACCACCACCCCCGGGACGTGTGGCCACCAGTTTAGCAACATTCCTTTTAGCTAGAGGCACATGTGTCATCCTCTGAGTAAAACACAGTGTCTTTCCAAACTAGATGTACTTCTCCCATGCTTCACTCGTCACATCTTGAAGTAAGTCCTGCTTTCCCACTCAGCCCATTTTCTCTCCCAAGCTTCCCTTTCCTTAGCACTTCTCAGCAGACCAATTAATAGGACAGAGCTTCAGCCTGCAGTCTATCCTGGCAGCAAAAGCACCAGTTGGAATGAAGAAAGGCAGGGAAAGGGTTGGGGTTAGAAGTGAAATCCTGCTTTGAAAATCTTTCAGGTTCACCAGTCAGTTCAGCTTCTGATTTTTCTCATCACAAGGGAAAGGCCTTGACACACTCAGTCATAAACAAGGTAGGCTAAGTTTATCTTGACAGGGGTGTGAACAAGGGGAATAGCACATCTGAGTAAGCCTGAAATGTTAGGTGTGTATAAATAAAGGCAATATTTACAATTGGACTCAACAGTTCAGCAGTCAAGCTCCGTTGCATAAAGGCAATTCAGAATATTGAAAAAACCCTCCACATTTAGCTTGGAATCCATATTTACTATTTTCCTATGACTTCTGTTCTTGAAGAGTAGTCCACAGGCATTTTCTGCAATCACTTGGTAATTTGGGCTGGAATTTGAGGTGCTGACATTTCTGTTCCAGTTGTAAAAGCTGTGAAAACGTGAAACAGAAATGCTTTACTTTTAATAGACGTCATTCTTTCAGCTTAGATGGCAGATTCTGACTTCTTGATTAATAGTGAGTAGTTCCCAGTTCCACAACAGCCCCTCTGAAAGCCATACAGATTCACTGAGGTGCAGAAGTCTGCTGAATATTAGAAAATCTTGCTAAATGTGGTCCTACAAATCTCATGTCTGTCAAACCAAAACCGAGGCCCCAAGCCATCTCCCCATCCATTCAGTACTTAACACAGAGCCCGGGTTATAACTAGGGGTAAGTGCTAGTGCTCAAGAGCTACTTACCCCTGTGATAGAAACAACTCTGAAGACGACCTGGAAGTGCTTCCTGGAACACCGTAAATCTGCAAACCAGATGTGGGAATAAACAGTTTTCCCCTAGGATCTCACTGGAACTCTCTTACTGCCTTACTGTTTTCCTTTCTCTTGTTTTTAATACAATATTGGTAGTAAGGAGTTTGTGGATACCTCCCCATGGGCCAGATACAGCAGGAGGGGCTGAACCCCCTGAAGGGAAAATCCCAGCTCTCTGGGGAGCTGTAGGCATCAGCCTGGGATTCATTCTGGAGCAAACTGCTGGATTGGGCTGAATGTATTTGCTAGTTTCCACAGTGTCCAGTGCTAAACAAATGTCAGAAGGAATCAGCCAGCTAGCTGAAATACAGAATGGCCACAGAAGTGTTTCAGTAGTTGATCATCCTAACTCATAGGATGGTTAGGGCTGGAAAGGACTTTAAGATCATCTCAGTCTTTCTCCCAGATTAGAGGTGCTGGAACTCCCTGAGCCTTCTCACACCAGGTTTTTGACTTCCCAAACCTCTTATCACCTGACCTCATCCCTTTTGGGCTTTGTACTTGCCACATAACCAACTAAACAGGCTGTCATTTGAATGCTCATTGCTAGTATTTGTTCAGAAACCTTTTCAGCTCAGATGTACCTACAAATTGCACAATGCCATTTGAAGACAGGCTGAGAAAACTGTGGCTCTTCAGCCTTGAGAAGAGAAGCTGCATGGAGACCTCAGAGCAGCCTTCCAGTATCTGAAGAGCCCTACAAGGATGCCAGAGAGGGACTCTTCATCAGGGACTGTAGCGACAGGACAAGAGGTAATGGGTTGAAACTGAAACAGGGGAAATTCAGGCTAGATCTAAGGACAAAGTTCTTTACTGTGAGGGTGGTGAGGCACTGGCACAGGTTGCCCAGAGAAGGGGTAAATGCTCCATCCCTTGCAGTGTTCAAGGCCAGATTGGACAGAGCCTTGGGCGTCTTCCTTAAGGTACTTTCCAACCCAAACCATTCTGTGATTCTATGATTCTCTGTGTTTTAAAGTGCCTTGACTTCTTCCTCACTTTGAAAGAGTGAAAAAACCCAGGCCTCACTGTTTTTACTCTGAATGTCCTGAATCACTCTGGTAGGAATGGAGCAACATGTAATGACTTGGAGACCAATTTACAACGTGCTTACACAATTCATCTTGCCATCACTGAAGTCAGTGGATGATTTGCCATTGAAGCCTACAGCCTTCAATTACAGCCACCTACTGTACAATGCTGTATTGATCACAAAGTGATATCTTCAAGCAAGTTGGCACAAGTAGAAGCCACCCTCTTCCTAGTACTTACATGCCTGCAGGTAATGAGTAAAAGGTGGGTGGACACCATGCATTTGGCCTAGTAGTAACTGCTTTGCTTTGATATGCTTATTGGTCACATTAATTTGTTGTCTACAGATTATTTAATGCTTCTGAGTACCCACCTTAAGTGGTAACCAGAACACTTTTCATTCACTCTTTAAGAAGATGTGAAAACTTACATGCAAATTAAATACACAGATTCTTTTAGTTCTCTACTCAGTAATCTTGTTTTGTCCATATAGCTTTTCTCTGGCCCCCAGGACACAACTCAGTTGTCATGGTTTAAACCCAGCCACGCTGCTCATTCACTCACTCCCCCGCTTCCACCCTATCCCTACTACCGGAGGGACGGAGAGGAGAATAAAAAAGAATGCAACTCCCATGGGTTGAGATAAGAACAATTTAGTAACTAAGGTATAACAGAAATTGCTACTGCTACCACCAATAATAATAATGATAAAGGAAATAACAAGGGAAGAGAATACAACATCTCACCACCCACCGACCAATAACTCGCCCCCCCCGACCGACTGAGCACCCACCAATACCTCGTCCAACCCCTCTGTCCCCTAGCCCTTCCGGGTAACTCTCAGTTACATCCTAGGCATAACGTGTTGTGGTATGGAATACTTCTTTGGTCGGTTTGGGTCAGGTGTCCTCTCTCTGCTTCCTCCCAGCTTCCCTTCCTCCCTGGCAGACCATGAGGCTCAGAAAGTCCTTGGTAAGCCTAAATATTTGAGCAATAAATAAAAACATCACGGTTATCAGCTCTGTTCCCAGGCTGAAAGACAAAACCACAGCGCTGCACCAGCTACTAAGGAGAAAAATGACTGCTACTGCTAAACCCAGGACAACTGCACAGAGATTGTTTCTCCTGGAAAACCACTACCAGTTTAGGAAGAAACTATGCAACTTTATCTTGGGAGGCGGAGCAAGTCTCTTTGCAAAGACTTCCCCACACTCATTAAAGAGAAATTAAGTATCTAAAGGTAGAAACAGTCAATTAACTGTCAGATAATCCTTTCTGCATTTTGCCAAGTTTCCAGACCCATTTAAGCCAATGAAGATGAAGGTCAGAGTCCAGCCAGCCTTTCTGCTGGGAAATCAATGTCTAGAGCAAACAGCTTTCAAACAGCTTTGCTATGGACTCTTTCACTCCATGACAGACTAGATTCCACCATGTGCGAGTTACAGTCTCCAAGTCCACCAGCAAAACAAAGTGAGTCTCTTTGAACCCTGTACTGAGGGCTAAGAGACACCCCCCCCCCAGAACACTCCAGCTGCCTTTCCCACATACAAGCTCTGAGCTTCTTGGCATTCCCATGTTCTGTAAAACAAAGACCAGCAGACAGCGGGTACTTTGAGGAAGCCTAGATGTCTGGCCATGGAAGGAATTCTCCCCTGCATACCTTTATTCACATTCATCTGAAAACTGATGGTCTAAGGAGATTTAAGTAAGCCTTATGCTCACCTTCAGCAAGTAGGATGAGAAGGGCTGCTGCACCTAGACCCCAGTGTTACTGGAAGGACAAAGTAATATATGCTGGCAGGAAATAATTTTAATACTGCCTAAACAGGCAAGAGGTAAGAAGAGATTCAGAGCAGCCACACGGAGGACTTGGGGGTGCTGGTCGATGAGAAAATGAACATGAGCCGCCTTCAGTGTGCGCTCGCAGCCCAGAAAGCCAACCGTATCCTGGGCTGAATAAAAAGCGTGACCAGCAGGTCGAAGGAGGGGATCCTGCCTCTCTCTGCTCTCGAGAGACCCCACCTGGAGTATTGTGTGCAGTTCTGGTGTCCTCAACATAAATAGGACATGGAACTGTTGGAACAAATCCAGAGGAAGGCCACGAGGATGATCAGGGGACTGGAGCACCTCCCGTATGAAGATAGGCTGAGAAAGTTGGGGCTGCTAAGCCTGGAGAAGAGAATCTGCATGGTGATCTCATAGCAGCCTTCCAGTATCTGAAAGGGGCCTATAGGGATGCCTGGGAGGGACTCTTTATCAGGGAGTGCAGTGGTAGGATAAGGGATCATGGGTTCAAACTTAAATAGGGGAAATTTAGACTAGACATAAGGAAGAAATTCTTTACTGTCAGGGTGGTGAGGCACTGGAATGGGTTGCCCAAGGAAGCTGTGAATGCTCCATCCCTGGAGGTGTCCAAGGCCAGGCTGGACAGAGCCTTGGGTGACATGGTTTAGTGTGAGGTGTCCCTGCCCATGGCAGGGGGGTTGGAACTAGATGATCTTAAGGTCCTTTGCAATCATTCTATGATCCTAAGAACATTTCAGCATTGAAGAAGAAAACTGAATTGCAGCAACAGGCTGGAGCAGGCTTCTCTGGAGCATCCTCTCCCCTGCCTTTTAATGTCAAGGTGAAACTTGCTTGCTGTCATCAAGGCATTTTACCGCAAGGCTGCTGCAAGAAAAGGGGCTGAAAATCAGTACTTAGGGAATCCCATCAAATCTGTGTTTATTTCTCTACAAGAAATACTAAACTACACTTCAGCAGTAAATGCTATTTAGGATTTACTATAATCTAATACATTTTTGTCAGCAGAATTCTGTGTGGCTTTAAATATTTAAATTATCCTGAGAATGCTCAAGGCCAGGCTGTGAATGCTCCAGCCCTGGAGGTGTTCAAGGCTGGGCTGGACAGAGCCTTGGGTGATATGGTCTAGTGTGAGGTTTCCCTGCCCATGGCAGGGGGTTGGAACTGGGTGATCTTAAGGTCCTTTCCAACCGTAGCCATTCTATATTTCTATGAGATGAAAACATACTATCAGATGAACATGATCAAATGCTAAAAAATAAAAATTCAGTTTACTTTTTCTATTATTATTTTGCTTCATTACCATGTGTTTTGGAATAAATGTAACAGCTTTCAGCACCACACTTAAGAATGAGCAGTATGAAAGACCGAGCAGTGCCCACAGTCCAGCTGTAGAGAAGAATGCATATTGCTGGGTTTTTTTTAAGACAATGACTTGTTGGTGCAGTGGTATATAACAAGTAGCACAGTGTGTTTGGGAATACAGCCTAAAACATGTGAGGCAGGGTTTTTTTCTCATTCATCAGCTAATTCTGGTCTGAGCAGATTTTTATTCTGCAGGCAGGCAAATGCCCTCCCAGAACTCAGGAGTCTGAATACAGGGTTTTGTATTCTTAAAGTTATCCTTCGGGTACCAAGATGGCAGCACATCAAACTACATGGTGCTTACAGAATGTCTTTCATTCCAAAATCTCTGGGTCCTTTTGTAAACATGCATTAAACCACTTGACATTCTTGTGAGATGCAAGGCAGACTTTATTCCAGCTCATCAGTGGCTGGGAAGCTAGGGCACAAAAAATGTTGGAGATTTTTCCCTAGGATATGTGGGCTGGTGACAGAGCAGCAAAGAGTCCCAACTGCTGGCCCCATCCTTTGGTTGGAGTTCTGTGGCCACTCACATCTCAAATTCAGGGAGTTGGATAACCACTTTCCTAGAGTGAAATTCCATGGCTAGGTTACGCTACGGATTTTGATGCCTCAGCGTGTGATTGTCCCCATTTCTCCCGTAATCTGCTGTGAAACGAGCTGCGATGAAGAACTTCTGACACATCTTGTTGCGGTGGTTGAAATGCTACGGTGCATGAGGCCCAGGACAGAGCTTCAGACACTGAACAACCTGAGGGTTGCCAATCACCATCTGACCAAAAGAAAAGAAGGTGTGCATCTGCAGGCTAAAAGCTTTGTTGTCCCAACTTACTATTTACTATTTAGATCAGCAAAATCAGGGAGACAGAACATTGCGTAAAAATGTTTATGTCTGTGTTGGCCCCACCTTTGATCCCATGGGGTTACAGTATACTACCCTATTCTTTCTTCCCCTCAGGATAAGGATTGGTTCCCTGATGCAGGTCTCTACTTTTCCCACCCACACATACACAGAGATAAAACCATTCCCTATAGCAGACTGGGACTTCAGTCAAAAACTAATTATAAACAATGATGGCTCAACAGCTTTTTTCAGTTTGTGGTTCTATGGATTTGGTATGCAAACTATCTGGCTTCAGAACACCCGGGAATTTACACACCAGCTTGCCTCAGTTGGGCAGTAGCAGAAGGTTGCAGACAAGGGATATAAGGGCATGCACTACAACAAAGGGGACTAGAACTGGGAAATAAAAAGCAGACCCAGCTCCTTTATGCTGGTGTTCTTCTTTCTGCCCTCTGGAAGGAGTGTGCTGGCAATCGTTCTAATGGGAGAGAAAACTGGCATTCTGCATGTGCTTGCCAAATATGATGAAGGAGCGACATACTTGGATGGGATTTGGCCTGTCAGTCTCTTCACAGCCTTCTGGTGTAAACCTCGGTGGGACAGGACATAAGATAATGCAACACATGTGTCTGATTCCACACTAGCCACTGCTTCACAATGAGGTGCATGTCAGACACCTCTGGTTAAACAAGAATAGGCTACTTTTTCCATGTAAGAAACTTAGAGATGCTGAGTTTTGCTGTTTTAATTTTGACTGGAATAATTATATCAAATGATTGACAGTATAGGGCAAGACATATTACGGTACTTCAGAAAACAAGGCAATTTGATTTGTCTACAGCTACTGTGCACAGTAGCTGTTTTGGTGATATTTTCCTCTTTACCTGTGCTACATTGTCACTGCTGAATTAAACCCTTACAGCATTTAGCTAAACTCACTGATTATCTTGCAAAGCAGTTGTAAATCAGAAGTAACGCCAATGAAGTCTTGTATAAAAGTGGTAGAAATGAGCTTCTGGCTAATATGATCAATTCCTGACTTGGTTTCCTAGCAGTGGTGGAAGATCTCAGCCCTGCCTGCTGCACATGCAGTTACAAAGCAGGAGTCACCACAGCAGACAGCAAGTGTCTGGCACATCCTCTTTATATTATTTTACTGGCACTTTGAGCAATGGGGATCTCTGCCTCTGATCTGTGGCCATGCTGCCATTCTCAGAAATAGCATGGATGGGAAAATTCAGCATTACAGGCAAAAAAAAAATCCTCAAGACTGTTTTGGCAGTGCCTTTGCCACTCAGCTCATGTGTGTTTTGCTACCTCTCATTACTGACTGTGGGAAGCAGCCCCACCAGCACTGGGTGCTGTGGTGCCATTTCATCCTATTTCAAGTCACTTTAAGGGATGAGCCTGCAGTCAGAATCCTGCACTGATGCAGCTTCTCCCTCATTCTCACATCTGGACAGCTCCTGCAGCAGCACCAGCACCAGCACCTTCACTGTGGAGCTCCTGAATATAGCTTTTCCTTTGCATCTCTCCCAAGCAACAGCAGAACCCCTGAAATTTGGCTCTAAACTGAACAGTGACAAAGCTGCCACTACAAGAAAGACATTGAGGTGCTGGAACAGGTCCAGAGAAGGGCAATGGAGCTGGTGAAGGGTCTGGAGCACAAGTGTGATGAAGAATGGTTGAGCGACCTTGTGGGGGTTTGATCTGGAGAAGACCGAGGGGGACCTTATCGCTCTCTCCAGCTACCTGAAAGAAGGTTGTAGTGAGGTGGGGTCAGTCTCTTGTGCCAAGTAACGAACAATAGGACAAGAGGTAATGACCTCAAGCTGCACCAGGGGAGGTTTAGACTGCAGATTAGAAACCATTTCTTCCCCGAGGGGATGATAAGGTATTGATTGGAACAGGCTGCCCAGGGAATGGTGGAATCACTGTCCTTGGAAGTGTTCATAAACCATGTAGATGAGGCCCTTATGACATGGTTTAGTGGCCTTGGCAATGCTGGGGGAATGGTTGGACTTGATGATTTTAAAGGTGTTTTCCAACCCAGCTGAGTGTATGATTCTATGGTTGCAGGAGGGGTGATACTCACACAGTATGTTCAACAAGCACAGGACAAGAACTAATACATCACTGCTAGGCATTGGCACTACAGCTACTCCATGACAATGAAGCTTATGAATAGGAAGAGTTTGAAATACCTCCCTGAGCTGTTGCCTCCCCACCTTTTTGCATGGCTTTAAAAACAAATACTTTTTTCCTTTCCCCTTCCTTTGTCTTTTTCTTTCAAAAAATCACAGGCCTCTAAATCAGGTCTTGAGACTTTCTGATCACTGTGAGGGTGGTGAGGCACTGGCACAGGCTGCCCAAAGAAGCTGTGAATGCTCCATCCCTGGCAGTGTTCAAGGCCAGGTTGGACAGAGCCTTGGGTGAGACGGTTTAGTGTGAGGTGTCCCTGCCCATGGCAGGGGAGTTGGAACTGGATGATCTTAAGGTCCTTTCCAACCCCAACCATTCTATGATTCTATGATTCTGTAGCATGAAGGGCAACAAACTGAAAGGAGGTGAAGATAAATGCAAGGTGGCTGATGGAGTGATATGCTAGCAATGAGCTTCACTGAACTGTAAACCCACAGTGCCTGGGAAACATACATCTAGACTGGTCAAGAGCATAACCCAAACCTCAGTCCTATGATGTAGGCTGGAAGTGCTTCAAGATGCTGGATGTCTAAAGCTTTTCTATGATACACAGCTCTTAGCAGAGCATGAACTAAATGATGCATTTGAAGTTTCTCATGGCTTGGCATACTTCTCAGTCAGAACAGCAGCAACACAAAAAGGACTTGGAAAGCAATTCTGTTACACAAGAGAGCTCTGAAATTCCCACAGCCAAAAGATGCTTATCATCCTGTGATTCTCTTTTTCAGCCTTTTTCTTGGCAGAAAAATAAGAACCTCTAATCTTCATATAAAATAGTCGTTTTTATACTGGAAAAACTGAGTTCTGTGTTCTTGGGTACTGCCATTGCACACCTCTCCTGCCTGTCCCCATGAAGAGCTGCTATGTTATTCATATTGTTCTGTCTACCAGCATCTAAAATGGTTAGATTTTCTTCCTCTGTTTCACACATATGCACAGAGAACCACTGAACAACTCTTTTCCACAGAGCTTACTCACCAGATAATTGCCATGAATTAGCTGTGATTCAAAGATAACTTCAAATACATGTAACACAAGCACACATGATATATCTACTCTATCTACATACACACCCCCACATGGCTACAGGCAGCAGTGGAATCCAGATGATCACCCTAAACATCTATGTGCTATCTCACCAACTGCCCACTCTCCTGTCTCGCCATCCTGTTATATCACAAGCCATTGCACCCTGCCTTCTGTCAAAACTGAAGGACTTTAATTGCATGTGTTTCAGTCCTCATAACCTAAGTCTGTGCCTGAAGTTTGCTGTCTTAGAAGGGTGTCATTAAAATCACAAAACCTGTTACTGCTACGTTAAGTTTCCCTTCTTGTTTGCAAAGTCTAGGATTCTTCCTTCTTTGGGGAATAGGGACTGTGGTCAGTTCATCAGATGTTCTTTCTGCTGCTCCTTACTCCTCAGGGGAGGACTCCTCACACTCTTCCATGCTCCAAAGAGGGGTACCCCAGAAAGAACTGAGTCAGACAATAGGATTAATGAATGGACTGTTAAAGACACTGTTGAGAGCATTGGGAAATGGTGCATGGAAGTGGTGAGACACCAGAGGATCTTCTCACTGTCCTGGTCCTGCCCAAATGAAATCCCTACAAACTATGGGAGGAGAGAAGACCCCCGTAGTGCATATAAGAAAGTGGCTGGGGAAGTGATGTGGATTGCTCTTCCCATGGGAAAGGCTTCCTTCACAGAAGGACCTGGTTGTACTCAGTGGGTAATGTGGAAGGATGGTGACATCTGGTTTGTGCCTTAGGGAGATTTAACCCTGGGGGGAAAATCATCTGTGATGCCAGTTGTATGTTGCAAGAAAAATACCCCTACAAATCCTTCTGCAACATATCATCATGGAGAGACTATGTCACTGCCTGTCTGCGATGGCCCATGTAATTCAGGTGCTTCAGAATTTGGGAACTGTGGTTTCTTCAAACTCTGTCAGAACTTTCTATGATAACTGCCGCTGCCTAAATTTCTGCCAGAACTCCAGCCACTGGACTGCTGCTGTCCACACTGTCCACTGGAGTTAAAAGCTGCTGTTTACCCCTGCTATAATACTGCTGTGTGCTTCTACGCAAATAGGTATAGAATCACAGAATCAAAGTCTGGTTTGGGCTGGAAAGGACCTTAAGATCATTTAGTTCCAACCCCCTGCCATGGGCAGGGATACCTCACACTAGACCACATCACTCAAGGCTCTGTCCAATCTGGCCTTGAACACTGTCAGGGATGGAGCATTCACCACTTCTTTGGGCAGCCTGTTTCAGTGACTGGAATTATCTGGGGGGAATTCCTAGCAAAGGCCAACCTAGAAATGAAGAAAGGTACCACAGCAGAGCATTTGTCTGGTTGTCACATAGGTTCACTTACTAGTTTTCTTCTTCCATTAACAAAAAGCCAGACCTCTGCTCGGTATACCCAGTGTCATTTGAACTTCAGTAGGGTACCTTTTCTGCATTTCAGAATAAAGGCTAAGATTAATAAGAAAAAGAGAAGAAATGAAAGCAATAAAAGGAAAAGAAATAAAGTCCTCAGGGTTATAGGCCTGATCCCAAGAAATTATGAAACTGTCAGGCTCCACGAGTTGTGCAGTAATCACTCAGAACGGATTATCTTATTAGTCATCTCCATCATTAAAGTATAAAAAGACCCAACACATCAGGATTTATGGCCAATGAGAAGACAAAGGTTTGTCTTGAAGATACAAATAAAAATATAAAAGAGAGGCTTGTAATTGTTGAATGAACAACAGGATGAGCAGTTTACATATATTGTGCAATTAATAATCACTGAAGGCCTGTTGTGAGTTGCATATATCTGATAGATTAACCTACAAACACAGAGTCCTGTTCTTTTGTGCACAGGTATGTGGTGACTGCAAGAGCAGTTAGCCAAGCAAGCAAGTAATTTTTTTTCCCTAATATGCCTTTAAAAAATGTCTTCAGATGGAAGGCCCCCCCCGAATCACCCTATAAAACTAAAAGTCTCAGTCATTAAAGCTTCCCTCCTAGATAGGCCTTGGGTGTTGACACAAAGCAAACCCAACCAAATAAAGCATTTACAAGAACATGCATACAGTGTCCCTCTGTCCCTGCTCCACACCAAGTGATGTGGCCAGCTAAGGTTCTGAACAATGGTCTGTACAGAACAGGGTACCTCAAGTTCATTCACTGTGGATTTACTGAAATCAGTTCCTCATCACAGCAGACAAAGGAGTATATAATGATCAGCAGTGAGATGGGAGAAGAGATGACTGAATCTTCCTGGAAAATAACCAAATATTAGGGAAAGATTTATTAACTGATTACAGAATCACAGAATGGTTTGGGTTGGAAAGGACCTTAAGATCATCCAATTCCAACAGTCCTGCCACAGGCAGGGACACCTCACACCAGACCATGTTGCCCAAGGCTCTGTCCAACCTGGCCTTGAAGACTGCCAGTGATGGAGCATTCACCACTTCTTTGGGAAACCTGTTCCAGTGCTTGGAATTATCTGGGGGGAATTCCTAGAAAATGCTAACCTAGAAATGAAGAAAGACACCACAGTAGAGCATTTGTCTGGTTGTCACATAGGTTCACTTACTAGCTTTCCTCTTACATTCACAAAAAGCCAGACGATGATGAACAACTGCAGCCCTGATTGCTTCAGGTGCCAAAGAGGCAGGTTAAGTGCCAAGACACATTTCCAAAGCCTGACAGTTTCATGTAGTAGGTGGGGTGCATTGCAAGAAGCTTTCATAATCACCCTGGGCACATGCCTAAACCTTTATAACTTTTAAAAACGTAACCTTCAGATGTGCAGAACTAGCACTAAAACCAATGCTTATGTGCTTTGATGGATAGGAGTCACAGAAAGACATGATGAGCAGGAAGACCTGTAGGAACTAGAAGTCAACAAGACAAGTAGGCAAGCTAGTACAGGAAATGTCAAACTATTGCTGCATATCCATTTGGATGTGTGTGTTTGTGAAGCTGTGCCAGCTTCTCCAACATCTTCCCGTCTGAAGGAAGTGGGGTTAACATCTATGAATAAATTAGCCTCTTGATCAAAGTTTGATTAAGGATCTGAGATGAAACAATGCATTGTTAAGGCATGTATTCAAAGCATGCGTAATGTATGCATGGATCTCTCTGTCTTTCTTCCTGTGGTTTCTTTCAAAGGGTCTTCTTCTTTTCCAACTGTAATCTCTTTACAGCAAAGACTGGAGTCCAGAACAGATTAATCTGTAAAGCCATGTGCTAGAATGTTCCAATTATCAGCTGAACTGAAGAAAAAGAATACTTTTATGAAAAATGAACACTTCTTGTCCAAATTTTTTATTTAAGTTGTGTGAGGTAAAGCCAGGGGAGACATGACCTTCAAGGTTTCTTTCCTTCTTCCCAAACCTCAACTAATGCAAATCCTTTGAGATCCTAATGGCTGAGACACTGAGGGAATCCTCAGAGTAACCAATGTGCTAAATGAATAAGGCTGCAATTTCCAAGCAACATGGCAACATTTAGATACATCTTTCCCACTGGAAATGGAAAAGGTATGTGATTCCCCTTATACCTTAGCCTAGAGGCACTGGCCTGCCCTGTTTTCAGCAAGCTGCGTTTTCAGTAAATTACATTAGCAAGCCTTATATTCTCCAAGCTTTGCCAGCTATACAAACATTTAGAAGTAACATCTTAAATACTTAAGCACTGTTGTGGTTTAAACACTGTGGTTTTACCCCAGCTGGTAACTCAGAACCACGCAGCTGCTCACTCACTCCCCTTCTTCTTCCCCCACCTGCTCCCAGAGGGATGGTGAGGAGAATCGAAAGAATGTAACTCCCACAGGTTGAGATAAGAACAGTCCAGTAACTAAGGTATAACACAAACCACTACTGCTGCCACCAATAATAATAATGATAAGGGAAATAACAAGGGAAGAGAATACAACTGCTTACCACCTGCTGACCAGCAACCTGAGCCTGGTTACCCGGGCCTTCCAGGTAACTCCCCCCAGTTTATATACTGGGCATGGTGTGCTGTAGTATGGAATACCCCTTTGGCTAGTTTGGGTCAGGTGTCCTGTCTCTGCTTCCTCACGGTTTCCCCTCCTCCCTGGCAGAGCATGAGACTCAGAAAGTCCTTGGTCAGAGTAAGCATTACTCAGCAATAACTAAAAGCACCAGTGTGTCATTAGCATTCTCAGACTAAAGTCAAAAACACAGCACTACACCAGCTACTAAGAAGGAGAAAAATGACTGCTACTGCTGAACCCAGGACAGGCACATATTCAAAATATTGGTCTAAGACTCCCTTCTGCCTCCCTCTAGTTCCCCATTTCTGCAATATGTTCAAGATTTTATCTATACCACAGTGACCTCAGCTCTTAAATACACAGGAGCAGGAGAGATGAGGTTGCATAAGGAGTTCCCATCTCAAGCAACTTAACTGCCCTTCAAGTGGCAAAAATGCCAGCTATCTAGGAAAGGACTACCCTGTCTTGATGTCCTGGGTTCAGCAGTAGCAGTCATTTTTCTCCTTCTTAGTAGTTGGTACAGTGCTGTGTTTTTGACTTTCAGCCTGTGAACAGCACTGATAACACAGATGGTTTCAGTTGATGCTAAGGAATGTTTAGTCTGACCAAGGACTTTCTGAGCCTTATGCTCTGCCAGGGAGGAGGGGAAGCTGGGAGGAAGCAGAGACAGGACACCTGACCCAAACTAGCCAAAGGGGTATTCCATACCACAGGCACGTCATGCCCAGTATATAAACTTGGGGCAGTTACCTGGAAGGGCTAGATCACCGCTCGGGTCAGGCTGGGTATCAGTCGATGGGTGGTGAGTGGTTGTATTCTCTTCCCTTGTTATTTCCCTTATTATTATTATTGGTGGTAGCAGTAGTGGTTTGTGTTATACCTTAGTTACTGGACTGTTCTTATCTCAACCTATAACGACAGATCTGACCAGAGTGTGTCTAATCATATTTTTGATAAGCATTCATTGTTTTGGATTAATAGTCACTCCTCACAATGCTGATTTATTGGCTCTCAAAGTTGTTGCTCTTGATCTCAGAGTTTCAGCATGTCGTGCCTTACTTACAGCTGGTATTTGCTGTGTTAGTGTTCATTGGCTGGGGGCCTTGGGCTAAGGTTCTTGTTTCACTGTATTTTCATAGAATCATAGAATAGTTAGGGTTGGAAAGGACCTCAAGATCATCTAGTTCCAACCCCCTTGCCATGGGCAGGGACACCTCACACTAAACCATCCCACACAAGGCTTCATCCAACCTGGCCTTGAATACCGCCAGGGATGGAGCACTCACAACCTCCCTGGGCAACCCATTCCAGTGCCTCACCACCCTTACAGGAAAGAATTTCCTCCTTATATCCAATCTAAACTTCCCCTGTTTAAGTTTTAACCCGTTAACCCTTGTCCTGTCACTATAGTCCCTGACGAAGAGTCCCTCCCCAGCATCCCTGTAGGCCCCCTTCAGATACTGGAAGGCTGCTATTAGGTCTCCACGCAGCCTTCTCTTCTCCAGCCTGAACAGCCCCGACTTCCTCAGCCTATCTTCATACGGGAGGTTCTCCAGTCCCCTGATCATCCTCGTGGCCCTCCTCTGGACTTGTTCCAGCATGACTTGTAATACAATAGACTCATTGATCATGAAACTGATTTGGCTTGCATTCTCAGTATGGTCATCACCTCTATACTTTGGGAGGTATATAACGTAAGTGTTTAGCAATTACACATCTTTTGTTTCCTCCTCAGGTGGTCAACCTATGAAGCATACATTCCCTTACATTCCCAGCCTGCCCATCAGACTATTTACAGCATCATTTGAGACTTCTGAAGGTTTTGAATGGCCTTTGGTTACCCTTGAGAACTGCCTGCTGATTGTGATGGGGATCACCATGTTGGCACACATACAGAGTGTGTCTTATCCACAACAATTTCATCTGATCTCGAAAGTTAATCAGGGTTGGGTTTGGGTCTTGTCTAGGGTTAGATGACGATACAGGAGGATGAAGAGATTTCCCCTGAGGCTGGACAGTCATGAGTGGCAGGCTGTGTGGGACAGTATGGGCAAGTATCTAGGCCAGTGGGCCCCTCCAGTGCTTTGGAACTTCACCAATGAACAAGTGCAAAATCCAAAAAACCGATAAAAACACATAAGTGAGGTGTGTTGTCATTCTGGCCATACCGGAGTGGGACAAATCATAGTAATGTGCTGGGGCTTGGCCTATGCTTGCAGAGCCCTGTTCAACACTATTCAGCACCTTCAAAGGGAAAAAAATGTCTCTGGATCTGATGGCAAAGCAACAGACAACGCAGCTACTCCAGCTCCAAATACAGCAGCTACACCAACCCTAGCGACAAGTACAGCAGCTACTCAAACTCTGACTACAACAGATAACGCAGCTAATCCAATTCCAAGCACAACAACTACACCAACCCCAGTGACAAGTACAGCAGCTACCCAAACCCCCAAAGCAACAGACAGTGCAGCTTCTGGGGCTACTCAAACCCCAAGCACAGCGGCTGCACCAACCCCGACAACAGATACTGGAGCCACTCCAACCACAGTGATAATCACTGCAGCTAAACCAGAAGACCAATGCATGCCAATATCGGTTGCCCCTGTATGCAAGGGAAAAATGAACAAAAGGCACAAACAGCAACTCATACAGCGAAGAAAGATGATGAACCAATGCACATACTACACGGGACAGCATCTGATCAAGAGTTATTATTATGTGAATCAGAGGAACAGGAAGAAGAAGAGCTGACTTCTCAACCCTGGACCTCAACTAAGCCATGGAATATGTGAAAAGATTTTACCCATCAACCAGGGGAGCACATCATCACCTGGTTGCTCCAATCCTGGGACCATGGGGCCAATGGTCACAAACTAGTAGGAAAGCAAAGCAGCTGGGATCACTTGCTAGGGAAGGGGGAATTGACAAAGCAATTGCAAAAGAGAAATGGTCCCTCAGCCTTTGGAGGTGGCTCTTGGCAGCTGTAAAAGAAAGGTTTCTGTTCAAGGATGATGTTACGAGTCATTCGGCCAACCGGATCAGGCTAGAGAAAGGCATCCAGTCCCTGAGGGAATCAGCCATTGTAGAGATGATCTATTGCAGACTGGATGCTGAGAATGCATCCATAGATCCAGATGAAGTCAAATGTACATGACCCATGTGGTGGAAATTTACATGAAATGCACTATCATCATATGCCCACTCATTGGCAGCAATAACCTGGAATAACATAGTACCACCAACAGTAGATGAAATGATTCATCAACTCCAAGAGTTCGAAGACAATCTCACCCCTTCCATCATTAAAGCTGTAGAAAAACTGTCCCAGGAGTTCAAACAATTGAGATGATCTATCCAATCTATCCAGCTGCTCACATGTACCAACACACGTCTCAGCTATTAACAAAAGGCGTCCTACTGCTTGAGAGAGAAGATATAGGAGGTACACGCCACAGACCACCCTATGGTTTTACCTGCGGGATCACAGAGAAGACATGAGAAAGTGGGATGGAAAAGCCACCTCAGCTCTGGAGGAACAGGTGTGTGAATTGAAGAGGAGAACAAAGGTCAAGGATGATCATAGAATCATAGAATAGTTAGGGTTGCAAAGGACCTTAAGATCATCTAGTTCCAACCCCCTTGCCATGGGCAGGGACACCTCACACTACACCATGTCACCCAAGGCTTCATCCAACCTAGCCTTGAACACCGCCAGGGATGGAGCATTCACAGCCTCCCTGGGCAACCCATTCCAGTGCCTCACCATCCTAACAGGAAAGAATTTCTTCCTTATATCCAATCTAGACTTCCCCTGTTGAAGTTTTAACCCGTTAACCCTTGTCCTGTCACTACAGTCCCTGATGAAGAGTCCCTCCCCAACATCCCTATAGGCCCCCTTCAGATACTGGAAGGCTGCTATGAGGTCTCCACGCAGCCTTCTCTTCTCCAGGCTGAACAGCCACAACTTTCTCAGCCTATCTTCATATGGGAGGTGCTCCAGGCCCCTGATCATCCTCGTGGCCCTCCTCTGGACTTGCTCCAACAGTTCCATGTCCTTTTTATGTTGGGGACACCAGAACTGCACACACTACTCCAGCTGAGGTCTCACAAGAGCAGAGTAGAGGGGCAGGATCACCTCCTTCGACCTTGCCAATACTAGTTGAGAAAAAAATATGTTTTGCTAGGATTTGGTGAGACCAAAGCAACCGGAGACTGCTAAGGCTGGGGAGGGGGGGATTAGTAAAAGCCAGTAATTTAAAACCAAAATCTTCAAAAGTAACATACTTACTTTAAAAACAGCAGGTCTAATTTCAGGCACCACATCTTGAAAACACTGGCCTTGGCATAATCCATTAGTTTCTTAGAGCTGAATGCTTGGTACAGGAAAAGGCAGTGCCTATTCTCTGCTTTCACAAACTTGATCTAACCCATTACTACACCCATTTCAACTCTTGGTGTGACACAGCAACATATAGCTTGAATGGCTCAAATCAACATAACTATTGCAGACAGATTGGGTTTGTAATGCTGTCAAATCGCATATTATGGATCTGGGAGACTGACATACCTAATTTAAATGTACGTTTAGCAACAGAGCTGAGAGATAACAGGGCATCAGGCAGGCAACTTTTCTATTTCAATCCAAACAAGGTGGCAGAGCTGGGATCTTAATGAAGAAAATGGCATACAGATTATTCACATTCCTTATCTTTTCTCTACTATAGATTTATAGTTTATAATTTGACTGCAAATCTTATGCACATGACAGTCAAACTCTGTCATCTATTTGCACATTAAAATAAGAAACAGTTTATAACCAGAACCCCTTCTAAATCTGGTGGGATAAAACATATGGAGGCTCCAGTTCCTCAAACTACACAGAACATATTGAACACAACAGGACTATGCAGTGTACTGAAAGTCAGTAACACAGTTTTTAAGAATACCACTCTCCCTGTTTGTCTTCAATATGCAGACATGAAGAGGATATTAATTGCTTACTACAGACAACCATAAACTGAAACAATCCCTTCAGCAAGCTACAACTTAAGAAGCAATTGGTACAGATGGCAATGAATGCAGAGGAAACAGCCAAAGCAATTCAACCAGTGGGTATGGCAGAATTTTATCTGTGCTATGACCAAACTGTGTCTGTGTTATCTGGCTGAGACACTGTGGAGTGTCAAACAAACATCAGTGCTGTTGGGAAAACAGATCTGACAAAACGTAGATGCAAGTGCAATAATGAAAAATCCTGGGAAGTTCTCTCTCATTTAGGAGCAATGTAAGAACAAATCCCATGTCAGTACTTGTAACATTTCACAGCATAAAACCAGAGAGAGCAAAGTCTTTGCCATCCTTTGCAAAAGAACATACCCCATAAAGTTCCTTGAGAGCTACAGTAATATTATTCTGATTTTAACTAATGGGTGGGTAACAACAGTTGTAAAACTGCAAAAAAATGCAACAATGGAGCAAGCATCAGGGGGAAAAGCGAAAACACCACAAGGATGGTGCCAGGCAGCCCAGACAGCAATGCTACAAACCACAATGGATAAAAGAGTGACCAGAACTTAGCAGAACAATTACAGAAAAGGCTTTCAAGAAGCATCTGTCTTTGAAGACAGTGTACGTGGGGCGTACACAAGAAAAAAACAAAGATTAATTGCTTCCCAAAACAGTGGAGTAGCACAATGTTTAGCAATGGGAACATTTCACTTAGAGCAGACTAATCACTCTCTAGCAGTTTGAAATTAAAAAGCATAGATAAGTTTTTCCTCTCCCTAATGTTTTGAGTTGGATTCTCAAATGTTATGATTTAGAACTGATGTAATCATTGTTTTTTCCACATCTGCTTAATGTATTTGAATGTTTTAGAGTACTGGAAATGTATGTGCTGTATACAGAACAGAATACTGCCATGTCTAACAGTGAAAAAGGGATATTCTCAACCACAAGTTTAGAAAACTCACCAGTTCCTATACATCCAACTAGAGCTATATGTTACCACAATTCCTGCCTCCTACACAATCGTTTTAAAATCTGTCACCTGTGGTCTTCAAGACAGAATTCCCAAAGTATGTAACACAACATAATTCATGTTATACTTCAGTATTTTATGTAAAGTTGTCATTTTGCAAGAAACACATACATCAAAAGGCATCTGTAGGCATGTGTCAGTGTGGAAACGTAAGCATAGTGGAAAATCATGGTAGAATTTCAGCAGGAAGCCTATCAAAACCCATCTATTAAACACATTCAAACATGCTCTGGCAAACGTGCAGAAACCCTGGCAAATAATAGCTGGTAACAGCCCCAAGCTCTCCCCATGCCCCAACAGCCGTCACGCTTGGAAGCCACAGGCTGTTCCTCAGTCCTGCATGTGAGGGAAGGGGCTTCCAGACGAGGGAAGATGAGGGAAGGGGATTTCACAGAAAGGACAGTTCCTATTTCCTTGTTTATTTTAGCAGATGTGACAGGTCTGATTAATAACTTGTGCGTTTTTCATTTAAAATGTTGTGAAAATTCTGACTTCTGCAGCAGTTTGGGGCTGAAATGGTTGGGATTATATCCTGTAATAGTTTATGATATACATGGGATTATATGATGTGAGAAATAAGTTGAATGTTCCAGTCCAAAAAAAAAAAACACCACCATCTCTCCTTGCTAACTGTAGTAAGGGCTTTAAATGGTGCCATTAGGCAGGCTGAGAAAATTAGGGCTGGAGAAGAGAAGCTGCATGGAGACTTCAGAATAGCTTTCCAGTATGTGAAGGGGATCTACCAGTTTTCTGCCAGAGAAGGACTCTTCGTCACGGACTGTAGTGACAGGACAAGGGGTGATGGGTTTAAACTTAAACAGGGGAAGTTCAGGTTAAACATAAGGAAGAAGTTCATCACTGTGAAGGGGTGAGTTATTGGAAGAGGTTGCCCAAAGAAGTGGTAAATGCTTTGTCCCTGGTAGTGTTCAAGGCCAGGTTGGTAGTGTTCAAGCCTTGGGTGACATGGGTCTAGTGTGAAGCGTCCCTGCCCATGGCAGGGGGTTGGAACGGAATGATCTGAAGGTCCTTTACAACACAAACCATTCTGTGATTATGTGGTTTTACTAAGGACAGAAGAATTATCTTTCCCACCTGCTGTGCTTTGAGCCCAGCCAGTAACTTGAAAGCATGGAGCCACTCGCTCACTCCTCCCTTCCCCCCCCCCCCCCCCCCTTCTCCTGGAGGGATGGGGAGAAGAATCGAAAGAATGTAACTCCCATGGATTGAGATAAGAACAGTCCAGTAACTAAGGTATAACACAAATCACTACTGCTGCCACCAATGATAATAATAAGGGAAATAACAAGGGAAGAGAATATAAAATTAAAGGTGGAAAAGGAAAAGAAAATAAACACAAGTGATGCACAACACATTTGCTCACAACCCACCTAATGATACTTGGCCTAACAAGCAATCTGGGCCTTCCAGTTAAGTCCCATCAGTTTATTAACGGGCATAATGTGCTGCTGTATGGAATACCCCTTCAGCTAGTTGGGGTCAAAGTGTCCTATCTTTGCTTCCTCCCGACTTCCCATGCCCCCCCTCACTGGCAGAGAGAAAGTCCTAGACTGGAGTAAACATTACTTAGCAACAACTAAACACATTGGTGTGTTATCAGCACTGTTCTCAGACTAAAGTTGAAGAAACAGCACTGCACCAGCTTAAGAAGGAGAAAAACTCTGCTACAGCTGAACCCAGGGCACCACCTTAAATGCTGTCCCCTTCTTCTCCCACCATTTCTCCTGCTGTTCTTCAGGAAATATTTGCAGTGGTTACACGTGCAATCTGCCTGCATGCAGAAGACTGTAAATCCCTATTCCCAACTATTTCCCTGAGCTTCTGAACATCTCAGAGAGCATGGTATCAGTATTCCACAAACCTCAGTGTATACCAGGTAACTGTGGCACTGCAGAGAATGTTTGCTCTGGGTCGTAACGAGAAGCAGGAGTGGGGAAAGGTTTCGCTCAGCGGCAGCTCCAGTGTGTAGGTGCAGGTGCAGGTGCACTACCCATACAGTGCTTAAACAATGCGCTTCTGGCACAGCCAGGACTCCAGCTTGGCTCAGCAAGCAGCAGCTTCCACATCCAAACCTTGTTACCAGATCATCCTGGAATATCCTTCTAAATCCATAGCCTCCAGGCATTACTCAAGAAAGGGGGCCAGCTGGAGGGAGGATAGCCTATAGCAGAGGAAAAACATACCCTTCCAAAATGTCCTATCAGTGAAAGGGATTAAGCCACTTTCCTAGCTTGTGGTCATTTTTGGAGATGTAATAAAAATAGCCTGTGGGACCCATAGAGTACTTGCAGTTAAGTTGTCATCACCTGCAGATGTATGGTCTTTACTGCTGCAGTGAATTACATTATTCCCTTAAATTGGGCTCATTCTTCAGCCCCTGGAAAGGCACCAGAAGAATTTAGTGGGGCTGAGAGATTTGGATTGCACTGAACAAACCCCGCTGGGCTCACTTGGAGGAGCACAGGAACTCCCTGCCACTCAGCCACTGAGCCTGGTATAAAAGGGAGAACGAAAAGCTCCGGGAGTTGTGCTGAACAGCTGCAGCAACCTGACAGGGAGCACGGGGAAACCCCCGGAGAGAGCTGGGTCAGCCTCTGTCCCTGTGCCACTGTTACACCACAGGCTGCATCAGGGCTGTCACGGTGAGAGATCCTCATTTCCATTAAAAACACAAAAAAATTGTGAAAAGGCTTACTGGAGGAATGGCCAACTTTCTGAGCTCTCTGTGAGTGAGAAGAGAAAAGGAGGCAGGGGGAATTAAGGAAAGCCAGAGAGCAAGAAAATCAGGAAAAGATTTAAATCAAAACTAAAGATAAGGAAAACAAAGTCATGCGGTTATTTCATGGAGGAAGAGAAGGGATATATATGTTGAGGAAGAGATATATATGTTAATGGCAAGGAGGAAAAAAAGACAAAAGAACATGATGAAATTTTTAACATTCTCAGTACTTTACTTTTGCTTGGCATATCCTCTGTTGGCATGAAGCAAGCTGCCCTGTCTTGAAGTACACAAGGATGAAACACAGCCCTCAGGCTTCCTCCTGAAGGCTTACTGACTCCCCAGCCAGACTTCCCTCTGCTCTCCACAAGCCTTGGTGCCCTCAGGATATTTTGATATTAAAATCAGTATCGTGCATCATCTAGAGATTTTCACAAACATAAATATGAACTCTGCAGTGCAAGCAAACAAAAAGATAGTGTATGCCAACCCTCTTTTTTTTTTTTTTTTTTTTTTTAGCAATCAAGAGAAGCACAGAGCAAGATATTATTATCCAGACAGATCTCAGCTAGAGGCCAGGAGTTTGCTTTTGTTACCTTCTTAATACCTCTCCAGAGATGCAGATTTAAAGCTTCTAAGTACTGAGATACAGTGGCATGAAGAAATGATACAGCATCATGCAGGCATCACAATAATCTGGAAACAAGGGAAAACATGGTGATACTGAACACAGCCTTTTAACTGGAAAAACTTGTACACCATCAAATTACTTGCAGACCTCTGCTGCAGCAGCACGGGAGATAGGCACATTCAGTTCAGGGTACTGAGGAATTTTTCAACCAAATGTTTATTTCAAGACCCTTGTTGCTCAGACCTCACCAAGGATGTGGGAAACACAGTTGTACACCAATCCTTAACTGAATCTGTAATTATTGCCATAGCTCAGACAGGAGAGCTTGAAAAATGCAGCCACAAAAGCCAGTAAGTACTGAGTTATCCTGAGCTCACTAGGGGTTGTTCTTTGTCTTCCCCTGCTCCTTTACCTCCTCCCCAGATATTTTTAAGATGCTATGACTTTTCCAAACAACAGTTTTGGAAGTTTTAGGGAAAGTTTTCCTACGGAGTTAAACCAGATCCCTCCTTCAGTATTAATTCTCCTTCCTGCAAGTTAATAATCATCATGAAACAACCCTTGGCCAGGTGCAGGTATGGGCTGTTGATTACAGGGGCTGGCGCTTCACCCTGATCAGCATTAGAGAGAAAACCTGTTTATGGCAAGATGTGGCGATTCTCCAGTTAAACTTTGTCTGCCCCAAACACACAGTTCAGCAATACCCAGCACAGCTCTACAGTAATAGCACAGCAATACCATCAGTTACCAGTGCATCAAGCAGAATTTTGCCATCGTTTTCACTAGGATGCAGCTGGCAACTGAAGAAAGTCCTACTTACTCCATACAACCATCCACTAAAAAATGTGGACATACTGACTGTAGCCACAGCTATTTCCTGGTCTAACTGGAAGGAAAAAGTGGTTTCTTAGGCACCTGCGTGTGTGGCAGGAATCACAGGCTGCCGTGGGATCAGCACACAGTGCTCTGGCTGATGTTTGTGTGTCCAAACAACAAACCAAAAGTACCTGCAAAGCTATGGGACACTACAGTTTCAGTACAAAGCTTCAATACAAACCTAGAGCTACAGGGACACTACAGCTTCAGTACAAACCTTCCTCTGATGTCCATTACTAATGAACAACACCCAAGTTGGCCACCACAATGACAGCTGAAATTCTGTTTGCCGAGTCAGAGCAGACGGGTTGAGAGTGCACAGTGCATGGCCATGCTGTGTTTGGCTCTGTGCTGCCTCAACACCTCTTCCTCCACGCTTCACACACTCATTCCTTCATGGTGCGCTGTGTTTTAACTTACGTTCTTCTTACCATTTTGTGTGCAGATACATTCTGTAATTAATGCCCCAATCTAGGGTCCTTATTCAGTTCCCTGGCCTGGAAAAGCATGTAAACATAGGCTTTAAGTGTTTCTCTGAATACAGAAGTAGTGAATATAATGTCTAAGCAGATCCCTTGTTTGGGACCTCACCCATTAGCTGTTCCCATTTCTACTATTAGTAACGACAATGCAGCCATACCAGGAAGCCATTAAAGGGGCCTTTAACTCTGCAGCTTGAGAGTATTCAGCACATCCTCCATGCGTGAGATGTTGCTGGGTTTGCAGCACGTGGACTGACAGCTCTAACACAAACAACAGGATGATTCAGAAGAGCCTGACAAAAAACAGCCTAACAGCACTGGCACTTATCTACTGTCAGCACTGCAGAGATAAATTCAGTATCATTTCTGGTCCACATTAAGTGAGAACTGAGGCTTGTAGGAAACTACGCAGCTATCTGGTGAAGCAGGATGTATAGGATTTGATCTCGTGGCCTGCAGAGCTCCTTTGGAATGTGTGAAAGCAGAGGAAAACACTGCAAAACTGTTCCCTTTATTTTCAGACAATTAGCAAGAGGAAAAAGAGCTGTTGCATTTAGGTCCTGCTGCCGAATGCATCTGTCTGTGCATCATAACACTGTCTTCACACGTAAACAGCCGCGAATCATGATTCTCAGATTGCACACAGAAGCCCTAACCCAAATCATATTCCAAACAAGTGTGAGGCCGATTTCTATTTTCTGAGAGGCTTTTCCTACTGTTCTCCTTTGTTCTTTCCAGTGATAGTTCAACTGCACAGACAAGGAGCACAAAATAGCCTTTTCCTTATGTTACAATTTTTCCTCTCCTAAGATTTTAGCAATTTCTGGTTTCTATTTCTCTGTTTCAAAAGCATACAGTTAATTTGCTCAGAGCTGTCAGAAGCCAATCTTTTCTCTTAGAAGACTTTCTCTTTCTTACAAGACTGAAGTCTGAATTAAAAAAAAAAACAAAGACAAATTAAAAGTAATATTTGCTGTACTTAAATACAAGCCAGATGTGGAATCATACATTTCCAAACAAAACATTTACTAAGTTGGCAGCAATGGAATCTTCTCCTCACACATGCAAACGTCTTCTCTCTACCTGCCCTCACTCTCCATTGCCCTGCACACCTAAGTGGTGGTGAAGAATAATCCCCTGGACTCTGCAGACCTTCTCCTCCTGTCAGCACATGGCTTCACTTCATCTCCAAAAGATTTGAAGACCATGACAAGAAATCCTGGATGCCCAACATGAGAAATCAACGTGCATAAGTAGGAACCTAGCCGGTAACTAAGCCGTAAATACCACTGAAAGCAACAGTATCAGAGGTACAGAAAATCTTCCAAACTTGGGCCCTCCTGTCTGTGAATATGACTCTAAGGTTCATATATGATGAATGGTGACCCCCACAGCAAGGGGTTGGAACTAGATGATCTTAAGGTCCTTTCCAATCCAAACCATTCTATGATTCTATGAATACCAATATACAAGGAAGGACTCTGGAGTCACAGATAAACAGCAAAGACATTTGCCCCACAATATGGCTAGAGAGGGACTCCAGCCAACATGCCTGGGGCAACACCAGCCTTCACTGGCATCTTCTCACCTGGGTTCCCTGGTTTCACACCCTTCACCTCCAACTGCGCCAAGGTCTGAGCAGCAACTGACTTGGTATTATTTGGGTATTGGTCAACAAACACAGAACAATGTTGTAACCAAAGACAGTTTAGTATTGACCTTGTCAAACTGCTTGAAACCAGCATCTCTTTTCAAAGAGATCCAATAAAACCTACTCTATCAGCCATGGCAAAGTCCTTATAAAATTGGGATGTTGAGAAGCTTTTGAGGGTGTCAAGGCACTGGAACAGGCTGCCCAGAGAAGTGGTAAATGCTCCATCTCTGGCAGTGTTCAATGCCAGGTTGGACAGAGCCTTGGGCAACATGGTCGAGAGTGAGGTGTCCCTGCCCATGGCAGGGGGTTGGAACTAGATGATCTTATGGTCCTTTCTGACCCAGCCCATTCTGTGATTCTATGATTTTTTTTTTTTTTTTTCAACCCTGGATTCTTTTACACTGTAGTATTACTAGCAGCATGGTAATCCCTGCAAATGAGGGTGTGGAGTCTGCCTAATCCTTTCCAAGGTTGGAGATTACACATTTTAGAAACTCAGGATGTTCCCACCTTTGTCCCGAAATGAAGTTTGGACTTGTAGTCCTCTCAGCTGTTGCCTGGGAAAGTGGGATAGGAGCAGGGCTCCTCTGTAAACTGCTTGCAGGTCTGTGGGATACAGCAAGGAAGGGAGAAGTTGCCTCATGCTCCATGCTTGGGAACATATTGCTGGCCATAATTTGGCCTACAGGTCTTTATAGATTAACACATGGTATCTTAGAATATACCAAACAATAAAATGGGAGGGAATTCCAACCCCAGTTACTGAATGACTGCCAAGTGCTGCTCCCACTTGCAGCCAGAAAAGACCACAGCTGAACTACAAGAGGAGAAGGGCAGAACCTGATGGGATGGTTCTTGCCAGTTTACAACATGCTGTATCTGAAAATACCCATGTGTCATGATGCCCTTCTGTTGCAGATGAGGTGCATCACTACAAACACTGAATGTCGGACCTCCCCTGCTCAGACTGATGCATGCCAAAGCCAAAACCAAGGGAGTTTTACTGCTTCCAAGCCAGTGATTTCAGCCCCTTAGTTCAGGGGAAAATCTAGGACCCCTGTTCTACAGCAAATGGCTCCTTCCCTGCCTCTGTTTTAGAGAAGAACGTCCACAACTAGTAAGATGAAAGGAAACCCCATCAACAAGCCAAGCATGAAGACGGAAGGCTACAGTGTACAGTATCAAAATCACCATGTCTAGCACACTGCCACAGAAAGCTAATGAAAACACAGGGCAGGAGCTCACACAAAATTGAAACAATACAACTCTACTGCAAGATGTTAATTTCATCTTCTTTTACTAGGCTGATCAGACAGAAGGGAGCCCAACTTCCCCTTCTGCTGCAGTTCTTCCTTCAGAGAACTTTTCTGGTATGGTTCCATAGAGTGAGCATTCTCCATTTTCTTTGAACAAATTGTATTACACTTCTTTCTCATCAGAGTACATAAATTAGCTGAGAGGGAATGGATTCAATTACAATCCAGATTCCAGACCTCTTAAGAACCGACTGCCTGACACATTCCTTTCATTTAATAAACAGGAACCGAATTAGTATTATATCACATAAATAATACTCCCTTGACAGGGCAATTCAATAAAATGGCAAAAATACTAGGACAAACCACATAGATAAAATATTATAGCCTCTGATACTACCTGCCAGATTTAAAGTATGAACATCACATAAGCATAAATGTTCAGTATTTTCACTTCACATTGTGAACAAGAATCTGATTCAGAGAGTCCTTAAGAGCAAGTTTAGTACCTTTTGACTGCCTCAGAAAAAAAAAAGGACAGATGAGGAAAAAAAGTGTACTGCAGCAAAGTACAGGTTTCCATATTTGAAAGATAATTTGATAGCTCTGCACAAGACACTAACCTGCCCTGCAAAACCCTAATTTACAATCTCCCAAGTGACTAAGAGTAAGTATGACCAATGACCAAGAGCAAGGGCTTCATAAAGCTCTGAGTAAGGCTGTTTCCCAAGCCAACTTGTCCTTTAAGAAGGCAGCATTTTGGAACAACTCAAACTGATATGACAGCTTTTAGGAACAATCACCTTTGACACAACTACTCAGCCAGGCTTTCAGGCTAAGAACTAGATATGCCATCTATAACCTGATATTTTTATACCTGCCTAAATGTCTAAGTATCCAGGGAAGAAAGATGTGATGGAAAGGCTTAGATTCAGAGCTTGACAAGTGATCTAAAGATGAAGGCACAAAAGGAGTACATACAGTCAAATCAACCCCATTCACAAAAAGCACACATTTTGAAGAAGCTGGGTAGAAAACAAAAAGGCAGAAGAACACCACTACCAAGATGAGGGATGTCTATTAAATGTACAATTACCTGTAAGAAAACTCTTTAAATTACTGAAGAGTGGCTGAAGACACTTTTGATGACAGCCTACATAATTACAACTTGTTGAATTCTAAAGCTGTATTTAACCTGGCACACAGCTACAAATACAGAAGCCAGCAGGTGAAGTTCAAATTGAACTTCAACCCAGAAACTGGATCTTCTTATCTACTCAATGAAAAAGTTTTTCAGGGGACATGGTAAGTTCTCTGCCAATGAGACTCTTCAAATCAGTACAGTATGAGCCAAATCTTGGCTTTCTTCATGCCTGTCCAATAAATGACATTCTGTCCGGTAACATTTTCAATGTTAACTATGAGAGACATAGTGGAAATGAAATGTTGTGCTCTGAAGATACCTACCTGACGCAAAATGGGTGCTCAACAACCCCAGTATACCATGGGATACATAAATGGGGCTAGAGGTTTTCTGTGAGGTGATGGGGCTTTTACAAAAAGCCAGTTTGTACATGTAATGCATCAAGAACCACATCATTTAGTTATAAACTAAACATTTTTTTCTTTAGCCAGTGTCAAATGTCCTAAGACTTCAGCATATATAGGTATTGTTATATAAATAAATATGTCTATATCTATATCTATATGTATAACTGTAACAGAACCTCCTTAACTAGGGTGCATACATTCTTACGTATGTATATGAATAGAACAAAAGTAGCCCTCCTGGCCCTGTGCACACTCTATATTAACTTCACTTTATGTTCAGCTGTAAGGTTCAAATGCAGTTTTGCATGGGTTACATTCTAGCTATAAACCCCCATATATAAGTATATAACCCCCCACTTTTTTCCTAACAAAGAGGTTAAACAAATTATCACCTGCAGTTATACCACTAGAAGGAATGAACACACTAAGCTGTCTATGAAGCTTGCAGCGTACCCTAGTTTTGACACAAGGGAAGGAAGAAGAGGTTGAAGCATACATCAGATGAAACTTTTTCAACTCAGAATAAGCAGGACGAAGCACACCTACTGGATACAGCACTGATATTTCGTATTAGATATGACAACAATAATTGAAAAAGACGTATATATGAGTCACTAAAAAAATCCTAATATGTAGAAAGGCCATCATATGCAAAGCAGGCACAATGTTGTGTTCACTCCTATTCTTAATTTGGTCATAAACAGACACTGCCTGATCCATCCCGGCAATTAAAAAGCAGAAAATCAGGTGTGTTCTCACCTCAGACGGTGCTGAGAGGTTTCAGTATCTCTGCCTCATTGCTGACATCTGCTGTCCTGTGAACGAATCATGCAAAACCTTCACCAGCCCACTTGTCCCTTCCAACAATAATTTCTGCTTTCCCCTCTAAAACACATGCCAGAATTCGACTCAACAGTATTTGCAGTGATTTGCATTACTGAAAACTACTCTTAGAAGATGGAGAAAAGGCATTAACTCCCTTATACTGGACAACTTTCCACCAGGTGATAGTGACTGCACATGATGCTGCTGCTAGTTATTGACACTTCTTCCCTTCTAAGATGTGTACCAGCTCCTTCCTCCTCCTGAACAGCACCTGCCTGCAGTAGCACACACTGCTTTAGTGCCAAGCATGGTCCCAGGCCTCACTCTGCAAGCTTGGCTGCACCTAGCCACTTCAATTTGGCCTTCACCAATAGAAGTGCACACACATCTCTCAGACTCAGGTACAGGATGAATTTTAAGGAAAACAAATTATTCAGGAAGAAGCTCATTGGTGATGTTTCTTGTTAGTCACAGGTAATACACAGTCTTACATGCCACTGGAAGACTTTAGCAGGTGGCCCACTTTCAAAGGAAAGCATCCTCCATAGACTCTGTGGAGAGCAGGCAAAGCTGGAGCTGTTCCAGCAATAGCTGCCTGCAGCAATGTGGCCGATGGCACTCAGGAAGCATGCTAGCACTGATCAGAGCATGTCCCAGAATCATAGAATGGTTTGGGTTGGAAAGGACACTGGACCATGTCGCCCAAGGCCCTGTTCAGCCTGGCCTTGAATGCTGCCGGGAATGGAGCATTTGCTACTTCTTTGGGCAACCTGTGCCAGTTCCTCCCCACCCTCACAGTAAAGAACTTCTTCCTTACACATAACCTGAACTTTCCCCTGTTTCAAACTCACTACCCCTGATGAAGAGTCCCTCTCTGGCATCCATATTGCTACTCACAGACTCCTCAGGGTAATGAGAGATGCACAGAGAGGCAATGGTTGTAATGTCCTTGTTAAGTTTTATGCTCTGAACCAAATAAATATGACAGAGAACCTTCTTAAAGGCATTCTCTACAACTAATTCTGATATGTTATGTTTGCCTTTCAGTGAAAACCACTTTCATAAGCTATCTCCCTACATTAAAAAAAAATGTACATCTTTCTTGATAGATCGCCTACATGCAAATAAATGAAAACAAAGTCAAGATAAATACCTCAGGTCAGTTTTCTGAGGGAAAGGTCTTTTCTTCCCACTGAAGCAGACTTCCAAGTCATCTGTTGTCAGCCTGTGTGCAGAGTCGATGTGTGCAGACACCTCCTGGTAACGAGTATTTCCATCATAAAGGAAGATTTGTGAATATTATTTGTGTCTTTGTGAAAACAGAAAGGACACCTCTGAGAAAACACAAAGGTGGCCACAAATGAAGAACAGAAGCATAGATATGTGCGCTGATTTCTGTATAGAAACATATTTAAAGACTATATAAATATTTTCAACTTTACCTGGACCAGGCTTCTGTAAGGAGTTAAGACACCTAAATTATAGCATATTAAGGTATATTCTTAACGCAAGCTTGGCAGCATTGCAGTAAAAATATAGACAAATGCAATGTGAACGCAATATGCCTTTGTGTATTCCCCATGTCTCCTGCTGCCAGTTGGGAAGGGTCTTCCTGCAGGTCCCAGGCCATCTCTGCCAGCCCCACACACAATCCTGAAGCAGTCTAATGCTGTTGGACACCTAGTTTGTGCAAGGGTGACTGTGTCTGGCCTTTCTACAATGCTAGTGTCCATGCAGTGATTACTAGACCCAAATAGGAAGAGTGAGAATGCTATTAGATTTGGGATGCACCTCTACAGCCAAAGTAAAACTTATTCAACTTAATATTCACAGCAGATTTTGAGCTGTTTGGAAAGATAACTACTGGAAAATGGTTACCACGCCTCTCTGTTCTGGGCTAGAACTAGAGAACCAAGCAGACTGCACTAGCCCTCTCTCTTGCCAGACAACCCCTGTACTGTTTCATTCCTAACAGCTAATGAGTTGCAGAACAAAAATCTGATCATTTAAATACAAGCGAACAAACAGCAGAACAAACATCTGTGCCTAGAACTAAAGCTGACTAAAGTAGTGTGGCTTCTACATCACTTGCTGCTGGGAAACCCCGCTTTTTACTCTCATTTACTCTTTACTCCTTCTCTGTTCCTTTACCATTTGTTTGCTTTATTTGTCAAATGAACAGACCATGGGTTGGTAGAAGGCAATTATTTTTTACACCCTACCACAACACAAAAAGCAAAATGAATGAGTGGGATGAATGTGGACTTGCAAGACAGAAAGGTTCTTGCATCCTGGGATCCATGTGAGAAAAACTAAATGCTGAGTGTAAAGGTTATTAGGTAGGTGATACACAAGAATCTGTAAGCTGTACATGCTTATTTTTTACCAACTGAAATCAAGTGATACTCCTTTTTGGATGTGGGGGAAATGGAAACAATACCATCTGGAACTCTTTCAAAAAACATCCTTTATTTTAGCAGCATCAGATTTCTAGAGTGCAATGGTTTATCTGGCAAGCCTTTGTTATACTGGATATAAGGTTTCTTTTCCAATTTCGTATTTAATTCCATCAAAGAATGCGTTACTCATTTGGTAATTCTGTACCATCAACATTGATGATAGAAGAGCCAAGAGAGTCTCCTGCAACACATAGAACCATCTCCTCTCCATCCCCAGCACCCTCTGGTTTGAACATCTGATTTGTATCAGATGTTCTAGTATTATTTGCAATGTTAACTAGAGGGCTACCTTGCAAGGCTCTTCTGCTTATAAAATTAATCTTCTAACAAAACATTCATCTATTATCAGCTATGAATCAACACGTAACTACAGATAAGCATAGAGACTACAATCAAAATTGCTTTAAGAACTTCAAGAGAGCAACCAGAATATATATAAAAAAATCCACTTCTGTGTTAAAGGTAGATTTTTGAGGCCTCTCTCAAAGCTAAAGGCCTTTGATCCTTCTCATTCATCAATATTGTTTGCCTTCTTTCCTCATCCTGGATTCATTTTGTATCATCTCTAAGCATTCACTCATTAAACTATGAATCAGCTTGTATTTTCTTAAGTTATTCTAAAATTCTTAGTTGTGCCATAGCTTTTTGCCCCTGAGAAGAATGGAGTGTTTGTACAAATCTGTTGCCATTACCGTTTCGTTTTCAGTGAGCAGCCCTACCATTCCAGGAAGTGTGTTTCGCCCATAAGCAAGCAACAAAATAAGTGAAATTTACACTGGTTTCACCCAACCCAAAATCATGTCCTATGCTATTATAGAATGGTTTGGATTGGAAAGGACCTTAAGATCATCCAGTTGAGCCCCCTGCCATGGGCAGGGACACCTCACACTAAACCATGTCACACAAGGCTCTGTTCAACCTGGCCTTGAACACTGCCAGGGATGGAGCATTTACCACTTCTTTGGGCAGCCTGTGCCAGTGCCTCACCAACCACAGAGTAAAGAACTTCTTCCTTAGATCTAACCTGAACTTCTGCTGTTTCAGTTTAAACCCATCAGTTAGAAACATTGGAAGGAGGACAGTTAGATGGGGACAAACATGGAACAAAGATCATCTTCTCAATACTTCCAGCACAGGTAGAAACTTGGAAGCATTGAGGTGTTTAAGTTCAATGCTTGTTTTTATTGTTTTTATTTTTTTCCTCAAAAACTACTAGAAGTTCAGTTAATTTGGATCCCTGGCAGTGTTCAAGGCGAGGTTGGACACAGCCTTGCACATGATCTAGTGTGAGGCATCCCTGCCCATGGCAGGAGTTTGGAACTGGATGATCTTAACAATCTTTCCAGCCGAAACCATTCTATGATTCTAAAGTGTACAGCAAGGATTCACATTGTAAGACTGATTAGTATCCCCGGGAGAGGGAAAATTCAACAGGTACTTTCTAGGGATTAATTGTGTTATTGTATGAAAACTTCCAGCTCTCCCGAACCCCTTACTTTCCTCTCTCCTTAACTCAGAACATTCCTACCCTGGAAGAAAACGTTTTAATACAGGCATTTCTTTCACCACGTCCTCATCACAGTTTGTAGGCATGCCCCACACACTAATTACAGATGTTTTATAAGTGCACCCAAAGGGCTTTGCTGCACTGGGGCCTGCAAGATGGCAAATCATAGAAATGTAGAATCAACCAGGTTGGAAAAGACCTTTAAGATGATCAAGTCCAACCACTAAACCAGCATTGCCAAGGCCACCACTAAACCATGTCACTGAGGGCCTCATCTACATGGTTTGTAAAACACTTGCAGGAATGGTGACTCCATCACTGCCCTGGGCAGCCTATTCCAATGTCCGACTACACTTTCAGTGAAGAAATTCTTCCTAATATCCAATCTAACCCTTCACTGGTGCAACTTCATGCCGTTACCTCTTGTCCTGTCACTTGTTACCTGGGAGAAGAGACTGACTGAAATAATTGCAATGAAGATGTGTCCAAGTGCAGTGGACCTGAAGAGAGAGAATATATAAAGAGGCTAGCCTTGCCGTCTGGTGAAACAGTCTTGGAACAACTTTCACAGCATGCCAGACTGGAGGTCGATGACGGGAAAGTAAAGACAGACAATATTTAGGAGTCAGTCACTAATTCACTGAGGAAGCTCTTCACATGGCCAATATCACAGGTGGGGAATCAGGGGAACAAGCACAGCTGGGCTGAAAGGGACAGGCATAAAATACATTGCCAGTTGAAATATATTTTTAATGAGTAGGAATCTATTTCTGTTGTGCAATTTTGGGCCTTATTTGCCACCTGCAGATCATGTTACATCTAATAGAAATACCAGTGGACAACAGTAGTCAGAGAAAGGACCTCACCTCTCTATCTTGAAACCAGATGCTATTACCATCTCTGCTTTAGAAGCAGAGACAAATTGCTGCCCTGTTCTTCTGGCTATCTGGGTGTGAAAGTAGCATAAAACATACACAAGCTTGCAGGTTGGGATTTACCTTCTGCACAGTTTGATTTGGGGTGAAGAAGGCAAGGTACAGCAGAAATATGTCATCCTTTCGGTAGAGATTGAACCCCCAGTAAAGCAAGCCTACAACATGCTCTGCACACACTCTTGTATTTTCATCTGGAAATGCCATTCTCTTTTTTATGCTAACTTTGAGACATTCCTAAAACTTGGAATATGTCTGAAATAACTCCAGTTTCCTTCTCAGGGAAGGGAAAGAAATCCAACTTTTACCTTTTTTTTACCTTTAACTTTTGCCCACTACTGAACAAAAGAAGAAAACAAAAGAAGAGGACTTAGAGAACAAGCACAGAGGATCATAGCAGCCTTTACTCTGCTTTCTTCTCACCTCTCCAAAAGAAGCAGGATACGGTGTAAAGGTAAATGCAAACGAAAAAAAAAAAAAAAAAAAAAACCAGAAAAGAAAAGATCCTTACACACACTCATGCAAACATAAAATTTATGTTTGCCTTGTTTTTTTTTCCTTTCTTCAAGTATCTTCAAGCTCTGACCACAGGAGTTAGATAGCATCTCCATATGCTTTCCCAGCTCAGCACCTAAATGCTGGATTCCAGCCACTGAGAGCACTGCCGGATACTAACCTGGGACACCAGAGCATGCACAAATTTGGTTTGGTTTTGGTTTTGTTTTTTTCCCCACAGACTTTGAGGATGTAAGAAAAGCAGCCCACTTACTACAATGATTTAAACAAGCAACCAAGCTACAGAAAATGCCTGGGGGGGGGGGCACATCCCAGGTCCACAGTGGAGTCTGACTTTTTCAAGAGCTACCTGAGTGCCCTGTATGTGGGCCTGGGCAGGCAGGCATCAGGAGGCATGCACATGCAGTAACCTAACTGAACTGGTTTGAACCTGGGAAGCAGTGTTTGTGGGAAAGAATGGCTGGCCAAGAGGCAGATAGGTTTCAACTCTTCAGAAAGGGAAAAAATAAATCTGATTCCCCTTCAGAAGAAGCAATGTGTATATGAAACATATGCTTCTCAGTCCCTCACTGTTCACTGCTCTGACTGGAAGAAGCTCTGCAGACTGTGAATTTGCTTATCTATGTAAACAGGGTGTTGCCTCAGTTTGAAAACAATATTCTGGCTGAGAACAGCCTGTTGAGAGTGGGAGTTTAGATTAATTCTGCTAGCATGAAAATAAAGAAGCTTACTAAAACAAGAAATGTACACAGAATCTAAAATTTGTTCAGACAGATGAAAGGAGTCAGCATTAGCAGCAAGAAGGTAGCCACAGGCTTTGGATTTTGCTCATGCGAAAGAGTGCATGTTTTCCTGGGGTCAGTGAGGGACAAGTACTGCAGGTAATGCTCTCAGCAGAATCAAGAGACCTCAGAACCATGAGGAGAAAAGAAGCAGAAGAGTAAAGGCAGTTGTCTGCATGTATGTATGTATAGATATAGGGAAGAAGTTCTTTACTGTGAGGGTGGTGAGGCACTGGCACAGGCTGCCCAGAGAAGTGGTGAATGCTCCATTCCTGGCAGTGTTTAAGGACAGGCTGGACAGAGCCTTGGGCAACATGGTCCAGTGTGAGGCATCCCTGCCCATGGCAGGCGGTTAGAACTAGATGGTCCTTTCCAACCCAAACTATTCTGTGATTCTGTGTAAGAAAAGGTACAGGGGAAGAAGAGAAGGAAAGAAACAAGAAAGAAAAGGGAAAAAACAAACAAACAAAAAAAAAAAAAAACAACAACAAAAAATCCAGTGCAGGACCCCTCATCCCACCTGAACTGAAGTGTAGGATTAGGGAGAGGGGTGGTTGCTTTTTAGTGAAGACCTATCAAAAAAGATAATGCAGATGGTTCCTGAAACCTTTTGGGAAGACAGCTTTTTTTAAAAGCTCCCGAAGAGCTACAAGCCTTTTAATAAATTCAGAAGCCAAAACTCAGCACATGAAGAGAGAAAGCTGAAGGAAGAGCACCCAGGCATGCCCAAAGAGGCAAATTCCTGGAGGGTTTTACTTTTTTTTAAGTGTCTGTCCCACTTCTGAGTGGCACTGAAAGAAATGGGAAGGAAAAAAGCACCACCAGCTTCTCCTCTTGTTGCACTTCAAATACATCAGCTCAGAGTGTGTTTGATAGCCACATTTTTCACTGTCATTAGCAGTCAGTGGCTCTTGCATGTCAACAGATATATACACATACACATATATTCCAAATCATCATTACAGCTAATGCATTACCAAATTAACTGAGGCAGGAAAAGCATCTTTTGTGGATCAAGACTACCGTGGCCACACGACATGTTCACTTACAGCAAAGAAGTGATCTTGCTCTGTATCATGTCTATATAAAATCCCAGAAAACCAAGTGCATCCATCTTTACAAGCGTTACAGTTCTTCCATAACAAGGACACAGGAAGTCAAAACACCATTTGTTAGAGAGGATTTGCTGGCTGATGGTAAAGATAGTGGTCTGATTCTGGGAAAGATCTGTCCTTGGGTCACAAAACAAGAAAACAGCAGGCTCAAGTCCACCAAAATCTGCTCCTATCCCTGAAGGTACTAACAGTAGATGTCTGGTAAAATAGCAATGGGGCTGGTGCATAAAGCTGCTTCCTCAACACAGTACCCTGAGCCCCACTAGCCTGCAGCTCAAGCATCTCCTAAACTAGTTTTTTTTTTTAAGCTAGGCTATGAAGTTTTTGGATTAACACTTCCCTGTGAGCTAAAGGATGTGTTGTGGGTCGGAGAGCAGAAGCTATTGCAAGCACAGCTGAAGAGATGGTCAGTTCTGAGATTGCAGAAGGAAACCCAGGTTCAGCACTCACCCATGGTGCCATAGGAGATGAATGTGCAGAAAGAAATGTGAAAATGCAAGTTTTTTTCCTAGGTGATTCACTGAAAACATAAATTTCTATTTATCCTGCTAAAACATATGAAAGCTGTGTAATTATTAGACAGGTAAACCATTAGATAAACTAGAAAAAGCTTTCAGCCGGGAAAGTATGTGAAAAGAAAAGCAGCCTTTTTTTCCCCAAGAATCTCAATTTTCAAAAGTCCATAAATATTGCTTAATGGTTTTGAGGCAGTGATTTTTTTGCAGCTCACTCTCCTGTACCTGCTTCATAACAAGGGCATCAAATTATTTTTTCTGGCAAATGCCTAATTTATGAATAAATAAGAAGTGAGGCATGAGGAACTAGAATAATAAGGATATGTCTTAAAGTCAGTGAAAAGAACTGCTCAAAGCCTGTGCAAATGGGTCAGGGAAAGCAAAATAAATCCTGTGCAGTGGGAACCTTTAGGGGCTGGGTTTTGTTGCCTCATTCCTCTTGAGGTGCTACTTCAAAATTGCTGCTTGTTTGCCTTGGAAGTGGCTCCGTATGGTTGGGGCAGGGGGAGATAACGCGGTGCAGAAACCCAGACCTCCTGTCTGACTACAGGTTGGATCTGAGGAACACTTCCTCTCATCAGTTCTGAGTGGCTTTCTTCTTACAAGTCTGTTTACAGAAGTTGTTTTCCAGTAGAGAAAAAGCGACTGTAAAAATAATAAAGGATTAATTTGCATGTCTTTGAACTTGGGGCGGTGGGGGCGGGACAGACACAACATGGGATGATGGGACAATGGACGTGTGTCTAAGTGTTTTGTGTTATTTTGTTTTCTTTTGACAGGAAAAAAAGGGAGAATCATAGACTCACAGAATGGTTTGGGTTGGAAAGGACCTTAAGATCATTCAGTTCCAACCCCCTTGCCATGGGCAAGGACACCTCACACTAGACCATGTCTGCCCAAGGCTCTGTCCAACCTGAACTTGAAAAGGAAAGACCTCTTACAATTACACAGAAAAATACAAGCAAATAACTTTCCAAATTCCAAATATTTTCCTATTTTCCACTGACCTAACAGTAAAACACAATCTGTGCCACCCCGTGGGCGCTGATAATGGTTGCAGAACCTCTTGGTGTGAAATTTGTTTTCTTGGGGGGATTATAAAACAGGACTTGCATGTAGCTTTGGGATTAGATGAACAGCTTGACTTTGAGATGTGTCCAAAGCTGTTATTTGAGCATGCTGGCAGTGCGAACGGAGCAGGTCACACAGCCTGCCCATCAGAAACAGCCTGGGAAGGTAAATGAGGAAAACATCCTTCCTTGAGCTGGAAGAGAGTAGGAGTCTGGCTGGGCACTGCATGGGGCTCTGATGGGGGGTCCCCCACCCAACAGGGTGATCCAAGCTGCCTGTCCCGCACTGGAGCCATGTTGCACAAGATGTGGAGTCTGGCTTGGCCGGCAAATCTACAGAAATCAGCATTATTTTGTTCTCAGCAGATAGAAACCTGTGCTCACCCCAGCATGTCCCAGTGCCTTGGCAATCATGATGTTTTGACAACCTGCAGCTCCTGTCATTGAGGCAAACCATGGGGCCAGGGCTATGCCAGACTTCTGCTCCCGGTCAACAACCTTCTGGAAGGATTTATGTGAAGTGCCTCTGCTACCTAGATAAGTTCTCCCCGCAGCAGATACATACACACAATTCACTGTGAAAGAAGAATGTCCTTGTTCTGTATGAGAATCTCTAGCTACATGGGACTCAACAAACTCCTTAAAAAAGCAACAAGTTGCATGGAATTTCACAGCCTTCCCCTGGAACGGCAAGGACTGACATGAATACATCACCCTCCATGCTCTGGGGTCATCTTTACTTCCATAACAACAACTTCAAGGCAGTGATCCTGCTGACATAAGCAAGTGTTTGCTTTTCTAAAGCCTCCCCCTGCTACTCCTTAGCCTTTTGGGCAGCTGGAAAAGGAGCTGTGCTTGGCAGGTGCAGAGAGGCCGACCGGCACTAGCATCTACAGCCGCTTCCTGCTGCAAAGGGAACAGCATAAGCTCTTTTCCTGAATTTATTCAGACCAAGGTACAAAGGGGCATGGTTCACTAAAGCTTATGTCACTTTTCTTGATGCTGGTTCTGATGAAACCATCAGACAGAAAAGGCAAAGGAGAGACCCAGCAGAAATCACAAACCACCGGAGGAACACACTCTGAGGCATAAAACCCAAGAGGGTTGAACTCCAAGTATGATGACAGCAGCTTCTAGTAGTTGCTGTGGGATTTGTGAACATTTGCTGGGTGATCACATACACACTTCAACTCTCCTTAAATTATGAGACCTGAAGGACCACTGCAAAAATTCCAGCCAGACAGAATAAGCATTCACCAATGGATCAAGGTTTATATGATAAAAACCAGCTTTGCTGAAGTCAATCAAAACAGATCTAAGATCCCTGGCCCTAGACAGCTGCTCTGAACTTAAAAAATAGCTCAAACATCCACCAAAGTCCTCAAGCCTCCACAAAAGGGTGACCCAAAAAATTAACTAAAAGGAGAAACATAGCACAGGAAGTAAAAATCAAAGCCAAGCAAAAGCATCTTGCTTTTAATGTATGAAAGCTTAGATGGTTTTGATCATATAGGAGCATAGAAGCATATTCAGTTTTTCCTGCCACAGGGCACAGAAGACTGTTGATTTTGAAATCCTAATTAAAAATAGGGTTAGATGTACATCTGCCTGACTCTGGATGATCTGCTCAGGGTGTAAAACTTCCCAAAGGCACCTCTGATTCAAGATGAAGCCCAACTGTGATGCATGCTCCCAACCCCCTCCTGCACACCCACCTGCAGCTCTTCCCTTCCAACTTCCAACCGTTTCTCCAAGACAAGAGAAGGATTTGCATCCTAACAGCTTTCCCCTCTTTTTTTTTTTTTTTTTGTTTTTCCTGGTAAGCAGTGACCTTTTAAAGCAACCCACCTGTCCAAAGAACACTCCTTCCTGGTATTTGCCAAGGACATCTGACCAGATTTGACTGAAACAAATGTCATGACTCCAGCTGCTGAACTGAACTAGTCATTCACAGACTTCCTTTTTGTTTATTATCTTTCAAAATGCTGCTTACTGAAACATTCATAAAATCCACCTGGCAGCCCCAGGACTTCAACCTCAGCTGTATGCCCTGTGTGTACTTAACACTGGCAGTGCTGCAAGAGGCCAGGAAAAGATTTGCACTTTTCCATAGGATTCCTTATAGGCTCAGTAGCCAGGGGGACAGGCTGGTGTCTGTGAGCAGACAGGGGGCAGTGAAAGGCTCTGAAAGGACTTGGAAGTTTGCAAACTCCTCAGGGTCAGGAGCTTTTCCTAACACCTAAAACACTACTGGTGCATTGCAGAAGTTGTTCATGGATTAGACTGAAACTGGGGAAGTTTAGGTTAGATATAAAGAAGAAGGTCTTTACTGTGAGGGTTGCCCAAAAAAGTGGTAAATGCTCCATCCCTGGCAGTGTTCAAGGCCATGCTGGACAGAGACTTGGGTGGCAGGGTTTTGGAACTGGATTATCTTAAGGCCTTCTCCAACCCAAACCGTTCTGTGATTCTGTGATCCCTCCCACCACACTCCACTGGCACAATCATAGGCTGGAGATCCCTTACCATGTAATTACAGGGTGGTGCCACTGTACAGATGTCTTCATGCAAAACTTCAGCAGTCCACAATTAACCAGAAGAATTCTGCAGCAAATGTGGTTGGAAGGAAAAAAATAGACAAGTTTACCCTACATTTGACAGAACTGCCTATAAATAGGTATAGTGTCTTGTCAAGCACATCTTTAATGTAATTTCTCCTAAAATTTTATGTCAATGGGATTTAGTCCCACGTGTATATTTTCTCTCAGAAAATGGCCTCGCTAATACATCTCAAAGATGTCTCTGCCTAGCATCTGGAAGGTATGCATGTGGATTTATAAGGCTTATGTGAGGCATAAGTCAGCAGTTAATCCATTTGATTGTACATCATGTGACTATGTACTGTGACCACATGAAAACTGCCATCAATAAAAAAAACTACAGCTAACCTATAATTTTGGTTGGCTGAATCAAGCCTATTCCATGGACTCACATGCATTTATAGTCCTAGACAAAGAAGATGCTTGACAGTCACATCTTTAATGACTTCCATGTGCAGCTCCTGGGCTGGAGACTTTTCTCCTGCCAATAATTGTTTACTTGACAAAATGAGAATAGAGAAAACTGAACACTGGCATCATGAAGGGTGCTGAAGCGCAAGAGGTGACTTATCACAGCTGCAGTCTTAAGAGCACTGGAAATAAATGTAAGGCTTAAAGATCTTTGGCAAAATTTTTATGTTATTTACCCTAAGATATCTGCCACAAACATTTCCTGCCCCTGTCCAAATTTTAGCACTCCCCAAAGCATGTACTTCTAGGCAAGCTACAATCTAAAACTGCAGCATGTGTTGCGCTGCCAACTGGTTTCACTGCAGAAATGGAAGGCAAATCCTTTCTGTAAGGACAGTGAGGAAGCCAGTGGGAAGTCCTCCCCAGAGGACTGGTTCTGAGGGTTTCTCCTTCACATCTCTCTGATTTACTCAGAGGTTCTTCCAAAGACAGCAGTTCTCAAACATCAAAGCTGGAGAAAACTGCTCTGCTGTGCTTCTGTTTGGCTCCTTCATCAGAGCACAGCGCAACAGAATACCAAAAGACTCATGTTAATTAAACGTAAGTGTCACCAGGACAGAAGTCACTACCTAATACTCTATTTATGGAACACTGTTGTGTCTCCATGAAAAAGATGCATGACTGGAAAAGGAATAATGGAAGGGAAGGAGCAGACACAGATGCTACCATATATTAGTCCTATATGGAAACATATCTTAAATTGATTAAATCTCCCTCTCCAAGCATCTAGCCTCTATTAGCTGTGAAGAGAAGGTTTCTTAGGGGAAATCTAAAGCCCCAAAGAAGTGGTAAATACTCCATTCTTGTCAGCGTTCAAGGCCAGATTGGACAGAGCCTTAGGCAATATGCTGTAGTGTGAGGTGACCCGGCCCATGGCAAGGGTTTGGAACTAGATGATCCTAAGGTCCTTTCCAACCCAAACCAGTCTGTGATTCTATGATTCTATGAAAAAGGCTTTCAAATACACAAGGAAACAGACCCACATCGCCTCCTCTCACGAGGACACTTGAAAACTTGAACTGATGTCAGGGTCAACAACTAGATGACAGCTACAGAACCTGTCCTTACCAACCTCCATCCACGTGCCTCATCCCTTCAGCCTGCACCAGCTCCACACATTTGATGTCTTCCTAAGTCGTCTTGTGTGGTCTATCCCTCACACAGTAAAAAAGCATACGCAGACCAGAAATCTGCTTGATAAAATGATCTATATGCATTTCACTAGTCATTTCACTGAAGTCTCCTTGTCAGCAGGATTGCCAATGCATACCCTGCCTGCTTCTACCTGTAAAACTCCTCAGCCAATCACTTCTGCATGAAATACAGCTTAAAATAAAAGCTCTTGTCATGGCTTAAGCCCAGTCGGTAACTCAGAATCATGCAGCTGCTCACCCACTCCTTCCTTTCTTCTTCCCCCCACTCCCAGAGGGATGGGGAGGAGAATCGAAGGAATGTAACTCCCACAGGTTGAGATAAGAACAGTCCAGTAACTAAGGTATAACACAAATCACTACTGCTGCCACCAATAATAATAATGATAAAGGGGAGAGAATACAACTGCTCACCACCTGCTGACCGATACCCAGCCTGACCAGAGCAGCGATCTGCCCTTCTGGGTAACTGCCCCCAGTTTATATACTGGGCATGATGTGCTGTGGTATGGCATACCCCTTTGGCTAGTTTGGGTCAGGTGTCCTGTCTCTGCTTCCTCCCGGCTTCCCCTCCTCCCTGGCAGAGCATGAGACTCAGAAAGTCCTTGGTCAGAGTAAGCATTACTGAGCAGCAACTAAAACAATCGGTGTTATCAGTGCTGTTCCCAGGCTGAAAGTCAAAAACACAGCACTGCACCAGCTACTAAGAAGGAGAAAAATGGCTGCTACTGCTGAACCCAGCACAACTCTACATCTGAAAAGACAAGCAGACAGCCAAAGCATTCTGAGCTCCAGTTTAAAAAGCAGTGATTCAATCGGAAATGCTTCCAAATGTCCAACAGCTTGTAGAAACACATCTGAAACTATACAGTCACTTTCCACATGTCCCTTTCCTCTCATGTCACTAACACCATTTGTTCCTGGTGGATTATTCTGACTTGACTTTGATTTGCTTTGACTTCTCTGCCTCCACACTACAATCCACACTGAACAAATATTAGCAGCTGCTTTTTATGTCAGGAGCCCCACAGAATAAGCCAAGAGGCATGAGAGATTATAAAATTATATTGCACCCAAACACTGGTGGATGCTGCCAAAAGTGCTGGCATTTCGGGGGTTGTACTTACCAAGGGAAGATGGGCAGCATGGCTCATCCCTCTCACAGCCTTTCAGGCCCCCCGGAGGATGTGTCTGTGCACAGACAGGACATGGACAAATTCCCACTCCTCACCCACTGCCTTGCAGTGGAGGTTCAACAGGGGCAGATGCAGTGATGGGGATGACAAGATCTGATATATATATATGATGTCCTTGGAGGCTCAACAAGATGGTGAGGCAGGGTCTGGGTTTCCAGGGTCGAAACCACTTGACAGTAACCACAGGGATCTTCACAGGAGTGTAGTGAGCTTCTTGGACTTACCATAAACAAGAAGAGTCTGCCTGGATATAGAATCATAGAATGGTTTGGGTTGGAAAGGACCTTAAAGTTCCAACCCTCTGCCATGGGCTGGGATGCCTCACACTAGGCCATGTCACCCAAGGCTCTGTCCAGCCTGGCCTTGAACACTGCCAGGAATGGAGCATTCACCACTTCTCTGGACAACTTGTGCCAGTGCATCACCACCCTCACAGTAAAAAACTTGTTTCTTGTATCTAACCTGAACTTACCCTGTTTCAGTTTTAACCCATTACTCCTTGTCCTATCACTACAGCCCTGATGAAGAGTCCCTCTCTAGCATCCTTGTAGGCCCCCTTCAGATATTGGAAGGCTGCTCTGAGGTCCCCATGCAGCTTCTCTTCTCCAGGCTGAACAGACCCAACTTTCTCAGCTGCTGCAGAGCTGTAATGAGGCTGCAGGCACCCAAGTAAGTTCCTTTCTCATGCTTTTTTCACGCACTCATAAGTACACATGTGGCCAGGCATGAGCACAGGTTCACATACTGTAATGGCTGTGTTCCTATGTAAAGGGCACTTGTTCAACACTGAACAGCCACTGCAACACAAATACTGTAGGGAGCAGAGGAAGCATCCAAATAAACAGCAGGGCTGAAATCAAAATATACCAAACCAGTGCTGTCAGAGCCTGAGCGCTTCTCAAAACTGTCTTATTTAGGTAGAAGTTCCATTTTCTGATTGAAAATTGGTGCCAAGCTGATCCTAACAGAGCTAGCTGAGACCAACCGACCGGATCCTATCCTTTCTTTTAAGAACCAATTCAGACCTTTGGAAAGTTCATTAAACACTGTACCATGTCAGGCATTCCCTGCAGTACAACGGACAAAGTGTAATCTCATGGAGCAACAGCAGGAAATGCCTCCTGTGGAATTACACATTGGGATGTTCTTGATGATGTTTTCTGATACTGCCCTAGCACCTTCTGAATAGATTTTCACATCAAAGAATTGCTAATATAAACATACTTTGGTTTATACTGCTCCTCAAAAATCAGTGTTCAACATCTAAACATCTATAAATCACACTGATCACAACTTCTGCAACTTCTCACCCATGTGGATTCCAAGTTGAGAATTCAAAACACTTTCTCTGTTTCTAGTTAAATTGCTAACTCTTTAAGCAATGTAATGCTCCAGCTGACGAGCTGTTGAAGTTATTAAAAAGAGTGCTACAATAGCTTTAATAGGATTTTAGGGAGGAAAACGCCAGCAGTTCACCACTCATAGGAGTCCTGTAGAGCAGAACTAGAATAAGCAGCCCTTCATCTGTGAGCAAGATCGAGTGCATTTGTTTTTAAAATATTATGTCTAACTAAATTGTGTATTAATAAGAAAAAAGCCTTGTGATGCAGCCTGGGCAGGGACACATAACTTTCTAAAACACAGCCACAAAAATCAGGAAATAAAACCTGATCAGGGAATAAAACCTTCTGCCTCTCCACACTAACATGATAGCTCACACATTGTGACCCAACACTGCTCCTGAAGACATCGTTTTCTTCCTCAACTATTACTCTGATGTTGGAGTTGCTTGTATTGACAAAAGGTAAAATTCTGGAAGGTTTGGAGAAGATCATCACTTGTGGGGGAGGAACTGAAAGTATTGGAGTCATGATGTAATTTGGATAAGAAACACTAAATAAAGTAATAATATCACTAAATAATAATAATGTCAGCAATGACACTAAATAATTTCAGTAATATATGCTCCTGAGGGTTAAAACTGAAACAAATGCATCATTTCTATATGAAGTCAGCAAATGGGAATCAAACTGAAGTGTGCACAGGCTAAAGTGAGAGCACAGGTCAAGTATCTAACAACAGACTGAAGCAGCCTGGCTTCTAACAGACCAAGACAAAACCATAAAACCAGTGCTGGAATACTTCTATTGACACTTCTTTTCATCTCTGAGACTGATTTCAGTCAGCTGAACCTAAATTTGTAACCTAAACAAGCAGTTGTAGGTACTAGTACTTCTACATTTATTATTTGGATAGAACACAAATCTTTAAATATAACCTGAGCTGGCCCTTTCTGCCAAGTATATACTGCTGAGATGCTGTATGGATCAGCCTGTCAAACAAACAAACAAAAAAAAATCCCTCAGAATTTGCTGTAATATACAAAAGAATTTGAAATGTCAAAGAACCCCAAAAATGCATTTTTTCCACGAAACCCACAAATATTAAAGCACAGTCATCAAAAATTCTGTCAAACATCCATTCTCAAACAATGAAAGAATAAAACCCAAAATCCCTAAAGCAGCTCTGGTTCTGGCTGTAGTTCTTGTGTTGCTCAATTGTGACCAAACTCCTTATTGCAAATAAGAAGTGGGTTCCTCAGTCCCTACTAAGCAGTGTGGTAATCCTAATAAGCAGTATCTTCTAAGTAATTATACTCCTAGAATAATAATGTTAATAAAAACAACAAATAAGAGGACACCTGGGATAGTTCTCTCATGTGTCTGTTGAAATTCTGGTAAAAGCTTCTGGAATTCACACCAACAGGCAGATGAATCAAAGCAAATCTTATTCCCCTGAAGTCTGATTCACTGTCAGTTGATGCAAGTGAATGCCTACGTGCAATTCAGCACTGGTGCCAAAATCACACATGATAAAACTTGTTTATGAATTTGCCTACATGGGTCATCACAAAAATATTTGCTGTTTCTTCATAACACAATTATTAATCTCCCAGAAAAAGTTATCTATTAAAAGTTTTCTTCTAAACTATGATAGCTATTGTACAGAATTTAATTCATTCCAATTTTCCTTATCCATTAGACAAAAAGATCTAGCACCAAAGTTTTTTTGGGAAACACTGCAACTTATTAAGGTGAAAATCACATCAACCATTCACAGATTCATCATCAGGAACATCTTTTACTCCTTTTTGAACTCAAGTCCTCAACTGGCTCAACCTTTCAGTTTGACAGCCATCTAAAGAAAAGTGATTTGGGGCTACCTTGACAGGCTTCAATTTTCCTTTAACCAGGCTTCAGGGAAGCCTCTTTCTTTTCAGTATTCTCTCAAACCTGCTCCAGAACACCCCAAATATGGACTGCCATCTTCCTTTCCTTTCTGTTTCTTTTTTTTAAGAGTCAAAACCATGCCTCTCCAGTGTGGACATCGAGCACCATTTGCCCTGTGATCCCCCAAAGAAGCCAAAGCCACATGCTTTCTCCTTCCTGGGAATACACCTAATGCAACAGAGTTCTTAATGTTCTAGAAATTCTCCTTATTGTTCAACTAGTCCAAAACTGCGCTTATGATTGCAACAAGATGCTTTGATAAGACTTAAAGCATATCAAAGAGGCAGAGGTGCTGCCTCTGTGCATGCGATCCTGCTCAACAACAGTCATATGCTTGCTCTCTCTCACACCAGAAGCAGCCCATGCATGCCGTTCCTCAGGTCCTTCACCCCAGAGATAAAGTGATAGCAGTTCTGCTCTCACCCCATCATGTGAATCATGGGCTGACCCAGCTGCAGGTGCTCTGCCTGCCCCTGGCCTCCATTCCCACCACTTACCCAAAGAAAACATACAAGAACCGGCAAGTCAGAGGCCTCCATCGAATTGTGCCCTACCCAAAAGATAAGGTGAGGAGACTGAGGCACCTCTTTGGTATGCTTCACCTAAGGGTGCTGCTGCCTGAGAAGTGGGAGCCAGCTCCCCTTGGGGTCCAGGTGAGGCTCTTCCCAGCCAATGAAGCAAGAGGCAGTAGCTATGGGACACAGTGTCAGTACTAGACAAGGGCAAAAGCAAGACAACTGGTACAGAAGGGCAGGGCTGAGGGAGAGATGAACTAGACCTTCCTCCACACAAAGAGCATTTACACAGAGAACCAGTTCCTGCAGAGCCCAGATGGCCTGTGACAGTTTGTGACTTGAAAACCCAGTGCAGAGAGATCTCTCTCTCTCGTCCCTCCCATCCTTTTGCTCTTCCACATGCCCTCTCAGCTTGGTGTGCCTGTGCATTCACAGTGATTGTCCAGCTCACATACCTAGAACATCATTGCTTGGTCTTTTCAGCAGTAGTCTGGGGACTTTGAATATACCTGGCAATAGCTGTGTCAGGAAGGAAGGGGTTAAGGATGGAGTTTGTCCCTGTTCTAATTGCCCCATGTACCATTGGCCTATTGACCACAACAGTGAACCTACCATGCCAAATCTTTAAAATCAGAAACATCTGAAATGCCTCTCACCTGCTCAATGTTTTTGGACAGTTTTACTATGTGACAAATAACCCTTCTGTACAGATTCAGCAAAGCTTCTGAAAATAGCTTCATAGCCCAGCTAAGATGAGGATATGATATTAACCATGGCTATGACCCTGGCCCATCTCAATGCACAGGTCCTTTCGTCTCTGCCAGCTATGCAGAGCATAGCTGTATCTGCACGTGTATCTGTAGCAACAGCTACAGATTTTGTATTTGCCCATTTTAAGCACTTCCAAACATTTCTATGTGAGTCTTGCCAACTTTCCAGTAAAGAGCAGTTGCCAAAATGTATTGTACAATATACCAGCAGACCTCCTCCACACTGCTGCTATAATTAGATGTTGGGTTTTTTATGTTGGCTTTAAAGCAGCTTGCAGAGAATATAATTTTCAGTTTGACTAAATAAAACATTCAGAGCACATCAGGTCCATCATTCTATTTCAATCTGAGAAGAATGTGTTCAGTTTAAAAGAAAGCAAGCAGCAGAATTGGTGGTAATTTATATTACCTTTCACAGCTTCTGAAAGCCAAACCCCCAGAGTAACTACAGTTAGAATCATAGAACCATAGAATAGTTAGGGTTGCAAAGGACCTCAAGATCATCTAGTTCCAACCCCCCTGCTATGGGCAGGGACACCTCACACTAAACCATCCCACACAAGGCTTCATCCAACCTGGCCTTGAACACCGCCAGGGATGGAGCACTCACAACCTCCCTGGGCAACCCATTCCAGGGTCTCACCACCCTAACAGGAAAGAATTTCCTCCTTATATCCAATTTAAACTTCCCCTGTTTAAGTTCACAAAGTATGCAGGAATTTGGGATGTCCTTCCAAAGTGAGCTCAGCATCCACATGTCCCTTTCGGGGCAGCACTTCACAGGTAGAAGCTCTGAAGCTCTTTTACCCCTCAAGCCTCTGGTGATACTTTCTTGACTTTTTTTGCAAGCCCATTTATTGAAACAAGTTTTCAGAAACAATGAGTAACCTTGAAAATAAACACAAGAATCTGTCTCAAAGGGCCTATATGTTTTTATAAACATCTTAAAGCAGACCACAGCTACTCTGAACCTCAGCCTGATCCTACATAATATATTAGCACCTCCTGCCAGTTAGAGGATTGTATTTTTATGCTGACAAATCTCCTGCTAATAATCTTCATATTTAACTAGACCATTTTCTCTTCCATTTCTTCAGTTTATTTTTTCTTTGGCATTAAAAAATCCCTTGCATTCATGCTTCAGCTCTTCTGAACTATTCCTACTCTTTCACCAGCCAAAGCAGACCATCAGTAACATATCAGGTAAAAGCCTGTTGTTCCCCACTGCTTTCTTCTTGAGGGCAAGTGTGAATCCCTCCTAAGCCAAGACTCCCAATAACTTTGTGACCCACTCAAAAATGCAGTGTTAGTTATCAAGGCTATGTTGTAAGAAGATGTCATTTTGATCTCTCCTTGGATTCATTACATGCTTAGTCACTTCTTTCTGTCAGTAGTATTCCATACCCTCAATATTTGTATGTAAAAATCAAACAATTTTTATAATAAAGATTTTTAACTGGAGCTGTGTCACAAATTACCCTACATTTTGTCTGCATCCTGATTAATTGTGCTACATTTCTATTACTGCTCATGCAATTTACTTTTCAATTACAAGCTTCCTTTTAGGTGTAAAGACAGCAAATATTTGCTCACTGGTACCAACAAGGAGAGAAAAATGGTGCTGGGACTCTTCATCAGGGACTGTAGTGATAGGACAAGGCTTGATGAATTAAAATGAAAGAGAAGAAGTTCAGGTTAGATGTAAGGAAGAAGTTCTTTACTGTGAGGGTGGTGAGGCACTGGCACAGGTTGCCCAAAGAAGTGGTGAATGCTCCATCCCTTTCAGTGTTCAAGGCCTGGTCGGACAGAGCCTTGGGTGACATGGTCTAGTGTGAGGTGTCCCTGCTGATGGCAGGGGGATTGGAACTGGATGATCTTAAGGTCCTTTCCAACCCAAACCATTCAGTGATTCTAAGACTCATTTCATTGGTGAACACAGAGGATGTGTAGAGCACGAAAATAACAAGATTGGCATAATTCAGTACCCCATCCCTAGGACTGATGATCTGAAGGCTGCATCCCCTGAGCAGGAATGAAATAGGAAACAGGAAACAGAGCACACACAGCACAGACAGGGTGCCCTGGACCAGAGGAATAGATTAGTTTGCAAAATAACTATGGATTGAGCACTAAAGTTTTAATCAAGGTGCACTGAACCTAACGAGAAATTTCCTTTAATAATAAGGAAACTCAAATGCCTTAGTGTATGGATGTGACTCCCCCACCTCACCACACACATGCATCGTGGCCAGTCCTTGTGCTCCATGGCTTGTGGGTGACTCAACACGATGTGGGGGCATCGTATGGAACAGGCACCAGGAGGAGGAGGCATAGGTCTCCTTGAGCTCAAGAGGACACTGTCACACCAGGATCAGCTGTTGTTTTCAAAAATGCTTAGGATTTAAATTAGTTGATAATCTGCAGTTACCAAGCATGAAATCGCACCTCCACGCTTCAGCTATTACAAGGATTTCAGTCGGGACTGGGTAGCAAATGCTGGAAAGGCAGGCGTGGTTACTATCAGCTTCACATCCTGTTTACACGCCAAATTCACTCTTGTTAGCATTCCAGTTACTTTACTGTAGCTACACAGCACAAATTACTTAGTTCAGTGAATTCCACAGATGCATGAAATAAAAAGGGATTTTATGCGAATGATGCCATTCGTGCCCTGTGTCTGCTCTGAGCATTTTTCAAACCCAGGAGGCCAGGAAGACATCGCAAAATCTGCAAAGAGCATTGCTAATCCGCATGCAGCAGAACACCTTGCCAGCTCTCATCTGCCCACAGATGGGCAGCTAGAGCAGCAAAGGGAGGCCCGGAAGCTCAAAGCAGGGAAGCAAGAGAGGCTGATGGGGAATGGCTTTCTGCAGGCTGCCACTCCTGCTCACTAACAGGGAGATGAATCACTCATCATCTGTTGCAGCAACACTCCATCCTCCCAGCTTCCCCAAGGACTCACCTGCTGCACCACAAGCAGGGCAGGGAGAGGATCCATCTGCCCTCTGCCAGTCCCACTCCAATGAGCACAGGGAGCTGCCATCCCCAAAAAGAGCAGGAGTCCTCCATTCTTCTTTAAAACAACACATAGATCCAATCTTATCTAGAAAAAACGTCTTACTGAAGGCAAGGACAAATCACCTTACAGAGGCTGAGTACGTGCTTCTGCTCTTCTAAGAAGCAGGGAAGAACCATACCTGAGTACGTGCTTCTTCTAAGAAGAAGGGAAGAACCATATCTGTTATTACTACAAAATGCTTGTTTTGAATATCACTTAACTCAGTTACAGACACAGGGTTGGTGTCTATGTATAAGGGAAGATTTGCTGTCCAACCTTTTGTTCACAAAATCACCCATTACCAAGCCTATCCTTTACATTCCGTAAAGTTATAAAACCCGGCAATCTAGAACTGAATCCTCACTTCTTGAAGTTAACAAGTCTATGGGTTGAAGTTACTGTTCCTGCCAATCTCCAAGGTGCTGTACCCACAGCTCATAGTACAGCTGCTCAACAGGAACATCAGCCATGGGGAACTGCCATGTACTTTCTATTAGTGGTTATTTCATGACAAGAGGGTTGGGGTTAAACATAAGAGTAGCTATGCTCCATATTAATTTATGTTTCCAAATGCCTAACAGTATGGTGCACAGTTAAATATTTTGAATGCCTGCACTTACTGTATGTGTACAGGCCATTAAAGTCATGTACTCTGGAGGAGACGAATGAATAACTGCTGAAAGATCACATCAAAAGAGAAGAATTTTCTATCTTCTGAATGAGAGCAGACGGAGAAAAGTGCTTCAGCAGATCCCTTTCATAAGCAGCTTGGTGCTGAGCAAGAGCTCAGACATGAAAACACATCAAAAGTGGTAAAACACATCCTCTGTCGAGGGCAGGCATTTAATCCCAACCCATTCTTCTCTCAACTTCCCAGCATGAACTCATTCAGGATGGAGTGATATGGCAGCTGCAGTCTTTGCTCCCCACAGACACTGTGGCATTCAATCTATGGCACCAGTAAGAGACAAAGAAGCAGTAGTATAAAAATAGAGTTGGTTCATATCTGCAATTAGTTCAAGTTTTAACTTTTGAAACCATGTAAGAAATGAACTAACATCATGCCCTGAAAAGAGATGATCACAGCTTACGTGAGGTGTATTGCATGCTCCAAACCAGGCATAAGGTCAAACTGATCTCAACCTTTTGAAGACAGAAGTACACAACATCAATGTCACCTATGAGCATTCCTCTATCCCACTACATTATCAGGGAGAACTGCATTTCAAAGCAGAGTAGCACCTCCAAAAATGGGTTCCATCTCCAAGGGTCCATCTCTGAGATTTGGAACCCCTAAACCAAAATGGGAGCCAGGGGGGTTCCTGTTATGGCACTCAGTAAGAGTGGATCTGGAAGGACTCATCAACACTTCAACTATGTCAAAACCAAACAGTAAATGCCATTATGCAACATGGTTTCGCAAATTTCAAGCACCAATATTTAGGCAGGTTTGGTTTTTATTAGAACCATTCACATGGCACTGGCCCAAACCAGTGTCTGAGTTTGGGGGCATTGTCACAGATTTGCACTGCAGCATCTCTTCATTTGCAGACATGCTTGAGGTGGTGCAAGCACGGATGGATGCAGCAGCAGCATCTTTTAGGATGACAGCACAAGGAACAGCCTTGGCTGTTTGGCCCTGAAACAAAACTGGACTCTGCTTATCTTGACAGAAATGAAGTAGGGACTGATAAAAAGCAAAATGCATAATGCAGCTTTTCATGGATTTCCTCTCAGTATTAGAGGATTTAAGACATGGTGCTTGCCATCCGTGCTCAAATTCAGAGTTCTCAGGCCTCACAAGATGAATGCTTCCCCCTTCCTCAAAGTAAAGTTGTCATTTCTGTGTTGCAACATATCCCAAATTGTAACTGTAACAACAGATGAATTTCCTTGTGCTGACCACAGGAAGAGATGGACGACTGCAGTGAGATAGCTCAAACATCTTAATTGCAAACAGGATTCTATTGTATTCTCATTTATATAAGACAGCTCCCACTATATACCTCACTGCATAAAAACACCCATTAAGGATAGCGACCACCCAGAAGCAAAGAACTGAATTCCAAGAGGCTGCAGGAGGAAAACAGCTTAGCTACACACGTGTTCTTATTTAGATAAGTCCTCAGAAAAATTAAATTGAGCTTTACAAAAATAAAATGAAATATTGATGTCAACAAAATGCAAATTTCCAGAACATCTGTGTTCGAGAAATAGAATCACACTAAATCAGAGCACTGGATTTAGCTACAATTATAGCAGTCAGATTTAAACAGAAAATAGAATTGTATTTTTTTCCAAAGTGGAAAGTCCTATAAGACATGTTAGAGAAGTAAAAGGTACTGATTCTATGTAAACCATAACCACAGAGTAGCTTAGTCTGATCTCATTACACCAATCTGTATGTGCATTACCATTACTGCAGTAAAGACAACATTCACCTGAGTGTGGGACAGTGATCATAGAATCATAGAATGGTTTGTGTTGGAAAGGACCTTAAGATCATCCAGTTCCAACCCGCCTGCCATGGGCAGGGATGCCTCACACTAGACCATGTCACCCAAGGCTCTGCCCAGCCTGGCATTGAGCACTGCCAGGGATGGAGCATTCACCACTTCTTTAGGCAACCTGCGCCAGTGCTTCATCACCCTCACAGTAAAGAACCTCTTCCTTACATCTAACCTGAACTTCCCTTGTTTCAGTTTAAACCCATCACCCCTTATCCTATCCCTACGGTCCCTGATAGAGAGTCCCTCTCCAGCACCCTTGTAGGCCCCCTTCAGATACTGGAAGGCTGCTATGAAGGCTGCCCTACTGTTTGAAGTGTGATGGTGGATTGAAAAGACCTCTTGTAGACAAATGCTTTTAACATCTCATAGACACAAGTGACAAGATAAATATAACTCATCCCTCTTCACAGGTAAAAGCAGTTGTATGTAATACCTCATCTGCAATAGCTATAAACTGATAGAAATCCATTGGCTCAAGTGCAGTGCTTTCAAATCATACTACCTGAGAAAACCACCTTCAAGCTGGCCACTAGAGAGTAGAAAAATGGCACTTGCTGTTAGAAGCTAAGGGGTGAACCCAGCTGGCCTGTAGTGAGAGACAGAAGCAGACACCAAGACCATATTTTTATTTCTGATTTGCTCCATCATTTGTTTTTATTGCATAAAGCAAGCAGATGTCCACACATCTGTCTATGAACAAGAAATAAAAAAAGCTTCCATCTGTATTTCCTATGTCCTTTGACACCCTGCACTTGTCTGGAAGTGAGTTATCAGAGATACCTCTGTTTAACCTGTCATCACAGAAGCCAAGAACTTCTTATTCCTTAACTTTTTTATTATCAAAGGAGTGGATAAAAAGCCACCTAATTCAGAGACAGGCTATGAATGTCTCACAGATTAGAAGAGAACATAGCCTGGCCTAATATTCCTAAGCCTTTTACCCAGCCTGTCATTATCTGACACAAAATACTGGAGAGGAAGCTCCAGTGCTTTGAAAAGGTAGGAAATGAAAATTACCATATGGGTACATTCAGAAGGAACACACTAGTTTCTAGGCAGTGTTAGTGTGGTAAATCCTGTGTATTCCGCAAGATTCTGTCAGAGTGGCTCAGCAATTCTTAGCACACCGCAAGACTGGTAATCATAGAATCATAGAATAGTTAGGGTTGGAAAGGACATTAAAATCATCTAGGTGTTTATCTGGAATTACCTGTGGATGCTCACCTTTGCCTCAGCATCCTGCCTCTTCCACTCAGCTCCTCTCCCTCATCAATCCCTCAGACATTTCTATCTTGCTTGCTTACATAGTAAGCCTGTCAACTGGTTAATCCAGCCCAGTGTGTCAAGAGCTCTGTTCGGTTTGAGCATGGATTCTTTCTCTTGGCCACACTAACCCAAGTTTTTACAACACACAGCTCTCAACAGCCCTGGCCTTTGATGGGGTGCCACAGAAATACAAACAAGAAATAAGACACCAGCATTACGGACCCCAAACACAAACCCAGCCTGTGATGCTGTCCAAACATTCATGCACTTGTCCCATATCAGCAGAAATGGCCTTCACCTACGAATCAGCACTGTCATGACAACATGTGGGATGCACATTCCTTTGCAGCCATTCATCAAATGCTGCTGTAAGCGCATTTGATATCACAACCATGGCATCAGGCCTGCGGGAGATTGCAGTGGGTCAGCGGGTACGTACACAGCTCCTCACTGACCCACTACATCTTAGAATGGTTTGGGTTGGAAAGGACCTTCAGATCATCTAGTTCCAACCCTCTGCCATGGGCAGGGAAACCTCACACCAGACATGAATCCCCACGATATAAATATTTAGTTATTTAGAATTCATTTTTAAGTCAACTTTAAATGCTAATCAGTTTAATGATTAATTTTTTTTAAATATCATTGGCTTCCTAATTTATTTATTCATTACAGTGAATTAAATTATTTTTCTGGTATACACATGGAACACATGCAATATCTGTATTAAAAGCTGTAGTTATTAATAATCTTTTCTATAAACATCTGTTACACATTCCCCATTTGTTTGAGATATCTTTCTATAATAGAAACCTGGACTCCAGGTTTCAAGGTAATTGCATATAACAATGTATTTGACACACCAGCAATTTTCCTTATACAGTATTTTTATTCCTTCAAGACACTGATTCATAACCTTCAACCTGCAAATTTTCATCTCAAAATCCTGATTGCTTTTCTTCCACAAATAAGAAACCTTGTTACATGGATGGGGTGGATTTACTTCTGAACACATGTATGGAAAGGCCATAACAAGAGCTGAATGCTTAAGCTATTTTGGATGCCAGAGAGGGACTCTTCATCAGGGACTGTGGCAATAGAACAGAGGGTGATGGTTTTAAATTTAAACAGGGGAAGTTCAGGTTAGATATAAGGACGAAGTCATTTCTTGTGAGGGTGGTGAGGCACTGGAACAGGTTGCCCAAAGAAGCTGTGGCTGTCTGCATGGGTTCAGCAGTAGCAGTCACTTTTCTCCTTCTTAGACAGCTGGTGCTGTCTGCATGGGTTCAGCAGTAGCAGTCACTTTTCTCCTTCTTAGTAGCTGGTGCAGTGCTGTGTTTTGACTTTCAGCCTGGGAACAGTGCTGATAACACCGATGATTTTAGTTGCTGCTCAGTAATGTTTACTCTGACCAAGGACTTTCTGAGTCTCATGCTCTGCCAGGAAGGAGGAGAAGTCAGGAGGAAGCAGAGACAGGACACCTGACCCAAACTAGCCAAAGGGGTATTCCATACCACAGCACGTCATGTCACAGAATCACAGAATCCCAAGGGTTGGAAGGGACCTCAAAAGATCATCTAGTCCAACCCCCCCGCAAGAGCAGGGTAACCTACAGTACATCACACAGGAACTTGTCCAGGCGGGCCTTGAATATCTCCAGTGTAGGAGACTCCACAACCCCCCTGGGCAACCTGTTCCAGTGCTCTGTCACTCTTACAGTAAAGAAGTTCTTCCTGATGTTAACGTGGAACTTCCTATGCTCCAGTTTACACCCATTGCCCCTTGTCCTATTACTGGATATCACTGAAAAAAGCCTAGCTCCATCATCCTGACACCTACCCTTTACATATTTGTAAACATTGATGAGGTCACCCCTCAGTCTCCTCTTCTCCAAGCTAAAGAGACCCAGCTCCCTCAGCCTCTCCTCATAAGGGAGATGTTCCACTCCCTTAATCATCTTTGTGGCTCTGCGCTGGACTCCTTCAAGCAATTCCCTGTCCTTCTTGAACAGAGGGGCCCAGAACTGGACGCAATATTCCAGATGCGGCCTCACCAAGGCTGAGTAGAGGGGGAGGAGAACCTCTCTTGACCTACTAACCACACCCTTTCTAATGCACCCTAAGATGCCATTTGCCTTCTTGGCCACAAGAGCACATTGCTGGCTCATGGTCATCCTCCTATCCACTAGGACCCCCAGGTCCCTTTCCCCTTCGCTACTTTCCAGCAGGTCAACCCCCAACCTGTACTGGTACATGGGGTTGTTCTTCCCCAGATGCAAGACTCTACACTTGCCCTTGTTAAATTTCATCAAGTTTCTCCCCGCCCAACTCTCCAGCCTGTCCAGGTCTCGCTGAATGGCAGCACAGGGACTGGGGGCAGCTACCTGGAAAGGCTGGATCGCTGCTCAGGTCAGGCTGGGTATCGGTTGGCGGGTGGTGAGCAGTTGCATTCTCTTCCCTTGTTATTTCCCTTATCATTATTATTATTGGTGGCAGCAGTAGTGGTTTGTGTTATACCGTAGTTACTGGACTGTTCTTATCTCAACCTGTGGGAGTTACATTCTTTCAATTCTCCTCCCCACCCCTCTGGGAGTGGTGGGAGGAAAAGGGGGAGGAGTGAGGCAGCAGCTGTGTGGTTCTGGGTTACCAACTGGGCTTAAACCACGACACTGACCCATCCCTGGCAGTGTGCAAGGTCAGGCTGGACAGGACATTGGGTGACACGGTCTAGTGTGAGGCATCTCTGCCCATGGCAGGGGATTGGAACTGGATGATCTTAAGGTTCTTTCCAGCCCAAACCAGAGGAGACTGAGGGGTGACCTCATCAATGTTTACAAATATGTGAAGGGTAGTTGTCAGGATGATGGAGCTAGGCTTTTTTCAGTGATATCCAGTGATAGGACAAGGGGCAATGGGTGTAAACTGGAACATAGGAAGTTCCACGTTAACATCAGGAAGAACTTCTTTACTGTAAGAGTGACAGAGCACTGGAACAGGTTGCCCAGGGGGGTTGTGGAGTCTCCTACACTGGAGATATTCAAGGCCCGCCTGGACAAGTTCCTGTGTGATGTACTGTAGGTTACCCTGCTCTTGCGGGGGGGTTGGACTAGATGATCTTTTTAGGTCCCTTCCAACCCTTGGGATTCTGTGATTCTGTGGATTCTGTGATTCTGTGATTCTACGAAACGTTGCACTGCTCAAAACAAACAATAATCCTGTTTAGGAAGGACATGATAATTTGCAAGGATGTCCACAGCTTCAGCTCAGTAAAGACATCACCACTTCACTGAGAAGCTCTAATCACTTGTACAAAATATTACTTTGTTATATCATGAAAAGCCATCTAACATGTGATCAGGCAGCCATCGAACAGACTCTGCAGGGCATTAACTACCTTTGTAGCTTATCAATTGTCAAGAAATGTTTGAAGTTATGGTAGCACAAGGTCTGGCACTTCTCTTCCATGGCCTCACTGTATCCTGCTCAGCTGCATTCAGTAAACAACATCCACTCTCTGGTGTAATTTTTAAGGATTTAATTAAATATCCATGAAAGCTTAAGGAAGTCAAGATTTGTGCTGAGTCCTGCATGAGAATCCTGGGCTGGTGGGGAAATCAGTTTCCCTCCTGACACCTCCTAGCCCGCTTCCCACTGTGGAGCAGGTTTCCTCACTTTGAGCAGCATTGCCATCCACAGGTTTTTATGAGCATAAAACTGCCAGTTACAGCAATTTCTCTACAAAGGAAAGTCTTGGCAATCTCCATCCAAAAAGCCCCACAAATGTTCTGGAAAAAAACCCTGGACAAACTCTCCCAGAAACACACTTTGATGATTTTGAAGTGCAATATCTAATACAAACATTCAAATCAAACCATAAACTTTATGGGACACAAAGTCCTTCTGAGTTATCATTACATCAGGCAGATCAGTTGCTACAATCCAACACAAGAGACAATAACCACTTTTCTCTAAGCACTTTCTTGTTTGCTGTTGCAAAATTTAATGTAGTATTGATAATATGAAACCTACACAGACCATAAAAACTTGTTAAAAATGGGTCTGCTTTGCCACCTTTCCAGCAGGAAGGCTGTGTCCTATTTCCATCTGGCAAGCCTGTGTCTCAAGGATAGTCCGCAGCCAGATCTCACCATGCATACATGGCGGGCAGCAAGGACCATTCCTCTGGGTGGATGGAGACTGGAAGCTGGAAAAATCTGTTTTCCTACTTTCCTCACAGTGACGGTGTTTAGAGTTTGGTCTTCATGATTTTAAATGTCTTTTCCAACCTATCTGATTCTATGATTCTATCTCACTGGCTGCTGCAGTCAGCTTGGGCATCAATGCTAGCTGCAAGACGAGCAACCCCGTGCCAGGTTCTAGCTAGTGGAGCCCCAGCCAACAGCAAGCACCAGCCCCTGCTGCAACATATGGGAGTTTGCAAAACAAAAAAAAACCCAAAAACCAGAAATGCCAAGAGCAGCCATGCAAATATGGAATAACAACAATTACAATGACATTTTTTCACTCCTGATCAACTATGGAGATTTTAGAAGTCTCAAAGTCTTTTCACATGTGGTCCTAATTATTCACTTAAGACAGACTGACAGATGTTATCTCACCTTTCTGTTATCTGAATGGATCATAATGTTCCTTTCAAGTGATATTTGCAAGACACAGGTATGAACTGGTGATGTTTCACAGGAAGCACAGGGATGCTCAGAGGCACAGAGGACTCTACATAGGCAGTGCTGGAGGTCTGGAGAAACAAAACATTTGCCTTTCAAGTACCACCGCTTGCCATCTTCCCTGCTCCATCACAGGCAGTGTTCAAGGCCAGGCTGGACAGAGTTTTGGGCAACATGGTCCAGTGTGAGGCATCCTTCCCATGGCAGGGGATTGGAACTTAATGATCTTGAGGTCCTTTCCAACCTAAACCATTGTGTGATTCTATGAAAAACCCACCAGATTAGTTAGGAAAAGCCTTAAGCCTAAAGACCTTTAAGTTGAAGAATGGTGCACAGGTTCCTGAGCTAGGATCACTGGAGTCTGAAAACCATATTTTATGAGCCACTGCCTTTTAAGTTTTCTACACATCTTGATGCTCTGAGACACAGACAAATGCCAGTCAACATTCAGTTTATGTTGACTTTTTTCTTGTTGTCATTTGTGAGAATTTCTATTAGTCATGTTCATTTCATCAGCTGCCCTAACTGCATTTCCCCATGTAACATAATGTAACATAGGTTTTCAGAAACAGGGCTCTTAAATATTGCTTAAAGTACTGCACAGTAAACAGAGTTGAATTATTAAACCAGGGCTACAACAAACATGGATTTTCATGAGGAAAGTAACAGGCATTTTTCCACATCTATAAAAAAAAAGGGTGCATCTCTTTAAAGAGCAGATAATTGTGAGGAAAGGCTGGCAGACTGTAAACGCAAAATTAGACCAATCTAAGATGAAAATAGAAGGAAATTATGAAGCTGGAAAATTTCTGCAAGCGGCAATAAAGAGTGTACAGTTAATTTTATGCAGGGAATGCATTTTTCTTGCTGAGTGGGATGAATCATATGTTACTGCTGATAAATGCTGTAAAACACATTACCTATAACATGGCTTTATACAGAAGTGGAGTTTTCCAGCAGCTGAGTACCTGCTGCTGGTCACCAGTACAAGCTTCCCTTTCTAATATTCATCCAGCCATGATACTGAACTGCAATGTAGTTTGACTCAATGCAAATTGAGGCTTTTCTTTCTCTCACACTTGTTTGTCCAGTTTCGCAGACAATAGAAAATAAAATCTATGAATCCCAACCAAGGTAACTAAGCAGATGGTAAATTTTGAGAGCAAACCATCTCAAAGACATCTGCAGTTCTGTCTGTCCTTCCTATCCAAGCTTCAAGTAAGTCCAACAGGTTTGGACTTACTTACAGCAAGTTGCTTCAGGTTTGGACCAACACGCAAGCTTGCGTTTAGGCTATGTGAACAACCCTGAGGGCTGCACTCACAACTAGAAACAGAGAAGGGCTCATGCCCCACAGCATGAAGAGAGAGACAGAAAACAACCATCCAGTGTGGAAAGGGAACAAAACCATCAGGGAACATGTCCATGAAGTGAAGATATTTTGACTGAATGGTTCACAGTCTAGTTTCAAGGCTCCATTATCTATCCTCAAGCAAACACTGTTCTGTTTCTCCTGAGCTCTTCCTCCTGTCTAAGAGAAACTTCCTCTGCTCTCTCATAGGCCCTTACAAAACTCTACGTTGGTTGATGCCTTTGAGTTTCCAGGCACCCCCCATCTTCCAGCATTCATCCTTTGCTATGCTCATGAGGTATTTTTGAGAGAGGGTAGAGATGTTTTTTCTGCATTATTGAGCAAAATAGACTCTTTGTCATTAGCTTCATGGAAAGGCCAATAAATAAAATATGACTTAACAAATTCTGTGAGTAAATGGAGGCAGGAGGGGGTAAGGAACTCTAAAAGAGATGAGGAAAAGCTACTTTCAGGAGACTCTTCAAAACAATGCCAATACTGTTACTTCAACAATACCCACACAATCTCCCAGGAAAATGAAAGGTTGAGGAAAGCTCTGAACAAGTCACAGCTAAGGGTACCGTGTGCAGTACATCTTTGCAGTTGAAGAGGATGGGGAAGGACTGACCTATCAACAGTCTCACAAAAATATACATCAGATCCTGCAATATTTTCATGGAGCAAGTGAACACAGAAGCAAGGCTGTTATCAAAGTGAGCTGAGTCCCCCTTACTGAAGCTTTCAACAAATTCTTTGCACCTATACAGGAGAAAAACTCATCACCATAAAGCTAAAACCAGAGGCGAACAATACCTCTATTATGTTCAGTTCAGCAGCAATGCACAGATGTCTCTGAAGAGATCAAGGCTGATTCTTTTTTTTTTTCTTAATAGTCAGGATTGAAACAAAGTTGATCATTAACAAGGGTGCTGTACCTACAAAATAAAGTTGAAAACATTCATGCCCTAATCTTGGCTGATCAGAACATCTTCAAAACATCTGCAAATCTTGGTGCAGTGCCCAGCAACCATAATTATTTCTGAGGAGAAGAAATTGAGACTTATTAAGACACAGCAATACCCGGAAAATTCCAAATCTTACAGAAGATCTGCTATTGCTAATAGCATTTCAAAACTTGATGAGAGTCAGATCTGTGGAATGGTGAATTTCAGGCTTATTTTTAATGATGTTTTTGATTACACCCTATTTAAAAGAATCATCTGTCAACACTGATCATTTCCTTTTGTATAATTCATAAATCATCTCATTTCAGAAGCAAAAATATAACGGCTTTGAGTAATTGGCTGCTGAAGCACAGTAGGTACTATGTCTCCACATCTGGTGACTGGGAGCATGTGCTTTGCCTGCTCCAGGCTGGCTCACAAATGCACTGTGTGAAGGAATGTGATTCCACAGGCAGGCTTCCTGCCTGCAGCAGGGGGAAAGAACACCTCCCCAGGAAGTACACGGGCCTCACAGTCAACACACTGCGCAGGCACAGTGAGTGTGATGGCCCTGTCCTGTTCTGAAGCAATAGTCCCTTCAGTTCGGAGTAGAGCACACCAGGAAGTTGTGTCACAGGAACATTGTGTACATGAACAAAACTACCTGCACATAGGTTGCAGTGCTCAGGGTTGCACCATGCCATCCAAATGCAGTAATGCTCTATCAATAGTGTCAATCAGCCCTAATAACCACAGTTTTATGCTGTTACACAACTCATAAACTTAGACCTGTGGGCCTTGAGGCAGCTATTTGCAACTTTTTCTGTTTCTGAGCATCTAAGCATTTGCCCAGGGGAGATCAGAAAGTCTGACAAACAAGTTTCCATCCCCATGATGTGGTTTGCAGCCTTCACCCCAAGGTCTCATCCAAGCCAAAGATATGGTGACAGATGTGATCAGGCCTCACACCTACAGGCTACTCTCAGCAGCATGGTGACAAAGACAAATCCCAGTAGCTGAGCCAAAAGCAGTGGCCACCGGCCTCCCAAAGTTCTTGCCTTATCTTTGCCAGTGACACATAGAGATATCTCAACAATGAGCCTCCCATTAACTATGCCCTGTCTGTGCTATGAGAACATACTGAAACACTGGTTCTTAACGGATATGCTTAATAAAGTTTTGACATGGTTGTGCCACTTGGTATTCCTGCCAAATAGCTGGTCTATGTTCTGATGTTTGCATGAACTTCTGATCGCAAGTTCTGAAGGCTAATGGTGATGCAGCCAGAGATATATCTATACACAGATGATAGCTGGTCTGTCTTACCCTGACTTGCTAGTGGCATACGACACTGGAAGCCAGAAACAGAGAACACAAGTAGAACATGCAGGGAAGCATTTAAGAATAATTTTAAAATAAACTTTGTGATTATGTGCTTGGAAAATGGTTTCTGTAATCACAGTAATTTGATAAATAAAGTTGTAAAGTGATTAGTTGTGGCTTTCCATTGTGTTTGTGTTTGTTCCATCATAACGAGAAACACATGGCTGAATTCTAGCCACAAAGAGTCACTACAGTTTAATAAAAATCATCACCCCTATACTACTCCACATGTTAAAAAAAAAAGGTCAGAAATTCCATCTTTCAAATTTCTATGCGTTCATATAAGCATTACAGAAAGGACTGCATTGGTCTTCTCCTAAATCCCTATCTGCTAATAATTAATCAAGGACAAAACTTCCTAGAAAAAACAGATCTTTTCTCGCACAGCAATGGATCTTGCAACTTTGGCATGAATTCTTGCTCTCACATTTTCCACTTTTTGGCGGGCGCTTGTAAAATAAACCCGTTTCCTAATTGCCAACCCTGCCTGTCTCTGGTGAAACCTGACAATCAAACTGGGTCCATTTCATTTATCACCAGCAACAAAACCAAAGAAACCGAACCCTGTTCTGTGCAATTTCTTTGAATAGATGGCTGGAATTAAGAGTAGCAGTTTGTCTTCCAAATGTAATTTAATTAACAGTTCAGCTGGAGATCCAAGATATGAAGGATTTTCCAAATCATTTTCTCACAGAATGCCTTTGGAGAAGGAGCACTTTAAAACTTATTTCAGCTCTGGCATGAAAGAGATGGAATCCCAGGTTTCTTCCTACGAACCATGAAAAGTTTGTGCTTCTTAAAGTGCTTCCGGAATGCAAACGCAATACTTGACTTGACCTCCAGACTCCGTTAGGCTCCTCACATACCATACTTAATTTGTTAGCACTTGTGCACTGCCCTCAAGTTCCTACCTCAAGCCTAACCTTTTAAGTATTTCACTTCACAGATAGAAAGGCAGCACCTTTCCAGAAGGAACTCTGTGGGTGAGAGGGAGGTAGCTGCTGCTTCTGTCAGAAGGCTTAATGCCAATATATATACATCTCTTCCAGCTTCAGTGTCATATAAAATCACTGGGGAACCTATCTACAACTTTCAGTGAGATGATTCTGTTCTGAAACTCATATGCATTCAGGTAACTTTCTAACCCTTATCTTTTCCAGTCTCTTTAAACACACTGTAACTTTACAGTTTACAATACAGGCAGTAGTGTACCTATTCAGTAGGCTAAGTCCTAGCGGCATTACTTGGAGTGATTATTTGGAGGCCACTACGTTTCCTAGTGCTCCTGCTCTATAAAGCACAGCATGAGGTTTTCACTGGGCAGGGGGTTAAACCTGGACTTCACTTCATACCCACAAGGGAGCCATTGTGCTCACTTTAGTGGGCATTAATACCGGTCATGTTATACCCATTAATATAGAATCATAGAATAGTTAGGGTTGGAAAGGACCTTAAGATCACAGAATCACAGAATCCCAAGGGTTGGAAGGGACCTAAAAAGATCATCTAGTCCACCCCCCTGAGATCATCTAGTTCCAACCCCCTTGCCATGGGTAGGGACACCTCACACTAAACCATCTCACCCAAGGCTTCGTCCAACCTGGCCTTGAACACTGCCAGGGATGGAGCACTCACAACCTCCCTGGGCAACCCATTCCAGTGCCTCACCATCCTAACAGGAAAGAACTTCCTACTTATATCCAATCTAAATTTCCCCTGTTTAAGTTTTAACCCGTTACCCTTGTCCTGTCACTACAGTCCCTAAGGAAGAGTCCCTTCCCAGCATCCCTATAGGCCCCCTTCAGATACTGGAAGGCTGCTATGAGGTCCCCACGCAGCCTTCTCTTCTCCAGGCTGAATAGCCACAACTTTCTCAGCCTATCTTCATACGGGAGGTGCTCCAGTCCCCTGATGATCCTCGTGGCCCTTCTCTGGACTTGCTCCAACAGTTCCATGTCCTTTTTATGTTGAGGACACCAGAACTGCACACAATACTGCAGGTGAGGTCTCACAAATGCAGAGTAGAGGGGCAGGATCACCTCCTTCAATCTGCTGGTCACGCTCCTTCTGATGCAGACCAGGATACGGTTGGCTTTCTGGGCTGCGAGCACACACTGAAGCTGGCTCATGTTCATTTCCTCATCGACCAACACCCCCAAGTCCTTCTCCGCAGGGCCACTCTGAATCTCTTCTTTGCCCAACCTGTAGCTGTGCCTGGGATTGTTCCGACCCAGGTGTAGGACCTTGCACTTGGCATGGTTGAACTTCATAAGGTTGGCATCAGCCCACCTCACAAGCGTGTCAAGGTCCCTCTGGATGGCATTCCTTCCCTCCAGCGTATCAACCGGACCACACACCTTGGCGTCATCAGCAAACTTGCTGAGGGTGCACTCAATCCCACTGTCCATGTCACCGACAAAGATGTTAAACAAGACCGGTCCCAACACCGATCCCTGAGGGACACCACTTGTTACTGGTCTCCAGCCGGACATTTAGACATTGACCACAACTCTTTGTGTGCGGCCATCCAGCCAGTTCTTTATCCACCGAGTGGTCCATCCATCAAATTGATGTCTCTCCAATATAGAGAGAAGGATGTCATGTGGGACAGTGTCAAACGCTTTGCACAAGTCCAGGTAGATGACATCAGCGGCTCTACCCCTGTCCCATCAGTTCCATAGCCCCATCACAGAAGGCTACCAAATTGGCCAGGCAGGATTTCCCCTTAGTGAAGCCATGCTGGCTGTCACCAAGCACCTTGTTGTTTTTCATGTGCCTTAGCATGCCTTCCAGGAGAGTCTGCTCCAAGATTTTGCCAGGCACAGAGGTGAGACTGACTGGTCTGTAATTCCCCGGGTCTTCGATTTTCCCCTTCTTGAAAATGGGGGTTATATTTCCCTTTTTCCAGTCATCAGGAACTTCACCTGACTGCCATGATTCTTCAAATATGATGGCCAGTGGCTTAGCAAATTCATTTGCCAGCTCCTTCAGGACGGATTTCATAGGATCCCATGGACTTGTGCACGTTCAGATTTTTAAGATGGTCTCAAACCAGATCCTCTCCTACAGTGGGCCCAAGGTCTTCATTCGCACAGTCCCTGCATCTACCTTCTAAGACCTGGGTGGTGCAGTCAGAGCCTTTGCCAGTGAAGACCGAGGCAAAGAAGTCATTCAGAACCTCAGCCTTCTCCAAATCCTGTGTAGCCAGTTCTCCCGAGAGCTTCCTCAGGGGGCCTGTGTTGTCCCTAGTCTGTTTTTTGTTTGCTACGTACCTGTAGAATCCCTTCCTGTTATCCTTAACATCCCTGGCTAGGTTTAATTCTAACTGGGCCTTAGCCTTCCTAACCTGGTCCCTAGCTTCCCGGACAACACCCCTGTAGTCTTCCCAGGCCGCCTGTCCTTGCTTCCACTTTTTATAAGCCTCTTTTTTAATTTGAATTTTCCTCAGAAGCTCCTTATCCATCCAGGGAGGTCTCCTGGCCCTCCTGCTACACTTCCTTCTAGTTGGGATGTAACACTCCTGAGCTTGTAGCAGGTGATCATTATATACTTTCACAGCACCAAAGTGTAGCTATTTTAACCAACAGAACCATCTAGTCATGCATTCCTGACTACTTTTTTAATACTGAGTAGGTCAAAATTGGTCACAACTATTCACAAATATCTCATCAGTCCCTATACCCATTTCTGGTACCTCTCAGCCAATCCTTTTCCTATCCTTCATAAGTTTAATTCTTCCTTTTATCCCTAGATTGGTTTTTTGAAAAAAACTTTGAACATTCCATTGTTTTCTAAGCCAACAGAGTGATTTGTAGCAGTAGGACAAGGGCCAATGGGTTCAAACTTAAACAGGGAAAGTTCAGGTTAGGTATAAGGAGGAAGCTCTCTACTGTGAGGGTGATGAGGCACTGGCACAGGTTGCCTAAAGAAGTGGTGATGCTCCATCCCTGGCATGTTCAAGTCCAGGTTGGACAGAGCCTTGGGCAACGTGGTCTAGTGTGAGGCATCCCTGCCCATGGCAGGGGGGTTGGAACTGGATGATCTTAAGGTCCTTTCCAACCCAAATCAGTCTGTGATTCTACGATTTACAAGAAGTTTTCAGGGGAAGTGGGGAAGGGAAGGAAATCCAAAATTTTCAGTTGTACAAGTCAGCAAACAAACAGGATGAAACTGGATGAAGAGCAAGCAAAAGTTAGGGCCCAGGCAGCCCCAGCCATAGATTATATTGAGTCAATCCACTGCCAGGAAAACATTTTAATTAGTCAGCCAGAGCAAGGGCAGAGGAAACCACCCCCCAAAAATGCATCAGAGCAGACAGCAATACTTATCCCACAATAGCTCTCAGAGGAGAGGGGAGCTCTGAAAGAGCACAATTTCCAGTAGGGCCTCAGCAGGTTTTCAAAGACTTGTCACTCACTTTGTGCAACTCCTCTGTGCAACTCCTTAAGCCAGCAGCACAGTGGGTCAGAGAACTGTGATCCCCTCCTGCAGGTGCAATTTTACATCTAGAAAATTAACTCCAGATGCAGACCAGTACTTGTACATCTCTGTAATGCAAACCTGCCATTTTCCTGATGTTTGCTTGCTGAAATTCCCACCTGCAGTTCAACGGGGGGTTAAAAATGGGGGGAGCCCTCTCCTGAAAGTCTGTGCCAATCTATCTTTGTTCTGTCCCATTGTGGCATATATAGTGATACACTACTGCATGAAGAAATAAACATACGGCCTGACCTTATGCAGAGTATTTTTGGCATATAATTCATGTATGCCAATTATTTGTGGTAGATGAAAATATTTTTTCAATTATACATTAAATTTAAAGGGAAGAAAAACATCTAGAAAGGTCTTCTGCGTATTTGCAAATATAAAATTTTTAAAAAGTATGAAGGCTTGGGGACGTCGAACTGTTTTAATTCTTGATAAATCACATTTCCAATTACATTTTTTTCCCCTTGGTATGCACAACACTGGAATCTAAGGAAAGCTCAAGATACACAACTTTCATAGAGGTCACTGAATGTCACAGCTGGCTCTGAAACCATGCAGCAAGCCACAGAAATCCTCTATTTCTGTCTGGGATCATTTAAATTAGTTTACATCATTAGTAGACACATAACACATTCTGAGTCAACACCTGCCATGAGAAATGGGATCTAAGTGCAGCCACACACTGAGCCATTTCAGGTGTACACATTCTCCCAGGCTGGATTAACTCTAACTCAGCCAAAACCCAGACACAAGGTGCCACAAGTGACCTGATCCCAGCCCTGGGACACATCTCCAGGGAGTTTCCAAGGAAAGCTCCATGCTCACCCATGGGAGCTTGGACAATCATTTTCTCTAGCAGTCTCAACATTTCCATTTAATTTTTCACAAGATGAAGTGGTGAGAAAAATTCATAACTAGCACTCGCAACTGCAACAGTCTTTCATTTTACTTATGGAAGGCTTCCAAAAAGAGGTAAATTGCTATAAAAAAGGTCTTTATTTGCCACTGTGTGAAAAGGAATGGCTCATGGCAGCAACAACTCCCTGTAGTTTGTTAAGCTTAGAATCACAGAATCAACTGGGTTGAAAAAGACCTTTAAGATCATCAAGACCAAGCATTACCCCAGCAGTACCAAGGCCACCACTAAACCATATCACTAAAGGCCTCATCTACATGGTTTGTGAACACTTCCAGGGACATTCCATACTTCTAAGATTCACTGGCCGTATTCTCTGGTGCTTCAGTCCAGTTGTTTTGGAGAGCAGAGAGATGCTCCACAGGGAGCCACGAGCATCTGCTCTGCAAAGAAGGAAAGCTACAGTCTCAGTCACCAAATCTTCACATTTGCTATGTGCCAAGAATCACAGCAAGTGAGAAGAGCAGCTAAAGCATCTCCAACTCTACTACATTGTTCAGGCTGTGCTCTACTGCAGCTTCTCAGCTTGCACAGGCTCACACTGGTGGTCAGTAACACATCCAAACCCCAGTGCTCAGCCCTATCTTGCAGGGGCTGTGTGAAGCAACTGAGGCAGCAGGACAAAAGGACAAATGGAGAAGAGAATCAATTTCTTAGATTGAAAAGTCTAAAAAGGATGAAAAGGGCTAGCAAGCTAGAATAACACTCAGGCTATGAAAAGATATAATACAGAGAAACAGATCATGAGGTACCCACCTCATGATGGTGCTTCTTCTGCAGGCAAGCTCTGCTCCAAGTGTGGTAAGGAGGAAGACAGTTGGACAACCATTTCTGTCCATATCTCCTCCTGCCTGTTTAGATGCGCTTCTGTCACAGCACATCTCAGTCCAACTATGTCTGACTACCTTCCAGCTACAGAACAGTACACCTTTAGGGAAACAGATCCTGGAAATACACAAAGCAGGGAAGAGTTATTCTCCCCGATGCCAGCAGGTATCAGGCATACTGACAACCCGGGTTAAACACTGATTAGAGCAGTATCTTACAGAAGAGTACACTGGTTATTCTCATTATATATCAGGGACTTGGAAAAGCTGCAGCCCAGGCTTGGTGCACTGGGATCTTGGCAGGACTTTATGCATGCTTTCCACCAAAACACAGCCCAGCCAAAAAGAATGTGGAAGAAAGGAGGCATGTATTTGTATTATAGAGGCCTTTGAGCCCCACAACCATGCTTCAAGTAAGAGGTTTCTACTAACAATTACACCCTTCATTAACCGCACTGTTTTTTGTGGTCAAAAGGAAGCCATATCAGCAAATCTCCTGTTTCCTGGCTTAACTGTGTGCAGATCCAGCAGGTCCACAAGTAACAGCATACCACTTGGCATTTTACAACCAGCAGCAAGGGTTCTTCTAAAGCTGTCAAAAAACACTGTTAACTCAAACAGCTTCAAGAGCCAAGTAACTCTTCTTATTTGTCTAAATTGGTTAGAAATCCCCCAGTACACTGACAAAGAATCTATTTAAATGACAGCTTCAGGGCTGGCTGCAGCAGCGCTGTGATGCTAGAGAAAACCGAGAGAGAGGGAGCAGGAGGTGCTTGTGCTCCTCAGTAGATGCTCTCCCATGCGAACAGGTAAATTACTACTGGAGAGCTACAGCATATCACCCAAGGAGACCAGGGGGAGACCAAGGGTACTGCCAACGCGATCAGAGCATGTGGTGGCTGCACAAAGTCTTGTAAAGACCAGGTAATGTTTCCTCCATAAGCAAAAGAGAAGCCACAATCCTAACACAATCCATATTTATACACAGGAGACTAATGCTGCAGTCTCCCTGACCCTGACATGTAGATTGGTAATGGCTGTGGCTAAAGGGAAAGCTCTGCTGCTCCGAAGTGCAGCTACATTCTTTCCAAAGAGCATCCAGACAATTAAAAGCAAATTCCAAAAAATTCCTAGTCCTATTCCTGGTTAAAAAAAGAAAAGATCAACATACAAAGCCAATCTGACAGTAACAGAATCAAGATGGACCCCTGAACAGTCACAGTCAGTGACAGCAGAGCTCAGGCCCACACAGACAGAAGTAAATTAGCAACTCTCATCAATTACAGTAAGTTCTTCTTCAAACAGAGCAGACTTGCAAGCTTTTAAGGCTGTCAATTCAGAATAACAAGCCCTTGTCTTTAGATAAGGGGAGACAAAGTACTGTTAGAGCAAATCCAATGTTGGAAAGTTGGTTGATTATTTTTAATAGTCTGTAACTCTAAAATAAGAGAAGCATTTTAAGAAATACAATTTGCTTTAAGTGTAGCAATTTTCAAGCCAAATCAATTTCTCAAGCTGAAGTTCTAGAAATGTTGACTGGGGGCACCTTTAGCCTGAAGAACTACTGCTTGTGATATTATGCACATCTGATTTCAGTGACAGCAGTCACTCTGCTCATTCTCTCTCTCCACAAGACAGCCTGACCCTATTTTCTGTTCAAGTGCCCTTGCTGCTTTTGGAAAACACCTATTTTCTGGCAAGTTTTCCCTAGATATGCATTTAAATACACATTGGCAAATGTCTCATATCAAATCTGCTAACAAAGCAGCTTCCATTGAGTGGATTTCAACAGGATAACCTGTGAAATCCAGACCTGGCCTCACCCTCCCTCTCTGCCATGGCTCACCTCAGAACATTTCCTTGAAGGTCAGGGGTTTGCAGCCTCTGTCTATTGGCAGCTCACAGGTAACAATACAGCTCCACCGCAACTCACATGAAGTAAAAGCATATTTTTGGTGAAGACTTGTTTAATATCAAGTGCTTTCATATTTGATATGGCTTAAACCACGACAAAGAGAAAACAAGGTATCTCAGCAGGCGAAAAGTCTATCTGCTGTGACAGGGAGCTTCTCAGCAGTAGGTCAGTGAACATAATTGCCTTTTATTTGAAGTGAGTTTAATGAAAATACAAACCAACAATGTAGACAGCTGTCACTTAGGAATGGCAATGCCAGGCTGAAGAGGAAAACCAAACCTGAGCTTTTCCATCTGGAGCTCTGACACATCCCTCCTGCCCTGCCTGCCTCACCTCCTGCCATCACCCCACAGCCTGAGGAGCTGCTAGATGTTCAAACCCACAGCAATCTGCACGCTAGGGATGAGTACTCAATTACAAAACAGAATTTCATGTGATTTGAGACTGTGGATTAGAACATGATCTGTGTATTTTATTGTTTCTTTTTCCCTTTCATGTATTTTAGATATGAGTTCTCTATGCATGATGTGTAAACACAGTATAGTTTGCAAATTCCTTAAACAATTGTATAATTGTTTGTTTCCAACACTAAACATCATGCAGTCCAATAGAATTTGTTTCTTTCAGGAGCAGTTTATATGCTATTTTGAAAGAAAGGATTTCAACAGGAAACTAAATGAATCCTATCACTTCTACCTCTCAAAACTAAAGAAAGCTTTAAACTGGGCAGCCAGCAGAAGCACACTGCATATTCAGATGGAGATACTAGAAACAGCACGCAAATTCACATCCAAGAGCTGTTTCCCCCAGGTGTACAGACACAGCAGCCAGAACACAGCAGCTTTTCTCCCCTCCCCTTGGGGAGAACAATACGCAAGAACTCTTCAGAGATGATGCAGTGTGGCACATCATCCCTTCCAGTAAACTTCATGTTATCTGATATAACCTGACTGCTCTTGCTGAGGTGACTCACCCACACAGCACATGTGGGGCGGGGTGCTGTCAAAGGGGATGGACAGAGGAAAAGGTAGCTCAGCAGAACACCACATAATGCTTGGGGCTCTGAGCTACACATTCCTTCTGTTTCCAGAAGAAATGAGTGTGGCTAGTGCCAGATGAGCCTTTTTCCTCTCTCTTCAGCCCAGACATGAAACAAACTGATAACTTGCAGGATAAGAAGTCCCATGGGCTTCAAGGCAGCCTATAGGGATTGACCTCCCACAGCTCAGAGCACCATGTCCCTCAGCACAGCTGCACAGCAGTCCTGTCCTGGATCTGAAGAGAAATCCCAGCATCCCAGGAAGAACTCGCTGCCTCTCCAGGCTCCTAGGGAGTGACGAGACCAAACATCCAAACCTTTCTTAACTTAGAGCTGATGGTAGCCATCTTGCTGGGAATTCATCTCCTCTCCAATCTCTCTCCCCATCAGCCACAAATTATGGCATAAGCACATTTTAAACCTGTAGTTTTTTGCTTTTTTAAAGAATTTGGCATTTGATGAAATACTCTGCTATGTAAACATAAGAATTATCCCTGGCTGTTAAAAGTCAAGTCCCTTGTTTTGCTAAAGAAATACTCAAGCCAAGCACCCAGTCCCCAGACATGTCTGCAGGATGCTCAAATCGAAGTGATTAACCCCTTTGTCAGACTTCACTGCCTCCAAGATGAATCAGATGGATCTGCAAGCATTTCCTCAGATGTTCTAGTAATACTAATGGAGTGGGGTTCTGTGTCTGTCCTGGGATATGGGCAGGTTAATAAAAATATGCAGCCAGGAAAATAAAAATGTTTTTTGGCCTTAGAAAAGTCACACCACTTCTGTCTATGTTACTCACCTGCTACAGACAATAACCTATTTTACAAGCACCTTTTTAAGATGAGCTAGAAGCAAACACTGGCTGCAGTTCCCAGTCCAGCTCCCAGCATGGTCATTCTGAAATGTTGCAGAGAAAAGGGATTATTGAGGAAACATGAAAGTCCTCAGAAACTGAGCATAAAGACTCCAAATCCTTCCCCAAATACAAATCCTGCAAAGCATGTAGGAGAGAAATCCTGGATGCTCACTCTGGAGAAACAATTGCTGAAAACTGTGTAAACTGCATTTTTGATTGAGGGAACGCTTCAAAGCATATGACAGCAATGTCTTCAAGATAAACTCAAATGTAATCTAAACCTTAGATCTTGGCAGATAAAAGGAAAGGGGGACCCACACCCTCAGACAATATGAATCAGCACAGCTTCTGGGCAACAGTGTACAGTTTTAGGTATATGGCAGATTTTGACCCAATTTTGTGGTATGTGGCCAAGAGAAATGTGTGCACAACTGAAATTACAGAACTGTGCATGCAGTTATATCCTGAACTGGAAACAGCTCTCAGAAGCCGCAGGTGACATCCAGCCAGCCAGTGGCACTGCCCAACAGCTACATTCATCACCATCAGCCAATGCACAGAGCAATGGGCAGCTGTGCTTCTGCCTGTGCTAATAGCCAAGCAACACACAACTTACATCTGGACAACAGAATCACAGAATGGGTCGGGTTAGAAAGGACCTTCAGATCATCCAGTTCCAAACCCCTGCCATAGGCAGGGATGCCTCACACTAGACCATGTGTCCTGGGTTGAGCAGCAGCAGTCATTTTTCTCCTTCTTAGGAGCTAGTACAGTGCTGTGTTTTGATCTTTTGGCCTTGGAACAGTGGTGATAACGCCGATGTTTTCAGTTGCTGCTCGAATGTTTGGTCTGGCCAAGGATTTTCTGAGCCTCATGCTCTGCCAGGGAGGAGGGGAGGCCGGGAGGAAGCAGAGACAGGACACCTGACCCAAACTGACCAAAGAGGTATTCCATACCACAGCACATCATGCCCAGGATGTAACTTGGAGTGACCCGGAAGGGTTGGGACTGCAGGGTTGGACGAGGTATCGGTCGGTGCTCGGCTGGGGGGAGTGGGGCGAGTTATTGGTCGACTGGTGTTGAGGTGTTGTATTCTTTCCTCTTGTTATTTTCTTTATCATTATTATTATTGGTGGTAGCAGTAGTGATTTGTGTTATACCTTAGTTACTGGGCTGTTCTTATCTCAACCCGTGGGAGTTGCATTCTTTTTGATTCTCCTCTCCGTCCCTCCAGAAGCAGGGGGAGGGCAAGAAGGGGGGGAGTGAGCAAAAGAGGTTTGTGGTTGGGTTTAAACCACGACACCATGTCATAGAATCATAGAATAGTTAGGGTTGGAAAGGACCTCAAGATCATCCAGTTCCAACCCCCTGCCACCAAAGGCTCTGTCCAACCTGGCCTTGAACACTGCCAGGGATGGAGCATTCACCACTTCTTTGGGCAACCTGTGCCAGTGCTTCACCACCCTCACAGTAGAGTAGTTCTTCCTTAGATATAACCTGAACTTCCCCTGTTTCAGTTTAAACCCATTATCCTTCATCCTATTACTACAGTCGCTGATTGAAGAGTCCCTCTCAAGTTTCCCTATAGCCCCCCTTCAGATACTGGAAGGCTGCTATGAGGTCTCCACACAGCTTCTCTTCTCCAGGCTGAACAGCCCCAACTTTCTCAGCCTGTCTTCATACGGGAGGTGCTCCAGCCCCTGATCATCCTTGTGGCCTCCTCTGGACCTGCTCCAACAGTTCAATGTAACAGCTTAAAGGAACTGCTGATTAAAAGGGATTGGGAAAAGTTTGCTGTCTTTGAAGATCAGTTCTGCTTCTGGCGTCTGGCAAAACCAGATGACCTAAAGTGTTCCAGAAAGAAAATCCAGCAAAAGCTGCATTACCTTCAGTGAGAGCTCACCCTGGCCTTGAGAATTCAAAATCTGTCCCACAGTGTGTAAACAGCCTCTGTACCCTGCAGTGTAACAACATCATCTGGTACTGTAAAAGGCCTGCATTGTCTACCACCAATCATGATAGCTAGTCCAGATTTGGGGGCTACATTGCTCTCCTTAAGAGGTTGACATTAGAGAGATCATCCCCAAAGACAACAGGGCTGCACATCCTGCCATTGACAATCAGTGCAGGAAAAGAAATCATTCTGTTGCAGGTCTGCAGCAATCTGTTCACCAGCTTTGAATAAATGGCTCTGCTGAAAAAATTTCTCCATGTTAACAAGTTCTCTGCTCTTGACTTGGTGACTGTGAAACCTTCAGGGGCTTTGCTTATGCCATTTAAACCTGTGATATTCAACAAGTCTTAAATACACAAATAAATAAACCCAAAAGCTACATCCCAAGAGTGAGGCAGAACCAGGAAAACAGACTGAGCACTAAAGCGTACGGCCTATGATCACCCTTTGAGAAAGGATAGGAGTTTATGTCCTCTGGCACTGGACATTATACAGCCATTTCAAAAGAAGTGCAGACAAACTGACATTTTCACTTAGTTACATACAGGCTTGTTAAGGTGCAGGAGGCCAGTTCCAGCCCTTGGCCTGAGGAAACCCTACAGCTCCTCTGAAGGAACTGTACTGAGAATGGTTTTGTCCAAAGAGAAATCACAAGACATTCATTAGTTTCAGAGGAACTAAGACAGATATGAGGTAAGGGACGATACCTCCCTTTCACCTTCCCTTCTAGATAACATATCCTCTCTCACTAGGCTGAACATACACACAGTCACATATAGGTCTGAGAACATCTTTATAGTAACCTCAAACTGTCTGCACAAGTAGTTGACCTGCTTGAAGGCAGTAATTTTGAGACTTCTTCCATAAGATTAGTGTGCAGGAGGTGCAATTTCATATTCTGGCAATGTACCGTGATTAGTGCAAATGTCTCGTCTCTATGAGAACAGTGTAGACAAAAAAGAAGTTTGGCTCCCAAATCAGACTTCAGCTCAGCAGTAGTCAGATCATATAAGTCCCAAAAGGCTCCGCAGCCAAGAGTATGGAAATCTGGCTTTTGCATCTGCTCAGACTTCTAAATTAAAGAATGCTTGCAGATCAGCCATGGTAAAACTACACAAGGAGTGTTTTTTACCCAAATAGGAACAGTTACTCAAAGGGGGTAGGGGAGTTTAAAAATAAAAGAGAGAGACCTGAAGTCAAGACATGAGGAAACCATATTTCTGAAGTAACACATTTCTTATCATTCTAGGCAGCTAAGAGTAACTTCCAAGGAAGGCATTCTTCTCTCTCTGGTGACCACATGGAAATACCAGCAACAAAACTGCAATTGCTAAGAGGTGAATCTTGTGCTCAGCTTCCTATTAGCCATTTCTGCAAATATCAATTAAATCCCATTCTCATTTTGCAAAGGCTCATTTACTCTCCTGGCCAGCAAGCAGGGACCGGCAACCACACTGTACACCTGCTATTAGCATTACAATGAAATTCAAATATTTGGAGAATTTGGCAAGCCTATGCTACTACTAAAACTATGCTGGTAGTTGTAACTGTGTAGATGAACACTGTTCCTGCTTCCTAGAAAAATAGTGCTACATGAAAAACTATTGGTGGCCAGCAGCTGGCCTTTCAAGATCAGTACCCAAAACATGCACTCGGTGACGCTGGGTCAGCTGGCATGGGCGCCAAGACCGTTGTTATCCCACAGAAGCAGCAGGGACAAAGCCCAGGAATGGCCCCTCACAAGTTGCAGGCACTGACCTCCATGGGAAAGTGTTGCAAAGCACTATTTATTCAGGTGCAATAATATATCCTCGTGGGTTGTTCCACACTGATAAAACAAAGAGGATTCCAAAGAATGTGCTCCATGTGTGACTCCCCGTGCTCCACTGTAAGCACACCCTATTTGCTGTATCAAGTGACAGCCAGAAACAGAATTATTGGCGTTTGGGGATGCTGAGTGCAGAACTTGAGCAGCTTTTCAAAATGGAAAAGTTTTATGGTGCTGCTGAGTGTAACTGGGATGTGGGGAATAACACAGGGGCCCGATGGAGTTGGGCTTGTTTCTCCCTCAAGTACTTATTTCAGCTGTCCTAACCTTTTCATGTGAAAATAAACAGGACAAGCTGGTGATAAAAGGCAATTTATACACACTATACTTTTGTCTCTGTGAGGTAGCTGCACTATTAGAGCACAGGAAACTGTGTGCATCCAAGCACTCAGTGACCACAGCTTGTGTCATTAGTGACAAGGTTTTTTAGGATCAGAGAATTTCTGCTCAATATAAAACACCATGAGCATACACGGAGGTTGAATTCTAGTAGATACAGAAATGCATTTCTCATCATGAATAAGAGAAACCAGTGCAGAAACCTCAGCACCAGTAACACCCTACAGCTGAAAATCAGTCTGGTCATAAGCTTAAAGCATCATATGCACACACCCTTTCAGTCATCCTGAAGTCATGCTTAAAGCATCATATGCACACACCTACCTTTCAGTCATCCTTTATTCTTTTGTTTCTGACATGACCAAACAACAGCCCTTTCCAGCATTATTGGGTTATTTTAACCTCACCCTCAGGCTGAATAACATCCATGTTATTCAGGGTTTTAAAAAGAGAAGACCTTATGGGCCTGTGGCTTCTTGAGAACACAGTGGTTGTATCATAAAGAATATGGAAACTGAATCTGTATTGAGAATTTTCAGGGAAAATTATATTTAATCATCTTCTTTAGACAGTTTTTCTAGAAACAGACCAGAGATACAGGTACTGGATGTGGGTAAGCTGCTGCCCTGCACCAGTTCTATTTCAAGAGGATGGAGAGCGAGACGAGCTGAACTCAAGCCAGCTCCGGGTACCCTCACCATGCCCACCCAGGCACGTCTCTCTGGGGGCTTCCACTGTGATTTGCAGCCTTGGAAGCTGCCCATCTCTGGTTTCTTACACGTGTGGCGTTTCTGCTCTTTCTGCCTATGCCATATCTTCAGTGGACCCCTTGCACCAGACCTGTTGTGAAATCAAGCACAAGTTGCCAGTTCAGAAAAACAGTCCAAGCCACGTATGGAACAGAAGCTGTGTAACTCACAGAAAAAGCAGATAGGGACTGAATTAACAAGGTACATTAAAGGTAGACAGTAAAGGACCCCTACTCGGAGCATACCAGCATTTCTGCAACACCTGGATTCCTCTGCTTTCACAGCTATTCATCTAAAACTATTCAAGATTGATACCAACAGGAAATATTATCCCTGCTGTTTCCTGACCCTGGAGTTTGGGATGCCATCTGGCACTTTAGCACTTTTCTTAAGGATTCAGTTAACAATAACTTTAATATGCTGCTGGCAACACCTGACTGAGGTCACAGCTTTCCCACACAAACCAGGTGCTTCGGCAAATGGCATCTTAGGGTGCATTAGAAAGGGTGTGGTTAGTAGGTCAAGAGAGGTTCTCCTCCCCCTCTACTCAGCCTTGGTGAGGCCGCATCTGGAATATTGCATCCAGTTCTGGGCCCCTCTGTTCAAGAAGGACAGGGAATTGCTTGAAGGAGTCCAGCGCAGAACCACAAAGATGATTAAGGGAGTGGAGCATCTCCCTTATGAGGAGAGGCTGAGGGAGCTGGGTCTCTTTAGCTTGGAGGAGACTGAGGGGTGACCTCATCAATGTTTACAAATATGTAAAGGGTAGGTGTCAGGATGATGGACCTAGGTTTTCTTCAGTGATGTCCAGTGATAGGACAAGGGGCAATGGGTGTAAACTGGAACATAGGAAGTTCCACGTTAACATCAGGAAGAACTTCTTTACTGTAAGAGTGACAGAGCACTGGAACAGGTTGCCCAGGGGGGTTGTGGAGTCTCCTACACTGGAGATATTCAAGGCCCGCCTGGACAAGTTCCTGTGTGATGTACTGTAGGTTACCCTGCTCTTGCGGGGGGGTTGGACTAGATGATCTTTTGAGGTCCCTTCCAACCCTTGGGATTCTGTGATTCTGTCAACATCCTACTCTCCTGAATCTTTCTCTGAAGGACACTTGTCGGCCCCGCAACAGTGACATATACTTCTGTCCCAGTAGGCATTCTCAGACTTCCTCAATACTTGTCTCCTGCTTTTAACATCTCTATGTACAAGACCTACATAAGATTTTCAGGCCCAGTAAAGGTATCTATCTAAGATGAGCAGGAAAGACTCACTGTCAAGCTAAGACATACTTGCAGAGACACTCACTACTTACAGAGACAAAAAGGGGAACTTCATGTTTCATGCTCCATTTATCTTCTGGACATGCATACATGTCCTGACCTAGAAGTCACTTCAATCATTTCTTCAGTCCAACCACACAAAGTGCAAGAAATATCTAACTCTCAATATGAGTATCTGATTCTTTCCACTCTTGCTAAGAATAGGATGGAGAGATATCCTCAGGTGAAGAAAAGATTGGAACAGCATTTCTTACAAGTTAAAAGACATAGTTAAATTGGGAGTCTTTTTTGGTTCATTTAAAGGGTTAGAAACAGATACCTGTGACCCTCAAAAGTGTGAGGATCAAAGAAGGAACAACAGATGAACTATTTTCTGCCATCAACATCTCTTTCAGCAGAGGCAGAAATTCAGGCCAAAGGCATCCCAAGCTATGTTTGAGTCAAAGAAAACTTCTTAAAGACTACACATGAGTATTTACCCATTTCCAACTGTAATAAACACCAGTCAACTATCCTGCCATCCAAAAACAGAGAACAGGCTTGTACTTTATACCACATCTTCTCCAGGTGTGTGCCTCAAGTATGGTGCAAAAAGATCCAGCTGAGAGAGGCTTCTCCCTTTTGTTCTTTTGGGGAAAAGAGGTCATTCCACCTCTGACTTTCCTTTCAATATGTGAAAGCAAACTGGAAGCAAAAGAGGAGCTGGTCCTGTGCATCCTCCTCAACTAAGCTCAGTGACAAACTCAGCTCTAAGCAAGAAAGCAAGCACATCTCCTTGGAAAGCAGCAGGTAAGGGTGCTGTCCCTGTTTGGATAATGGATTAGTATTTTGGAACTGAACAAGTAGATCTGAGAAGAAAAATACAGAAGACATTTTCTCACACTTTATTGTCATTGTTTTACAGGTATTGTGGTTTTCAACACATGGGAAATACACAAAACAGAAACCTGCTCCTCAAGGCCATGGGGTCATTTGGCTTATTTGAGTTTAATTATAACAATGATGGGCAGCTGCAAGCACAGATCCACCAACCAGCTCCAGGGGATGTGGGAGGGAAGAACCAACACCACAACCCAAGATCTTTGGGACTAAGTGCTTTGGGCCAATGTCTGGTTTTCTAGAAACGCTACATAGTAACGCTAGTAAGTTATGCATACCTTCACTCTACAAGATATATACCCCAGGCAACCCAACTCACTTTTGCAGATTCCCCGTCTCCCCCCTACCTTCCCTGCCCTCCCTTTTTCTTTTACATAGGTTCCATTTCTTCATTTTTTTCCTTTCCAAACTCTGGACTGTACTGGGCAGCTTCTTATTTCTACATTCATTGCACTTAGTTGTGGAGAGCTGTATAAGGTTTTTGCACAGATGGGGCTGTCCCATCCTTAGATTTAAAAACAAATGTTTTCATAATATGTACTTATATTTTGGCAATAGTTTTTGAAGTTGTCTTATAAACAGTTTGTACATCCTAAGGCATCTTGGTAGACTGTATGAGCTGCTGTTAGAGCTCTCCCAGTCTCCTGTTGCTAGTGAGAGGGGTTTGCAGGCATCAACAGCCACACTCCCCCAAAAGCAGCCAGGAGTCCAGGAGCTTGCTTAGAACAGATTTTAAGGTAAGGTTAGAATACATTAAATAAAGGGAAAGCAGCATAGTTAGCTGCAGGAATTTTGAACACAGCTATTTCTTGAACAACATCCTGAACATACAGACCTGGAGTAAAATCAGGTTGCCATCCTGAAGAAAAAGTAAAAGAAACACTAGTATATATATAAAAAAAAACCTATGTAAAAATACTCATAAAAGACACTTTCCTGTTTGTCTGTGTGCATCTGCCTTTTGCCTCTCAGCAACAGATCTACTGCATTTCTGAGTGGAGTTCAGGCACATCCATCTGTCCTGATGAGAAAGAAAACTGGAGAGACATGGGACACAGCAGGGCATCTTGATGCTGGTTTTGAGACGGAGCTTGTAGGAAAGCTGTCAGATGAACTGGGTGTTCTTTTTCAAAGCTGAGAGGCCCCAGTACTGGGAACATATGTTGCCAGCTGGAAGCTTTTAAGAAAACTTAAGCCTTCTCCTGCCTCATCTTCTTGATGGCTGTCAGAAGAAAGGGCATTTGAAGGAAAGCCCAGGGGATCCCTCTGCTCATATCCAGTATCAGGAGTTTGTCAAGGAATCCATGTCTCTTCCATCAGAAAGTTTTCTAATCTCACTTACTCCACTGTTGGTCTAGATCAGGAACACTAATGTGGGTAAGTACCATGAGCATGGAGCTTGAGAGGGTAGCATTCTGTGACAAATGTTCCTGAGGTGTTCCTCAGGCACAAGGCTTGGAAAATTGTACCTGTGCTGTTCCTGCTGGAATCTACATTAAGCCACCAAATTCTTTTCTGTCCTTGTCCAAAACATTAAAACAAAAAAAAAAAAAAAAAAGCAGAGGTAACAGAACTCTGTGAGTTTCAAAATGCACTTACATTTTTACTAATTTCAATTTTCTAATAAAACAAGATACCTCTTGAAAACACAAATCACTGTTTTCCATGGCTTTTTTTTCATTGGGGAAGAAGAAAGAGAGGCTCAAACTCCACTTGTATAGTGGTCAAAAAAACCAAGAGTAACAAGACTGAAACACAACCCTTCCTTTCATTTAGACTAAATGGCCAACTGGATGAGAAATAAGTTCATCATCAAATCATCATTCAAACACAATGTGTATGCACACCTGAGAGAATTCATCACAATAAACTCTGCTAAAAAAGGCCCACAACAAAGCAGGCTTGGAAAGAGAAGAAACTGTGAACATCTCCCTGCATAAATCATCCTGGCACTTGGAAAAGCTGACTGGAGTTGTTTGATTTGCATCCAAGATTCAGACATTTTAATGATGCTGTTTGGTAAAAGTTTACCTGACCCACTACATAGGCATTTAGACTTTATTTCTTTCAACTCTAGTGTGTTTAGGAGGAAAATTTTGCAGATCAAGAGAGCAACAGGGCTGGCAGAATTTGAAGACTGGTTATTATAGCTTGATAGCACTATCTGCCTATGTGGAAAGTGCTTTCTCTACATCTGGATATATGAGCAGAAGTAAATCACAAAGCTAATATACCTTCCCATTGCTGGTTTGAATAAGCACAACTAACATTGAGCTGAACACATATTCTATCTTCATTAAGTTCATTGGCTTATGTATAAATTACCAATTACAGAAAATTAAAACCACTTGCATTGCCAGCTCCCAGCACATCATTCAGCTTTTGGGTCTTTCAGTAATCACACTGAGCACATTTGACAGGAATAAAACTAGAGATTCCACCCTACTAAAAGGAATTCCTTTTGCCCATGGAAATGACAGCTTCTGTGAAGTGGCTGATCTTCACTGAAAGGAAACAAAAAGGGCAAAGTACTCTCAGCAGAACAAACTTTGCTACTGTCCTTAGCCTTCTCCTTGAAATTTTAGCAGAAAGTCTGATTCCAAGGAACTGAAGAAAGATACAGCTTACATTTCAAGCTCACTGTTTCATACTTAACTGCTGGTAACAGACACATTCCTGGGATGCGATTAAAAACTGCCTCTTGGATAATATGGACCTAATCTCCTACGTTAAGGTGACCTGCTTAGTGGATGAGGGAAAGCCTGTGGATGTTGTCTAGCCACACTTTAGTAGAGCTTTTGACACCCTTTCCCACAGCACTGTCCTGGAATAACTGGCTGCTCACAGCTTGGAAGTGTGTACTAGACAAAAAACTGGCTGGATGGCCGAGGCCAAAGAGTGGTGCTGAACGAAGTTCAATCCAGTTGGCAGCTGGTCACAAGTGGTGTTTCCCAGGGCTCAGCATTGAGGCCAGTTTTGTTTAATGTCTCTAGCAATGATCTGGGTGAGGGGATTGAGGGCACCCTCAGTCAGTTTGCAGAGGACACCAAGCTGGGTGGGAGTGTTGATCTGCTGGAGGGCAGGAGGCTCTGCAGAGGGCTCTGGACAGGCTGGATCCATGGGCTTTGGCCAATGCTATGAGGTTCAACAAGGCAAAGCGTCAGGTCCTGCACCACAACCCCATGCAACACTGCAGGCTTGCAGTGGAACCTGCTCATGGAAAAGCACCTGGAATGCTAGCTGAAGGCAGCTGAGCGTGAGCTGACTGGTGGAGTTGGCAGTGATGGTAAAACAGTTGGACTCTATGATCTTAAAGGTCTTTTTCCAACATACATGATTTTATTAGTACATTAATTGGGAATTGAATGCTTCTCTTGCCTATCCTTATGCCAAAAAAGATACTCAGCACCAATTCTGAAAGAATGAGTTTCCAGTCCTGCCTGGATCCCAAACTCAGAAGGAAAGCTGAGAGACTGCAAAGTGATTAAGAGCCCAGACAGACAATGAAACAACCTCTAGAAGGTAAAAAGGAGATTGAACCAGAGACAGGGACAGTGCAATGAGGCAAGTGAAACTTGTACTTCCGTCAAAAACTGGTATCTGAATATGGTAGCTACTTAATTTAAAAAAACTGCAGAAAGGTATTCGCATCCTCACAACCACCAATCCGTAATTCATAATGCTGCATTCGTTATATTGAAGTAACTACTTCAGACAAAATACCAAGTTGGCTTCTTTTTCTAACTTATTGATATTGGCTACCACACAGAGCCTTCAGATCTTGTCAGATACATTTTACACCGAATTCCCAAAAGCATATTTTAAACATTTTATTCCAGTAACCCATTTCTTCAAGTCTATCTTGCATACCAGTACTCTAGCTCCAAGTTGATTGGCTTTGTATCATCACAGCAAGGCTACTGCTATCTCCTGGTGAAACCAATTTTCATACCACAGAGTAAAATCACAACTGTTTTCAACAAGTCTTTACATCTGTCTATGATTTTGCTAAATTCACTAACAGCTCAGTTAATACTATATTAACTGCTGTAGCTCTGCTGATTTTGTCAACTCAGACCAATTTTGAAAAGCAACCTTGCTCCTTTTAATGATTCCAAGCCCCACAGCAGTCTCCCAGATGAGCACTGAAGAGGGATCAGTGAAGTTTTGTGCAAGCATTAGGGTAGTTCTAGCTATTATGCTACACAGCAACATCAAAAGCATATCCCTAGAATGCCAAAATATTATGAAGTAGAAGGAAAAGAGAAGATGAGCAGAAACCCACAAGAAGCAAAGCACTCTACTAATTTTGAGAGGATAGCATTCATGTACTGTGTGCAGTTCTGGTGTCCTCAACATAAGAAGGACATGGAGTTGTTGGAGCAAGTTCAGAGAAGGCCACGAGGATGATGAGAGGCTGGAGCACTTCCCTTACTAAGACAGGCTGAGAAAGTTGGGGCTTTCAGCCTTGAGAAGAGAAGCTGTGTGGAGAACTCAGAGCAGCCTTACAGTACCTGAAGAGGCCTAAAAGGATGCTGGAGAGGGACTCTTCATCAGGGAATACAGTGATAGGACAAGGGGTAATGGGTTCAATCTGAAACAGGGGAAGTTCAGGTTAGATATAAGGAAGAAGTTCTTTACTGTGAGAGTGGTGAGGCAGTGGCACAGGTTGCCCAGAGAAGTGGTGAATGCTCCATCCCTGTTGGCGTTCAAGTCCAGGCTGAACAGAGCCTTGAGCAACATGGTCAAGTGTGAGGCATCCCTGCCCATGGCAGGGGGTTGGAACTCGATGATCTTAAGGTCCTTTCCAACCCAAACCATTCTGTGAGTCTATGAAGGGTACAAAAACCTCTTAAGGAGGTTGAAATTCATGAGCATGAAAAACCTCTTAACCTGTCATTAAGCCAAACCATAACACAGTCCACTCAGGCTCCACATGTAAAAACATTGTTCAGAACAGTCCTGGTGAAGTCTTCCCCCAGAATTTCTGTCAACGATCGATCTCCAGGTTGAACATTTTAATTCTCCCACTGCCCCAGGGAAGGATGGAATTGGGCAAACAAAAACAAACCATAAACTTGATTCAGAACAAACATGCCAATCTGCACAAGGCCTTACAGGCCACCAAGAAGCATTTTTATTGTGAAGTTTGCAACCTCTCCTGCTCCTCTGGCATCACATTATTATCACACCTTTAATACTCTGATGTCCAAGTTACCCCAAGTTCACCAGAGGTAATGGATCACTCAGTGCCATGTTACAGCACTGAAAGATCCAACTGCAATATAGGAAATATAACCCTGAATGTGTGGAAGTTGATCTTCTCCCCATTACCTCAGTGAACGTGGACTGGCTGCCCCTGCAAACCAAAAGCTATGTGCATTTAGTACCAATTCAGCCTCTCCCGGCAAAGTTTTCTCAAAGAAAATACTCTCAAAAGGGCTTCTGATTTCTGGAAGAAATGAAGATATTTTTTGAGCAAAACTGAAGTAAAAAAATCAAGCAATATAACAGATGGCTGTCTAAATACTTCAGTAAATAAAGATTAATCTAAAACTAGATTCCTTTCAGCCCCCAAGAAATGCAAGGCTATCATTTCAAACCTTGGTTTTGGCATCATTCACATATGGTTCAAATTAGCACCTGCATACCTCAGTTATTAAACAAAACCAGCTCTCTCTGCATGACCTGCAGAGTTCTTGTGTACAAAAACTTATTCAAGAGCATTATGTCTTCCCCTGTATCAGATGTGTGTGGTATGGCCTAACAAATGCAGTGCGGCATGACAACTGGCACTGATTTAATTCCCAAGCACTGGGCCACATTTCCCATCACATTGTTTTCAAGTGGACACTATGGGCTTAGTGGCTAATGGATGGAGCCCTGGAATTTTACCACAGATCCTTCAAATTTAACCTAAGTCTGACAAACTAAATTCAATCTCTAGGGAAAAATGCATCTGCCAAAACCACTGCTTGCAGCACACGGCTGAATGAAGAGGTATGCACCAGCAATTTTTATCTTGAGTTGTTGCCCATAAGTTGTCTGCTGTGCAAGGAGGATTTCAAATGAAAAGTTGCTGTTCTAGGTATTTTTCCAAAATTCTTGGGGATTTGGATGGTGGAAAACAAATTGGTTTATTGTTAAAGCACGTATCTTGGTGTTAAGGGGACCTTGTTTCTATTTCAGACTTTCCCAAGTGTACCATGTGAGCCAACACAAGCGCTTTAATACCAACCATAGGTCTCACCCTTAACCTAGCAGACACGAAAACACCAACTGCATCAACTGAGGATAAACTTGCCGATTTCTCACTGCTTTTGCATACAAACAACCCTTGGCTTAATAACATACAGCCATATTCACTCCCAACTGTCAGCAGCTTCAGGAACTTGGGAAGTTCTTCAGGTGATGCACCTGTCACCAGCAACTTGAGACTCCCACTACTGCCTCTGGGCACAGGTCAAGCCTTCTACAGTCCTTTAAATAGCAATCAAAAAATAACTGCTCCATAGGGAAACATACTTCAGTGAAAGCAGGCTTTACTGAAAGGTGGGGAGAATGTATCTGGGTATTTTTTTGTTCAATATAGCAGAAACTCTTGGGGCAATGATGTACAAGACCAAAACACAGTATATATTTAGACATTTAGTTGACCATTAAAGCATTCTTAGTTAGTCCTGTCCTGAAATAATTGTTCATTTTCATACATACATAGGCTACTGCCTGACAGATTTCCCTACAGACCAGCGCTATTTCTCGAAGAAAGACCTGTGAAAGTACATTCTCACATAGACACCTCCTTGTATTCTGTAGACCTGGCAGTGTCTGTTCCAAGCAGACATTACTGAGCAGATTAAAAGGAACCATGTCACAATGACTTACAGGAACCCAAATGACTATCTGCTGGCTCTGTCTCAAGCTGACACAAGCCAGACTCAGGCCCCAGTATACAGGTGTGAACTCACTTCCACTCAGATCTGAACTTCCTTCATGTCTCCATGCAGGCTTGAGTTGTCAAAACTGACCTAACATAAAAACTTTAGATCTAGTTCTCATGAGGCTGACATCCTGCTCTAAACCACTGTTTAAGAGCAAGTTCAAGCAGCTCAGGGCTTAATCCACAGGAGTGGAGTTCCTCAGCTTGATACTGAGATGCAGATCTGAATAACAATGTATTTTTTCCTAGTTACCTAGTTCAGGGCAAACAGCTCTGTAGAACATGCCTGCAAAGCTCCCTAGCAGTAATGGTTCTCAAAAGGTCAGTCAGCGCCAAACCAGAACATTAATTTGTTCCGCACTTGCCCAGAGTGCAGAAAACTTTCAAGTGCAAACACTAAGACATCCAAGATTAGATTAAGTGTCTCCCTTTTCATCTCAGCTGAACACTGGCCAGTAAATACTCTAAACGGTGTTGGGCAACTCTGAGCAGCTGCTCATTAGAGCAGAAAAGAGGAAATCATTAAAGACAGAAACTTCCCAGCCACTTGACTTCCACACCAAAATAGAAGAAGCAAGTGGACACATCCATGACCTGACCTGCATGCTCACAAGCACATGGACTAGCCTTGTAACATAAATGAGAATGTTTCTCCAATGTAATTTAGAGCTTTCCAGTCCTGTTCTCCAAGGCTCTCATGATTACAAACCCAGTAGCTGGAATTTATATCATTGTAATTTTGCTTTGCAAATATTGTCGGGTGCTTTTTACTCCTGATTTTCTCAACAGCTGCTTTTTGGAGTTCAAGTTTTTACTAATTAATTCAAACATTTAACAGAAAAATGCAAACCTCACTTGATACAATTATTATACTAAAACAAGGAAAAATTCTCATGGTCTGGAAGATGTTTTTGTGTTGGGTTTTTTTTTTCCCCCCTTTTTGTTCTCCTCTGCTCTTTAAGAACAGCACATGCAAAATGTTTGTGAAGCCAACACAGCTGCAGGGCCCACTCACCAGACCAGTGCTGTCTACTCAGTATCCTTTCTAAATTTTTATAGATACAACTTAGAAACACCATGAAATTTATTTCCTGCAATAATCCCCAAATATTTTCTCTAAATGTCAAGGTTCAGCAAAACTCTCCCAAGAATGTGGAGTCACTCATTTATATTGTGTTAACTTAAGTCTTTCCTATTCAGGTTCCTTTATTGTTCCCTCTTCGGGTCTTTATTTTGCCTGTCTCAGTCACGGGGGTCTGCAAGTCCTGGCTGGCACAAACATTTGGAACAATTTCTTCCTTGAGAGGGTGCTCAGGCATTGGAACAGGCTCGCCATAGAATGGTGGAGTCACCATCCCTGGAAGTGTTCACAAACCTTGTGGGTGAGGCCCTTAGTGACATGGTTTAGTGGAAGCCTTGGCAGTGCTGGGGTAATGGTAGAACTTAATGATCTTAAAAGTCTTTTCCAACCTGTTTGATTCTATATTTCTGTCTCCATGCACAGTTTACTGAGAACTTGCACTGGGCAAAGGGCACTACACATATGGGCTCAGAAGCTCTTCTTCTGAAATTCTCTCTTTCCTACCATAAATATCTGGGCAGATAACTTCAGAGCTCATTTTCCTCTTCTGTATTTGCTTCAGGCTGCTCCTATTCTCCATGTTTGCATTTTCATTTTCACCTCATGATGAACCTTTAGAAGCTATTATAAAGTAAATATTATTTTATGCTAATAAAATATAAGCTCTCCTGGTCTGCATACACAATCCATTCCAACACATTGATATCATTTCCTTACACAGCACTTCTAACAATTGTTCAGATTTCCTTCCGTAACAGCAATCCTCTTCACAGTGGCACAGGTACAAGCAATACATGTCTAGCCACACCAGGCTCTAGAAACTCCCATTTCCTCTGATGGTACTGGAAAGGTGACACAGATAACAACCTAGGATATATGGTTTCAGAAGCTGGAAGAAGCATTATAGTATTACTTTGGGATCCCAGATAAGCCTAGGCCAGGGTTAGGGGTCTGTTTAATAAAATAATGAAAGCCTCAATGTTTTTGTGTTACCTTCTCTTCACATTTGACCAAGATATTTGGATTTATTTCTCTAAAAAAAGCATACAGCTATCATTTGCACCAAAGTTTGAAGCCATACACCCTTGTGAAAAGAGGCCACTCCATCGGGGCAGTGCAGCACACTGCCTGCCTTTCCAAATTCCTTCTCGACTTAGGCCATCTGGGATGTTTGATGTGAAGGAGAAGGACAGTTTTCTACTGTGATTTACATTACCTGCTCATGCTTAAGGCCTGCAGTGAAAGGTGATTTGCCATTTCTGCCTGTTTTTCTATTTTTACCTGTTGTGGTTTAAACCCAGCCACACAGCTAATTCACTCACTCCCCCCCCCCCCCCCCCCCCCCCATTCTTTCCCTCCCTCTACTCCCGGAGGGGCGGAGAGGAGAATTGAAAAGAATGCAACTTCCACGGGCTGAAATAAGAACAGCCGAGTAACTAAGGTATAACACAAATCACTATTGCTACCACCAGTAACAATAATGATAAAGGAAATAACAAGGGAAGAGACTAAAACACCTCAACACCAGCCGACTGATAACTCGCCCCACCCCACCCAACCGAGCACCAACCCATACCTTGTCCAACCCTGCAGTGCCCTAGCCCTTCCGGGTAACTCTCTGTTATATCCTGGGCATGACGTGCTGTGGTATGGAATACCTCTTTGGCTAGTTTGGGTCAGGTGTCCTGTCTCTGCTTCCTCCCAGCCTCCCCTCCTCCCTGGCAGAGCATGAGCCTCAGAAAGTCCTTGGTCAGACTAAAACATTTATGTTATGAGTTCTGTTCCCAGGCCGAAAGTCAAAACACAGCACTGCACCAGCTACTAAGAAGGAGAAAAATGACTGCTACTGCTGAACCCAGAACAGTATCCACCCCTTATTCCATACCATTCACGTCATGCTCAAATCCCACATTTTCAATATGCCATCACTCTTATCTCAGCGCACTCTTAGTACATGGACCAGTCCCTATAAAGCTGCTGAGTCTATCTGGTCCATGATGTCAGGCTCCATCTCTTGTAACAGTCCCTCAGAGCAGGAGAGGCTGTGTGCAGTCTTCACACTCGTGAATAACCTGGTCAATAGCATCCATTGTTAAGTCCACTCTTCAATCATGAGTCTATCTCTATGTTGCATCTCTGCCCTGGTGGCCTGAAGTGTCATGGGCCCACCAGGCTCAAAATAATTCACCGGCCCCTTCAGCAGTTTCTGCAGCTTGTTGCTGGGGACTCCATACAGCTGCCTTCCATCTCCGACGCTTCCAAAGCACTGGAGGGGCCCAGTGGACTAGATACTCACTCATACTGTCCCACACACGGTGCCACTCATGGGTGTCCAGCCTTGGGGAAAATCTCCTGCTCCTCCTATATTGTCATCTAACCTTAGACAAGACCCAAACCGGACTCTGCTTAACTTCTGAGATCAGACAAAATGGTCGTGGGTAGAACACACTCTGTGTGTGTGCCAACATGCTGATCCCCATCACAATCAGCCGGCAGGTCCCAAGGGTACCCAAAGGCCATTCAAAACCTTCAGAACTCACAAATGATGCTGCTGTACTTGTCCCTGGGGCTGGTGCAGCTGCTGTGCTTGCCGGCTCTCCCACTACCAGCTTCTCTTTTTCTGAGTCCAGATCTTCCTCCTCTGCCTTGCTGGAAAGTGCTGCATTGTCTCCTGCATCCTCCTGGGGCTCTGGCTCATGGGGCTCGGCGGGCAGCTCCTGAGGGATGCTCTCGGTTGCCACGGGGCTGGGCTCGGCCGCGGGGCTGGGCTCCTCTGCCACCTCCTCCCGCTGCTCAGCAGCAGCCTCCTTCCCAGCCTCTGGACTCCTCCCGCCACCACTTGGTCCCTGTGGCTGCTCTCCTGGGCCTCTCTGGCTGCCACCGGCTCCCGGAGCCGCTCCCCATCGGCTCCCTGCAGCCTCACGAAGACGGAGGTGAGGACAAGGGCCAGGACAATGAAGAGCAGCGGGACGGCCAGGTACAAGCCCACAGCCACAGCCATCCCGCCCTGCTGCCGGAGCCTGCCCGTATTACAAGTCATTGCCATAAAGTACAGTGAAACAAGAACCTTAGCCCAAGCCCCACACTTGATAAACACTAACACAGCAAATACTGGCTCTAAGTAATATACTACATTCTGAAACTGTGAGATTATGAGAAACAACTTTGAGAGCCAATAAAGCAGCATTGTGACAAATGAGTATTAATCCCGTCAGATCTGTCGTTATCTCAAACCTTTGTGCCCCACGCTGGGTGCCATAAAGAACTGTTGTGGTTTAAACCCAGCCACACAGCTCGTTCACTCACTCCCCCTCTTCTTTCCCTTCCTCTAGTCCCGGAGGGGCGGAGAGGAGAATTGAAAAGAATGCAACTTCCATGGGTTGAGATAAGAACAGCCCAGTAACTAAGGTATAACACAAATCACTATTGCTACCACCAGTAACAATAATGATAAAGGAAATAACAAGGGAAGAGAATAAAACACCTCAACACCAGCCAACCGATAACTCGCCCCACCCCACCCAACTGAGCACCAACCCATACCTTGTCCAACCCTGCAATGCCCTAGCCCTTCCGGGTAACTCTCTGTTATATCCTGGGCATGACGTGCTGTGGTATGGAACACCTCTTTGGCTAGCTTGGGTCAGGTGTCCTGTCTCTGCTTCCTCCCGGCCTCCCCTCCCCCCTGACAGAGCATGAGGCTCAGAAAGTCCTTGGTCAGACTAAAACATTTGTGTTATCAGCTCTGTTCCCAGGCCGAAAGTCAAAACAAAGTGCTGCACCAGCTGCTAAGAAGAAGAAAAATGACTGCTACTGCTGAACCCAGGACATTACCCCATTCAGTTCCCATTTTAGACAACGGTTGCTATAAATTTACTCTCAAAATTTTAGTGTGACAGTAATGTCTATGCCTGTGCAGAGCACGCAGGGTCAAGGAATAAGCATAACCCAGTTCAAGGGGCACAGCTTGCTAGTCTTTGCTTAACACCTGAGTCAATACAAATCACTAAGACAATACCTACTATTCCCATTTATAACTGTGAAGTTTCAGCTGTGCTCAGAGCCAAAAGAAAGGGAATTGGCTGTTAGGATGAAAATGAGTGACCAAAGAAATAACAGATCTAATTTCATGTGTCAAGTAAAAGATAAAATCAGGTTTATTTTATCCCACGTTATTTTGACTCTAGCTTTCAACACTAATTTTTATTTTTTTTTTTTTTAGATTGACTGACTTCAAGGGCCAGCTGAAGAAAAAACAAACTTAAATCCTAAATAACTATTACAGTTCTTCACAGAAAGCAGAAGCTGCTTTGTTTGCAATACTGTCATTTCACTACTGATCACTAACAGTCCCTTCCCAACATTTACAATGTAATTCCTGTAGTTAAACAAAAAGTGACAGTTACCAGGAAGCACAGATGCATTTTGGAAATCCCTTCTGCACAAAGGCAAGGGGAGAGCCTCAGAGGGAGGCACCTGAAGGCCAGCACTGATGCTGAACATCAGTCCTCCGCCTGGAGAAAGTGCAGCACTCTGAATAGGTGAGGGTAACAGGCTGCACTGCTACTGCTCTTCATGTTCCCTAGTGTCATCTCCCTTCATCTTGTTCTCCATGGTAGACCTAGGGTAATTAACTGATGTGAGAGCAGAGTAAATCACAACTAGTTAGCAATTTAATTTGAACACAGGTGGTAGGGATAGTTACTGAGCGCTGAAACCATGGTGGAAGCATTTCCAAACTGACTAAATATCCCATCTAATCTCATCTAATAGATTTCATCTGTATGAAACATATCAAATCCTCTCTTTTTCCTTTTATTTCACAAATATTGCACAGGATGAAGGAATGCCAGGGCTGAACGCTCCAGTACAGATGTAGAACACATGTATTTGTATCAGTTTAAAGCAAGACCACCACCAGGTGTGCTCCCAGGGGATCTTTCCATACCTTCCAATTTTCCTGATCTGTCTCCTATTTATCTTTTGCATTTCTTCCCAGCTCAGCTTAAGAGGAATTGGGTCAAGGAAGGATCAACTCAGTTAATGGGCAACTAGTCCATTAAATCTTGCATCAGGATCATCATCATTGAATAGGAAAGGTCTCTACCCCAATACTTGGACGCTGAACAGAGTTACTTGAGCATAGAAAGAAGGATTCAAATAACTCAATTTTGAAAAGTCTTGAGATTGAATCCTTAAAAGACTTTACGTGATTTGTCCTTAAAAGCAAATCCATGACTATGCTGCTGGAAACACGACCACACAAAGTCTGGTTTACTTTTTCTCATTAATGGGAACAGATTGTTGGCTGCATTAAAATTAATAACCAGGTTAGTCTACTATTTAAATCTGTATTGATTATTATATTTGAATATTAAGACCACAGAAGAATTTCTGTCTCATAAATACTGTATATTTAGTAAAACCCTAGTCCAAAGGGGTTTTTATTTTTTAATTTTTATTTTAATTGCACACAAACTATTAAGTGTGGATAGAAACATCACTGAGATTACTGCACTTGCAATACCTGCCAGGTCAGACTCGATTCAGTGAAACGCACCTGGTGCAAGCTGAAATAGTAGGTGGGGTTTGCTATTTTGCTACTATGACATTTTTGGTTCCATTAATTCCAATCAGTTACACAAACTTCCTATCAATAAACTCCAGTCTCCAGCCACAGAAAGATGCAGTTGCAGGAGGCAGAGAGCCTGAGGGCTGTTACAAGCCTGATGGAAAGAACATAGTGCACTTCAATCACATTCCCTATAAAAATACCCCAAGTTAATGTCAGCGTAAGTCCTGTAACACTGTTTTTCATGCACTGAATTGTCTCCTCTTCCCTCTGGCTTTTCCAATCTCCTGCACTAAGTGAACCTCAATGCTACCCTGAACACTGTGAAGTATTCCTGCCCCCTCTTGTCACAGCCACTACTGTACAGCTACTGCCACACTATGTTGCTATTTCCAAAGGTAATTTTGCCTCCAATGATAGTCTGTCTGGTTTTACCTGAGAAACTTTGAGTGCCTGGCCTCCTAATCTTCCTTAGGGATGTTTCTCTTCCCCAGACATCCTGTTTTTCATACAGACATTCCTTCTTCAGTTTTCAAATTTCCTGCAGCCTTTTTGTCTGCTGCTCCTGTGTGCTTTCAATCAATGCACAGTTTCCAAGGAAGCAAAGATAAGACTTTCCTAGTTGCTGTTTATACTGCTGGTAATTCAGTTATCTTTTCTCCTTCTAATAGCAGGAACTCCTCAAACCTACACGATGCTGTTAGGAAACAGGTGTGCTACGTGGCACTGACTGTGGGGACAGAGATGATGGCAGAAGGGATTCAGCTCATATGTTAATGAGCATACCCAAACCTTGGCAGGCTCTGCGGGAAATAAACTTCAAAAAGAGCACAGACTTGCCAGCAAAAAGGGCCTGAAGACTGAGAGGTGGCTGCAGCCGCTCAAGCTATGGCAGAATAGAAAGTGAGAAGTGTGAGACTCCTGTGTAACAGAGACAAGTGTGGACCATGCATTCCCTTTTCTTTAGACATTTTTTACTAGAACTAGTATCATCAAGACCTCAAAGATCTGGCTATAGGCATTTTACTTGTACCAGTGCACATCCTTTTCATCTGCTTCTACTGTGTTGTACCCATTATGCCAATATGGGAAGACTTAACAACCTGTGGTACGTTTCCCTTTGCAGTGGGAAATACCCCATCTCTAGCTCATCAAAAGGGAGACACAGAATGAGGATGTGATGTTTCAAAAGCATCTGATTGCAACTCGGCTTGCCCAAAGAGGTAAGACAGGCTGTGCAAGAGGAACTCAGACAAGTAAATAGGAATCCCTTTACAGCGTCCTTCCCCTTTTGTGCCTCTCTTGGTATTCATCTCTCAATCTCTCCTCACGCCCACCCCTCTGTGCACAACAAAGGCTTCCTGCCTCCCCCTGTCTTTCACATGTGTAAGGTCCAGTGAATGTGCAATGCTACAACTTTTGCGTACAACCATACCCTTCAGGAATCACAAAATACACAGGCATTTTCCTAGACCATACGTTTCCTGTTGCTGTCTGTGCTAGTTTTTAGCTTTTTGTTTCTTTTTTTTTTCTTATTCTCTTTAAACCTTGTCTATTCTCTGCTCTCATGTTACTTTTTCAAAAACATAATTCGAAAAAATCCTTCTAAAAGTGTTGTCTGCTCAGAATCTGGCTATTTCTGCACAAGAACTTCATCGATAGAAGGGCAGCTCCCAGATGTGAAGGTGCTTGCATTCCTCCTCCCAGAAACCCTGGGTGTCTTCTAAGACACAGGAAAAGAGGGAGGGATGAAGAATCAGATGCTTAATTATGTGGTATTTGGTTTTAGGTAACCTGAAAGGTGAATCTGCACTGTTTTCAAAGCCACCCTACTTTATGAGATTTAAGCAAGTGCCCATCAACCTCCCCTCCTGCCTTCGAAGCTCGTATCAAGGGCAAATGGTTCGGCAGTGGACGTCTTCACATGAGGCTCAAACACAATAGTGCTGGGAATTGTTCCTAATTTCTCCCTTAAACTTGATCCTTCAGCTGCATCGCTGACCAAGGTATTATCTCTGCAGAGCAAGGTCTGCTCAGCACTGAATGTTCCGGGTCTACAAACCAGAGACAGACAGACATTGTGTTGCGCCTCAAGGAGATGGAGGGGCACTGACGACCATTGCTTCCCAAGCTTGAGGACAGAAAATACCTATCAGTTCCACTTGTTACCTATCACCAACTGCTGACAATGACTTTTTAACATTTCCACTTTGACTAGATGAAATAAAAAGCAGGGAAGAGTCCATTTCTGTTCTCCTGTCTACTGTGGTATTTCTATCTTGGGAGACTGTGGGACCACTTCCATTTATCATTATTTATGCAAGATGGTAGGGGTTTTCTACTCTTACGATTGCTCCTTTTTCGCATCTCCTCCTGTGGCACCACAACTGTACCAGTATCAAACCCTCACTTTTAACTCAGAAGAGCAGCTTCATCACAGAAGCAACACAGAAGAGAAGCCAAACTCCCTTACCAGAAAAGAAACAACCTGCATATCTTCAGATATTTTACTTTCCTGCTGCATATCTCACACAAACATAAAATCATTCTGACATCTACCTGCTCTTCTCCCTCAACTACAGACCAATCTGATTACTCCCAGCTGACTTCTGCTAACAATCAACCATCCCGCATGTCCCCATGTCCTCTCTACCCATACCACAACCCAGCCCAGTACATCCTTTCTCCTGCAACTGCCATTGCAGATGCACATGCCCACATATGAGCTCAGGAAGCTCAGGCAGGAGCCTGACCTCTTTTGCCCCTCCTGAAGAAGCAGGAGATGTAGCATAAAGCTACATCCTCTACCCTTATTACACACACTTCATTTAATCTGAATAGCCCTCACTAGATACATTCCCCTTTACTCCTCTGGGCAAGTTTGTGAGTTAGGCCAAAAGCTGAGCCTATGCTTCTGCAACTGATGAAAATACAATTTCCTATTTACTAAGGAAAGTATTAACATCACCTATATGAAAATCTTTGTTCACTGTTAACAATTAATTCCCTCCTTAGATTACTTAGCATTCAGGTTTTGAATAAGTTATTGTTCTAAGGAACATCAGAATTATTCCACAAGCAGAAACTTAATTACAGAGAAAGGAAATGCAGGAAGGAAAGAACTGATATGCCCGATTATATCTCCCCATATATTAAACTCAGAAGTCTATTATGTTGTTTATTTGTTATATCCTCAGCATTAATCTTCAGGAATAGCAAATTAGTCAGAGTAAATATCAATCAATGACACTGCCATAAAGAAACAACAAAGGGAGACAGACCTCATCTTTTCAAGTGAGGATAAGAAACAACTCAAGATACAGAATGATAAAATGTTTTGATTTCTTTCAAGACTAAACTTAAGACTATGGAATGGAAGACAGCCCATCATTCTGATGAAGCCAGCACATTTCTTTTACTCTGCAAACCTACCCCTAGGTCTTTTAGTTATAAGGTTTATTTTAAAAAAGTCTAAATCTTACCTTATTTTTTACGACCGTCTGCTACTAGCAAAACTTTATGCAATAGCTACTGGCTAAAAAGCAACAAGAGGTTAATTTTATTTTACCTAAACATGATGTGCACTCATAAAAACAAAGCAGACCTTCTGATGGTTGTTTATTATTGCTATTATCATCATTATCATCATCATTATTATGTAATACTAAGTTTGCAAACTATCACGCAAAGTGACCAGTGTTCTTCAAGGGCAGCTCTCCTGAGAAAACAACAAAGGATCATATAACAGTTTCTTCACATAAACTTTGCCTCTTTCATCCTGACACATTAACCAATTTAGCAAATCAAACAGTGTAAACGCATCCTGTGGCTCCGCTACTTGCATTTGAAATGAGAAAGACAGAAGATAACACAAGCACAGGTTAAGAACTTGTGGCTAATGTAAAGCAGCTGAATACAGTGCTACTCTCTGCTAGAAAGACTTGAAGAACCGTGGTTTACCCTAAAGTGATCTGGCATTTCACATGCTCTGCTTGAACTGCATGTGCCTCTGCAAGCCAACATGCTCTGCACCTTGTGCTGGAGACATTTGGACAGCGATTGAAACATCTCCTTCTGCTACACAGAACTGTTAGGTACTTAAGAGTCATCACTTGATTATCTCTTGCTGACAACAGCTATCTAAAACTCAGTCAATGACTTCAAGCAGTAGTGCAGTTCCATAGAACAGGCAACAGAAAAAGCTTAAGCATTTTCTTGAGCTTACTTTCGGCAGACAATCTGAAATTAGAACATCTATAAATTCATAGAAGGCACTCGGACTCATTTTCCTCTGCTTAGAGAACTCATTTCTGTGCAAACAGTGCATTTTAAGATAACTCTTAAATAACATAAAAACACAGACAAAAGCCAGCCGACCTAAGGCACGTCAGAACTAGTATGTCCTTATTCCTCCAAGTCACACTTCCAAATCCAGGCTGCCGATGTGGTGTTTAACTTTCTCGTAAGTGCTTCAAGAGAACCAGTCCTTGACTTACTCTGCAATCGCTGTATCTGCATCCAGTGCCCTATCATGAGCCAGTAACAGCACCCTTCTTCAGCCTGCTCAGACTGGAGATGCCTTAGGTTGTGCTGACTCAGCAAGCTTCCTGGCAAAGCAGCAGCACACATGACACATGCTCTTGGCTTCAGCAATTAAAAACACACTTAAATATTTTACTGTAACGGTGCTGAGGCACTGGAATGGGTTGCCCAGGGAAGCTGTGAATGCTCCGTCGCTGGCGGTGTTCAAGGTCAGGTTGGGCAGAGCCTTGGGTGACATGGTGTAGTGTGAGGTGTCCCTGCTCATGGCCGGGGGGTTGGAACTGGATGATCTTAACGTCCTTTCCAACCTTAACTATTCTATGATTCTATGATATTTACAATAGAGACAAAGAAGATTGAAGAAAAAGTAGGCAGGGAAAATGAGAGAGAGAGAGACTTCTAAACAATAGAAATCTCCAGAAAAAGTTCAGTTCAACCAGCCTTTTATCCTGTTTGTTCTTTCTAGCAACACCAATATTGAGTAAGTGTCTTAGGGTTAAAGCCAACAAATATTGACCACATCAAAGTCTGTGTATCCAAAGAAATCTCTGCACGACCAGAATTCCACTTGCTCTGTTACCAACCACAGTTCCCCTTTCAACTGCAACAGACAGAAGTGGGACAAAGACCATTTTTATCTCAATTTCCTTTTTCCCTTTTTTTTGCAATTAGTCTGAACAATTAATTCACATTACTGCAATTTAGCCAAGACATTCAGGAGCTAAACAAGATTTTCTATCAAAAACCAAAATCCCCTTCACTAACCTAATTACAGACATATTTATGAGCATTTTTCTGCACAAAACTGAAGTTATGGGTTAAAATCCTATCACCAATAAAACTCAAGTGTTTTGAGGCACTGAGGACAGATGGTATGCACAGAACTACTACAACTTGAACAATTCTTTGAAGGAAACGAGATGAGCTTTCAGCAAGAGAGGCAGCTTCTTGAAGTATACTGAAAAGCTACAGACATGACTGTGATATGAATTAAGACAGTGAAAAGGAATACGAAGTTATAGAGAGTGGAATAAATACATTCCTACTCGATAACTGAAGCAGCAATTATGAACTCAGGCTTTTGATTTACTTCAGAACTACTGGGTGTCTGTTTCTTTTTCATTTAGGAGAGTGTGTGCACAGTCTGGTTTGCTTTCCACATGCAACAACCACACTGCAGCTGATACTTCCATTCTAAGTAGAGATGGTACATATTCTTTCAGAAAACACCTTACAACAAACATATGTTTCCAGGAACTTCACAATGTGAAAATACATTGGCCAGGTCTGCAGGCCTAGTTAAACTTTTCTCCTGCACACCTGGTTTGTAAACCAACTTAAAAGCAATATAACATGTCTCTGTTAAACAGTGATATACTTGGATATCTGATAGGCAAGTCTATAGACACCTGTAAATTCAGATCAGGTTTCCCTGTTCTCCTTTCTGCCTTGGCAGCTCAGTCTTAATAGACTTGGTATAATAAGTAAGCATTTCAGAACAGGGCGAGTACTTCGGGTGCAACACTTTGAATCTCCTCAGCCACATGGGCTCAACCTGATCAGTGCCAGCAGTGCTGAGGGTTCCTTCCACTCCAGTCTTGGAGGGGGCTCAAGGAGACTAGGGTCAGGCAAGTGGCTTGCTCCATGCTGAACCTTGACCATCCTCCTAGCTGCAGCACAGCTGTGAACTGCTCCTGGTTGAGCATTAACTTTGTTCTAGGTGTTACCAACACAGCAGCTGTGGGTGCACCGGCCTGTCGAGGCATCTAGCACCACAGGGCTACCCCAGGACACCCCAGTGCAGGACCAGTGATGCCAAGGGGCGAATCAGGTGGAACTTGGTTGAATGAAATAATACAGAGGCCAATGCTCTCATTTCAATTTTCCTTTGTTGTGGTGCATTTCTTCTTGCAACACCTGAGGACTCTTGCTCAGTTCAATTTGCAGTCCCTGATGTAATGTGTTACCTGTTAGACTTCAATTTTTCTAATGCTTTTGAAGCTTCAATTTTTCTGTGTTTTGTTTTATTCCCTCTTATACACAAACTGTGGCCTCATATTCTGTGCCTTCTCAAGTCCTCAGGAACGGATCTCTGTCGGTGACCTAGGGAGTCAGTATAATACCAGTATCACCCAGAGACTACAGACACAAAAAGGTGACTGTTCCTAGTGGTGTTTTCTACAGGCTTTCCATTGCAACTGGAGGGTGGGAGATGAACTGATGCAACAGCTACAGACCAACAACCAGGACAGGTTCTGCTATGTGACCACACAAACCACATCCACACCCGGACCTGAAGCACATTTAGTTTAGTACTGCAAAGAGATGCAATTAATCATTCTTGCAAACCAAATCTGAAGGGGAATGAACCATTCCCATCTCATTATTATGCATATGAAGAAAGAATGGTTCACAAAGACTGTAAGAAATGCTACAGAAGTTGTCCCTGCTTATTGCAGAGGGTTGGACTAGATGACCATTAAGAGTCCCCTCTAATCCAAACTATCCTACGATTCTATAGACTTAGCTTCAGATTAAAAATAATTCCATTACTGAAAATAGATATCTTACTAGGCCAAACTATTAAACTTCAGCTCAAATGTTATTTATGCCTTAAACCATAGAGAGGAGGAGACCTGTTTTACCTTTGGTACTTTAGTGTATTTTAGGTTAACAAGCTGTTTGCTCTTGTACTGGTTTATTTGCCATTTGTGGGACACTTACATAGTTGTTAGGAGTATATACACCAATACATATGCTTCCAAGAATGTCAGTAAAGGCATATCTGACTCTCAAGTGTTTTTGTACACTGGAGTTCATGATCCTGAACTGAAAAAAGGTTGTTAGAACAAAATGCTGACTAAACATCATGAAAATAGACAGTAATAAAGCAATTAAGCATGAGAGAGCTATGTGTATTTAAGAAACAGTCTACAGTCTCCAGGAAAGCCAAGTAGGGTAGAGTTTCTCATAGGCTGGCAAGAGCCACTACACAAGCACTGCAGAAATACAGTGATTCCTAATGGACACATCTGAAGAGAAGTCTTCTGGCACTGCTGCAAAGTGCTTATGGCATGACGCAGAATTGATTTGCTCTGTCTCTTCACGAGAAAAATGCATCCCTTCCCCTTCCTTACAGGCTGCCTGTCAAAAGTCATCATGAGCAATTCGAACTGTGCAGTACCTAGTAAAAGCACTTCTGTTTGGGTTCTGCAATACCATTTTAAGTCCAAATCGATAGATATTTACAAGTGGTATTTGTTGATATTGCCACTAGCTTCCTTTAGAGGTTGATCTGTAAATGATTAAGTTTCTCGTAGTTCTGTCCCAGACAGATCATTGCACTATCCAGTTCTATGCTTTTGTATGCTTTTGCTGTTCACAGGGGAAACTGTTTCATATAATCACAGAATGGTTTGGGTTGGAAAGGAGCTTAAGATCATCTAGTTCCAACCCCCTGTCATGGGCAGGGATGCCTCACACTCGACCACGTTGCCCAAGGCTCCATGCATCCTGGACTTGAACACTGGCAGGGATGGAGCATTCACCACTTCTTTGGGTAATCTGTGCCAGTGTCTCACCACCCTCACAGTAAAGAACTTCTTCCTTAGATATAACCTGAACTTCCCCTGTTTCAGATTGAATCCATCACCCCTTGTCCAGGAACCACTTGTGAGATGCTTCCATCTAACGCACCATACAGCACTATTTATCTACAAGCCACACAAATTTTGCTTCTAAACACACATGGATCAAAATAAACTTCTAAAACACTCACAAATGCCTCTCTCATCCTTGCTGTTTCACTCATTTTGAGATATACACTTGGTACTCTCCCAAATTATTGAAGAGAAAGCATTTCATGTTCACACAACAGCATCCTGCCTGCTGGAGAGAATTTTCTGGACTGTCTGCCTTAATATAAGTTTTTAGTTTCAAAAAAACACTCACAGAACTCAGATTTCAGTAAACACGTAGCTACACTTTCCCTCCCTCATCAAGGAATGGTGCCACAGCCTCACCACAACTGGCTTTTGTACTCAGACTGGCTTTTGTCCCTGATCTCTTTAGTCGACTCAGGAGAGATCATCTACTGTATAACAGTGCCCTGATATTCCAAGCGAATTCTCCAGTAAGTACAGCATATTATTTATAATATCTTCTATTTCAACTGCATCAGTGTGATACCTGCATGAAATGGAATATCTCCCACATATTGCAGTGTCACCACATTCCAAGGTCCTGTGAGAAAACCAATGTGTGTTGTCTTTGACATTCACAGAGGATGTCAACTAATGCATGTAGTGGTTTCCTAGGTCTACAGTTGTTTCCTTGGTCTACAAGAAATTACCTGTAGGTGTACTTTACACGCATGCTTGTGTTATCTCTTCCTCTACAATTCAAGAAGTGTGTATCACAGTGAAGCATATGCTATATTGACTAGTTTGGAATGGTTTGAATGAGGAGGTCACTGGCTTCTTGGCAATAATCTGACCATCTGATGACTTGATTCAGTGTCACAGGCTCAGTGAACAATCACAGTGAATCACTGTTGAAAAGTAACAATTTCCCCTCATAACAAACCCTGTTCTCAGTGATGGCCAACAGTCCACTAGCATGTGCAAAGTGCAGCTATAAACTTGTTCACATTAACAGACAAGGTGGCCAAGAATGACACTCAAAGCATAAGGAGGGAAATATTGAGGAATATTGCATGTAACATACAGAACCTTCTTAAAGCCATTCAGTTCTCATTCTAGCTGTTACTTTCAGTCATGCTGTAAATGTCTTTTCTTACAGCTGGTTGTCACTGAGTCTCACTTATCAGACCATTAGTTAATTTGAACAAATTAAATGATCTGCTGACAGAATAGCTGTTTATTTCATTAATTTCCACTAAAAGCTTTAATGCACCAGCTCTTTCCACCTTTCTCCATTGCTTTCCTTAGAGGTAATAATTTATATTGTGAAGTCATTGTGTTTGGTAACATTAGGCAGCCGGCTGGCTGGGGTTTGTTTTCTATAACTTGGAAAAGAAAAATACTACTATTGTAAAGGTTCAAGAGCTGAAATTACTAATACATACATGTGGGCATAATGATTTTTAAACGCCAGTGACCAAAAACAAAAAAAGAAATTGGTTTTGACAATACCACTATTCTTTCATCAGTACCATCACATTTCATGGAGCTTACCCAGGTATCTTTTTACCAACAAATGATTATTTGTTTTAAACCCATACAACCTGAATGCGATATCTAAGTACAAACACTGAAAGGCTCTTAAGATGTGCACACTATTTAAGAAACTTCCAGTTAAAGCACATGTTATGCCTTATTTACTGAGACCTGACAATTTGTTTCAAAAGGCATTCACAAAGGTTCATTTTGTGCATGTCCAGGAGCAATAAAGAAGTATCTCTGGGGTTACACGTGGTGTAACTGGTATGTAAGCAGTTTTAATTTCTGTAATACCCACTGAGCTTAGGTTTTCACCTGAAAAAAAAGCTACTCATGAGAATATGAAGCAAACTAAAGACCAGATTCAGTTTTCAGTTCAATGCAGGTGGAACCCAGCTGACAGCAGCAGAGATATACAGAGATCAATAGGGAACTCCAGGTCCTTAGTCATACTGAAGAATTATTTTCCCCATGAAGTAGTGCGGTCCTAAGGAACACTATGTCACTGAAATAATATTATTCATGTATTCTATCACATGTACTTAGCTCTCTGAACTTCTGCTTCACTTTGGCTAAATCACAGAAAAGGGTGAAGAAAAAAAAAGATGCTCTGTATTTCTCCTCTTTTTCAACATGCTTTTTTTCTACATGGAGTAGCAGTTTTGCAGCCTTCCAATGGAAAATACACACTAGATCTAATCATGCCATTTTTAGACATTTAAAATAATCTACAATCCACACATTACAATCAAACTAGAATGACTTTTTTGCATGATACTGAACCCATTACTTAGAGAGAAGGAATCCTGGAGGGTAAGAAATTGAGAATTATATTAACTGGTCCTTTTTAGGATCCATTTCTCCAGAACATATATGATAATCACAAATTAAAATCATGCTGAATTTCAGAGCTGCATTAGTGTGCTGTGTAACATTTGAAGTAGCATTTTTTGCTTGCTTTTTGATCCTCTTTCTGCTGCCAGTGCTTCATGATCCTACAAGTGAAAGAACAGAAATAAAACTACAACATAAATGTACAGCCAGGTCACTTGTTGAGGTTCAGAGGACTCAGGATCCGACAGCCCTATTTCCAAGCATTCAAAGTGCTTTTCTACTGCATCATACCTGCAGCCAAACATGCATCAGCATACAGTACACCAGCAGTAGAAGACTATCCTGCCTGTGGTTTCTGGAGATAAAATATGAACAAAAAAGGTTCCACTTGTCATCTGCACAACAGATCTCAAGGAGTAACATGATTTCCACACATCCCTACCTCCTTTTCATTGGGAAGAATTGCATACTAAGCCTTCAAGAGATGAAATATAAAGATTACCTCCACATCCAGGAAACACAGTTCAATTTCTTTCATACAACCCTCTTTCCAATGACATGGAATTTGCTATCTATTTTGTATTTCAAGGGCAGCAGTGATTTCTTTGAAACTAAGTTATGATTACCTGCATGACTCGTGCAATTTCCACAGCCATTTATTAAACAAAAAAGGGTTCAGTTAAAAGAGGAATAAACATTTCTGTAATACCTTCTCTTTCTTGAGAGAGATCCCTTCATAGATGTTGGGAAACAGTAAACAAACAAAAAAAGATCGTGTCAGCACAGTATTGTTGGTCATACATGACACAGCCTTATGCTCCAACATGTTTTCAACACTGGAAACAGGTATATTACAAAGCGGTTAATTCCTCAGTTTTTCTGAGTCAGCTGTAGTGGTTGTTTTGAATGGCTCTAAAGGAGCAAGCTGTAACTGGTGCTTCTGTACAGCTTCAATAATATACACCCATCCAACCAGCTGCTTTCACAGCAAATGCTCAGTGCAGAAAAAATAAGTCGGTTCCATTCTGCTATGCATTGATTTCATCTGATATCCAAGTTGTAGCTCTCACATGACTGAGAACAAGAACTTCGGGGGGGGTTGTTCTTTCCTCTCCCCACCCCCAATCAGTGGAACAGGGGGAGGAAGGATGAAACCTTTGCTTAACTCATATCCCTAATTTCCACCGACAGATTCCACCCAATTATTTCAATTACCTTAACACTTTAGATGCTGGCACTGATGCCTGAGAAAACACAACTATCTTGTTCCAATGACCATGAAATACGAATTCAAGTTTATAGGGTACATATGTCTTAAGATACAGTAGGCAGCTATAGTCTTTCTCTCTGCCGCATCACCCCAAGCCTCTCCCAAAAGATAAGCCTCCATTCTCACAGTGACTGAGAGAGTTGCTCTGAGACACAAAAAGGAGTTCCCAAATATTGCATAATTTCCTAAGGCTTTTGTAAACACAAACTATGATAGCCACAGAGCCCTTTATCACCTTGAATAAACAGGGAATATTTAATGCATACCAACGTAGAGGTGAGGGCTAGAGAGGGTAAACATACACCTGTGTAAAGAAGTTGAGATCTGTCTGCCTGCCAACTTCACCTCATGGCAAGACCTGCACTGGATTTTAGATGAATTCTCATTATGAGAACATGGGAAATTCACCAGTACTTGCAAAATGCACCAGCAGCCCACTGTTACCCAACCCTGTAGCCCTTGCTCATATTTCATAACTATCTTCACCCTACATACATCTTATTTCTCATACAAGCTTTTCTGGATCAAGTTTTTGACTGAAACTGGTTAATAATCAAATATATGCAATGCTTCATCATGACAGGCTCATTTTAGCGAATTAACCTCCCAGAACAACTTGACAAAGGGATGACCTGCACATGCTGATATGAAATGGAGAGGAAATAGGAACAGCACCTGATCAAGCCACACAGAGTGACCAAGCACTATGAGAGATTTGGGTGTTTTTTTCCAGCACAGTAAAGTACAGTTTTTCAGACTGGATGGTTTTTAATCCTCCTCCTCCCACTATGTGACAAAAAGAAGACACATTTCACCCTGCTTTTTGGTGGCTTTTTTTGTTTTGGTTTTGTTGGGTTAGGTTTTTTCTGGTTTTTATTTGATTGGCTTGGCTCTTGTTTTGTGGGGGGTTTTGGTGGGATGGGTTTTGAACACATAGGATAGACAGGCTGGTCTTAAAGCCTGAGTGCAACCCCCAGAACTGTACAGAATTATCTCTAGCCCTAGAAACAACATTAGTAATATTACAGATGGCACTGTCACCATAAAAAAAATTTAAACATGGTTTCATAAAGTAATACCTTCTCTCTCTTGGTTCATTAGAGGAACTCTCTATCTGGAATGCAAGCGATAGAACAAGGGGTGATGGATTTAAACTTAAACAGGGGAAGTTCAGGTTAGATCTAAGGAAGAAGTTCTTTACCATGAGGGTGGTGAGGCAATGGCACAGGTTGCCCAAAGAAGTGGTAAACACTCCATCCCTGGCAGTGTTCAAGGTCAGGTTGGACAGAGTCTTGGGCAACATGGTCTAGTGTGAAGCGTCCCCACCTATGGTAGAGGGTTAGAACTGGATGATCTTAAGGTCCTTTCCAACCCAAAACATTTCTGTGATTCTATGATTAGGTACAAAACCAAAAACGTCTTTTGTGTGCATTTATGAGTGCAGCCAACAGGTTTTATGCTCTGAATCACTATTTGAAATGCATTCCTACATTGAAGTGCATTAAGAAAACATTATGGGGTCTCCTGCAGGAGCATCAGAGCTGAGGCTGAAATTGCACACTTGATATACTTCATTATATCTAGCTATCCGGTGAACAGCTTGTAATAATACACACTGTTCCAAAATCTTTTATACATAACCAGAGGCTGTTTTGGGGGCCTAGAAATTGTATCACTGCAGGAGGCCTGCAAACTTGGGAACTGAGACCAGCTGTCTTCATTTTGATAGGATGCTTACTATTTAATTTTTCTTTTCACTTTAAAGGCTAGCACGTAATTTATCCACCTGCATTTTTTAGGGCCCCACATGTAACTTGCCAGACCTTTTGAATCCAAGCTCTGCTTAGCACAGCTGTGGTGCTCCCGCCTGCTTGCTTCCATGTCCTCTGTGACCACAGTATAAAGATAGATACACAGCAGAAGAGCAGAGAGAGGAACCTAAATAGATCCAACATATGAAGACTTGCCTCAGAGCATCAGAAAAAGGAAACAAACAAACAAAAATACCCCAAAGCCTCTTTTGTTTAGTAAACCCAGGGAGGTCGGGGAGTAAGAGGGGGAGAGAAGGATCATTTTAAGCATAAAAACCTATTCTACCTTTTTCTGTCTGTGCTTCTCACAGCCGTTTCACCCAAGAAGAGCAATCTCTAGCAGGAGATTCTAGATTGCATTGGATGCAGCTTCAGATTCTCCATGAATGCTACTGCACTGTGTCCACAGGACTGAAAAGCCTATTACTTGAAATCAACTCTGTCCAGCACCCTCTCCCTTGCCCACTGTGGCAACAGAAAAGCATGTTGTATTTCCCACACCATATCCACGCAGCACCCAATCAGGACAGTGAGGGGACTGAAATCAATCTGTAGGGAGGCCTCAGCCAGTGCAAAGTGCTGGGCTCAGCCCTGCTGTCTTTAAGGAAAGCCAGAAATATCTGTTAGTATAAACTGACAGCCCTTTTTGGCACCAAACACATTCTGCACAACCCAGAAGTGCCCCCATCTGTAATATGGAGAAATTACATTTCCTCTATAGAATGGTCTGAAAACTACAGCCAGATATGGAACAAGAGTAAGGTGCTATGATTAGCAATTGCCCTTTTGGGGTTTTTAACTCTTATGGTAAGTATGTGGAGTAAGTCACAGAGTGTCTCCATTTTCAACGCTAAACCATCACAGCGTTGTTCTGCCTCATTTAATTTCTGCCCTATATTTTACCTTTTGTGCCCTGTTCCTCCCGTAGAATTCCCTAACTGGCCTGAGAAGCACAGATCTTAGGCTGTCTGGCAGCTGAAACCACAAGGTGTTTGAAGCTTCAGGAGGAAGCTTGCTCACGTAACTTGTTGAACCACACTTTAGACAGTGTTTCCTCTGCAAATTCTAGAGATGAATTAGCTAGCTATAAAAGAATAAATATTGATCCTAGAATTATAGGAGGAGGGAATTACGCTTTCACTTTATTAGGGGAGCTGAAGGAAAGTAAAAAAATCATGACTCTATGCCTGATCAACTTTCTAAGCAAGCAGAACTAGGAAATAAGATCACAATCACTTTTGACTTCCAGAGTGCCCAGAGATGCCTCTGCAGTCACTTTGATTATTTTTCTTCAACATGAGAGGCACCCTGACAGTCAGAAACCCAGGCTCCTGCTAGCCCATAAGGAAGACAAGAAACAGCACTATTCGATCTAAACAGAACAGTCAGACCAGGATGACCATTCTGGGCTCATTTTCAGTTGTGTTATGAAGTTTAAATGGAAGCAGATTGAACTTAAATCAAGAAACTCAAAACTTCCCTCCGTGTACAAGTCAGCACAAACTCTTCTTTGTGCAAAACTAAAGCTATTCGAAAGCCGAGGATATAGGATCATCCTCCTTCTGAATAGCAGGACATTGATCTGGCCATATCTACAATTGAAACTTCAGCAACCCTGTCCCCCAAAGCATGCCTACATGAATGCAGGAGGGTGATAGACCAAGCAGGAGGGATTCCCAAGGGTCCTCTGCCAGTATTATACCGGTCAAGCATAGCACAAGGACAGCTTTGCCAGCAGGTACAAGCTGCAAGAGTCACGAGGTACATGGCCACCTTCATAACCACTCTTCACAGTTCATCACTACTGCAGATGTACAGTATAACAGTAGTTATTCAAAAGGTAACTTCTCCTAACACACACTTTCAGTTATACATATGGAGTAATCTAAAGTGCTGATTTTGTATCTCCAGAATTATGGCCAAAGTCATCTTTACATACAAGTATCAGATGCTCACAGTGTACTAATCTAAACTTACACAGATTTAATACGCTATTTTATAGTCAGCAACTAATCCAATGAACCACTACATATTCTGACTGCTTGGTGGGGTAGGATCAATAGCATTTCTGTATCCTTAAGTACAAAGCATGAAAAGAAAAACCAATTTTGCTCCACAAAAACTGGCAAAAATAAAAAAGTAAAAATCACAAGACAAGCTACTATACACTAAAAAGTACTTCTTAGCCTCTGAACATAGTGCCCTAGAACTCAAATAGCCATGAACAACAGAAAACATGCATCAGATAAACAAAGCACTGAATATTGGAAAAACACTTTCAACAAAGATGTGACTCCTTAAAAGGGTCTCTTAGCCTAATCTAAAGTTGTTCTCCATCTGCAGGGGTCACTGTACTCACTCAAGCATACTCTGCACACATCAGAAGGAAGAGGAGGCTTCCCAAATCCCTCACTAAAGTGGCTTCACTGGAACTTGTCTCCCTTTACTCTCAAGCAGCCACAAAAGCTGAAGAATTCCCTTTGCTAAGTTTTTAAATCTAGATACGCACGGTAATGTCCTTAAAATGAGTGAAAAGCCTGCATCTGAGCTTCACAACTCTGCTGTGGAGCTGTCAGGCTCTGGCCACTGGACCAGCTGTTATCCAGAAGTACACTGGTTCAAAGCTGTTTCAGATGTGCATCTGCTGCACTGTGAAAATAAACAATGAAAGACTAACATCTGGATTAAGACACCTCAGTTAATTAGATGGAAAAGATGTTAAGAAACAGAGTATCAAATTTTCCCTTTTCTGTCCAGTTAAGAACTAGTTTCCCAAAGTCTTCCTTTCTCTGGCTAAGGTTAACGCTAAACCAACAGTAAATCCATGCTTAACAAATATGCTAGTCAACTTCACTTGAAGTCTGTGGCTCCTATTTTGAACCAGAAGGAGGGTGTGGATGATGTGTTTTTATCCACTTAAATCTTATGTTGCAACAAGAAACTTAACCTTTTCTTAAAATCCTTCTCCATCCTTCGACTACCAACAAAATAATCATTGACCCACTTTCGCAACACTAAGATGTATGAAATCTGGGGGTTTGTAGAAGTCATTACTTCTGCATTAGAACACACTGAGCCATTCCTGAAATCAAGCTGTGCAGGTCATGGAGCACTAAAACACAGAGCTAATGTATCACAGGGGCATCATGGGTATAAGGCAGCAGCTTTCCACAATCCTTCACGCAGTTCCAAAGGGTACTATTGTGCTTTACTTGCTGTGCTGATGACTTGGCATCTATTTCAGCAAGTCTCATTTCATCATCAAACGTAGCTCATTAGTAACTGACCTGGCTCAGACTGCCCACAGGGAACTGCAAGCTTCTGCACACATTTATTTGCATTGAACTGGTTCAAAACAAATCATAGAATCATAGAATAGTTAGGGTTGGAAAGGACCTCAAGATCATCTAGTTCCAACCCCCCTGCAATGGGCAGGGACACCTCACACTAAACCATCCCACACAAGGCTTCATCCAACCTGGCCTTGAACACCGCCAGAGATGGAGCACTCATAACCTCCCTGGGCGACACAGCTTGGTGTCATCGGCAAACTTGCTGAGGGCGCACTCAATCCCACTGTCCATGTCAGCGACGAAGATGTTAAACAAGACCGGTCCTAACACCAATCCCTGAGGGACACCACTCGTTACCGGTCTCCAGCCGGACATCGAGCCATTGACCACAACTCTTTGTGTACGGCCATCCAGACAGTTCTTTATCCACCAAGTGGTCCATCCATCAAATTGATGTCTCTCCAATTTAGAGAGAAGGATGTTGTGTGGGACAGTGTCAAAACACTGCACAAGTCCAGGTAGATGACATCAACTGCTTTACCCTTATCCATCAATTCTGTAGCCCCATAATAGAAGACCACCAAGTTGGTCAGGCAGGATTTCCCCTCAGTGAAGCCATGCTGGCTGTCACCAAGCACCTTGCTGTTTTTCATGTGCCTTAGCATGCCATCCAGGAGAAAGTGCTCCAAGATTTTACCAGGCACAGAGGTGAGACTGACTGGTCTGTAATTCCCCAGCTCTTCCATTTTCCCCTTCTTGAAAATGGGGGTTATATTTCCCTTTTTCCAGTCGTCGGGATCTTCACCTGACTGCCATGATTTTTCAAATATGATGGCCAGTGGCTTAGCAACTTCATTTGCCAGCTCCTTCAGGACCCGCGGATGGATTCCATCAGGTCCCACGGACTTGTGCGCGTTCAGATTTTGAAGATGGTCTCGAACCAGATCCTCTCCTACAGTGGGCCCAAGGTCCCGCGACTCCAACAGTCTTCATTCTCACAGTCCCTGTGTCTACCTTCTAAGAACTGGGTAGTGCAGTCAGAGCCTTTGCCAGTGAAGACCGAGGCAAAGAAGTCATTCAGAACCTCAGCCTTCTCCAAATCCTGTGTAGCCAGTTCTCCCGAAAGCTTCCTCAGGGGGCCTATTTTGTCCCTAGTCTGTTTTTTGTTTGCTACGTACCTGTAGAATCCCTTCCTATTATCCTTAACATCCCTGGCTAGGTTTAATTCTAACTGGGCCTTAGCCTTCCTAACCTGGTCAGTTTAACTTTAATAAATCGTACATAAAAAATTGCAAGCTTCTGGAAATGTAAGTATGCACAAAATTGGTTTAAAAAAATAAAAAGTTCCAGTTATACATGGTTCTCCTGGGAATAAAGTCATGTGTTCACTAGGAAGATGCAGAACTTAAGGGAACGTTGTACAAGCAGTATTTGTTACTCGCCAGTCTTTAAGAAAGAAAGGAGGTTCTCAGCCTGCACATCCTCTGCACTCTTGTTTACCATCACAGCAGAAGGCTGAGCAGAAAAGATCAAGGCATTCCATGCTGCACAAGTTCACCCAACAGAAACAAGCTGAAAGTGTTGGGGTATAACTAGTTAGCAATTCATGACAGCCACGGTAATGTTTGCTCCTGCTTTCTGCCAGGCAAGATGAGTGACCTCTCTGAGCAGGGAAGAGTGAAGAATTCTCTAGCACCCACTGAACACTACTCCTAGCTCATAACAGTTACTTGTGACCTAAGAATTGCCGCTTGTGTATTAGGTCCTTCACAAAGCCATATACTAGTAAAGAAAACATGCTGACAGGTTCTCTCCCTGAAAAGGAGAACATGGAATATTTTGTTATTAGCATTAATGTTTTGCCAGCATCACACATGTAACCGCAACATCCATGCAGCGGCCCAAACTATTCCTACCACTCAGTTTGTGCCTCAGCACACTTCCTGAAGGATGCTTTAGAGTGAAAGATGAATTCACCAAGAAGCATTATCTCCTTATGAGCACTCTGATTGCAAGTACAGTCTGTGTTCCTGAACATTTCTGACTTGTGAGGGAGGTGAGGCACTGGCACAGGTTCCCCAAAGAAGTGGTAAATGCTTCATCCCCGGCAGTGTTCAAGGCCAGGACGGACAGAGACTTGGGCAACATGCTCTAGTGTGAGCATCCCTGCCCATGGCAGGGGGTTGGAACTGGATGATCTTAAGATCCTTTCCAACCTGAACCATTCCATGACTTTATAATTATCTGCACCACAGGGGTAGAGGCCCACAGCAAGAGCAGGATGTGACTGTGGTAGGTGCTATACAACCCTGATATGTTGGTAAGCTTTGAAACCAAACACCCAGACACAGAAAAGCCTGGTAGAAAAAGCCAAATAGAGGAAAAGGTTACTATTCTTGTTTTTCAAATAGGAATATGAACCATGCAAAGATGAAACAACATATCCAATGATAACACAGAATGTTTCTTCAAACATGTTATTACTGTCACCAACCTGATGGCAAATGGTCCGTAACTAATTGTGTTGAATATCAATTTCTGTATTAAGTTCTCCCCTTCTGGGGATATGGCTTTTCCTGCATGTGCTAGGGAGTAAGCATCAACCTCACTCCTCACTGCAGGGTACTGAAGCAATACTGAAAAGAAATATTACAGTTGAGCAAAAATAGAAGGGATACTTTTCCAAAGGAGCTTCTTTGGGTACAGAGACTCCTAGTGATGTTAACACTATTAACTGTTGGTTGCTATTTTTAATTCCATAAGTGTAATTCTTACTTTACAATACTCAGTTTCAGTTATGAAACTGCACATTTCCACGCTATCTTGTGCCTTCTATGCTGCACTCCTCCTCCCAAGAGCTCATCATGTCTTCCACCGTCCCCACACACCCTCCTCACATTCCCCGTTCAGATGCCTTTTGCTTGCAGCATGCTTTTTTGGTCTTCACTGTCTTCACTGATAGGCATTAGTGAGCAGAAAGAAGACAAACTATTTCTGAGCTTGGGTTGGGGCTCCTTCATTCTCATTTTGACAGACTTCACTGCTTTTTTTTTTTTTTTTTTCATTTTGTTATGGTTCCCTAGGGCTTCACTTACTTTATTTTTGTACATCTTCTACCAAGTGGGCTTTTCTTGAGAGCACTGCAGTCTCAGCTGGAAACAGAACAGTGTAGTTTAACTTTCAGAGAGCCCCACTGACCTGGAGAATGCTTTTCTTCAAACTGAGATAATGAGAAGAACATCCAACAGTCCACCCTGTTCCTCTTTCACAAGCGTGCTCCCTTTCCCAGTTGAGTGGAAAGCCAGGCTGGAAGGCACATTGTCTCCTGACTTGTGCAAAGCAGCTGCGTTTCACAAACACCTGCCCCAAGATTAGTGGGAGACAGGCCTAACAACTCAGTCCCAGTGTTTCTCCCTCATCCCAAGACAAGCAATTTTTAGCTGAAAAGGTTTGGAAGTTTCAACTTCCAAGTGCCACACACCCATAGCACTGTGTTCCTGAGGCAGGACTCGAACACTGCCCAACAAAGACGTCAGGTATGTGTTTGTTTTCTCTATGCTAGGTATGCACGCTTTAAAAGGGGAGAGACTACAGATCAAGATTATACCTTAAGAGATCAGGGTGTAAAGCTGGGACTGGGAAGATCCAGGTTCACCATCTTGCTCTGTCACAGACATGCAGCACGTGTTGGCCATTTGGTCATGTTTCTGGCTCCTTAGTTTCTTGTCTGACAAGCTGGATGAGGGCTACAGGGATGATCAGGGGCTGCAGCATATCCCATATGGAGACAGGCTGGGAAAATTGGGGCTGTTCAGCCTAGAGAAGAGAAGCTGCGTGGAGACCTCAGAGCAGCCTTCCAGTACCTGAAGGGGGCCTACAAGGATGCCAGAGAGGGACCCTTCAGTCAGGAACTGTAGCAATAGGACAAGAGGTGATGGGTTCAAACTGAAACAGGGGAAGTTCAGGTCAGATATAAGGAAGAAGTTCTTTACTGTGAGGGCAGTGAGACACTGGCACAGGTTGCCCAGAGAAGCTGTGGCTGCCCCATCCCTGGCAGTGCTCAAAGCCAGGTCGGACAGAGCGTTGAGTGACTTGGTCTAGTGTAAGGCGGATGATATAGTCATATGGGCAAATAACTTGCTCATTTATGCTCAGCCACTTGAACTGGAAGCTTGGTCAACCTACTTTTCCTTAGCCAATTGTCTCTGCAAAGATGAGAAGATGCACCACCTCCATAACAAAATACTACTTTCATCAAACGTTAGTGCAGTTCTGCAAGTTGCCTTTCGGGAAGGACTACCACATTGGCTTGAGACCTCTTCAATGATACTCTTCAATGATACTCTGCAGCCTTCCTCCCTTCCTGACAGACCTCACACTGTGAGTGTACTTGTTCCTTTCACCTAACATCTCAAACAGGATGCGAAGGTCAAAAAAGACTCATGCATGGGTAGCCAGCATCCACCAAAATCCTAGAAGAGCTTAGCAGAAGAAAAAAGCAGTCTCTGCTGACCCACCACATGCAGCCAGGGTAAGATAAAGGAAAGATGAAGATGGGATATCAGCATTGCCAAGATCAGTACACAAGGACACACATTTGGCTGATTCGTGCTGCATGGTGACATCTTTTAGTTTTAATGAAACAATATACAGAGTGTCTTCAAACTGCAATGACACCAGATAGTCAGAACCATAATCCTTTAACCTATGACTGTATATATCCACCTGCAAGTCTGTCTCCATGTAAAAAAGGATAAATAAAACAGAAAAAAAAAATTTGAAAATAAAAATCACTGCTGCACAATGAACTGACCCAGTCTGACCCTCAAGGTCCTGTTCTCTGCTCTCCAGGAGGACTTCCACTGTATTCGAGTGATAAGGCAAAAAACAGGCACCCAAAGCACCACCTGAAACCACAAACTGGATTTGGATGAGTGCACACACAGGTGTCTCTACCTAGGGATAAAGGGAAAGTGCTTAATTTCTAAATAAACATGATATAGGGCTTTAAACTCTCTCCCCCCTCCCCCCCCTTTATGGTTCAGTTTTGTACAATAAAGCCCTCTGATTCTGCTAGCCAAATTGATGTATTGTGTTAACCTGGACTGTCCTGCAGTTGCCGGAGACAACACCAAATGCTAAAACCATCATGATCTTTCTTGCATCTTACAACTGGGTCCAATGTTTCATAAAAGCCTCTTAAAAGCTGTGGAGATCTCTGCAGCTTGAATGTCCTCTCGCAACAGCCGCCTTCAAAACCCGCCCTGAATCACAGAACCAATTTGGTTGGAAAATACCTTTAAGTTCATCAAGTTGAACCTTTACCCCAGCACTGCCAAGGCCATCATTAACCATGTCACTGAACGCCTCATCTACATGGCTTGTGAACCGTCCAGGGATGGTGAGTCCACCATTCCCTGGGCAGCCTGTTCCAATGCCTGACCACCCTTTCAAGAAGAAATTGTTCCTAATATCCAACCTAAACTTCCCCTGGTGCAGCTTTAGGCAGTTACCTTTTGTCCTGTCACTTGTTACCTGAGAGAACAGACCAACCCTTACCTCACTGCAACCCCCTTTCAGGCAGTTGTAGAGAGTGACAAGGTCTGTCCTAAGCCTTCTGTTCTCCAGACTAAGCCCCCTCAATTCCCTCAGCCATTCCTCATCAGACTTGTGTTCCAGGCCCTTCACCAGCTCTGCTGCCCTTCTCTAGAACCCGCTCCAGCACCTCAATGAGGGGCCCAGAACTGAACACAGTATTCAAGGTGCAGCCTCACCACTGCCCAGTACAGGGGGACAATCACTGACCTGGCCCTGCCAGCCTCACTATTTCTGATACAGGCCAGGATGCCATTGGCCACCTTGGCTGCCCGGGCACAAGCTGCTCATGTTCAGTTCCGTCAGTCAGCACCCTCAGGTCCTTTTCCATGAGCAGTTTTCCAGCCACTCTTCCCCAGGCCTGTAGTGTTGCAGGGGGTTGTTGTGGCTCAAATGCAGGACCCGGCAGTTTCCCTTGTTGAACCTCATATGCATGGTTCCAGGCACACTGATACAGAGCTGCACAGTATGGACTATCCTGGTAATACTTCATTTTACGGCATGCGTGTCTGCTAAAAAAGAACCATTCCCGACATCAAGGAATTAGATTAGGAATTATATAAAAAGAGAAGATTACATTTGCAACTATTTGGATGTTCGGGGGCGTATAAACATTTGCAATATCTGCTATCAAATTTTTGATTGCTTAGATAACTGAACATCTGGGAAATAGCTTTCTAAGGACCTTAACACGACACATTTCATTGTTTAATAAAATGAACAAAGAACTGTAACAACTATAATTTCTACATGATATCTGAAACTCGATGGAGTAAGTCAGTTCTTTTAAAGAACATCTGAGTTGCTTATGCACTTTTCCGGAACACTTTCCAGAGCTATCGTTGACTTGGCTTGTGTTGAGAAGCCCACACCTGACAAAATACGCACACCAATATTTCAAACTGTCCAAGCTGCCTGCAACATGGTCCTGTCGCTTATTCAACATTCAGAAACTTTAAAAAGTTCCTTATCAGCACTGGTAAAGGCTGTAGAACACACAGAACACACACACTGCCGCCTGTTTAAAATAAGGAAGGGGGACATTCCAAGATTTTTCCTAGCACCACTGTCCTAGCTCATAATCAGCTATATGTCCTCTCTCTTCTGCCTTTTGCATGACAAAGCCAACAGGAAAATGATATTTGTAGATGAGAAAAACAATCTTTTTCCAAACAACCCCCAAATTTACACAGCATTGTGGATGTACAGTCTTTTCCAGCAGCACCTGTGTCATGAGCAGACTCAGACTGTATACAGCTGTTATATCCTATTTTGGTATGGTCACAAAAGAACTGGAATTCAATATAAAGAAAATAAAGCACCTGTAGTTGTTAAGCATTTTATTGTACGTGACTATGCTTCTGGAAACCCAGCAGAACTTGGAATTGGGATGTTATTAGTAATGGACAAACTTACATATGACAATAAAGACACTTACCAAGAGGCCATTCACTGGATGGGCCAACAAAGTAGATTTAAGAAGGTAACTGATGCATTTACAACCTTTCTAGAAGCCAAATCTTACACTGTGGAAACTGTGCCCCAAAGCTGCAGTTGTTGGACAAAACTCGTGCTTCCAACTCTGAGAAACAGCATCCACCCATTAATCCTTTTTATTCTCTTTATCACAAGCCAACCCTTCATTTCTAGCTGGGGAAGTGAGCTGTGAGGATATCATGAGAATATAGTACCGTATTGCTAACAGGAGCAACAGTAGTGGTGAAAGTCAAATAATCTCTATTTCCAGTACAACACAGAACTCACTCTAACAACCAAACGAGTAATCTGCTTTTGGATGAAGCAACAACAGAGAAATAATCTTGAAAGCAACTTCTTCCGCTTCACCCTGTCCCCCAAGTCTGTTCAGCTCATGCTGCTGACCACCGTTACCTCACAAACACCCAAGCACAAGGTACAACTCTGACTGGATTTATGCTCTTTTAGTGGATCCATTCTCCATGCCTCCTCTAGTAACTGAGAACACAAGTATCACTCTTTGCTTTTCCTGTACACCAAATGAGGTGCTACTGCTTTGAAAGAAATGTTAATAGCCTTGCAGGTTAATCAGTTCTTACTAGACCCAACCAGTGTTTTATACAACACAGGTTAGACTTCTTGTTGATCCTCTTCTTCCTCCATTTTCTTACCAAAATCCAGCTGCTTTATGCAAAGATGTCACACTGGGATGAAGGCGGAAGGGTGGAGAAGGGGTTGGGAAACATGACATGGAACTGTTGGAGCAAGTCCAGAGGAGGGCCACGAGGATGATCAGGGGACTGGAGCACCTCCCGTATGAAGATAGGCTGAGAAAGTTAGGGCTGTTCAGCCTGGAGAAGAAAAGGCTGCGTGGAGACCTCATAGCAGCCTTCCAGTACCTGAAGGGGGCCTATAGGGATGCTGGGGAGGGACTCTTCCTTAGGGACTGTAGTGACAGGACAAGGGGTAACGGGTTAAAACTTCAACAGGGGAAGTTTAGATTGGATATAAGGAGGAAATTCTTTCCTGTTAGGGTGGTGAGGCACTGGAATGGGCTGCCCAGGGAGGTTGTGAGTGCTCCATCAGTGTTCAAGGCCAGGTTGGATTAAGCCTTGGGTGGGATGGTTTAGTGTGAGGTGTCCCTGCCCATGGCAGGGGGGTTGGAACTAGATGATCTTGAGGTCCTTTCCAACCCTAACTATTCTATGATTCTATGACCAACAGCCAGAGGCTCCAAATAACTAACAAAACCAGAGCCTACTGCTGGGAATAAGGCTAGAACAATGGCTGACAGACACAAATACTTGACAAATGCTGGTTCAAGAGGAACATGGAGAGCCAGCACATACCTGTTCACTCCACCTCACAAATGATCCCATTTTCCACGTCCAGTTTTTCTGAGGGAAGAAAAAACCACTTCTGAAGCCAAAAGAAATGAGGTGTCTTACCTCTCCTGTGCTTGGCTGCCTGACCGTTCCCCACTTCCATGCACCGGCTTTTGGAATTTGGCAATTCCAATAGCAATTTGCATTGCTATTATGCAAATGAGAGGAAGCCACAAGTTATGCACCTGCATTTGCTCTCATAGTCAATACTCCTATTAAGTCTTAAAGCCCTGTTATGTGGGTGGCAGACATGTGGGATTGCTCCACTGGGTTACAGGAGGGGCGTGGAAGGGTTTTCCAAGCTCAGATAATGGTTACAAAGAACTTAAGACAACACAGCAGTTGCTTTGGACTTACTTAGACTTGGTCTTACAGCTGAGAACAACAAAACCACTGAACACTACTGAAAACACAGTACTTATCACAGCTGCTACTATGAACCCAGATGCTGTGTGCATGAGAAAAGAATGAGCAAGGTCCCAACCCAGCAAGCCTACCCTCAAACACAACAAACATGTCCAACTCAGACATTACACTAGGCATATGTACAGAACAGTTTGCAGTATTGAGGCTTTACACATTTTCTAGTACAGTTTATAGTGTCATGTGGAACGTTCTTGCGTTTTGGGATATCTTCTTCACTGTTAGATACATCCCAAGGCTAGGTCTTAGCTGTTTTGATTTACTCTTCTTAAAAAAGCAGCTTCCACTTCATGAGAACCTGTCATTCCAACAGGCTCACGATAAACACCGATTTTGCTCTGTACAGGCAAGTTATTTTGTACAGAGTTGAAAGTCTGCAGTAATAACTTTCTAGACTGAAGGAAACAGTGAGCAGTATATAGAATCATAGAATGGTTTGGGTTTGAAAGGACCTTAAGATCATCCAGTTCCAACCCCCTGCCATGGGCAGGGATGCCTCACACCAGGACATTGTCACTCAAGGCTCTCTCCAACATGGCTATATACACACCATTAGACATATCTGAAAGTTCAGTTTCTGAAGCAGTGATAAATCTACAGATTAACCTTACAAGTTACCATCTTAAATAACAGATAGGACAAAAAACAGAGCTGGAGTTCCGAAGGAATGTGAACCTGACCCCTCAACTGATGAAAATAAAAACTTTGTAAGAGACACTTTAGAGATTATCTGTGCCAAGATATCAATAGAAAGGCTTTTGGGAAAGGCAGATGTTGGAAACCACTCAGATAATACATGTTACCAACCAGCACTTTAACTGTAAGCAAAGAAGTATTAAGGCTGTCACTGAAGACTTGCTGTTACTCGAATCAAACAGGCAGGAACAAACAAAACATGAGGTGCACCAGAGCTGTATCATGGAATATATCAAAGAGAAACTGAGATAGTATCAGAGAAATTAAAACAAACTGACTATGCTGTTGGGAGGCTGCGGGTATGGACAGAAAGTCATAGGGAGAGCAGCAACACCCTGGCAGCCAAGGAAAGTCCCAGGCTCAGGTCTTACAAGAAGCTCCCAGGCCACAAAGCAAGATCCCAAATGGTAGATGTGACTGGCAGCTGCTTCTATTGGGTCCGAGTGGTACACACTTAGCAAATGGGTACCCCATCAGCCCTTCCTCTAGCCTACTCTCAGGACTGAGGTTTTGGGGGAGGGGAGAGGAGAGAGGACAGTCTGTTTTGTCTTACTAGCAAAAAAAGACCAGAAGCATGAGCACCAACCGGCAGAGTTAGCTTTTTGGCTTGCTTGGGAAGTTAGGCACATCTGCTTGGCTACAGAACTATGGAGTGATGTTCTCTGAGAGCTGGTACCAGGGCAGAGTTCAGATGAACACTGATTCCTTTTCCTGCTAGCTGACATTCCTTTAGCTGTTTGGTTTTCCTTGAGCTTCATTAAATAAACATGCTGATTCTGTAGGAATTCTGACTTCTAAATTATTAACAGGTTTCTTCAGATTTCACCTACGTGCAATAGTTTGGCTGTGATTTCCTGGAAGTCTAGAGATGGGGAAGGAGATGAAGAGGTCTCTGAAGAGAGAAAGAATTAAGTGGGCTTTAGCCCAGACTTACATAAACCTTGACTAACATTGACAAGCATCTCCTAAGGAAGACTGGGCTGAATATTAACCAAGGGTTCTGAACATTTTACAGGACCTTCTTTACTTGCAGATCCCAACTTCCATTGCCCTGAACAATTTTATTTCTCAGGATTTCACTGACACTTCTATCAAGATGACCTGCTTCCGTAACCATTTCAGTGGAGAAAATTTAACCCGTGAATGCTGATTAAGATTATACATACTGTTGCACTGATTTACTGGTGAGTTGGTATTTTGTTATTGGTATTATTAAGAAAAAAGAAACTACAAACACATGGGATAAAAAACAAACACAGTAGCGAAGCGATGTTATGTACTGAAAAACCAAAACCCCTGACCTTTTAAAGAATGCTCCCCTCTTTCCTCCTCACTTCTAGTTTGCCAAGGAAAGCAAACAATTTCTAGACTCAGCAGTCACTGATTGAAGTGCAGCTAAGGGCCTTAATGCACAGAAACTACCTCACCAGCACCAAGGCGTTTATAAATTTGGCATTAAATGGACCATCAAAGTTGTTAGGAAGGTTATTGTCTGGTGCCCCTTTCTCTTTTGTGTTTTATTCTTCCTCATACAACAGAACAGAACCTGTCAATGTTTCTGCCAAAAGAAATACTACATGAAACTGTAATTACTGTATACTTTAGGTGTGGGAACTGGGAGGGAATACTGCATGTTTATGGCAGGAAAAAACAAATGAACAATTCAAATTGGTAATAATAGCACTTTATTTCCTTCCTCTCCTCCTCACTTCTGACAGGAACACTTTCAGAGCTACTTTAACTCTCAGCATGAGGAACTAACAGCTACCTTAATCATAGAATCATAGAACAGTTTGGGTTGGAAAGGACCTTCAGATCATCCAGTTCCAACCCTCTGCCATGGGCAGAGACACCTCACACCAGACGAAGGCTCTGTCCAACCTGGCCTTGAACACCGCCAGGGATGGAGCATTCACCCTTCTTTTCTTTGGGCAAGCTGTGCCAGTGCCTCACCACCTTCACAGTAATGAATTTCTTCCTTATATCTAACCTGAACTTCCCTGTTTCAGTTTAAACCCATCACCCTTGTCTTATCACTACAGTCCCTGATGAAGAGCTCCTCTCCAGCATCCTTGTAGGCCCCCTTCAGATACTGGAAGGCTGCTCTGAGGTCTCCACACAGCTTCTCTTCTTCTTCTGAAGAGTCCCTATTTAAACCAAATCCTTTGTAGCAAGTTACTATACAAAATTTCCTAGTCATGTCTTTTCCCTTTTCTTGTAGGTAATGCCCAAACATCCCTGCTATTTCACTCTTCATCCTTCCTTATACAGACAAGCACCGATACTGGCAAAGTAAATGAAGCAGATATTACCCCGCCAAGGGTTTGCAACACTGGCTTCCTTGCAATACTTCTCCAAACCCGCCACGTTAGCCCTTTCCCATGGGACCTGGAGGCCTAGTCACCTCCAGTAAAGACTGGCTAGTGGCACTGGAGCTATGGCGGTGCTGATCAGGCTGTAGGCCCTGCTGCAGCCTGCTGCAGTGTTCAGGCAGCCTCCTGCCCTCCACACCCTGCACCTCTTGCCTTCATAACCATTAGCATGTGCCATTCTTATTTTCCTTTTTTATGCTGTACTACTAGTTATTTTTACTATGAAAAATCTAGGTGACCTTTTTATGAAGCTCTAAACGTGATTTATTTCATGATCCTTTCGAAGACTTACTGGGTCCAAGAGAAATGATGACAGAAACTGTCACAGCCAATTAATAACCTAACTTTGCACATTCTCTCCAAATCTCCAGACTATTCCTTAAGCAAAGGTTAAAAATAAACACTCTCAGAGGCTACAGGAATAAAGAAGGCACTTCTAACAGCCTTCATTTCTCACCCAACAGTAGGAAATCAAGCCAAAAGCAAGAGCAGAAATCTCATTTCAAGACACAGGCCATGAGCAGCTGACATGCCTGAAGCAAAACACATTATTGTGGTCTGGATAATCCAACCTTTTTCTCGGCCCATGCAACTCAACTAGTACTCAAAGACCCAGTTAAAGGAAGTACCTCTGGGTCAGCACTGAGATGGTTTTGACAGCAACTGAGAAAATGGGAAGCACAAAGCACAGGAGGTGTTTTTCTATAACAACTCTGCTACGATCAGGTTTGTGAGCTATGAACAAACATTCATAATATTACATAAGCTGCCTTGAAAAACCTATGTAACATTGCACCTAAAACCAACAAATATAGTTATCTTTTGGCAGCGTGCTTGGACTTCAAGCTACAGCAGACAACACAGCACTGTGGATTTCTTGAAGTGACTGCAGATTGTTGAATCTGTCCAAGTTGCTTCTTTTCAAGTGACCCCAGTTGTCAACATGAGCTGAGCATCCACTGTATAAAAATCAAAACCTATGACCCAAGTTAGAAAAAAGTTTGGGTCATTTTCAAGAGTTTAGCTTGCCAAGCCTGCATTCAACACATCCATCTCCACAGGTTCTCAAAGCCAAGTTCCATACAACCTAGCTAGCATAGCAAAAATGATAAAATTCTGCTGCCAATTTCTTCCAACCAGAAATAGGCATGTCAATCCTCACGACTTCCTAAAAAGGGTATTTAGGATGGGGTTTGTGCAGAGGACTAGGTTATCTCTGGACTTGAGCACTGAAACTCTGTGCTTCTGCCATCTCATTTCTCTAATCCATCAATAGTGCCAAAAATGTCTCACATACTGGAAATGGTCAGAGGAAAAGAAGAAAAAAGGTAATCCTTGTAATAGTATATAAATAGTTCCGTTAGTCAACTGGTAGAGGAACACATAGCACCACTGAACCCATGTGGCTTTAAGGAGTGGGTTGTTGCATCCAAGTTGCTTACTGGGACTTGTTTCAGGATCAGCTTAACTTCAGAATTGCCACTAATAAATAGATCTTTTGGCCCAGGACCAAAGTACTGATACCAAGGAGCACTCTGTCACTCCAGGATGACCCAGTTTCTGTGCCAGCTTTGGCACCACCTGATGACTTCATACAGAGATAACCAGAGACTGAGCCAAAAGATATATCTCAAGGCATGAGGATGCTAACACAGGTTTGGGCTGCCAAAATGCAGCAGAGCTGGATCGAAGCAGAAGGATCCATTCCCCTTGCCAAGAGAACCCAGGCCCCCAGAACACATTGTAACCCCTCTAATGAGCTGGCATCATCTCAAAACACCAAGGCTGCTCTGACAGTCCCACAACTGCCTGAAAGCCCTCGCTCCCTGTTCAAATGCTTTTAAGGACCACAGTTTATTTGATGACTCTGGCCTACCTAAACTACTTCTAAGGCCAGTGGACATGCTGACATACGCAAGTTATGGCAGTCAGGTGGTAGCAAGTAAAAGCATTTGGAGCTTGTCTAGAAACGCTGGGGACCACTGCAAAGGATGGGATATGTGCCCAAAATGTGAGAGAAAAACATGACAGTTATTTGCAATCTGCCAAGTGGGAAAAGCATGGACACCCTCAGCACACGGACTGCACACCAGAACAGCAAAATAGGTTATTTAGTTCAGAGAGCAGGTTGAATCATGACCCCATATAAAATGATTCCATAACACAATCACATGTTATGGCTATGAGCAACATAAGATTTTTCAGGCAGTGTATCGCTAAACAGCTAAAGAAAAAAAAAAAAAAAAAAAGAAAACCAAGAAAAAAATTAAAAAGAATGGATGGAAAAGGGGAAGAAGCCAAGCAGCTGAGGCCTTTTGGGCTGGGAGAGCGGACGGAGAAGAAACCGAAACTGCAAGCTGCGACATGATGTAATTACTACTGCTACTTGAGGCTCTCAGCTGATGCCAAAGCCTTCCAGAAATTTCTCAACACTTTGAGAGTGCTGCCAAAGCAAATACCATCCACTGCAAGGCTCAGGAATGGAATTTTAGGCAGGACAGCCATTATTACATGGGAATTCAGAGCAGGTAGAGAGGTTTTTTGTTAACCTTTTTGTTTACATCTGAATCCCAAGAGACAAAACAAAAAGGGTTTGGCACAAATTGGCTGAAAACCCATTCTGTGAAAGGAGGTTTTCACCAATTCTTGTTACTTAGCTATTGCGTGAAAAGTTTTGCCCTGACTGACAGGCTATGCTTTTCTTATAGTGAAATAAGGCTGGCAGAGGAAGATGGATAATGTGGGTATAATCTTTTAAACAAACTACCAGTGTTCCTTAAATATGATAATATCTTGATTCTGTGATTACCAATTCCTCGACCTTTGGCACCAAGTTTATTTTATTCAAGATACAGTAATTATTTCATGAACAGAAAACACTCATGTTGCAACTTACAACTATTTAAACAATGTTAGTCCTCACCACACAAAGAGGGAAGCATGTGAGCTACACTTGCAGGGGGGAAAGGAGGCAGAGCAAACCACATTTCCAGCTCTCTCTCTCTCTCTCTCACACACACACACACACACACACACACAGATGTCATGCCTCCCAGTAAAGCTTCATTGACTTCAGTACAGCTACACAGATGACAACAGCTGTGGGTCTGGCCCAACATCTTAAATATAGAACGATAAAAACCAACAACATTCAACAAAAATTCTATTATTAGGAGTTTACATGCTGCTACATGTGTGCTTGCAAGGGTAAAATAGTAGTTTTGTTATATTTGATGAAAGGTATCACAGCACTGAACTTCCACACAGAGCCCCAAACGAGCTCACTGGCAATCGGTTCATCCAAGAAACAGCAATTGTGCCAAGAGTAAATCTTGCCCTAATATAACACTTCATACCTCATCCTATGACCATAGTTCTGAATTGCTAAACAGTAGTGAGAAGTGCTCTGTAATTTAGAAAACCTGCACTGTTTCTAAAAAGGAAACTAAAAGTTCTAAGTTAAGAGTTTGTAGCATATGGTTCCTGTTTACAGTTCTTCAGCCTTCCTGGACCCATTTACAAGCATCATAACAAGGTTAAAATGTTTAAGCAGAAACAAATAAGCATTCCCCAGACAGGCACTGTTCTGCTTCATTTTATTCTTTGGTTACTTTTTCTTTCAATACCTAACCTGATATTTGAAATTGCATAATTTTATGACGAATTCTGGGAAATTCATGCTCTGGGAGTCATACAAATACAAAAGTAGCCACTGTCTGTTCATGTAATATCTATGAGCTCCTCAAAGGGCTGGTTAAAAAGTAAAGTTGGGTTTCTGTTGTGACAGAACTTAAGGAGGAATCAAGGAGAAACCAAGGAAGTTGCACTTCCACTGCCCTGCAAAGCACAAGAGAAGTTCTCCCAGCACAATGCAACTCTGTGCTCATGGGGGTTCCACAGCACAAGTTGTACTTCAGCATTTCCTCAGGGTACCTGGGCACGATGCAGGGATTTTTAGGACAGTGAGATTTAACCGTTTTAGCCCCACCCCACACCCCCCCACCCCCCCCCCAAAAAAAAAGTAGCTGGAAGTGATTTAGGCTTAGGAACCACAGCTTCAGCTTGGCCTGTGAGAGGACAAGTTGAACAACTGATGTATGTATGCTTTCCCACATTTGTCTTTAAGGGTTAGATAAAAAATCAGTCATATGCCAGCTACTCGCAGCAGTCTTCAAAGCAGGTTACTCACTGTAACATTATTCCAATGTACCCAGGTGTGCACTGGAACTTCATATAGACAGATGTAGTTCAGGTAATCATTGGATTACCTGATGAAAACAGGCTGGCATCCTGCCTGTTACTTCATCAAACACCTGAAAGCTAGCAGTCCTACACACTGCACCATCTGCAGCAGGAAACACATCTGCCCTGCAAATTTCACAGGTAAGAACAGCATTAGATTATTTTTTCTCTAAGAATGAAAAAATATAGATCATAAGCTTGTTATTTTACAAGTAGTTTGAGCTAGAAAGTCTCACACTAGATCTCAATGTGTCTCAGAAACTCTAATTCCCTTCAAAATTGAAAAACCATCCACAAACCCCACCTAAATAAAAGATGTAATTTGAAAGCTAAAGAGTAATTTCTTACATCTTGCTGATAATTGTGTGCAACTTCCCAAAATACATCTGAAAATTATTTTGAAATCAATTAAATTATTTTGTTTACAGTCATTATGTCATTAATTCTGAGGAAAAGATTAATGATTTTTGAAGCTTCCAAGTAATTCAGTTAAGATTCTTCTTTAAGGAGCTTTTGAAATAAGCCTCTTACTTGTTTTTCCTCAAGTGTTTTGGTAATGCACTGCTCTTTTTTTTTCCTGTATATTTTAAAATGAGTTTGAGTTTAAATTAAGAAGTGAATATGAAGACTCACTGAAAAATCTGCAAAATACAGACAGAAAAAAATATTTATTCGATGGAGAAATAATTCAATTCTTTTAAACAAGCAATAGCATAACTGATGTTGCAAAGTCATGCATTTAGTTACAGGAGACTTAAAACCACAGAGATTTGTATTTTATTTGTAAAACATGCCATACAGCCAGCAGTGCATGACTACAAAGAGCCTGAGCTTCAACTGGAGTTACTCACATAATTCAAGTTGTGAACCTTGACCCTCGAGTGTGAGTACTGATTCAGAGAACAGTTCATCAGGTCATAAATAATTGGAAGGACATTTAATTCATTGTGGAATATTATCAACTACATTCCTTAGAAAAGTACTGTTGCAGATGTTAATATCAGCAAATCGCCTACAGAGCATTCTGAATATTCTGAAAGAAATTAAAAAAACAACCAATTGCCAGTTCCAGCATGTATAGGTTGTTTATGACAGAAGACAGCTTGAAATCACAACTAGAATTAAACCCCCATGAATTCCAGGACCTTCTCAAAGTTTTGCTCATTTGCCAAAGAAATGATGAGCAAGGTGCAAATCTAGATTTTAATATTGCCCTGATGCAAGGAGTGAGAATATCTGAGCTGATGTCTCTGTAGCTCAGCTCCAGCTTTTGCTCTCAGCCCTCTAAGTGCTTACACTGCAGAATGGCTTGCTTCCCAAGATAAGCTTTAACAGCTTTGCGTTTCAGTCCAAGGGGTTTTGTGCATCTACTTCTCCTGCCCCTTCTTTTTCTTTACATCATATGTGTTATACCTTGTATGATTAAAAAAACATTGTAAGAGTAAGATACCTTGAACTGCACCACAGCATTAGATCCATGAATCAAGCATTAAAAATCTAAAAAAAGCCCAGAAGAATAATATTTCCCAGTGGCTCCTAGTGGTTTTATATATATAGGTATTTGAAGGTGCTGTTGTGACTGCTCAGAGTATGTAGGTATACCTAACACTGATGCCTGCCTTCTTTTCAGCAGCATACACCTTTCACAGACAACACTGACAGCTGTGAGTTTTCCATCAGTACTCATTTTTGAGCATATCTGATTTAAAGAGATTTGGTTGCTTTCAATAGAGCAGTTAGTGAATAAGACAAAAGCTTTTCTTGGTTGGAGTTTTCCTTATTTAAAACAAAATTGCTTTGTACCGTATTCAGCATTCAGCCAATTATGATTTTGCGGTGTACCGCAGCTACAAGACTATGAGATGTCCTACAGGAAGCTTCTGACAGAGAATTTAGGCCTAAGCCCTTCTTTAATCCCTGCAATTTAAGACAAAATGACAAATGATCAAATATTAAAGAGCTGCACCAAAAAAATAAAATAAAAAGGAAAAAAGGGAGAGATCACTGCTGGGAATCACACGTGCACACAGCCTGTATCTTGAGTGGAAAAACAGGTTTAAACATGCCCAGATCATGCAGACTCACATGTGTGATCAGAGGGAGGTCTCTCTCTCCAGCTAACCATTGTTATTGTTTTCAGAAGCTCTGTCTTACACTGACTACACAAAAGAGGCACTAGATATTAACACAGCTACTGAACGTTGGACCTGACAATTTGTCATCACTATCAAGAACCTCTTTTCTTCCTAGAGACTGGCACGTAGGAATTTTTGAGCTGGTGTTTCCTCAATGACTTAAGACACTAGACATGTGCAGATGAGCAGGATCAGGTCTGAATTATCTTCTTGCTTCTCCCACTAGTTGCCTTCTCTCATAGCACACACACAGACCTGCAGTGCCTGGCTGCATAGAATCATAGAATCACAGAATGGTTTGGGTTGGAAAGGACCTTAAGATCATCCAGTTCCAATCCCCTGCCATGGCCAGGGACGGCTCACACTAGACCATAACTCCCAAGGCTCTGTCCAGCCTGACCTTGAACACTCTCAAGGGATGGAGCATTCACCACTTCTCTGGGCAGCCTGTGCCAGTGCCTCACCAACCCCACAGTAAATAAATTCTTTCTTGTATCTAACCTGTACTTCCCATGTTTAAGTTTAAACCCATCACCCCTTGTCCTATCACTACAGTCTCTGATGAAGTGTGTGATCATCTCAAACCTCACACCAGTAAAGAGGAAAGGCCCAGTATCAAACCCTCTCTGCTGAGGAAAACAGAGCCTGTTTCACAAAGGGTGTTCCCCAGCTTCATGAGACAGTGCTTGCATTATCCATCCCCTCCAGGTACACAACTCTTCAGGTTACTCCCAATCTCAAGCTTTACAAGAGGAAGACTGGAACAGACATCAGGAGCCAGAACCACTACAAGCAGACTTTTGATCCAAACTGCAACATGCAGCAACTTCAGCACAAAGAGGTGCAGCGTCAGTGGATCCATCAGTGGCCAAAACAACCTCATTGCATCTCAATGTGAAAACTAGTTCCTCTGGCACAACAGCTTCACTAAGAGCCTTTATTGAAGAGGGATTGCAAATTGGATTAAACTGTGCCAAGCCACGCATGATGGTTTGAGGATCTCTTCTGGAGATGGTAAAGACCAAGTTCTAGCCGAACTATATTTACAGTAAAATTGTAGCAATTTCGTTCTGCATCACATTCTGAAATTTTGTGTAAAAAGGTGTATAAAATAACCTGAAAACCATGAAGAAACTACTCAGATGTTTATCCTGAGACTACTACCAGAAGCCCAACTCAGGTAAATACTTGGATTGCAGTGCATACTAAATTAACTGTATCCCTAAACCGAAACCCCACCACTGGAAATGGCTGCACATGGCTTTGGTGGGGAAGAGCATAATTCAGTTTCTATTTTGCTCACTTGACCAAAAAAACAGTGTTTCTTGATCAGATTCACTCCCCCTAGTTGAACAACCTTCATTCCCCTCCAAATGCTCACTACTCACCACTTTCTATAGTTTTAATGGTTTCTGACATAAACTATTTGGAATAGTTCTTACACAAGTGAAAATATTTTCTAAAAAGAAAGATAAAAATGCAGTTCTTAGACAAAAAGACACTGGATCCACAATCTCTTACTCAAAATATTTTAAAATCCTGAGAAGTTTAAAACAAAACCAGAAAAGCACAAACCAAGGCAGCAATCCTCTGCACCCCCCTTCCCCACCCCCCCACCCCCCCCAGTATTTTCATTCATTAGGTCAACAGAACTCAACAGTTCTATTTGAGGGCAAAAATCCCTGTATCATTTTAGCTGGTGTGTAAGAATTGCTTTTCCTCCCACTTCTGGAAAACAGTGTATCATAGAATGCAGACTTGATCAATTTTCCAGAGAAACTGGCAGATTGAACTTACTTGAATTACAGAAACATATTTCAGATAGTTGAGATTTTGAAAGAACACCCCCCCCCAAAAAAAAAACAGCAAAAAACCAAACCAAAACAAAACCCACCCCAACAAACCAAAATCCACCCAAGCTTTATGTCTGTGGACTTTATTGGGTTTGCCTTTTATTTGAGCCACAGCTTTAAATAATGATCATGAAGCTTTCTGTATCTTCACTCCTTTAATAGATTTTGCACTCCTTTAATGAGATCTTCAGGCCCGTTTTTTTTGTTTGCTCTGTTAATAAAGTGACAGAAATGGACTTAATTGCAGGAGCAAGCTGACAACAGTCCATGTATCTCTTAGGCATTCCTGGGCACAAAATTACTTTTTGGACAGAGAATACACCTCAAACTAGGAGGCTTGCTGGACACTTTGCACTCTGCATTATAAATACACAGAGTGGTTAAACAATTTGGTTTGTCACTGCACTATAGAATGAAATCTAGAAGGTTAATAAAATATTTGCATTAAAGTTGGAGGATACTGGTGTGACAGTTGTTATGGATGAAACTTGATGTGCATAGAAATCTGTGGTACTGTAGTGTAGGACATAACAAAGCAGATGAGACAGCTGTGTAATTAGACTATCTGTATTTGTCTGAACTGCTGCCTTCTTCTAGTGGAACAAAACTATTTTGTTTTAGTTGCTGCTGCTTTAGCTAACTGACAGTATCTATAGAATGATACATTCTGTGGTCCTCCTTGCTTCTGGAGCAGTGCACTCCAGTGCACAGAGCTTCTGTTCATCTTGAATCTGCGTTGAGAGAGAATATAGAAACTTCGCTTTGTATGCTGTGGGAGCCCTATGATTTAAAAGAAGTTTCATGCCCGGTGAGGCAGGAACTTCGTGGGACTTGTGAAAAAAGGCTTTGAAAATCCCACAAGCAGTGAACTGATGTATATCAAGCATGGTTTTTAAATTGTGCACTTTTGAGAATGCCCTCTTCATCTATGTTTTGGTGTGGACCTACAAGCTTGGAGTCTTTACCTAGAAATGCATAGCCCTTGCTCATCAATGTACATTACAAGGCAGAAGAGTTAGCTTTAAAAGGAAGCACAAGACCATATGTTAGTGCAGGATGGCCCTAAACCATCTGAGAGAGAAGGCTGATGTCCTGTGCTGGTGGCATGGGACCAAGGTATTTGAAGTACGGGTGTTTGTGCAAAGATAGGGCATGTTGCACCTTGTCTGTGCATGAGTAATGCTGCACTGTTGAAAGGACCTTGTCTTGTAGTTCAGAGAGTGTTCAAGCAGTGAGATTGCTTCACGCTGGCAGTTTGGTTTCTGTGTTGCTGAGGTTCACAGGTTGGTTTCCAGGTTTACACCCATGACTTACTACAACAAAGACAAGGCTTATCAGAGGGATAAAGCGTTTTCAGTCACACAGCCAAAACCCATTTCTGATGTGCTAGAATATGACCTAAACCTTTAAAGATTTATATCTGTCCTTAGCCTGAAAAATATTCCTGTGCTGTACTTGACTTACCCTTGCACCTGCGTTTCACGGTGGAAAATATTTGAGTGAGAAAATGTTGCTATGGCTAATGCACTGAAATGCAGAACAGTTTCTTGTAAAATCTGCTTTGAGATGGTGAGTTCAAGCCAAAATCTTGGTGTGTTGTGATGAGATATCACTGCAATAGGAAAACAGGGTCCTTGAAAAGAGTTGGGACAGGAGTAAGAGTAAGGAGAAGGACTGATTTAAACTGTGACGCCTGTCAGTGCAGAACATACTTTTCATTAAAACTTCCAAAACTGAGCCCTGTAAAATCTTAGCTCTGTCTTCGGTGTATTCTGTTTAGTCAGCTTTTACTTAATATTTATGTAATCATAAACCCCAAAACTATCAATTACTCCATTTCCCACTTTTGGAATGTGACGGATTTTTACATGCTCTAGTATTTATGTTTCCCTACTTGTCCAATGCAAGCTTGTTTGCTTTTTCTTTTATTCTTTTTCAAAAGACTGCTGTGCTAGTGGTCACTAGGAGGACCAGGATTTTCACAAGGGGTCTTATAGGAGTTTGTGATAATTTTGCTTCAAAATGTATTATGTTGAGCCACTAAAATTGCTCTTTTCTCCTCTAAAAAGCTTCCCCTTGAGGATTGTCAATACATGTATTTATTTTAATTATGTAGCCAGATGTACTAAGAATTCTATTTTCAAAGAAAACACTTGTAGATGTCTGCCAAGTACCTTTCCCATCTTCTCCCATGTAGGAGCTCTGGAGTGTTTGTGATTCAGCCACTTCAGATGAAGTTTGTGCAAACGACTGTTTGCTTGTACTGCAGGTGACTTGTTCTCTGGTGGATCTGCAATTACAAAAACCTGGTGTGATACTGGTAAATGCTAATCTTTCACAAAACCTTGTTTAATACAAGAAGAGCTATAAGTGAATTTCTAAGAACACTAGCAAGAGCAAATATTGTTATATGCTCCTGTAGGAATAATTTTTCTAAATCACAAAATCTGAATTTCATGTCCTAACGAAGTATTAACAGAATTAGTTTGAGTTACTATTCAGGATGTCTTATGCTAGTGTTTTCCATTGTTTTCCTCCTTTGAGAAACAAAGCTCCTGTCGCATAGAAAGAAAGTATCCCCTTCCTAAATCAAAGATTCCGATTTAGATAAGCACATCAAAGAGTTGAATGTTATAAACAGGTCTAAAATGAAAAGAGCTAGTATTAATCATTTTGAGACACTTTGAATTTTAGCACTGAAAATACTGCTTGGATGCTTGCTTGGACAGATAACTTGGTTGAAGGTTTAACAGGAACAACAGTATCAAATTCCACAGGGAGAAAAAAAAAAACAAAACAACTGGGTTTTTTGTTTTCTAAAGCAAGCACCTGAACTGAGAAACAAAGCCATTAGTCTTTGTCTTAAATATGTAACTACTAAAATTTTATCTCTCTTCTTGATATTAGCTGTTACGATATTTCCGGTATCTGAAGGGGGCCTACAAAGATGCCCAAGAGGGGCTCTTCATCAGGGACTGTAGCAATAGGACAGTTTACGGGTTTAAGCTAAACAGGGGAAGTTCAGGTTACATATAAGGAAGAAGCTCTTTACTGTGAGGGTGGTGAGGCACTGGCACAGGCTGCCCAGAGAAGCTGTGGCTGCCCTGTCCCTGGCAGTGTTCAAGGCCAGGCTGGACAGAGCCTTGGGCGACATAGTCTAGAGTGAGGGGACCCTGCCCATGGCAGGGGGCTGGAACTGGATGATCTTGAGGTCCTTTCCAACCCAAGCCATTCTATGATATAGTTCTATGACACAGAACCTCTATCTATTGCATTTTTTTATCTGGGAGTGATTGAAGAATTAATGAATGAAAACTTTCACCCCCCACAGCCATGTTTTTTGGAGATGGTTATTCAGTGCTGCACCTTGTACAGCCAACTTTGGAGATAGAAGTGACAGTGGGAACAGACTTAACATGGTGTCAGCTCAACCTTGCAGACGGGCTTTTCTGAGGACGTAGACCTTAGGCAGTACATTTGCTCAAACCTCTAACTTGGCATGTGTTATGGCTTAAGCCCAGCCGGTAACTCAGAATCACACAGCCGCTTGCTCACTCCCTTTCTTTTTCCCTCCCCACTATTCCCGGAGGAATGGGAAGGAGAATCGAAAAAACATAAATCCCACAGGTTGAGATAAGAACAGTCCAGTAACTAAAGTACTATACAAAACTACTACTACTCCCACTAATAATTATCATGATAAGGAAAATAACAAGCGGAGAGAATATGAAACTAAAAGGGGAAAAGCAATAGAAAACAATAAACACAAGCAATGCACAATACAATTGCTCAACACTCACTAACCAATACCCAGCCTGACCCAAGCAGCGATACGGGTCTTCCAGGTAACTCCCCCCAGTTTCTACAATGGGCATGATGTGCTGTGGTATTGAATACCCCTTTGACTAGCTTGGGTGAGGGGTCCTGTTTGTGCTTCCTCTCAGCTTCTTGTGCCCCTCCTCACTGGGAGATCATGAGACTGAGAAAGTCCTTGATCAGCATAAGAATTCCTTAGGAACAACTAAACTCATTGTTGTGTTATCAGCATTGTTCTCAGACTAAAGTCAAAACCACAGCACTGTACTAGCTACTAAGAAGGAGAAAATAGCTGTTACGGCTGAACCCAGGACAGCATGTATTTTCAGGACATAGTGATCATACACATAAACACACAACCCACAGATGCAGTAGTCATGTCAAAATCGATTTGCTTGTGATCTGAAGGCAGCAGATATCAACAGTGATCTCGCTGGAATGGGGCAGGGAGGAGGTGTTATGTGCTTCTCTAGTTAAAGAACAGTGTTCCTCTCAATGATGGTTTGGGGTTTTTTCTAAGATCAATTGTGTATAATAAAGCCTGCTGTTCCTTAGATATTTTTATCTATTAATGGCATAAGGTTTAAATGTTCAAAACCTAATCAAAGGTCTGTTCAAATACTACAGCAACCAGAACAGTCCACTGCTTGTAACTCTGGTTGCAAAGGGAGAAATAAAGTAATTGCTCAAAGCACATAAGTGCATCTTTTTACTACTTCATTCCTCTGTGTGATTTCCTTTTAGTGAAATCCATTCTGAAGGATGTCAGTGGAACTTAGGTTGGTTTTGTGGCTCAGGATTTCACTTGAATGTGGTCAGAGACATCTGCCAGGGGAAGGATCCAGGTTGATACTTGGAAGCTATAAAGAACTCAAAACCATAATTTTTCCCATTTTTTATCTTTGATCGTTGGATACATTTTTCAAAATTTGCAGCCTAATCACTTGCTAATAGGCATGCAAGCTTGTGCCTTCATAGCTGTACCTTCCAATAAAAAGAAAAAGGGATTGGCCACAGGACTTAGCTACTGCCAATTTCTGTTGTATTTACTCACTGAGCAGTACCACAAGTCCCTAAGGTCTGATCTTTATCTCCGGAGAGCACAGAGAATTACATCACTTCTTTGCCTGCAAGGAGATGAGGCCTCTGAGAGTCAGCTCCTCATCACAGCTTGCAAAGCTGTATCCTGTGCTTGCTGCATTGGGCAGCAACACTTGGGCAGAAGTGATGTGAGCAGCCATCAGGACCCAAACAGTGTGGCCCTGTAACACAGACTTACTCCTGCTGAAGGTCTAGAATACTTTGGGGTAGAAACCATAAACCACAAGCCAGATGTGCACACTAAAAATAAAATCAACAAGTGCTCACTAATGTTGTTTTAACTGGTTAAGGGGTATAAAGTCTGCCCCACAGGTTCTTGCAAATCACCAGTGTGCCATCTGTATGTATGGATTTAAAATACACCTTTCCAAGTTTTAAGTCTTCTGATGTATAGCACAATGTATAGTATAGCACAATGCTACCTTTGCAGGTATTGTTCTGCAATTAAAACTGAACTTGGAAAAAGTACATGGAACATCTTAATCCAGCTTTCTATAAAAATGGTCTTGTATATTATGGTATAGCCTGCTTAGAAAAACAGGCCAGCCTCAATAACACAAATGCTTTAAAGAAGGTATCAGGTGTTGTGGTCATGAAATAAGACTTCTTGGTAGAGAGGAACTGTGCCTTTTGATCAGAGCTGAAACCTATTAAAAACAAATGTTAGAAAGTGAATAAAAATCAGTATTTTTACATTGCCTTTAAGATTCTCTGAAGGAAGGAGTGAAATCTCTGACTAAGTTAAGTCATTTGGGGGATTACACTACAACACTGAGTGGCTGTACTTACACATCATACACTGTATCTACCCAGTTTTGGAAATTTGCCATCACAAGAATTCAAATCCAAGCCACCTGGCTATAAAGTGCAAGTGAAAACCTCTTGAAATTCAAACATTTAATCTCTGCCTCCTAATAAATTCAACAGAAGTGCTTAAGGCATGTGTGAGCATCATTCTGTCTCATTAGTATTGCGAAATCTCTGGATAAAAGATTTCATTTTCTGATGTTTTCAAGTGGTGTGGTCGGTAACTTGTCTCTCAGCTTCCCACAATCAGCTATAAGCACAGTGCCACGTAACTGGAAAATGAACAAAGGGACATTCTAGGAAATTCCCTCACCTTCTTCAATGGTCAAATCCTTTGCTGGCCCCTCTCATTCGCACAAGAAGAAATGGAAGATACTTGTGATGCCTGTGGCTGGCTATGAAAAAAAGCCCACAATAACTGCACAGTAATCCCAGGTTTGTGTGAGCTACAGCAGTGCTCAGACTCAGAATTTCACCAGTAAGTTTGCATCAATCATACTGGTCTCTCTCAGTTAACAAAGGGATATCAGGCACATCCAGAATATTTCACTGCTATACCGTATCTCCTTTTTACTGCCACAGATGGTTGAAGACAAGGAGGCGAGGACAATATGTCTGCTGGGTCATTTCTGCTGTCAGAAGCTTAGGGCCTCGTACTTGAGTGCACACCAGTACCTGTCCATCCTGCCAGCAGCTAGTACCAAATGCTCCGAGAGTAGCAAGGAACTGCTCCTTCAGTAACTAAGAGTCACAAATGCATTTTTATGATAAATTCTATCCCCAGAGAAAGCGCCACATCCTTTTCTTCTCTCAGACACATCTCACTAAATCTTGCCCTCTGGCTCAGAAACAGCATCTTCTACAACCTTTCCCTTGATCATTTTTACCAAAGGAATACAAATTTAAAAGTTCAAGACCTCAGGTCTCAAGAGTGCACATCACCACCTTTCTTTATGGCTTCATCTTATTAATTTCTACTTAGTAAGAGCTTACTGTGTTTCTGTGATTCTCAGGAACATTCTGAAAAGCTTTCTTACAAAGAAAAGACAGCTGCTAGAAGAAATCTATTCCTTAAATTATGAAACCTTTAAGTCAAGGGGCAGAACTGTCTGCAGACAGCTTTGTTTGCATGTCATATACTCTTCTCACATAAATAGTCCTAAGTGGAACTGTAACCAGCAACATCTTCCAAGGATTCCAGGTGACCATGCCATCAACTTCTACTGTATTACAGTATCATCTAGATTATTCTATTTTCTTTCAACAAGCATGTGCATCAGAACACAAGAGCTGCAGATCAGCCCCATCTGATCTTACGTTCTCCTCACAATTGCATTTCATGCTACGCCCTACCCTCTAAAACCTTGCCAAAGTTTGAGTACAATCCACTTTACAGTGCTTCACACCCACTTACTGGTTTGCAGCTTACACTGGTTTTATAGTTCTTCTCCATTGTGGCTGAAAGGCTAACGATTTCCAACTGCATATTGGTCAATTTTTCAAAAGAGAGAAAAAGGTGATGTCATTTTCAAAGATGCAATGACAGGGATTTTTGTGGTTTGCTTAATATTAATGTCTGGATTTCTGCCACAGAAACCAAGGCAATCATAAAAAAAAAAAACAATCCAAGGTAATACTGGCAATAAAGAGGGGAAAAACATATATATATACACACACACACACACTGATGTATAAAAAAAATTACTATATAGGAAACGCTGTTGAAACACTCTCCAGACTGTACGCAACTGCTTCCACTTCCTAATACAGGTAATTTTCGCAACAGTACTTAATCCTACAAACACTGGAGATAAAATCCTGCACTCACGTCTCTTCACAGGTATTGTGGCTTATAAAACCTCTGCAGATTTTTTCCATACATACACAAGCTTCAAACCAGCAGCAGCTCTGATAGTACCTGCCTATTGCTGTCTGATTAGTCACTTTTCTGATGATTTTTAACAAATACTTGCAGAGCCAGAGTTTCTGCTCTTTAATACACCTTATCATACAACAGGAAGTATGTTAGGTTTTGTTTTCCAACTGATGGCCTGCGACAAAATCTGGAACACAATCTGAAATGTTCCTTTGGTGCCATCCATGAGATTTTAAGTGAAATTCAAGTTTAGGCTTTTGTAAGATCCCAAGCAAACTGCCCAGTCCTGGGCTTAGCAGGAAGTTTGAGTTAACCAGTTTGTCATGATAAGCTGAGCACCATTTCTAGAGTGGCTGCTGTCCCAAAGTATTGCAGGTATGCAGTCACTTAGCACTACTCAGGTTACCCCAAAAGCAGAGAAACCACACTTAGCCCAAATTCACAAACGTATCTGATGAAAAGTGCCATCAGAAGCAACTGTGACAAGTCAGATAGTATCATCTCTGTCTGAGAAGCAGAGGCAAGAACCAGCTCCACAGCAGGTAAAACACTGACAACAGTTCAGACAAAGGGTCAATGAAACGAAGGAGACGCTTGAACAAACAGAAGCTACTAGATGTTTATATTTTCTTCAGTTGTTCAATGCACTGTATCAGTTACTTCAGCTTCAAAAAGAACAATTAAAACACATCTGAGAAGCATTACAGAATTCTGGTGCCCACACAATTATCTCCACAGCAAAACTTGGGGCTAATGTGTTGCAATATGTTATAATACTTCCTTTCCTACGATAGAAGATAATCCAGGAATTTAATTTGTGAACTCCCACGTGGCTGTCTTCCACATTGCACATGCCTGAGGGCAACAAATCCTTTAATACTTTTTGCACCCTTAGGGGAATGTTCCAGACATGTTCCAAGAGGAGCTCCCCTTCATGTAACCACATCACACAATAACAAGCAAGAATTCCTCCTGAAGCTAAACTAAGATTATATTGCAAGTTACCTAAACACTATTGTTTCAACATTTTCCATGTATTTGGTACTCTTGCCACCTCTTCTAAGTACGGTTGAAAAAAATCAAACTTTCTGCAATCTGCTCCCACAAGAAGGATGCTACTGCAAACAGTTAAGCAACACTTCAAAAAACACAACAGGAGCCAAACTTTGGCACTGGAGCAGAAACTGTTCAGTGGAACAAAGTGTCTTGATCCACAGAAGAGATTCTGTGCCTGTCAGGTTGGCATCATTGTTCACGATTGTTCATGAACATGGCAGTGCTCAAGGCCAGGTTGGACAGAGCCTTGGGTGACATGGTCTAATGTGAGGTGTCCCTGCCCATGGCAGGGAGTTGGAAGTGGATAATCTTAAGGCCCTTCCCAACCCCAACCATTCTATGATTCTATGATTTGCAGTACCATAATACACCAGGTCTCCTCTAACACCATAAGCGCAAAGGATGCTCTTAAGTTTAACACCCCACTTCTAAGAAAATCAAGTCCAGTCTGGCCAAAAGGGTTAGATATTAGTACAAAAAGAAGCAAACATTGAAAGAGCAGTTTCAACAATGAAGTATACTGAAGTGCAGAGTAACGTCTGTAGAAGAGATCAAAAGGTTCTTTAAATCATTAAGACACACTCAAAGAACCATCAAATGTACAAGGACTCTTGTTAAATTGGTGGAAGTAAAAAGCACCAAAATTTTTAAAACAGTCCTTTAGAATTGTTTGACAGAACTCCAGCTGGCGGTTTTGTAGTTTTGGGTTTGGGAGGGGTTGTATTATTCAGAGTGCAGCCCTTACTTTTTTCCACTAACACCAGTGTATCTAACCTTCAGGTATGTTTTAAACACATACACACATTCATAGAATCACTGAATGGTTTGGGTTGGAAAGGACTTTAAGATCATCCAGTTCCAACCCCCCCTGCCGTCAGCAGGGACACCTCACACTAGACCACGTCACCCAAGGCTCTGTCCAGACTGGCCTTGAACGCTGCCTGGTATGGAGTCTTTAACCACTTCTTTGGGTGGTGCCTCACCACCCTCACAGTAAAGAACTTCTTCCTTATATCTAACATGAACTTCCCCTTTTTTCAGTTTAAATTTATTCCCCCTTGTCCTATTGCTATAGTCCTGATGAAGAGTCCCTCTCCAGCACCCTTGGAGGCCCCTTCTGATATTGGAAGGCTGCTCTGAGGTCTGTTCGTTCTCCAGAAATAGATACCAAATAGGATAGTCTGCTGTTCATATTTAACACACCTACCTTCCATACATATGAGTATTTTACCTGAGTAAAATACATTTCCCAAGTCCAATTATTGTTACACAATAGTGTGACAATGGGCAGTGCCCTCACAGCTGCATTCCTAGATGTTCTGGATACATTGCCTACCTTGAGGATCAACCTGCAGACACAGAGCTGCCAAGAAGGAAAGGAGGGACCCAGTGATGCTTGAGGTCCCTTCCAACCTTGTATTCTATGATTCTATGAATGACAAGCCTAAGGATGAACCTCACTCTTCGAGTCAGAAAAGCACCGAGGATGTTAACCATTGCTGAGTTAGTAAAACAAGAAGAAAGAAGTCAATTTAATAAATTATATGAGTCATACACAAAACTCATCCTTCTCATGGATACAAACTGAAATACTGCTTTTTCTGTAAAGTCCAGTGCCGCAAACAGACTCAGTTTTCAAGCCCTTTAGGTAAGAACTATTATGCTCTTTTAAGGTACCAGGATGAAACACATGTTTCAATTGTAAAAGCAAAAATAACCAGACTTGCAAGGAGTTTTGCAGATATAAGAACCTTCTCCAGTAGATGTTGACTAAAATCAAGCAGCAGAATGAGGTTTCTCTCCCATTGTCTTTATTTAGAATATATTGCCAACACAACACTTCTGTAATTCATACAGTACAGCAGTGCATAAAGCCACACTACCAACACCTCTGCCCTCAGAAAGAACATTTGCACTACTTTTGGAAACTACTCAAGAGCCAAGAACTGGGTCTGCAGAAACTCATTCCACATAACCATAGGACAGCGGGGACAATGGGTTTGTATTCCTGGCTGGACTTTCTTGTACCCAAAAGAACTATGCTTGATGACAACCACAGCTTGTCTCCAAGTGGCAATAGTTAGAAAAACCAACTGGATCCCATCTGCTGGTGAACCCCAAATACACAGACTAGCAAAGTTGGCTGGAGTTGCAGTAGGAAGGAAGCTGGCAGAGCTCCAGAGCTCACACAAGCTGCTACTGACAGGCTGCCCACCACTGCCCATGGCCTTTCCCAGTATGCTCAGGTCGCTGGTATGCATACTGCTGACAGTCCAACATCTGCATTCTAAGGGGACAACCAAAGGGCTTCTACTGGAACCACATGCAGGATCTGCTATGATGAGCTGTGCACTTCAATTCTGATCCATTCTGCCATAACACTAGTAGAGATCCAGGCATCTAAACATCTCCCCCATGATCTACTAACACACCACAGCGCCAGCAAACCACTGCCATGTGAGCATACTGCACTGTATTTGGGCTTAAAGGGTGCAGATAGATAGACTGACAAATTCTTAAACCCCCACACTGGTAAAAACTCGTGTTTTCACATATGTTCAATGCAAATCATTTCATGACCTTTTAATTCCGCAGTTTGTTCATGTTCTCTCTCTCTCTTTTTCAGTGTTCATGAAGAGATGGAGGAGGCAAGAAGTATGGTAAGGGAAGAGGCTTCTCTTCATGCACCTAGTACCTGTCAATCAGTGGTGATTTCATTTCCTCTTGGAGAGGAAACTAATACTTGTGTCTCATTAATGTTTAGCAACCTGTTTTCCTACAGCATCTCAGGGCTTGGACCATCTATGCAATCTGTGGGCTTCCACGCTGGTTCCCTGCTATGTTTGGGGTGCACTGCCCAAGTACATGAAGAGAAACATTCAATCTGTAGAAGGTCACTAGCATGCAACAACTCACCTGCAGGTGCCTGGGGTGCCAGTCAGTGTCCTTGGGTCCAGGCTTTTGAAACCAAGTACTTTTGTGGAACTCCCTTTTATGGGCCAGGCCCTGGGGGAATGCTCCTTCTGATTTCATTGTTTTTGAGACAGAGAGTAATGAGACAGAATGAGACAGAAAGAAGAGTAAAGTTTCTACAAGAGATGCAGTCAGACAAAGGGTAAGCACCAAACAAGCCACATTAGCATTACAGCCTCGTGTCTCCCTACCCCGCATCCCATCACCCTCCCAATTTTTTGATCTTACATATGCAGATGTTAGCCATCTATGCAAACATAATCTTAAATTTTGCAAGAAACCTTTGAGTTTGACAGCTTGGATTTCAGCTTTTAGCCTCACCCGCTGAGGAGATGTCCTTGTTCAACTCGTCGTGCCCTGATTGTGAGGATTTACTAATGCACCATTCAGGTTACTCAAGGTGACTGCTTTTCCTTCATGACTTTGCCACGGGAGTCACCTTTTTTTATAGCAGTCCGCTTTTGCGCTGCACATGCCATGGGGAGGATGTATTCATTTAGCTTTCAAGTGTTCAGTTAGCACTTGAAGTTGAAAAGTTACTTTTAAAAAGTGAAATATAACACTCCATAAAGTATTACTTTACCTTTTTAACTTTTCCCATACGTTTACTAGCAAGAAATAATTAGGTTAAAAAAATATATATATCCTGAAGCAAATATGGGCCTTCTGCCACTCTTTCTGCATGGAAAAAAAGAATCCCACTGAAAATATATGAAGAAAGCTTTTTCTTTATTTCCCGAAACATTTCAGCTGGAATTATAAACAAAACAACACCAAAATTATCAGATTTATTTTCCTGTCCAGAAACTTGCCTTGATAATTACACTTGCCAGGTAATTTCTGTCTGTCTAGTTTTATAGAGAACTCAGTACGTCACTTGAACAGAATAAGGGAGAGCTGATGTACAGGCAAGCTGTGAGACTGAGGGGGGTTTGGACACATGGATTTTCAACATGCCTTTTTTGCTGCATTAGGAACACATTTCGATTTTTCAGCGACTGAGCTAGTTGCTAAAGTTTCCAGTGGCATTCTCAGCCTGGAGAGCACTAGCATTCTAAAGGCTAACAAACATGAATTTGGTTTCACACCTGCCTACATTAACTAAGTAATAACTCTTTTTCCCTCATCAGCCTGAGAATTTAATATTAGTGCTGTTGTGTGATAACTGTCTTTCTCACAAAGAGATTGTTATTGTTGTACCAAGTGCCATATGAACTCCATACTGGTGACTGTAATGGAATGACAGGTTCATTAAGTCTGAAGGAGCCAAAACTCTTTCTTTCTTGGTAAGTTCAGGAATTCTTTTCTCTGATGGTGAAAAATACTCAGTTTTCTGTGGATCAGCTGTTTGCTGTCTCAGTGCATTTGAACCCTATCCTTCATAGAGGAAAATTTGATTTTTTTTCAATGGGAAAATGCTGGTTTACCTTTTTAAAAAGACAGCTAAATACAGTGCATTAAAACAACTGGCTCTGCATCTAAATTCATAAATGGAAGTGATGTGAGGGGCTGACTTCGGTGAGATGCAGTACTGTGCTGTTGAAACTCTATTGGCTTTGTGTGGCTTTAGCTGCCAGCCATTGGGTTTGTCTAGGCTCTTCCCTAAGGAATTAATGAGCTTGGTAATATCCGGTATTTTCTCCACATGATGGTATTTCTAACTCCATCAGCTCTTCATGCTTTTGATAAGCGATTCCAAACATACCCACATCCCTGGCTTTGAAGTACATCTTCGAGACATATGCTTCCTCATTTGGCAGCGTGGTTAAATACTCCTGACCACTGCTAACTGGTCAGGGGTTTTCACTGAAGGCTATTGGGGTCCTTCAGCACTCATCCAGTACTCATTAGAATTGTGTAATTCATGAGTTCCTGTGCTGCTCCATATGTTTATAAAGGTCCACTTATCTTCCTCAGTCCAGATGGTTTCACAATCTTAAATAGTAGTAGCATAGAATATTTACAGGACATGGAATAAAAGGCTAATCCCTATATATATACATCTATATATATAAAATAGTATCTGCTGTTGTAACTGACTCATTCTCATATCATGGTGTTATATTCTTGTCTCCAGTTGTATTCTCTATCCATTTTCCTCTCTGTCAAAAACCTGAATAAAGCAGAGTAGTACTTTAAGAAGGTTGAACTCTAGCAGACAAGGATGCTTTTACTCAGAAGATACTTGCAGCAGGGACTCCCTTCCTGCAAGCCAAGCTACTTAAGTCAGGCTTATGCCCTGCCTGAGCAGTTCAGTGAGGTCAGTGGTGACCTGAGAAGGTACCCATGCATAGTTACACAAGAACAGGGAGGAATATGCTTTTTTCCTTTCACAAGCAATAGGTTTCTTTTTTCTCTGCGGTAATGTGATGTATTAACACAGACTTACATTTGTGCCACAAAAATGTTTAGTTTACTGGGTTGGGTTTTTATATGACTCTCATTGATATCTCATTGCACTTTATCACATGAAGCACTCATAATCAAGGAATAACTTAGTTTTCTCTGGATCCTTTCAGTGGGGGTTGGTTTTATTCTGTTGGTATTTATAAGAAAGGGCTAAAATCTTCCTTTCCAGTGCAAACTGCACTATATTTAGCTGCTTTTCTTTGGTTTTTCAGGTAGCATGAATGAGGAAAGATACAAAAAAACATACAAAAGGATGAAACAATGTCTGATCAAGAATGAGAAATGAAAAAAAGCTAAGATTAAGGCATGGTAAGGCCAGATGTGAAGGATCCGCTGCTCTCAGTAATGCTGGCTGACATGAGCCCAGACCGCAGGTACACAGCACAGTGCAGTCAGTATGAGCATCAGACCATCCCAGCTGGAGCGTGTTCTGCTCCTGACTGCTCTTTGAAAAAAGCATTTATGGAAGATTTAAAGAAGGCTTAAATATGGCTTAGTGTATACCCAATTATTAATATATCTGCCCTAAATTAGTTGGAATAAATGGATGTCTGATTGTAAAAAGAAGTTATAAGTGACTTCAGTAAGAGAAATAACTCTGTGGACAAGTTGAATTCCTTCAGTTTGTTATCATAGCCTGTTATTTTGTTGGAAAGTGCTGTCACTGCAACAGGAAATTCTGTTCTGGAAACTGCTTAGTTTTTGTGGCATCTGGCAACATCTTCAATATGAGCCCTCAATTATATTTGATGGAAATATAACTGAGTTCCATCTGTTTAACATGTGCTTTCTACTGAAAGTGGGGCACATGTGCAAGTGTGTGAAACCCACAGTATCAACCCAGTCTCTTCTGGAATGGATTTGAACAACTTAACCACAGGAAGCAGTTGAGCCCCCTCCTTAGCCCTCTTTCTTTTTCCCCGCCATCCTGCCCACATGCTCATTGTGGTCCGTTCGGTTTTGGAGCTCCCTTTTAAAGTCGCCTTTAATTTTCCTGAAAAAAACAAATTAAAAGGGATGGTGGTGACTCTAAAGAAAACAGGAAAACTGCTAATGATGCTGCAGCTGTCCAGTTCTGTTTACAGTACACATGGGAGTACTGAAAATGGTCTGCAGGAGAAATGTAGATGCTTAGCCCACAAATATGGAAAGCAGAAGTAAAAGGCTTGTAGCAGCAGAGTTAACTCAAACACTGACAGATTTTCCCCTATCAGGGGAATGCAGCTTGACCATGAAGTAGTGGCATCAAGCAAACCTGGCCTCCAGGATCTCCTGGTATGCTCCTGCCCATTTCTGTGCATGCCAACTGCCTCACTGCCACTCTATTCTGGTGAGTTGCACTGCCCACACACTTCCAGATTTGCTGAGTCCCCTGCTCTCCTCAGACTACCTGCCCCACCAAACAGCAGCATTTCAGCCATGAACAACCACTGCTGCAAGAACCACAGCTGTAGATTTTCATGGCTATCGATGCAAAACATGGCAGCTAAACAGTGTCATGTCTTGCACCACTCAGACAAGACCCTCTTCTCTCCAAAAACAGTAATTCAGCATGCAATACTGCTACTTCTCAGACACATGCTTAATTAAAGCACCTAATTAGGTTTGTGGGAGTGCTTACTTCAGGAAGGCCTGAAGTCTAATGCTGTAATGTGGCACACACACAGTATCTTGCTTTGCGTCTATAGAAGCCATTGCGCTACTATAGAATGTTTTCTTCTAGAAAATCCACCCATTTACACTAGTTACACATCTGACAAAAATGTAGCAAGTTACCTAAAATACCATTTATTATCTGGTTTCTATCACCACATCCTTAACCTTTCCAGAAAAAGTCTCCAGCTGTCAGAGTAGTTCTTGGAAAAATAGTAAAACACCCTTTCCTTGGAATGCAGGAGGGTAGGTGCTGAGGGCACAATACAGCTCCTGTCCAAACCCACACAGTGTCCCTACAAATAGCACAGCGTTCAGTCTGGGTACACACACCTAGTGCTACCTCCATGAACAACTGCATGTAGCAAAGAGCTCACAGTGCTTGCTCCTGACAAACACAACGTGTGGGTCACCACGGGCTTCCCTCTAATGCACCCCAGGCACACAACCTGCAGTAGCTTCAGCTCCTTAGCATCAGCATGGCTTCCAACCACATGGTCTCTTCTGTATGCAAGGAGTTGCTGTGGCTCTAGTGCAGCTCCACAACAGAGCTGACAAAGAACTTCCACATGCCAACCAGCAAAGCTGCTACAAGACAATCAACATCAACACCACATGCAACTTCTGTGCTCTCTTCATTAAGGAGAACTGCCTGATCACTACAATCCAAACAGGACCTTGATGTCAGCAAGAGCTGAATCAGCCTCTGTCTGAATCCACCAACTGCTGTGGAAGATGATCTGTAAACATCCCTGAAATACCTTCAGCACCTGCAGCCTTAGAGTAATAATCGGGTTGTTTTAAGAATTGCTTGTACCCTTCTGCAATATTTCCCCTAAGCAAGAGATTAATTCAGTGATGCTGGCTCAGTCAGAGCCTTTCCCTTGGTTCTCTTCTCTGGCATCTTCTATTTACATCCAGGATCTTTTGTGAGTGCAGGTGTATAAACAGAATAGCTTCCATTAATTGCAGTGTTGCCCATAGCGTGTTTCTGATCAGTGGCTGTTGTGCACCTGCAGTAATAAAACACCAATAGAGATAATATACTGAATTTTAATCACATGTTGCCATTACATATTATGCTGTTTGAAAACATTTCCTTTATTCCTGAGCAGCTTGTAAAAGGGTTGTTACCAATTAAACACAAATAGCCTGGGGAGTGATCTTACAGTTCACACAACTTGGTTACAGTGAGTAAGTGGAGAAAAGCAGCTTGATAGCAGCTGGTATTTTTCTTCAATGGCTAACATAGTAACAAGACATTTTTTCATGAGCCTTTGCAAGAAGAAGGGAGCTGGGAGGAGGGAAGGAGGGTTAAAAACTCTTCCTGTACTGTAACGTGACAACTGTGTGACAATTCAGATACTTCAGGTGGACTGCAGAGAACGATGCTATGTGAAAATAGGGTGTGTTTGTGGGATTCTGTGAGATTCCCACAGAGACTGATAGAAATAGCCTCCTTTTTGATGTTTCTGTAAAATTTGGAACATACATCTCCCACAGGGGAGCCAGACCAAGCTGACAGTTCATACTGTTCCCACCAACTCTGTAACCCTCTACTGGGATGTAAGCCAGAGAAAAAACTCTGCCTTGTTAGCTTACCAACTCACACACATACCATTTGAAGACATGCACCACAATGTCTCAAAGCAGAATCAGCTCCTAGAAGACAAACTAGACCAAGAGGTTGCAAACGCTCCCAAAAGCACACATAGCTGCATTAAGAGATGTTTTTTTGTATCTGGAAGACACATGAGAATACGCTACAATACCTCTTCCAGTAGGCAGCAAAAGCCAACAGACAGAGCTCCCAGGTGAAGCAGCACTGCTCAGGCCAAGTACTACAACTGGGGCTGGTAGGAATTGAGAGGTGCTGGCTACTATAGCTTTACAGGGATGTGCCCTCAGTGTGTGCCAGCTCCTGCACAATAAGAATGGAAACATACCATCAAGCTTTACCCATTGAAACCAGTCAACATGAAACACTGAGGTCCCTGCTACCCTTAAACAGACTGGCACTCCAGAAGAAATTCTGGGTTTGTGCAGCCAAGACAGCCAGACATGGAAACATTTAAGCAAGTAGCCTTGACAGGTCTTTAGCTTCTGCACATGTATTTGTGAAAGCCAGTTCCCTACCACAACAGAGCTCCTGACAGGACCTTTTTCATGACTTGCCATTCTCTGCCTTGGTGTTGGCCAGGCAGATAATCCTGTCTAGTCCTTCGTGTGGGCCTGCAGTTCTCATTTCACTTTGTGCAAAGAAATATTTCAGCTTAGAACTACTGTTTTGCAAAAGACTGTAATCCTTGATATACTTCAGAGGAAGAAAGCTGCTTCGTTTTTCACTTAATATAGAACACCATAATTTTAGTGCTTTGAATATGTGTGTTCAGATGGCACATTAGAATCATATAATCATAGACCAGCTAAGGTTGGAAAGGACCTTAAGATCATCTAGTTCCAACCCATCTGCCATGGGCAGGGACACCTCACACTAAACCATATCACCCAAGGCTCTGTCCAACCTGGCCTTGAACACTGCCAGGGATGGAGCACTCACAACTTCCCTGGGCAACCCATTCCAGTGCCTCACCACCCTCACAGGAAAGAACTTCTTCCTTATATCAAATCTAAACTTCCACTGCTGAAGTTTTAACCGGTTACCCCTTGTCCTATCACTACAGTCCCTGACGAAGAGTCCCTCCCCAGTGTCCCTATAGGCCCCCTTCAGATACTGGAAGGCTGCTATGAGGTCCCCACGCAGCCTTCTCTTCTCCAGGCTGAACAGCCACAACTTTCTCAGCCTATCTTCATACGGGAGGTGCTCCAGGCCCCTGATCATCCTCGTGGCCCTTCTCTGGACTTGTTCCAACACTTCCATGTCCTTTTTATGTTGAGGACACCAGAACTGCACACAATACTCCAAGTGAGGTCTCACGAGAGCAGAGTAGAGGGGCAGGATCACCTCCTTCAACCTGCTTGTTACGCTCCTTTTGATGCAGACCAGGATACGGTTGGCTTTCTGGGCTGCGAGCACACACTGCCGGCTCATGTTCAGTTTCTCATCGACCAACACCCCCAAGTCCTTCTCCACAGGGCTGCTCTGAGTCTCTTCTCTGCGCAGCCTGTAGCTGTGCCTGGGATTGCTCCGACCAGGTGTAGGACCTTGCACTTGGTATGGTTAAACTTCATAAGGTTGGCATCAGCCCACCTCACAAGTATGTCAAGGTCCCTCTGGATGGCATCCCTTCCCTCCAGTGTATCAACCGGACCACACAGCTTGGTGTCCTCGGCAAACTTGCTGAGGGCGCACTCAATCCCACTGTCCATGTCACCGACAAAGATGTTGAACAAGACCGGTCCCAACACCGATCCCTGAGGGACACCACTTGTTACCGGTCTCCAGCTCGACATTGAACCATTGACCACAACTCTTTGCGTGTGGCCATCCAGCCAGTTCTTTATCCACCGAGTGGTCCATCCATCAAATTGATGTCTCTCCAATATAGAGACAAGGATGTCATGTGGGACAGTGTTGAAAGCATTCCACAAGTCCAGGTAGATGACATCAACTGCTCTACCCCTGTCCATCAGTCCTGTAGCTCCATCATAGAAGGCCATCAAATTGGTCAGGCAGTATTTCCCCTTAGTGAAACCATGCTGGCTGTCACCAAGCACCTTCTTGATTTTTATGTGCCTTGGCATGCCTTCCAGGAGAATCTGCTCCAAGATTTTGCCAGACTGACTGGTCTGTAGTTCCCTTGTCATCCATTTTCCCCTTCTTGAAAATGGGGGTTATATTTCCCTTTTTCCAGTCATTGGGAACTTCACCTGACTGCCATGATTTTTCAAATATGATGGACAGTGGCTTAGCAACTTCATTCGCCAGCTCCTTCAGGACCCGCAGGAAGAATCTGAAAGAAGGTGCATGCATTTGAGCATCCCTGCCTTAGGCAAAGTTATACCAGAAGTAAATAGGTGTCAAATTTTTTCTTAATTTCTTTTCTATGTATTTGCCTCATCTTAGCTAGAGGTTGCACTTTTTTAATATCTATCTTGTCCAAAAGAAATCTGAACCAGCCAATTATGAAATACAGGAATGCACAGGCAAATCCACCCCCAGACTCCAGTTTCATTTGCTTGAAGATTGCTAGCAAAATAGCAGAACAACAAACCATCCCTCCAGAAAGGAAATACTTTTCAGCACCTACTTTAACACATTTCATTTATTTATTCCGAATATTTTCACCAAATTGTCCACAATTTCTAAAGGGGAAAAAAAGTAAAAATGTGAGGACCGACTTCTCTTTAAGCAAAGAATGTTGATTATTGCAATACACTTCCAGGTGAAAAAACATTTCTGCTAGCATAACAAATTCACGGCCTAGAGTACAAAGCTACCCAAACACACCTGGACTTCTCAAAAAAAAAAAAACCAAAAAAAAAAAACCAAAAAAAACCCAAACCAGAAACATTTAATATTGTATTAAGAACATTAAGGACACGAGACTTGGACTTACCAAAACCTGCTCAGGTTTGTGTGCTACTTGGGGACAACCTCCACGCACAGCAAACTGAATGGTCCCCACATGTAAAGATATACCACTCCAAATGTGTGATAGGTATTTGTTCAGCTACTCAGCTTTTTCAGAAGCACGTGTCATAGACTGTGGAGTCACAGCTGGAAATCCTCACTTATTCTTTCCAGGTCATATTTTGAATGGCTGGAAAGCACATACATGCACTGATGCCTGCGAAATCAAAGTCAGCAATCATGTCACCTATCAACTTGCTCCTCACTGTGCCACTTACATATAAAAAAAAAAACAAAACCCACCAAAAAAAACCAAAAAACCACACACACACAAAATAATATATATAAAAAAAAAAAAAAAGAAAAACACTAACCACAAAATAAAGAGCTTACTGCAGTACTTTCTTAAAATTCTGCCCAGTGACAGACAGAAGGACGGAGAAAAGTTTTCCAGCCAGTTTTCCCAATTCTGGACTAGACAGTTTAAAAGAACACATTGTCCTTGCCTGCAGCCATGGAAGCTTTTCTCCTTCCTTCACCCTTGCCACCTGAGTTGTGAATGACCAAAGGCACTGAGCAACCCAAACCTTTCACTACTCATACAGCCAGTATTAATATGTACACCTTAATGTTACATCTCCAGCCAAACATATCACTGTAGATGTTTTTGTTTCCATGATGGGTTTAGGAAATTTCATATTCATTTCTCATGGCATCTAATTTCATATATGGTATACAACCAGTAGAAGACTGTTGAGGGAAACACAAACTCACCATTTTCTTCATCACTTTTTTTCTCATGATGACCTAAATATCTCCCAGGCCCACTCTCAACAAAGTGATTGCTTTATCTGTTTCAAGAGGAGCCACCTCCCACTGATGCCACCAACTGGTAGAATTCTAAACTTAACCAACTAATTTACCTCCTAGCATTTTCTGCAAAATATCACTTTGCAGACAAGAAGCAATTTTCAAGCCCGCTCCTTTCTATGGCTGGATTGCAGGAGTTTCAAAATCATGACAGAAGCGGAAAGAATTACCAGATCGCAAATGACTGGCAAGGAGTCTTTCAACAAGAGTGGGATCTGTCTCCTTCCTTCATTAGCCTGAGAAAGTGCCACTTCACACTGAATTGGTGAGAAAAACATGATGCTATTTTAACAGTAGAACAAGCAATAAAAATTCTGAGAAGGGAAAAGACCTCATCTCAATCCTGCTATTAGGTTTAGGGTCAGGAACTGGTGATTATCCCCTTCCCACTAAGGTACCAGTTTAAAAGACTCTAAAGGAGGGTGTGGAAAAGGAGAGAAACTCAGAGAGAACAGAAAGATGTCCAAAAAAGCTATTTTGCTGGGCCAGAAGGGCCACCATGAAACATTCTTGAGGCCCTTCCAGTTTGCTCTGTTTACTCAATCTTGAGTTACCAAGACATGTGCAAGCCCAAAAAAATTCAGCTCAGAGAAGCCTTCCAACATTGATACCAATCTAAGTGTTATCTATACATTATGGGCTTATAAAAAGGGAGAAGAAAAGCTCCAAGATACTCCTGCCATGGATTTTCTTGCACATTCTCCAATTCTTACTCATTCTGGTCAGGCCAAAAAGCAGACTGTCAGCCATATGACTCGAGATGTTTGGCCTCTAGTTCCAACAAGTGCTAAGAGCTCAGAGGCACACTGATATAAAATATAATTAACCATAACTTTTCCATAAAATCACAGAGAAAAAAAAACTGTTGGAGCTTAGTAATAGTTCCGGGGCAGATTTGGTGGGGGGCAAAAGCAGTAGTGGCTCTACTGCATCCGCAGAGGCTTGTTTCTTCGTAGCCTCAGAGAAAGTTAGCTGGTGAATTCACTGGGAAGCGGGCACCCAGTTGCCTTCAGCACCTTGCAGCATTTCAGCCCAGAAATCACTTGGTTCACTCCATATTTTTAATGCTACCTAAAAAGTCACAAGTGTTTAAAAAACCTATCCCTTGATTTAACCTGGGTTATAAGACCCTGGCCCATCCATTACACAAGAGCATTATGCTCCCCACATGCTTGCTGCTGAAGTGGTTTGATACACTTGCTAGTAGATACCGTACCTTTTTCTCTTCTTGGTGAAGGTATAGTCTATGCCAAAGTCAAAATTGGTTTATGAGCTAAAATGGGAAAAGCAGGGACTTACATCACTTTCCTCCAAGATCCCTAGGTGTATAAGAAAAGGTCACTTCCTACATTCCTTCAAGAATAAGCAGATTCATCCTTTCCGGCATCCTGCCTCTGAAGGAGTATCTGTGTAATACTCAGCCACAGTTTGATTCATGCAAAGAAAGTACTCAAAGAAGTTTCAAGCCATAGGCTATCATTTAACTGTGGAGAGTCTCCCCTGCAGCCACTGCAGAGTCCCCGAGGCATGCACTGGGTACTGTGCCACTCTAGCAGGAGAACCAGACAGCAGAACTGAAGGAAACCAAACTGCAAATTCAAATCCTAGATACTGAGTGAAGGCCTGCTGTCAGGAAGTTTCTGGTTTAGCTTTCTGTACACAAGCATAGCCTTTAGGCCATATGCACACACATGTGAAAACCCCTAACCTGTGATTTCTAAGAGAAACATCTGTATGCACAAAACCACATCCAGTATACAGAAGTATTTCTGAGCCTACACCTCCTGAGTAAAGGACCAGAAGTGGAGCAACACCACAGGATCAGGTGCCAAAGAGCGAGGTTGAAATCAATTGTATTCAGTAAAACACTCATGGAACATCTGAAAGCAAACTGCTCTGCAACTGTCTTGAGTTTGCAGAAATTAAATGAGCTCCCTCTACTGATTCACTTTCTGTTTACTCTGATAAAAGTGGTAGTCTGTAAGGCACTACCTGAACCACATTATGCAAAAGATAAAGGAGAAGATGGCGACATCTGTCCAATAGTTTAGCTTGTGGTCCCAGGATATCCGGCACCCAGGTTTCACTCCTTCCTCTGGCTGATGAAACTTAAATACAGGTTTTCTACCACCCAGGAGCAAAGCCCAACTTTGCCTTTTGCTGTTCTGCTCCCATCCACATTTGTGTGGGAGAAATGTTTCTGGGTTCCAGGTCCTGCTCCACATGAAATGGACCCATTTCAGAGGACAAAGATCCAGCACCCCATTCCAGAGCAGCTTGTAACTGTAATTCTTGTAACGCAATTCTTGCATTTCCCATGACACACACCCCTGCATAGAGGTAGCTGTGCACCATTTGTAATGTAACACCTGCCTGAGTGATACAGCCCTGATGCTCTTAGTGGAAGTAGCAGCCTTTCCTCCAGAGGAAAGCCTTAACGGCTCCAGTTGTTGGGGTTTTTCTTCCCCCCTTACCATAGTCTACTTGTGCCGCTAAGCAGCCATATGAGAGCTCAAGTGCTGCGAATCTTATGTAGAGGGAGGCCTCTACTGGCTACATTAGGTAAGGCACTAAAACCCTGAAACGGAGACAAGATCCCTATCCTAGGATACAGATGCAGCGGTAGAAGGTGCAGCAGTAAAAGGTTGCCAACCAATACAGCCTGTAAATCAAAACGTTTCTGACCAATAACAGACAAATCTCAAAAATAAAATGGGAATTATGAAAGCCTACAACAAACATGGCAGCTACATACAATAACTAGTGGCAGACCATGAAGCCACAATGCAGCAGAGGCAATATATATTGTGGCTGTTGGTTTATTTCAGTACTTTCTAGCAACTGGAGCTTGAAGTTGATGTTGTGCAATACTAATGGGGTACACAAAGCCTATGGGCTCACTGTGCTTGCACCAGTAAGGCACACAGGAAGCACTCTGACTGTAGGAACCCCACTGCTGTGAGTGTCTGCCACTTACAAACTGTTAAACACAAGTTTGTTCCCAAAGAGAACACAAAAAGTCATTTAGCAGATAGCACCTTTGTGGTTTGATTCAAACAACCTCTCACTGTGTGAACTGTCACCATCATATATCCCAGCTATGACTTAAAAGACTCACATTGTTTTTCTCTGATGGAGATAATTGTGGGTGGGAAATAGCCCCATCAATACTTTGTGTGGGACTGCAGAGTCTCAGCAATTGGTGGGGGATGGAGGGGAGCACCAAAGCAGAAATCCTGAAGGCACCAGCCTAAGGAATTTTGTCTTGCATGCAAAAATTATCTGGGTGGTCAGAATTAACGGTGCCAGCTCGAATCCTGTGCAGTTTGAGACCAGTCCAACTCAAGGGAATTTTCTTCTGCTCAGAGAAATTCACAGGTATATTTTTGCAAGCAGACAGTTTAGAAGGCTTGACAGCAGCAACTCCAGACAGAGACATTTGGATAGTCTACACAACCAAAGGCAGCTAAATAGGCCATAACCCTGTGAGTCAGCCCTGACATCTCTACTTACAAATTAATGGGAAATGAAAATAATAACCAAAACAAGAAGGACAGTAGGACAAAATACCCACTTGAGACAGCAAGGAGAGAGACAACTGCATCATGCCTTTGGTTTTGCAAAATTAATTTCTCCATATACTGACACAAACAGTTAATTCTTTTAAATTAAAAAAAATTGTTTTATACATGCAATACAAGTTTGATACAGGATTGTGCATGAAGCATGGCAACAGCACATGTTTTAGGCCCACAAGGGCTACAAAAGGCATTTCATATATGCTGTTAAACTATTACATTATGATTTCACTATAGCACAAAAAGGGAAAAGCACCACAGGAGAATAAGCCTGCTCAGTGGTTCTACTATTCACCAATCATGCTTCCTGTAGCAAAGCACTGAAAAACAAGTTCATTATTTATGGGTTTTTTTCATTTATTTTTCTCAGGATGCAAAGAAAACAAAACAGAAAAGGAAATGGCTAAATGTTTTAAGATTTGCAGGCTGGTTAACCAGAGAAGATGCAGAAATCAAGAGGTAGGTGGAACTAGCCACAAGATACGATAAAGCTTTACTGCAAAACACTGAATTCTCAGCGCCTTATGTAGTCTAAGCTATTCAAATCTCTTCCCAACGGCTCACTACATAGATCTTTTGGTGATTTGCTTCACCTGCCCTGTGTAAAGAGAGCACTCCCACAGCAAAGCCAGTCTCCCTGAATCAAGGAACCAGGATGAGCCTATGCAGTGCTGCTGACGGGAAGGAAACTCTAGTCTACATTACTCAATAAACTCCATTCTCGACACCTAACAACCAATTAGCAAAAAAGGATATCTTCCCTTGTCATATGCCACGCCTTTTCCGTGTCTTGTAACCATCAATCCTAGGAGTCTGAGAAAACACACACTGCTTGACTACAACTTCAAAAGGATGCCCATGGTATTAAAGCACATTATTTTGTAATGAAGTAGCAGTACTTGGGTATCTCAAACACCTAAACCACGCCACTGCCTCATTACTCTTGCACTGCTGTTTGAGCCTAGGGGAACAGTGACAATCAACAACAGCACACATACACATCACCAGGTCATGGAGCTGCCCCAAGCACAGGACTCAGCCTGTGGGGCTGGACAGCTGGTGCTCCAATGCCTGTTTGACACAGGAAGGCCATCAGAGCAGGCCAGTACTTACCTGTGAGGGCATCACTGCTGCCCGGGCCTCAACCTCCTCCTGCTGCAACACATGGCCACAGCGCAGAAGTCCAGTTCCAGCAGCTGCTGCCTCAACACCTCACGCTGTGGGGAGAAGACAAGCGGCGCACAGTCACCGAAGGAGCACCAAGGCTGCACCTGCCTGTCCCATCCACACTCCCCCGGTGACCAGGCCCGAGACCAACTCACACAATGGGGGAGCCCCGAGCACTGCCTCACCAGGGGCTAGGGGCTCAGGGTGGTCAACCTGTCACAGCCTCTGGTCCCTCTACCACAGCCCAGGCAGTGGCACACTCCCCTCCATAGCCGAAGTAACTTGTTGCCTATACTCACCTGCCCCTTATCTGCCCATCATACCTCCCATCCCCACCGGAGAGAAACACCAACAAATTAGTGCTGGGGCTAAGGTATTTCCTTGGGGATACCTGATTAGCCCTGAAAGGCAAAGCCCCTCAGGAAACTTTCCCCAGGCTGCCAGCCTCCTTCCCCATTTCTTAAAGGCAGAAAGAACAGGGAGCTGCTTTCTGAAAGCACACCTATAAGAAATGCACCTTTAAGTGTGACACACAAAAACCTTCTGCCACTCACCCCACAGTCCCCTCCACTAGGCAACATGATTTTTAGAGGTCAGAATTCCAACACTCAGCACCCTCTGAATCACAGAATGGTTTGGGTTGGAAAGGACCTTAAGATCATTCAGTTCCAACCCCCTGCCATGGGCAGGGCTGCCTCACACCAGACCATGTCACCCAAGGCTCTGTCCAACCTGGCCTTGAACACTGCCAGGGATGGAGTATTCACAACTTCCCTGGGCAACCCATTCCAGTGCCTCACCACCCTCACGGTAAAGAACTTCTTCCTTGCATCTAACCTGAACTTCCCCTGTTTTAGTTTAAACCCATTAACCTTTGACTATTGATACAGTTCCTGATGAGGTTATAGCTGTGATGGCACTTGTTCAGCCAGACACACCCTTTGGAGTGATTAGGCTTAAAACTCATGCTTCATAAGCACTGGGCAAGACCTTATTTCCAGTTCAAAGAACCAGACTCTGTCTCAGGCAGGGGGGTCACCGTACCCCAGGGCAGCCTCCCTCCCGCAGGGAAGCCCTCTCAGGGCAAAGCAGAATGACTCGTTTCCCAAGGCACCCTCGCACCCAACGCCCAGCAAAGGCTGCAGGCATTGACAAGGTGCCGGCTTCCCTCTGGGGCTGAGCCCTGACCTGCTACTGCCGCCGCAGCCGCGGCAGACGCCCCCGGCAGCACAGCCTCAAGACCCGCAGAGGGTTCTTGCCTCACCTGAGGTAAGGGAGGCCGGCCCACGGGGAGCCCCGGGACAGCGCCCTGCCCCCCACTGACTTCCAGCCTTGCCGGTCCCAGGTCCACCTGGTCGCGAAGGCAGCGCCGGGGCACGAAAGCAGGAGAGCCGCTGCTGCTGCCGCCGCCAGCCCACCCCGAGGTAGCGGCCAAACGGCGGCGCCGCGGCCGGCCCGCCCTATAGGCGCGGGAGCGGGCGGGGCCCGCGCCGCGGAGTTGCGCGAGAAAGGGGAGAGGGAGGGAGGAAACGGGAAGGAGCGGGAAAACGGGTGGCACGGGAAAACGGGGACCGGCGAACCACGTGACACCCCCCCGTGCACACACCCCCCGCACATCCCCATGCAGAGCAATGCGCCCAGCCCCACGCCTCCCCATAGCAGAAGGGGTGCAGCTCACCACTGTGCGGGTGGGGGTGGCGATTTTGTTGCTTTAAGGATTATTCTTGGGGGGATGTAGCTTTTGGGGTGCTGTTGGGTGTGAGGGTGCAGGGAGGGGGGCACAACTGGTCCCTAGGCCTCCAGCAGTGCTGGAAGGGGCTGTCGGTGCCCTGCAGTGGTGCAGAAGCAAAGCCACCAATTTTGTCCCCAGTGGGACAAGGGACCTTGCACCCCCATGTTCCCCCATCAAACTCACACAGGGTCCTGCAGCCTGCACTGGTCACTTCATACACTGATTGTTCTGACCTTATTTTTGGCTGTGGTTCCGCGGCAGGTTCTTCTGGCCACCCCACGCAGGAGGTATGGAAATGGAGCTGTAACGCGGCTCAGGGAAGGCAGGGACAGCAAATCCTGTCTGCAGCACACTGCCTGACTGCTTCTGCACACGTGGGCTCTGCTGCAGTGGTGTGGAACTTAAGCTAATGTTTCTGGGGATTTGGGAAATGCAAGTAGAATAGTCAACCTACCTGTGCAGGGATGGCTGTAGAGGATAAAAACAAGATGGGATGAGGAGAGGGGGAACATGGGGGGGTTTGTTTTCATTGTCGAATTTTAACATAAAAACAGAGAATAGTTAGGATTGGAAAGGACCTTAAGATCATTGAGTTCCAACCCCCTGCCATGGGCATGGACACCTCACACTAGACCGTGTCACCCAAGGCTCTGTCCAGCCTGACTTTGAACACTGCCAGGGATGGAGCATTCACCACTTCTCTGGGCAGCCTGTGCCAGTGCCTCACCGCCCCCACAGTAAAGAACTTCTTCCCTATATCTAAGCTGAACTTCCGCTGTTTCAGTTTAAACCCATCACCCTTATCTTACCACTACAGTCCCTGATGAAGAGTCCCTCTCCAGCATCCTTGTAGGTCTTCAGATACTGGAAGACTGCTCTGAGGATTCAACACAGCTTCTCTTCTCCAGGCTGAACAGCCATAACTTTCTTAACCTGTCTTTATACAGGAGCTGCTCCAGCCCCTTGATCATCCTTGTGGCCTCCTCTAACTTGCTCCAGCAGCTCCATGTCATTCTTATATTAAGGACACCAGAACCACACATAGTGCTCCAAATGGGGTCTCACAAGAGCAGGATAGAGGGGCAAGATCAACTCCTTCCACCTGCTGATCATGCTCCTTTTGATGCAGCCAGCACACATGTGGTTTCCAAGCTGTGAGCACACACTGAAGCCAACTGATGCTCAATTTCTAATCTACCAACACCCCCAATTCCTTCCCCACAGGGCTGCTCTGAATCACTTCTCCGCCCAACCTGCCTGGGAACACGCAACAAAAAACATTGAGTGAGGCTCATCCAGAAGCGCAGCACACTCTACCACACTCCCTTCAGTCCATTTCTCTGCTCCATGTGAATTTGCACCTCCTTTGAAGGCAGCAGTTGTTTGGAATTTGGGAACTCCCTTCCTTTGTTTCTTTCTCAACCTTTTCTCCCCAGCACTAAGTCAGATAAGATAGAGGAAGAAAAATCCTACAAACCAAAGCATGACACACCAAACCTTTAAACCAATGTCTTCCCCAGGAGGTGTTACTTCAGTTGGGAGTTATGCCCAGGGGAGACGTGCCACCAGTGCAGCGGTGGTAGCCCAGGAGACCTCACATTTGTTCCAACACTCACCAATGTTGTGCTTTGTCCAGCAGCACCGCATCTCTCCCTGTGTGGTACTCTGCTGATCAACATTTTGGACATGTTCTATCCACAAAGACTGCAGGACACGATGACTCAGTGAGCAAATAGGAGTGGAAAAAAAAGCTGAAGTTTGGGTGTCAGTACACTTTGTGCCATTTTTAGCCTTGCTGACAAAGTGCTTGGGGGCATCATGCTGCTAGGATGGTTAACTTTGTACATCCTGTGTTATCATTCATTATACATCCCATACAGACAGACTGAGAAAGTTGGGGCTGTTCAGCCTGGAGAAGAGAAGCTGTTTGGAGACCTCACAACAGCCTTCCGGTATCTGAAGGGGGCCTCTAGCCTCTCCAAAGGTGCTGGAGAGGGTCTTTTCATCAGGGACTGTGGCGATAGGGCAAGGGAGAATAGGTTTAAACTGAAAAAAGGGGAAGTTCGGGTTAGATGCAAGGAAGAAGTTCTTTACTGTGAGGGTGGTGAGGCACTGGCACAGGCTGCCCAAAGAAGTGGTTAAAGACTCCATTCCAAGCAGTGTTCAAGGCCAGGCTGGACAGAGCCTTGGGTAACATGGTCTAGTGTGAGGCATCCCTGCCCATGCAGTTGCAAAATACTCTTGCACAGAGACCCATGCCCTGCCATTTGCAACTACTTGAAGCGGATGTGTTCAACCAGAGGCTGCCCAGAAAGACAACGGACAATAACCATTTGCGCCACAATCAGATTTGGAAAGGCTCAGCAGTGCTGCCTGCCCTTATTATTGCTGCTCCACACTCACAGGGCTCATGCTGGGAAGGGTTTTGCCATTGCAAGCCCACCTGGGCTCTTCTTAAGGCTTAACTAGTGAGGTTCAGTGCTACCATTTTCCGTATGTATACAACACTGATTTAAAACCTTCAAATGCACGATTACTCCACAGGTAACACAATGAAGAAACAATTCCACAGAACCACAGGGCAGCCTGGGTGGGAAAAAAACCCCACTTCTTAATGTACAAGTGGCTGTAACGGCATTTATTGCTACATCACCACCCTTGCTATGAAATAAAACCCTTTCTCCCTGCTCTGGCAGTGTCTTGTGAATGATAAAAGAAATCAGCAGTGATAACTGTTGGAAGAAAGCAGGGAGTACCAAGGCAGGGGGCAAAGGATCCTCAGGGAGCAGGGACGCAGAGGGTGGTCCCCTCACCACGTAAGCAGGAATGCCACAGGGCCAGGGCAGAGGTATTTTAAACACAGATGTCGATGCCATCCTTTGATGGACAGGAAGAGACTCACTCCCCCAGAGGTCCAGGGGATAACAGGAAAGACAACCAGGAGCAGGGCTGCAAACAGCCACCCTCCCCAAGCCTGCAACTCTTAACAAAAAATAGCATATATACATACATTATTGCCATCAAAGAGTTTTAAGCCCCCCTTACACCACAGATAAGCGGAATCCATTTGTTGGGCTTCATCTTGTTGTGGATAGGAGAAGCTTGTTTGTAGGTGAAGGGGAAGGGGCAAACCTGGGTATTTGGCGTCTGAGGTTGGAGGAAAAAAGTGCAGCAAAAAGAGATGCCAAAAAAAAAAAAAATGAAACCAAAAAGGAAAAGAAAAAAGCACTTAACAGGTTGGCTCTGAATATGTCTCTTATGTGAAAATGATTGTCAAGAGAGTCATTAATGAAAATAAGGTAAGAAAACATGTTCGCTGTAGAGGTACCTTTCTGCTCCTTTCACCACCAGAAAACTAACCCAGTGTCCACCAAGCATTTTCCATTCACTGCAGGAATATTCTTTGGAAAGTCCAAGTTCCATCACCCCAGCTCATGCCTCTGAGAATGCCGTCCACTTTGTAGGGTGAAGAGAAGACCCTGAGCCCAACATGGCTACATGGAGCATTGCCACATTCATCCAGGGAAGGGGGACGCAGGTCTCCCAAGGGGCCACCCCAAAATGCACCCAGGCACTGGGTGTCTCCTGTGCCACATCCCCACTATGGTACATTATCCAAAGCGGAACTTCAGCCGGTACTTGATGGGTCCAGGGTTTTTCCGAGGTGGGGATGGGGCAACCTTTGGTTTCGGTGGCGGGAGCTTTTTCTCAGGGAGGGTGACGGTGAAGGCGAGCTCAGGGAGCTGGGGCTGCCAGAAGCGGGGTAGGAAGTGTGTGGAGACATGCTGGGGCCGGGCACGGGGGCTGCAGCCACGCTTGGCTTTGCCCCGCTTGTTGAGGGCCACATACCACTGTCGCCCCGAGTGCGGGCTGCGGTGCACAGCTGAGGCGTACGTGTTGTAGCTGTTCTCCTGGAAGCGCTCCCGAAACTGGCAGTCCACTGTGAACCGGGCCTGCAGGACAGAGCCAGGGCGCTATTAGCAAAAGGATGGTCAGACCCGTCCCCTGCCCCGCAACATTTGCTGGATGTTTCGGTCTTCCCCAAAACAGGCCCCTTTGGGGGACTTTGTGTTGAAAGCACCAACATGGGGCACTTGGGAAACCCACTCCAAGTCCACTGGGCACCCAACAATTTGGAAACCCCCCAACACAGATACTTCTGATAGCTGCTCACCACCCAGCTTTGGACTTTCTTGGAAAAAACAGGCTTGTCCTGCCCTAGCAGCACTCTTCCCTCCTGCCCCAGCTCTCCTCCTGCCCTACTCAACACAGGGAGGATGTGGCTCCAGACCCCTGGTGCTGCAGTACCCTCGAGGACCCAAGGATTGAGCCCCAGCTTCACCTCCATTCCAACCCTCACACCCCTCGTTTGGTCACTGGATCATAACTAACAGTCTAGAAATGCAATTTGCATGCAGATTGCCACTGCTTTACTGAACAGGGCTTTGATTGTATTCGATTTTCTTTTTCCTTCTTCATCTGAAATGAACTCGGGCTGTTTTGTCCCCTGATAACCTCAAGGAATCACTTGCAGCCCAGTAGTGCTGCCTCTTAAATTGGGTAGCTGCACTGGCTGCTGGACAACCAGGCGGAAAGATATCCCATTGCCCAAGACAACAGGCTGAATTCCACCCTTGTGCTTGTCAAAGGGGAGGAATTATAACAAAAAAACACAACTAAACCCATCAAAAGGCATGCAGAAATACACAAATAGAGCCCTAACACCCCAGGTATGTACCCACAGACCTGGAACACCTGGCTGCAGGATCCAGCAACCCCTCTGACATCCTTTGTTATGCTTGAAGCCAATTGTGGGCATGGTAGCTGTTGCCCTGACAGCTCCTCCATCCCTGGACACCACAGCCTGACTGCAAAGCCACGCTTTGAAACTACTGATGGGAAAGGGATAATGAGCTCTCGAGCTTTGAAACACTCAACAATGGACAAGACAACCCCTAAACAGTGCTCTATAACCATGCAGACAGCCCAACTAGCTCAGATCATTTTTAAATGCCTAATTTAACCAGAAAATTGTAGAATCATAATCCTACAATGCAAGTAGCAGAGTCCCCAGCCTGCCATGTGGGTTTTTTTCTTCATAGCACTTTGAATTAAGTCTCCTTTTGCTCTTTCTATGAAAGAAACCTCACCCTGATGACTTTCACCCCAATGCTTTACCTGTCTGTTATCCTTGCTGCTGTATCACCCATGCAGGACTGTTCACCCTCCTGAGGTGAGGTTTTGCTGACCCCTTGTTGGCTTTGATGTCCCAGCGCATGCTGTGGTGCTCAAGAGAGACACCCCTGTGTCATCCCTTGCACAGGGAGGTTTTAGGATTGACTAAAGTATCAATGAAAGGGTGCTCAGTGCAAAAGGCCTGAAGCAAGCCCTTTGAACAGTGAGAAATGGCAAGACCAGGCTTTTTTGGTGCAGGAGATGAAGCTGGCCACCCTGCCCCGTGCCCACAGCCTAGAATCTGATACCAAAATGGGTTCCAGTGGGCTTTGCAAATGCTGCTGTGTGTAGGGTAAGATGTTTGTGACCCTGCTCATCCATATCCCTGTACAGATGGGTAAGCTCACTGCTGATCTGCTCATGGGAAAGCCAAACTGGTGTTCCCAGTCTGGCCCAGCATGTCTGGGGCAAAGCCTCCCTGCAAAAGGGAGATGGCAGTAAGAAGGCTGCCCAGCTCCCGAGCCACAGCATCACAGGAAAAGTTCCTGCTTAAAGTGGTTTGGGAAAACTTCTTCAACAGGGACTGTAATGATAGGGCAAGAGGGAATGAGTTTAAACAGAAACAGGGTAAGCTGAGGTTAGATATAAAGCAAAAAGTTCTTTACTGTGGGGGTGGTGAGGCACTGGAACAGTTTGCCCAAAACATGGTAAATGCTCCATTCCTGGTGGTGTTCAAGGCCAGGTTGGACAGAGCCTTGGGTGACATGGTCTAGTGTGAAGCATCCCTGTCCATGGCAAGGGGTTGGAACTGGATGATCTTAAGGTCCTTTCCAACCCAAACCATTCCATGCATTTAATGAACTGCTCCCTAAGAGCTGGAGTAGCATCCCTTTCCAAAGGTGTGGGGATCCCATAGACCTGGGCACAGAGGGGTGCCAGACAGCAAACCACCTTGCAAACTCATGACCACCTTGAAGCTCATCAGCTGCTCCTTCACCATCACTCTGACAGGTTTCCGCGAATCCCAGCTCACCAGCCACACCATTTCCACTGAGGAAAAGGCATTTTCCCCAGTGTACTGGCTGCCCATTGGATTTGTTCTGCGGCAGCTCCAGAAACAATCATGAAGAGCAATCCTGAAGTCAAGTCAATTTCAAAATCCAATTCAACAGCAATTAGCCCCAGAGAGGGCCAAAGCATTCCATCAACTCAGAACAGCTCCTGAGAAGGTAGAATTACCTGAGACCCCAGCGGGCAAATCTGTCCTCTGGGGTTCGTGACAAGACTGACACCAAACCCCCTCCTGCCCATCCCATGCCAAAAAAATACAAACAGGAAACTGAGGATCTATAAATGAGGAAAAAACCATCTGTGCATGTAACTGATAATTGCTGAGATTACTGTCATTTTCTGAGGGAGGACGGAGAAAGAGGGAGGACGGAGAAAGAGGGAGGAAGAGCTGCCATAAAATGTGAAGCTGGGATAAAGCCGGGCCCTGAGAGCCTGATTTCCTGCAGGAATGACTTTTATCTGCAGTTCAGCACAAAGTCACTGGCATGACTCCCATATCAAAGCACTGCCCTGAGTGACGGGCACAGGACACACTTTGTACTGCTCAGAACTCATTAGGCCATGAAACAACTTTATCCTGTCAAAGCAGGAAAGAACAGATGCTGGGTTAGCATTATTGGTGTTATTTAGCCCAGCAATCTTTAGACATTTGGGTCAAGTTTCTACAAATTTGTGGCTTTCATCCTAGCAGGGCATCGTGTGTCCTTGCCCCCGCCCTGACCCACCTAATTTATGTCCCTCTCTGGCTTTGCCCTTTGTTTGCTGATAATTAACCATACACTGACAAGATTTTATTTGATTTCTGACTGTGCCAGGGCATAAATCAAGGCTTCAGCTCAAATAAGGGGACTATTGTAAGCCACAAGGGAGGGAAGGTTCTGGAGGGTCCAGGGATCACTCTCTGTCCACTTCCCTCTCCTCTCCATCCTTCACCTTTCCACTGCTCCCCACCTGTTCTACCTGTTTCCTACCCTGTCTCCTTCCCTCATGCTTTCCTTCACCATTCCCCCTTTCCCCTAGATGCCATTCCTGGTCCTACTTTTCTTCCTAAAATAAGCAACCACATGTTCACCCTTTAAGCATCGTTAGGTTTCAGGAGCAACACTCCAATAAGACTCAAGGGAGAAAGAGGCAAGTTCATAAATCTCACATGAAGGCAAGCTGCAGGCTCAAGCAGCATAAGCACATCACATAACTCACATCCACTTCACGACCAGGAGGCTTGGCTTATAGCCACAGGGCAGGCAATTGGCTTTTCCCTCTTCCAGGCTGGGAATAAACTTGGGTGACAGGTTTTCAGAGATGCTGCCTTAAAAACGCCTTTCTTTGGGTGTTGCATTTACACATACACCTTTAAAGGGTGATGACTTTCATGTCAGCACAGTCGTCACTTTCATTTGTTTGAATGGTCTCAGGAACTAACAGGAAAAAATTAGGCAACAGCATCTTGAATTTGAAAAAAGTGAAATCAATATACAGGACTGGTTCAACAGAAGCAGCATGGAAAAAGCACAATTAAAACTGCAGAAAATTCCAACCCTCAGGAAAACAGCCAGCAGAAACAAGAGTCAATGGAAATTCTCTACTTTGTCTGCAGTTCTTCCGCAAGGGCTGGATCTCACCTGCCTGAAATCCTGGGGATGTTTTTCCCCATGGGAGAACCCAGATCAAACTCCAGTGTCACAGCCGCTTTCCCACTAGTGGGCACAGGCAGGCTCCTGGTGCCTCTTGTGTCGCTCACCGGGAGACATTTGGCTGAAGCCATCTGCATGATCTGCTGCAGAAGGTGCTAAAAATATCCCAGCAACGCTCAAAGAACAAGTCCTTTTGATGCAAATACCCAACTGTAGGAAAGGAAAAAGTACTTCCCTTGGTTAGATGCAAACGCCAGTCAGGCTAAATGCCAAAGGGGCTCGGCACACCAGGATCACAGCGTGCACGTGGAGGTGTCCCAAGGCCTTTAATAAACAACAGATACTGAGAAGCAGGGGGTTTACTTACACTTGCATGGAGTTTTCCTTTTTTTGACATCGCTAAAAATTTGTTGCTGAAAACTCCTCGTATTCCTACAATCCCCTGAGACACAGCAAATATTTCCAAAATACCTAGGATGACAGAAATCCCAAAATAAATCACAGTTCTTTTCACATCAGTGTGACAAAGAGAGAGAAAAAAAAAAAAGTAAAAAATACTCAGGCTCATAGGTTTGCGTTTCCTCTCCATACGACCCTGCTCTTCACTGCCTGGCTCCACACAGCACTCCTACTCTATCCTTCTGCCCCATAGACCTGCATCCACTGCGGGATGGCTACAGGGTGGTGGTTTGGTTATGCTTAGTTTTAAAAAACTGCCTTTTAGAGGCCTAATTATGACTCTGCTGTGGCAGAATTTCACTCCTGGGGAAATCTCTCTCAAGGTTGGGAAAATTCCCTTCCTGCTGAGATCAGCCTTGCCTGTCCTCCTCCCATGCATACCAGACTCTGGAAATCACAGTGTCATACACCCTATCTGGGGCTAAAAGTACCAATAATGGTTTCATAGGCCCCTCCTCACAGCAGAACCTGGGCAGTGGGGTGCCACACAGCCCAGCCACAAGAAAAGAAGCTGTATTCCCCTCAATGGGGTATTTTCCAAGCGGGAATGGGCTCTGGTCCCTGGCTGGCATGACCTTTAACTCATCTTACATCAGAGCTTTAACCTCCTGTTGAAGCCTCCTGTTCAGAAACAGCACCAAATATTTCCCTTCCCCACACAGCGTGGTATCCTGCAGGCAGAGAAGGAGTAGCAGCAGGGCTCAGGCATCCCCCCAACACTCCGACCAGCCACATAAGCCACACATTCCCAATGTGCCATTCCCACCCTGGGAAAAAAAAGTGTTGCTACCCTTGGGAGGGGGGTCTCAGTGGCCCAGGAAAGTATCTCACCCAGCCCCAGTGAAGGGCCACGCTGATTAACATGCCAAGAGCAAACATGAAGCTGCCTTAAATCCCTGAGGCTGGGGGATCAGATCACCACTTCCCATGTTTATTTTAAGGAGGAAGCGCAGCTCCTGCCACCAAAGGCCTGGGGGACACTTGGGGGGGCGCTGCTGAGCCACCCCTCCTCACCCCACATGCCTCAGTGCGGCACGTTTTCTGTCCTCAAAGGCACCCCAAAACCTGATGGCCTTTGTGGGGGCAGGGAGACATATTTGGGTCAAGCCCCACAGGGACAAAGGTGGGGTTTCCCTGCCAAAAGCCAATTTCCTCCCTATGGGGGATGGTTCCTTGGTGCAAGACCCCAACACAGCTACCCCTGATACTGGCACATGCTCCAAAGTGCAGAGGTGATGCCACTCTCACCTTCCCAGGGAGAAAATTTCAGGTTAAAGAGGAAGGAACTTCACGTAACCCAAGACCCTGCAAGACAGCTGTGGTGTCCAAGGCTACGCACGTCACTCTCTGTAGAACAGGGTGGAGGCAGCCCCTCCAAGCTCGTCTTCCAAAACAGCCCCAGTGGGGATGCCCCCAGTTTCAAACACATCCCCTAACCCTCTTCCAGCTACCATCAACAGCACTCCTCAAAATTCCCAGCAGGATTTCTGGCCTCCCAGCACCCCATCATGGGGCCATGGCACAGACTAGAGCCTGAATTATTTGGTCCTGGCAAGATGCGGCCATTGCTCCCTGACTGTGCCTGACAGCCGGAGCCACGTGTGCTGCCAGGGTCACCTCAGGCCCAAGCCCTCAGGCTTTTTAAGTGATTTTTCATCCCCACCTGCCATTTTATTCCCTCAGCAACCCCAACCCAAAGGATAAGCCATGAGTTAGCACAGCTTTCTCTCAGAGAAGCGTCAGCCTCAGTCCTATTTTTAAACTAAATATATCCTATCACTGTGCTGGAAGAATGAGAATGCAGAGGGAAGGATAGGAAAGTTACATGTGGGAAAAGACTGGAAAGGGGAGGGGGGCAATGGAGGGCCCAGTGCAGCATCCTCCCCCACTATACCCCAGTGAGGTGCTATGGTAGGAGTACAGACCTCGCACCTTCACACCAATCCCCATGGATTTGCTTCCTCAATGCAGATGAACCCCAGCGGGTGTAATCCCCAAAGAAAGGACTGCATAGCCCACTTTACTCCCGGGGGCAGCATCCCACTTGAGTCTGCAGGATACACCACCCCAGCCCCAGCCTCCCAGGACAGCCAGCATCCCAAGCTCCCCTTTCCCAGGTGAATTTGGAGTGCAGCCCGGGCTGCAGCTCACTCTAGGCAAGGGTAGCAAGGACCTAGGGGCTCCATCTCCCCAGAGGAAACACCTCAGGGATGAAGATGCTGTAGCCCCAGAGTTCCCCGATGTTCCCCAACCCCGCACCCCCCGGCCGGTGTTCCCCAGCAGTGCACTCACTGAGCGGGCTTGCGTCGTGGGCGCCGTCCACCCGCCCATCGGGGTGTAGCTGGAGGTGGAAGCCGATGCCCACCCGGCAATACAACCGGCCGCGCCGCCGCCCGGGGCGGCTCCGCGGGAAGCGGCTCTGACCCGCCGCAGCTGTCGCTGAGGAAGAGGAGCAGGAGGAAGAGGAAAATGATGAAGGGGCGGGGGCGCCCAGCTGAGCCCCACCGGGTACCCGCTCCCGCCGGGCGCAGGCGGGCAGGTCGAGGAGGAGGAGGAGGAGGAGGAGGAAAAGGAAGAGGAAGGACGGGCTCATGCTGCCGGTGGGAGGGAGGGCTCCGCGCAGCATCCCGCTCCGCCGCCGAGCCCCGGTGTCGGGGACTAGGCACGGGGAGGACCGGGACGCCCCTCGCCGCGGACGCGGTATTTATAAGCGGGCGGCGGCCCCGCACCTGTGTCCGGCCCCAGCCGCGCCGAGACACCCCCCCCGGCCCTCCCTCCCCCACGGCAGATGCTGAGGCTCGGGGGGCGCATAAATCTGGGGAATTAAGTTGTCCGTCCCGCCGAGACGGAGGCGCCGGAGCCTCGGGTTACCGCCGAGAAATACCGTGTCAGCGGCTGCACAGCGCCCGGGCAGCGGGGCTCGGTGGAGCCCCCGGGACCGAGAAGGGATTGGGTTGCACCCCCCTGTGCAGGGGGTGCAGGGGATGACAGGCGGCAGCTGCACAGCTCAGCCCCAGCCCTGGGCAAGGGGAGCAGATTTGGGGCTGCAGGCAGCACCCCGAGTGCAAAAACCCCCATGTGGTGGCTTCTCCGAGAGCAGCCCTTTGGGGTTCGTGGGGGGCTGTCAGCACTGCCACAACCAAAGCTCCCCCTGACAACACCTGAAAGCATTCAGGGAAGCACTGAGCCTTGTCTGCTCACAATATCCCACCTTTCCCTCATCATTCCCAGACAGGGAGGATCACAGCCCCTTGGCTTCCCACCGCCAGCCTGGTAACCCCGACACGTGCCCACTGCCCTGCCAACACCAGCAGCCGTATTTCTTTCAGATTACAAAGACAACTGCCACACAACACCACGCACAGGAGAAGACCCTGTGGCGACAGCCTATCCATCACCCTAGCACAGCACCAAGCACACTCCTCTTTTTCCGGCTCTTGAGGCTGCTTAAGGCTCCCTGCCATCTCCTGAACCCATCTCTACAAAAGCCAAGACTGGGCAAACTCGCCCTGCCCAGCATGTACCCAAACTCAGCACTCACATGCCCTTACTTCTACTGTAAACCTGGCTCCCCCCCCCCCTCCCCCGCCCTCAATACCCAGAAAACACTCTGCAGCCAGGCTGTACCCAGGGATCAGGTTCAGCAGGAAGGAGGCAAAGTGGTGGCATGCCACAAGGTGACCATTGCCCTGGGAGGAAGCTGAAAGTCAGGGGCACAGGCAGGGGCACACACTGGAGGGGCTGTATCCATCCCGGGTGACACCTGCCACACTGTGGTGTGAACAGAAATGATCGCACATCAACAACTGCAATTTCAAGCTATTTATCAGCACATATATACACACACGTTTATATATAAATGTGTATATATAGACAGACCTATATATAGATACACATACCTGAAGGAGGGTCAGGACACTCAAAAGCTTGTTTACTCCTTCCAGCTGTAGTGCTTGGCCTGGTAAAATGTGTGAATTCCACTTACCCACCTTATCTTGTTTATTTAATTGCATGTCCAAGCTGGCTCTAAATCCAGATCCAGAAGCCAGGCACAGACCTAAACATGGTATGAACCCCTCATAACATTTGCTCCAGATCTTGTGTATCAGCACAGCTGAGGCACAGCCACCTCCCCTTGAGGAGGATTTCACCTTTAGTAGCTGCAGCTTTTAAAGCAAGATGCAAAAGTATCAGCCCCTGTGAAATCTCTGTTCTCCATCCAGGTCAGGGAGACTATAAACTATTCCTGCCGCTGGAAGTTAAGGTGAATGTAAAAAGGTTTAAACCCTTTATCAGGGAGTGATTGGGCACAAGAGCAGCTCCTGTGCCTCCATACACCAGCCAGCCATGCTGGCAAAGAAAGCACTCACACAAGATATTAATTATTCTTATAGGACATGGCATATTTTCATCTTCACACTGAAACCCTAAGAAACTGAACTCCCAAGCTGGCATGAACTGCACTGCCTTGGGTTGTTTTCATTTGAATCTGTTCATTAATGCAACACATGAATTTCAGAGTCCAAGTGTCCATGTAACATAACTCAGTAAGAAAAAAAGATAAAGCTTAAATCTAAATAAGTAGATCTAATAGTCAACTTCCTGGAGTAATCCCGTGTAATTGCCCTTGGCAGCAGCAGCCCTTACACACACACACACACACCAGCAGCTTGTGAAGCCTAATGCTGATGTTACATTAACTGAATTATTCAAGGCTTTGTGACAGACAAAACGGAGAGGGTGAGTTGGATTTCAAGTGTAAGGTTCCTTGTTTGAAGAGAAGGGGTCTTCTGAGCCTATTTGATCTGCTGAATAACACGGGGCCATGCTCCACATGGTAGGAGTGTGTCCCCCTCCAAACATGAGCCCACTCCTATTAAAGTGCATCTTAAGAATATGTGACAAGACATAAAGCAAGCCAGAGAAGTCAGCTGATTTGTGAAGCCCTAGTTCTACCAGAGCTGCCACATGCTCCACTAGCCCTATATTTATAGGAAGCACCACTGGATCCCACGGGATGCATGTGTATGGGTATGATGAACCCAAGCCAAGCTGTGAGAGGCTGGCAGTAGCACCCTACCAGACAACCTCACAAGGAAAGCATGCCAGGCTTCCAGCATTGCTTTTTGTTCCACTCACAGAATGGGTCATTTCACAGTATACAGTATGCTGGAGTCAATCTCTCCGGGGACTGAGGAGCAGCATCTTATCCCTGTACTTGTGCAGGCACTAAGTTCCCTGGGATCAGCTGCTCCCTAGGAAAACACACACCACAGCACCCCAGGAGGTTGGAAAAAACACTTTCTGACAAGGATTTATGGCCTGAAGGAGACTCAATATGCAGAAAGATGCCCTGCAAGGACTGCCCTCTGGGAAACGTCCTCCCTTCTGTGGAAGGTGCAAGCCTTAGAGAAGAAAGTCTGTGCAGAGCTGAAAGCAATGTTACTATATACATATATGCACACACACATGGGTGTTGAACTACATTTGTTTAGGATAACTCAGGAGCCATGGGGAGCCCAGGTGCTGCCAGGTGACATGCACCTCTTCCCCATGGGGTCTCTCAGAAGCCACCTCACTGCTGGAAAACACCAGCCTGGCAGCTGTGCTGCTCCTTTACTTTCCTCTAGGAAAGTGCAAGGCTGAGCCAAGGCACCCAGATGCTTCATTGAAGAGGTGCTGAGCACAGCTTCCCGGCAGCACCCTGCCAGCACCACATTCCCACTACAGGGCCAACATACCCCACTGTGCTTCTGCAAGCAGGGGCTGGCAGCAGCTTTGCAGAACAAAAACAAATAGCTGCTACTAGTGATTAAGCACCACCTTCAGCAACAGACCTGCACTTGCTCAGTCCTACCATTAACATAGGACTCTTATTTTCCAGCATTTTGCAGGACAGTGCTGTATTTGACAGAAAACCTTCCCATGCATTTTTCTTGTTGTGTGCATTTGGTTTAGACTCACCATCAATATCTTCTGTACTGTGTATGACCTTCTCCTCCTCCAAGTAAAACTTTAGCAGCAGGGTCTAGTTTTAGGTCCAAAGCAGAGAATAAATACTGAATAGAATTTTAGAATCCCAGACTGGTTTGGGCTGGAAGAGACCTTAAAGCTCATCCAGTTCCAACTCCCTGCCACAGGCAGGGACACCTTCCACTAGACCATACTGCTCCAAGCCCCATCCAACCTGGCCTTGAACACTGCCAGGGATGGGGCAGCCGCAGCTTCTCTGAGCAACCAGTACCAGGGCCTCACCACCCTCACAGGGAATGCTTTCTTCCCTACATCTCTCTAAGCTCATTATTTTCGAAACAAGGAACCTATTTCAGCCCTTTCTTAGCTATCCACAGCTGAATAATTCACTATGCAGAGCTAGGTATTAGAATGAAATATTAATAGCTGGTTTTGGGTTTTTTGTGTTTTGGGTTTTTTTTCTTTTCAGTTTTAGCAGCCTGCCCAATGACAGGTTAACTGCTAATACACACTTTGAAAAGAGGGGCCCAGCCTCTTCAGGAACAACCCCAGGAAGTGGTGTCCCTGACCAGGCACCAGCTTTCCATCCCTCCATCATGCTGCTTAGTATCTTCATGCTCAGCTAAAAACTCAGCTGAGAGATTTTTGGGCAATCTCTGTCGGCTGCAGTGCAGCTGGAAGGTGGCTGACCCAGACCTCAATATCAAAATGCAGTGAAAGCAGCTCTGCTCTGCCCGTGTCCATGCAGCCAGGGGGTTCAGTCACCTGTGTCTGACCCCACAGGTGCTATTCCACAGCTATTCCAGAGACAAAGCTCACACTGGTTTTGGCAGGGGCAGGATCAGGCCCTAGGGCAGGCAGCTGCTTTTGGCTTCAGGCTATGGATTCAGGAGCTGCAGGGCTGCTGCTTGCTGCTGCTTGTATTAACACCAGACAAAACAACCCCAAACCACAGTTTTCCCGTGCGCATCAGTGACACAGAATACACACAATTCAGAGCAGCTTTCAAACATTACTGCAGACACAAGCCTGCCCACTGCACCCTAGTAACAGCACTAATATGTCAATATGTTAGAATTACCTGTATTTGTAGTGTGGCCTGGCCACAGAGCAGTCTTGCCTTGAGCACTGCAAGCAGCAGGAACTGTGCTCCCCTGACAACACTGGGACAGCCTGAGGCCAAAGGCTGCCCTTCTTCACTCTTCAGGTACCTCACTTCTCTGCAGCACATTGAAGACACACCTTGCAGGGTGGGTTTTGTAGCCACATTGCACCAGTGTTCTGGTGTGGTCCCACAAATGCAGCTCTATCCTTAAAGAAATGCCTGGACTGTGCCTTGGTGCTCTTTTCTGGCCTGTGTTTCTTGGACAGAATCCCATGCCAAAGAAACCCGGCTGGTGCTGCAGCCCAGCTGGCCCCTGCGCTGTGCAGAGATGCAGCACAGTGTCAGCCCACAGTCAGGAATAAAAACCAACAGTGAGATTCCCTTCCTTCTTATCCCACATGCAGCATTGCTGTTAATATAAGAGAGTGGGGTTTGGGCAGTGGCAGTCACTCTGATCCCAGGGAAAGTCGGTATGGCTCTGGAGAGCAAAAGGAGTTGGTGCAGGCAAGCCCAAGGCAAACCCTCTTTGTCCGCGTCTCAAGAAGCCAGAGGGGGTGCAGCAGCAGCAGCGAAGACCCCAAAACCCGAGTGAGGGCACGCCACCGGCCAGCGCATCCTCCGTCTCTCCCTTCCTCCGCAGTGCCCCAGGCCCCTCCGAGCGCCGGCGGCCGCCCTGGGCTGGGACCCTGGAGCGCTCACCGGGCGGACAAACCCGGCGGGAGAAAGGAGCTCGGCCGCCGAACCCGCCATGCTCGCTAGGTGGCAGTGCCCCCCCGGTAACTTGCCGCCGGCGTTCCTTATCCCCACCCGGCCCCGGGCGCACCGGCGTGGCTGTGACGGGAACCCCCGCCAAACACCGCCTTCCAACAGCGGCGACGCACCGCGCTGTTACCGCCTTTAAGGGAAGGTCCCTGGGGAGTAATTAAGGGACTCTTCCCGCAATTAATTGCGGGCAGGTGGAGCCGCGCGTGATGCCCACTTCAGTGGGTGGCTTTCAGGGGGTGCAGTGTCAGCACCTCGAGCTGGGGGGGGGGGGTGTGTGTGTGTTAGCTATTCGCACAGTCCTGGGGCCTGGGGGATTGTGGCTTTCAAGGACTGATGGAGCGAACAGCAGCTAAGGGAAGCTGTGCTGTGTGGGGAAAACCCCCAAACCGTGATCTCTGTTGCATATCACCGTATCAGGGACCGACCTCTGCTCTTCTGATTTAATGGAGGGTCAGAGCCGGCTGTAAGCCTCAGCTCCCCTCAGGAAGAAGCAATAAGGGTCAAAATGCACAGAGGTTTTAAGGGCATCCTCTCCGAAGCTGCAGACAACTTCCCCCGGAGTTGTTAAAGCTTTGCAGCAGGTCTGGATGGCAAACCCCCGAACACACACGGCAGGAGATGCTGGTGGCACCCATCTGCACAGCACTGTGGGGCTCCCAGGCTCTTCCCTGAGTTCCTGCCTGACTCACCTCCCGCTTTGCAGCCTGGCTGCTGGGCCATACACAGCATCATCCCTGTGATGCCTGGCCCTCAGCAGTATTGCCAGCCGGCCTGTGGACATCGGTTTTCATCACCAAGCTGCTGCGTTGGCTGGTGCTCTCCCTTGCACCCAAGAATACGTGGCTCTGGCACAAAATGCACGTGCTGCAGCTGCTGCCATAGGGCCAAACTGTCCCCCCATACCCAGGTAGGATACTGAGCCCTCCCATGTGTTCCTGTCCCATCACCCCAGTAACACACTAGGGCAGGGGGACCCACTCTCCGGCCCCTCCCAGCACTCCTTGTCCCAGGACACCCCAGGGTGGTGCTCCCCTGGGCCCAGTCACCCCAAAGGAAAAAAGGGAAGGGAAGTGAAAGGGAAAAGGGAAAGGGAAAGGAAAGGTGAAGGGGAAGGGAAAGGAGAAGGGGTCTCTCCTTTTTCTTGCAGCCCGGCTGGGGGCCCTGTTCCCCACTGCCACCCCCCAGCATCGATTAACATCCAGGTGCTTTGAAGAAAATAAAGTCATTTATTGTCAAAGCATCCAACATACCCAGATAAACTATAAAGTTTAATAAATCTTTTCGGGGGAACAGGGAGAAAAGAAAAATACCCAAATCAAAACCCAAAACAACAACAACAACAACAACAACAACAAAAACCCCAACACAACTCCAAACATTAAAGGGAAAGTAACACGGAACTACTGAGACTTCATTTCACGGGCACCAAGTGACACTCTGTAGGAATATCGAAAATAAAAATTTACCCTGACATAGAATTATTATTACATCTAAACCATAAGTGCTTAATAATTTAAGTAGAAACGTATGACAAATGCATCAATATGTTGCAATATATGACATTTTTAAAAATGTATTTTTAAAGTCTTTGTGTTTTCCTTTTTTCACTTATTTTTTCCTTGCTCCCCCAACCCCCTTTTTTCTTTTTTTTTTTTCCTCTATTTTTTCCTTTCTTTTTTTTTCTTTTTCCCTTTTTCTTTATTTTTTCTACTTTTCTTTCTTTTCAAGTCGTTTTTTAAAATTCTTCTTTCTTGTATGCTTTTTCCTTCTATTTTTTCTTCTTTTCCATTCTTATTTTTTCTTCCCTTTCTTTTTCCTCTTTCTTTTTTGTTTTCCTTCTTTCTTTTTTTTTCTCCTTTTTTACTTCTTCATGTTCTCCTCTTCTTCCCCGCTGCCCTCCCCATCCCTCCCCACAAAGTGAAAATGCGTGCATCGAAAGGAAAGGGAAGAAAGCGCCGGGCGACCACCGCCCTCCGCGGGGGCCGGAAGAGGGGTCCCCGGTGTGCGGGGTGTTGTTGGACTGTGGTTTTTACGGGGGTGTTCCCGCTAGTTATGGGAGGTCATGTGGCGGGAAAGGTGGTGCCGCTCGCGGAAGGACTCGTTGCAGATGGGGCACTTGAGCTTCTCCTCGCGGCGCCGCTTGACTAGGGGCTCCAGCGCATATTCCTTCTTGTGGTGGGAGCGCATGTGGTACACCAGGTCCGAGGTCATGCGGAAGGACGCGTTGCACTTGGCGCACCAGTTCTGGGCCGGCAGGCACAGCGACGTGAACGACGGCGGCAGCAGCGTCAGCGCCGACGGCAGCTGCAGCTGCAGCGGCCCTGCCGCGGCAGCCGCCACCGCCGCCGCCGCCGAGCTTTTGGGCCAGAAGGCGGTGGTGTAGAGGAAGGGGCTCTGTTTGGGCAGCCCCCCGCCGCCGCCTCCACCACCGCCGCCGCCGCCTCCCCCCGCCGCCTCTCCGCCACCCGGCAGCTTGACGGCCAGTGCCTCAGCAGCGTAGAGGCGGGTGGGAGCGGCGGTGCCGTCGGAGCAGGGCTCCCCCAGCCCGCCCAGCTTCTGACCTAGCACCAGCGGCGGGACGTGCGGGAAGGAGCGGGCGGGCTGTGAGAAGGCGCTCTTTCGCTCCTCCGCCCCACCGCCGGGGACGGTCCCCCCGAGCTGCGTGACGGTGGTGAAGGCGCTGCCCCGCGCCGGGCTGCCCCCTTCTAAACGAGCGGACAGCGGGACCCCGGGGCCGCTGCGGGGACATAGCCCCGGATCGCCGCCGCCCGCACCCGGTGCAGCGGGGGAAGAGCGCTCCTGGCCCTCCTCGGCGGCGCCGCCGTCGGGCTCGGGGCCGCGGGCCGCCTTCTTCACCTCCACGAAGGCGCTGCGCTTGGCCTCCCCCGTCTCCGGGCTGGGCGGCGCGAAGAGGCGGCCGCTCTCCTCCAAACCGCAGTAGGAGCCGGCGGCGCGATACTGCTGCTGCGGGGCGCACACGGGCTCCTCCTTGGGCGCCGACGGCAGCCCGGGCCGCTCCGCAGGGAAGCGGCCCCGCGCGGCCGCCCCGGAGCCCCGCTCCTCCTCCTCGGGGTATCGTCGCTTGCCTTTCCCGACCGCCGTCTCGGGGCCGCCCTCGGAGGGGGGCGGCCTCCCCGGGGACCCGCCGTGGCCGCTGCGGGAGTTCTCCAGCTCCCGCGCGAGGTTGTGGAAGTCCGTGGAGGGCTTGGTGCTGGCGGCGGCCCCGCCGCCGTCGGCCCCGGGGAAGGGGTGGTGGAGCGGCCCGCCGGGCTTGCAGTACTTGCCGGCCTCCGGCTCCTTGCCGGCGCTGTCCTTGCTGCCGGGACCCTCGGCGGCGGGGCTAGTGGTATCTGGGCCATGCAGCCTCTTGGGGCAGCGGAACCGGAGGTGGGCGGCGAAGGGCAGCTCGAACTGGAAGCGCTGGTTGCATTCGGGGCAGGCGAAAGGAGGAGATCCTGCAGCCGGACACACGGCACAGAGAGAGAGACGGGAGCACCGTCAGCCGGGAACGGCTACCAGGCATCCCAGGAGGATTAAAGGAAAGAGGAGGGGAAGAAGGGATACAGATGGCGGCCCCCCCTTCCCATCACCCCGGGCGGGGATCTCGGCCAGGCCTCCCCCGGCCATGGGAAGGGGTTTTGGGGCACCCACCGTTGCTGCGGGCCGGAGCCCGTGCGGGGCTGAGCAGAAGCAGCTCGGTGAGCTCTTTGCCGTACCACACCAGCAGCTCCTCGTCCTTGGCGATGCGGCGCAGAGACCGGTAGAAGAGCTGCCCGCTCTTGATGTAGGCCTCCAGGTTCTGCTCCTCCCGCTCCCGTGCCGACTGCACCAGCCGCAGCCACATCAGCCCCTCAGACGAGCCGTTTGCCGCCGACGTGTCCACCTATAAACCCCGTTTTCATAAACGCGCACGGACGGATGGAGGAACCGACCGAGGGGATGGGGCCCGGCAGCCGGCAGTTAGAGGCGGGGAGAGCATCCCGACGGCGGATGATCCCTCCCGGCTGCTCCCTGCGGTGAGGATGCGCTCGGGGACCAGCCGTCGGGGAGAGCGGCGGCAGGGGCCTGTTCCCGTGTGCGGGGCAAGCGGCTCGGCCAGGGAGATGTGCGGGTCTTACCCGGAATATGTAGGGGACGGTGCGCTTGTCGGTGGACTTGAGGGCGATGAAGGCAATGCTGTCGTATAGCGATGTGTGGCTCAGGACGCAGGGGCCGAAAATGGCATTTTCCGGGATGTCGCAGGTGGTATAAACGCTGGTGAAAATGTCAGTCAAGCACTGCTGGACCGTCTTGGCGTCCCCGTCCCATATTCCCCTCTGGACGCCGGCGTCCTCCATGCCTGTGGGCGGAGAGAGGGGCAGAGCCGACGCGTTACGGCGCGGCCGAGAAAGAAAATTTAAATATATATGTATAATAAATAAAACCAAAACAAACAAGCAAACAAAACCCCAAGAAAAGGTAGGCGAGCACTTTCACAGGTCTGGAAAAAAATAAATAAAGGTGGCGAGGAGCAGGGAAGCTGCCGCGATGATTTATTTATCAGCGAGCGCGGCGGGAGCCGGCTTCGGGCAGCAACCGGGCTGGAGCAGGGGGATCTGGCCACGGGCAGAGCCGAACAAAAAAGGGCAGCGGCTGCGACTGGCCGGTGTCGTCCCCCCACAGCCACCTCAGGTGCCCTGCGAGAGGAGCAGGGCCGGTCTCTGGGCTGTGAGAGGAGCAGAGCGAATGGGTTTCAAGTGGCTTGTCATTGTCGCTGATTGCATGTCAGTTTACCTCCCGCTCCACTCGACAAGAGGGAACGTATGTCTGCTCATTACCATAATCCAGCACTTTCCCTCCGAGACTTTAATTAAAAGCAGCAAGCAGAGGTAATTATTTTTTACCTCGACACGCTTATTTATGGAGGAGGGTGAGCCCCGGCTCCTGGGCTGTACAAGGGGACGGATGCAGGCGGGGGCGAGGAGGGAAGGATGTTGGCAGGACGCGGGCACGGAGCGGGCAGCAGGACGGCGGCTGCCGAGCTCCGAGGGGCCGAGGCCGGGGAAAGAGCCCTCGCCCTTCCTGACTCGGTTAGTGAGAGGCTGACTCCCACCACCACCACCCCCCACCCCCCCCACCCCCCATCTGCCACTGAAATCGTTTAGTTCGGGTTCGCTCGGGAATAAATACGCGTTCCTCTCCGTGCGCCTATTTCACATCCGGAGCCGCTCGCACCGGCGAGCCGCTGCTCTCCCCCGCTTTCGGGAGACAACAGGGTATCCCCCCCAGAAACTTCACCTCCCGGAACGGCCGAGGCTCTCGCACCCCCCCACCCCCCCGGTAACGGGCCCCGCGGGGAGGGCGTTTTCGCCTTCCCCCTGTCGCCCTCCTCGTTCCGGCGCTGCCCGGCGCATCCCCTCCCCGAAGGGATTATTTCGCCAAACGAAACAAACGGCCGCGAGCTGCCCCCGCCAAACTTTCCACCCGCCCTCGCAGGGCCCCGCTCGGCTCCCCCCGGTGCCGCATCTCCCCGGTCCCCCCGCGGCCGCCCTTTGTCAGGGCCGGGCGGAGCCGGGGCCGCTCCCCAGAGCCTCCGCCGCCGGGCACGGCGTCCCGGGCACGGCCGCCGCGCCCCGGGCAGGGCCGCCGCCTCCCGGCATTGTTCCCTCCGCCGGTGCCGCCGCTCTTCCCCGGCCGCGCGCTGGGGCCCCTCCGCGGGTACTCACCAGGGAGAGAGGGAATATAATCCTCGCCCGACAAGTGGCACAAAGCCGGGCTGCGGCCCCCGCTGCCTCCCGGCGCTATTGTATCAGAGCAGCTCCATGGCCGGGGCGGCGGCGGGGAGCGAGGCGGGGAGGGGAGGCGGCCGGGGAGGCGAGCGGTGCAGATGGACCCGATGCAGTGAGTGACTGGCACACAGACACACACTTTTTGTTTGCTGCACATAATCTGCCCAATGACGCGTGACAGCCCACGTCCCCTCCCTTTAACCCCTTCGGGGGCTGCCCGCTCACTGCCTGCCCTCCGCCAGCCCCTCACCTGGACATCGGGTACCTACGGAAAGGGGAATAGTGGAGCGACACACCGGGGAGCACCCATACACGCGCTCCGCGTTTCCCCTGGCAGCGAGCAGGTTTGGGGGCCTCCGCTCCGGCCCAGCAGTGAGTGTGGGGCGGGGAGCCGTGAGGAGTCCGACGGCGGCTCTGCCCGGCACCAGGTTCCCGGCGGCCGCCTCCCAGCTCTGTCCCGTCCGTCACCTGCCGGGCGAGCTCTCGAATACACGAATAAGATCCCTTCTCGCCGCGGTGAAGGCAGGCGGGGATGCCCTTGCACCGCAAGGGAAGGCGCCCGGCGGAGGCCCGACGTGCTGGTGGCGGGAGTGGCAGTCCCGGTGGTGCGGAGCGGGGAGAGCCGCCGACGGGGCGGCCCCAGTTACGGCAGAGCTCCCCCTTCGCGGGGCTCGCACTACCCGCACTCGATGGGCTCTGATGCCCGCGGCCACGCACGCAGGCTCGGTAAGCGGCGGATGCTCCGTGCCAAAAGGAGGATTTCACCGCGCGGAAAAGCGTTCAGTGGTTGCTCCCTCGTCGCCGTCATTTCACACACACACACACAAAAAAAAAAAAAAAACCAAACAGGCAAAAAAAATAATATTAAAAATAGAATTTAAAACACACACCCCAAACCAAACAAAAGAAGAGACAAAGCGTTTTCCAGAGGAGAACAATGTTTGCAATCAGGGAGTAGGCTGATGTTTGGCTTTCAAATTCACTTATCCTCTACATAATTGCGATTTTCCTTGCATTAGGATTAAAGGCTGCATATAATATGCTTTCAACATTTATCTTATTAATTCGACAAAACACAGCGTCTGCTAAAAGCGGGGATTGTAATAACATTTAAAAGATGGGAGCCTGTAAAAATTTGGATCTTAATTCCTGCTTAAAAGTTTCTTCCCCCCCTCCCCCCCCCCCTTTTTTTTTTGTGTGTGTGTGGGGGGGTTGTTTGTTGGTTGGCTTGGTTTGATTTAGGTGTCGTCCGTCCCCCCCCCCCATCTCGTATATTTTTTTTTTTAATGCTGCCAGCGCTCCCTGTGTGACAGGAATTGTCCGAATGACTGTCATTAATGGGGGGCGGGGGGGGGGGGTGGAGGAAAGAAAACCTACGCATTATTTTTATTCGCCAAAATTTTAAGGGACACTTCGGTACGTAAACTACCTCGAAATCGCTTCGGCATTATCTCCACAACCGAAATTCCCCGGTACCGGAAAGGACCGTAGCGGCGTTTCCGAGCGTTTCTTCAGCCTCCGATGCCGCCGCACGAGCCAACCTCCGGCAGCAGCATCGCCCCAGCCTCCCAGAACGACACTTTGATGTCCGCAGACTCTTTCCTCGGAATTTTACGCTTCCAGGCGCCACGGCCGCGAAGCGCCCACCTCAACCCCGACCGACCCCGGCTTCCAGGCAGAAGCCTGGTCCCGGTGCGCGCGGCGCAGAAAAGCCACCGTGAAGTACGGGCGGCTCGGGGAGGCAGCCTCTCCCCGGGCTCACCGAGCGACCGCACCGGAATTTTGGGGGTGGCAGGGAGGACCCACAGCCCGGCGAGGCCTCTGGTTACCCCGCAGGAGCCGTACGGAGACTGCCTGCCGCTGCCCTAAGCCACACACGGAATATCTCGTTATATATCCTCGTGTTATGTATAAACCTCCTGCGGAGAGCTGAGACCTGGGCTAAGGAACTCCAGCCGCCCCACGCCGCTCCCCACAGCTTCAAGATCCCCACAAGCACAGCAGCTACCTCCCCTCCCGACTTCCCCGGCGGCCCCCATTGACAACCGGCTCTCCGGGAAGGAGAGTCCCCGGCACCGGCAAGTGCAGGACCGAAACTGTGCTCAGATCGGGCCAGGCAGGCAAACCGCAATCCTAGAGATTCGCAGTGCTGCTAGGCACCCAGCCCCAGGGTCTGCCCCTATCTAGAGGTGCAGGGTGGTTGGCACCCCATGGGCCGGCGGGATGGTGATGGTAGGTCACCATGATCACTTCAGCTCCCCGAGGGAAGCACCAGTTTGTGCCGTGATGAGTTACTATGTGAATGGATAGTGGATTTGTCTCTCTGAGGATGCTAGGGCACCCTCCCTGAGCCTCCTCCTTCGTGCCTGGATTTCACCCAGCAAGGTGAAGGGGAAAGGAGCGAGGTGAGGCTCAGAAAGACTCCTGCATCCCTTGGGAAAAGCTGCCTCCAAGTTTTGACATGCAACCAGGCCTGCAGATGTATAGCTACTCCTCTGAGGACACATAGACACAGCTTAGAGTCAGCTTGCAGGTGACTACTGTAAAGTCACCTGTGAAATAAAATGGCTGAGGAAACACCAAGTTACCAGAAGTACACAAGCCCAGCTGTGATTGTCCAGGGGATGCCGAGGACCGGCAGGGAGGAGGAATGGATGAAGGGATGTATGTGCAAAGCTGCCCTGCTCCCCTCTCTGACTGCTGCTGCCATGGGCAGGGCTGGCTCGTGGTCTTCACGGGGAGCACACTGAAGGGAATGGAAAAGCAACAGGAAATGTGGAGCCACAAGCTTCTCTGGTGTCTGAAGAAATGCAGGCAGAATGGTTCCACTCCCCTGAGACCAACAGACAGCTAGGCCTCTGTAGTGGAAATAGACTGGGGCCTCAGCTGAATGACAAATCATCCTTCCTGCATTTAACTATTACTGGGCAGTCGTGTGCCTGGGTGTCCACAGCACCACTGCCATGCTGCAGAACTCCAAACCTTGGCATGGAGAAGCAGGATTTTCTCCTACCGGAACAGCAAGCATAGGGATCCAGCTGGGACTTCTCCGCCACACAGCCAGCCAGACGTTTTCCCACCAGCAGGCCCTAGCCAGGGCTGGGACAAGCAGGCACTGCCTGTCCTACCTTGTTTCCAGCTCAGTTCCTAACCGTCCTGCTGTCCCTGTCCTTTCCTATTTCCATCGACCTGATGCTGGACTACCAGTGGATTACCATCCACTGATGCTGGACTCCCAGGTCAAGCCACCACCATAAAACCATAAAGCCCTTTTTGCTGGGCACTGGCTGTGGGTCCCCAAAAATGGAGCAAACACTCCTGCTTCCCCTGGAGGCTCAGGCAGCGCCAGTGGGACTCAGCATCCATCTCTTCTCCGCCTGTGTTATCCCGACTCAGAAATGCCAAAACACCACTGCTTTCTTCAGCCCCTGATGGTCCTTGATCTTCCCCTGCACTTCTTTCTGAGCAAGCACAGAGACTAGGTAGAAATATTAATTTGTGTATTCCCCAAGGTCAAAGAACTTTTTTATCACTGACAAGAAAACAGACCACTGAATATAATACAGGGTGGTTAGTCCAGTAGTTTAATATATAGCCCCAAATCTGACTTTCTATCTCAAAAATCAATTTGCTCAACCACAGTTGTTTTTTTCTCCTTACTTGACCTGATAGTAGCCACTGAGATTTAAAACCTGGAAAGTTTTCACCTAGCTTTAGCTTCCTTAAAATGCCTTAAAAAACAACCTGGCAGAGGATGTTATGGGTTGTAAGGGAGAGAAACAGAAGGGGGGAACTCCCGCAGAGCTGGAATCTACTTCTACCTCCTGTACACCCTTTGACTTTTATGTCCCTATGTGCCACCACCAGTGTCCAGTGTTGGGGCTAGAGCCCCCCACTGCATGGTCCTTAGTCACCCTCTAGCTTCGGTGTCAATGTCGTGGAGGTGTGGCTCCACAGGGGTGACCAGAGGACAGACACACAGAACTGCCCAGTGTACAGTGCAGTGGAGTCAGGCAGTGCTGGACTCCCTCCCCTAGGGAGATCCAGACTCTACAGTGAGCAGCCCAGCCTGGGCACCCCTTGATGGCCACACGGCCTCCGTGTTGTCCCATCTATGAGGATGTCACTCAGAACTCCCAATCACGACCCTGGGTGATCGCATCCCAGGTTACACATGGTCAGGCCTTGGCAGGAGCTGATTTGCTCAGCATATTCCCATCAGGTGGATGATCAGCATCTGGGGATGGGCTTTTCTTTCCCCATGCAGCTTGCAGGGCTGTGAAGGCATCTGCAGTGAGTGACAGTCCCCCAAGTTTGCAGAGGTTTGTTAAAGCCTGGTGCAGAGGGGGTGGGAGAGCAGTGAAAGAACAGATAGACAGAGGGGGAGGGAAGGAGGGAAGTAAAAAGAAAGATGCAGAGGGTTTCAGCTCCAGCTCTGCTATAGCAACTTGGCATGGGGTGTGTGAAGGAGCCTAAAACTTAAAAAGATTTATTTTCTGTAGTCATAAATCTCATCCTGTTGTTCCTCTGGCCAACCAAGCATGATAAAATCCTTTTCCATAAAGTATTCAGTATTAAAGCCACAAAGCTCGCCCAATCAGTAGCCATCTGCTTCTCCCATAACTGCTGCTGCAGAAGCAGGGAAAAGCAGCCAGAAGAGAAAGGGCACCACTGTTACAGCTCTGGGACAAATGAGGAGACGCTGAATAGCAGCCGAAACCTTTAGTTTGCCTTGTATATCTGTATCTATAGAGACAGAGAAAGAAAGGAAGCATTATATTGATACAACAATCGTAAAACAAAAAAAGGAAGAGGCATCTAAAGGGCAATACAGCAAGCATCAGAAGGCCCCACTTAAAAAGGGATGCTAACAGATTTATGGAAACCTTTAATTGGTTTTCAATTGAAAGACAAAGAGGCTGAGTGGAGGGAAAAAAAAAAACAACCAAAACAAACAACTGGGAAGAGCAGCCGAGCAATCTACGTTCCACTCCTGCATCGGTGCCTGATCTCATGCAGCCACAGCATTACGTATTTGAAATTATACCCCCCGATATCGATCCCCCCAAGAGCATACAAGCCGCCCAGCCACACTGCGCTGAACTTGACTTTCAGCCAGCTGGGATGAAAGAACATCATCCGCAGCCCTCTACCCGGACTTGAAAGACACATCCCAAAGCCTCCCGACGTTGGCAGCAGCCGCGGCATCCCAGTGGAAGACGGAGGGAGCAGGGCTAGCTCCCAGAGAGACGTTTTTTTGGGGTACCTGTCCTCTGGGGCGGGGACACATCCCCTCCTTGTCTGCAGGAATAAAAAGCAGCTGTGAGGGTTATAGCTACACGGCAGCAGATCCTGCACGAAGCCGAATAGCAAGGAGAGGCAGCAGCCAGGACCGGTGGGATACAGTCAGCTCAGCTCCTTCCTGCGCCCTCTCCTGCCCCCTCTCCTGCCCCCACCGCCGACTAAGTAGAGGGTTAGTGACCCTCTGATGAGGGAGAAGGGTTTGCCCGAATACCCGTCCCGCATCCCGCCGATGGCCTTGCACCTTCTGCCGGGGACTCGCACTTGCCACTGGATGTCGTTTTCCGGGACTACGACCAGGATTAGGAGGGGAGAGCGGACCCCGAGGAGTTTTGGGGGCGCCAGGGGTGCCTGCTCTGCAGGGTGCATGCTCCTTCCCTCCGGTGGAGGGCAGAAGAGTAAAGACAAAGCTGAAAATAGAGGCGAGATTGGTGTCCTAGGAACCTTCCTGCAGCAGAGCTCGGACGGGGATTATGCATATGAACGGGGGAGCTGCACCCCCTGTGCTAGATCGCCCCCACCCTCGACGGCAGAGAGGAGCTGGAAAGACCAACGGGACCTGATCGGAAAGCACAGGAAAAAAGGGTTGTTTCTTTTTTTAGAAGTCCCCTTTTAAATGGGGGAGGGGAGGCGGCTGTGAGGGAAAACATCACAAATATGATTTACACACCGATTAACAACCCGGGTGAGGAGCGAGGTTGAATGCTGCATTGAAGGCACAAGTTACTCTGTGGCTTTTCCTGATCTCTGTGGTGTCCAGCAACACTGTATTATGTCAAAACCCTGGCATGGCAGCCAGTGGCACATCTGCTAGGTGTGGACGACATTCATTAGCCAAGGTTCTCTGCTAAACGGCCTGCCAGAGTCTCAGCAGTAATGCCCAATGCCCACTTGTCTGCTGCCAGCTCAAAGGCAATCCTGCTTCAAGTATGGCTTCTTTCCATGCTGGCGGGAGAACCAGAGGAAACAACGCATTTAGATATTTGGGATGTGAGTGAGGTTGCACACTGGAGCAGCAAGCAGATGTAGCAGAAGAGGAGATGAAGTTGTGAAGTGTCATTTAATAATTGCAGCTCACAGGAGATGTACTGGCCGGTTAAGGTTTGGAAAGGGAAGTGTTAACCCCTTTCCAAACCACAGTGATAGATGCTTTTTGAAAGGAAAAGCAATGACACTACTACAGCAAATTGTCTGATTGTGCTCATAAAGGATACACAAAACCTTCAGCATGGGAAGGCTGCATGTCACGACAGCCTGGAAAGCAGCTGAGGCCCGTCAATGTGTCACTGTCACACCTCGTGGCATCCTGGAGCGTGGGCTTGAAACCAAATAGTGAAGCAGCCACGGTTGGCTTTGAGGTGCCATTCTGAGTTGTACAGAGGTTTTCCTTGTTTTAGTGGGTTTTTTTGTTGTTTTTTTTGGGTGGTGGTGGGGGTGTGGGGAAATAAACCCAAGCAGTTTAGGGGCAGATTTCCTGTGTGTGGTTATTCTAAACCCCACGGAGGGGGAAGGCAGGGCAGGTCTGCAGCACCCCCCTCTCACTGCTTCCAGGCACCAAGCCCACAACAGTCCCTGCCCAGCCGCCTCATGCATGACCTGTTGCCTGTGCAGGGGAAGGGGCTGCACTGACCTACTCAATAGCCCACCCAACAAAGGTCATCCTTCCCCTCTGAAGCTTTACCTGCTGTAATCCGGACAACCCCATGCTCGTGACTTAGTGGGCTCAGTGCTGGTTTTGACATCTTGTTTCACAGCCTAAAAAGTAGCAGGCTGGGCACTCACCATGCTCTCCTCTGAGTGATGTGGAGAGCGGAGATGGAGGGAAGGAGCATTAGCTTGGGGCTGCTATTACCACCTTCCTTTAGGGAGAAACACTCCATTCTCCTCTACTAGCAGGTCCTGTAAAGGTCCTTGATCCTACAAAGGAATTAAACCACCTTACTATGAGATAGATGCAAAGATGTTAATCTTCCCCTCTTATTACTTTCATAAAATTACAACCACCTCATGAGGTTTGAACTTGAGCCAGTAGCTGGTTTTCAGTGAACCCAAAAATCAACCTCAGACAGGTGCTCAGTGAAAGTGCCCTTCCTCCAGCTTCCACTCCTACTTCTATTTCTGTTTACATCCATTCATTTAAGTAGTGGTTCATAAATTGTGTAAAATGCTACCTACACACAAGAGCATACAGCCCTTGCCTCATAGACAAATCTCTATGACAGCCTCAGTATCTTAAATCATAGAATCATAGAACAGTTTGGGTTAGAAAGGACCTTAAGATCATTTAGTTCCAACCCCCCTACCATGGGCCACTATGCAATTCTCTGTGCTATTAAATCTCCACATACATCTTTCTGCACCCCACAACAGCCCCATATCCATCCTTTCCCTACGTAGGAGCATGCTGCGCTGCGGTGGTGCCCATCTCTAACCCACCTTGTGCTCCGCCCCAGGCTTATGGGACAACTTTTCCCACAGCCAGTGGTTTTGGCTCCCCACATTTCCCTGCCTGTCCATCTGTGGTGCAGGCTCAATCGTAAGTCCTTGGCCTTTTAGCCTTCTGCTCCCAAAGTCGCTCTACTCAGGCTATATTTGCGGTTGAGCCTTATCCATCTTCTGTTTCTGCACTGGTTTGTCTTTGTCCTGATTAGCTGGCTGGCCTTAACCTATTAAATGTCTTCAGATTATAAAGCATTTCCCCAATTTCCTACTACTCATGGTTTAACACTAGCTGCATCACACTAACACACTTTGGGCACAGGCTATGTGAATCCCATAACGTACAATCTTCAGGGACCGTGACTGGGTGTGCTTTAAGAACAAGAATCTAACTGAAAGGTAGAGATGTGATGTTTTCTCCCCCATCTTCAAACATTACATCTTTGCTTAAATATGCCTGTAATCCCACCTGATCTACTCCTGTGCTTAAGTCTATTAAGCGTTCACAGGGACATAGTCTCTATGCAGAGGAGTCAGAAGAGTGGAAAATGGGAGAGTAGGGCACTGCTCTGAGGCGAGTTGTGGCCATGTTGTTCTTTCCCCAGAGCCACATTCCCCTTCAGCCATTCCCCAAGATCAGGCTTCTGCCAGGGTTTGGCATTTCTCCTGCCATCACCTACATAAAGGCAGTAATCTTTAGGACTGTCAATACATAGGGAAAAAATGTATTTAAAAAACTCTTGTCAAACCAAAAGCCTGATTTAATTTTTAATTTCAGGTTGGACTTGGTGGTGATTGTGTTCAAAACCATATTTCATTTTACTTTCAAGGTATTTCTCACATGAGTCATTATAACTTTGTTCATTGCCACTATTTTCAGATAACTATGTGGGAGAGAGCAGAGTTATCACCACTCCTGCTATAAGGGAGAAAAGCATTCATGCACGTGTTCCTTTCACTCTCAAAGGATTTTTAGCATGTACTTCAATTTAAGCCTAAGTACTTTCTGGAACAGGGAGCGTCTCTTAGAACTGGGACTTGATTCAAAATCAGAGCTCATTCTCCTAACTCTCTGCTTTAAGCACTGGGGAAAAACCTCCTGCCTCAGCCATACAAGCCCATGTCACAGCGTTTGATACATCTCTTGGCACATGCATGTTCTAATTCACAATAGCACCAGTGCTTCCCCTCCTTATAGTTTGCTCTTCTTTGGGCACAGCGTATTATGTTTTACTGTATGTACTACTACATGCTGCTTGCACAATGTTTTGTGTGATCTAATATTCTTTGTTCAAAACTGCAAAAAAATCTAAATAAAGACTATAGTGTGTCGCAGCAGTATAGGCATCAGCTAACATTTTCCATGGCATATGGTACTTCAGAAGCCATATGTACCACTGTTTAGTGATTCTGGCAAAGAGGCACAGAATGGTGAAATCCAACTGCCAGGATTTCTGAAAACAAATATGTAAATGCTCCAGTGCTTTTGTTATTCATAACATACCTCTAACACAGCACATACAATATGCTGTTCATTCTGTAATGAGTATACTACTAAGCTATATTTGCTTCAGTTCTCATTTTAAAAGATTTTTTCCCTTCTATGTATGATTCCTCCATCCTTTCCATCAAAATCCATGTAAATTGCAATTTAGAAAAAGCATTTTATCTATTTTAAAGGATGAACTTTTTAGGGGGTGGGGGACTTTGTGTTGCATGGATATGCAAGGGTCTTGTATCAGAACAAAGACAGGCATTATTTCAACAGTCTGAGAATGCCCGCTACAAGTAGTGGAATGAAACCAAGGAAGGAAATGGCATTTAACGGGATTGGTTGTGCCCTGTGAAGTCTGTTCAGCCAGGGAAACTTTCAGGGAAAACTGGTCCCGCTCACGAGCTAATGCAGAGCCAGTAGGCTGATGAATCCTTTGGGAATACACGTGAGGGAACAATAGCTGTGAAGGGAACAGATGATTTGGGACACATGGTCAAAGGTAAATGACAGCTGCCAAACTCCAACCTGGGCTGGGATCTGTCCCGGTGAGCTGGGGCTCTGTCACCAGCCAAGGAGCAAAGGAGATGCTCCACAGCTGTGGATTTCTCCCCAAAAGGACCAGCAGCACCAACACATCTTTGGTGCAGCAGCCCAAGAAGTCAGAGCACAGGAATAAGTGCAATGCATGGTCTCCAACTCACTTGGGTGAGCCCAATTTGACTAGGGTCTGTCCTGACACTCATGCAGAGCCTTTGTGCATCCATAAAGTAAGACCCCGACCAGCGCAGGCAGGAGCACTCCTTCCAGAACTAGCATGGGCAAGTAAATGGAATCAACACCTGATTCCCATCTCTGGCAGCGCTACTCCATGGTGCTCCTCTCATCTGCAGATCGCCTGTCATCTCTGCTGAGCTTCTACTTGATGAAGTATTTCAAAATGTTGCTATTTAACATTCAGCTTCACCATTCACAACAAATATTTTAAAATTCCCTGTCGCCACCATTGCCTCTGTCTTTCAGTTTATCAGTGTACACGGAGACTGAAATGATGGGAGTGATCAAACGCGTTAGCAAGTTGTTCTGCGGCTTAATCCTGCCTTGTCTGGAGCAAGGCTGTTGGAAATGACTGTCAGAGCCAGCTCGTACTCTTGTGGCTCTGGGCAACCCCAGCAAACCAGACAAGCCTTGAACTGCCTGCGGAATATGAGGAGGGAAGAATAGAGATGCCTCTGAGAAACATTTGCCTTTACAGTCATTGCTTTTGTTATATTGTTACAATGCAACAACAAAACCGTGACTCCCCTGCACACCTTTTCAGCAAAACGCGGTTATGCTACAAGTTCTTGTAAAGTTTCAGCCACCTCCACACATGACAGTATTGTCTGAGACACATGTAAGCCTTTCTCCCAAGAGATCAAGCACTGCTTTTCTTTCTTTGCCAGTCTTGAACTACAGCATCCTATTTCAGCAAGCACCACCTCTCCCAGGGCGCTTGTGCTCACCTCTGCCTAACTTTCTTCCTACGCTCGTAACAGGCCTGCTTATTACCTAGTCTCCTGTCAAGTCCTCACTATATTATCCCAAGTCGCGAACAGCCTGGGTGCCCAAGCAGTTGCTTTTCAGTGTGTTTTTTTCCCTGCAAAGTTAAACATCATCCAGCTCTTCCTCTTAAAGGAAATACTCTGTTAGAAAGCTTAAGTTTAGAGCTCTGTGTGCAGCCAGGTCTTTCACCTTTAAACACTCACTTGTTTCCTATTCTATCACAAAAGAAAACCTCAAAATTAGCCTTTATGTTTTCCTACTTTCACAGATCCTTAAGCCAGAACCTGAGGGTTTTGTGGTTCTTTTGTTGTTGTTTTCTTTTCTACTCTGTTCTAGTCAGCAGGTGAATACAAGTTGCCATAAAAAATGTTAGCTTTGAGCTAAGAAGTTCCTGGATTAGAAAGAAGCAATTAGAAAGTGAAAAGTGGTAAAATGCTCCAAAGAAGCCAAAAATAAAACAACAAACAAACATACAATCTGGCTATCACAAAAGCCACTTTTTTTTCTCTTACTGCAGTAAAAATCAGTGATGCAGCAATCAGTATTTTGGAAGGTTAGAAGTCTATGAGGGGAGTCAAAAAGCAATAGTGCAACACTGTCAGAAAGCTGAAGTGACAGACAGCCCTGAGAAAACCATGTGAATAAGGGAAAGAGGCTGTGGTGCGACTCAGGGGCATGCCAAGCTGCTGCACGAAAGAAAGGCACAAGAAAAGCTAAGTGCTCACACTAATAAGAGGTTGCACTAATCACACAGCCACACGTAAGACAAACTACACAAAGGGAAGTGAGCCAGAATAAAAGTGTGTTGATTGAACTGGCTCATCTATACTGGCATTTATGGCAGAGCAAAGGTCAGTCTTGTATTACCTCTTGTGAATCCCTCTTGAATGAGCAGGCTGTTGATTTAATGGGCTAACAATGAAGATTTACGGACATACCATGGGTTGCTGGCCCTAACTCTTAACCCTCTGGCAGAAGGTTTATTTTTTAGTGTCGGGGTGGGGTTATACATGTAATAGTTGCTTGCTTATGTTAAGAGTTCATGTGATCTCGTCCCAGAGACCTGGCTGCTGCTGATCAGACAACAGACTTTTTAAGCACAACAGTTAACAGAAAGCTTCTTCACTTAAAACCATCTGAGCAGTTGAGGGCATGGAGGAGAGAGCATGGGGAAAGCTGAAAGGTGTATGTCTATGATTCTGTGATTCTATCTGTGAGCTCAAGATCAGCACAGAAAACCCAAAACCTTGCTAATAAAGACCACAGCAGGTAATCCTTATCTCTGTATTGTTATTGAGCTAGGTGAACACCCTGCAGCCAATGCTAACTGAGATGCCTCCAGAGGGCAATTCAGAACTCACAGGAGCATCCTCCTATCATCACCACCAAAGCTGCCCTGTTTTATTGAAGAAGAGTCCATATGTGGGATATAACCACCTCAACAAGCTTGCTCCCTCTCCTAAATCACAGTCTTTGATTGCACAGCATCAGTGGCTTAAAATGGAAAGAGCCATCTGAACAGTTCTGTCTTTACAAACACATGTCCCCACGTCTCTTCTACTAAGAACTCCCACTGAGGTCCTCATCTCTACACTAATAGAACCACAGAATAGTTTGGGTTGGAAAGCACCTTAAGGTCATCCAGTTCCAACCCCCTGCCATGGGCAGAGATGCCTCACGCTAGACCATATTGCTCAAGGCTCTGTCCAACCTGGCCTTGAACACTGCCAGGGATAGAGCATTCACCACTTCTTCGGGCAACCTGTGCCAGTGCCTCTCCACATTCACAATAAAGAACTTCTTCCTTAGATCTAACCTGAACTTCCCCTCTTTCAGTTTAAACCCATTACCCCTTGTCCTGTTGCTACAGTCCCTTCATGTGGAGCACTGCTGTGGCTGCCTGTACATGAACTACTGGGTTATCTTTTCTTCTGTTACTCATAGGAGGTTCCCATGAACCAACATAATTTTGTTTTACAAGATCCAGCTCAATTTTGAAACCCACTTAGACCCCTGAGCTTTCACCAGCAGCTAACAAAAAAGGAGGACTCTGCATTCTGGTTTTATACTTACAGTTCTTGCAACACTTCACACTTGTTTTACATTTTTACTTTCTGGTTGCAAACCAAATTGCCCCTGGGGCTGGAACAGGAGAACTCAATCCCCTCCTATTTTCCCTGCTGTCTCAGGCAAACCACGCAACCATCCTCTGCTTCCTTCTCCCTTTTGCAGGGAGGGGCAAAGCTTTCTTACCTGGTAGCAGCACTACAAGAACAACCTTCCCCTTGTGTGTGCAAGTGCCTGTTTGGGGCATTTACTTACCTGAAACCCCTTACGGCTGCAGTGAGCACAGCTGGGAGATCATGTAAGGACCAGGAGAGGGATTCCCAATATGTGCTCCTGCAGAATGAATGAATAATTCCTCTTCTGCAGCTAGTGCCAGCACTTGCTCTTTGCCATTTGGCAGAGGGTGCCTCTTCCTTTCCCGAGGAATGCTTAACATCTACCTTTCTCCCCAAAGGGGGGTGCCACAGAAGCTGGGGCAAGTCCTTCTGAGTAGTCAGGCTTGGGGAAGGGGGAAGAATCCAGTAAAGAGCAGATGAGTTCCTGCCTCAGGAGCTCCTTTGAGTCAAGGTGAGCAGCCGGCACATCTCTCTCCCTTACCTGAGAGTTCCCATGGGAACACAGAAGGGCTCTGTAACAGCAAATTTTGGAACAGGCATCTCTGTAAAAAAAACTTCTGCTATAATATTTGAGTCCTCAGATGTTCAACCATTTGCACATACTGTGTGAACGCCTCATTTGCATAGAATTTGTATTTGTTGGTATTCACATTTGTAGGAGAATGCATACATTAGATTAATGTCATCACAGTTTATGGAGATCATCTGTGCCACAGTATCAGCTTGCAGCTCTGACTGCATTCTGTGCCCTGTGGCAAGCTGCAGCCCTGGAAGGGCAAGGCAGGACCATGGGGGCTCCAGAGCAATCCCCTAGCCTGGTCCTGGTGGATTATCCCATTTACAAGGCTGTGCTAGCTTATCAGAACAGAGAAGCTTAAGTGCATAGAATGGTTTGGGCTGGAAAGGACCTTAAGATCCTCTAGGTCCACCCCCCCCTGCCATGGACAGGGTGACCTCACACTAGACCATGTCACCCAACCTGGCCTTGAACACTGGAGCAACTGGCCAAAATTGCTTAGCTCACATTGACAAAGGTGTTGTTAGCTGAACTATTCAGCTTTATTCTCTTAAATTTGCTTATATGATCTTATATCACACTCCTTGCTCACATCTTTAGTGCCTACACAGTGACTTTCATCTGTGAAACAGCCCAACTAGGAGGTCTGTTTCCATCTTCCAACAGCATCCCTCCCTCTGTAAAATGGGAACGGTTATTATTCACTCCCTGGTTTACCATGGCACCTGGGTGCTCTCGTATGCTAGACAGCTGGAAACTGTCACTAGAGATGCTGTTCTCACAGAAGCGTTGCTAGGTTCAGTCAGATATTGATTGTAAAGCAGATGGAAAACCTCCGAATAACAGCACTGCAGCAACAGAAAGCTCATTTTCTGCTAGGAAATTGTTGTTATTGGGCAATGTTTTCATTCAGGTGACTTCCCACCTCAATGAGTCCACATGCCAGGAGAGTCTCATAACCACTTTATCCCAGGATCAGCTGGATTTCTGTGGGAAGCCACCCATACCCCAAACAACAGCAGCTGCTTCTAGAGTGGAAGGCCATGGTGGGGCCAGGGTGCTCAAACACCCTGAGCAAACCAGATTAACTCAGTGGCCATTCCAGAGAAACTTGCAGCTGGCAAGAGAGTTAGATTCCCAGTGAAAAGCTGATGGGTTTATGGAGTTTGCGCAGTCACAACCACCACAGTGCATGGCATTACAATGCACTGAAGGGATTTACACTGGTTTTGAGACTTCCACATAGCTGTTCACACCACAGTACTGCTGCTTTTCTGTCTCCCTCGAGCTGTGTGTGACACATCCCACCTCAAGATTTCCCCCCTGCCCCAAACATAGTCATTATCTGCTGCTTGAGGGAGAGGTGTAGTATCTGACCATGAGCCAAATCCTGCATGATATGTTACTGTAAAATATTCTCGATCCTGATGATGCAACTGAAAGGAAGTGGGTAATATGAAAGAGTGTATGCTTCCAAATCTGTCTTTTAATGATTTCACATTTACTCCGGTAACCAGTCAAGTAACATCATTTTGGCAGCCATTAACAGTTTTGCTATTAAGAACACATGCTGCTGACCTATCCCCAAGCTACGAGTGTCATCAAGTTGTTATTCCTCCCTTACACAGGCACAGCTCTCCTATCTCCCAGCAAAGGTCCTAAACCCACTGCATTAAATGTACAAGGTTACTATCTTATGAACAACTTGTTTAAGGGAAAGGCATGCCCAAGTTTGACATGTTTTAGAAGGCATGATCTGAACTTATGTCTGTTACAAGCAAGAAGAATTTATTGAAAAGCCCTTTTAATATTTGAGTGCTTCAGTCTTATTTTCCAAGTGATTTATGCACCAAGAAACCTAGATAGAAACTTGAAATCATAATAAAAATCTTTACATATGTCAGAAAACTTTGTCACCAAATCTTTTGGTAACTAACATCCTTGTGACAAATAGCTCCCTACTTATTTTGTTGGTTCTTACTTCTCATTAACATCTGTCACTATGACTATGACCTCTAATGGGCTTCAAAATTATACCATGGCATTCTGCATTGATGAGTTACATCAGTAACTGTTTCATACTGCAAAAAGTAAAACTCTTCCTATGAGACACTGAATGTGCACAGCACTCAAGGTGAGAAACTGGCTGGTTTTGGTTTTTATTTGTTTGGTTTGACTTTAAACACATGTCATTCAAGGAAACCAAAAGCTTTATGAATGTATGAATGAGGGACATATTTGATCCCACCTGCTTCATACACTGCAAAGATTTACATCCTTGCTAATACTTGCTCCTAACATGCACAGAATCAAGGATCACATTACTGTCACTTGCCCCATCTGGAAAAGAGTGTGCTGTGTGCTCCTCTAGTCCTGTCTCAGGAAAACAAGGACAGAAGAAGGCTGATTTCTCTGACAGGGTGTACAAATAATTTTCCATGAGGTAGGCAGTGAGGTGATGACTCCCTTCTGATGACTCAGCTATGTTTCCACTGCTGTTCATCAAGGTTCTTGTGACATGGCTCAAGAGAATAGCAATCTGTCAGTTTTGATTTACAGGACGTGATTTACTGGAGTTATTCTTTATTTCCTGCAGATAAGGACATACACTGTTGATAAGCAAGCGCTCTGTTTCAAGCTCAGACTAGCTGAGCTTTGCTTGCAACTCCTGTGTATGGCCAGCCTTCCTCTGTGTCTGCAAATCACCTTGGAATCTACCATGTGAATACCAGTAAGCACAGTATTGGCACAGTACAGCTTTCCTGGTACAGCTCAGCTCCCAGAGACTGCAGTGAGGTGGCTTCACAGAAAATGGGTCTACAACATTCAGACACAGAACCTGGATTTGTGGCTGTCCGGACCAATAGCAACCTGTATGATTTGTGGTTGTATGATTTTGTATGTGGTTGTATGATTTTGTGGCTGTCATCCCACTGAACACAGGCATCTTTTTTGCTAGTGTCTGAACACAAGCTCTGCATCCTACTGTCTGCAGAGGCAATTCAACCTACCCAGGTGAACCATCTCTCCACCCCCAGAAAGGCTAATTCACTATGGGTGTTTACCATCTAGGACAAGTCAAGATGATGCACTAAGCCAAACTACAGCCCACTCTGCATACACAGGGAGCACATGATAAAGCTCTCCTAAGCAAACACTGGAGAACTGTCTTTTAACATAGTTTTAGTACATGCTCAAATGCTAAGCAGATAACAAGGAAGATGCTGAAAATAAAGTGCAGATATGGCAATGCATTCGTGGAATGGAGAAACACTGCTGGCACCTCTCTAACTTGTAACGAGTTTCCATGCAAACTGTATTTCTAAGGGCACAATGGGAAAAAGAAAGAAGATGAATCCAATTGCAGAGTAGTCAGGTCCCAGAAGAACCCTGTTCAACCGAAACCTCTGCTCTTGCCCCAGCTGACAGCATCTCCCTTTTCTTTTGCTGTTTTATGCACCAAGTAACTATCCAAGCCCACAAGACTGACTCCCTCCCTGAGGTGTGGCTGGTTGCAGTGGTTCTTGTGAGGTCAGGAGCAAGAAAGCCTGAATGCACAAACAGAACAAGTAAATTGTGAGCAGAGTGAGACAGGACAGCACAGTCATGGCAGGAATACTGCCAAGGGGCATATGCACCATGGTTTGTCTGTGCTGCAAGGCATCTTTGCTGATGTCTAGGTGAGGTGTTCCTGAGCTGCCCAGGTGAACTCACACCGACTCACCACCATCTCCAGCTCAGGAAATGAGTTAGCAAGTCAATTAAAACTTATCTTATTTGCACATTCACAGCAGGGGCTGAAGCACTCCCCTCTCTGAATGTGTTTCACTACAGGTGTCCTTTGCTATGATGATCTAAATGAAAAGAAAGAGCTGTTGCCATGCAGAAACTGAGGAGTACTTTTCTAACTAGGCAGGGAAGCACAGGTAGGCATAATAAGCACCAGCCTCCACTCCACTTTGGCTGACTGCAAGCCTGCTTTCTCTGCTGTCAGAGGGGGTGTTAGGCAGGTGCCTGTATGAGAAGAGATGCTGCAAAGCCATCACAGCTGGAGTTCTGCATAAGACACAAATCCACACAGGAACTGTGTGCAGGACGTCTCCACAGAAAGATATGTATAACAGAGACCAATGTGGCCATTCCCTAGCGCTACAGGAAAGCCTAGAGAGGTCAGGCTTCACTGGATACTGATTTCTAAACATCACAGGAAGCAAAAGAATAGGTGAAACTAAATCACTGCATCAAAGATGGAAAGCTGGAAAATCAAGTTATGGGTATCGTACAGGAAATACTGACAAGTTTCACATTATCAGGTCATCTCCTGCAATCAGTTTTTGAGCCCTAACCACAAGGTCAGCCTTACCTTTCCAAAAACACTTGAAAGGCATGCTGAGAGGACTATCCTCAGTGCCATAAGCTATTTATCCTGTTTAGCTTTGCTGAACGAAACATTTATTTTAAAATGCTTGCATTTTTTTAATTTTTTTTTAAGTCAAGAGACCACAAGCATTCAACAGGAATATTAAAATCCTGCCACATCAGGATGACATTTTAGTATCCTAGTTTTTTTCCTGTGACTATTACTGTATGGCAGCTGTAAATGTTCCCCAAAAGGACTGCTAAGCACACCACCTTCTACTTAATACTAAGCTGATCCGTGGAGTTCATTCAGCACTTAACAGAGTTAAGATTTCCAAGTCACCAAAAGCATGAAGTTCTTATAAAGCTACTTCATCAACTCATCTCTGGGTGAAGAGATATTACCCTTCTCCATGGTAGATGATTGTATTCACTCCTCTGCCAACATCACTACTCAAAATGAAACCTGCAATCCCAAGCTCTGCATCACCTCTATCATAACTGCCCAAATGTAGGAGGAAAACCAGGAAAACCTCTCAAAGTACAGAAAATAGGACACAAGTACAAGTTTACCTTCTTTTAAGTGTTGAGGAACTGAGGAAAGGCTAATCCAGAGTCATGCCAATTTGAACACTGGTCAGTTAAGACACTTTCCAACCGGCTCACTCCTGTCTGTAGTCCAGTAGTCACACCAATGCACAACCCCCTTCACTTATGATCTAGGCGCTTGAGGAAACTGCATACACAAATAGGGCAGGACAAGAACACTGACTGTGGCAGAAACCACTAGAAACTTTATAAATTTGGGGTTTCATCACATACACCATCAAGAAGGTTTGACTGGAGTTTGCATTATGGTTTAAAAGTTGTCAGCAACTTGAAACTAACAAGGCAGCAGAAGGCAGTACTGTAATGAAGTTAAAAACCTGCATGCCAAAGCACATCATATCCTTAAGCTGAAGAAAGAAATCCCCCCTGAGCTGGATTGTCACTCACTCCTCTGAGTAACTCCACACCTCACAACCACTCCCTGTCTCCTTCCTCCCTGTTCCTCTCCTGGCCGACCCATATTCATCTGTTATGATGCTCCATGGCTGCAAGGACAGCCTTGTACGAGCCACCAAGCCCTACTACAGTGCCACTGCACAGACCTGATCTTCTGGAAACAGGATTTCTATCCCTTCTTGCTCTGCAAACCTTCAAATTCTCTGTGCTAAATTCCAGGAGCATGACACCCTCTCAAGGGCAGCAACAAACCCCCAGGTTATACCCTCCAAACAGAAACACTCCTCAGAATTCAGCCTTTTTAGTCCCAGACCCACTATCAGGGAACACCAAGCAGCTGCTGTTGGCTGCAGGTGGCCCCAGAAACAACCCAAAGCAGTGACCTCTGACCCATGGAAAGCAGAACCATATGAAAACACAAAGGACCAAATCCCTGTGCTGGGGGCACAAAGGGAAAGAGGAAATAAAAAATAAAATAAATAAATAAAAAAAGACAAACAGCCAGGATGCTTCCTCAAAATGTAAAGCAAGAAAAAAGCTGCAAAACCCCTACCCTGAAAGTCTCTCTCAAACTTACAAAAGCCTCTATCTAAATAAATAAGACAAGTAAACACTGCATTGGCAGACATCAAAACTGTGGAGCCCCTCAAATTATGGGTGAGGAGAAAATGAAAAAAGAAAAATATGTACATAAACTGTCAAAAAACATGGAAAGGTATGAGACTTGTCCTCCAAGGCAGACAGGGGAATCACAGCAAGTTGTTGAAAAAAGCATCAGTAACAATGCCACCAAAGAACCATTCCCTGGCAGAAAACCCATGGGAAAATCTAAGTTAAGGAACAGACCCAATCCCAGTAGACTTTTGGTTGGAAAATAAATGAGTTATCTACTGGTGTTGGGATCAATCCTGTTCAACATCTTTGTCAGCAACATGGACAGTGGGATCAAGCGCCCTCAGTAAGTTTGCCGATGACGCTGAGCTGTGTGGTGTGGTTGATATGCTGGAGGGAAGGGATGGGATCCAAAGGGAGCTGGACATGCTTGAGAGGTGGCCAATATCAACCTCATGAAGTTCAACAAGGTCCTACATGTGGATTGAGGCAATCCCAGGCACAGCTACAGGCTGGGCAGAGAAGAGATTCAGAGCAGCCCTGCGGAGAAGGACTTGGGGATGTTGGTCGATGAGAAAATTAACATGAACCAGCTTCAGTGCACACTTGCAGCCAAGAAATCACCCGTGTGCTGGGCATCAAAAGGAGCGTGACCAGCAGGTCTAAGGAGGTGATGCTGCCCCTCTGTTCTGCTGTGATGAAACCCCACTTGGAGCTCTGTGTACAGTTATGGTGTCCTCAGCATAAGAAAGACATGGAGCTGATGGAGCAAGTCCACGTGAGGGCTACAAGGACGATCAGGGGCTGGAGCACCTCCTGTATGAAGAGAAGATGAGAAAATTGGGGCTTTTCAGCCTGGAGAAGTTGTGTGGAGACCTCATAGCAGCCTTTCAGTATCTGAAGGGGGCCTATAGGGATGCTGGGGAGGGACTCTTCGTTAGGGACAAGGGGTAACGGGTTAAAACTGAAACAGGGGAAGTTCAGGTTGGATCTAAGGAAGAAGTTCTTTACTGTGAGGGTGGTGAGGCACTGACACAGGTTGCCCAGAGAAGTGGTGAATGCTCCACCGCTAGCAGTGTTCAAGGCCAGGCTGGACAGAGCCTTGGGCAACATGGTCTAGGGTGTGGGATCCCTGCCCATGGCAGGGGGTTGTAACTAGATGATCTTAAGGTCCTTTCCAACCCAAACCATTCTATGATTCTATGGTTCTAAAATCTAAGTTAAGGAACAGACCTGGTCCAAGTGGGATTTTGGTTGGATAATAAATGAGTTATTTTTGGTCAAAGCATGGGCAAGGTACTTCGGTGTGCTGTATTCCAACACGGAGCAGCAGGCAAACACCCTGGCTGAGCACAGAGCACTTTGTGACTGTCAGTCGACCACAGTTTCATGCAGCGGAAGAATGTTGCACAGATGACTTCATGAAACAAAATTAAGTGTCATACATAAGAAAGGACATTGCCACAGTTCTGGCATAATTAGGAGCCATCAACATCAAATACAGGAAATTGGCACATCTGCTTTGCAGGCTGGTGGTCCTGACCTGTTTGTTTCTTTTTTTCTCCTAGGCTTAGGAAAACAAGACTGGTTTCAGAGCATCATGTTCTCTTTCTCTTGTTCAGGCTACATCAATAAACATCAGTCACTTTTCAACCAGCAGTGCCCCAAACAGAACAGAAATTACATTTCTACAACCCTAGAATGGGTTTTACCCTTTTCCCCTAGAGTCAGTGATAAAACTATCTCAAACTGAGTGTCTGTGGGATCATGACCTGATGCTTTTTTTTTTTTCTCCTGCTTCATATACTGTTCCTAAATGTGTTGTCCTTTATACGGGATGTGCTGTTCTTCAGGGAGCATTCCTGCCTCCTTCCTCAGTCTGCTCCAGCTGGGCCGTTGTTTCCTGAGAAGACCAAAAAGGGTCACTACAACTCTAGAGTTGTGCTAACTCCCAGCAGAAATTATCCCTCAGTGCTGCTCCAAGCCAGCAGCAACGTCTTGTTTTTTGCTCTCCCAGGCCAAGATGGGTTTATTTTCGTTCTGTGATGGTTTGCACCAGGACAGCCCATCTTTCCTTCTTTATTTCCATGCATTCTGCTCCTCTGAACATAGTGGAAACACAGCTCTGCGTAAGTCAAACACACAGCTCTATGCCCCAAACAGAGAATCAGCCAACAGATACCCATGCGAAAAAATAATGGTCCCTTCTTCACCTTTGCTAAGCCCCGGAATGAGTATTCATTATCATCCCTGGCTCCTCTGGGGAACTAATGGTCCAGAGTGCATATATCAGTGACAACACTCACATTTACAGCTTCTCTCATCCAACATATTGCTAATATTTAGGTTTCCCAGTTTTTGGAGTGGAGAGTTCTGGTTTGGGTTTTTTGTTTGTTTGTTTTGGGTTGTTTTGTTGTTTGTTTTTGGTTCCCCCCCCCCCCCCCCCCGTGTTTTTGTATGCATTTGCAGCAGGTATTGCAAACTATTTAATGATGCTGGAAAGGAATGTTTATTCAGGAATTCTGAGCTTACATAATTCCCATATTTTCCCAGACAGATACTTTCCATCTGGATGATACACACACCACCACACTAACACGAGAGTTCCTGTGTTACTTAATGCTATCCTTTTTATTTATTCATTCATTTATACATTAATTTACAGAATTAGCACAGACCACAAGGCTACATCTGTAAAGAGGAAAATGGATTTGTGTTACTAATACTCTAGGAGGCAGCTCCTGAATAACTACTGCATCTTGTATAACTCCAGGAGTCACTCTGATTTCTCTTTCCTTTTGCAGTGCATGAGACTTCCATTTGTTGTTTATATCCTGTGATGGGGGAAGAAAAATATTTCCCTGTGATCTGCCTTGAGTAAAAATCTGGTTTTAAGCCAGAACGGCTCAAGGGTTCACATCAGCATTGCCCCTGCCCTTTGGTTTGTATAGCTCAGAGTGTCTCTAAGTGATGGCTGGTACCTGCAACACGCTGCCAGCACCTGCTGCTTGGGAGCAGGCATCCAGGTATCTTAGACCAGAACTGAATGTATCGAGCAACAAAGACCACCCAACCCTTTGTAGTCTCTAGCAAAGGCAGCCCATGTGTTTGCTGACTGACTGTTTGACTTTGGTTAAGGACAAAGGTCCTTCCTCCTCTTGCTGAGGTCACCTCGCCATAGCAATAAAGTATTTCCCACCACAAAGCACCATCTTTCAGCTGTAGCATTAACAATGATCTTAAGGGCAGGGCCAGGTTTACAGCTTGAGTCACAGGTCATCTTCTCTCCCCAGCTACTTCTTTCTGACACACACTGAATTGGGTTTGGTACAAATGCAGTTTGCCTAAGGTCTTTCCAACCAGCCTGGGCCAAAGAGAAGGTGGGAGCGGGTGGATCTTATGGGACAACATGTGGGGAAATCATCTTCAAGTACTGTAGAAAAGAAAGAGAACTGTATAATCCCATATGTGTTGTTAACTGCACTATTTACTACTTTGCAGTAAATCTTGGCAGTGAACTTGTGTTTATCTATGCATCAAGTTTCCACATGAGAACTTCTGATTTTATTGATGAATTATTTTTAAGTTGTATTTAAGAGTTCTGTTTTAATCGACCACAGCTTTCCCTGCTCTGGAATAGCTAGCATTTGCTTTCATTATCTGTATTTGCTGCACGTAAAAGAAAAGTTTCCTCAGAAGTACTGCAACAGCAGGACCATGGACTCATCACTGCAGTCTCTTCCTGTGGAGTGGAGGTCTGTCTGGGTTCTGTGTTTGAAGGACAAATAGTGCCAGACCCTCCTTCCTTCCCCAGCTTGAATGGTGGGCAGAAATGAAACAAAACTCAGCATTTCTGAGAGGTGAGAAAAGTCTGAAAAGGACCAGCTGTCGTTAGCCACTTCAGGAAGTTTTAGATATGCCCATGTTTCCGGAGACGTTTCTTTTAATTGGCCTCTCCAAATGCTGTCAGCTCTATACATACCAAGCACACCAGAGGATGATTTCTCCCTCTTCCTGTTTTCCCTGATGTCCCAGGTGGGGGTGAATACCGTAGTGCGTGAAACCCATGTAAAGGAGGCCCTTGTGCAAGTGAACTCCACTTGAGACTGACAGGACAGCAAGTGAGGTAAAGCTGTTGCTAGTCCAGATGTGGAACCAACACCCAGAGCCAGCAGGAGGCTTGCCTGGTGTTGCGGCAGAGGTTTGCAGCTGGCTTTGATCCCTCAGTACAGGCAAGGGCATGAAGAGTTCCCTCCTTCTGCTGGACACCCCATACAGCTGTTTTTATACAAGGAAGCATCTCCATGGTCACTGGAGGTAGCAGCATGAAGATCTAGTTTGAGGAACATCTTGAAGTATTTCTCCTCTCGGCTCCATGAATCTGTTCTGCTGGTTTGTATACAGTCACCAGGGCAGTGACACTTCCCTGCACTCTGCTTCTCATGTTGGTGTGCACACAGTGAAACCCACCCATTCCACTGGGGCTGGCTGCTACAGTCCAAGATTTCCTCAGTGGTGGAGGAGGAAAGGAAAGAGCAGAGCATTGCCTAATGAGTTCTGGGAAACGGGAAAGGAGGCCCTCAGGCCTTTGGGTGAATGAAGCCAAACACGTATATACAGCCATGATACCGCCCAGTACCTCCTCTGTACCTATCTCCCTCTCATCTAACCATTCCAACAAAACAGGCATGACTTATCTGCCACTTCAGCAGAAATCACAAGCTGAAAGAAGAAACCACATGCTTAGAAACAAGAGCAAACCCCACAACTAGCAGGGGTGGCTCAATCTGAACACAGCCAGTCACATGTGCCTGAAGTAAAAATTCCAACAGCTGGAAAACGTGATGTACTCCCAGGCGAGGCAAGTGCTCCTAGGGCTTGGGGCTGACTATGGGAGCTAAAGTGCAGCTTGTTTTGGAAAACCTTATTCAGCCTGCACTGCTGTACCGAAAGCCTTGGCAGAGGGAGGGAGAGCTGGCACTGCACAACATTTCTGGGGTGGGACTGACTATCAGCCTTCACTTTTGTGGGGTCTTTGGCAAAGCACAGGCTGCTCAGTCCTTAATCTTCCATATTTTGTGCATCCACAGGGACTGTAAAACACCACACACCCTTTAGCCTTGCTAGCTCAAAGACATTAGGAACTTCATGAGCCAGATCTGGCTGACATAAATCACTTTTGGTCCACAGGCTTTTGTGAAATTTCCAACTTGCATCATCCTGGGACTTGTCTTTGCATTTGGATTGATGCAGGGAAGACACTCTGGCATGGATGTGTCAGGTCAGAGCACTGTGCCTGCAGGAAACCATCCAAAGACAGCAGGAAATGCGATGAAATGAAAGATCTCTGGCAGGCCACCTTTGACTGCAGCTTTTCCAGTTTCTCTTGCAGAGCGCAGAGGCTTAGGATACTTTTTGGAGCAGGTGGTGTGTCTGATTCATCTACACGGCCTGCAAGAGCTGCACGATCCTTGTTAGGTTCTTGTCTTGGTTAAAACCCAATTCTGTTGTGTTTGTGCAGCTGAAACTTTCAGTCACTGGTAGACTAAGGTATGCAGACATGGTACAGGTTTAGACTGAATTCTGAGTGTAATTTTGTGTATTTATTTCACACACTTCATTTTGTAAAGCTCTTTTCAGTGTTCCCATTCTAACTTCCTGACAGAGCCACTTCATCTGTTTTATTTGCACTGAGAGCAAAATGAAATGATACAGAAAGGGGAAAAGAAATATTGCACTATCAGTACACATTTAACATTAAATTTGTTTGGGATTTAATCTATGACACAGGGACTGCTGACAGCAATCTGCAATCCTCAAGTCGTTCCATCTGTAAGAAATAGTACTTGTGTAAAGGCTGAGGCTGTTCAAAAGTCTGCAGCAGGGTAAACAGAGGTAATTTGTTTGTTCCCACAGTGGTGGGGCTACACTGTGACCTAATTTAACAAGAAAATACTTGATAATCAGACAATCATAGAATGGTTAGGGTTGGAAAGGACCTTAATTCTGCATGGAGTCCTGTTATTCCAACCAGCAATTCATCATGGGAGACTTATCTGTTGGAAGTGACAAGAAGAAGATGGGTGTTAAAAATACCAATTTTGCCAGCTCACTACTGGCCTGACTGAAGTAAGATTCTTCTTGTATCTTATCATGAATGAGTAAGAAAGATATTGACTGAAAGGTGGAGGCTCAACAAGGATAACAAATATCAGCCTCCCCCATACTGTGTATTTTTCTCACCTATCAAAGATGCTCAAGCTGTCTTGACTTCCCTGAACAGCATGCCAGCCTTTATATCCATTGTAAAACAGAGATCCCCGTATGGAAGCTTGCAGTAAGCTGTGCTTTTCCCATAGCCATATCAGTTCTTGCCAGATAGAAATACAAATTACATGTTTCTCCTTTAGACTGTTGTTTAGTAACCCCTCTTGAATCAAAGATGCACCTCTGGGTTTGAAGGACTTACCTGTGTGAGACACATTATTGGGGTTTAGTGGCTATGGTGTATGAGGCACCCATACCTCTGCGTAACACCAGCAGGATGCCCTGCAGTGTGAGGATTATCAGCAAATTAAAAACTGACAATGGAACAGTCACTGTTGGAAGGGAAATGTAAATTAGATGGTCAACCCAAGCAATGAGGTAGTTACTATGAGAGGAAAAGAAAGAGCATCTTGGGAACAAACGGTATGGCTCCAGGTAATATCCCCTATACAGCCCCATAAAACATTAATTTAATAAAAGCTATGAGGCCATGACAGCTTTCTGCCAGTCACAAACACACACGGCCTCATGAATCATTTATTGGGCAGGTGATGGGGGAAATCAGAAATTTCTGAGGGATTTTTGTCTTGGTAAATGGCTCAACCTCTGACCACTTCTACCACAAGCCAGAGCTGTCAGATTATGAAGGAAACATGAGTATTTGTCACAAGGCACAGGGCACCTCTGGACTGCGTTGTCTTTCCCCAGCTGGGCAGCCTTATTGACTCATTGCTTCTGTGATTGATGTTATGATGGGACACAGATTTCTGAGAGCTCTAGCATGTTACCTGACTAGTAAAATGTCACTTAACACATTAAAAGAGAGAATCATAGAATTACAGAATAGTTTGGGTTGGAAAGGACCTTAAGATCATCTAGTTCCAGTCCCCTGCCATGGGCAGAGATGCCTCACACTAGACCATGTCACCCAAGGCTCTGTCCAACCTGGCCTTGAACACTGCCAGGGATGGAGCATTTACCACTTCTTTGGGCAACCTGTTCCAGTGCCTCACTACCCTCACAGCAAAGTACTACTTCTTTATATCTAACCTGAACATCCTCTTTTCAGTTTACACCTATCACCTGCTGTCCTATCACTATAGTCCCTAATGAGTCCCTGATTCTCTGGCAATTCAAGAATCCTGAGCCTGGCCCTCATCTGAAGTATCCTGAGGTCTCTGGTGCTCGAGAGCTGGATCCAGAGCTCCTGTGCATTGCAGTGGTCAGCACAGCCCCCTGTAAAACAAAGCTGCTGTTAAAACAAAGCACTGGGCACACAAATGGGGAAAACCAGAATAACTAATTTCATCTCAAGTCCTCTTAACTGCTTGTCACATTGCGGTTGTGGAGAGAACTCCAGAAAGGAAACAAAGACATAGAGGCTAGACATTTATTAATAACTTAGGGGCTAATTTTGGTGTATGAAGCATACCACATGACTGGCATTTTCCTTCTAAGAAAATTCACGCATCTTTTTAGCCTTCAGATAATATTTTAAGATTATTAAGCATGTTAAAACCTGAAACCACAGATGGAAAACTCTGAAGGATGATATTCTTGCAGCACAAAGCAATGCTTTCCACAGCACCTCATGTTTGCTGTGAAGAATCCAGCCTGTGCTTCAAACCAAATGTCTGCTCTATATTTAGTTTTGCAAAGCCTATTGTAAATCAGTGGTTACCACATGCACTGTCCCAGAGCACCAGTTTGGAGCTATTGTAGCCAGTTCCTGACCCCGAGGACATTGCCAATGTATATGGGTGCAGTAGGGGTTGCAACAGCCTTCAGCTGGCTGCTGGTTGCGAAATATGTTTTATATGCAGCATCTCTGGCAAAGAACACTCAGACTGTCCCTGCCCATGGCAGGGGTTTGGAACTAGATGATCTTAAGGTCTTCTAATGAAAACCATGCTATGATTCTACGATTAATAAGAAATTAAAAATAAAGGATTCCACCCTTGACAGTGTCCAAGGCCAGGCTGGATGGGGCTTATAGCAACCTGGTCTAGTGGAAGGTGTCTGTGCCTGTGGCAGGGGGTTGGAACTGCTCTAAGCTTTAAGGTCCCTTCCAACCGAAACCATTCTATGATCCCATGAGGTTGCTGGTTGCATCTCTTTGGAGGCGTGGGTGACTCGCTGAGCAGGCAGGTTGAGAACCGGATGATGGTGAGGTGGTGTTTGGAGGGGGGTAGGGGTGAAGCTGCTTGCTCCCCCATAGAACAAAAAGCTCTTAAAGCCACCGGTTTTGTTACGGTGGAACGACATACTCCCACAATGTCCCCACCAATTCTGCCACCGGCCATGCCGGGGCCTTCGGGCTCCTCAGCTGACCGCCCCACGCGTGGGAATCAACCGCTGCCCCGCACTGCCGCCACCTTCCGGGACCCAGCCGTAGCCCCCCGACAGGGCGGGGGCTGGCGCCGTGAATCCGGGTCCGGTGCGGCCGCCGCCTGCTGGGGAGGTTCCTCAGCCGGGAGAGCCGCAGGGCCGCCATTGCCCAAGCCGTGGGTGGCCGCCACCACGCCGCTGGGGCGGGTGAGGGACGCGGGAGGCGGTCCGAGCCCGCCCGGGCCCGGCCCCCGCCCCAGGCGCCGCCGCTGACGGTCGGAGAGGGCCGCGCCGGGCAAGCTGCGGCGGAGCGTGAGAGGCTGCCGCTTTGGCACGGCCCGCGCCCGCTCAGCGGCAGGACGGCAGCGACGGCCGCCGCGTTCCCGAGAGTCCATGGCGGGGTCCGCGCCCCGGGGGCGCCTCTCGCCGTTGCTGCTGCTGCCGGTGCTGCTGCTGCCGTCGGTGCCCGCCGCCGCCTCCCCAGCGCCAGAGGGTCCGTCGTGCCATGGCGCGTTCGACATGTACTTCGTGCTGGACAAGTACGGGGCGTTCGCGGGGATGGGGTTGAGGTCGCGGTCTCCGCCGCCATCGCTTTTGTTCGGGCGGCGCGACGCTGAGGGGGAAAGCGCGGGCTCTGTGAGGAGAGGGAGGGGGGGCATGCCCCGTGCCGGCCGTAAAACCGAGCTAACGGCCGCCACTTGATAAGTAAGTGGGAACGGGGAGGCTGAGTCACGTAGAAAGTTTGTGTTGTTGTTGGTGTGTGTGTGTGTGTGTCTGTCTGTCTGTCTGTGAGGTAACTCCACCCGACGCCCGAGGAGATGGTGGAGCTCGCAGCAAGGTGGTTATGTTTTCTGTCCGAAAGTAAGCGGGTGGACGTCTTATTTTTCAGTCAGGCCGCATCTGCCACCCTTTCCCCTCCGCAGCTGTTGTGTTACCGTGTTCCCGTGGTGAGATTCGTCCGTAGCGGATCGCCAACAGCTCGGGGACCCCGGCTGGCCACAGAAGCGGTGCTGACGGGCCTTACGCGGCTCCTGAGGCTTTCAGTTCTTAATGTACGCGTTTTGCAAGACAAACCGCGACAGAAATCATAACGCGAGTGTGGTGCTCGCGTACTCGGGAGCCGGGGTTTGTGGTAATTAGAAATAATTAGAAAAGCAAATAGTCCTGTATGGTGTAATCTCTCACTGAAATCATCACCCTTCCTTGCCTGGTTTCCTTAACAAGGCCTTACTAATGTGCTTTTTGTTTTCTCTTCAGGTCTGGGAGCGTAGCACAGAACTGGCATGAAATATTTGATTTCGTTAATCAGCTGACAGAAAGATTTGTGAGGTGCGTTTTGTTACTTGTGACATCTGTAGTACAGGCATATGTTGGGAAAGCCCCCATGGTTTTGTAGGTTCTCACAAACATCCTAAGATTTTGGTTTCTAGCACCCAAATTGCTCAAAATAATGGGAGCTTCTACTTCATTTTCTCATGTTTGGAGCTCAGTATAAAGGTGGTAAATAGGCATCTTTAAATACTTTGTTGATTTTTTTGTTGATAAATACTGTGTTGATTTTTTTTAAAACTTTTTTTTTTTAAACTTTTCCCACACATTTTTATATAGGCAAATATATGGTGCTGGTCAAAAGTGAGTATCATTCAAGCTCCAAGTACAGGATGTTTACCAAATATTTGTTGTATGTATATGTAACCAACTATGTAACCCAGTAGCAGTGTTGTCTTGCTGTTGTGAATACTGTCCAACTGCACTCTTTAAAAAAAACAGCTGATGAGTACTGTGACGCAGCATTTTGCTTTAAACACTCCCTCCCCCCCAAAATACCCAAATAAAGCAAGAAAGCCCCCCAAAGACAGAGATTCTGTGGTAGGTTTTGCTGAGGAAAATGAAGTGCAGTCGGCAGTTATTATCTTGGCTTGTTAACAAAGAGATGCGATTAGGCTTGCATAATTAAATATTGCTTACATTCATCTTCTAAAAAGCAAATCTTCTGTAAACTAAGTGGGTGACTCAAGGTTTTGAAAAGTATTTTGTAAGTTCTATCATAATAATAATGAAAAAGAGCATGAGGATGCCTGAGTCCCTACAGAAAGGGTGGAGCTTAAGTGTAAATCTTTAAATTCATCATCTATTATAGCCAGTTGATGCTTGCTTTTGCCCCAGTTGTTGTGTGGTGGTCTGGGGGCATTACCTGAAATAAAGCTATTGAGTTGGCAAGTTAACTTGGCTGACCTGTCACACCAGAGGAGGATCAGAGAGCCAGACAGTCCAACCTATCAGCATCTTGCTTTGCAGTGGAATGCTGAGCTCTCAACCTTATGGGCACAACCCCTTCACAGCACAATGGCTGCTGGGCTCCTGTGGGAGCCTGAACTGTCCATCTCCTGCAGTGTTTCCCTCATGGGGCTGGAGTGCTGCTGGAGGCTGAAGAGGCTTTGTCGTGCCTTCAGGCCTTAGTATGCTTCTAGAATTGGGCATGGTGTTATTTGACCTTGCTCTTTCTTAAATTGAAAAGAGGAGTTGTGAGAAGGTGGCTAAGAACCAACTGGTAGCAGTTGCCTTGAGTCTTCACCTAAAGAATTAGTTCATAGCAGTGCATCTGCTCTGCAGTTCAACTTGTCTGTAGCACGTTTGCAGTAATAGCACTGCATGCCCATCACCTGGGTTCTGAAAGGCTGCGTTTGGCAGCGCTCTTGGGTCTAATGGGTGTGTTTGTAGGATTCTCCTCCATCCTCACAGTATCTGTGTGCTTGGAAAAGGGGATGGAAATTGGATGTCTTCTGAAGAGGACTGTTTAGTGGTTGCTCCTAAAGACAGATAAGCTAAGTGGTAATTTTGAGGTTATTATGCAGGGAGAGTTGCGTAAGAGAGAGGTAGGGAAGTCTTATGTTACTTGGACTAGGCATTGATGCAATTGCCAGAGACTGGGTTTTGTTTGGCAATGGCTTGCAGCAACTAAGATGATTGATAATACCATTATCAATTTACATTATTGTTTAATTTAGAGCATCTTAGAGGTTTGTATTCAGAGCTTTAACAGATAGACTGCAAGGCTATATCTTAAATCCAAGATATGTGCAGTTCTGTGCAGACCTGCCCAGTACTAATATTTTCATGATGTCAATAGTTTTAAGTTGCATCATTGACATAAGTCATAATATATTGGAATTGTCATGAATAAAAATTAAAAGCGGGTAGTAGAGATGTTGTTATATCGTACTTTAGGAAAGTTACTGTCTTGAGCTTCTAGAGTATCAGTTCTTAGGCATTTTCCATTGATAGTTGGATATGACTCCTTGTCATCTCATTGGAAGAGACAGGTGGGCTTCTTCAAAAAAAGGTTGAATTCCTTAATAAAATCAATTCATACGGTTTTGCTTTTTATGGTGACTTTTCCCCTGATACTTTTAAGGAAGATGGTCCCAAATGTCACAACTGAAGTCAGGCAAGAAGGAATAACAACTCTGCTACTTCATTCTCAAATCATCTGGGTGAGGGGTAGAGGGCAGAAATCCTCTAATTCCTCCCTCCCTTTGGGTTTGCAGTTCAAAAGTATGTTCTTTAGAAGTTGGAGGATAAAGATAATACTAATGAAGCATGAATAAGTGAATGAAATGCTACGCATCTGTACATTTCGTTTTCCTAAAATGTATTTCTCTTTTCTTTCTCTTTACCTCTTTTAAAAGCCCCAAGATGAGATTATCGTTTATTGTGTTTTCCACCCAGGCACACGTCATTATGCCATTAACTGGAGACAGGTCAGTGCACTGCTCTTTTAATTCTCCCTCTCTCTCCTCCCACCCAAGAACTCTTATTAAATCAGAGGAACAGTAGAAGATACTGAACAATAACTGATACCTTTAACTCGTGGCCAGCCACGAAGCCTTTGTGCAGAGCTAGATTTAATTTTGTGAACAAAGCAATGGATAGCCTAGTAATAAAGGAAAGAGAGGAACAACAGGAAATAAACTCTTGATATGAACTCTGCCACTGCTTTGCAGAACAGCTGCAAGTAGTGCTTTCATCTCTGCATGACTCCCCATCTTCCTTGGCACAGCAGGAGAAATTATTCTTGCTTTTACTTTCGTAAAGCCCCATCTCTATATAGGTATTCAGCATTTTTTTGTGTCTAAGTAAAGCACGCAATGGTAAATTAATGTTTCCCAAAATCTCATATAAGGTAGGTATTTAGTTTTTAACAAATGATACATAATAGCTAGTATAAGACTTACTGAAGAGACCTGTCTTTGGGACCAGACAAATGCCTCAGGCTACAGAAGTGAAATAGGATGTCTAAAACTCCAATTCTAAGCCCTTCCTGATTTAGCATTTAAAAAAGTGGTCTGATTTAAGAAAAGCCAAGTGTTCACTTCCCCCCATGTGGGCTTGGATACTGACAAGATCATAAGCCATTTTTCTAGATGGCTTGAGAGAGGTCAGGAGAGGACACTAAGCCTGTTCTGAGGACTGCTGAAGTCAACGAGATCCTTTCTCCCCATTTCATTAGGCCTTTAATCCATGTCACAGGCCTACTCCTTATCAGGCCTGAAGAGTCAGCACAGATAGCACACAGACTGCTTGAAATGCATGGGCAGAACTCTGGAGCCTGGCCACAAGCACTTTTTTCATTTCGTGTCTGTGGCACCCTTGAAGCTATTGGAAGAAACATGTTTTTCTCAGAAGCCTTTTTTAAAGCATAGGGAGAGCCTTCTTCAGTTCTAGTGAGTTCCTTTGTGGGACGTTTGTTTAATACTAAGTTTGCCAATGCTGTTGTGAGTGTGGTAGGGAAAGGAAATTACTGCCCTTACTGTTAAGGAGGAATTATAAGGAGAATAAAGAACGAAACATTAGCAACTGTGACCATACATATGTAGGTAAGAATGGATACGGTAGGAACAGCTGTCCTTTTAAATATTAAAGAGCTTAACAGGAAAATTACGTAGAACGTCTAACTCCCATTTTTCCAAACAGAAGATGAGGATGCGAAGTACAGTGCAGTTTTGGGGATGGGTGTGTATACGTGTGATTATGGGATATTATGGCCTAGGGTTTTTTATATGTATTTTAGACTTGCAGGGATGTTTTTTCCCCTTGACTACTTGCTAATTTGCAGAAGTCAGGAAACTACAATTCATTCCCAGCAGTTAGTTCAAAGCAGGGAACACTTATTTTTGTTTTGAAAGCCTTAGGCTTCTGATTGTTTGCACAAAGCTCTTGCTGGTTTTTACTGCGCAATAAAGCTGTGGACATAAAGAAACCCACACCATAGAGCTGAAGCCCCCAGATTACCAAATATGATGTGACTGAGCAGTGCTATGTGAATAACTCTGGAAACAGAAATCACTGCTAACCACAGTACACACAATGCTATAATAAATACACAGAAAAAAACCCCAACCAACATCCAGATGGACAAGACTTCTCACAATGGTTATATTCTATTTTAGAGATACATGTTTCCCCTGTGAAGTTCAGCTGTAAGCTGTAAACTAAGTGCTAAACAAAGATTAGAGCATTCATATTTGGGGCTCAGTTTTGCTACTAGTTCTGAAAAGCAAGTTGTTTGGAAAAGTGGATACTCTTACAAATGTAATCCAGATGGCACAATGAGGTCTGTGTTCTTTTCTGGCCAACTGTATGCTGGCCAGCAGAATTCCAGGTGTCTGTAAATCCACTTTAGTGTTTCACTGACATCCGTGGCCAGGAGTAGCCTTGCTGACTGTGCTTCAGTGAAACTCCTATTGGAGCTAAAGAAAGATTGTATTAATGAGGGTGGAAAAATAGGACAATTGAGTATCTTGTTGTGCTTGTCTGTAGTCTGGTTAGAGATGACTGTTCCTCTGTTGTACAGACACATGCAATCTAGCAAGACATGTATTTGAGCCTCGGTCACATGAGCTAACCCTACGCTTCGGTTCAAGAAACTTGCCAAAACAGAACCATCTGCAGAGCGCATGTTCTGCCGAGCGTATGAAGTACAGCAAAGTCAGCCACTTAATGTGTTTTCCATCTGGAGCCCATGCAGGAGGCCTAAAGTTTGAAGCAGGATATTTATTATAATGATACTGAGCCCTGTGTAGTATTTAAGAGATGCAGAAAGCAGGAGCCTCCTCCAAATTCTACATCTGAGGATGCCAGTGTGCAGGGTTTACTTTCACCAGTACAACAGCTCTGTTGGTCAGAGATGTAACCATCCTTCTTTCTGATAAAGAACACCCTCTCCTGATTTATTTCACTAACAACTTTGTGTGTTTTCCTGTTGTGATACTTAGCAGCAAAACCCAAGTACTTGTTTTGTTTGCCTTTGTTAGAGATGAAGTGTGTTGCCTTGCAGGCACACAGCCTCATTCCTGACAATAAATATGTGCTCATGGGAATCACAGTTTCGCTGCTAGTGCGCAGCACAATGAAAAATGAGTCAGGATTCCATCACTTCAATAGGTAGACTGCAACATGGAAAAGAAATAGAAGACACTGTTCCCCATCCAGAAGAGCTAAGAACACCACTACTTAAAGCTGCATAGATACTGATGGAGACTCAGTGTTCCATACAAGGCTAAACCTTTACCCAGCTAAATCAGTATGACCCAAGGCCTGTGCAACAACTGGAGCTGATTCTAACCTCTGCAGCTCTAATGTACGCAAAAGATTTTTTTTTATTTTATTTGTTTTTTTAAGAATCAGTCCTCCAGCGTGCTTTGCTTTCTAGAAAGTATAAGACTTTCTTTTTACACACTGAAGCTGCATATATTTCCTTTAAGGCCAATGATTGCCTGTTTTTGTTAAGTGTTCTTACCCTCAAAGACAGTATCATGTCACTGAGAAACTAAGGTGGCTTGTGCTGCGTAGCTGGTCTGCAATCCTCTTAAATGGAGTGGGATCTACATCCTGCTGTAGTAGAAAGAAGTATTTATTACCTATCTTCCACTGCCAGCAAGTGCTGGCTGTGGCCCTTTCTACACAAGGGGACAAGGCAATGCCTTAACAACATCAGTAGTCTGACCACTTGGCTGCTGACAACACTGGTTTTGGGATTGTGTCAATTAAACTTACTTGAAGTGAAAGATAACACTAAACAATGATGAAAACAGTACCTGTTGAGTTGCCCAAATAAGAGCTTGCAGCCTGGTGTGACCAAATTTATGTGGAGAAACCTCTCCTGTAAACTGTTGGATACTTTCCTTAGTGTTAATTCAAACTTGGAAAAGCAAATGGTTACATTTAGACCTGAAAGCAAATCTGAATTGCGGAGCATGCTCAGGAAAGGAGCGTGTTTAATTGCAACAGCTTAATTGGTGTTAAATTGAATTATTCAGTCGTTTGCAGAGCTGGGCTGCTTTTTTATATCTCTTTACTAAATGGTCTGTTTTCAACTCTAAATTTAGTTCCACAGTGCCCTGCCTTGAGGAGGCACTGAAGATATAAGACAAGCTCATTGTAGACTTTGGCCTGAGCAGGATTGGCACAGCCTCCCTCACAGCAAACATGGCCTCTGCAGCTGTGGTGCAGCAAGGCAGAGCACAGCAGAGTTCCACAGACAGGTGAGAGCAGTGGGTGCTGCTAGAGCCATCACCAGAACCCCTCCTGACCTCAGCCAGACTGGGATTACTCCTGCAGCCCCTGCTCATGGACTAGCCAAAAAGAAACCGCAGAGCAAAATGACAGAGAGCTTGTAGCTGTCGTTGTGTTTGGCTGGCTGCTGCTGGAATAATTATCTGAAGTAGCTAGAAAGCTCCATAAAAGAGAGAACACACAGGGTAGCTATTAAAAATTAGATGTGCCTTTTCTGAAAAGCGGAGATGTGATGCAGCACATATGCCAAGTGGGGAAGAGATATTAAATTTGTACTCCTTCAGCCCAAACACAGACGGCTGTGAGTTGCTGATTTTGTTTTGCTTTTTCCACCTCCTTCCTCTGTCTGACTTAAACCATGAAGCCAGTGGTCCTTCAGCCTGTATCACTGTTACTAAACTGTATTGCATCCAGACACCCAGACTGAGGTTATGGCTGTGTTATTTCAAGTGAAAACCAGACCTTATCTGTGGATTTTTGTGGCTACAAAAAAATTATTACAGGAACAGGAGAAAGGAGAGTTTTGAGAGTACTGAAGAGCAGGAACAGGGGTTTCAAAGTGCTATAGCTGGTTGATTAAAGAGTCCCATTACCAGAATGATTTAGGCAGACACGACCTCATGTGCCCACCTTCCAAATTGGCTGGGTGTGCGCTTCAACGTGATTGAACCAGCCTCTCTTGCTGTCTGGTAGGGCTTGTTTGCTGGGGCCCCAAGTCATGCACCCACACTGGCGTTGTGACATCCAGACCAGGACTCGCTCATACTTGACCAGCTTGGAGCTCAGTCGCATCTGGCTGGGCTTATCCAGCCCCAAGGGAAAGAGATAGTGACTGATTAAACGCAGCTAAAAAATCTTAATGCTGCCAAAGATTTTCCTGGAACCCCTTGTAGGCAGAGGCTTGGAAACACCAGAGATTTCTGTGTGACCAGGTCGCAAGACATTTTAGATAAATAAAACTGAACTGATTGTACAAAAGCTATTTTTGCAAAATGAAATCTGTTTCAGAAAACTGGGACTTCAGTTGCTGCTTGTTTCTTGGCAGCAGAACACTTAACGCCTGTGATGTGCTGCCACTCATTTCTGGCAAGCACTAAGTATGTGGTTTATAATCTGTGTTCATACATAATCAGTTTCAAGTTGTTTCTATAGATGCTGAATGTAAAATATTTGGATCAAGCAGATTGTATTATCTTACATAACTTCTTCCCTTCCATACATTCAACACCATATTTCTCTCTTCCCCCCCATTGTATCGGCTGATCCTGTGATTGGGAGCTCATTACAGCTATGGAGCATACTTTGAAACTGAGCTTCTAAACATAGAAGAAGCCTATCAGTGGAACAAATGACTAGTGGGTGGCATTCAGGCCGAGAGGCATATGCATTCTTTCTCATTTTGTATGCCCTAAGGAAAGCTTTCACGCATCCTACAATGTATTTTCCCCTCCTTTTCCTCAACCCTGCTGGTTTCCTTTTTGTCGCCTATGTTTGTTACAGTGTTCTATATATTCTGGCCCAATTTTTGTCCCTACTTTGTTTTTACTTGTCCTTTACTAGCACAACTTGCCATGGGCTTCACTGGAAATTTGCTTGCATGAGAACTTGCAGATTTGATTCTTTCAGTAAAGTCTCTCTGCCTTTCTCTCCCTGCTCATGCTGATTTCACTTGAAAGAATTCCTTTTGTGCTTCCTTCCAGCTTCTCCAGTCTTAACATCATAGTTCAGCAAGTGGCTTGCAGTCCAAGATGGATTTTTTTTAAGGCCTGTGAGAGGTCACACCACAACCTTATCCTTAAATTTTAGTGACCTGTGTAGGTGTGACGTTTTGTCAGAGGTCACACAGAAACAGCCAAAAATGTTGAAAAAAACCCTGAAAAACTATTTGTAATCGTAGTCCCTTTCTTGGATACAAGAGGGGTCTTGCAAATGCTGCATCTGCCTGTTGATACTTATTTTGTTAGACTGTAATTACTGCAATTCTGTACTACTCAATTAAATACCTGCATATTGACCCAGAAGATTTCTCTAGAAACAGAACTGCTGTTTTAGGGGATTTCTTTTTTAATTGCAGCGTGATTGGAAGTGAAGTTGGTTTAATTGAGCAAAGTAGACTTAATACAACAGCTTTTCCACTGGGTTATTTAATGCCGAGGCTTTGCCACTTCTTGGCAATACCTACTCTGTCTGAATCAATTTTACTTGATTCTAGCCCTTTGACTCACTGAGGCATATTGTGTTAGTTAGGTCTAAAATATCTGTTACCACAGTGCTGCTTCCATTGTGAATACAAAATCTGCCTCCACATGGTATCTCAGCTAAACGCTGTATTTTACAGAATTTAATTTCACATCTCCTCTATGACAAAGGCTAATTTTTGCATCAATAAACTAACCTCTTTCCCCACTTCAGATCATGCTAACAATCTCCTACCTTTTTGTTTTCAGGGAGAGAATCAAGAAAGGTCTTAAGGATTTGGAGGAGGTAAAACCAGCAGGTGACACATACATACATGAAGGATTAAAACAGGTAGGTTTTACTCATCTTCTTGCAATCAGAATATCCCATGTTCTTACCCTTTGGATAACAGCAACCATAACCTGTAGCATAAATGGATTGATTGTATGCCTCAGCCTGTTACAGTCAAATCATTTTGGTTTCCTATGTGGTCCCAAGATTGCTCAGATACTATGCAAATCCCGTGCAGAAGATTAGCCATCATAGAAAATGGCCATATGGAATTTCTTTGACTTGATCCTTCACAGTAGAGAGCAGTTCTTTGTCGTGAATTTAACAGCTAACACAGCATACCAATTACATGGTAAATAGTCACAAACAGCTTTGTAGGGCTGTGAGCCTTAAAGAGCCTTCTAGAACATGTACTTATGGAGAGTTGACTGCACAGATAAACATTTTCAAGACAAATAGTCTTACTTTTAGATTATATTAATTATGGAGTTCCCAACTGCTTGTATGTTATTGAGAATGTACAGTTAAAGGATGCTTTGTGATTTTGCTGAACCGCTCAAGCCCTGAAGGTGAGGATGTAAGTGTTACTGATAAAAATTTAGTTTCTTCCTTTGGCCTATGAAGCCAAATTTGTACCTGTGATATAGGGGCTGAAAAACCAGACAAACAAAGTTGTTGCCATGTAAAAAAAAAAAAAACATAAACTTAGTTTTAAGCCATTCTTTTTATGTCCTGGAAGCTACTGACTGGCATTTAAAATCTGGGGATTAGCACAGGAAAATTTATGGTGGATCTAAAGAGAGGTGAGCTTCACAACTCAGAGAGCATCTGTCCTGAAAAAATCAAGTGTTTCCAGGTGTTGATCAGTCAGTGACCCTGGCACTTCAGAAATGGGCTCAGTGGTGACTGGAAAGCACTGATGAATGATATCCTTGTTAGTAGTGAGTTAAACAGGGGCAGAAGATTGTCACAAGATGGGTTTGAAGAAGAGGCTGAGTGTGGTTTCAGATGCTGTACTCACTTAGAAGATGAATCTTGGTTAAAAGCTTAGGTATAATTTTCAGCTGGATAAATATTTTTTGTTTTCAGGCCAACATGCAAATTGCAAAGCAAGGAGCCTCAAGGTTTTCTAGTATCATCATTGCACTGACAGATGGCAAGCTAGATGGTCTGATTCCCTTGCATGCAGAGAAAGAGGTGAGCACTAAGTGAAAATGTGTGTTATATTCTGAAGAGTTTGGGTGTTGCCTCTTGAATGAAAAATTGCTTATTTCTCTGTTCTATTTTGGGGCAGGCAAAGAAATCCAGAGAGCTGGGAGCTAGAGTTTACTGTGTTGGAGTCCTTGATTTCGTACAAGAACAGGTAAGAGCATTACTAATGTAGATTACTAGGCAATACCTTGTCACAAAGTTGTATACATCAAAATCAAGTAATAAAGAAATTAATTTTACTTGCATTAGGCAGTATAATGTCTTCTCTGGCTCAGGAAGCAGACACTCAGATGTGTACCTAGACATAAATAGAATGTGTGGGTGTTGCTTTCATTGCTGAGAAGACCTATTGGAAATACCCTTGCTAACTAGTAGCTGCCAGCAGGAAAGGATGCTGGCAGAGCCCCTTTCATTAAGATGGCAACTAGATTAAGCTACAAGTGGCATGAGCAGAGTAGCTATAGACAAGCTGCAGGCAGCATGTATAACAACCTTGGGATGAGAAAAAGGAAGAAGGATCCATGTCCTTCATTGATTGAAAGTTCTTCCAGAGTTGCTATGTCCTAATGAAGGCTATAGCTACTCTTGTGAAAGTGACTTGAATGGAGAAGTGTACAAAAGAGTTTACTGTAGAAGCCACCCAGAAAGGCTTTTAATGGAAGATAGAGCAAACAGGGAAGGTAATTCTTGAAAGTTACAAAATAACTGCCAAGATACAGCTCTAAAAGGTTTCCTTAGTGTGGTGGATACTGTCCTGGGTTCAGCAGTAGCAGTCATTTTTCTCCTTCTTAGTAACTGGTGCAGCACTGTGTTTTGACTTCTGGCCTGGGAACAGGGCTGATAGCACAAATGTTTTAGTCTGACCAAGGACTTTCTGAGCCTCATGCTCTGCCAGGGAGGAGGGGAAGCTGGGAGGAAGCAGAGACAGGACACCTGACCCAAACTAACCAAAGAAGTATTCCATACCACAGCATGTCATGCCCAGGATGTAACTGAGAGTTACCCGGAAGGGCTAGGGCACTGCGAGATTGGAGGAGGTATCAGTCAGTGCTCGATCGGGTGGGGTTGGGCAAGTTATTGGTCGGCTGGTGTTGAGGTGTTGTGTTCTCTTCCCTTGTTATTTCCTTTATCATTATTATTACTGGTAGTAGCAGTATTGATTTATGTTATACCTTAGTTACTAAACTGTTCTTATCTCAACCCGTGGGAGTTGCATTCTTTTCGATTCTCCTCTTCATCCCTCTGGGAGTAGGGGAAGGGCAAGATGTGGGGGGGGAGTGAGTGGACGGGCTGTGTGGCTGGGTTTAAACCACGACGGGTGGTTTGACATGGTGGCTTACTACTCTACGGTTTTGTTAGCTGCAGTAGTTTGTAGTAAGTTCTCCCATTTAGAAAAGTCAATTAACCGTGAAGGAACTCAAAATTTTCTTTCTCTTTGCAGAGTGGATGGGAGTTGGTTTTAGACATCCATTTACATTTTAAGGGTGAAAAGCAGTGGGACAAATTTTGTTTGCCAAATGATTCACGTGTTTGAACATGTTTTCTCTCCAAAGCTTGAAAAAATTGCTGACACAAAAGAGCAAGTCTTCCCTGTCACTGGAGGATTCCAGGCACTCAAAGGGATAATCAATTCTGTGAGTATCAGGCAACAAGCTTACCATTTCCTCAAGATTACAGTTTACTCTCCTGTTCCACTTACTTTTCCAAGCAGAACTGGTTCATAAAAAGTGATTGAAATATGTTAAGTTCTCTCCTCCTTATCTTAGACATGCAGTTCTGTAAATTAACATTGCCTGCCACCCCTGCACTTACTCGTGCTCAGACCTTGCAAGGAGTTTGGGGACTCCATACAAGTGTGGTGAGTTTGAGGGGGAGGCATTGAGGAATTACTGGTACAGGTTTAGTCTGAAAAATATCGAGCCTATTAGGAGAGTTGAGAGCAACAGGTTAAAATCATTAGGGATGAGAGCAATTCAGGAATTGCCCAAATCTTCATATACACAGGAGCATTTTAAATACATACTTCAGTCTTGACTTTAACCACTTGTTTTCGCAGTATGCAAGTAGACTTTCAGTTCCCTTTTTACAACATGCCATGAGAAACCCCCATGACCATTAAACTGGTTACCCTGATTTGCAAAAAGGGATCAAAACAAAAGGAACATTTTGGTTAGGATCAGTGGCTTGATAGTGTTTTAGATAGGTGTCAAGAAGACACCTTTAGTTGTGGGGAGGCAATTTATTTGCCTCATCTTAAAACTAAAGACGTATGTTTTAGGCAAGGTTAACAGTGCTCCTGCTGCTGTGTGTAGGCAGCATGATGGAATAAAACTTTCTGTTAAAAGTCAAGTCAAAAGCAATAATTAAATCCTTTTTCTGAGAGAGATCCCACTATAATTCATTTCCTTTTTCTCTTAATAAAGAAAGGATACTACTCACATACAGGATATTACACAGTCATGAATTGAGCACTTCCCTTGAATAGTGTGGGTTTTTTTTGTGGAAGTTAATGTCGTAATGAAACAGCTTATTTTCCTTCTTGTTGTTTGAAATAAATGTAATTTTAGAATCCTCCTTGCACATTCTAAAGGAATATAATCAACCTTTTCACACAGTGACATTTATTTTCTTGAAAAGACGGTACATCCCATGTGGTGCTGTTTTTAAAAATCTCTGTGCCATTTTAAAGGCTTAGAAGTTACTCTGCTAGTGTGAAGTGAACCAACATTGAAGCCACTAGTGATAGACTTATTTATAAGAGCTGAATATTTAACCTTGATTGATTATGTTACATTTCCAAGGAGACTGCATTTCAAAATGTGTGTGTCAAGATAGAACTAGATAAAGGACTAAAGACATTTTTGTTCAGTTTCCCTTCCAACAGGGGTCACTGACCTGCATATTGGACCTTTCCAAGGTGTCAGGGTTCTCCATTCTGGTTGCTCCAAGAAGAAGCAGCAGGAGTTTGCTTGAGGTTTCTGAAGAGCTCAGCTTGAGGAGTCTAATACAAACATGCAGAAGATTAGCATAACCTGTAGGTTGTCCTATTAGCCCCTCTTCTCATCCAAGGTATTCTAGGGCAGCATTTGGCTAGTAGCAGTTCCAGTCTGACTCTTTTAGACCTCCCAGGAGCTTTCAAGCATTTTCACCTTTTTATGGACAGAGTGAGAGAAGCTTTTCTGGTAAGATTTGGCAGATGGTGTTTGCCCAAGCCTCAATCCAGCTTCTTCTGGCACTTGTGAAAAATCCAAGTGTAAAACTCCGAGATTTGTGCATATCCTGGCTGTACAGCAAGAAAAGGCACACATAATGGCAGCATCTTGTTTTAAGATAACCGCTTAGCACTGACATGGACTGTACTGAAAAAGCACACTTCAGATACACTATTCTACAGCGTATATGCATTGTCTGTTCCTTTAAATTGTGACTCCTGAATTGTTCAGGGTTTTATTTAACATAATACAGCTGGAACAGATATTCAGCACTTGGCTTACTGCAGATTCCTGTCCATAAAAAGACTCTTATGTTGTGGCTGTCTTGGGGGTGGGAGGGGAAAGCAGTGGAAAATATTATTGCTGATAAAGGAGCATGAGAAGGCCTTTCTGGTAGGAAACATATCAAATGAATTCAGTCTTACCTGCATCAGTCTTGTTTGTGGGGATAAAGGATCAAATGAAACCAGTTAGGGCTAGTGATTGAATAGCTCCCAAGAGCTTTTAGAGGCTTGAATACTGTTTACAGCTTTCTGAAAAGCACTGAATCTAAACAGAGTTTCATTTAGCTGTCAGCATTTGGAACTCTCCTTTTACTCTTCTCTGGTAATCACATTAAATATATTTGTTTGAAGTAGTGAGAAAACGATACCCTGACAATGTCCCTGTTTTACCACAGAATGTGGATAGAAGTATCTATAGATGGAGTTATTTTGCTTGGTGGTTGGTTTTGGTTTTTTTTTTTGTGTCTGTGTTTTATGTGTGGTGGCTGTATCATCAACATGAGGTTTTGGTATGCTGTACTTGTAAGTCAATTTTTTTTGAAGGGGTAATTGTGACAGTTCATTCTCATTGCACTATAAAATTTATAAGCAGATTTAACTGAACATGAAATACTAATTTTTCCTTTTTATTCACAATTATAAATCCATTTCAGTTTATAAGTTAGCTAGAGAATACAGGCTCAAAGAGACACTTCGTCATAAAAGGGAAAGCTAATTTCAAAAGAGATGAAAATGAAATTCCCACATCACAAACATGCGGAAGTATTGCTCAAAGTGTGGTGTCTAAGGTGCAGTTGTGAAATCCTCCATGAACATTTGCTGAACATTTCTTTTTCAGAAAAAAATACACCATTCACAGAAATGGCAGCAACCCAACTGTTAAAACCCTCTAGCAAAACTACAACCCACAACTGTTCAGCAGGAATGACTGGAGGAGCTGCTTGAAGCGTTTACTTAGTTTGTCTCTACCGAACTCGGATAGGAAATCTTCTGGCTTCTGTGTAATTATACTTGTAGCAAGTTCCAGAAGAGCTGATCAGTTATTTTGTTGATGGAAAAAGGAAGTGATAAGCATAACCATAGAGTATCTGTTAGTACCTGCTTCTGCAGTGTTTAAAAGTCTAAGCAATTATTCTGATTTATATTAAACAAAACATGTTTAATTGTGGCAGGGGATTAACACTCAGCTGAGATTAGCAGTTAAAGAAAACCTAGCTCAGATGTTGAAAAGCTTTGTTTTGACCACGTTCTTAGTTCAGGTAAAATCCCAGTGAAGCAAGTAAGGATTTAAGCACCACCATGCTTGTGTTTCTGTTGAGTAGCATCAACAAATGATTCAAGACTCTGCAGACTTCTGTAAAGAGATGACTGCTTTGTGAAGTTTCCAGCTCTTCTGGCATTACTAATACCTAACTTTATGAAGTAGTAACTAAACAGCATTGTCAGGGTAAATAAGTCTAAGCAGAAGTCTAGAGCTTGGAAGAAAAATGCTGAAGGCAAGTTATTATGCCATGAGGAACAGTTTACTGATGAAGTTTGGCTGATAATTATGTGCAGTATGGCCTCATGAGCAAGCCATAGCATTGTGAACTATAAGGGTTCTGGAGTGCATAGTTTATATCACAATGTGGCAGTTTAGGGCTATATAAAGAAATAAAACCCATTCTTTTTAGCCTTCCTTTCCTATATAAGGTTTATATTAACTTTTTTTTTTTTTTTTTTTAAACCGTTTTGATAAAGAACCATTTGGGAATTTGTCATTTACATTGTTAGTTCTGAGTCCATCTATGATAACCAAAATAACACCTTCCTACCTGGCTTTGGGGGAGTGTTGGTGAGGCTGCACGTCTCTCAATACAAGGATGCTGAGCTGTAAGCAAGCTAAATCAAGAGAACCTCGCTTGCATCTCACCAGATATGGTCCTAAACCAGTGCTGTCATCAGGAGAAACTGTGAAGACTTTGTGCTTATTAAATAGCTCAGTCAGACTCACTGTTCCCCTAAGGGGTCAGTTTCTGCAGGGCAGCTAGAGACTGTAGAGCCAACAGCCTTGAGAAAATTGGGTAATAGCTCAGGTGTTGGGTAAACTCTTTCCTATAACTCAGAAACCAGCATGGGACTCCCTGGTGAGGGGAGCCGAAGGTGTTTGTCTTCATAGAAGCAAGAAATGTTGCTATTCTGAACACTGCTCATTTCATCACCTGTGAAACAGTGACTGGGAGAATAACAAGAAGCAGCAGTTAAATTAAGGACTGGGAGCCAAGGTGCTGCTACTGCTTGAATCAAACACATCGAGTCTTTAGACAAGAGAGTATCTTTCCTAAGGCTGAAGTTTCTGTAAAGTTCCTGTGACACTTCACTGCAAATCACTATGGTGTTTTGTTTCCATTTTTTTTCTGCAATTTTATCCTGTTTCATCCTCTTCTGTGGCACGTTTCTGTGCATGTGGTTTGCACAGCTCAGCAAATCTGAATTGCTTTTACGTGCCACATTCTGAGACACAAAAGCAGTGAAGGATCCCCAATTCCCTTTTGCTTAAGCAAACGCAAGACCTATCGATTTGTGAGTGCCTGGTTGTCTCTGCAGGCAGAATTGGACAAGGCTTGCAACTTGAAAAGTTACACTAATGGAACTCATTTGTGTCTAATAATATTAGAGTGTGACAGTTCTAAGTAGACTTAAACACATTTTTATGCTAAAGTGAGTTGGCAGCGCTTAATACAGGAAGTTAAAATACATTTTGTACTTAAGAAACCCCACAAAAACCTATCAGATAAGATTACAGGAACTGATAGATGCAGAACTTGAGAGAGTATATAGTCAGTTTTAAAAAGTTCAGTCTAGAAGTGTTTTATCTTTAAGAAGAATTCTACCCGAGAAGGATTAGAAAAAGAATTGCTAAGCTCCCTTTGCTTATTCAGTTTGCAGGTGCTCAGTTTTGAATTGTTGATTCTATTTAAACATACTGGACAAACACCCCTCCCCCCCCCCCCCCCATTGATAAAAATGTGCAAGCTAAGTAGTTGCATCACCTAGAACATTTTAAACTGAAGGTAAATTGTCTTCAAGATGGTGGAGCCCCTCAGGGAAAAACCCTAACCCTTAGCATAAAGTTGTAAGTTTGGCCAAGAGAAGTTGCAAATTGTAGATAAGATTGCAACTATCAGAGAATCATAGTCTCAAACCTTTAGCATAGGTATGGAGAGGCAGGATGCCATAGAACAAGGTACTGATGATGTGCAGACAGCCCCCATGCAGCTCTAACTGGGTTGCTGCCTTCAGGGCTGCAGACATCACTGCAGCAGTGGTGGTCACAACTGGAGGAAGAGTGACAGGGTAACTGCAAGGGAAGACATGATGGCAGGAAGGAACACAGTAATAACACATCAGTAGTTCCTCCCTCAGGCAGAGCTTTTCTCTGACAATGCCTGCACTGAACTGGGTAGTACCTCTGGCTGTGTGATACCTTACCCTACATGATGAGATGTCTCAGTACTTATTCAAGTATCCACCTTCTCTGACCTGGGGAAAAGAGACCACAGTGTTTGTAGGATGCTGAAGTGCAGCTACTTAGAGCTATCAAATGAGTGTACCTAGAAGCAGCAAAGTTAAACAAAGAATTAAAAGGTTTTAAACTGAAACAGGGGAAGTTCAGGTTAGATACAAGGAAGAAGTTACTTATGTGAGGGTGGTGAGGCGCTGGCACAGGTTGCCCAAAGAAGTGATGAATGCTCCATCCCTGGCAGTGTTCAAGGCCAGGTTGAGCAGAGCCTTGAGCGATATGAAGAGAAGGTGAGAAAATGTGAGCTGTTCAGCCTGGAGAAGAGAAGCTGTGTGGAGACCTCAGAGCAGCCTTCCAGTATCTGAAGGAGGCCTAGAGGGATGCTGGAGAGGGACTTTTCATCAGGGACTCTAGCACAGGACAAGGGGTGATGGGTTTAAAATGAAACAGGGGAAGCTGAAGTTAGATCTAAGGAAGGTCTTTACTGTGAGGGTGGTGAGGCACTGGCACAGGTTGCCCAAAGAAGTGGTAAATGCTCCATCTCTGGCAGTGTTCATGGCCATACTGGACAGAGCCTTGGGCGACATGGCTTAGTGTGAGGCATCTCTGCCCACGGCAAGGGTTTGGAACTGGGTGATCTTAAGGTCCTTTCTAACCCAGACTGTTCCGTGATTCTGTGATTACCATGAAGTCTGCTCAGGCTGGTTCTGGAAGGCCAGTTCTTGAGATGGTCACTAAAATGGGGAGTGTACCCGTATTTTTAGGAGGTGCCATGGAGCAAGCTCCTGTCCCTCTCTGGGCTCTTCCAGTGCAGTCTACAGATCTGATACTCATTCACAGCAACACCTCTGTACACCATTCTGGCCATACCCAGAAAAGGGCACCAACACCACAAGTGTCTGAATGAGAAGCAGGCCCATTGCTCATTGGATCCTGCAGTTTTCCAGTCCCTGGTGCTACCTGCCACCTCACCGCTGTGGAGCTTTGCATTCTGCAGACCTTTAGCTGTCAGGCTGACAAATATCCCAAGCAACAGGCTCACTGAGCAAGCACATCAGCTATCAGAGCAGATAGAGAACAACCAGTTTCCCTATCAGCTTCCATGCTGATACACTGCTGCAGGGATGAGCTATTTCCTAGGAGCTGATCATACTCACTCAGTTCTAGAAGCCACAGAAGTGAGCTCAGACAGATAACTACCTCATCCTCAAAAGGATGAAGCTGTCAACATACAAAATCACTCCTTTCCTGAAACTGTCATGTCTGTAGGGGATAAGAAACACGTTTTTTCATTTCTTTAGCATCCACCTGTTTGATGGGCTATGTGTGCTGCTAATTCATAGAAACACTACCCCTTTGAATTTGGAGTTCCAAAAACTAGGTGTCCTATTTCTTCCACTCGTTCATTCACAAACATCCACCAGAAAGAGATCTACATAAATACATCTATCATTTACTACTAACTGTCTACATGTGTGGGGCTTTTAGTCAGTGTTCATGGCCATATTGGACAGAGCCTTGGGCGACATGGTTTAGTGTGAGGCATCCCTGCCCATGGCAGGGGTTTGGAACTGGATGATCTTAAGGTCCTTTCCAACCCAAACCATTCTATGATAAATGCATCCAGGGTTCTTTAAAAAAACTGTATTCATAGCATAGCCAGTGGCAGACTTCTGGTAAAGTAGTATAAGCAGGTAGTGCTGTAAAAATCTTACTGCCTAATTCTAAGAATTCTTTCTATTAAAACTCATGTTGATAGAGGGAAATCTGCTCTGGTTGTAAAGAACAGTCAGAAAATCCTTCTCACATTCAGATTAATTTAATGCAACAGTGAAGGGTATCTACTGAATATCCTGGGGGTTTCTGTATCAATTAGATGGTTCCTGTATCAGGCACCATGCATGACAATGCATTCCTGCCTTTAAGTTATATGGATGACAACCAGACCAGCAGGGACACAATGTGTGGGGGCAGTGGCACACACAGCAGCTCTCAATACCTGACTGGTCACTTCTCATCTCAAAAGTGGTGACAGTCATTGTCACTACACTTATACCCCAGTGCCTAGCAGACAGAGGGGCCACACATCTTGTTGATGAGACTGGGTGAAAAGCAGACCTGTACCTGCATGTCTTACAGTCTAACAGAGCTCAGGAAGGAGAGAGGGAATTGACCTGTGTTGGACAGTGAGCTCGTGCCAGAGGAGGGGAAAAAGAACAGGACCTACTGAGTAGTAGTCAGTTATGTTCAGGTAGACAAGAGCTGTCTTCTCTCAAGTGAAGAAGAATTTTAGCCTTAAGGTTTGTAAAACTTACTGCAGGACTTCACAAAAGTGTGTTCCAGCCTTGCTGTTGGTCTGGCGCCTGCTGCACCAGGTAAGCTGTCAGCAGCACTATTTCAGAAGCAGCAGCACTTCACCTTAGCTTTTGCACTAGGGTGATAATAGTTAATTATTAAACTCATGAGTCAGTCAACATCTCCAGATGCTACCTGCTGTAAGCAGCAAGACAGGTCAACAGAGTTCATAGAGATGAAGAGGGAAGCTTGACAACAGCAACAGTTAGTACTCCAAGGTTAGACATTCTGGCAAATGTGCAGTATCTCTAACCAGGAGTGTTTCCTGAGCCTTTTCTAAACTGCTTATGTGTCAGTGGCCAAGTTACAAGCAACTTGGTTAATGAGTTGCATCTGGGAACTGTGTTATTTTGAAGTTGTCAACAGGTCTGCACTGAGCTAGCTCAGCTAATGAGAGCTGACTACCTCCCTGGACTACCTTGCTGAGAGTATGCAGCATCTGCTTCCCCCTTTTTTCTTATACAGTGTTGCTCAGCTGCAGACTGAGGAAGAGAGTCAGCCAGCTGCCTGCACGCTCTTAAGATTTTTCAAGAGCAAAATGGGCTTAAACAGTTCATTATCAATTATACATCAGCTTAATTGGATCATTTCCTGTAGGAAGAAAATATGCTCAGTTTGTGCACTGGGAATCCAGGAAGCAAACTGTTAAACATTTAAGGAGGTTGGAGGAGGAGAATTGCAACAAGTTACCATTAAATGAATTACTCTGTTTAAATCAGTCATCTTCTTTAATCCCCTTGGATGGTCTAATACTCAAGCTGTACTGGGTGCAAGGCTTAGAACTAGCACTGTGCTATGCTTTCCGTGTGATTGAGACTGAGTAGGTAGTTTTGGGAATTACTGCATGTAGTTGTTAAAAGGAATCAATGGCCTGGAATAGAATGCTTTCTGCTCTATCCTTCACTGCTGTGCAGCCCTTAATTTGACATTCTCTGACGCATTACAAACCATATAATGCTCTCCTGGAGAACAGAGAGCTTGATAAGCCAGCAACATAACTGACATGGTTCAAGTTTGTGTGAGCATGCATGTACTCGGCGATTTGGATTTGACTTGTCAGCTATCCCTGCATGGCTATCAGTTCTGTTACATAAGGGATGCTCCAAAACTGGCTTAAAAAGAAGCACTCACAGCTCCAAATAGAATTTAGCGTTACCTTAGTGATAAGTTTCTTCAAGATGGATTTTCATTGCTAGTAAAAAAAAAAAAATATATAAAATATATATATATATATATATATAAGAAGAAATTAAAAAAAAAAAAAAAGATAAATAGCACAAACAACTTCTTTCCTGTTAAGGAAAGTAGCAGTTTGTCTGGATTCCTATTTACATTACTTGATAAATAATGGGCTTCAAGTTGTTTTTGGTAATTTGGGGGTAAAGGTTCTCATGCTTTTAAAATATGCATGTTTGATGACCCACAGTTTTGTCATCTACATTTGTTTTACTCAGTGACTACAAATGAGGTACTGCTCAGACATTGCATAATTAGAATATTCCCACTAACCTGACACTGCACCCAGCTTCTCTCTGATGGTTATTTTATGCAAGACCATATGTCTCAGGAATTCTTTCTTTTCATTTAGCTAGGGGACAGGACAGCAACCTTCTCCCCATCCCCTCCCCCCTTGCTCTTTGTGCGAGGCAGTGCTGAGCAGCCTCAGGAAGTAGGCTGGACTTGGCAGCAAGTTGTAGTTAAGAGCACAGATGTTTGGCAGCAGACAGAGGTAGCTATTAACTGCTGTAGTTCCCTTGCTGTAACTTTGGTGGAGAGAATCACTGACATGGTGTTTCCTGTGAAAGCACACGTTTCATTGCAAGTTATATTGGTTTGATTGTCTTCTGTCTAGGGTGAGGTGGTTTGTTGCCTCATTGCTTTCTGCACAGATTAGCACTGGGGAAAAAAAATGGGAAAAGGTAGGGGTTGCTTTAACATGAGACACATGATGTGAGACCAGTCCATACAGACAGTGTGGAATTTAATTTTGCACATGGATCTCATGGGTTTTTTGTTTTGGGTTTTTTGTTGGTTTTTTTTAATACTCTCTCTTTTTGTTAAGTTCAGATCATAATGAGATGGACCTTGGGATACTATCCAAAAGAATGCAAGATTTCACTTCGGAAATAAGGAGTTTAAACATTGGTTGCTGCATGGAGAAGCTGGCCTGTCTAGAGCCTAAGGGGTGCTTTCGACTTAAAAATCTTAAGTATGATTAAGGGCACAAAAGTGTAAACACTGAAAACAAGGGCTCTGCTTAGATTAACTTTCTCCTGTAGCCTATGCCAGGTTTAAAGTTTACTCTTATCACAATATAAGGGGGCACAGCTCCCACTCAGATAGAAAAACACAGCTCTTGAATGAGAGAAACCTGTAATGATACCAGCATATAGACAGCCAAAGTTTTTCACCATCACGTGTTCACTTTCACGTGCTGTAACATTCAGTGAATTCAATGTGAAAAATACTGATCTACTGACAGTGAGCATTTCATTCTCTAAAACAAAATTAGCAAATGAGTCCATTTTAACACCTCCTCCTTTACTTGCATTTCCTGTTTACTGTCTCAGCAACAGTGTGTGTGTATGAAGTTCTGACTTACAGAAAAAAAAACAAAACCGAGGAATACAGCTGCCAGTAGTACTTTGAAATGACTCACAGAAAAATAAAAACACATGGAAACATGGGTGCAGTCCATTCCTAGTTCAGCCAGTCAGCACAAAAGAATCATAGAAGCAAAATCATTTCCAGAGCTAAACTAACCATCTGTGTGAACTGAGCTTTGATAGGCCCTGTTTGACTTGGGCTGACCAGACAGGCCACCAGCCCAACCTAGCTCAAAGCTACTAAACAAACAGAACTAGAACACTATTTTCAATATTCATTCTTCTGAGGAGTTTCACAACTCCATGCTAGGACAAACCTCAAGAACGTATTAATTTACCAGAAAAGGGACTAACTCAAGATCGTTGTTCCACATGCTCCAAGAACTTCACACAATACCAGCCCAGAAACCCTAAACTCCACTTACAACTCCACAGCAACTGTGGTCCTGCCTACCACTTAAATAGACTATGCAGGCGTGTGGCATTCCCTGATCAGCACTTAGCGGGAGCCAAAAGGTGTAGGCAATCCCAGTCAGTAAAGAACCCAGTAAACTTGAGCATCACACTTGACAGTTGTAACAGGCTTTGTCTATGTGCACAGATCTCACTGAGACTAGTAATGGTAAAGGTAATTTGAAGTGCTGTTGTGTGATGAGGGCCCTCTCAGGCACTGTTTTGAGTTAGCTGTTGCCCGTGCCATCATCCCTTCCTGCAGCCCTTCTTTCAGTACATTTTATCAAACGAAGTAGCTGTGTTTGGCAGTAGTAATTACAAGATTGTGGGTGACTAACTGGAGCATGATTGCCAGTATGTCTTGATCAAGGGTGGAAGCGAGGGAGATGCAGCATTTTGTGATGCAGCTTTCATGGTTAACAGAGGTCCTTGGCACAGTACATGAGGAGAACCACATTCTCTTCACATGTTGCAATATGAACAATTTTAATTATGTTTGCAGTTTACCGTAGTTCCTATCTGCTTTCCTCATGGCTGTATTTTGCTCACTAGATGTTGTGTCTAGAGCATCCCTAGAGAAAAGGATGAACCCCACATTTGCAAGGAAGAGAAGAAAGAAAATGGGATGGAAATCCCCACAGAATTTACTGTTAGACTACTGTTTAAGGTTTTTTTTTTTAGTGCTGTTTTGCCATCTTACTGAATTGAGAAGCACACATTTTGCAGTGACGTGTACACATGAATGGCTGGCAATGTATCAATAGGCCGTGCTCCAGGCACAAGCCCCTGTGCACTGAGAAGGAGCTACTACTGCTGTGAATATAGTTTTGCACACAGACTGTGTGCAAAAAGTGAAGTGATTATATTGCGCTGCCAGCATGATTTGCACATGTCTTGCCATATGTGGGTATAGCAAGTATTTTGTTTTAAAGGTGAACATTTTCTTTTTAAAAGAGAAAGGAAAGGGTTTGGAAATTGCAAGTTAGAGGCATTTATTTTTTTACAATACATGCACTTCTGTTCACAGAACCACACTCCTTCCTCTGTAAAGAGCCAGGCTGGCCTGATGTAAGATTGGCAGCAGTTCACTGTTATGCTGATGTTTTTACTGGGAATCAAACACCTTATATCCAGATACCATTTTCTAGTGTCACAACAGTAGACTTAAAAATTGTGATAGTGGTTCAATAGTGAATTCAGCTGTGCTGATGACCTGTCGCAAATCCTGACCTCAGTGTGCAGTTCCGGGGAGGAATAGATGCCACGTGAGTTATGATTTATAGCGCTGACTGCTGCCAAAACCTTCCGAACTGCATACTGGGGCTAAGCAAAACCAAATGACTCTGGGAAATAACTTTACACTTAGCGTATTTTGTTCATTGTCGATGTACAGTTGGGTTGCTCCATGGCTTGTTGCTGCTGCATTGTTCTCACCGTTTCTTGGAACATGAAATTCATTAAAGTGCTGGAAGGGGAAGTTGTTTTAGCCTGCATGTAATGCTGTACCGCATGGTACAGCTCTGTTCCACAGTATGTTCTGAGTGCATGGTAGTCAAAATACTTACAAAGCTGCAGTGCTGCTTTACTGTTTCAATTCCAAGAACCTTTAAGAGGCAGTAGCCAAGGTGAAAAATGAGTCCATGCAGAGCTGGGCCCAGTGTGTGACAATTCTAAGAGGTACTGGGAGATGCAGAAGGCATGTTTTCAATGGGAAGAAATGTTTGCATGAGGCAGGGCAACATTTATGACAAGGCAAAATTTATAAACAGGTGGAGCTTGCAAAGCCTGTAAGCACTAGTATGCCTTGTATCATCTTGTGATTTGGCTGCCTTTTTGCTGTTTATTGCAGGGACATCTGCCTTTTCTATGCTAATGTAATTATTTGTGTAGGTGTATTGTTTCTGAAGCTTAAATCTGCCAAAACGTGTCTCTGTTTTTCAGTTCGGACACTTACAAGTCAGAAACCAACAGCCTTTCTGTAAAACATCTCTAATTGAATTAAATGTTTTATTAATGACAAAAATGCTAAACCACTTCTTTAGGAAGGGTAGTCAGGCAATGCAGCTCAAGTCAGTGAGTCTGCAGCAAGGGAGAATTTGCTTTTGAGTGCCCATGTCTCAGATGCCTTTATTCTGGTAGCTTCTGTTTTCAGAAGTATTCCTGAGTGAATAACTTGCATTACTGAGAAGTGCTATGGAAATTGTACAGTATCCATTTGTTTAATAGCTGTAAGATGTGATTTCACCAAAAGCCTTAGAGGCTTCTCTGTCTTCCAGCAGTCCTCAGGAGCTGTGCTGAGCGGTGTGTTCATAAGAACATAAGCTGCCTTCATGAGCTTGTTACTGAGGTAGCTGTTGTAATAACTGTGGAAAACAGCATGACGTTTTTAATCTTAGCTGCTCGGCTGGTGCTACTGCAATATGGCAGTGAAGTAACAAATCCCGTATATGGAGGAGCTACAGAAAAGGGTTTCCTCAGCAGTCTGTTGTTTTGTTGTTTGCTGTTAAACAAGAGGAAGTTTGGGACCTGAATTTCATGTCTCTTTTTTTTTTTTTTGAGTACAAGAGACTACCTTGAAGAGCAGAACTCTATTTCCTTCTCTTTCCAGCAGCCACACATAGAATCACAGAATGGTTTGGGTTGTTAAGGACCTTAAGATCACCTAGTTCCAACCCCCGAACATATTTCCTAACAAGTGTTAAACTGAGAAGCTTACAGCTGTGTTCATTATGGTTGGACTTGATCTTAAAGGTCTTTTCCAACCTAGTTGATTCTATGATGTGACCCTCTCCACTTTGATTAGCCTCTATGTGTAGAACTGGTGTTCTGCACAGCACAGTTCAGTCTCACACTTTGAGGAACTACTCAGTAGATCCTTGTGGTTTAAGCCCAGCTGGTAACTCAGAACCACACAGCCACTCGCTCACTCCCACACCTTCTTCCTCCCCCAACTCCCAGAGGGATGGGGAAGAGAATGGAAAGAATGTAACTCCCATGGGTTGAGATAAGAACGGTCCAGTAACTAAGGTATAACACAAACCACTGCTGCCACCAATAATAATAACAATAAGGGAAATAACAAGGGAAGAGAATACAACCGCTCACTCACCACCCACTGACTGATACCCAGCCAGACCTGAGCAGTGATCTGGGCCTTCCAGGTAACTCCCCCCAGTTTATATACTGGGCATGACGTGCTGTGGTATGGAATACCCCTTTGGCTATTTTGAATAAGGTGTCCTGTCTCTGCTTCCTCTCGGCTTCTTGTGTCTCTCCTACCCAGCAGAGCATGAGACTGAAAAGTCCTTAGTCAGAGTAAGCATTACTTAGCAACAACTAAAAACATCAGTGTTATCAGCATTGTTCCCAGGTTGAAAGTCAAAAACACAGCACTGCATCAGCTACTAAGAAGGAGAAAAATGATTGCTGCTGCTGAACCCGGGACAATTCTCCACACTTCTCCATTTCTGAAGCTCTAAGAAAACTGAGCACAGGCTGACTGGTTTCAATTCTGTTTTGTACTTGGGTTTGTGGGGAAATGTTTCTTTCTGGGACAGCTAGTGGTTGGGGCTAGAAGGAAAGCCTTTGCGAGCCTGGGAGAGGAGAGCCATGTATTTGGTGTGGAGCTCTGGTAATGAAATGGATGACATGAACTCTCAGTGCACGCTCTTAAACTAAGTGTCTTGGTTTAAGCCCAGCTGGTAACTTGGAGCCACGCAGCCACTTGCTCACTCTCACCCCCCAAACTCCTGGAGGAATGGGGAGGAGAACTGAAACAATGCAAATCTGATGGGTTAAGAGCAGTCCAATAACTAAAGTGTAATACAAAACTACTACTACTGCTGCTATTAATTATCATGATAAGGAAAATAACAAGCGGAGAGAATATAAAACTAAGAGGGGGAAGGAAAAAAACCCCAATAAACGGAAGTGATGCACAATACAATTGCTCACCACTCAATGACCAATACCCAGCCTGACCTGAGCAGCAATACAGGCCTTCTGTGTGACTCCCCCCAGTTTACATACTGGGCATGAGGTGCTGTGGTATGGAATACCCTTTGGCTATTTTGGGTCAGGTGTCCTGTCTCTGCTTCTTCCCGTCTTCTTGTGCCCCTCCTCACTGGCAGAGGATAAGACTGAAAAGGCCTGGATCAGGGTAAGCATTACTTAGCAACAAATAAAACACTGGTTTGTTATCAGCATTGTTCTCAGACTAAAGTCAAAAACGCAGCTCTGCACCAGCTACTAGGGAGGAGAAAAATGACTGCTACTGCTGAACCTAGGGCACTAAGGCAATTTATAGTCTTATTTAAATTTATTTTATGTCAGCAGACCTGTTTAACTAGCCTATCCAAGGATGGCCTTATATAGTGATCATTCCAACTTTCCTTGTGGGCAGCAGGTTTCTAAATAATGAATTTGCATTTGATTATCCTGAACTGGGAAATAAAGAGTGTCATACAGTTTTTCATAGAGTTGATTTTGATCTTGCTGACTCTTCAGCCCAGGTTTCCACAGCAAAATAGTTTAAAGTTTTTAAAAGGAGTGGGAAGGGCTGGTGTGGAGGAGGGAGGTGAAGTTATATGCATGTTTTGATTTCTATGTTGCCATTGTTAAATGTGCTTCTGTAACACACAACCGGAGCTCCGTTAAAAGCTGTTACTGTTGGGCTGCAGAAGTGGCAAGGATACTTATTTCAGCTGCGCATACATACTGTGTATGAGCCCAGGGCTTACCTCTTTAACTGTGTGGTGAAACACCAGCATCTTGAAAAGGAGAACTTGGATAACTAACATGCACCTTGGAAAACCCCTTATGAGCTGTTGCCGGAAGATGGTTTCAGTGTGGTACTAGAAGGGGTGAAACAGAAACAGCCCTGATCTAGAGATGAGGGCTTATTGAATAATGAAGATGGGTCATGAGGCAAAATGGCTAAGATGCTTTCACATCATTCCTAAAGGAAAGAGATTAGCTTTTTATTGGAATGCAGTGTGCTAGCTTGGAAGAAACAGCTTGCATGGGAAGAGTGAGAAAAAAAAACCCAAAGATTAAAACAGATAGATAGAAAAAAGTGAGAGCCAGAGCAGGAAATGAAGGAAGACTCCAAGTTTCTATACATCATTTCAAGATGCGAAAATATGTTCTCCTCTCCCACCTGTGACAGGACAAGTGGTGATTGCTTGGAAAATATTTTCACGTTTGGCATTGTGAGAGCTAAATACAAGTTACCATATTGTTGTGAGCCAAATCATTCAGAGTGGTGGCATGTGGTACAGTTAATGGGATTTGACCCTTTGCACCAATATTCTGATTTCAAAATCAGAAAAAAATAATCAGTAAATCAGTATTTTATTTTACAGATAATAGTCCTCCTCCCCCTCTCAACCCCCACCCCAAACTGCATAACACTTCCTCTCTCTACACTGAGCTAAGAATCAAAAAGCTAAGTCCTTTTTAGGAATTGCAATCAGAGCCTCAGCTAATATAAACTGGCCAACTTGGAGCTACATTCTTTCCAAAGTTCTCTCTCGCTGTGTCTCATCCAAATGTGTGCGTCTGCAAGGACTCTTTTAAAATACTCCTTAATGTTTATAAATGGGGTTTTAAGGGCTAAAAAAGATGATTTGTGCACAACAGTTTGTGGGGAAACAGGTGATACGGGGAGTGTTAAATGAGGCAGGCTATTCTTTTCCTTGGAGCTTGGCATGCTTTTTGTCAGCATAATGACAAATATGTTCTTGTTTCTACTGTTCCTAGATTTCTAGCAGGCCTAGATTGCTGTGGAGCAACAGAAATCACTAGCAGTGATAAATAGACAAAGTAAACAAGAGAGATGTACTTAAAACAGGGAATGAGGAGTTAAGACAGAGTTACATTTACTGACATTCAGCCAGCTCAAGAGCAGGCACGATTCTGGCAAATGGAAGTAGAGAGGGGGTGGAACCAGGACTTTCTACTATGCACCTGATTACAAGGGCCTGAATTGATTCCATGCAGTAGTATATGAGAATGTCTCCTAAGAGCCTATGACTTACTACAGGGAAAGCTCTATACAGACATCACAAAAGTTTTCTGAGAGAAAAACTTAAAACCATTGGGAAAAAAAAAATTGCACATTACCATGGAAAGGTAGAAGGAAGTTGTGGATTGTTTATGTGTCTAATCCTGCAAACTTAAAGGGATTCATTCCCCCTGAGTTAGCAGAAATCCCATTACCTGCTTAGGGAGGGGGGTTAACATTTCTGTCATAGGTGTCACATCTTCCTCACAACAGTAATAAGTAAGAGATGGGCCCTGCTGTGGGACTGAGATGCTGGCAGTGGGAAGAGAGAGTGATCTCACCATTAGAATCCAGCAGCAGTTGTAGTCAGACAAGCTTTGAATGGAAACTAAAGTGGTCTGCAACACCTGGTTCATTCATGCCTCCACTTGCCCATGGATAATCGCTCTGTGTTTGTAAACAGTAAAATGTGACTTGGCTGAAACTAAGGGTAGCATCTGAGACCTCCAGAAGTACAAATATGTCAAAGGTGGTGGTTCCTCCTTTCACTTGCATTCCATCTTTTGTATTTCCAAGTCACCTTGGAATTGTTTTATCCCAGTAAATATTGTTTTATCCCAGCCTTTTGGAATCATACTCCTTGACTGATTGGAGAATCAAAGCAGGCTGGTACGGCACTGAAAAAACCCTTGTCCTACAGGCGGCAGCACGTCAAGAGCACTGTGCATTCTTGCTCTGCTTTACAGAGGGCATGATGCCAGTACTTGTAATAATGTGCACTTGGCTTGTCCTGCAGATTGTTGGAAGACTGCTTTTGACTGGATTAACTTTTGGATCAGGCTCCTTGTGACTAATTTTTGGCTTGAACTTTAGGATTGGGGATCCTGGAAAATTAGGTTAGGGATCTGGACAGAAATTTAAAGACAAATATCAGACATCATTGTTTTCAAGACTGCCCTAGATTTAACAAACTAATCCAAATCTTCTGAACTCCTAGGAGACTTGACTGTGCATGTCTGCAGAAGTTCTGCATGATCAAGGCAATGCCCTACAAAACGAGACTTAGGCTTATCAAACCTGTGGCTGTGCACATCTTTCTTCTAGGAGCAGGTGTTTGGTTAAATCACATTTCTTACTGAAATAGCATGCAGACCTATCTGTGACTTGTTTCCTCCTTTACGATAGGTTTTGAAGCAGTCATGCACTGAGATTTTATATTTGGAGCCATCCAGTGTCTGCGTAGGAGGTGAGTTTCTATAATGTTAAAATAATATTTGATTATTATAGCATGGATTTCCTGAGGTACTTAAAAGAAAGCCTTACAGGTCTCTGCAATAAAACATCTGTATTTAAAAAATCCTCAAGGAGTTAAAGAAAGATCAGATCTTTCCCTATTGCCTCATTTTTCTCCTCAGAAGAGGTGTCTTCCAGGGCCTCCTCTCGTAGTTTAGGTAGTACATGTGGAAGTTTTGTCCATGGGACCTGATGAAATACATCCATGGGTACTGAAGGAGCTGGCGAATGAAGTTGCTAAGCCACTGTCCATCATATTTGAAAAATCATGGCAGTCAGGTGAAGTTCCCAACAACTGGAAAAAGGGAAATATAACCCCCATTTTCAAGAAGGGGAAAATGGATGACCCTGGGAACTACAGACCAGTCAGTGTCACCTCTGTGCCTGCCAAAATCTTGGAGTAGGTTCCTGGAAGGCATGAAAATCAACAAGGTGGTTGGTGACAGCCAGCATGGCTTCACTAAGGGGAAATCTTGCCAGACCAATTTGGTGGCCTTTTGTGATGGGGCTACAGAACTGATGGACAGGGGTGGAGCAGTGTTCAACACTGTCCTGCATGACATCCTTTTCTCTAAATTGGAGAGACATCAATTTGATAGGTGGACCACTCGGTGGATAAAGAACTGGCTGGACTCATCTGGTTCAACATCTTTGTCGGTGACATGGACAGTGGGATTGAGTGCTCCCTCAGCAAGTTTGCCGATGACACCAAGCTGTGTGGCTTGGTTGATACACTGGAGGGAATGAATGCTGTGCAGAGGGACCTTGACACACTTGTGAGGTGGGCTGATGCCAGCTTTATGAAGCTTAACCATGCCAAGTACAAGGTCCTACACCTGGTCGGAGCAATCCCAGGCACAGCTACAGGTTGGGCAGAGAAGAGATTCAGAGCAGCCCTGTGGAAGTGGACTTGGGGGTGTTGGTCGATGAGAAACTGAACATGAGCCGGCAGTGTGCGCTTGCAGCCCACAAAGCCAACCGTATCCTGGTCTGCATCAAAAGGAGTGTGACCAGCAGGTTGAAGGAGGTGATCCTGCCCCTCTGCTCTCGTGAGACCTCACTTGCAGCATTATGTACAGTTCTGGTGTCTTCAACATAAAAAGGACATGGAAGTGTTGGAACAAGTCCAGAGGAGGGCCACAAGGATGATCAGGGGACTGGAGCACCTCCCATATGAAGATAGGCTGAGAAAGTTGTGGCTGTTCAGCCTGGAGAAGAGATACTGCATGGAGACCTAATAGCAGCCTTCCAGTATCTGAAAGGGGTCTATAAGGATGCTGGGGAGGGACTCTTCACTAGGGACTGTAGTGATAGGACCAGGGGTAATGGGTTAAAACTTAAACAGGGGAAGTTTAGATTGGATCTAAGGAAGAAGTTCTTTCCTGTTAGGGTGGTGAGGCACTGGAATGGGTTGCCCAGGGAAGTTGTGGATGCTCCATCCCTGGCAGTGTTCAAGGCCAGGTTGGACAGAGCCTTGGGTGACATGGTTTAGTGTGAGGCATCCCTGCCCATGGCAGGGGGGTTGGAACTAGATGATCTTAAGGTCCTTTCCAACCCTAACTATTCTATGGTTCTATGATTCTGAGTTGAGAGGCATTTGTCTGGCCCTCTACCCTTAGTCATGCCCTCATATTCAAAGCTATGGAACTTATTCTGTGACACTTCCATACTATAATGGTTTTAAGTTTGAGTATCCTGTTAACATATATGTTCATATAAATACATGACAATATTTCTAGTGGCCTGATCCTAAGTCTGTGGTGTTTAAGCAGTAAAGCATTTTGTGCAGCAAGGGGAAATACATTTATTAAGTAGAAGAGTTGCACAATATTTAAAGGGCTGGTCTGCTTTCTGGTTTTCACAATCCACAGATAGTTTGAGACCAGTCCAAATCAGGGAGTTGCAAAACTTCCTTATTTAATGTTTCTGTAATAACATGGATTGTTTCAATGAAACTGGTGGCCTTGATAAAACAAACCATTTTCATTCCTCCACTGCACAACTCACAAATAGCGTGGGCCTTCCACAACCTCCAGAGAAATAGTGCTAAGGAGAGGTGTTTTCTTCATCTGGCACTTGAAGTCAGCCTGAGCCAGGTCTGAGGAGTCTTCTGGTTATGAGACCCAGATTTCTCATTTATCACTGAAAGATTGTTTCTTACTGTGCACCTGAGTCCCAGATCCTGTTGACAGTCAGAATTAACCTCCATTTCAGTAGGGCTCCTTCAGTGTTTAAGATCTGGAAACAAATCTTAACTTTTCCTATAGTGACCTAACTGATGAATGCAGTACCAGGGGCCACTTGAAGAAAAGAGACCTGAGTAAGTTTTAAGCCTTGCTGTGTTGTGCTTCATTTACTGCAAGCTGTATCGAAATTCTTGCCTAACTTACTGCAGTGCACTAAATTAGTGATTTGGGGTTTTTGCTTTTCTCTCCAGAGGAATTTCAGGTTGTTCTTAGAGGAAGTGGCTTAACCCTTGGAGGCAAAACTGATGGCATTAGTTGTACCTATCAAGTGAATGGAACTACAATTTGTAAGTACTCATGTTTGATATTATCTGCCTTGTTATTTGCCAGTATGTGATTTATTTTGCTTCTCATTACTCATTTAATTAAAATCCAAAGAGAAAAATATCAAAGTGGAGGAAAATAGGAAAGGCTGTGAGGATTAGTAAAAGGATGCAAGTTATTTCACATTTTACCTAGTGCCTTGAATTTGCTACTGCTTGCCATAAGCTGTGCCTGGTGTTTGGCAGCCCAGCTGACCATGTGAATCAACATGGTGATAACTGTCTGGCTTCTGATGTTCAAGTAAGCAGATATTTGCTGATGGAAAAAACGTGACCACAGAGTGTATCAACTGAATGCCCCTTCTTGTAAGAAGGCCCAAGGCAAGACACAGGCTTTCATCATGATTCCAAAAGGCACTGTTTTGTTAATGTTCACCTGCCTTGTTGTCCTGGAGCATCTCTGCCTGCTCTCTCTGGTGTACCAGAGGTATAGCCATTGTGCTGTTTGGTTCAGGGGCTTGGCAGGGTGTGAATGCCTCTCTGTGACATGGAGTTAGTCCTCTTCCTGGATCTCCTGCAACAGCACTGAATAAGGCCAAGTTAGAACAGTTGGTACTATTTTGTCCCTATGTCACTGGGGAAATTTTACTGAGTGGAGTGCTATAGAAGGTAGAAAAGCTTTGAAAGTGATTGAGTAGAGTGCAGACTACCTTCTTCTTGCTCTCTGGTTAAGTAAGTATGCTCACAGGGAATGTAACTTTCAGCAAAAGATTCTGGACTTGGTCTTGTCCTGCTCAGTGCATTAACTTGCCCCAGGGCAGATGAAAAGTCATGCTGGAATTTGGGTTAGTGTCCTTGTGCTGCTCTGTTCCCTGAACTGGCACAAGGTAGGTAATGGTGAATGAAAAGCCATTAATAGAAACCTCTGCCATTTTTTTATACTAAGGGACTAAATCGAATGGCTAGTATAAGTACATTCTATTTCTTGCTCTAAGTAGTATCCTTTAGAAGCAAGCCGGACTAGAAAGAAAAAGTCCAACTCATTTTTTCCCTCCCTGCTGTCTGATTTTTATATTAGTCTGTCTTAAATTCCTCCCCAGTAGCACGTGTTTCCAGTACATTTTCTTCTCACTTTGGATATCATATATATTTGAACAGGCTGCCAATCTGTCCTGCCTGTTAAACATCTAAAATAATTTTTATGAAGAACAGTAATTCTGGATAAAGGCAACCTGTGTAAAGAAATTCTGCTTGTTTCAATTTCCCTTTAGATGCAATTGTCACCTTCATTTCCTATGTTAAACTATAGCTTGCTTACTTGTAACTTGTTGCATAAATTAGCTTCAAAAAGAGCTACAGTTTGCAGTGGGGAAAAATGACTGCTGCAGTGATGTATTTATCATCACTCTGGACCTTACTTGGAGAAGTGGGGAAACAGTCTTACTCAGTTCCAGATGAATAGAAGTCATCTCTAGGTTAAATAGCTGAGACATCAGATATCTGACCTGAAGATAATTCAAACTGAAATTTCAACTGAAGTGGCTGGTTTGCAAGTCCTCAGGACTCTTCAGTTCTATTCCTGCTTTGCTCCTGACTTCTTTGTTACCATGAGCAGTCACTTCTCTACACCCCAGTCTATTTGGGAAATAAAAGCACTAGCACATACATTCTTTAAATGAGTGCTTTGAGGCTTGCATCAACAAAGTTGTATTTGTAGTGGCATCTGTACCACTCAGGATCTTCTGATGGGGTGCTTTAAAGTACTGCTGGAGATAAGGACCTGTAGAACACAACTTAAGGAGGGATTTTGCCATCTTCCATAAGCATCATGAATGTAAACTTCCTCTGTCCTGCTGGTGGGTGCTATTGCCAAACTACAAGTATTACCATTATTTAATAATAGTGCTAGCAGCATATACTGAATAGGCTTTCACTGCTTAAAGACTGGTAGGTTGCAGTGCTGTCTGACTTTGGGGCTGTGCCGTGCCGCCAAGGATGTAACCTAGGAGCTGGGATTTTGATGTACTTCATGCTACAAGCAAGGGACTCATTGCAGAGAGTGTCCAGAGGAAGCTGTTAAGGATGGGCTGAAATCCAGAGCACAGGCCGTAAGACAGGGAAGTTCACTTGGTTACACCTGCAGAAAAGGAAGAATGGCCAAAGTAATTGTGAAATATGGGCTGCTGCAGGGCTGACAGTAGTAGGTTGGGCTGTCCCAATCCACTGAAAACAAGAGGCAACATGCTTCACATTCTGCCACAGATCTATTGTGAGGTATTAGGAGAGTGGTTCTCACTGTGAACATTTCTCAGGCATGGAACAGGCTACCTAGGCAGCCTTTTAACAGCTTAGATGAGTGTCACTGAAGAATGTCTGAGGCATGCTGCCATTTTTAATTGAGCTTTTAAAATGTTTTCTCACTTGTATTTCTCCAATTCTCTTAAAGTCTTTTGTAGTTGTACTGCGCATGTGCATCTGTTTTGCCATTGCAGAAATAATTATTATTGGACAGGATGAAGCCCCAAGTACTTGCTAGCATCTGATGTGAGATTTTCCAACCAGACCTCTGTGCTGCCTTTTTTTCCCCCCCTTGGCTTCAGGAAAGGGTGCTCTAGAGCACACGAAGGGAGGGGAATAGCACACTGATGTATTTGTGTGCATGTTGCAGCATGAAAACACAATCTGTTGTATGGGATCTTGCCAGAGACCTGCTACCACCCACCCAGCTTCTCATTGCCGGCAGTGGACAACAGGAAACGTTTAGGGAGTAGTAGAGGAAGGAAATAGGGAAGTGTGATCCTTCCCCTTATAGGTAAGCTTATTCTGTACAGCTTTGTGCTGGGCTCCTAGCACTTGTGTCTCAGAGCAAGGCTAGAAGAGTGGAGCTGGGATGGATGGACAAAAAGATAAGAAGGGCCATTTGAGCAGTAGCAGGAGGAAGGAGATAGTCCCAAGAAAAGGAAAATTGTTCATGTGTCATTTCATTCTCCTCTACAAAATGCTGGCAGTCTCTCAAAAGAACCCTCACTATATGAGGGCATAACAGAGGGTATTGCATGAGAATGTACTTCCATGTCAGAGTCCTCCTGACTGATAGCAATGGGGCCAGCCTCAGAGCAAACCCTTATTTTGTCAGTTCTTCTGGTTTTAAAAGATGCATTTGGCATCTCTCTCTTTTTGCATTTATAAGGAACCATTACCAAATGCTGGAAAGGAAACCTGCCAAATGTAGCTGTGGGATAGAAAAATAATCTATGAAACATACCATTAAGACAAAAACATATGGCAATGTGCTAATCCCTCTTCCCCACCTCATAACTAGCCCCAAATCTAGGCCAAGCAGTCAGTGCAGAATATAGCATGTAAGAAAAGCTCATTTATGCTAACAGCTCCTCCTTCAGCTGTCCCTGCACTCCTTGTCTGTCTGCCCATTCCCTAAACGCAGGACAGTCATCTCCATATTTATCTGCTCTCACCCCTTAATCAGAAAATAGTCTGTGCTTGCAGGGGCAGCTCTAGTACAGAAATTCACTGTCCTGCCATGGGGAAGTTTGTGAGGTTGGTTCTGCACACAGGAGCGGTTTTTTCTCCCAGCTTACCAAATGCATGGGGTAAAAGAGCTCCCCCCTCTCCTCTTCACACCTGCAGGAAGGGTGTGCTCTGCTGGGCACAAGGTTCCACTAATAAATGCTGTCTAGTTTAAGAGGCTCTGCAAACAGCTAGATACTCAAATCATGAAGAACACTGGCAAAATAGACATCACAATAAAACAGTCCTTGAATATAGTGTGCAGGGTTGGAGGTAATTGGAAGCAAACCGGCATCCTCCAAATATTAGGAAGCCTCTTCAAAAAACCCTGCTGATTCTGGGAAATGGTCTTTAGGAAAAGTGTGAGCTGACTTGAGTAAAATCAAGTAAGCGGCGTAACATGGGCTCACACTCACATCTAAAGCCAACTCTGTGTTTGTTTTCAAGGTTCAGCTACTGAAAAGCAGCAGCTTTATTCCCTGACTTAGCCCTGCTTGCTTGCAAGCTCCAGCCGTTTTCAAACCAGTACTGAGAAGGGAAGAGACTTTACAGCACATGCACATGTCAGCTTCTCATTGAAGCAGCATGGTGTATTAAGCTCATGCTATTGTTGGTGGACATTTTTTTATTTGTTTATTTCAGATGAAAGACCAAAAACTGTGGAATCTGATTTTTTGCTCTGCCCTGCACCAGTCCTGTACAAAAGTGGCCAGTAAGTACTTAAATCAAATGTTACCCTCTGGTTTTGCTAGAATTAGAGCCATTATTGCTGATGTTAATCGTGGGGGGTTTTGGCTGAATGCAGCCTTTTGTTGGGTTTATGGGAGGTGGTTTGTTGCATTTGTTTTTTCCTGATTCTTGTGTTATTTCCGTGGTGTATTTACCAGCTTTGGAGTGGGCTTTAAATAATTGTCTGTGACCAAACTGATTTGGACAGTGTCTTAAAAATGAATATTCATCCAGTTTATTAAACACTGAAAAGGTCTGGCTTGTCATAAGTTTTATGCAGATTAGCTGTTTTAACAGAGCAGAATATACTCTCTTCTGGATAATCTTTAGGCTCATTGTTAAATGGATTACATTATCACTGACACTTACAAGCTATTATTAAGATTACATGTCAAGATGTGTACCACTGCTCAACATGTAATGAGAACATGAGGCGCTGACGTAATGTTGTAACAGGATTGTGGCTAAACAGCAGCTCTAGCCTTATTCTAAGTGTCATTGGCCATGGCTGCACATTACTTCTGACCCATTGAGAGCTAATCCTTCCCTCCTCTTCTCAAATCAGCCATGCCCTGGGCTTTTAAGATCACTTCATGATTCCAATTTGTGAAATCAGAAAAGCTAATGAGAAAATTCCATGTTAGATCCTGGCCCTGTAGCAGAGCAAAGGCTTTCGGGCTGTTGACTTTCTCTTAGTTTTGCAACTAGCTCTTCTCAGAGTTCTTTGGGATGAGCTTAATACTATTCCAGTAGGAAGCATAGTGAAAACACACACAGGAAGACGTACATGGAGAGCCGAGGAAGGGCATGAGCTTTTCACACTGTTAAGCTTTTCCTGATACTCAGGTTGCCTTTTACATAGCTATGCAAAACATCCATCTTGTCTTATGTGCAGTAGGACTGACTTAGACCTGTGTGCCTTTGTATTAACCAGTGCAGTGGCACTGGTTTTGGTTAAGCTGTATGTGGTTGTCTGGCAAGGGCACAAGAGAACTGTAACATACTGCTGACTTAGCTGAAACACATCAGCACTATGTGCAGCTCCAACAGAACTCATTTTGTCATCAGAACCATGTAAATCAGTCAGGTTAAGAACCCCTCCGCAGTAGGCTGACCTTGCAACTGAGGGACAGTAGCTAATTAGGCCCTCAGTATTAAGCACCCCAGGACCTGAAGCTGTAAATGGTTTTCTACACACTTTTAATTTGAGGGTATGTAAACAGCCTGTCCTGCCAAATGAATATGAAACACATGGAATATTTGTATCAATGAAAGTTATATATTTATACAGATGCAATACTTATATAATGGAAGTTACTTGAACATGCTGCTTTTTTCTTACTCTGTGAAGTGCTTGTTTGGCCTGTGAGGTATTACTGAAATAGACTACTCACCATACTGCAATTGCAGTGTAGATCAAGCATGTGTCTTCTCAGCAGTGTTTGTGAGGAAGGATACATAAACAATACACATCAAGTTGTACAGGTTCACGGGAAAAAAAACCCCACATCTGTTCAGAAGTTAGTATGTGAAATCTGCTTCCATTGCCTGATACTGAAGTAGCTCTGACTTTGGCCTAGAGATAAACAGTTTGCTGTGCAGGAGACTGACAGCTATGAGAGATACGTACTTACTCGAACTCCTGACTTTCCATTGGCACAGCTCAGACTACTGCAGGATAACTCCCAGTAATACCTCATGTAGTGAAGCTAATGTTAGTCACTAATGTAGCAACAACCAGTCTGCTCTTTTTCTAGTGCTCTTTTTAGTGGAATTAAGAACAACACAACCAAAGATGTTAGCTTTGTGACTTGTAAGCCTGCAGCTTAGTTTCTGGGTAAAGACTCATTTAACAGGTTTCATTCTATTTTTCTAATTGGAGATACTTCTTGTTGAATGATCAATTTGCAGTTTACACATACAGAACAGAAACCCATGTGGAACAGGTAAAATGCCCAAGATGCTGGGTTGGTAAACCCCTGGTCTCCTGCACATAGTTCATTGTGTATTTCTGCTTATTTTTCAGCTGCTGGCTGTGTTTAGTTCAGAGCTTCTAAAATGACAGCTGTAGATTTAACCAAGTGTTCTTTTCAAAACCCACTTTTTCACAGTACCATGTAGCAGATGGATGTGGTATCCTCAGGTTATGTGACAGCGTAACTTTGCTGCTGGTGCCATTTTGGATGCCTTCTTATCAAGCCACTTCTGAAGTGCAAAATTACATAGGCTTCTTACAAACCCAGCCCTCCTTAAAAGACCCCTGATCGAGCCAACAGATGAGAATTACTTGGGACTCTTACATGAACAACCTATGCATTATAAAAAGTGTCAGAAAGTACTGAAATACTTCATAAATACAAGTACCAGGTACACTTTGCAGAAGGAGCACGAGGAGACAAACACAAGTTGAATTGCTTTGCTTGATGTACTTTGAGAGATCTCTTACGTATTGTGGGAGGAGGTGGGATGTTACAGCTAAGCTGGTTTAGTAATAAGGACTCCCATTCTACTGCATTGACCATTTAAAAGCCACATTTTTAGAGTCTTGAAGAATATTTGAGAAAATCGGTTCCCCTTTTTAGCTCAGGCTTGAATTTGCTGTCCTGACACATCACAAGGGAATCAAACTGAATCAGTTTTCTTTGACCTCTTCATTACTTTTGATGTTTCTTGAGTCAGTGTATTTTGGAAAGAAAACAAAGCCCTTGTCTGTTTGGAAAAGCAGTAGAGGAAAAACAGATCTATTTTTAGAAGTCTACGTTCTTGTGCTACTTCCCTTTTGTTTTCTTCATTTTGCTCTTAAGTTCCTTGAGTACACTTTCCAAAAATAGTTCTGTAGGCTTGGCTTCACAAACAGATGGCTTGTGTTCCTCCAAGCCAGTGGTAAAACCCCCTCTGCCTTCAGTGGAGAGGCTATCAGAACAATATACATTTCCTTACCGAACATTTACAAATTGTCTTTTATTTGATGAGTGGATGACAATAATAAAAGTTTAAACTAGCACAGCAGTGTGCTATTCTACTGAAATATTTGTGGTTGATATTTACATGTCTACTACTACCTACCTCAGTTTGTTTGATCACTACTTTCTCATTGTATTATCACTGTAAAATTTTGGATTTTCTGATGCCTACCGAAAAACCCCAATTTGATCTTGTACAGATACTCATCTAAACAAAGCAAGAAAGGTGAGGTCTAAGCAAGGTGGGGAATTGTTAAAAGTGCAACAGGCAAAGAATTAACATTGTTCTTAAAATGGTTCAGAGAACTAGAGAAGTTTATTTTTTAATGCAACTGCAGGGTTACTGGCCAGCTTCCACCTTCATCCATCCACCTTCACCTTCCACCTCTACTTGAATTCATACAGTATACATTGATCAGCTCATACACTGAAGTGAGCCTTTCCGCCTCGGTCCAACAAGGTATACAAGCTTCTCAACATGAAACACATTGACTAAGCTATCCAAGCAGCTGTACAGAAAGTTGGTGATGTGTTTCAAATGACCAGCAAACATCGGGTCAAGTGGGATCACTCATTTAAGTATCACATGTTTTCCGTCTCTCACCTGAGTGATATTCTGACCCAACTGCAGTGAATGGCACTTGACTACCTGAGGGGTGCCCTGGGACAAAATTGGGCAGTGTCTTCCTCCTTGGACTTGCAAACGTAAGGACTAATAAAGCCAAAAAAGAAAAACCCAAACTTAAGCTCTCAGTTAGTTGAATTTGGAGCAGATTGTGTGTAGAGATGGTACAGTCTGCATGACTGCTTTTTAATGACCTGATTTGCCCTCTATTCAAATCATGTTGGCTTCAGCTTGCATATATTCTTTCTTACATCCTGTCCAACATGAACAGCTGCTGGCACTTAAAGAGCAAAGATTAAATAAGAATTACTTTTTGTGTGGTAGAAAGGAAGATTACTATGCTTGTATTCCCAAATTCTGAGTTGGCTCCAGTTTTCAAAGTATCTGACTTCAAGCTCCAGCACACAGTTCACTTGAAACAAAGCACGCAACAGCACATGACTTAACCTGTTAGCCAGCATCATACTGGGTTTTTTTAATGTATTGGTAGTAGTAAGAGTTCCTGGCAATAGCACAAGTTTAGTAGTCACTTTAAATGCTCTTTCTACCCCACATTCATAAAGGGAAAAATCAACCTTATTGGGCAAGCCCTATGAGAATCTGAACATAACTGGAAAATCAATAGCTCAGACTCTTGCAAGTGTAAGAAAACTAAGGATTTTTGTCCTAGAAAGAAAACATAATGGGAAGTGATCTCTAGGACTAAGCACATAGCTTTATGTTTGGAAGCTGCACATGCTTCCTGGAGGTATGTTTTTATTTGGCTATTAACTAGATTTCTCACAGGAGGAGCCTATGTCGTTAAAGTCTTTGTTCTTCTGTTGACAACAGTTGCTTGGCTTGTTTACAGCTGCTTGGCTTGTTTGGCACTCGATTGTGAATGGGATGGCAGCTCAGAGGGAATGCAGAACCACCACCAGCATTTTGTGGTTTCTGCACTGTTACTTCTCAGGTCTTTAGATAGTAATTTTTTGCTGTTGTTGCTTCTGGTTTATAATTTATTTTCTTTTGATCCTGTCTTTACAGCATTGCTATTATCCCTTAGACCTTTGGGATAAAAAGGTGAGGGAAGAAACAAGTAACCTCCTCCTTAATTTATGTGGCACCACCAGGCTTTAAGTAACCTATTTCAAGAATTAGCTTAACACCTATTGCATGCACGTCTTCCTCTTAAGAAGTTTCTCAGCTTCTCTACAAATGAAAAGAATTTTTTTTCTTTTCTTAGGTTCTGTTTCACTTGCAGAAAATCAGTTGGTTTTTTTCCAAGCAACAAGTCAGTCCTGTAATGTTCAGTAATGCTGTCTGGTTGTTGATGTTTGACTGTTCGCATCACCTGCCCTCTGTCTACTTTTGTTTGAGCTAGTGCTAAACCAAGCTCCACTTCTTGTGGCTTGTAATTCTGGGCAGTTGGAGAAGCAGACTTGTAAACCCAGTTTCACGGGTTCTGACAAAGTAACTTAAAACCAGTTCAAAACAGCACAAGGAGAGTCTATATAAAACATACTCAACTGCAGTTTACAGGATGCACCAAATAGTTCTTGCTCACTACTTCAGGGGCTTTGAACTTTCTTCACAGCAGCTATGCAGGCAAAAGCTAAGACAAGCTGAAAGCCCAGGAATTCACACCCAAACTATCACTGGCACTCTTGCACTAGGTTTCTGCCTCCCTGGGAAACAATCTCTCAGTAGGAAGAGAAAGCACACACCTCATGTTTAGTTCTAGGTGCTTTGAGTGAAAAGATGTTTCTGTGACAGTGGTGCATGAGTCTTGCTTTCCAGTTTCAAAGTGTCGTTTTTACTAATACCAGCACCAGATTTAAGAGGAAGATCATGAACCCATGAAAGAAGATGGATGGATTGTGGGTTCTATCCTGCAGATTACCTCATTTGGTTTCTAGATAGCTGCTCCCATTCAAGAGCAGCTGAAAGGTGTTCTACAAAATGGCTGTCAAGGTAGGCTTCTAACAAAGCACCTCAACTATTCCTTCCTGGTCCCCGCTAGCCCAAAGATAGAACATATTATGACTTTGCTCCATCCACTGCTTTTTGTGACATGAAGCTGGGAGCCAGAAACTTAAAAATCACCTTTACATTTCATCTCTTGGGGAACAAGAGCATGTGACATTGGCCAGCAGTGTTTGCAAGTTCATGATGCAAGCAGAAGGCCATGCAAGCGTGGTCATATTCAGGGATACTACAGTACATGCAGAAGCAATGAAGCCATCCTTTTTCAAGTTCAACTTCAAGGAATAACTTTTTCCACTGTTAATTCCCTTGTTTTTGCCAACACCTGTAGGTCCTTACGGTCTTCCTGCTTCCTCCCATGTGCTAGTGTACTTGCAGTATTAGGAAGCACATAGTGAAGGCAGTTACCTGGAGCACTGCTGTTTTCATTAGCGCAGTGATTGGATTTCTTATCTGTTTTTTTCCTGCAGCTTCTTTGTGGGATCTCTATTTTTTCCCCTCCTTTTTCCTGCAGTTGTTAATGACTCTAAAGTAGTAAAAGCAGTGTTAAAGAAGTAATGCTTTGTAAGGTGACTGATACTTAGTATGTTTGCCCACTTAACTAATGGATAATAATTCTAACCCATTAAGTAGCTAGTTAGTACCTGTTTCGAATAAACACATCTGGTCCTGCCATGAGTGAAAGTTCTGCCTGCGTGTGAGTGACAGATGTGATGTTTCCCCAGTGCTCTCCTTTAAATAATTAACCGCACACAGGTGAAGTAGGCTTAGCCAGCCAGCCTCCAAGGCAGTCTCATGGCTGTGGACATGAGCCTCATCTTGTTAGTCTGCTCCAGCTATTGCATTCCCTGGTCTTTCCCATTTCATAAGCTACATGCAGCTTTAAGAAACACACTTTTAAAGAACTTTGGGCTCTCTGCTTCTGATCTGAAAGGCGGCAGCAGCAGCAGTAATAGTATGTCTTGCCATCCAGGGGGCAAATAGTTGTGAATTCACCAGCCTTGCAGACTGATCTTTCTTAGCAAAGGGCATTTGTGACAGTGCCACCCCACTGTGTAGTTACTTGGAGCTGGTGGGCTAAGTTTGGAAACAACGTTCTTCTGACGGAAATAATCATCTCAGGGCAGCCTACTTCTTTATGTAGTCCAGAGCTTCTTTGGCTGGAACAGCTGGCAGTTCTTACCCATTTCAGAAGTGAGAAAAGCTAATATTAGTTACATGCAGAAGAGAGCATTCTTCCCAGCTGTGCTGTCATTTTGATTTCTTCAGATTTTATCTTTTTGGGATGGGGCTATTTAAAGGGTTTTTCCCACCTCCCCAGGCAGAGGAAGGGATTATGTCACTAAACAGCAGGATATTTTGCAATAGGCTGATTTGCACAAATGTCAGTTCTTAAAACATGAGACTTGAGTTCTTCCTTACCAGAGGGCAAGGTAAGATTTATACCTATTTCTGAGGGTCCATGAACCCTAGTTGTTGCATGCCTATCCCTTAGTGGTTAACATGCAGCTGCCATTAGCTCTAGTGATACGGCCTCAGTCTGTGACCTTTGTTTTGTAAGGCATCAACAATAGCACAGCTGCCCCTGCATAACTGAAATCTCAAACCTGCAATTTGGCACGAGGAACAAAACAAATTGGATAAATATACATAAACACATTGTGAAGGAAGGGAAAACAGAACAGAATGAACGTGAGCATCATCCTACAACTTGTTTGATAGGGATGATTTAAGTAGGCATATGGTATAGTTAAATGTGCTTTTGAAAACATTGGCCCGATTCTTCAAGCAAATATGAAATAAATAACTAAATAGAAAGTGAGCTGATAGAGTATCATTAGTTCTGTCAAAGGAGGCATGCGAGTGCCTTTGGAAATGTGTGCCAGTGGGGGCTGGGCGTGAACGATAACCAGATTTACATTCCCACACAAAAAGTGTCATTTACTTATTGTTAAGATGACACAGTTGTACTTCTTTCTAACGCTGCAAGCATTAAAAAACCAAGCATGCAATGAGCTAATATTTAGAGGTAAGCCAGCACCAGTTTTCAGATCTGATGAATTCAGCATTGGCATAGCAGACCAGCACAGCGCTATACTACCTCTCACACACCTATTTCCACCCAGCAGTCACACTGCCTACAACACACGTATTCCAGAACTCAGAATCACTGCTGTGCTCATCCTACATTGAGACCTTTTAATACTGTGGTAGTTAGTAACTCAGTAGCAATTGTAAGATAAATTTAGCCTTTGTCTCTCTGCATTTCTTTTACCCCATGGAAAGAAAAATACAAAGTGGATAAGCTAAGAAACACTTAATGCTTTACTGCAAAAGAAGTCTAAACAGAAATAAAGGATGCTTTTCACAGGCTGGATTAGGCTTAGTGTCTGTTATAAATATTAACTTCTGAAAATATTTTAGAAATACATTTAGTTTGACACAATTAGATTATAATGGGAACTATTCACAGATGGAAACACCCTCAATGAATTGTATAGGCTAACTGGCTCCTTAGACATATGGATCTGATGTTAAGATCAGTAGTAATTTCTAATGCAGTCCTTCACGTTCCTCAACAGGGCACAAAGTGTTCCCAGAGCATTAAGAAAGAGTGTGTGAGCAGAACTAAGTGCTTAATATTATGCAGTGGACATAGTATCCAGAGCTGAATTAATAGACTAATTTAACATAATGATGACATTTCATACCCTGTTACTGCAGGTTCCTGTGATTCCATGAGATTGAGCTAACACACTGCAGGCTCCCAGTTCTTTCAGATTCAGTGGCACTTCCTCACATTGAAGCACTCAGGTATCACTGCACTGTTGTCTGTTTGCTGTGGAAAGCAGATATAGGCAGTGTGTTGAATACTCTGCTGGGAAAGCTAGATAGTTCTGAGGTAACAAGAGGGGATCCTGAGAAAACTATAGTTTGCATTTATGTCATTGCTAAGCTACACCAAGAAGGAGACAGGGAGCAGTTTGCACTAACTCTTTACCAAAGCCCCAAAATCTCTGACCATTTATTGTAACTGCACATTAACAACTGTCCCCAGTACAGTTCCCATAATCTCGAATAAACTGGTTCCTGTGTGACCTTTGGCACAGTGGAACCACACTGCATATTTGGCAGGCAAGTTTGTAAACCTGCTCCAGGGAAATTCGTTGTGTTCTTCATGCAGCTGGGGCTTTTGGTATAGGAAAAGCAACAAACCCAGAAGCATGGACTTGAAATGCCTTACTGCGTGGCTTTGTGTGGCCTCCTCCTGCTCCATAGATGTATTCCTAGATGCAGAGAGTCACATTTGTAGTCCTGGATAGTTTGTTAACTGATAACAGGGGAAAGGATACTCTGTGATTTGGTGGTGAGAATTTGTGGGTAAAGATTCTGTACTGTAGTGACAGGACAATGGGTAACAGGTTTAAACTTAAACAGGGAAAGTTCAGGTTAGATCTAAGGAAGAAGTTCTTTACTGTGAAGGTGGTGAGGCACTGACACCAGTTGGCCAAAGAAGTGGTGAATGCTCCATCCCTGGCAGTGTTCAAGGCCAGGTTGGACAGAGCCTTGGGTGACATGGTCTAGTGTGAGGTGTCCCTGCCCATGGCAGGGGGCTGGAACTGAATGATCTGAAGGTTCTTTCCAACCCAAACCATTCTGTGATTCTGTGTTTCTATAAGGTTAGCTGTATCCCTAGCAAATAATGGCCAACAATTTCAGACTTAGGCTGGTCAAATGTAACCCCTGTGTCCATACAGTGAGACTAAAGCAGACCCCACTGAGATAACATTAGAGTCCTGCAGCCATCTCTCCTACCCTGTACCTGATCCTACCCTGTATCCCTGGTGTGCTACTACCCCTGCTTTTCAGCCTTCATGCAGGGAATGAGGGGTGGAATGACAGAACCTCCCTCAGTCTACCTCAGAGGTGAGGTGGGTATTGTTTGGCAACTAAGTTTTTTTGTTCGACATCTAAACCACAAGATACTTGCACTGAATGACACGTTGTCATGGTTTAAACCCAGTCAGCCACACAGTTTCTACTCCCCTCCCCCCTCTTTCTTTCCTTCCCCCCTGGCCCCCAGCTCCCACGGGGATGGGGAGGAGAATTGAAAGAATGTAGCTCCCACGGGTTGAGATAAGAACAGTCCAGTAACTGAGGTATAACACAAACCACTACTGCTGCCATCAATAATAATAATGATAAGGGAAATAACAAGGGAAGAGAATACGATACCACCTGCTGAAATGAGCCCGACTGAGAAGAGAGTTCCCTTCTGGGTCCCTCCCAGTTACCTCCCTGGGCATGACGTGCTGTGGTATGGAAATACCTCTTTGGCCAGTTTGGGTCAGGTGTCCTGTCCCTGCTTCCTCCCGGCCTCCCCTCCTCCCTGGCAGAGCATGAGACTCACCAAGTCCTTGGTCAGAGTAAACATCAGTATTATCAGCTCTGTTCCCAGGCTGAAAGTCAAAACACAGCGCTGCACCAGCTACTAAGAAGGAGAAAAATTGACTGCTACTGCTAAACCCGGGACACACGTCCAGCTGTATTTGCTCCTGCTGTGAACAAGGGTGAATATTTCTGCCTTAAAAAACCTGAACATGATATTTGTCATTCACAGCATGTTCCAGTTTCGCTGGCCTTCCAGTAACCATCAAAACAAAGCACGGCCATGGTGGCACCCCTTTGTACTGCCAGGCTGTTTTGTAGGGGATAGTAAATTACACAGGGGTGAAGTGATAGGCATGCAAATAATTACACTTAGATTGGTAGTTCTGCCAAACCCCTTTCCCACCCATTCCTGCTTTTCCAGTGTGTGATTTCGGTTGACATGCAGATGTATGCAAACACAGAGGAGCATTCTTTATGTATAGATACATTTAGAACACATACACTTACTTCTGCTTTCCAGTATTAACTGTGTAGTATACCTATATATTAATTTATGGAGACAGTTTTTTAAGGGAAAGCATCCTTTTAAATATATAGTTGTATTTTCTTCCTTCCTACTATGTGCAGCGTTTTAGCTATTTTAATGCTGGCACTCAATTCTGAAATACCTTTGTCACCAGAATTTTAGTAACTTTTTGAGCAGTTGCCAGTTTAATTTTCAGTGCTTGAAAATTGGAGGTAAATTATTTATTACTTCCAGCAAATGCCTTTCACAATTTTATTTTTTCATCTTTTTTAATGGCTCATAAAATGGCAGCCTTTCATTGGGTACTCATAAAGTAAGGAGCAAATGAATACTTTGCTAATAGGTTACTGTGGATTGAAATGTCAGCTGTATTTCACAGGGTGTGAAATTCTTTGGACCAGAGCTGGAGTTACATATGGCCTTGGATCATGGTCCTCTTTTGTAACAATACAGCAGCAGTGGGCATAAAGGAAAGAAAGAATTGCAATTGTTTGGTCTTCTCAAGTCACATTTTTTGGTAAATTATTTGGTAGAATGGCCAGTGGGCAGTGGCTGATGTAGTTTAAAGTTGCAAGACTCTTGTGGTTAACTTTGGTCATAAATAGGAACATCTTTTTAAAGTTTTTTTTTTGTCAGACTAAGTTTTCCAGGATTGATTCCCATCCAAGAAGTGATATTTCACAGACAGCATTTAGGAAAATCTCTTCCACATAGAGCAAGGGCTATTAACTGTAAATAAAACCCACGGTTTTTGCTGTGACAATGAAATAGCTTTAAAAGTTAAGACCACTGGAAGATTGCACATTAGACCTGCGGTACATAAAAATCAAGAGAGTGCGTGAGTAGCTGCACAGCGTGTTAATTACACATGCTTGTTAGCTCTATTTGCCATCTCTTTGATTACCCTTTACTCAAGTGCTATGTTAGCAGTGATCAGAAGGTAGGAACGAGCATCCTGGCTAAAAGCTTTAAAGAGCTGCTGGATGTGGGTACTGCTGTGTTCTGGAGGAGCAATGTGGAGGGCTGCCCTTGCCTTTCCTTGGAGGCTTGTTCCCACAGCTGTGTTTTTCAAGTCAGACACAGAGAAGCTGGTTGACTCCTTGTGTTCTGGAGTGTAACTGCAAGAAGGCCTGAACTGGCCTCGGGTATTAGAACCTCTGGGTTTGCTTCCCCTTCTTGTGTGCACAGGATGGGAACACCACACTGTGACCCATCTAGCATGTGTCAGGCAGCAGAGGTGAGGTGTTAGCTGAGCACTGAAGGGTGTCTTCCTGGGTTGCTACAGCAACATCAACATTTATATTTCCAGATTATTTGTGTGTTTTATCTGGGGTTGACTTGAGGAGATACTCTTCTTGCAGCTTGCAAAAGCTTGACATTTGGTTTTGTTCTGTGCAGATATGAAATTGGTATCACTCTAACCCTCCCTTGCAAAATAGGGTTGTGTCAGAATGTCTGTTGTACCTTAGGGACAGTCTGCCCTTCTGTGTATAGTTGTGCCTTTTATGTCACCAGGTTCTATGAAACGGTGCCCAGCAAGGGTTCAAACATGGGCCTCACATGGGCAGCTAGTGCCTGTGGAGATATTTCTGAAGCATTTCTGATCCACTTCACCAGGAAGACTGAAGGTACAGTCTTATGACTGGCTGACCAAAACCCGTGCTGCTCCTTCCCTCATGAGTTTAAGCCTATAATGAAAAATGGCTGCAGCCTCATAAGCCTTTAAATGGTTTTCCTCCAGTCTATAGAGGAAAGGGTCCCCAAGATTTCCAAGCATTAGCTGTGACATGGGCTGGTTCAGCTGTTGGCTGATTTGAGCTTTTCTGCTGGAACCCAGCACTTGTGAAATACAGACAGTCACCAGTGGAAAATGAAGGTGCACAAAATATAGAATCACTGCTGGATGTTATTTTATTTTCAAAATATTTGGGGTTTATGCAAGAGTGCTGACTAAAAGCCTCACACATGTAGACAGTTAGTAAATGATAGATGTATTTATGTAGATGTCTTTCTTGTGGATGTTTGTGAATGAACGAGTGGAAGAAATAGGACACCTAGTTTTTGGAACTCCAGATTCAAAGGGGTAGTGTTTCTATGAATTAGCAGCACACATAGCCCATCAAACAGGTGGATGCTAAAGAAATGAAAAAACGTGTTTCTTATCCCCTACAGACATGACAGTTTCAGGAAAGGAGTGATTTTGTATGTTGACAGCTTCATCCTTTTGAGGATGAGGTAGTTATCTGTCTGAGCTCACTTCTGTGGCTTCTAGAACTGAGTGAGTATGATCAGCTCCTAGGAAATAGCTCATCCCTGCAGCAGTGTATCAGCATTGAAGCTGATAGGGAAACTGGTTGTTCTCTATCTGCTCTGATAGCTGATGTGCTTGCTCAGTGAGCCTGTTGCTTGGGATATTTGTCAGCCTGACAGCTAAAGGTCTGCAGAATGCAAAGCTCCACAGCGGTGAGGTGGCAGGTGGCACTAGGGACTGGAAAACTGCAGGATCCAATGAGCAATGGGCCTGCTTCTCATTCAGACACTTGTGGTGTCGGTGCCCTTTTCTGGGTATGGCCAGAATGGTGTACAGAGGTGTTGCTGTGAATGAGTATCAGATCTGTAGACTGCACTGGAAGAGCCCAGAGGGGGACAGGAGCTTGCTCCATGGCACCTCCTAAAAATATGGGTACACTCCCCATTTTAGTGACCATCTCAAGAACTGGCCTTCCAGAACCAGCCTGAGCAGACTTCATGGTAATCACAGAATCACGGAACAGTTTGGGTTAGAAAGGACCTTAAGATCATCCAGTTCCAAACCCCTGCCGTGGGCAGAGATGCCTCACACTAAGCCATGTCGCCCAAGGCTCTGTCCAGTATGGCCATGAACACTGCCAGAGATGGAGCATTTACCACTTCTTTGGGCAACCTGTGCCAGTGCCTCACCACCCTCACAGTAAAGACCTTCCTTAGATCTAACTTCAGCTTCCCCTGTTTCATTTTAAACCCATCACCCCTTGTCCTGTGCTAGAGTCCCTGATGAAAAGTCCCTCTCCAGCATCCCTCTAGGCCTCCTTCAGATACTGGAAGGCTGCTCTGAGGTCTCCACGCAGCTGCTTCTCTTCTCCAGGCTGAACAGCCCCAATTTTCTTAGCCTCTCTTCATATGGGAGGTGCTCCAGGCTCTGATCATCCTCATGGCCTCCTCTGGACTTGCTCCAATAGCTCCTTCTTATGTTGAAGACATCAGAACTGCACACAGTACTCCCAGAGGGGTGTCACAAGAGCAGATGCCACCTGGAGTACTGTTCAGTTAATGGCAAGTTTTTTCCTGGTCAGTTGTGCTGGACTGAGATTTCTGTGGCATCTGTTTTCACCAACTCATGCACTCTAAAAGCAATTGTTTATTTGTCATGTGCCTGGTGCCTGATTGTGGCTGTGTTCTGACACTTAAGTAAAAGAGCTGAGTTGTGTCCCAGGGACTACGCCTGCTAAGCACACCACCGCTCTAGGACTGGGGCAGGTCACATAAGAGAATAGATTACGGACATCCCTACGCCCTTTTCTCCTAAATCCAAGGGAAAATACTTAGATAAGTGAATGGAGCTGGAACGCAGCACTCAGGCTTGGACAGCACATCACCCAAGCAAATATTTTTGCTGGGGCTGGAATTAAAAGCTGCTTTTTCTAGTAGAAGACAGAAGTCTTCTGGAATGTTTCATCCATATGTGTTTCAGGTTCCCATTTTGCTCAATTTGCTAGCAAAGACCATCTAAAAAGATAGTTTCTTTTCATAATAACTAAGTTGGACAGATGTTGCATGTTGCAGCCAGGACTCATCGAGCTCACAGTGGCAAATAGACTTAAGTCTGGTAGCTACAGAATGCTGCTAGAAAAAGCCTCATTCAGCTGTTCCACACAAAGGCAAGAGAGAACTGCCCCTAAAAATTGAAGAAAATAATACGTATTGCAGCAGGAGAATGTAGTTTGGTGCACAACACAGGGAAAGTAGAATTAAAAAGGGTGACTTTTTCTTCAAGTTTTAATGCATAAGAGGGAAACGGTGTGAGAAGTTTAGCAGGGTTGACTGTTAAGGCTTGAAAGCTGGGCTTTTTCTGAGGAAGTCAAGAAAGTCCAACACCTAAGTCACAGGTCCAGGAATTCTCAAGGTACGCAGTCTCACACACTGAAGCAGTTAGTGTGCAATGCAGTACTTCAGCGAGTTAGAACGCCCACCTCCAGATTAAGCCATGGTGGCATATAGATTTTTGCTGACAAACCAGTCAAGGTGTGGGGGACATCCAGGAGGGGATGAGAAGCATTGCTGCAAAAAAGGGGAGTTTGTTTCCTAAAAGCTGTATGTGTATGTGGGAAGAGGGTATGTGGAAACCTGCTTCTATGAGTATCTATTTGAAATAATTTCCATTATCATTCTAGTGGACTTAGCAGGTTTGTTTTTTTTCTTTTGTTTTTTTTTTTTTTTAGGGTTTGCTATACAGGAAAATGAAACATAAACATGAATTAAACATGAAATTAATCATCAGGGACTGTAGTCATAGGACAAGGGGTGATGGGTTTAAATTGAAACAGGGGAAGTTCAGGTTAAATGTAAGTAAGAAGTTCTTTACTGTGAGGGTGGTGAGGCACAGGCACAGGCTGCCCAAAGAAGTGGTGAATGCTCCACCTCTGGCAGTGTTCAAGGCCAGGCTGGACAGAGCCTTGGGTGACATGATCTAGTGTGAGGTGTCCCTGCCCATGGAAAGCAGTTGGAACTAGATCATCTTAAGGATCTTTCCAACCCAAACCATTCTATGATTCTATGAGTAGCATTTAGGGATACTGGTAGCATAGTGAGAACAGGCCTCAACAGCCATTTACTTCTCTTCTGATCTCTCAGATGTGTTTTGTTCCCTAGTAGCTCAGATGAAAAACGTGCGATGCCGAGTAAATGACATTTCAGATAGTTCCTGCTATTGCTGGCAGCAGCACTCAGCCACTGATGCACCCTCCCTTTCAATCACATAGGTTTGGGACTAGTAATGGCACATCGTGCAGATCAGCAAACTGCTGGAGGGTAAAAAACCTGGTGAACGATGCTAGAAGATATTGCTGACTGACAAGAACACACATGGGTCAGAGGCAAGGTTGATATTGCCAGGCAGCAAAAAGGATTTGCTTGGATAGCAGAAAAAAATCCCATGGGAGATCGAGGATTCACATTCATTTCTTATTTTTGTTTTTTATATGACATGGGGAAAAAGCAAGCATCTGAATGTGTTTTGGAAATTCGGCCTCAGTAGCTGGCAGCAACTCTAGTCAGATGTTACTGGCCAAATCTAGCAGTTCTTCACTGCTGCAAAGGCACAATTATTTTTTTCTTTCAGTGTGAGTTTCGTCCAACAATAGACTACAGAAATAGTTCCAACAAAAGGTAAAAGAGCTGAGGAAAAGCCTACAATGTATTTAGACACAGTTAAAATAGGATTGGAGATCAAGTCAAGCAGAGGGTATATAAAGAACTAAGTTCTTAAAGAATGTGACATGTTAATTTAAAAATCAAAATTGGGTGGTGGACTGTGTGGATTTAGAGCAGTTGGAAGGGTTCTTCCCATGCTAGCAGGCTCTGAACTGTCAATGTCATCCCAGCTATGGCACACACCATTACTTCAGAAAGTTCAAAGTAGAAGGGCTGAACAGCTTTTATGTTCAGGAAACTTGGAGCACTGTGTGCAGTTCTGATGTCTTCAACAGAAGAAGGGCGTGGTGCTATTGGAACAAGTCCAGAGGAGGCCATGAGGATGATCAGGGGCTGCAGCACCTCCTTTATGAAGAGAGGCTGAGAAAATTGGGGCTGTTCAGCCTGGAGAAGAGAAGCTGTGTGGAGACCTCAGAGCAGCCTTCCAGTATCTGAAGGAGGCCTAGAAGGATGCTGGAGAGAGACTCATCAGGGACTGTAGCGATAGGACAAGGGGTGATGGGTTTAAACTGAAACGGGGAGTTCAGGTTAGATATAAGGAAGAGGTTCTTTACTGTGAGGGTGGTGAGGCACTGGTACAGGTTACCCAAAGAAGTGGTAAATGCTCCACCCCTGGCAGTGTTCAAAGCCAGGCTGGGCAGAGCCTTGGGCGACATGGTTTAGTGTTGAGGCACCTCTGCCCATAGCAGGGGTTTGGAACTGGATGATCTTAAGGTCCTTTCCAACCCAGACCATTCTGTAATTCTATGATTCTATGAAATGTGTGACTGCAGTGAATGCCCTTGCTCAGGAGTAACCGCTCTTGGAACTTTGTGCACAGCCTGTGGGATGTTTCTCTGAGTCTTGCTTTAAAAAAAAACAAGGCTAACAGGGGACAAGAAAACATTTAAGAGATTAATCTTTCCTCTCTAAATTTGTGTTTAACTGAAAAGTTGCTATCTAAAAATATTTGTGTGTGTTGTGGATTCCTCAGTATTTATGGGCTGAATTCAGTTACTCCCTTTCTTCTGGAGTCATGCAATGATTCTGTGCTTGAGTTACACCCAGTCATAGGTGATGCAGTGCTTTTACCTGGGTGCAGGAGGATGTGACCCCAGGCCAGCAGAGTGAGTCACATCAGTGTAACTGGGCTGTAGGTTAGCGACTTGGATGCTTGGTGTGATATGCTTATGGTGCACAGATCTCCAGAAGGCTAAAGAGTTTAAATGCACACATTTCCTCAGGGACACTTGAGAATGTGCTGTGTTTCAACAGCACAGCGTGTGCTTAAGTCCCTGATCCAGAAACGGTGCAGCATAGGATCCTCCTGCACTGCAATCAGGAGGGTTCTTCAGCCAAAGTCAAGCAAAGTTGTTGTGCTTAAATTTCCCACAGCACTTCTCATTGAAGTGGCAAAGCAAAACATGGGAAAAAGCATCAAGTGTAAAAAAAAAAAAAATCAACAAAAGTTTGGGTATAGTTCGGATGAGGAGCAAGTGGAATGTCTGTGGGTACGAATCAAGGGGCAGACTGGCACGGGTGATACAGTTGTGGGGGTCTATTACAGACCTCCTGATCAGCACGAAGGAGTTGATGAGGCTTTCTACAGGCAACTGGAAGTAGCCTCGCGACTACATGCCTTAGTCGTCGTGGGGGACTTTAATTACCCCGATATTTGCTGGAAGACTCACACAGCCAGTCATTCACAGTCTAGGAGGTTCCTCGAGTGCATTGATGATAATTTCTTAATGCAAATGGTGGACGTACCAACTAGGGGAGCAGCGCTGCTAGATTTAGTACTCGCCAACAAGGAGGGTTTGGTCGAAGTGGTGACGGTCAATGGCAGCCTTGGCTGCAGTGACCATGAGATGGTGGAGTTTAGGATCCTGTGTGGGAGGAATAGAATACCTAGCAAAGCCACAGTTCTGGATTTCCGAAGGGCCAACTTTGGCCTCTTCAGTCAACTGCTAAGGGAAGTCTCATGGGAAAGTGTACTAGGCGGTAAAGGGGCTCAAGATAGTTGGTTAGCATTCAAGGACCGCTTCTTCCAAGCTCAGGATCGGAGCGTCCCAATGAGTAGGAAGTCAAGTAAGGGATCTAGGAGACCGGCGTGGTTAAACAAGGAGCTGCTGGGCAAACTCAAGTGGAAAAGGAGAATCTATGGATTATGGAAGGAGGGGCTGGCCGCTTGGGAGGAATATAGGACAGTTGTTAGAGGATGTAGGGAGGCAATTAGGACAGCTAAGGCCTCCTTGGAACTCAATCTTGCTAGTCGGGTTAAAGACAATAGAAAGGGCTTCTTCAAATGCATAGCAAATAAAACTAACACAAGAGGCAATATAGGCCCACTGCTGAACGAGGTGGGTACCCTGGAGACAGAGGATATAAAGAAGGCAGAGGTGCTGAATGTCTTCTTTGCCTCTGTCTTTACTCCTGCAGACTCTCCCCGAGGGCCCCGGATTTCTATAGCCCCAGAAGGAGTCAGGACAAAGGAGGAGTTTGCTTTGGTAGATGAGGATTGGGTTAGGGATCAGCTATGCAAACTGGACATCTGTAAATCGATGGGTCCGGATGGAATGCACCCACGGGTGCTGAGGGAGCTGGCGGAGGTCATTGCTAGGCCACTTTCCATCATCTTTGGTAAGTCGTGGGAAATGGGCGAGGTGCCTGAGGATTGGCGGATGGCAAAGGTCACACCAATCTATAAGAAGGGCAAGAAGGAGGACCCGGGTAATTATAGACCGGTCAGCCTTACCTCCATCCCTGGAAAGATGATGGAACAACTTATTCTTGACTCCATCACTAGGCATATCAAGGATGAGGGGGTCATTAAGAACAGCCAACATGGTTTTATGAGGGGGAAGTCATGTATGACCAAACTTATAGCCTTCTATGAGGAAGTGACTAGGTGGAGGGATGATGGTAGAGCGGTAGATGTGGTTTTTCTTGATTTCAGTAGGGCATTTGATACTGTCTCCCACAGCATCCTCATAGATAAGCTGAGGAAGTGTGGGCTTGACGATCAAGTAGTGAGGTGGATCGAGAACTGGTTGAAAGGAAGAAGGCAGAGAGTTGTGGTCAATGGCGCAGAATCTAGCTGGAGGTCTGTGACTAGTGGAGTTCCTCAGGGGTCGGTGCTGGGACCGGTGCTGTTTAATATTTTCATCAATGACCTGGATGAGGGAACTGAGTGCACCCTCAGCAAGTTTGCTGATGACACAAAACTGGGAGGAGTGGCTGACACACCAGAGGACTGTGCTGCCATTCAGCGAGACCTGGACAGGCTGGAGAGTTGGGCGGGGAGAAACTTGATGAAATTTAACAAGGGCAAGTGTAGAGTCTTGCATCTGGGGAAGAACAACCCCATGTACCAGTACAGGTTGGGGGTTGACCTGCTGGAAAGTAGTGAAGGGGAAAGGGACCTGGGGGTCCTGGTGGATAGGAGGATGACCATGAGCCAGCAATGTGCTCTTGCGGCCAAGAAGGCAAATGGCATCTTAGGGTGCATTAGAAAGGGAGTGGTTAGTAGGTCAAGAGAGGTTCTCCTCCCCCTCTACTCAGCCTTGGTGAGGCCGCATCTGGAATATTGCGTCCAGTTCTGGGCCCCTCTGTTCAAGAAGGACAGGGAATTGCTTGAAGGAGTCCAGCGCAGAGCCACAAAGATGATTAAGGGAGTGGAACATCTCCCTTATGAGGAGAGGCTGAGGGAGCTGGGTCTCTTTAGCTTGCAAAAGAGGAGACTGAGGGGTGACCTCATCAATGTTTACAAATATGTGAAGGGTAGGTGTCAGGATGATGGAGCTAGGCTTTTTTCAGTGATATCCAGTGATAGGACAAGGGGCAATGGGTGTAAACTGGAACATAGGAAGTTCCACGTTAACATCAGGAAGAACTTCTTTACTGTAAGAGTGACAGAGCACTGGAACAGGCTGCCCAGGGGGGTTGTGGAGTCTCCTACACTGGAGATATTCAAGGCCCGCCTGGACAAGTTCCTGTGTGATGTACTGTAGGTTACCCTGCTCTTGCAGGGGGGTTGGACTAGATGATCTTTTTAGGTCCCTTCCAACCCTTGGGATTCTGTGATTCTGTGATTCTGTGATTTAGTGTGGTGGAAGGGAACTGAATAAATTTTTTATCTGTTCTGATTCACTTATTCCAACAATAGTTAGAAATAAATGAGAGTTATTCTTTCTGTTAGATCAATTATTCATAACACAGATCATTTAAAAATGAGTTTAGCGGATTCAACTTGCTTCATTTTTACTAAAACTGAAAAAAGAAATTAGCCAAATTAGTTAAAATAGCTTTGAACTCCATATTGACAAAAGCAGTTGTGCCAGAATAAAAATTCATGACATATAAGAATGGTATAAATGATTAATCATGTTATTAGTTCATGGATATCTATATTTTTATTTAATTACATCTATGCATAATATAAACTGTCTGAATCTTGGGAATCCAAGCCAGAGAAGCTGAAGAGTCGTCTTATGTTTAACATGCACCATGTGTTGTTTTCTTCTAAGGTTAATTTGTAAAATGTAAACCACATACTATTTGTAAGCAGTGTTTGAGTGCTATTTATAGAAAGTCTTGACCATTTATAATTATCCGACATTTTTATCCATAATGTCTGCTATGACTAAAGAGTTGCTGATTGAACAGACAGAACAGTGTTATTTTTACAGCTGAACTTCATTTGATTTGACGTAAAACTTTTCAGAGTATTTTATGCCCCATAAAGTAGTAAAGGGTTTTTCTGTACTCTGATAGCTGTCTATCAAGCAGACTATTTCCCAATAGGATTCACCACAGTACCCAAAAGTGGTTTCTGAATGCCCCAAAGTCCAACCCTGTAGCAGCCAAGTCACTCCTGACATCGAGAGCAGCTCAGATCCCTGACTCCCATTTTCCTCTCTTGGAAAATGTTCTTTCTTGAACACAGTCTGTATGGACAAGTGCCTCTGTAGCATATATGTGTTGTTACTGACTGCTTTATGGCTGCTGATTCTTTGTTTTCTCTTTCTTTCTTCACAGAACTCTGGAAGTGTTGGTGAGTTTGAGTGAAGGGCAATCTTTCATGTCCAGCTCATTAACAATCACAGCTTCAGAGTGTGTAAGTAAGCAGATAACATCAGTCTAAAATCCTGAAATCCAGTTTCTCTTTTGGCTTTACCATTGCACAACCTCTCAGTGCAGAGAACCTCAGCGCATGGCAAGTCCTGGTGGACATCTGGAGCACCCAGCTACAAATACACCTGTGCAGACACATACAGAATAGACAGAATCTGTTGATACCTAAGTTCTTAATGTGTAGTGCTCACATATATGTATGTCCTAAGATGCTTTCTCTGTATTTTGACACACACTTGGAATCTATTTTATAACATACAACAAAGGGTTTTCAGCTGGTTAAGTTCTCTGATGAAGAGTGTGTGTATGTGGGGGTTACAGACAAGATTTTTTCCTGCAGTTATATAAAACAATTGCCTTAACTCTTCCCATTAAGGTGGAAAACAGATTTATTTTAGGAAGATCGTTTTTTGCAGGACCCTATGTAAGTGAAGCGTTGCTATACGTATCGTATGAGACTCCCTTATAACACACAAAAGCTGTGTCTCATGTGGCAGGCTTGGAGTTTTACCTTTGCTTTCTGATGTAGGCTCTAAGGGTTTCTCCTCTCACTGGTGTTGCATGTGTTTTGCTAGCTGCTTCAGGGGTTGCTGATTTAGACCATCTGCAGAACTCTTTAAGTAGAGGAAAAGCCCTGGAACTCTCCTCTCCCAGGGTACTTCAGCTGGCTCTGCCCGTGAGATCCAAGTAGTGTCTGTGTGTTTGTGGTCTGGGCAGGGCTTGTATTTTTCTGGAGCTTGGGAATTATATTTTGCTAAATATATTACAACAAATGACTTTAGCACAATGTGCAGCTGAGGCTTTCAAAATATTGGGAAGCTTCCATGCCATCAGAGACTTGCTCACTGTAACAGTAATCATTTGGTAAGAGCCAGGTGTGAGACAGTCACTTGGGGTCCAATTTCAGCACAGTCCCATTCCAACACGCTGTGGGATCAGTGGAAGCAGGCTGAAGCTGAGTAGACAGGACCTTCAGACTTCAGCCTGGTAGTGAAGATGGTTGTAATCCTATGGGAGGATACTAATGCCATGTAACTTTACATACCTGACTTTGCTACCCAGATATGGAGCGCAGGCTCTCAACCCTGTTAATTAGAGGAGATAGTCTTTGTCAAAGCACAGGCTGTAGCACTTAAGTTAAGCCTAGGGTTAAGGTAGTGTGAACATCTGGCTGTTTTTTCATAGGCTTAGAAGTTAACAACAGCTTCTAGGGTAAACGACATACTTCGCAGTCAGTGACTTTCCTAACGTAATATATCCAATTTCTTATCTCACATTCCCACTGTCCATTAATTTCCTGTGTCTTCTGTATTATGTAGGCAAGAGAGGTGAAATGTTTGCAGTTTGACACTAGGCTACTACATAGGGCTGGAGGTTTGGAAAGCATGCTGCGCATGGATACCCTGTTTCTTGACATTTGTCTCATTTAATAAGTGACTTGACTGCAGTTTTTCTGTCAGGCACAGAACATACAGAACAGTACCTGCTGCTCATCAGCATATATTCTTCCAATAGTATTTGGTCACAGAATCATAAAATCAAAGATTGGTTTGGATTGTAAATGCACCTTAAGATCATCCAGTTCCAAACTCCTGCTATGGGCTGGGACACCTCACACTAGACCATTTTGCCCAAGGCTCTGTCCAGCCTGGCCTTGAACACTGCCAGAGGTGGAGCATTTACCACTTCTTTGGGCAACCTGTTCCAGTGCTTTACCACCCTCACAGTAAAGAGCCTCTTCCTTATATCTAACCTGATGTTTCCCTGTTTCAGTTTAAACCCATCACCCCTTGTCCTTGTCGCTACAGTCCCAAATAAAGAGTTCCTCTCCAGCATCCTTTTAGACCCCCTTCAGATACTGGAAGGCTGCTCTGAGATTGCCAACTTATTGCTCATAGGTAATTAACCTAAGAGAAAAAATGATATTTTTCTCCTGTTCATTCAAAACCTAAATACTTTTGTAACTGTAGAGATCAGAGTCATGTCAGTTCAGCCCTTCAGTTGCAGGAAGAAAGCCTGAATGAATTGAGAGCTGAAGAAACACATATTACCCCATCACATTTCTCTGTTTAAAGGCTTTATCATTCAGAAGCATTTCAATCTTACCCCAAGACATGCTGAAGCAGCCTCTCGGCATGGTAATGTAAGGCCAGTACAGTCACAGGAGGATGCTGGAAACTAGCAGAGGGCTGCTTTTATCTTAGTCCATGTCCAGTCTGTCTCTGTGCCCCCTTAAAAATGGCTAAGATTTCACAGACAGGTAAAAACAAAGCATCGATGCAAAGCATCATACGGCACTGCTGAGTCTTCCCTTTGCTGTACTCTCTGAGTCAGAAGTTTTCACTAACAGGAAAGAGTGCAGATGTGCATTGACAAAAAAAAATTGTTGTACTTGTGTTCACCCTCTATTTTTTTCGTTGCCTTTCATACATGTTGCAGCAAAGACGGCTCCACACAAGGAGAGCTGCTGTTTCCATAGTAGCAGATGGGCAACTTCAAAAAATGGGTCATTGCTGGAATTGTTCCACTAATTCTGATAGCTGAGCAGCTGATGGCTGGTTGGTGTAGATGAGTTATAAGTTATAGCCTCCCCTAACAAACACACGGTGCTGCAGTGAAAACAAACAAAAGATACGTGGCATCTAGGCACCGTGGCACACATCCCACCTTCTTCTCGTAAACATGTATGCCTCACGGCACCTACATGTACTTACTTTAGAATCACAGAATCCTAGACTGGTTTGGGTTGCATAGGAACTTAAAATCATCCAGTTCAAACTCCCTGCCACAGGCAAGTACACCTTCCACTGGACCAGGTTGCTCCAGGCCTTGTTGAAGCTGACTTTGAACACTACCAGGGATAGAACATTGACAACTTCTTTGGGCAGCCTGTTCTAAACTTGGAACAAAGCTCAGTTTCACCTTCCATTTGTAATGGTGTATCTCCGGTACAACCTCTTTCATTTTGACAGAAACTCACACTGTATACCAGCCTTAGTGACTTCATTTTCTATCACAAGTTTTCTTTGAAAAGGAAAATTCAAAAATTACTGAGAAGAAAGCTTAAAATTCTCTTAGTTTAAAATAATTAGCTTCCTTTCATTTTTCCCCACCTGAAGTCTAAACAACTTCTCTTTTCCCAAGGCCACTGTTGCACTGTTTTCTGAGTGTTGTACTAAACCAGCACAGCAGCAGTAAACACCAAGTGTAAGAATAAAAACACCTACAGGATGTGGTTTTGAGGTGGTGGGAGATGGGCTGCTCATTTCTTTACTAAAAGCACTATTGCTGGAAGCAGTAACACTTGGTCAGAAAATCTCAGGATGGTGGGTTCAGGTTCAAACAGCACTACTACAGATATTCAGTGTGCTATATGTAGAATCATACAATGGTTTGGGTTGGACAGGACCTTAAGATAAGGGAAGCGTCACACTAGACCATGTCACCCATATGCAGTGTGAATGCCCCGGGTGTGTGGGCAATAAGCATAAAAGCCTTATATATGTATTGTTAGGAGAGATTCCTTAAAATTCCATCCACCAATCCATACAGACCTGTGTTGTCACAGAAAGAAGAGGAGGGTATCTCTCATCACAGACTCAGGAGGAGACTTACTTTGTGTCCAACTCATTTCTTAGCAGTCAGTGTACACTTTGTTTTGTTCAAGTTGGGCCTTACTCATTTGGGATTTGTATCATTCGGTAAGAAGCTGTTTTGGAGTGAGTGGGAATACCGGCAGCAGTTGTTTGCAACATCCACTGACACTGTCTTTCTGTTTTCTTCGCAGTCTAGTGGAGTAGCAGCGCTTGTTGCTGTTCTTGTGTTGCTACTTTTAGTGGCACTCGCTCTGCTCTGGTGGTTCTGGCCCCTCTGCTGCAAAGTGGTAAGTAAAGACTGTTGGAAATTGTCAATGCATGTCTGACTCATGATGGTAACTCATCGAGAAACTCAGGCTGGGAAACACAGACACCATGGGAAACAGGTTAATTAACAGGAGAGCTACATGTGACATATGCTGTCTATTGAGGGAGTTTTCTGTCATTAGCCATACACACTAAATGGAAGAAGAGACCAACTTCAATGCTGAGGGCTGCACTCTTAGCAGTGCTTCTGGCTTTCTGAGATCTGCACACAGGGAAACCAGCACCAGCATGCTGCTTTGATGCTCATTGGCTTTCTATTGAGTGAGCGCATGTTCTATTTCTGTAAAAGTCTTTCATAAAAACCTTTTATTATTTGGAAGTTGTTTGCCATAGTGGTATGCAGATGTTACCCTGAAATCAAGGATATTTTAGAAGTACTAGCACTAAAATTGGTACTTGTAGTCCATTAAGGGCTCTCAAGTCCCTTATTGTCTTAATAATCCTTTGCATACATTGCATCTCTCTTCATCAGAGTGCATGTTTATTATTCATCCAGTTCAATGACCATGCTGAGGACTTGGGGGATGGAGATTGCTTGCAGGGTGTTACTGCACTTCTTGTCTTGTCTCGGGCTTGTCCTGGGGACAGCAGAAGAATCTGTTTCTGATTCTCACCTGACCATGCTGAAACCCTTGGGTGCAGTCTGTCAGACCTCAGGCTATCCTAGGGCAAGAAGTCCTCAACTCCCATCTGCATCCTCATGGTCTGGGGTTTCTGTGTCCTCTGTGAACTCATCTCTAATAAAAAGACTCTCTTCTGTCTCATTCTTCAAAGTACAGCCCCGTCACATATCTCAGGAGTTTGTCTGTTAGCTATTTTACTTCAACTTTGTTTTCTATCACGAGTCTTCTGTAGAAAAGGGAAATTCAAAATCACTAAGAAGAAAGCTTCCAATTTTCTTAGTTTAAAATAATTAGGTAACCTTAACTCACACTTCTTAGTTTCTACACTTTCCATCTGTAGAAAGCAGCTACAACTAGGCTAGTTTGCCAGAGCTCTCAGTACAACTTACCTCACCTTAGTAGGGGTTGTCACTAGCTGAATATGACTGTCAGAACATAATCCACGTGTCTCCAATTTATGTTAGCTCAGAATCAGTCTTTTGCAGCTGGAAGTGCAATTGATCACACCATACTCAGTTGTGCATGCAGTTTTCATCGTCTGCCAAGTAGATGTTTGAGGGTGTTTTTCAGCATCAAGTTTACACATGCAGTGAAAAAAATCCAAATGCTCTTCATATTGGTCAGTGTTCAGAAGTCAGTGCTTGTCAGTGGTCAGTTCTCATGCTGTAGTACAACTTCATGTACTGGGCATTTTCCTTTCATTACAGTAAGAAGTGACTGCAGTATCTCATCCTCTTGAGAGAGGGAATTCTCTTCCCAGTGGTGACTCTGTAATGACAATCAGTAAGGTGCTTTCTGGATTTTTTTGATGTTCAAGCCCTACATTAAAAAAAAGAGGTCAGATCTATAGTTCTACAGGGTTAATTTCCAGTCCTTTTGGTAGTTATGCTAGTGTAATACATTAAAATGTTAGCTGCACCAGCCTGTGCCTGTTAAAAGTGAAAGGAGTTCAGTTTACATTACAGGTCTACATCAGCACATGTGCAGAGCTCTGGAGGGTTATCTCAGGTAGGACCCAATTCATGGGAAGAGATGCCCTTTATAACCAGTTACAGAGTGAAGATTCTACATTGGGTGCCAAGGATGTACTGTGACATTAAGGCAGGGTTCTTTCTGGGCTGATCTCTTGTGTGGAGCTACATCTCCACAAAGCAGCACTGAGCTGTGAGAAAACATCCCTTGGTTCTCACTCATCTTGGGTTTAAGTCTGTTCCTTCCTGATGCTTACTTTAAGGAATGGTAACTTACCTGAGTATCTTTTCTGGATATAGTGTTTGATACAGGAGTAATTGGCTATTTCTGGGGACGTCTTGATGATTGGTAAATTATTACTGAGAAGCAGCCTGACTTCTCTGGGCCCAATAAAGCCACAGCACTTTGAATGTTACTGCCCTCTGTTGTCTTCCCCCCACCTCCTATGGATATCACTTGTTTCTTTGAAAAGGAAAGGTAATTTTAGACTCACTGCTACAGCAATACTGAGTTCCAAACCCATATATTCTTGCACTGAACTGACTCTTTTCCTTTTTTTGTGTTTTGATGTCTGTTTCCTCCAACCATTATACTATGCCTCCATTCTTCTCCCTCTCTCCTGCACCTGAGGTTCTCACACTACATGTTACTGCCAATTCTGGCTATGCAGCTTTGGGCTTTGATAATGGTGTCCTTGATGAGAGGCAGCAGGTCAGGGACAGGCAAGACCTTCTCTGACTCTGCTTCCCTGGCAGAGTGCAGCATCTGGTTTTGTGGGACAAAAAATAGGAGCAAAGGAGAAAGCAGCAGCCCTCAAGCCTTGTAAGCTTCCCATGCTTCAGAATCAAATGGGAGAGGGGGAGGCAAAAGGTGTCACGGACAGAACACAATGAGTGTCTGGAGCCACATGAGCACGTAATCCCTTCCACAGTGAGCCTGAGCTGGTTTGGGCACTCCATTCTTGCTAGGCCTCAGTCCTGACTGTGTTCCTTGCTGTAAGGTCGATGTTGGGGTAGGTGGACTCCTTTTCCTTGTTCTTCCTCCCTCCCACCCCCTTTTTTTTTTAAAGGCAGTTCACTGTTGACAGTTCTTTCACTCTTCTTCCCTCAATATCAGAGCATACGATCGCATCAAGCTGGCTTCAGGCTCTGGTGCTGACATTTCCTAATGCCCACATCACGCGAACATTTGAAAAGTGTTAATGAGCAGATCAAAGGGACTGTTGCCTGAAGCAACTAACTTTTTTTCTTTCTGTAAGAAATCGGCTCTTCTCCAAATTCAATTCTTCATTCTTTGCAACTAAGTAAATGAGATGCAGCCTTGCCTGGTGATGTCGATGATGATAAGCCAAAACAAAATTAGGAAGTGAACCCTCGCTACCTGGGGTTAATAAGACAGCAGCATTATTCAATCTTCCCTATTTAAACCATCTGAATCAAGTTCAGGAAAAGGTAATTTGCAGTATTAAGTTCTCCAGTATGTGCAGTTTCATGCTACATTTGCATTCTTTTCTGCCAAAAACTGCATCGGTTCCTTGGATTTCTGTTTCTTAAAAATGGCTTTCTGCTAAAAAATGGCTTATAAGTGGCTTTCTACTGATTTCACTTGAAATATCACACAAGACTGAAAATAATCTTTGTGTGTGTGCGTGTGAGAGAGAGGGAGTGTGTGAGGAGCCTGTAGAAACATAAGGATGCAGGCATTTGCATTCCACTTCTGTCAGCAGGGGTGAGTATCTGCTACTCAAAGCAGACTATTTTCTCACACCACTGTCACATTTAAAACAAGTTTCATTTTCTGAAGCTATTAGAAATAGCAGCTAATTAATGTATTGGTTAGCTTCAAACCAAGTGTACCCTGTAACTTCGGGGAGCTTAGCAGCTGGCACAGGATTAGATCCTTCATTTACAGAATCAAACAAAAACTGCCACTGACTTGGGACTTTTAAAGCCCAGTGAGGTACACCTGTAGTTTTTCTTGGTTCACTGGGGTAGAAATGTTGATTCCGTAAATATCAATATGCACAGGGCCCAAGCGAACTTTAGTATGTGCCACAAAGAAGTTTGTCTTTGTTTGGGGGAGATTCAGAATTATAGAACTGTAGAAAGTGGAGTGATAATACTATTTAATGCATATTTATATATGCATATAATACCATTTAATGCATATTTCTATAAAGCCACAAGCTAGCTAGGCCTTCCCCCTGTACAGCTTGCAGTCTTGGCAGCAAAACCCATTTTTTGAGCTAATCATTAGAGATGGACAAAAGGGAGATAGGAACGTGAATTGAAGAAGATAAGGTGACCCTTAATACACTGAAATACTGCTTCACCGTTTCCAGTCTTCTAATTGCTGTCAGTGAGAATTAAATGTCTTTGTGCCCTGGAATACCTTGCTCAGCATGCAAGTATCTCACAGATTCTGGCCTGTGATCCCTCTGTGTTGTTGGCTCTTGTAAAATGAGGGCAGTAATTCCAAGCTGGTTCTCAGGAATGTTTCACTGATGAAATAATCCATTTCTGTTAAGTAACCTGAAAATTCCTGATGGGTGGAAAGAAAAAGTATTTAGCACTAATTCATGAAAAGTAATGTCTGACACTGTAGCAGCAAAGGGTGTCTGGTTAAAATCCATAGTTGGCTTTTCAGTCCACTCTAAGTGCTCTGAGCTTGCTTGACAGTTAAGTATCTCAAACCTGAAGTGCTATGGAAAAATGTTTCTAGGGGTGCCCTGACTTCACTTATTTGACGTAATTCCTGTATCCAGCGCTAAAAGTCCACAGGCAGTAACTAGTGACTATCTTGGTAGCACTGTATCTTGAAATGGAAATCAAGAAGGAAAACTCTTGATTACTGGTCAAGAAAAGTACATTTCTTTTATGTATGAAGCTATATATCTCTGCAGCGACATTATTTATCATGGACAGTGGTGGTCATGTTTATATAATATTAAAGCATAGCAGAAAGAGACTCCTTGATACTCGTGGGGCATTTTTTAGTCATTACTATACAAAAGTCAAGTGCGAAAGGTGACTTGACATCACTAAAATTCTTTCTAGCTCATGAAGCTGCTTTTTCTGTTGAAGAATGTCTCGCATTCACTTTTCATCTGAATTTATCCTCTTCCCCTCCCTATTCTGCTTGGTGGATTCCTGTCAGTAGCAAGGAACTCCCTGAGATGTACAGTATGTATGTGAGAAAGAGAACAGGAAGAAACTATAGGTAGAGGTTTAAATATAGCTGTAAGTAAATAATCCTAAGAGCAGGTCTTAGCCAGAAGCCATTTGAGAAGCCTTGTGACTCTCCCTGCTCCTTGCAGGAGTGCCACACTGAACAGTCAAGGAGCTACACACTTGAAATGATTAGATCTCAAATGTGAGATCTGTGGAAATGCTCTGAACGTCTAGAAGTGAAGCCTGACCTACTAGCAGGCATTTCACACTTACCATTCCACCAGAAATTATTCAGCAGCATGGCATGAGGAAGCTGGCATCTTGGCCCCAGATTAATCAAGACCTCACATAGACCTTGTGATGCTTTTCCTCCCAGGCTTGCTAATGAACTCCATAGGGTTTAATCACTGGCTTTTACTTAGAATGACTGAATCTTATCCGGTCAGGAAGCAAAGTGGCAGACATGTCTGCCCAAAGAGTGTCTGCCAGTCAATTGATGTTATTTTCTATTAGATGGATGGTGTTAATTTCCAGGCGGCCTTGATAGGACTTGGCAGCAGCAGTTGCCAGGTTGCAAGCAGATGTAGGGAACTCAGATGGAAACAGTTCACTCTTAAAATTTTCTGTTGGGTTTTGGATGCTGCCAGTGCAGTTTCTTATGCTTTTGTATGTTTGTTTGGCTCTTTCAGGTCATCAAAGACCCCCCTCCATCTCCACCAGCTCCCAAAGAGGTATGGTATGATGGTGCTTCGCTCATCACACTGCTTAACACCACACCACTCTGTGCTTTCCTGTGTTCTGTGACTTCAGCTCTTTGTCCTAGCTGCTTTGGAAGAAAAAGCTGCCCTGTGGGAAGCCTTAAGCTGAGAGCAGGATGGCTAAAGTCCAAATCTCTGTTCTGCCTCACTCATCTCAGTGTGGCATGAATTCAGGCCAAATTCACAGAAATATTTAGGGGCTTTATCCCAGGATTGTTGAACATTATTTTTCCCATTCTGCAGCGAAAACAGAAAGACTGACAAGCTCTTGTATAACAATCAAAAGATTCCTGTATGACTTAAAGAGCATTTTCCCACAGCTTTGCCATTCTAGACACTGAACAAGCCTTACAAGGGAATCTCTCTCCCTCTTATGGACAATAATGCGCTAGAGGATGTTCTAGTGTCTTCAGTATTTTTCCCCCTTGGTCTTGATTTAGATGATTGCTTGAGCATACTCAAGCATACTCTGACAGTTAGGTCCATGATGAGGCACACTTGACTGAGCTGAGGCAGCCAAGAGCGAGTTTGACAAAGGCTGGCTTAGGAAACTGTGTAACCTTTATCTGCAGATCTGCTGAACACCGTCTGTTGAATCCAAACGTGTAGGGCTGATGATCTGTCTCGTGGAAGACATTATATTTTCTGTAGAAGAAGCCACTCCAAATTCTTCTCTTTGTGTATGTTTTGCTTATTTTTATTTGTGGAAAGGAAAAATATGAGTCAAATAAATGACTTCCAGTAGGATGCACAGATTCTTCATTTGGACTTCCCTGATGGTTACCACCAATGCTTTTCTCATGTGAAATATCAGAAGTACTTCCAAACGTGACCAGATTTTGTTTGGAAGTTGGTGAACACTTGGGGAAGTGAAATATCTGAACTTTCACACCTAACACAAGAAAACTTATTCTCTGTGGACTCTAGTGAAATATAGTAGAAGAAAAAATATAGGGAAGAAAAAATTATCTTTTGAAGTAAATGTTGTTTGAATTTATTGACAGGAAGAAGAACAAGAGCCCATGCCCACCAAGAAATGGCCTACAGTGGATGCTTCCTACTATGGTGGACGAGGAGTTGGAGGAATTAAAAGGATGGAGGTCTGTGTAATGGGGAGATGCCAATTTACTGACACACAAGCTCTCTGAGGCTACAAGTGGTGGAAACAAAGACTTTCAAAGTGTACTGGAAATACAAGGGCATAATATGTGCTTCCTTCCAGTGACGTACGCCTTGAAAACTATTTTACTGTATCAAACAATTTTGACCTCGCCTATGAAAGAACAGCTTTCAGTAGTTCCATTTGACTGGAACTTTAAATAGCTGCCTGAAGACATGCTCTTTCCATCAAGCTAATGAGAAAGAGAGAGTGAGAGCCTTTTCTCAATGTTTTGGAAGAGATTACAGTGAAACATAAGTCCTCCAACTGTGGGCCAGCCAAATGCACTGACAATGGTGATGCGAAGGAGAGGCTTGATCCCAAAGGAACTCAGAGCGACAACAGTGCCTGTCTTTGAAGAGACACGATAGCATCATGTTAATTAAAACAGAATGAAAAATGTGCATCCTTATGGGCACGTCCTTATGTCAGATTTTATAGTCAAGTCAGCCTTTATGGCATTTGCAAAGCAGTTTTCTGCAGCTTTTAACTTCATTCTCCATCTGAAATAACCACTTAGGTCATATTGATGTATCTTGATGAAACTTTAAAGGTATCGGCCTAAGAGTCAGCCTTGCTTGAGTTCTTTTTAAATGCTGCAGAAGAACATGCAAGTTTAAAGCTGTGCTGCTTAGATGTGTTTCTTTCAGCAGTTCAGCATTGCTAATTTAGAAGTGATACAGATTCTAGAAAAAGAAAACATTCTGTGCAGTTCTTTCCAGAGACAAACTAGATCATACTTTCCAAATTAAAGAATTACAAGTCTGGATTTTTAATGGTAGCCGTGATGAGGCTCTGGGAAGGGTTCCAGGGTTTAAATCATTACAGTTTGTAAATGGGATCTTGCACAATGAAGCAGAAACCTGATAGATAGCTGGTGAGCACAAGTAACATGGGTAACATTTAAATAAATCCTTGTTCATCGTGTGGCAAAAATACAGTATTTCCTCTTCAGAGCGGAGAGCAAAAAGTAATGATGAGATTAGAAAACTTGATCTGTATGAGGAATTGTGTGCAGGACTAAGGGCTAAAGATGTAAACCAACTGAAACTGCTGACATGGGCTCTTGAAGGGAACCTCATTCTTGGGAGCTGAGTCTGTGTCCTTCTTTGGGACCCAAGAGTAGTAACAAATTTTGGGGTTGGGTGCCACATCATGAATGCCTGAGCATTTGAGTATGGAGCTTTACTTCTGTCCTGTTTCACTTCTTCCTGCCCCAGTAGCTTCACCCATTTGCGACAGTCCAGCATGTAGCCAGCATTGTTCACTCTTCCTGGATCTGCCGTTTCACATTACTTTAAAAGTTTATGATGCCATTTCTAGCCCCACCTATTACAGGCAGTCAGTTTTTATGTGAAAGTTGTGTTGTCATACTCCACAAATCCTGGTTTCTTTTCAGTGAAGTCACTTTAATACAAAGAAGTAGGTCATCTTAGCAGCAAGGAATCCACCATCTTTCTGTAAATGGTTTTAGCAGTGTTTCAAATAGTTTTTTAACAATCTCATAAAAAAACACCATAAAAGTACCATTGATCACAGTGCAAGACACAGGTGCATTTTAATGAGGCAGCAGGGCCTACTTGGACTTGAAAGCCCATTCTAATATTGCAGAGAGAGGATTCCCCAGTGAGGAGCAGAAATTAAATAGCAAGCCAAACAGTAAGGTCCAAAATAACAGAAAGGTCCAAAACAATCCCCCTCCTGAGAAACAATGGTGTATTTTACCAAGGTGAGTTACAATATTACAGACCAAATTAAGCTCTGTTGTAGTTTGCTACTCTCACTCTTTATACTGGGATTACAGGGGAAAAACACACTTCCTGGTGGTGATAAAATGACAAGATTTTTCTTCAGGGTATTTCATTTTTCTGAAGGGGCCTAGACTCTGGTGTGCCTACGTATTTTCTGCACTTTTTCTGTCAGCACATTCTGCGTATGGTGCTGATGAGTGTGAAGTCAGGTTGCTTCCTTCTCCCATCCTATGCCATACTTATCCCAGCACATTACAGAGTGGCCCTAGCAGGACCTGGAGAAGTCTTACCACTCCATCTGGGCAGCAGAAGGAAGACCAGGGGCATGTCTTCTTCCTGGTGAGCAAAACAATTTTGCACCCCTTGGCAGTGGGACAGTTGTTGCACCCCAGTTCTTCTGTCTACTTTTCAAGTGCAAGGTAGCAAGACAGAACTGACATGCACCTACCAAGCAGCGTGCAGTGATGCTCCTAATGCTTTCCTTCAGGGTGGAAGGTCAGTCTTGTCTGACTTTTCTTACTTAGGTTCTTCTCTCTTCATGCCAGGAGATCCCTGAGAAAAAGGAGTATGCTGGTGAGGTCCTGCAGGAACTTGTTTTCCAGTAAGAGTTTCTTGACTCACCAGCATGTCACATTTACCCAGGATGTAATGTCAGAATTTGATTTCCTGACTTTAGGTCTGTCAGTTCCTCCTTATAGGCTACATTGTAGCAGATGGCATGATTTAGGAAGTCTTGCACTGAAAATAATCCAGGCCAGTTTTACCAAGAACTTCCAAACTCCAGCCATAGCTTTTAGATGCTCTTTTTGGGTCATAAAGTAACAATCTCATCTAGGTTTGCTTCTTTGTATAATACAGCAAACATCTTTGCTCACATTGCTTCACAGTGTTTCCAATGAGAAGATGAAATAAGATTACTGTAGTAAGATAAATCATCTCTCTTAGAGGGAAGTTTGGTTTGTTGGGGTTTTTTTCCTGTATTTCCTCTTTACAGCATAATAAGTACAACCTTTTATGGAAATGGAAATAGGTGCTTGTCTCACCAAGGGCAATAACCCGGGTGTCCTTTCTCTTTGAACTCTTTGTATATATTCTGTATACTTAGGGCAGTGATTGCTATATGTTTTACATTAGCTTACTATGCATGTTAGACTACTTTATCTGCATTTGCTTCAGTATGTATCTTCATGCAGGACTACTTGAAACCTGAGTAGTTTCAAGGAGCTTCTGCTAAAACCTGCTTCAGGTATTGCCTTCTATTTAATTGGGGTTCTCAGCAAACATGCTGTGTTAGGAAATCTGGGGTGACAAAAATCTAGGCTGTCATCAGTGCCAGGTTAAGGTCTGGTATTTTAAGATAAATCTGAACTAGAAATAATACCTTTACATCATTAATTAGAGAAGACTTCCCAGATTTCCTGTCTCCTATACAGCCTGTCTGAACAGTAGAGTTGAATTGTCTTTCAGTATTTCTCTTGCCTTTTCACTACTGAAAGTGCCTGAATGAAGAGGGAACATTTTCCTCAGCACCTCCCCTCTTGTTTATTCATAACTTCTTCCAAATTTAAACATTTTCAATTACTTCTGTTGTTTGCAACAGTTCCCTTGTCCACTGCATACAGCACATTCACGTCTGAACTCTGGCTTTCCTTAGGTTCGCTGGGGTGATAAAGGATCCACTGAAGAAGGGGCTAGATTAGAAAAAGCAAAAAATGCTGTGGTGAAACTCCCAGAAGAACCAGAAGAACCTTTTCATCCAAAGCCACCTAAACCAAAGCCTACCTCACCAGCCATTCAGCAGAAGTGGTATACGCCAATTAAGGTAATCTTTGCAGTCTTCAGTACAAGAGAATTCTGTGCTAAAGGCTGGATTCTACCTAACCAGTCTTTTGCATGCTGAAGTGTAGATTATTTTTCAAGTATTCACATCCAAGTGAAACGTACTATTCTCAAAGCAAACACCTACTCAGGATGAATAGCAAGAACAGTTTTTAGCCCTAAATACACTACATCATTAATGCCACATTCTGTTTTCCTTTTCCTAGTAAGGGTACTAAAATCTGTGGGCCCTTTGCTTTGTTGGCATTTGGTCTAGCTCAGTGTTCAAGGCCAGGTTAGACAGAGCCTTGGGTGACATGGTCTAGTGTGAGGCGTCCCTGCCAGTGGCAGAGGGGTTGGAACTAGATGATCCTAAGGTCCTTTCCAATCCAAACCATTTTATGATTCTGTGATTCTGCAATTAACTAAGCCTAACCTGACACCTTTTGTAGCTGTAATACTAAGTTTTAAACACACATACTTACCAAGAAAACCATACAACCAAGAAAAGGAAAAGATTATATAAAACGATATAATGCAAAAAGTCTGATAAACAAGTGAAACATAATAAATGGCGTAAAATAAAGACACTTACTTCTGTAGGTGCTGTGAGTCGTCTAAGATCAGACAATACATTGGTTTACCTGGGAGTATGGATGTATACCACATCCCTGGCAGTTCAAAAGCTGCTTGAGAACGACCAACTTGCTGTATACATGCTGTAAGAACAAATACATTGATGTGAGAGAAACCCCAGGTGGACACATGGCAATTCAGCCCAAAATATTGGCAAATAAACATATTACTTCTGGATGGCTCAGAAGTAAATGTGGGTTAGGTCACGTGGTGTAGGTGACATATCTGAAATTTGTCTGGCCCTAGGGAACTGGTGCTCCGTGCTGCCAGTACATTTCTCCATTGACTGATTTTGTTGTACTGAAAGTCCTGTTGCTCTGTTGCCACAGGGTCGACTCGATGCACTGTGGGCACTGTTACGAAGACAGTATGACAGAGTTTCTTTGATGCGACCACAGCAAGGAGATGAGGTTTGTGTGTGGTGTGTGTATCATCTGCTATGGTTAGCAAAAGTGGGGCATGTCACAGCCAGGCTTTAACACTTGCTGAATGCTGGCAATCTTGAGACATTAACGAAGGAAAGCACTGCAGCCAAAAGAATGGCACAGCAGGAAATATAAATCATTGGGGAAACAAAGGGCATAGAGAAATGCATCACACCAGCCCCAAGATATTGCAGAAACATAGATCTGAAAGCAGAGTGAAGGACTCTTTATTTTGTGTGTGTTCAGCTAAAAAACAAGAACATGGCACACACTTCATTCAGTGTAAACTCTGTAACAAATACTAAGTCTTTGTTATAACCAGCTATTTATAAGAGTAGAGGCTGGCAATCAGAACACTAAAACTACATCAAATTGAAGTGACCATCTGACTGTAATGCAGTCTGCTTCTCATGGACTTGCACTTCCATACCAGAGGCAACTTTTATGGAAAAGAAAAGGTAAGGAAGCCTTTTCCGCAGACAATCCTTTCTTCTTCACCTGTGACCCATGAAAAAGTGGCCTCCACTACAAAGGCTGCTATGACTGGGAAGCAGAGTTGTTACTTGAACCTTTTATAGTGCAACTACATTGTGTATTTCTGGTTGTTATTCCTCACAAAATTATTATTTTAAATCTTAGCATTCATCTGAGGGACTGATTTATCTTCAAAATATTTTCATCCTCCTAGGACCATTTAGCTTCCTGTTAGTTGCACATCTAAAGAGACATGAGAGTAAATGATTTCCTGTAAATGAGATGGCCCTGGATGGGTGTTGGCAGGTCAGGTTCTCTCACAAAGTAGTAGTGTGCAAGAACACTATTTCTGCAACATACACCATAAAGGTGACATGAAACAATTAGAGGGGTTAAAAGGACGGTGTTACCTTTGGGAGAATGAAAGGTAAATCGATGTTTGCGTTATTTTCTTGGGATGTAGTTTGGTACTGTTCTAAAGGAGGAGAAGGGGAGACTGAATTAAGACAGGTGTTGAAAGAAGCAGAATGTCAGAGTGCAGTGGTAGAAATATCATTGTCAAATACTTGTGTTAGCATTCTAGTTGTTAATGTTGGAAAGTTACCATTTGCACAAACCATGTATGTTACATGTAGCAGAATTAACAACGACAAATCTACATAAAAAATAAACAATACAATACAGCTTAACAGGTAAAAATCAACGTAAATAGGAACATAGAACTGTTGCATGACCAGGCTAAAGATTTGTCAGCCAGGCCCTGTTTTGAGGGTTTCTGACTATTAAGACAGGTAGGTACCTTAAAAGTTGCCTGCCAGGGAAGCCTTTGCTGAGCCACCATGGAGTCAGGCATATGACTTCTCAGAACTTGACAGGAAGACAGTGACCCACATCCTGTTTTCTGAAAAACAGAGAAGTAGCTCACTCATCATCAGTTTCCTCACTAAACAAGGAGTAGCATTTGTAGTGATGAATAAAGGCTGAGCAAATGGTTGTTAAGATGTGACATGGGGCACTATGAGAGTGCAATTTGTGTCTAGTATGATATTTTTTATCTTGGGGAGTGCATGTGTGTGTGTGTGTGTAATCTGTTTACTGTTTCCTACCTTGCTAGTCAGAGATCTCATGGTGTACCCTGATGGGTTTAAGTCAGTGAATGGCCAAGCAGTCACACATATGCACAGCAAGACACACACACATGTAGTTATGTCAGAAGCACTGTTACGGTGAACAGCAGCCACATAGTTGTTTTGATTTGTTGTCTTTCTTTTATGGTTTAAGAACTTGGTAGTTGCCATTTGTAGAAGAATTCACTGCTGAATTGAAGTCCTTGATCAAGTAATTGAAATTTAGTCATGAAGTATCAAAGATCAAAGCAGAGTGAGCCGTTTCTTCCTTCTCCCTCTCCTCTCGTCTGCCACCTCTGCCACATTGCCAGGTGATGCCGAAGGTGGCCGAGTTTGAGGACTGAACACTGTCGCTTTGATTGTGGAAGGAAGTCCTTGGAGTGATCCATTTTTCAGCTATCAGTCCGTGAGATTAGGGAAGCTTGTTCAGGTGTGAGCTAGCAGGTTGTCACTGACATCTGTTCTGAGTGGAGGCACAGGTCCTCGGCAGCCTGCAGCGAGGCTGCAGGACTGTCAACAGATGTAGCTAAGAGTGGCAGAACAGTTTTGGTCTCACATTTGCCGCCTGGGGGCTGAAACACTAAAAGGTAGAGTGGGGGTGGACACAGCTGTGCTCCCAAACATGCCTCAGGCACAAATGAAGAGATCCAATATAGTTTGACTCTGTTGTGGTGGAGAGATGAGGACAGAGAGCCACTTCAGAGACAACTTTGCACTACAACATCTGCTGCCAAGTTTCCAGGGAGTGACAGGGGACAGCAGGTACAGATCGAAGTCCCCACATAAACAGCCTCCATTAAGCCATGAACTCTTTTGAAGGGCTCCCATCAAACATCATAGGAGAGTCCGCAACAGGAGATTTTGTTTTCAAAGCCATGTTTTTCTGCACTAACAAGCTAATTTATAAATGATGCATCACCCTGTGTTCATACTTCTGTCTGTACTTCCTTTCCTTTTGTTATTAAAGGGGCAGAAAAGAGGGAGCCACAGTAGTGTTGGGGTACTTTGATAAAGCAGTTAACTATTTGAGGATCTTATCTGAGATTGTGCCAGGAAGCAGAATGGAATGCATGCGCCATTGCAGTGCCATTGCCTCTTCAGGGAATCGTTACCTCATGCGAACAGACCTTGACACAGGTTCTCAATGCTAGCATTGGGAACTGGTCTTTTCTCCAAATCCTGGTGTTTGTTTTCTGATTTCATAGCTTAGCACCTAAAGGTAATCATCACGTTTCTTCAAAATTGTTATATGACCATGTTGCTTTGTGCAGTTTGATAGTGGCTGAGGTTCTGATCCTGTGCACATTGATGCACACAAATTTCCTTTAAGTCCACAAAAAGCCTATGGCACTTATATTTAAAATGTTGCCCTATCAATATGCAGGTATGTGGGACTGGTAAAAGGGAAAAAACATCAGTAGCTAATCACAGAAAAATTTCTATAATAGAATTAGAGAATAGCTTTTTTAATGTTACAAAATGGCCTAATAAAAAGGATGACACTTGTTTTTAATTTTAAACATATTTATTAGCATTTACCTGCTTGAAAGATTCTTTCATAATAATGGCTGCAGAATTAATACAAACATCTGTTTAGGCTCTTGTTACTTTGTGAGCATCTCTATGTTATACAAATGCATACTATGCATTGTGACTTGATTAGTACCACACAATTCACAGTTAGAAACACTTTGTCAGTATTCTGTTCTCTGAGATGAATTCCATGGTACTGTTCCCCTTGTGTTTCTTCAGTAATTCCTAAGCTTGGCACAGGCAGGAAATACTAAATCATTAATTGTTAGAAGGCTGAGGCTGTAAGTGCCTTACAACTGAGAACAAACACTCCATGATGGCAGTGCCATCATACCCCTTTGCAGCAGAGCTGCCCCTCAGCCAGCACTGTTACTAGCCCCATGCTTTGTAACCCAGTGAGCACTGCTGTCTTGCCTAAGGGGGTAACGGGAACAGGATTGAAACTAGTGGTGGCAGCATTTTTTGGTTTACTTCCGTATTCTCTAAACCCAGAACTATTTGTCCATTCTCTAACCAAAGGGGACCTCCTTGAAGAAAATGAAGGTGATTTGGCTCCTTTTTTATCACTGCAAGTTGCTGAAATGCATAGAGAAGTAACAAGTTGCAGTTAGAGAAGGATTACTGGGGCTGCTTAGAAGTAGTACACGTTTTGGCGTAAAATTAAACTGCACTAGCAGTAATTCAAGCTACAGCATAAGACTCAGTTCAATGGATCTCCTCCTTCAATGATAGTATTGCCATTGAGCAAAGCATTTAAGGTCCTTTCCAACCTAAACCATTCCATGATTCTATGATTTTATGAAATCAATTGTCCCTTGGCATGCCTAAAAGAAAGCACTGCAATTCTTCCAACCCTTCAAGCTATATACTAACAAGAAATTATTTCATTTGGCAATATAGTTTTTATTAGTATCTGTTTCATTGGGTATGATTCAAAAAGGAAAAAAAAACAAGTTCGTTTTTTTAATTCCTCAAACATCTTTTTCACAGCATGGAGTACACTAAAAGCAGTTGTAGTTAATAGCTACCTGGCTGAGAATGAAGAGAGGACAGTGTGTGTGTAACCAAACCTGGTTGTAAAGCGCAGCTCCCAGCTTGGGCACAGCCCTTCTGCAGTTGATGTTCATGACGAGCATCTCATTAGTCCAGTTTAGGAAGAGACCTTAGTTTCAGCTTAGGCAGCGAGAAGCAAGCTGACGGTTCATGCAGTCGCTCCTCTCCAGAAGAGACGTGGGAGCTTTAACTGTCCTGGGCGCACAGATTTATGGAGTAGTCTGATGCTCCTAACCAGATTAGTTCCTTTTCCATTAAGTGCTGAAAGTAGGGCAGCTGTCCGAGCGGCTGGTTGTAAATTCGATAATGTCTGCTGTGTTAATCTGTAGGCTTTTCAGATGAAGAAGGCAGCAGATAACAGGATTAGTTTCACGACCCAGGGTTTTCACAGCCTGAGACTCGGGCGTAAGGGGATAGAGGATGACTTCTGTCATTAATCTTAATTGATTGCCAAGAGATTTTAAACTGCGTTATTAATTAGGAAGGTCCTTAACACACTGTCTACATATCAACATCAGATGCTCTTTTGGGACTTTTGGGACATATGGCCTATCTTATATTTACATTCACACAATTTACACATACATACATTTTGGTATGGAGAAATTCTTATATGTATATATGCATACAAATGGCTGTGGGAGCACTTGCATGCGCAGAGGCAGCACACTCTCTTTGGCAAAATGTAATGAAAGTGAAAAACCTGCTTTGAACAAAGGTTCATTTCCATACAAGAAACATGTATACCTCTATTTATGGTGATATGTATATTAATCCATTTTGGTTATAGATGCCATTTGTCTTGATTACCTTTGATTTGCAGATTTAAGTCATGTTTAACACAAGCACAGCACACGTCTCTGTGCCTCTGTCCATTCAGACATAAATCATGACTAGAAATGTTACCTTTTTATCTTCCCCAGTTTTGGTGAGTTAATGGTTGGGCCTTCGCTTTTCCCTTTTCTTATTTTTAAACAAGTTCCTGCTGGAGAGGCATTACAAATAGAAGTGCATCTTTCTATAGCTGCATCTACCTAACTGTGTGATAAATCCCAGTAACATTTACTGAAGTCCTGACTGCAGGAGAAAATACTAATATGATTTGAGCATATAAACTAAGGAAGAAGACTGTGATAGAGTTGGAGCATTTGGATTTTGTTCAGATTCAAACTATACTACACATTTTTGCAGTCTTTACTTTCTTTACAGAAGATTATTTACATGATTAATCCTAAGTATAGAGGAGATCAGTAGAAATACTTGTAGAAACAGAGATGAGTGATGATGGAAATCAAGGGACCAGGAACTAAGAGAGGTTCTGGGATGGGAAACTTGGTGACAGAATGAGGTGAAAAGAAATAGGTTAGTTTTCCTTTAACTTCCCTGGGCTCCAGTTCTCTAACCAACAGAAGAAAACATCTTGAAAAGACTATTTTTAGAAAGAGTTATGTGTCTGTGTCACTTGCAGGTAGCTGTGGCAGCCCGGATCTCAAGGCTCAGGGTGGATTTTTTATACGCTTGTGCTAAACTGGAGCTCATCGAGTTCAGAGTATGTTCAAATATGCCCACCCAGGTACTCACTGTATCAGTGCAAAGGCTCTAAAGCAGTTGTACATGGTAATCACTGCCTACATGCAGATTTTTTCATTAGCTTTAATACAACATTCTCAAAAAGAAGGTAAGGTCAGGGCACTGTTCCCATGGCTTGACATTGATTCCATAGCTCATGCAGAATCAAGGAATGAAGAGGAAGGTTAGAAGTGGAGAAGGACTATAGCACATATGCTGCTGAATGGGACAGTTGTATGTTACAGGTGGACAGTGGGGAGAAAAAGAAGAACAGTCATCAAAAATTATATTTGTTGCTTCTGATCTTTTTCCTGTGTTCCCATAATTCAAAATTATTTCTGTTGTGAAATTAATTTTTCAATGTCCATGTCCATTTATGGGTTTCGACTGAAACAAGGGAAGTTCAGGTTAGATATAAGGAAGAAGCTCTTTACTGTGAGGGTGGTGAGTCACTGGGACAGGTTGGCCAAAGAAGTGACAAATGCTCCATCCTTTGCAGTGCTCAAGGCCAGGTTAGACAGAGCCTTGGGTGACATGGTCTGGTGTCCCTGACATGGTCTAGGCATCCCTGCCCATGGCAGAGGACTGGAACTGGATGATTTTACAGTCCTTTCCAACCCAAACCGTTCTGTGATTTTATGAAAGCCAAGCTCTCCCCAGCATTACAAATTGTAGCACATCTCTAAATGATACAGAAATCCTGCTTATTGCCACCAAGAAAAACTGTTCATCCTAGAAGATAGACGGTTCATTGTAGGGCACATTCTCGCATCAGGACTGCTTCCCCCTCTGTCCCAGTTCCTCCTTGTTGCCTCTCTCTGATTCCATTCCTCAGCTAGCTCCATTTGCCATCGCCACAGGAGAGCTTTGGCTGACTTTCTTAAACTTAGAATATCTGTCACAGTTGAGCAGATTATTTATTCCATTTCATTAACGAAATAATATCTACAAAGGCTTCTGCCCACTAATAGGCAGTTGGAGTCGCAGGCAGTTGAAGGGAATGATCTTTCTTTGTGCAGTCGTTTTTCCATAATGACACTTGGGGTCAGGCCTGACAACCAATCTGCCACACGTTAGTAGCAGACAGTGGTTCCCTTTGGTCACACGACAGGGATGGACCCCAAGGAGATGGTCAGAGATCATAGCTGGCTAATGAACTTGATGGGCATTTTATTAGGATTATGATGACAACTAAGTAAGACTTTTTCCCTCCAATAACAGCATTTCTAATAGGAAGAAAGGTGTGCAAAGGAACAGGAGAATGCAGTGGACCATGTTTCTGGTTGTCCTGGTTTCGGCTGAGACCCAGCAAATGCTCCCACCAGGCAGCAGCAGAGGCTGGTTTGGGCACAGAGCTTGTGTCTGCAGTTATGGCTGGGTCTTGCAGAGACTCAGGCTTCAGCTGCTTCTCTTTCCTGATGAATCCCTGGGGAAATGGTGGGCTTCCTCTTCCCCAAGGGGAAGCATAGAGGCCAACTACCTCAGTTCTGTGGTGTGAACAAAATTCCATTTCCTCTGGCTATGATGAATGCACACCCCATCCAAACAACTGTAAAGTCACCCAAAACCCAGGAAAAACATTGTGAGAAATGACTGGTAATCTCCTTTTTTTTTTTTTTTTTTTTTTTACTTTCCAGTAAATTCTCTGATGCAGTGTTCTCTGTGCTTTGGTCAAACCTTACTTTCACTGGAGATCACTCAGAAAAGCTGGTTGAGCAGCAGTGAAATGGCTGGTAGAAGGAAATACATAACAGCAATAGGAAATGGTGCTCTGTGATCACTACAACTTCTGGTTGATGGTCTCTCTCCCCAGTTGTGGTTCACTGGCTGTCCTGCACGTTCTGGAGTAACCTACCACTTGTGACACTATTACTACAGAATTGACATACGCAGTAGCAAAAGCAGCAGGAGATTTCTATTTTCCTATTTGCAGAAAGTTATACTGTACGCATATGCTTAAGCTTCTTAGACTTGTAGTAAAATGGTGGTGGTTGGTAAGAGAGGAAGTGCTCACTTCCCTTTTGGCATGAGTGGTGTCGTGGTTTAAGTCCAGCCGTAAATCAGAACCACGCAGTCTCCCTCTCGCTCCCCCTCTTCCTCCCCACCCCCGCTCCCAGAGGGATGGGGAGGAGAATCGAAAGAATGTGACTCCCACGGGTTGAGATAAGAACAGTCCAGTAACTAAGGTATAACACAAATCACTACTGCTGCCACCAATGATAATAATGATAAGGGAAATAACAAGGGGAGAGAATACAACCTCTCACCACCTGCTAACCGATACCCAGCCTGACGCCGGCAGTGATCTAGCCCTTCTGGGTAACTGCCCCCAGTTCTACATCCTGGGCATGGCGTGCTGTGGTATGGAATGACTCTTTGGTTAGTTTGGGTCAGGTGTCCTGTCTCTGCTTCCTCCCAGCTTCCCCTCCTCCCTGGCAAGACCATGAGACTCAGAAAGTCCTTGGTCAGAGTAAACATTACTTAGCAACAACTAAAGGCATCAGTGTTACCAGCGTTGTTCCCAGGCTGAAAGTCAAAAACACAGCACTGCACCAGCTACTAAGGAGAAAAATGGCTGCCACTGCTGAACCCAGGACAGGTGGATACAGATTTGTTTGTGTTGGTGGTAAGTTTAGTTATACATGTTTTAACGTTTTGAGGCTGGTATTTTCAGATGTGCTACTCAAATTTATTTTAAGTGTTCTTCATGCTGTTTGTGAAGAGCATGCATTAGGATTTTAAAGCACTGCTTTGGGAAGCTATTATCACATATTAATTATTGAATGCTATACCTTCTGGAAAAGTTGTTTTATCACTGGAAAGTGACCTTGTTAGAAGCAGCAGAGGGAAAGAGAGATGTATAGTGCCTCCTGAGATCAAGTGGAGTGATGCATATCAAGAGGAGACACTAAAGATTTATTGTCTGTGGCAAAAGAAACACAGATTTCTGCTTGTGCAGTGTTTTTGACATCATACACCATAAAGAGAGATTGGATACTCTAGGCTAAAAAGTGTTTCACTGAAGGCAAGTAACAGACACTTTCCCAGCCCTGATTTTATTAAGTCGTCTGAATGCATGGCAGTGTAGCCTACCTCGTCCTGAGAATTTGATGGGGGCCAAGTCAAGCTACTTGTGTGATAAAAGGCAGCTGAATATTCCTAAGAGAGGATACAGAGAATTTAAGTAAAAGGAAATGTAAGGGGAAAAAAAAGTGTGTCTATTTTTTGTTTTGTTTTGTTTTGCCTTTTTCAGGTTTACGGTTTAGTGAACAAAACCCTCACTGTAGTCTTTCACAGCTGTTGTTAGACAAGACACAGGGAAAGTGCAAGTGGCAGCACTGCTCAGGAAGATCTCACAAACTGTACTGCTGTGACATTTGTGACATTCTCCATTATACAGCAAAAGCTATCTTTGTGGGTCCCCTTTAACATGTACTGAAAAAGCATAGATCCCTTTTGACCCTGGTGATCGCTTGTGCGTCAGCCACACCACTGGAGAAGTCCAATATCAGCATTGTTTGGAAGCCTTACATGGACATTTAATTTATTAACCTCACACTGGCCTTCCCCTGGAAGCTTTTTTTCACAGATGTTTGTGCAGCACTGTGCTTGGCTTGCAGTAATACCCATTTGGAGTGTTCCCACTGCTCAGTCAGCTGGAGTTGTTTAAAAACCCAAGGTAAATAGTTCAGTTTAAAACAAAAGCTGGGGAAAAGTGACCACTCAAACTCATCTCTCACTTGGGTTGGACAGCAAGCATTATGGCCAGAGAGCCTTTAGATAAATCATAATTAGATACATGTGCAGATACATCAGCTAGGCCTAGGCACACAATTAGGCACCTAATTATGTTGAAAATGCAATTGCACACTTAGCTAAAATAACCACACTCCCTGGGAAGCCGTCCTGTTGTTCCTGTCCCGTCTGCAGCATGGCTTCAGCCTGGTTTTACTGTGGGAATGGAGGGGACAGGACTGTCAGTTCAGCTGGGAAGGAGCCCAGTGCCTTTTCCAGCAAAGCAGAGGTTTCAGAGGTGTCACACTGCCTGGGTGTGTCAGGGAAGATGTGGCCAGGTAGAAAGAGATGTTTCAGTGTTGCCTTGGAAAGGACAAGCTGCAGCAGAGGCAGCTCTGGAGGCCATCCTTGGTATCCGTGTTCTCCAGGTATCAGTACATAAGAAACCAGGCTGCGCTGAGCTGATGTCTTGTGGGACTGTTTGTTTTTGAGGAATTGAATGTGGGGTCATCAGAAGGTATGGTGAGAAAAGGGGAATCAGTAGTTCCCAGCATCTTTGTCATTGGGCCATCTTGGCATTTATTGAACTGGGGTTTTTTTTTTCTCTTTCTGCTACAGCTTTTGTTTTTTTCTTTCTTTCATCAAGGAAAAGAGGGGGAAAGACCCAGTCAACTGTGATTTGTGATTGAGCTGACAGTGTATGATTGAAACTGCAGAAAGGTTGATTCCAAAGAAAAAGTGCAGTTTAAAAGAACACTCTCACTATTCAGGGACAGCATTTTCTTTTTGGAAGTGTCTTATCTGAGGATGTTGTCAGGGTCATGATCCACTCAGGGCCTAATTGTTCAGCCACTACTTTGTCTGAAACCATAGAATCATAGAATGGTAAGGGTGGAAAGGACATTAAGATCATATAGTTCCAACCCCCTGCCATGGGCATGGGTGCCTCAGACTAGACCATGTTGCCCAAGGCTCTGTCTAACCTGGCCTTGAACACTGCCAGGGATGGAGCATTCACCACTTCTCTGGGCAACCTGTGCCAGCCCTTCACCACCCTCACAATAAAGAACTTCCTTATATCTGACCTGAACTTCCCCTCTTTCAGTTTGAACCCGTCACCCTTTGTCCTGTCGCTAGAGTCTGTGATGAAAAGTCCCTCTCTAGCATGTCTATAGTCCCCCTTCAGATACTGGAAGGCTGCTCTGAGGTCTTCACGCAGGCTGAACAACCCCAACTTTCTCAGCCTGTCTTCATACAGGAGGTGCTCCAGCCCCTGATCATCCTTGTGGCCTCCTCTGGACTTGCTCCAACAGTTCCATGCCCTTCTTGTTTTGAGGATACCAGAACTGCACACAGATGACTTCTCACTGGCAAGAGTCATGTGTGAGACTTTGAATGTTCAAAGGAACAGTGTGTGAACTGGGAGATGAGGCTGGAAAGTGTGTGTGTGCTGGGGGAAGGGCTGTTCATGACTTAAATCCATCTCAGCTTCACTGTCAGTTCTTCAGAAGCCCCTCACAAGTACAACATTACAGCAAGGTATTAACGCCAAGACCACCAAAGGGGGGTGCAGAATAGCGGGAGCCCCATGGTACCTAAGGCACAGGAAGACATGACACCCAGCCTGCCTACCTGGCAGCCGAGAGCAAGAACCAGCCAAGCGCTGTTTGATAATCCTGCTTGAAACAGGGATCACCATGGCAGAGCAGGACCTTTAGAGCAATAATGCCAAAAGCCCTAGGTGAGTGACAGCACTTAATTTTACCTTGTAAAAAGACAGCGAGGCGACCAGAATTTCAGGGGGGTTGGAACTAGATGATCTTGAGGTCCTTTCCAACCCTAACTATTCTATGATACTATGATTCTATGATTCACTGAACTACCTTAAAAGTTCAGAAGGAAAAAAGCTAGATCCTCATAAAGCTGAATGTTTCTGTACACAGATATGTGCACGCACAAACCCAGGCTTGCCTCTTAAGGACAAGAAAGGGAGGGCTGAGCGTGCAAGTGCCTGGAGGTGAGTCCAGAGCATGGCCCTGGGGCCCAGCCAGGGCAGGGAGCATTGCAGTGGCAGTCAAAGACAGGAAAGATTTTGCCAGCAGTGGTGGATATGCTTAATGTGTTTAAGAGCTTAGCAGCCTATTGAAATTAAACTGCAAATGCATTGTGCCAACATTTCCTATCTGCCAACAGGCCTGTGAACTGCCTTTTCCAGCTACCGCTGTGCTCGCCTTCTCTGCTATCTGCCAAGCACAAACCTGCCCTTCATTTCCCTCACCAAAATACTTTAACTTTGTCATTTACCACAGATGGGTGTGTGTGAAGATGATTTTGCTTGTGTTTAAATATATAGATTTAATTTTTCCCCCTGTTCTAATCCTTGAATTGCACAGCTCCCCACCTGTGAATCAGTCACCTCATGTGGTATAACCCCGCTGCAACTGCATCATGCCTTGGGATCAGCACAGGACAGGTGCTCTCACATCCTTCTCTTCTCAGGATTCCTCATCATGTGTTAGTAATCTCTGTTACAGAGGAAAACAAGGCATGGTATTTTCTTATTGTCACCATCAAGTCAGCAGTGATTTATTCCTATCCAGTCTGTAACTGAATTAAGATCTTAATTAGGCTTATGCCACTTTTTTTTTTTTTTTTTTTAATTAGGTACAGCCAAACCACTTATCTATGGGAAGGAGTAAGAAAGAGATAAAGAGGAGAAACAGTTTTTTCTGATCTGTACTTGTAGTACTGAAGCCTTAGTTAAGAACATCTTCTCAAAGGGATATCCAAGGGTTTTTTATTTTCTTTTTTATTAATGATAAGAATTTATTCCTCCCATAAACTTTCAGCCTGCTATGCAGTTACATGCTATGCCTATGTTACATCCCTGGCTGTTGTGATTTCAACAGCTTGCAGGCACTATGGTGGTGTGCCTGGGCACGGGGCTCCAATGAAAAGCCAGCACTTAGCCATATGCCATGACTTGGTCATCAGCACCATCAGTTTGCTAGTGAGCTCCTGTCTGGTCTCTTCCCAGAGTAAAGGTAACACATTAACTGGAGTGCTCGCGTACAGGAAACCTCAGTAATTCACAGAAATGTTTTTCCTTAGTGTTTCCTGGTGTTATTTTCACACCGGGCTTTCTAGAGTTCTTATTTAACTTATAAGACACCAGGAAATGGATGATACATTGCAGCAATGAGGTTTTGATGCCTGTAGCAAACACTGCTTCCCTCTAAACCAATACATCATAGTTAAATGGAGAATTAGCAATGGTTTTGGCTGGTGGTACTGTACAGATGTCTGTCCTAGCTTTGCAACTCCAATCTTTAGGTGGAAAGGGTGAGCTCAGCTGTACCTCCATGTGCTTCCCCTAATCCATCCCTTCTCCTTCCCACTCACGTTTCACACACAGCAAATGTTACACAGATTACAGGAGTTTCCCCCAGCAAATTAAAAGTTTGTACTAAACTCTCCTAAAATAGCAAATGCTGCCATTAGGGAAGTGTACATCCTTAACTTTTAGCAGTGGAAGGGTTTTTGTTTGGTCTACTTTCAGCATTACCCGTTTCTTTTCCTCTCGCCTCAACCTGCCTCTTCAAAGGCTACATCTGTGTGGAAATGTGTAAGCTGGCTCTTTTGGGGACACCACAGCTGGGGCAGTGTTCCCCTCTGCAGGGTGGAACCCTTTCAGGCTTTCGTCTTTTCATGGTCTGCATTTAGCCAAAGCACTTTATATACTCTGTGTTGTGTGTGGGGGGTGGGATTTCAATCCAAGTTAAATTCTAATGTTTATAGAATCATCGAATCACAGAATGGTTTGGGTTGGAAAGGACCTTAAGATCATCTAGTTCCAACCCCCTGCCATGGGCAGGGGTGCCTTCCACTTGACCATGTCACCCAAGGCTCTGTCCAGCCTGGCCTTGAACACTGATGGAGATGGAGCATTTACCACTTCTTTGGCCAACCTGTTCCAGTGCCTCACCACCGTCACAACTTCTTCCTTGTACCTAACCTGAACTTCCCCTGTTTCACTTTAAACCCATCACCCTGTGTGCTATTGCTATGGTCCCTGATGAAGAGTCCCTCTCCAGCATCCTTGTAGACCCTCTTCGTCTGTAATCTAATTTCCTAATTCCTCTTTGTTGCAGAAGCAAGCTTCTGCAGTTTCCTTAGTGTTTATAAAATATACTATAGTAATAAATTAAACTTTTATTAACGAGTCTTAGGAAGAAATTCCATCCTCCTAAGTGCATGCTCCATGCCCTGCCCTATGGAAGCACGAAGCACTCCATTTCAGTCACCTGTTTACTGAGAAGCCAGTCTCTTGTAGTCATAACTAAATGCGCTTCTTTCCCCATTAACCTCATTATTTGAGTTCAGTCTGTGCTATCCTTTGGGAGAGAAGGAGCTCTGGCATGCAACTGTTCCAGTGTCCAAGTGGCAGACTTTCAAACAGGCAGCCCAGCTCTGGTCTGACAGCTCTCCCCAGTTAGGCTGACACTCTGTCCTTAGCCCAGCCTCTTGTGCACAGGTACTGCAGCACATATGGTACCTACCACCACGTGCTTTGCTGCAGCTCTGCAGCAATGGCAAGGGAGGTGAGAGGGGTGGGAGGGATTCTGCTCCAGCTCCATCTTGATGTGCTGTCACTTGAGGACACACTCTGTCCCACAGGCATGTGTGGAAGAGGAGCAGCTGTCATAAGAAATTCAACCTAGTCTGAAGGAGAATGTCCTTCACTGGCAAGTGCAGTAGCACTTGAGATTTTCAAAAGGGTTTATGGGATGCAAAGCATTTCAGTGGGACTTGGGATACTTCAAGTTCTTCTGTAAATACATTGCTTAACATTCGCATGTTGACATTTTCCACTTATAGGGCTCTTTAGCATTAATTTATAATGCTGCAATAGTTGGATTGCTGTTTTAAAAAGACTTTGAAATCAGATTTGGTTAAGTACAGAGATTGAGCACATTCCAAATTCTCCTGTTAGTGTTTGTTTGGTGGGTGGGTGGGTGTTGTTTTTATTGGCTAGATTTTACAGATGTGTTTACTAACTAAATTTCTGTCTCTTTTCACATATTTTAATGAGTATGGTATGATACTTGCAATATTCTGTATGCCTTCCTATGTTAATGGTGTATTAATATAGAGTCATAACATCATAGAATGGTTTGGGTTGGAAAGGACTTTAAGATCATTCAGTTCCAGCCCTCTGCCATGGGCAGGGACACCTCACACTAAACCATGTTGCCCAAGGTTCTGTCCAGCCTGGCCTTGAACTTAGCCCCACTGATTGCAACAGGATCAGTGAAGGAAAAAACCTCACCTCACTGATGGTAGCTTGTCTTCTGTTTAGCTGAAGCATCCTGTTCACACCATTCTCAGAGTTTACACCTTTCAAGATTATGGGAGAAAAAAAGCTTGTGCTGTTGGCTTGGCCACTCCAGCAAGTCAGAGGACATACTAGCATGCGGCTGTAGCCAAACTGTGGAGCTCTGTCTTGAAAGGGACAATACCAACAGTGTTCTGTCTTAGTCCAGCGTAAGTGACAGCATTGGGGCTTGAATTTTTGCACTGGCATCCTAATTGTGATTCACACACTGAACCCTTGGTTGGTTTGCAAAGGGGTAATTAGAAATGAGGACTTCTAGACAAGCAAAGTGAACAACAGATAGGGCTGTTCATTTCAGTAGGGCCTCCACATGCAAATGATTGATAGACTGGCTCCATTAAGTTCTGTTACAACTGGTACAAGACCCCTTATCAACATGCCTGGGGCATTTTAAAATGTGAAAAATTATTTAGCTTGAATCAGCCCTTTACTAACTGCAGCTAAAACATGTAAGGCAGTTTAAGATGGTTCCCAAAGCTATCTTTACTAATTTCACTACACTTGTTTGAAAACAGAATTTGAAATGGGCAACTAATTACAATAAAGAAACCTATATTTTATTTTTGCAAGTGAACTTGTTTTTTTTAAGTTTATAATTTAACAGTTTAGTCTTTTATTATGGTTTCAACTAGAAATAGCTGTCATCCTCCTCAGTGATAGGATCTACAAAATGCACCAGTCTACCCATACTGCAGTTAAATTCATGTTGAAGTGTGCGTGTGCCTCCAGCTTTGGAAGGTAATTGTGCACACTTCATTGCTTTTTACTTCTAAATGTTGTTGTGGTCATTTACCAGGTAATTTCAGAGACAAGTTCTAAATTACCAGTGATTTCAAAAAGTTTAAAACATTCACACCCAGCTAGAGGATGCCTCCTCCCCTCAATGGCAAGTTAAATAGTCCTAAAACAGTGAGGAGAAGCACGTGCTTGGGAGCAGTCTCAGGCAGCAAAATGCTCACTGTTCACTCTGCTGAGTAACAACAGCAGTCACTGACTTCATGTTTGTATTGCAAACAAAGGCCTGCTCATTTCCTAAATTCACCAATTAGACTGATCACAGGGTTGTTAAATATGACCTCCATTTAAGCACACTATACCACTTCCCTGCTTTTAAACAAGGATCTTTTTGTGGGGATTGTTCATTTTCTTTTTACTAAGTAACAAAATTAAATACTTCAGTCTTGAAATAGACTGGGAGGATGACTGCTGTTTCTTTCACATCCCTTAAAACCTTTTCTCCTCTTGTCATTGACATTTCTGAGTGTCTCTTCATGCAGGGAGAAAGGAGCAGGCTCAGAGCAGGGCCACCCTAACACTGCATGACACACACACACACCCGCCCCCCAAAAACCTAGGCTGAGTTTATATAAAATAATGGTGGCATATATAAGATAATTGGTAGCTCTTTGTTTCACATTCCAGTGCTACAAGGTGAGTCACGCATGCTGCTCTGGCTGTGCTGCCCAGGTCTGTGCTGCATTCCACTTGTTGCCTGTGTAAGCAATGGGTGCTTCTGTATACACAGAAGCAGAAGACCAAGTGGAAACCCCGTGTTTTCCAGCAAGGGAAGTGACAAGAGGTGTTGTTTTGGTCAAAGGTAGGAACCTACACATTTGGCAGCCACTAGTCTTTTTTCATCTGTACTAGGGCAGTTTGTTAGTACAGGCCAGTTTAAGCATTATCGAACTATTCAAGGGCCAATTCCTAAATAAAGTGGAGGGGCTTTCTTCCTTCGTTACAAACCTGCCAACTCTAGCACCAGCTGGGCATGGCTATAGCATCGTAGAATAATAGAATGGTTCAGGTTGGAAAGGACCTTAAGATCGTCTAGTTCCAGCCCCCTGCCATGAGCAGGGATGCCTCACACTAGATCATGTCACCCAAGGCTCTGTCCAGCCTGGCCTTTAACACTGCCAGGGGTGGAGCATTTACCACTTTTTTGGGCAAACTGTGCCAGTGCCTCACCACTTTCACAGTAAAGAACCTCTTCTTTATACCTAACTTCAGCTTCCCCTCTTTCAGTTTGAACTCATCACCTCTTGTCCTACCACTGCAGTCCCTGATGAAGAGTCCCTCTCTGGCACCCTTGTAGGCCCCTTTCAGATACTGGAAGGCTGCTCTGAGGTCTCCATGCAGCTTCTCTTCTCCAGGCTGAAAAGCCCCAATTTTCTCAGCCTGTCTTCATAGAGGAGGTGCTCCAGTGCCCTGATCGTCCTTGTGGCCTCCTCTGGACTTGCTTCAACAGTTCCATGTCCTTTTTATGTTGAGAACACCATAACTGCATACAGAGCTCCAAGCTCTGACAAGCCTTATATATGCTGCAAATGACGAACCAGATGCTCACTCATTCCACAGCTCCTAAAAGTTAGTTTCACTGACTGAAATTGTCCTCAAGGGTGTTTCCCCCCAGTGTGTTAAAAAAAACCACAACAACAACACAAAAACCCAAAAGCTCTTCAAAAGGAAGCAAACATATTTTTGTGGTGTGGGCTTTTTTTTTCAGTCGGCTGCTAGTTTTTAAAGTATAGCATACGTTTAACACAGAACATATAGAAAGAAAGAAAAAAATCTTGAATTACAAATATCACATTCTTAATTAGAAAAAGATTCCACAGTGTGAAAATGGTCATTCAGAACAAAATTAAAGAAATAGTATATAGAAACATTTACAAAACTAGTTCTAGTTATTATCTTATATATATCTTTTATATATATCATATATATATCTTATATATATATCATATATATATCTTATATATATCTTTTTTATATATATATATATTATATATATCCTGATGGAAACCTGAAGTAAGGTTGCTGCTCAGTCCTCCTGCTACAGAAACACCACAGCAAAAGGCAGCCCATACAGATTCTGGCTATGCCATTAGTTTAACTATAAATTGCCTTTGCCAAAGAGTGCCTTTTGTGAAAGGAGACATGCTGCACACAGGTCAGTCGCAAAGAGCTCCACTACACAGTAGCAGATCGCAGTATAACCATGCTATGAACGGGCTGTGCATCAAACAGGCGCAAAACAAACTGTTCTGTCTGAGAGGGTCTGCTGGAAGGTCAGCTTCATCTCAAGGCACGCTTACAAGTAATAGAGTGGGCACTGTCTAGGCAAACACAAAGATGCTTCTTTGTGTTTTTCTTTGGAACAGAACCCTTGATTCATCAGCCTTGGCAGGAACTGTGTTCATCTTGGAGGTGGCTCCTTACCCCTCTGCTCTTTCTCTAATGCAGGTTAGGCTGAATAAGGCACATCAGCTTTTCTGACAGACTGACATTGTACTGATTTAATTAAAGTAATATTTAAGCCAGATAATTCTGTTTTAAATTCTTAGCAGACAGTTATGTTCAATTTAAGAACTCCATTTGTATTTGTATCTGCTCTTTTGTATTTTATACCTACCTCCTTAGGACAAATTGGTCCAAACTGCTGTCACCTAAGAGTATGCACAAAACTTATTTTTCTTGGGTTCAATGAAACTGATCTTAAACTAAAAAGAGCATAGAATGAGGAAATCTTAGCTTTTATTTCACAGTCTCTTAAATTACCAGATTCTATTCATCTGGACAAGGATGCTGCAGAGCTCGGAGCACTGGCTGTGGGTACTGCCTGTTGGTCTGTGTCCAACGTGGGCAGACCTGGACCATGATACTCTCCTTGGCTTTGCCAGGAATTCCCTTCCCTATGTTAGTGTTCAGCCTTTCCATGTCTCCAGATACAGAGCTGTACAGTTCAGAGGCCTTTCTCTTGAGGCTACCTGGGCTTGGCTAGGCCACAGTCCTCCAATGAGGTTACTGTGCTGCTGCTTATCAGTGCTCTGACTTGCAGCTCTTTGTTTATTATGACAAACAATACAGCAGACAATTAAAAGCTAGTAACAGAAGCAAATGCTCACCTCTTCCTTTATCTATAGGAAAGAAACCGTAGGAGGCTATTTCACACCTGAGTTTCTTTGAGCAGCAGATGACCGAATAGGAAGCAAAATGCCAAACCCAGTGGGATGACATCTGCATTCCTATATGCAATCAATATCCTAAATAACCTTCAATACAAGCTGACAGATTAAAGGCATCATTCAAGCCAAACTTTTTCTGACCAAACTGAAACAAGATGCAATGGAACATGACCATCACCAATGCAAAACTGTCCTTTAGCAGGTTTGTTAGGTCCTGCCAGTTTGTCTTCAGTCTAGAACACAAGTGGAGGGAGAATTTATCTGAATTACCACAACAGGATGAAGCAGCTCCTATTTAGAGAGAAGGACTAAGAAGGGGCATGGCAGATGTCATCGGCAGTTGAAATGAGGGACATCAGTGCAGGTGCCTGTGCTCCCGACTGCATCTTCCGCTTCGAGATCTGTTAGTGCCAGCAGCAAACATAAAGCTCTAGGTACCGTCCTTACTATGTCTCTTCCTCCTCCCCCCTTTCTTTCTCTCTCTCTTTTTTTTTTTTTTAGTGCACTTCCAGATAAATGCCAATCATTTGGCCAGGGCTAACTCACAGAAGGTACAGCAGGCACAGATGGTACTAATGCATAAATGTAATCTAGCAAAAGTATGCCAACACCAACCCAGAAAAGGTTCCAAGTAACTGCAGTGCACTTACAGGAATACAGTGATTGGCAAGGTGAAAGCTGAGATTTGCAAGAGCTTACTGTTCCCAAATCAACAATAGAAATTTTACAACAAATGAGCATATTTATTTATTAATTTAGAAAACACACTTAATACCAAGATCTCCTTGCATATGTATAATGAAGGCTTACTAAAATCCAAACTCGTTATACAGGTTATACTGATTTTAGTAAAATAAGGGAGAAGGGGGAAGATGGAAACCGGAAACCAGAACCAAATCAAGCGCTGTACACCCACTCCCCTCTGTTTCTTGGGAGAGCTCATATGAGGAAAGATGAGCAGTGCAGGGGGACTTGTAAGTCAAGTGATGCAGCAACTGAAGCTAATTCCTTGGGTGTGGCTTTCCAGACCATACTTGCCCTATACTTCCTCAGGATTCAGAGCAAATTCACACCAAATGCTTTTTCCAGTAGTAGCTGGTAATGTACACTTACGAAAAATGTACAGGCAAGAAAACAAACACAGTTTGACAGTGTCCCCATGGGACACTTCTCCCAGGTTCTCAAGAACTCGAGATCTCCTCTAAGGACATCTGCTGCAGGATGTCCAATGAAGACAAGGTATTTCAGAGAGCACAGACTTTCCCCCACATTTCCCTGTCCACAGGGAAGGAAAGAGTACCGCTTTTGCAGTGCTCAAATAGTATCTCCTTGCTGTGCTGCCAGCACCATGGGTGCCTGGCCAGCTGCTTAGTAGTACTGAAAAGGAGCCTGCGATAGACACCACACTGTCATAATACAATCTGAGGACCAGCTTCTAATCTTATTCCCACGAGCTTTATGCTGCTGACTTTAAAAGAACTGTTCCTGATTTCCAGCAAGACATAGGAGATCAGAAGCAGTGCCTAAAATTCAAGGGAAGCTGGTGTGACACTAGTACATCCAAGTGAAGTTTTAGCAAATACCTTGCTAAGGTTAAGTAAGGAGAGTATTGCTAGCTGTCAAGACAATCCAGGACAAATGGCCTAAATTACTGACCTCTTGGCAAAGAAATACTACAGAAACCTGCTGCATGTGTGCTACCCATTCGGTCTTGCTTGCTGTCATTACTTCTTGCAAGAGGAGAACTCTCACTCTGCTGGCTACTGACCATACTCACCTGCTGTCAAGTAAGAGCTTTGCTATTCAAGGGCTGCTCTGACCTTCACCTGCTATGAGTAGCTACTACAAGTAGCTACAAAGCACTGTGTCCCCTAGCAGCATTTTTTCTGTGGTCTGTAATGTTCAGATGAGAAATTAAGCTTTAGTTTTGTATGCAGGGGGGCGGGCATGGAGCCCTCACTTCTAACAGTTTTTATTCCTGGACAGAGGCAATAACTCCTACTTCAAAGGCTAGACAGATGTAGAAATGCACCCTGGCATTTCATCTTGGTCCCCATTGATTAGCATTAGAAATCAGCACTTGTTATTATAAGGGACAGGTTGCAGCCATGTACAGTGGATTGTGGGTCAATGGCTAGGGCTTCAACCAGCAGTCATGCTAGCAACAACCACCATAAATTAGCACTGTCTGAAATATGCCTGACATACAATTAATAGACATCCTTGCTAACTGAGAGCAAGGCAGACTGACAAAGACACGCATGAATATAAATCAGACAGTTCCATAGCTCCTCTCTCATAACCCAGGAGGTCTAAATCAGATGTAGGCCATGTAATAGATCCTGCAGTCATTTTAATGATGGTGTTCTGTGAGGGTTTGGCTTTCAGAAAGGATTTGGGCCTTCATCCAATGTAGGGAATTCTGGAGCTGTCACTTCTAACACTGTTCTAAAAGGAGAAGGGCTTTTGTTGGCAGGGGGCGGAGGAAGGAGGGGGGAGGGAGATGTCCAAGTATCTGTGAAGTTTATGGCTCCTAATCCATTTGAATTAAAACAAAAGCCTAATGATATGCTGTGGGGTTTTGTCTGCAGGAAACAGAGCTGACTCAGTGATGTGTACTCCTTGTACCATGGGTTATGGGGTGGGGGAGCAGTTTGTCACCCAAGTTCGTTCCTGGGGCCAGTGGTCAGGGTCATTAATGCTGAATTCTTTCCCACTGCAAAGGATCCAGTGGTGAGTAAGGCTATGAAGGCTTTAGCTGGTGAAGTGCCAGCTGGATCACAGTGGCATCTAGAGGGTTGCCACATGCAGCAGTCCCTGCAGGGCTCTTGCTGTCTGCAGAGCCATCGCCATCAGAGACAGAGCTGTGCTGGGACCTTTTAGTCTTCCTCCTGAGAAACCACTTAAACACTATCTACATCTTCAGATTCATATTTTCCCATAGCATTATAGAATGGTTTGGATTGAAAAGGACCTTAAGATCATCCAGTTCCAACCCCCTGCCATGGGCAGGGATGCCTAACACTGGACCATGTCACCCAAGGCTCTGTCCAACCTGGCCTTAAGCACTGCCAGGGATGAAGCATTCACCATTTCTTTGGGCAACCTGTGCCTGTGCCTCACCACCTTCACAGTAAAGAACTTCTTTATATCTGACCTGAACTTCCCCTCTTTCAGTTTGAACCCGTCACCCTTTGTCCTGTCGCTAGAGTCTGTGATGAAGAGTCCCTCTCTAGCATGTCTATAGTCCCCCTTCAGATACTGGAAGGCTGCTCTGAGGTCTTCACGCAGGCTGAACAACCCCAGCTTTCTCAGCCTGTCTTCATACAGGAGGTGCTCCAGCCCCTGATCATCCTTGTAGCCTCCTCTGGACTTGCTCCAACAGTTCCATGCCCTTCTTGTTTTGAGGACACCAGAACTGCACGCAGTGCTCCAAGTACAGTCTCATGAGAGCAGAGTAGAGGGGCAGGATCATCTCCTTTGACCTGCTGGTCACTCTCCTTTTGTTGCAGCCCAGGATACGGTTGGCTTTCTGGGCCAAGTGGAATTTTTTCCTCACAATAACTGTGTCATAATTATTTTTAAATCATTTACATAGCATTCTACAGTCTGGGGTGGCTTCTCTCTTTACACATAATTATCGTACGCCAGTCAGATACCACAAAATCTTAATGGGCCAGTTTTTTGGATGGGGTAGAAATGCTATGTTACTGCTCTGTCAGAACCTGGAACACAACCCCAGGATGACTTACAGACCTTACAGCTGTGGAGTGTCTGCTTCGTGTACTCATGAGCCAGCTGAAGATGACAGCATCTCTTCAAAAAAGCCCCGGTTAGAGAAGTCTATTGAGAAACGGAGACAGGGAAGTATTGCTAAAGGAGGGAGATTTTAGGAGGGGCTTGAAGGGTGGTCGTGGTGGAGGAGAAAAGTGGTTTGAAAAGAACATTTCTTCTGACAGTTACAGTTTATCTGTTGATATCTCTTATTTCAGAGAAAGATAAATTGCATTCTTCTCAATTGGAGTAGCTGCACAGAGGGGAGGAAGGAAGAATAATAGAGATGTCTGACTCGCTTTAGAGATGCCATCTCTAGAAACTGTAAATTTCTTATAATCTTGGTATTTTTAGATGAAAAAGACCCCAAAGTGCCAGATTTTGATGTTTGTTGGTCTTCGTGGGTTTAGAATTGTGCTGTTTCTGACTTTGCAAGGCTTTAAATGTGATGCATCTAGTAGCATTTTCTCTCTCTTTTCTTCCTAAAAAAGATGTAGAGGACTCAAGGAGTCATTTAGGATGCTCACATGAGGAAATCACTTAAGATCAGGCCTGCTATCAGTTTGGCTGGAGTCCTCCCGTAACATAAAAGGGATCCCCAGTAATACTTAACTCCTGACAAGGATTCATCCCACAGTTTTAAGAGAGTTCAAAGAGCCAGGAGGACAATTCTCAAGAGAAAACTCCTCTCCTATTCCACAGCCCAGAGGAAACTCAGGAAGAGCTCTTGAAGCTTCACCTGGAAATGAGTGTTAGAATCTCACCACCCCAGTTTGTCTCCTGAGGAGAGGGAGCTCTCTCAGTGACAGCCCAGCCTATCGCTGGGGATGACGGGAGAAGTGGTGTCCTGGTTCTTGTACCCGTGTGAGCAATTGAGTGCACAGGGTTAGATGTGGGATGGGATGGCTGCCAGCACAGGGATCACTTTCCCTCTGGCAGTGAGAACAAGCTGGATCTGCCTTACAAGGCATAATTAGACCCGAAGGAGAAAAGCCCTCCATTGGCAGGCACCTGCAACGGGGAAACAAGATCGTGTCCTTCAGGAAAAAAAGGGTCAAACCTTGCCAGGCCGTGGAGGCAGAAGCTCTGTGTGCGAGGGAGGCTTATTGCCAAGGGGTCAGATGGAGAGTGTTCCAGAGAACCTGTGCTAGAGAAACAGGGACACTCCAGGCCATTTCCACATCCTTTCCTTTTGCATAAGCAATGCTTGCCTTGTATGAGGAAAACAACAAACTCCTGCCTTCTGGAGACAGGAGACCTCCAGCTCTGCTGAATAAAATATTTGCCACAACCTCCTTTTGAAGCAGATGCTACAAATGCATACAGTTTTATTCTCCCCTAAGGCCCACACAACCAGCTCGGCAGCTCATTGCGCTCTCCACTCCCAGACCTGGAAGGCCAACTCGCAGGAGGGGCAGCTTGTCACAACCACTCTATTTCAAGGCAGTAGTTTATTTCCAGAACTGCTGAATAAAGCAGTCACAGAAAATTTGGCAAAGGAAGATAAATCCCTCCCTTCTTCATTACCAAAACCTGCCTAGGCAGGACAGCAAATGCTTGTGCTAGCTGAGCACTTGCTTGCTTTCCCTTCCCTGGCTGCCTGCATGCCTCTGCAACCCACTCATTGTCTCATTTTTCTTGGAAAACCAGGCTCCTTGGCATGTAAATGACAGTGACTTGGAATTTCAGAGGTGGTAAAACAGTGTTCTAAGTCTGTCCCTGCATCTTTGCTCTCCAGTACCAGGAGTCTTGGCAGAAGCATTCCTCGCAGTGCCACACAGGATACCAAGCTACCAAATCCCTGCAGTACTGGGTTTCAGAAGGTTACAACAGCTGGTAAACATGTACTTCAAAGATTTTGCTCACTGTAGCAACTGTGCCAAAATGTCCATATGTCCAGTTACAAAATAAGCATTATTAGTGAGGTTAAAAGCTGCTGTTAATAGCATTTTCTCAAAGCCTTCAGTGTTACTAAAAATACAACCAATAATACCTCTTGACTCCTCGTTGCGGTGCACCCAGTGTTTTCATTTACATCTAAGCCAAGTGTCCCCAAAGCAGACAGTGAGCCCTGCCAGATGACATAGCAACACTTGATAGATGTGTGTAGGGAACGTTTGCTCCCAACCTTTAGCAAACCACGTCAACACAAGATCTGTTAAAACACTTGAGAAAACCCAGCACACCAATGGTGTTCATCAGTAGTGACCTGCTATACATATCAATGAGTTTAAGATACCCACAGGGTTTCGCACCACAAATGAATACTTACTGCATATATTTATCTTAAGTTGAAAGCTGATGGCTACAACTGGGTTGCATATTTTCGTGTAAGAAATACTTGTCTGACACAGCAGCAACAGGCTTTTGGCCATCCATGACATATTTTATGTATTTACAAAGCATCCTTAAAATACCTGTTTTGAACCTATTATAGTTTTGTTTTGTTGGCCTCTATAATACAGTGCAGAAAGAGAGGAACTACCTTTTAAAAGAAATCAGTCCTGTCCTCCTGTGCACTTCACTTGCATACAAGTCCAGCATGACCAGGGAACAAACGGGCTGCCACGTCAGACTTGGCTCCTGAGGCACCTCTAATAGTGCAGGTACATGTAAGTTCATCTAAGCAGTCTTTTTCTGAGGCAGATGATGGCAGGGTTTATTGTGAAATTCCTGTTCTTCAAATTCAGATGTTGCGACTTGTGAAAGTTCACCTACAGGGCCACTAAGGTTGCTCCCAAAGATCATGAAGTTCATGCACAGATGCTGAGGAGGCTTATTTACACAAATATGAGGACAATAAACAAGTTCTGTGCCTTTCCACTTAGATCAGATTACCTGCAAATACTGCTGGAGTGAAAAAAATAAGATCCTTCTTAGGGTAAAAATACATAATGCCATTCATCTGTACTTTGTTTCTTTCTATTATGTTGTTGTTACTTTAGGAGGATTTTGAGCCCATCCGATCATTGTTTTCAGGGTTCAGAGCTTATCTTACCTCCGTCAGTGACATTTCAGTCACCAGTTAAGTAATTTTGAGGAGAAAGCCTACTTGGACAAGTCCTAGAAATGATCCTGATGTCTGCGTCAGTAGTGATGGGCTCTGTAGCAATAACACCAGTTAAGATCATTCCTCTAAGAGATTCATTGCTGATTTATTCTGTGAAAAATACCTCCAGCAGTCTACAGCACTGCAAGTCATCTTTTCCCAGGTGCTAAATATCTACCACCACAGTGTGGAGCAGGGATGCCAAGTGAGACTTCCTCTGGGATGTCACATGGTGATGGCACATGGTGAGACATGGCCATGGAGACCCATCACAGGGGGGAAGGTTTTGGGCAGTAATTTGACATGAGCAAAGACAGGGAATTCTGACAACTTAGAATGGGGTTTGTTGAGGTTTTATGGGAAGATCAACCTGAAATAAAAACCAGGCATTTGCAGAGATGGGGCTTGAGCACTAAGATACAGGTTTCTGTTAGCAGGGGTGTAAAGCCAGTTCAAAGTTCTTACCACATTCTGAGCTTCTTGGGTCTGTGAGACAAAGGATTACCTGACGGCCAGTTTGAATCTCTGAACACTGCTTAGAGGTGCACAGAATATGGGTGGGTTAGCAACCCCTCTGTGAAGTAAGCATATAAATAACCTTTTTTAATATATATATTATATATATATATAAACTTAACTTCAGCTGTATGCTCCAGCTTGTCAACATACATTTATGAGGTGAGCATAATATTGTAATGGTTATAGCAGTGAAATACATCCTGAGCCAGGGAGCTAGTAAAGAGGAGCATGGGTGTTAATGCCAGTGGAATTCTAATGCCCAGGAGATGGGGCAAGGTGACATTACCTCCAGTTAATGTTGCTTTTGATGGCTACAGTGAGAGGAGATCCCTGAGAACCCTTTCTGATGGCTGTAGATAGCAGGGCACAAGCTGCTGCCCTGTTCCAGTCAGTGGTACCAGCTCTGCTGTGGGATTCTTCCAGAAAGGAAAGAGCTCCTTCCTCTTCAGCCCTTGTTACAGGGTGCTAAGGGGCAGCCTCTCAGCACCTGGTTTGAGTGACTGGCAGTTTTATTCCATTAAAAGGAGCTTTTATTGTTAAAACTGGACGAGTGTGTGGGTCAGGAGCATGGAAGGAGGAGTTCATTATCCCCGGTAAGGTTATACTGGGAGTTAATGATTTAAGAGAGGTTTGGGAAGCAGGACATTGCCTGTTCCCTTGCATTAGCAAAGGAGAAAAGGTTTACACAGTCCTCCTTTACTGAAAGGGCTGTGGGGAAGAACTCCATTCATCTTAGATTCCTTATAGAGAGGCAGGTGGCTGGCTGGGCAACAAGGAAAGTAAGAGTAAGAAGAAAGAGAACCAGGAAAACCAGATTCTCATCTGGTGATCCAGACTGCACCAACAGTCTCGGCAGCCTGTTGTGAGGAGCTGTGGTGAGAATACAGCTTCCTGGTGAGCAGCTAACCCAGGCTCAGGGCAGTGCACCCATCACAGAGATGAAAGATGCTCTGATAATGCTGTGGAGACACAGCCGATACTAACGACATTGCTAAATACATGTCTCAGGAGTGACATTATTCTAGAGCCCTCCCCTTCCTCGTGGCTCTGTGGGCACTGATCAGTTGGGCTGGAGGGCACAGAGCTCACATTTGCCATATAACTGACATACCCCCAAAGGGTATATTCTCTTTATGAGGATACTGCAGCTGGGGGTAGAAGCACAGGATCCTCAGCTTCTGCTGGTGTGTCAGAGACAGACAGTGGAGGATCTTGATCCTTCAAGGTCAAAGTGAGCCAGTCTTTGACAACATTGTGTATTATAGGCAGTAATGGGCAACATGGTCTAGTGTGAGGTGTCCCTGCCCATGGCAGGGGGTTGGAACTGGATGATCTTAAGGTCCTTTCCAACCCAAACCGTTTTATGATTCTGTGTAATACAGCTGTTCTGGACAGAGCTGTAAGTGCTCCTTTGGAAAATGTGGTTGTTCTTACCACTCTGAAGTGGGATGCTGAACAATTCAGCCCTGTACAAGGAACCTTTTCTATACATACAGTTATGTAGCATGTTAAAGAAATTAAGTCACACACAAGGACAAGGTACGGATGGGCTGTTACAAGTACCTGACAGTACAGTGCAAGCTGAGTGGCCGGGTATCACCACATCCCATCTCACACTCCTTGGGGTGCCCTTTCTGAATTGCTGAAGAATACTACAAGTGAGGCCGAATTTCCAAAGGAAAGAACAGCCAGGACAGTAAGTTGAAGGTAATAATATATTAAAAGCTGCCTCTTTAGATCAGTGACCACCCCACAGCAGCCAGCTGCTTAAAAGCTAAGTGAATGATTCAAAGTCCTGTCTGAGTTGTCCTTTCAACTTTCCGTGTCATACGGGTGGCAGTTCATAGGTAGCCTGAGCCTATTGGCTTAGTAGCATTTGGAGGAAGGCTGTGATGAAGGATCCACAGCCTCACAGGAGATAGATCATGTCTCACCACGACCCTTGTGACAACATGCAGAAGTTGATGCTGGGTTCAAGGTTTTAGATAAGAGAACACCAGTGCTTTAAATTACATCCTTTCAGACAAGTACACAACACAGTAAAGGAGAGCAGAGCCCATATATCCCTATCTCTGTATTTGTCTCTCCTGGGAGGGGATTTTTTCTGCTGACCCTGGTGTATGGAGACAACTCCCGTATTTCACACAGAGCTCAGGGAATGCTTGCATAACCCACTGTTTAATTACTCTAGTCCTAAACCACTAATTTAGTTCAATTTTGTACAGACTACATGTTGGTATTGTTAAGGTTTATGATCCAGTGTTTTACAAGGCATGATACATCAGATTTCAAATTGGTTGTATTGACTGTTTAATTGAATACGGGGACATGAGGGCAACGTTAGTGCAAACTGGTGGATTACAGAAGTGCTGCGATGGTGGTCATTCACTGGTGTCATCAGTTACACAGTACAAGCAAGCATGTTGGAGTTGTGAAGGCCAGAACCTAAATAGTGCTTCTGTTTAACTACACAGTCCTTTTTGTTGAGATTAATCAGAAGAAAAATGTAATACTCAGTTTCTAAAGGCTGGTCTTAATGATGAAATAGCTATCGCTACATAGGAGGTTTTCAGTTCATTAGAGGAACAAATTGACTTACACACTGTGCATCTTCTTCTCAAAACCACCTTGCATGAAGACAATGATACTGGTTGAACCTAGCTCATATTGGTTTGATCCTTAGGAAAAAAAAATTAGTCTTTTTATCTTCTGCCTATTTCAGTTTGCCCTTCTAGAATGTGAATGCTTTAAAAGCTCACTTAAATTACTTACAGTGTATCTGTTATTACCTGTTAACCGTCTGGTATGGACAGTGGTTGGATAGCTGGTATTTCTTAGGTGCTCTCAGATTCTCGTGTTAATGGTGTTTTGTCTGCCTTACAACACACAATTCCTTCTTTTTCTCCTTCCTCCCCTGTAAGTCCTCAAGTAAGGAGTTTGGACCAGAGACCATGGGAGATGAGTGGGGAACCAGAACGGGTGTTGTTCATTTAAGGCTGTCCTCTGGCCTTGCTATGTCTGGAACCACTCATCCTGGAAGCAGAAACCCTCTAAAGCCAGCATTTAGGGGAAAGGGTTGTGTACATGAAACCAACTGTGGAAAGTACCTCCCATGTGAAGACAGGGTGAGAAAATCAGGGCATTTCAGCCTGGAGAAGCTGCTTGGAGACCTCAAAGCTTTATTCCAGTATCTGAAGGGGGCCTACCAGGATGCTGGAGAGGGACCCTTTATCAGGGAATGTAGCAATAGAACAAGGGCTGACGGGTTCAAACTGAAACAGGGGAAGAAGTTCTTTACTGTGAGGGTGGTGAGGCACTGGCACAGGTTGTGCAAAGAAGTTGTGAGTGCTCCATCCCTGGCAGTGTTCAAGGCCAGGTTGGACAGAGCCTTGGGTGACATGGTCTGGTGTGAGGCATCCCTGCCCATGACAGGGTGGTTGGAACTGGATGATCTTAAGGTCCTTTCCATCCAAACCATTCTATGATTCCATAACCATACTATGTCTACTGCCTTGCTGGTAGACATAGAAATTTTTTTCCTAAGAAATAATAATATGAAAGGTATAGATGGCAACTGTGCAAATTAAGACTTCAGCTGCAAGCCTGGAGAGAGCTCAAAGCCCTGTACGTTGGCTTGAAAGCTATTTCTGAATGCACTTCATGTGTAGGTATTGTGAACTCAGGCACCCTGTCACATCCCATTACCTAAATGTAAAGGCTGTTCTCTCCTTTGTCGGCTTGCTGTATTTGCTGTTCCATTAATGACATGGCAGTGTTCCCTACCTTCTCATTAATTAGCACTTTCAGTGTATTTTCCAAGATCCTGATTTCAGCTCTGTCCTCTGTGAGCATCACACTGCACACAGAAAATGGATGCTTACACAGAAGGCTTTGTTTCATTTGAAATCTGTCACCCTCCAGTGTTCTTAAATAAGTAAAGGTAGAGTTTCCAGCACAGAAATTCAGAGGTTCACCTGGTCATGCATCACATCTCCTGACTAACCTAATGCCTGTGGGGAGGGTCAGAGTGGACCTGACTCCACCTCTGGTAGAAAGAAAGAAAAAATGTATCACAGAAACATCTCCCCAAAAGCTTACTAGAGTGTGACAGAGAAGACATGTTTAGAACAAAACACAGTGTCTTTTTCTTAATTCTAGTGAAAGCCATGACCTGTAACTACTAAGACATCACCTCTAAGTTATATTTTAAGGCTTAACAATTTCTCAATTTATTTTGGAACAGGTTTACTTTCCTTTTCCTCATTAATCCCCTTTATATTGTTAAAAAATCATCTACCACCCTCATGGTCAGCCTTTACGATGGACACTCCAAAATTGTAGGGCACTTATGACAGGGCACCTGGCCAGCAGAGCAGGACTCCGTGCTACAGATCTGCATGTGCCAGACCTTATCTTTGATTCCAGGGATCATTTCAGACCTCAGGTAAAGTGCTGAGCCACTAAATAAATAATAGCCCAACACCAAAATAAGTAATAACCCAAAACGCCTCTGAACTCAGGCACTGGTAACTACCATTAAAGAACAGTGAGAGAGCTACAAACAAAAGTAGAAATGTTGTATCAATGGGTAAATTGTAATATTAATGAAAGCAGACAGGAACTACTGCAATTGCTCACTACCTGTTTTCTGCCAGGGTTTTGCAGTCTTGATTTTCCATTGTGGCATTACCTTGGGTGTGAACATCCTTACTGTCAGGGTTCACGTAACATCAACTTTGTTGTTACAAGTGCTCAAGCTGCACAGCATTTCTGTATTTTATGCTCCAGAAACACTTTGCTTCTACCACAGAACTCATTTTAATATGTTTAATTAAAAAAAAAAGAAAACCAAAACCTTCACAAAAACACAAAACAAGCAAATGAAAAGGTGCATAAAGATGCCCAGGCCTTCAAAGGAACCTCTTGGCACTAGTGATCACTTCTGCATAATTGTATGGATGGTAGTAGCCAGAAGTTACTACAATTACAGCACTCACCTATTCACTAGTTTTAATTATTATACATGTGAGAGAAGCAGAATCAGGAGTAGAGTGTTAGGAAAAGAACTGCCCTGATCGGAACACTGCCCATTCCATGCCAGTCATGTGCAGGTGCCAGGTGAGACTTGCCCGAACAATGCCAAATAGCTCTGTGTACCATCACGCTCCCTGTTAACCAAAGCATTTAGGTTTTTACATTATAACATCAGGATGAATAAATAAATAAATGGAACATGAAATTCAGCCCTAATTGCTTTTGATAATTCCATAATCTCTGAGCTTTAAGAAGAAAGCAGTAATTTTCCCTGAACCACCTATCTTTGAAAAGAAACAAGGATTCAAAGCATAACCACAACTGCCTGTTCCAGTTTACTTGGCTTCATCTTTGACAGGTCTCTTCTAAATAGCTTCACAGACACAGCAATTTCAAAGTCCTTAAGTAGGAAACAAAGGGACAGAGAACAAAAAGCACACTTGGCTTTTTTCCTTTTAAGGGACTTGCACATGAAATCCCTCTGAAGTATGTGAAACCTGCAGCCCTACATGCCTCTGTGGATGTCTGCACAGTGCAGAGATAGCCACTGCTACTGCAGACCCAGTTAAGGAGTCACAGCTTGTCACAGGCCACTGGGGTAGGATTCTGTGTTCCAAGGCCCACTCCATGGAGACTTTGTGATCCATAGAGAACCTCACACCAGAACGTGCAGAACCAGCCAGCGTGCACTCATTGTCCCATACACACTGTCATACAAGTCCTTAATACTTGCATGTCATGTCTTGAAGAATGGCTTTTTCCAAAGGTGGAGAGGTCATCCATCACAGAGCTCTTCCCATCCCAGAGAGAAAATGTGCTAGGTCATGCTGCTGTGCCCAGGAGAACTGTTGAACAAGGGGAGCTGTTCTCTCGGGAGCCCACCCTACCTCAAAAACTCACTATCACTTTAGGCATTTAAATAAGCCACTTGCAATTTTCAGGCTTTACCTAAATGAATAAAAAGGGCTTATGATTTTTGCTAGTGGATTTGTTCCATTTATCTACACCAAAAGCTGTCAAGACTGATCTAGGCCTGTTTATGGAAGAATGGTATTTACTTGAGAATAGCATCAGGAGAAACCACTTTTCATTTTGGTGCACAGCAATCTTAAGGCACGTAAGAAAAGAGTTTATAGGTGCAGAGCTCAGGTTATTGCTAATAAAACACTGTTTCCAATCAGCAGCAGCTCTGCTAACTAACAGTCACGTTCCTCTGCGCTGCACTGTGTGAGGATTTGGCTCAGGGGGAGATCTGTGGGGAGGATCTGCCTTTGCCAGGATCTTTCTTTACCATGGTTAGAAAGGTTTGAGTTTGCTCACTGCAGTTACTGAGATTTTGTAAATGAGCCTCACAGAAGACCTGAGAGCATTCAAAATGTGCTTTCCTAACATTGTAAATTTGTGAGTCAAATGTAGTGCCTCACTCTGGATAATTTCCATTAAATCTTAAAAGGTTTTTCGTGGATATGTTATTTGCACAAACACTGGAATTTAAATTACAGCTATCTAATATTCAGCATTCAAACATCTCGGTTGCATGTATTACTCCACCAATAAGAGCTTCTCTTCTCTTTTCCCCCCATCAGGGCCGATGTATCAACTTCACCCGAGTTCAGTCTCAGTAGAGGAGGAGAAGAAGGTATCAGGAGGAAAGACGGCCACATTGCCACTTTTCAACTGAGCGGAGAGAACTAAGCACTTGCTCACCACATTCCTTGGACCACCTTCAAGCCCAACCCATAAGGCTTCCATGTTCCCCATGCAGGAGCCGGCATCACCGTACAAGCTCCTGCACTTCACCCCAGCATGTCGATGCTCTGTGACTGGGAAGTGCCAAGCAATGAAGCCTTGACTTGCAATGCCCATGCTTCTCCAGAACACACAGAACACGGACACCAAAGATGATGACATTTTTCTAGTTTTGGTATTTTATGGGGTTTTTTTTCTTAAGGACTACAAATTCTCAGGATGCAATGTGCTTTTAGCAATGATGCTGAGTTTCTCCAGTACAGAGAAGGCACGTGGTATTTAAACAGGGACTACTAGCTAAGGGCAGGGTTAAAACCTCCTACCAGGCTAAGCAAGAGCTGAGTGCCTTACAGCCATGTCAGATCACAAACCCTTGCGAGTGAGTCTCCATCTCATTGTGCCTTACAGGAACCTTCTGACTGGAAATCTTGTCACTCTAACACTGAAAAGTGCACACGCATGACAAAATGTAGACAGGGTGCCTCGAGGTATTGGTAGCAAGCAAGACTTTGCCCTTTAGTTTTTGAAGACACCTTTCTTTCATTATGCACCCAGGACAGGGAGAAAATTAATAGAGCGTTATTCCATGGGAAGACAGCCTGTAACCAGGGATCTTGAGCACAGTTTGAGGGACTGATGCTTCAAGACCTTGACACTGGGGCTGGTGGTTTTTCCCCCTTTCCTGCATTCACAGTTCAGTAGCGCATAAAACATCATCATCTATAAACATACCTAGCAGTCCTAGAGCTTAGCTGTTTTTAATCTTTTTTTAGATTAAAAAAAGCAGTAGCCACTAAACTGGTATCTCAGGGTTCTCCCCCCACCCCCAAATCTCCAAGGGCTCTTCAGCGTCACAAGCCAGCAACTCTCTTTGCATGAGAATTTCAAAGTTTAATTAATATAATTAAAGGCAACAGCAAGCAGCAGCCTGTGAAGATTTTGCTCATCTTTTTTATGCCTTTTGACATTGAATGACCTATTACTGTATGTGCATTACTGGGTTTTCAAGGGGGCACTGAGCACTGGTTGGGATTCAGCAGTGGAAAAAAGACCTCCTTCCATCAATGGAGAAATTAAATGTAGGGGATGCCGGCTATCAGAAACCATTGACAATGTATGTATTCTAATTTTTTAGAAAAACCAGTGTCGTGTCACGTCGACAATGCCAAATTATGTTAGAGTGAGCGGAAACACTGTGGGGGAGGAAGGAGGGAGCAGCTGAAGAAAAAGGCTCAAATGATCCAGTCACTTTCGATACTGTACTTCAGATGCAGAATGGATATTCGAGTCGAAACCTGACAAAGTGCGCCTGCTTTGATGGGAACTGGTATAGACAATGACCAGTGGCTGGGTCAGTGGGATGTCTCTCTGTGAGCAGGGAGGCTTATCAAATGACACTAAAAATAAGTTCAGCAACCGTCACGTTGGAGGGGAAAAGGCAAACATTTCACATTTGGTGGGCACAAATGCGCGCAAGATGGAAAGAGCAATGTGAAGCATTGTGGTCTAATTTTCTCCTTTGTGCTCCTCATTGGAATTGCAAGGGACAGAAATAAGTCTCTTGGTTGATGTCCAAATCTGTGGCACTGCCCAAAGAAACCTTTACATGTATCCACTCGCTTACCTCTTTTGCTTGACTTTATTTATGTCACTGGTAGCCTCATCATCAACAGCCATGTGTGCACATAAGACTATAAATAAAATTATTAGCTAAGTTTCAGGCATTATTTCCTCTTCTTCCTCTCCATCTAGCCTCCTATTCTCATTTTGCCAGGTCACCCTCGATACCAGCTCCCAACAGACCGCTACCCTGCCCAACACCGGCCGATACAGCAGGTACATCAGTCACACATTCACAGGTCAATCCAGTGCCCACAGATATGGCTCATCCTTCCTCTACCTCATGAAACCACACCTTTGAACCCACCAGCTGTTGGCTGGGGACAGTGCAGCCTACTTGCATAAAAGAGATTGGTTTCATCCATGATGCCCAACCATCCACAAGTCTTTGGCTTGTTTCAAGCCACCTGTGTGTGCCTTCCAGCTGCACCACTCAAGATGGAGAACCAAACTGGGCAGGTTTGCTAGGACACAAGTGAGGTTCTGTACCACTCCTCCAGATACTGAGGCAGCAGAAGCAGCCTATGATCAGACACCAAGTTAAAACCCTGCTGCCTCTTACCTTCCCTCCATTTGTAATGCAAACACAACACTTGCTGTGAGCAAGTGGAATTGCCAGCCTACATTTTGAGCAGTGTGTTGTTTAACAGGAATCATAGAATCAAACAGGTTGGAAAACACCTCTAAGATCATTAAGTCCAACCATTCCCCCAGCACTGCCAAGGCCACCACTAAACCATGTCACTGAGGGCCTCATCTACACAGCTTGTGAACACTTTTAGGAACGGTGACTCCACCATTCCCTGGGCAGCCTGTTCCGTCATCCTTTATCCTCTGTAGCTGTCTAGCCATGTTCATTAAAAACTGGAACCTGCAATTTTTCACAGAGTGGCTGATACAAAACAAAACCATATTTCAGGTATCTGCACTGATTTTCCCATCTAATTGGCATGATAGTACAGCATGTTATACTTCTTATTTAGCTGAAGATAATAACGTAAGAGTTTCATTATTGTACAGCATGGAGTATGTCACAAATAATTGGGGGGGGGCAAGAGGCACAATGGAAATAATACTGTAAAACCCACTGATGCAAAATGACACAAAGTGGGACTTCCTTTGGCACAAGAACTCAAAAGGGTGATGGGTTCAAACTGAAAGAGGGGAAGTTCAGGTTAGATGTAAGGAAGAAGCTCTTTACTGTGAGGGTGGTGAGGCACTGGCACAGGTTGCCCAAAGAAGTGGTGAGTGCTCCATCCCTGGCAGTGTTCAAGGCCAGGTTGGACAGAGCTTTGGGTGACATGGTCTGGTGTGAGGTGTCCCTGCCCATGGCAGGGGATTGGTACTGGATGATCTTAAGGTCCTTTCCAACCTAAATCATTCTGATTCTATGATTCTATGCTCGAGCAAACCTCCATCAGTAGGTTCAGCAGAGTATGTTCCTTGCATGTGTTCAAACCCTGGGGGTCTCCTTACAGAAAGACCATGTCCTGAAAACACTGCTGGGATCTGTTTTAGCCACCATTAAGAGAAGTAACAGTCTCCTGAAAAATTAACTGAGCACAGAAGTGATCCAGAAAGCATTCTACATGTATAAATCCCACAGTCCAAAATGACTCTTAGCAAGATGTGTGGTCACTGGTATCTATTTCCATGTCAAATAGAGCCTTAAAATACAGGTGACAGAGCAACTACAGGCACTGGGTGATGAGACCCTTCACATGCCAAACCCAGTTAGGAAACCTCTGATCTTTTAAAAAGTGCCCTAAACCTGAGACTGTGGTTTGGTCTCTAGAGACTTTACACTGAGAAGTACAACTTGCTTGAGGGGTTCTGTGTTTTAAGCACAAAGATTAACATAGAGCAAAGAATAAAATCTCCATGGCCATGTACAAATGCCCTGTAGGGTGGCACCGAGAGGTGCATTTCTCCCCAGCAGCATCTTGTTTCACATCCCTGCCAATGCCCTGTATTGGAAGTGCTCAAGGCCAGGTTGGATCAGGCTTTGAGCAACCTGGTCTAGTGGAAGGGGTCCCTGCCCATGGCAGGGGGTTGGAACTGGATGAACTTTAATGTGCCTTCCAACACAAACCATTCTGTAGGATTCTATGATTGCTCAGACCCTGAGCTTTCATTTGCTCTATTGCTGAGCCCCAAGTTCTGCCTCAGTGGTGTGGACAGTCATACCTCATGCACAAAGGCAGTGTGGATGTGCAACAAAAGGGGAAGTAATTCCAGGGAAGCAACTATTAGTTCCAGGAGACCAGAAATCTAAAAAGCTTCTCATGCAGATGCCACCAGCTACACTGAAACCTGGCAGGGTACTGCTTTAACACTCCATTCCCCAGTAACCTGGGATGTCTGCAAGCTCCTCAAACATGACTGGGTCTGCAGGAGACACAAACACCACTCTAGAAGAATCTCTCAATTCTGAAGGGGTTTACTGATGCTCCTTTTTACTTGATCATGTGGAGAAACAGAGCACACACCTCACTACCTATGAGAGCATCACCAGTAGCAAAAGCACACTGGTGAAAATGTTTGGGGTTTTTTTTTCTCTGAAGAGGGATGGACCAACTGGACAAAAATACTACCAGCCAGTCCTCACAGAGCTGCTGTTACCATCAAGACAAGGCAAGGAACAGGAGACATGAGGATACCCTAAATATAACAAGGATAGTTTTATTTTTTGCATTTTAGTAATAGCAGAAATTAATTGGTGAAGGGGTGTTTAAAGGCAAAGAGAACATTATTTTTTTACTGTCTCAGTAAATGGCAAGTCTTATTCACATCCCTGCCCCATGATGTGATAGACTTCTAGTACACCATTATCCAACTTCTTAGAAATCTGTGGTGACACAGGACTGCCCTGGTAAGTGTTTTCACTTGTAAATGTGTCCTTACAATTCAAATCATGTTGACATACTCAAGGGAGAAAAAAAATGCAAGTTGAAATCCCCACGTAGGGTAGGTTTTACCTTTGCTTTTCCTCCCTGCATGTGGCAAGGGAGCAGGGGAGAAGGAAGGCACATAACAATAACCTCATATGTGAGTGCAGTAGCAAGGGATGCACCTTGTTCAAGCCACCTTCGCTGCACGTACATACCATCAGGCAGGAAAACACACAGATTTTCCAGGAGCCCATCTACTTGGTGTAACAGGAAGGTTAAAGATTCCTTCCAAGTCAGAAGTTTCAGCCTGACACTACCAGCAGAAATAAGCAGGTCACCCACTGCTGAAGCCAAGGTGGGTTGTTACAGAAGAGCAGCATTCCCTTTCAGACCTCTAACAGGGAGGCTTTGTCATTTATCTGTAGCAAAGAGAAGAGTATCCAGCCCAAGCAGCTGGATTTGGAATTGACACCACCAAATTGGCAAGCCCCAGATGTCAAAGGAGGCAGACGCACCATACAGAGGAAAAACTAATGCAGGTAGAAACACTGGTCAGGACTACAGCAAGCAAGTACTGCATTTGCTAATGAGCATCTTCTAAATACCTCTTGTGCCATTGCAAAATGACTTAATGCCAAAATCTCTAGTAAGAGCCTTATCAGACCTGGCATGTACTATTTTACTTCACAAATCTGTTTTGCATTGGCTCAATTAAAATTGTTTTATATTTTTGGGTCTCATGTAGGTGCCATCTGTTTAACAGTACAAGTAGGTCCTGTGATGCACTTGTAAATTTTCTGCTGCAATAAATTTTTTTATCTATAATGGGGGATTTTGGATACAGGAAACTGCCCGTATTCAGTGATTTTTTTATGGTTTTGGCAGTAAACTTACAACAATTCTTATCGTGTCACAAGGATGGCTCTGCAGCTGATGGAAAAGCAAAGAACTGATCTACATGTTTGCACCAGAGTCATGTTATTTATTTCATACTTAAGTTTTTCACTTCCTTGTTTTGTAAATGAGCTTGTTTTCCCAAACCGGAATCCATAGGATTGCTCTCAGCTGGTTTCCTATGTCTGCAGCCACAGCCTTCAACAGAACTGCTTGCACCACACATCAACATCTTCACCCAAGTAACCATTAGTACAAAGGTTTGTAGGACCAGGAAACAGAACTAAAACATTTCTTTACACTTTGGGGTCTTTTTAGCTCTTATGTCACAGGAACTGAAATGCTGTTCCTACATCACAGTGAACTACAACAAAGCCCCAAGCCCAACCCACTAGCTGCTTTTCCTTTAAAAAACGCAGCCTCAAATTCTGCTGCTAAATTCTCCAATATGTTGCAGCAGGAAAGTATTTGCAATGACAATACTGCAGTTTGTTCTTAAGTCCTCAGTTTTGCTCTACATTCGAGAGAGGGATGACAGATTTAAGCACACAATTTTTATGTGAAGAACTGCTTTTTTCCATACGTGGTCAAACACTTCAGCCACCTGCACAGCTGCTTTAGGATGCTCAGCAGGACTGTCCCACAGTGGATATCAGCAGAAAGAGAACAGCTCATTGTACCATAGTACCTCAGATGGACTGTAGTACCTTGGCCACCTCAGCTGATGCTCATTTTCCCTCTCACATTCGCTTTACACTCACCAAGGATTGTCTTGCTCAAGTGTGGCACAGAGCAGAGCCCTCTGCAGCAACTAGAATGAAAGATGAAAACTTATTTCTAACACCACCTTCTTGTAGGATACCTTCATAGGGAAATGGATGTACCCTAAGTACCCTTCTCATCTATTTCTGGGCTTTACTATAACTGGCATCAACCGTGGAGAGGTTCCTCCTTGGCCAAACATGTGCTTTAGCCTTACTCAAGACCCCAGCAGCCAAGGATCACATCAGCTGAGTGAGCACCAGCCACGTCCCATACTCCCATGGATAACTGATGGCACATGGAAACCCGTCTGCTCTGGCTGCAGTGCCAGAGCTCAGCCTCTCGTCTACCAGACATCAGAATGCCACAGCAAGGAGCCTGTACCACTACAACACAGTGGCACAACAGCAGTGAAGGCAGCAGCCCAAGATGCCTTCACTCCTTCCAACACCCTCTCCATGTTATCCATGCCCTCAGCAATTCCAGCTGCTCAGGGCATTGTCAACACCCAGAATACAACATGTCTGTTGACAGAACTGCAAAATGCTGATTAAATTATGTGCCTTAAGCCAACCTGGGTAGAGAAAATTAATTGAACTGCATAACTGATGGGTTCAGTGTTACCTTGTTGGAATGGGGAGGCTGGGCTATGTAATGCTTGATGTCCTTTTATTTGATTAGGCAAATTAGGAAACAACAGTGTGAAATGCATTATTGTACTAATATGATGTCCAAAATGTGAATCTCATTAGAGCTCTGGCCTTGATGCTTTTTTATTTGTTTCTCTGTAAGCTGAGGAAGAATAAGTATGCCAGAAACACACATTTTTGAAATTACAGTGGAATTGCTCAGTACTAAACATCATATTCTGTACAGACTTTAGTCACTGCCCCATCTCCTCAATAAAAGGCATTTCTAAGCTTTGGAGAAATTTATTGCAAAATGTACCAGAAATGGAGGAGACACAGAGTGTGGATGAGGTTGGAGCCAGAAGGAGTTATCTGCTGATGTAAGTCCACTGAGAGCTGAAAGCTGGCCTGGAGAACAGAGGCTCTGCGGGGAAGACCCCATGGCAGTGGGGCACTGGAACCCCAAAGGAGAAGAGATTTGTGTGCAGAGCACAAATGTGTTCTGCAAAACTCACCTTGTGTATTAAGGCTATGTGGGGAGAAAGAGGGAGGAGAGAAGCAGGGATGATGGCCTGAGACAACAGCAGGCTCTTCTGGGGAAGGTTTGAATTCAAGGTCACTCTGGAATACTGGGGGAGAGCAAACATATGGCGTAAAGGTAAAACAACACTACATTTCATCTGTAAAAGGGTCTTACGAGAAGAGCCAGTTCAGGTATCAGCTGGTAAAGGGTCACTTCACAATACAGCCCTTTCAAATTGCAGTTCAAACTTGGAATTAATTATCCTTTCACTGTCTTGGGTTTTCTTTTCTTCTTTGCTTCACATTAACTGCAGCTGAAATTATTTTAAAGCGATGGTCTTGAACATCATGTCCTTCAGCTGGCCCTGAAAATCCATTTTCTACGGAAAACCTCCTTTCTTTTCCAAGATTTCTGTGAGTGTATAAAGCTCATCGAGGCTCTGGTTGTCTACGGGTGTCAGATGCTCCAGTAATACCCAGGTGCCTGCCTGCTGGCCCAGCTCCAATACACTTTATTAGTATGAACAGGCCAACTGGAAAGCATGTTTAACTCCTTCGGCTTTCAAGGATCCAGCAAATGGGGGATGCAGTGAGCTGGGAGCACTTTGTACCCCATTTGCCCTGCACCGGGGAGGCCCAACAGGCTCTAAAAGCAGAGCAACAGTTCAGAGTTCTCCCCTCCGTTCTGCACACTGTGACCAGGGCAGGGGAGTGGACACGTGAACCCTTACCTTGGGGATGAATTACTCCTTGGATGTTGCAGTTATGGCCCCATGTCTATGCATCCAAAGAAAACACTTTATGCTGCCAAAGCATTACATAGTCTGGTAATAGAGAATTAGGGAAGAGCTGGCAAGTGTGAGGTTTCCTGTCACTGGGATCTCAAACATACGGAGAAAAGATGAACGTGGGGAAGAGCAAAAGGAAGTTTTGCCCTCTGCAGAACAGGGTCCAGAACCCTCAGCAGTTAAAAGGAGAAGAGAGAGGGAAAGCTATTAGTTCTGCATTCCCCCTGAAAGGAAATTCAGAGTCACTGTAAGACCAGGGAGATAAATTAGGTGCCAAGGAAAAGCTCGCACAGTGTTGCTGCAGTGCTCTAGCTAACCAAGCTTCTTCTATCAATTATGTCCTCCTGTCCTGGTTTTGAGCAGCAGCAGTCATTTTTCTCCTTCTTAGGAGCTAGTACAGTGCTGTGTTTTGATCTTTTGGCCTTGGAGCAGTGGTGATAACGCCGATGTTTTCAGTTGCTGCTCGAATGTTTGGTCTGGCCAAGGACTTTCTGAGCCTCATGCTCTGCCAGGGAGGAGGGGAGGCCGGGAGGAAGCAGAGACAGGACACCTGACCCAAACTGACCAAAGAGGTATTCCATACCACAGCACGTCATGCCCAGGGATGTAACTTGGAGGGACCCGGAAGGGTTGGGACTGCAGTGTTGGACGAGGTATCAGTCGGTGCTCGGCTGGGGGGAGTGGGGCGAGTTATTGGTCGGCTGGTGTTAAGGTGTTGTATTCTTTCCTCTTGTTATTTCCTTCATTATTATTATTATTGGTGGTAGCAGCAGTGATTTGTGTTATACCTTAGTTACTAAACTGTTCTTATCTCAACCCGTGGGAGTTGCATTCTTTTTGATTCTCCTCTCCGTCCCTCCAGGAGCAGGGGGAGGGCAAGAAGGGGGGGGGAGTGAGTGAACGAGGTTTGTGGTTGGGTTCAAACCACGACACCTCCCCACTCCCCAGAGATGCCACAGTTCTGATTCTGATGCAGGGCCAATAGCCAGGCAGATGGCTCCTGGGGAGCATCAGCTGAGCCCATGGATGCCTCAACCTCTGCTGCTACCATCCAGTGCTGCTGTGATGCAGCTGGAACCATTCACAGTGTTCATTCTAGTGCCAGGACAGGACTGTATCAGAGAGGTTTACTTGACTGGGACCTGATAATCTTTAAGGTGAGTTGCCCAGACAAAGCCAACAGTCAGTAAATTCACATTGGGTGGTGTCTCCTAACAGCCTTGCATACCAGCAGCAACATCCACTGCCATCACCTCACAAGGTCATGCTCACTGAGCTGTCCCAGATCAGGCCTTTTTCTCCCAAATCAGCCCAAAATGCATTTCACTCCTCTTCCTCCTAGGGATGGGGCTGTGCCCTCTGGCATAAACCACATCTAGAGGAACTTGTGCACCTGCACAGAGTGGAGGAAGACTTTCTAGAGCAGCTGATCTGGTTATCTCCGTCACCCAGATGTTGTGTTCGGGGTGACTGGTGGCACCAGCTGACCCCTTCTCATTCAGCTAAAACACACCCATGGCTCTGCATTCACCAACAAAACATTTGCAGGGCAGAAGGACTCCCCTTTTGTTTATATTTATTTCCCACTGTGTAGCTGCTTCAACCAGCAGCTGAAGTTTAAACAGGACTGGCTTAAAAGGTAAACATTTCTAACAGCTTTCTCATCAACTATATTAAATACAGTCATAAAAAAAAAAGCTCCACAATATTTTCTGTATTTGCTGAAGGATGATGTCCTCCTTGCCTTAAGCGTTTGCCAGATTACTCATAAACCTGGACCATATGCCACTGCAATTTACTGATGGGCCCAAGCTGTTTTGGTGGATACAAAATCCGAGGGGATTAGGGAGGCTCGATCCACGCTGAAAACAGAACAGCAGCGGTGGGGCAGCTGCTTGCTCTCTTTGCTCAGTCTCAATTTAGGTCAGTAGCCATGGACCGCCCAAATGCAGTGCTCCGGAGTGGGGCTGTGCCATGCCCAAACACATGGGGGGACTAGACCCAGCCCAGGACCCAGCACCCATCCCCACCACATAGAATCACAGAATAGTTTGGGTTGGAAAGGACCTTAAGCATCCAGTTCCAACCCCCTGCCATGGGCAGGGACACCTCACACTAAACCATCCCACCCAAGGCTCTGTCCAACCTGGCCTGGAACACCACCAGGGATGGAGCATTCACAACTTCCCTGGGCAACCCATTCCAGTGCCTCACCACCCTCACAGTAAAGAACTTCTTCCTTAGATCTAGCCTGAGCTTCCCCTGTTTCAGTTTGAACCCATCACCCCTTGTCCTATCACTACAGTCCCTAATGAAGAGTCCCTCCCCAGCATCCCTATAGGCCCCCTTCACACACTGAAAGGCTGCTCTGAGGTCTCCACGCAGCCTTCTCTTCTCCAGGCTGAACAGACCCAACTTCCTCAGCCTGTCTTCATACGGGAGGTGCTCCAGTCCCCTGATCATCCTCGTGGCCCTTCTCTGCGCTTGTTCCAACAGTTCCGTGTCCTTTTTATGTTGAGGACACCAGAACTGCACACAATACTCCAGCTGAGGTCTCACAAGAGCAGAGTAGAGGGGCAGGATCAGCTCTCTCAACCTGCTGGTCACACTCCTTTTGATGCAGCCCAGGATACGGTTGGCTTTCTGGGCTGCGAGCACACACTGCCGGCCCATGTTCCTTTTCTCATCGACCAACACCCCCAAGTCCTTCTCTGCAGGGCTGCTCTGAATCATTCTATGATTCTGTGATTCTATTATTATATATATATGTTCCTTGGCCTGCAGTGGGGTCTGCTTTTCAAGAAAAGAAGGGGGCAGCTCAAGTGCCTGAAACAGGTCCCTCTGTGGGCAGAAGTTACCCACAGCAGAGGTGCTCCCAGTTAGCCAACGCAATCTCTCAGCTCTGGGCCTTGGCTTCTCCCTAAGGAGACTGATACTCCCATGAAACATCAAGTGACATAAATCATAGAATCAGCCAGGTTGGAAAAGGCCTTTAAGATGATCAAGTCTAACCTTTACTCCAGCACTGCCAAGGCCACCACTAAACCATGTCACTGAGGGCCTCTTCTGCAGGGTTTGTGAAGACTTCCATGGACAGTGACTACACCGCTGTCCTGGGCAGTCTGTTCCAATGTCTGACCACCCTTTTGGGGAAGAAACTGTTCCCAATATCCAGTCTAAAACTCCCCTGGTGCAGCTTGAGGCTGTTTCCTCTTGTCCTATCACTTGTTACTTGGGAGACTAATCCTCACCTCACTACAACCTCCGTTCGAGAAAATCCTATTTAACGTCTAGTAGGACTCACAGTTCAGTTGGAGCAAGCACCTACATATTAAACAACTTCACTAAATTAATTGCAATCTCTTTCCCCTCCACATTATTTTAAATTTCTTTGTTCCCAAGGAAAAAGACAAACTTCTCCATGTATTTCTCCTCTTCTTGATAGGAAACCTGCTCCCCATGGTGCTGTGTCCCATATTGCTCCTACGTTTTCATGGATGCTAAAATCCCTTTTTATCATCTGGAAAAGCAGAGAGTGTACCCAGCTCTGTGACACTGGGATGGACTGCCGGGAATTAAGGACACCAATGTGTTATCGGAAAGATATTTATCTTTCCTCCTGAAGTTTCTCTGTCACTGCTGCATCCAGTGTGACCCCGACACTCTCCTGCCTGCTCTCCTGGCCAGGGGAGCCCAGACGAAGCACTACTGCTCCTGCTTGGTGTGCCCAGATGTGCAATGCAGATGGGGCTTGCAGAAAGGGATATGGTCTGGCTGACAAGAACTGTTTACAACTTTTATTAAACCCATTTTCATTTTCTAATTATTATAATAGCTCCGGGAAACATCGCACATGGACTTTTAAGTGCTTGATGTTTGTGTGTTCAAATGAAAGCTGTGGAATGATCCCATGTGCAGTGCCACATGGCCCCACAAAGCAATGGAGATGCTAAATAGTTTTAAAAAATTTATAGTTTACAAGATCTATGTCCCATCTGTAGCAGTACAGTAGCTCCCAAATGCACTAGACTTCACTACATTAACAACACCTCTTAAAAACAATTGGCTTAACTCTACAGGGTGGTTTCATAATGACCTGAGAAGCGCATTGCAACATATATGCATGTTGAAGATTAACATCCTTCAGATCAAATGCGACCAAAGCAAATAAACTCTACTTTCAAACCAAGTGCTCTTCCACTTCCAAGTAAAGCATTGCTGTTCAAAGCATTAATCCCATTAATAGAGAGAAAGACGTTCCTTTTGGCAACTCTGCCAAAGCTCATCCCCACCACTGAAGCTATGACAACAACAAAAACCTGTGTTTTAAGTGTAGTATCTAAAGAATGGTTAATCCCGGGGGTGAGATTAGTACTGACTTTTCCTTCCCTTATCTCCCCAGAGACGTTCTCTGTTACGAGGCAAAAACACACAAACTGTGCCCAACTTGAAAATTGATTTTGGGATGCAAGCCAGACCAGATGGTTAGAAAAGCTAAATACCATTGATTTATTTCTTACCCTTTACAAAGCAATATTAGAGACAATGGACCTTATCAGAACAAACGAGAATAAACATGAGGATGCAGACTCAATAGAGAATTAACAACCAAAGCTACCAAATTCCATTATGATATGATTAATTCTGATTTTGTGCAAGTATTAAGCAGCAGCAAATGCATAGCTTTATCTAATGAATCCAGGGCCAAACAAGACCACCTTTCAGTTAGTGCTCTGTGACAACTTCCCGTGGCTCTGAATGCTGCTTCACAGGTTATAAGGGCTTTGCTCACAGTGCCCATGGTCACAGCCAGTGCAGGATACTGGGACATGGTGGGCACTGAGGAGCTTCTGCAGCTCTGGCCCGTGCCTTGTGTGCCTCAGTTTCCCCAACCCCAACCCACCACAACTGACATGTCCACCGCAGAAAGTTACAAGGTGTGAGGCACCTTTATTGCTTTGCGACTGCCTTGTGGTGCTCCTTGTAAACAGGTTACATGAATCATTTAACAAATGTTTACCGCTGTCCTGTATCACCCCCACGTTCAACTACCTCTGCAGAGCCACCATTCAGTGCCAGTTAACTGCTGCTGGCAACAAGAGGAAATGGGCTTCCTGATGGCAATGCTTTACAGCCCGGTAGTTGCGCACCGCAGCTGAAACGGGATGGAATAGATTTAGCCCTGTTGTGCTTCATTTACCAGAGCTAATGCACACAGTAAAAGTTTGGTTTATACTCTGGTGCTGCCATGCATGAATATCTCATTATCACTTAAAAGACCTTTTATTTTTATTGGGACCTGTAACAGCATTGTGCTGTGTTAATTACAGCCACGTAACACAAGTGCAGGGAGGTTTCTTTCCTTCCTTTCTACCCCCATAATGAAAACTGAGGGGGCCTGTGCATGTGTTGGTATTTAAGCTGGCATGTTTTATTCCATTCGGGCTGCAGTTAATAGGGATGGGGAAAACCACCTGCACTATGATTTCTGCTATGGCAAGAAACATCTTTTACAGTCCTTCTGGTTAAAGACCAGACTGCTGCAGCCCCCCTTGGCTTGGGCAGGGTCTCACCACTCTCCCACAGCTCACAAGATGTATGTAAGATGCACTTGATGTGGGTATGGCCTTTTGGAGAAAAGGGAAGGAGGACAAGGGCTGGCAGGTCATCAACTGAGCAAAGACAGGCACAGTGAATGCCCAGGATTCGGTAACAGCATAAGATGAGAGGTTTCTGAAGTGCCCTCCTTTGGTTTGGAAGTGGGATTAGATCTATTTTAGGACATCCTTCTGTGCTGGACATCCTGGTGTCGGGAAGCCAGGCTGCTGCAGTCCTGCATGTCAGACTCATCACTGGTGAGACCACAGAAGTGACATCATGTTCTAAAATGTGACTGGCAGAAAAAAACCAGCACATTATTATATCCTGCCTTTCAAAGAAGTGGCTCCTTGTGATTCCTGACCATTTTGGGGAATGGGCACCATTGCCCATTGGCAATACGCCACGTGTTGCTGGCTTCATGATGGTTTCTTAGGGAGGCTAGGATCTTTGTCAGATCCTTGATGAAAGCTGGGACCTTGCTTCTCCTTCATCTCCATGCAGCTGTTTTCCACCTCTGTGCAAAAGGACTTCTCTGAACACAGTTTATCTGCTCTTAGACTCCGCAAGGTCATATTTCCCAGCTCTCCCATAACATCCTTAAAGCAGAACCAAAAGAGAAAGGAGCAACTGGGGGGAGAAGGAAGACATTTAAGGAGTTCTTGCAAAGGGTACACATTTTGTTACTTGTGAAGAGCTGAAGGCTAACTAAAAATGGGACAAGAAAGAAGGCACTGAGGAAGGAAATCCAAACCCAGAGAAAGATGGAGGCAGCAGATGTATTGAAATACCAGCACACAAACAATCTGGATACTTATTAGGTAACATAATCCTCCAACCCAGATGTCTTTTACAAAGCTGAATCCTTAAAAACACTCAGTGTCTTTTTTTTTTTTTTCCCCTTTTATGAACACTCATGTTTTGGAAACCTCCACGCTGGAAGTTGCTCATACTGTGAATGCTCCCAGTGAGTCAGGACTGCACACACTGACCTTTGGAAACCCTCTGCAGAGCCATGCACTCGCTGCAATGACACCAGTGAAAACAGACGTAAACCATCCTGCTTTAATGGTCTTAAGGCTCAGATCCAACCTGGACAGCTGCAATGCTACAGGACAAGAGGGAATGTCTTTAAACTGACAGAGATTGAGATAGGATCTTAGGAAGAAATTGTTCCCTGTGAGGGTGGTGAGGCACTGGCACAGATTGTCCAAAGACGCTGTGGCTACCCCATCCCTGGCAGTGTCCAAGGCCAGGTAGGATAGGGCTTGGAGCAACCTAGTCTAGTGGAAGGTGTCCCTGCCCATGGCAGGGGCTTGGAACTGGATGAGCTTTAAGGTCCCTTCCAACCTAAACCAGGCTGTGATTCTATGATTCTATGACTTTTAGCCCCAAAAGCCAGTTTTCCAGATTTGCGCACAAAAGAGAAAGAGATGAACACTGGTTTGTCCTGTGCCTTCTTCACCCCTCAGGAAGGATTCCACCTCTCCAGGTATACAAAGTTATCCCTGAAAAGTTCAGGCAAAGGTTTTCAATAGGAGGCAGCAGTGAGCAAGGGGACAACTTCACTCATCCACAGATCTGTAAAGGACTCTCTTGGTCTGGACAGCAGAACAGAACGTACTTTACTGCTTCTCAAACTTTTTCAGGCATTTTATTGCCCTCCTGTCCCCTGTGACTAGTGACAAAGTTGCATTGCTATTCACACTTCATTTTCTCCAGTTTGGCTTCTGTAACAGGTCTCTCCCAAAAGCTGAGTAAGGTCTCAGCTGCCATTTGACTCTGCCTGACCTCTTCTTTCCTTCTTCACTTTCGAGCTCCTGTCATCAGAAGGGCTTTCTAAATCAACTCTGCTCCTGCATGGGTCTTTAGTGTGAGGTACTGGGCTACATGGTGTGGCCAAAAAGCAGTTACTGCCTCTATTTTCATGCGGCAGGCTCCCAGCCTGGCAGCACTGGGTTGCCCAGGGCAGTCTAAGAGATCCTCCTGGTCTGATCTCAGAAGAAGATCAAAACAAAAAGCTTTGGCAAACCCTATTTGCATTAGAGAGGAAACACCATCCCTTGCAGTCTGCTCGAGGTTAGACTGCTCAGTAGAAGTGCACTGCTTCTACCTACTGCACTCATTCAAGTACAAGGTCTAGGCTGCAACATCTTGGCCATGACAACACCTAATGCGCTATACTTAATGTACTTAATGTAACTTCACCTTTGCAGCACTCTCAGCCCAGAGCCTGCGCAGCTTCTTTACTGCTTATCCAGGGCAGCAAGGCAACTTTCCTGAAACTTCTCCAGATTTCCTGGACTCATAGCTCGACTCTGAGTTTGTACTGACCCGCAGCTACAGCAACGAGTTTGAAGCCAGATCTTTGATTAACCAGAAAGATGGCAGCCCCCTACACATCTCTTCTGTACATGGTTTTGTGCAGTAGTTACTTCATCTAGCATCACCTCCAATTTACACTCAGAAACCTGCCTCCAGACCCATGCTTTGCATTTTGCAGTGTACAAAAAACTTGACAGGGAACATAAACACCTGCCTTTGTGTGCCTTTGTGATCTGTGGTCAGTAAAGCTCATATGACTCTGGCAATACATGCTGTTGGCATGACTGCGGAAAACTGCTGGTTGAGAAGTTCAGTATTTTTTGACTCTTCAAAGGGAACAGCATAGCTCTTAAAACTGTACACCTACAATGTCTAGATGGGATGCAATGGAATTTCTCCCTAGCCTTTAGCAAAAGCCAAATCTAACTCACATCGTATGAAAGTAGCTGCTGTTAAAATAAAGTTGGTGCCAAGTCACTGAGCAGCTGTGCTGGGAATTGCACTCTGAGCACTGCTGTGGAGATGTTTTGTGAACTGGAAGTCAACAATACTTCTAGAAGGGGAACTCTATCAATAAAACAGAATGTAGGTGTGCTTCTTAGCCTTTGACAACAACTGATTCCATAGTAATCTTTGCAGAATAACACATCACCCTACTGGCGCCCTCCTGGCTGTATTCGGAGCCTTCAGCTCACCTTACTACTAGTGAAGTCTGAAACACCTTTGCCCTGAACTGTTGACATGACAGGGGCTACCCTGTGGCTGTTTCTTTTATCTGTTACAGCTCATCTTCCATTCAGTCCTGCACCAAATCAGATCACTGATGATGCAGGCATGGTTTTCCCCTCTCTGCTGCTCACATCACAGAATATGGCTCCATAGGAGGGCAATATTCTGCTGTCTGCATCACCTTACAAAGTGCGAAGGCACGTCTAACAGCTGAGGCGTGTTCCATGTTGCCTCTTACCTCATGAGAGGCAGCCTGTGAGCTGCAGACCTTTCTTTCCTCCCAGCTCGTGAGACTGGACAAATCAACCCCTCCTTGAGAGGCAGCAGGAAATGGGAAACAAAACTTACTGCATCTGCTGTGCAGTGTTGAGTGATGATATGGAAGTGCTGCAACATAGCTGGCCACACTTAACAAGCTTCTTTCTGCCTGAAGTGCACAGGCACGTCTCTTGGGGAAGGGGTTCATGTCCTCTTAATCCCACCTCCTCCTATGGCAGGGAGCAGGCATCCTGCTGCAGGGGAAGGGGGCTGGATGGGACACGATGGCAGGCAGACATTACACAGCTGGCTCTGGGTTTTTCTTTGGCCCTGACAACACACTGATGTTCATGCTCTCTCCTTTCCAAGAGTTTGTGTAACGAGAGCTGCACGATTAAGAACTTACACTGGAGCTCTAGCCCGATTACACATGGAAAGAGAGCACTTAAACCAGAGCCCAACAAGACAAAAACCCCAACCAAAAGAGTTCAAGATGCACTCAGAACAAATGAAAACAATGTTGTCTGCAGTCCTAGAGCCTGAGAGCTCGTGGCTGGGATGCTCTGGTACATGTGCATCTCACTTGGAGCAGGTGTTTGGTGACTCAACCTCCCTGACCATAGCAGGGGTGTTGGAACTGAATGATCTTAAGGTCCTTTCCAACCCAAACCATTCTGTGATTCTATGACTCAGGTCACCACGGTGCTGGTGGGCAGCTGTGGCTGTGGCTCTTGGTGACTTGGGCTCAGCGGGTACTGACAGACATAGACAGGGCTGCGTGACTGACCAGGGTGAACAGGGACATGGTATTTCCCTTCAGTGTGGTCAGGAGCTGAGCCAAAGCCTGCCATGGGAGACAAGATGCCACTGGAGTTTGACTGATGCCTCTGCATGGATGAGGGGAAGAGAGTAGCAGCATCCTAATGCGAAGCTACACAAAACAGAACAACTAGGGAAAGCAGTCACCAATACAATGTCCAGTCAAACGTCAGACAACCATCTGGAAAGCACAACTCACAAGGCTATGGGATGTTGTAAGCCAGAGATGGGCCTCAACACCACCAAAACTCCTTTTGTGAGCCTACACTGGTGTCCAGTTCCATACTGCAGCTTTAGCTGACCTCCTCTCTATCACACTCCCACATCACAGCACTTGACATCCTGCAAACCCCAGTTCTATGCCCATGAAGGATGACACTCTGTTATACTTGCAGTTACAGGTAATGCGAGAATGAAGGAATATGCAAAAGGGGAAGGGACTTGACAGTAAAAATTGTGCCACATGCTTGGAAGCTAGCAAGATCCAAATTTAAACTGATCCCCTGCAGCAGAGAATTCAGTGGCTGAGAGCTTTCTTGTTGGACAACCCTACCCCATTCGGGTTGCTGCTCAACAAGAGGGATGAGCTTTGTCCTTTTGAGACAAGCAGCAGCATTTCCTAAGGAAATAATAAGGTAGCCATGCCCGAGCATCATAGCCGAGGTGTGATGAGCACCAGCCAGAGTCCTGCAGAGAATCACAGGTTTTCCAAGTGGCTCTTCACACTCCAACAAACTCAAACGCTTGCAGCCCTGGGGCTCAGGTTGCACACATTCAGGGGACTGTGTCAGGACACGATAACTACATTCATCCTTGCTCCTATGACTTCTGGAGAGCAGGCAGAAGCAGACTGGTTGCTTGCATCACTAACAGTCCCCTTTCCACCCCTGAATGACAAACGTATCATCAGGACTGCGACACTGACAGCTCTCCTTTGGCTGCAAGTCCCCTTCAAGGAGGGAGCCATGTGAAACGCTGGGAGATGCTGACAGCAGGACACTGGAGCCAGCCAACATGCCAGGGCTGGAAGGAGGTAGACCCAGGCACTGTGTATGCATGACCAGTGATCTGTGGCTGTCAGCTTCTCAAGGTCCTCACACTTGGCAGCCGCTGCTCCCTGCCCCGTCTGTGCAGACACAGAGGGAGGTGCCAGAAACACTCCCCATCCTGGATGCATTTCAGATGGTGAGGGGAAGGAAAAGAGCTAGCCAGCTTATGAGCCACTGTGGTTTTCACCCAAGAATCCAGTCTGGTGCCACCTTACCCTATACAAGAAACTTGCTTATTAAAGTATCATCAGGTTTATAACCTATTTTCAGCCATTTGACACCGATTTGGGTGTGTGTGTGGGGGGGTGTGTTTTGGAGCACAAGTCTGATGAGGAACAGCTGAGGGAACTGGGGGGGTTTAGTCTGGGGGACAGAAGGCCCAGAGAGGACCTTACTGCACTTTATAACAACCTGAAAGGAGGTTGTAGTGAGGTGGGACTTCTTACTTACTTTTACTTACTTACTTACTCTTAAGTAACAAATGACAGGACAAGAGGTAATGGCCTCAAGATGCACCAGGGGAAGTTTAACTGGATATTAGGAACAGTTTCTTCACCGAGCAGGTGGTCACATATTGGAACAGGATGCCCAGGGAATGGTGGAGTCACTGTCCCTGGAAGTGTTCTCAAAACTTGTAGATGAGGCCCTCAGTGACATGGTTTAGTGGTGCCCTTGGCAGCGCTGGGATAATGGTTAGACTTGATGATCTTAAAGGTCTTTTCCAACCTAGCTGATTCTATGATTCTATTATTTTTTCAACTAGGAGTCAGTAATAGCATTAGATGAGGGGTTTCTGAAGTGCCCTCCTATCCACTCACTCTCTGGGCAATTCTGACCTTTGGCAGAATCTGTGTTTTGCTTTGACTGCTTGCCTTGGCTGGGGGAGCATGGCAAGGTGTGTGGGTATGCTGCAGAAGTAGCAGTGTTATGTTAGGCTACTAATAGCTACAGGCTTTTTCTTCTTTTAAACTTGAAAAAATGTGAAAAGAAACCCAAAGAAACCTCCAAGTACCTTGAACAAAACCCTGCATTTCTGCGCTTTAGTAAAGAGAGAGGAAGCTGAGCTTTCTTCCCTTGATTGCAATTTCAGGTTTAAAAGTGATGGTGTTTACAGTCTTTTACTGTTTTACTTTACTAGGACAGTTCTGAATATAAACAAAAATTATCAACAAGATATGCTATCATTTGTAAGTATTATAAATACTGGTCTCCTGTGAGATGTCCCTGCCCATGGCAGGGGGTTGGAACTAGATGATCTTGCGGTCCTTTCCAACCCAAGCCATTCTGTGATTCTATCTATCTGCTACAGTGAATAAATGCAGCAGGAACTCAACAAGGAAGGTTTGGGAAGCATGGAGAAAACAGACCCCAGGAATAACAATGGTGGAAACAAACCATCAAAATTCTATTGTGAGCTATAAACCTAAAGACAAGGGAGTTACGCACAGCACGACTACCCTTTCTGCTCTTCAGCAGTAGTAACTATACCACAGGGACACTGCTAACAGGCATACCTGAGAGCAGGAAGGCAGCACAACTACTTTAAGTGTGATTTATTAGAACCATAGGGCACCTCCATCCATCAGCACATCACCCCAAAGCACGGACATTTACTTTCTGTAACTGTCCTGTGTTTTTTTTCTTGGCTTTGGCACCACCAAATGCTTCCCCACTTGACAGCTTTGCCTAACAACAGGCTGTACACAAATGTGCTCATTTCACAAGAGTAAAAAAAAAAAAAAGGTCAAAAAAGGCACATTTACACTTACTGTAACATGGTTCTCAGCTGGAAGGGACCCGGATCTAGCATCCTTTCCCCCACAGCCCTTGCAAAAGCCCTTTTACACTCCAGCAGTAACCAACCAGTCATGTATTTCAACAATCCTCCCCGAAACTGCAGGAGACACGTTGTTCTCTAAGGGGAATGTGAAGCTTTCAAGGATCCTACATCCTAATTAGGTGGATCTCTATTGGAATGCCCGAGAGGGAACAAGGCATGCTTGTCGCTTGTTTCCTGTTTAAGCCACACACTTAGTGACAAAGAGTATTTTTCACTGCAAAGGTCAGGATCAAGGAAGCTGTCTCCATCATCACTAGAAACTCTTTTTTAAACCCAATCAGATGCAAGGTAAGGACCACTGGCTCCGGGAAGCAAGCTGGGATCCTTAAAACAACATGGACTGCTCAGCAAATGTTATTGCCGATGTTATTGCCACCCAGATATAAATACGTACATGGACTATCATTTTCTTGTAACAAACAGTAAAAGCTATCTTGGTGACAGTGAGGCAGTGCTGGAGAAAGGGGGACTTTATCACCTACCTATGACTATGTTTCCCAAGCAACCTTCTCACCAATCCGGAGCTCGGTGTGATCATTAGTTCCTGCACATGGCAGCAATGAAATTGTCCCTTAAAGTAAATCATTCAAGGATTTTTATAATCTGAAATAAAATGCTCTAATATTTTTTTCCTAAGTTTTCCAGGTTTAAGGTTTTAATCTTTTATTATTTATTGTACAGCAGTTGTGAAGGGCATGACGAGAAGCCCTGTGTAAATAGCTGTTGTTGGAGGATCAGTACGTGACAATGCTGCATGCATGAAATTAATGATTCCTTTTCTTTTCCTTATTTTCCTTATTCTATTCCTGATTTCTTTATTATTCCTTATTCTCTCTGAGGGTTTTCAAACACACACAATACCTGTAAGAGTAAAACAAAACAAACTAAGCTGCACTGTGGCTCCTGCATATTTTCTTACCCTGTGGCTGAAGTTGCTGATAAATATTCCCTAGAAACGGTACCGAAGGAGGAGAAGGACACATATATTTTCTTTTCTTCCTTCCCACTCAGAGCATCAAATTCACAAGGCGACTATTTCCTCCTGTTTGAGATGCAGAGTATTCCCCTATTTTTGTACTCTCTAGGATTTATTGCTCTGTTTAACTATTGCAGATGCAATTTAACCTTTGCTATCTTTACCTCTGGTCCCACTAGAGCCTTAATGGACAAAATACTGGTCATTCTCTTAGCTGTGGGCTTAAAAATAATCCTCTTTCAATAGAAAAAGACATCAAATATCTCATTAGACCAATAGCGCTAGCAGGGACAATCCATCCTAGAATATAAAAAAATTTATGGTATGCGTCTTTCTACCTGAATTCCCTGACACCTGGAACTCAGAGAGGGAATGTTCTGGTGGGAGTCCATTGCTGAACTAATGGTCCTACAGCTCCAGAGCTTGCTTTGAGGTCTTTGTCCTGCTCCAATCAACCAGGCTTGGGCAGGAATAAGGTCAGAGCTGCGTACAGAGGTCTTCTCAGCTACTGCAGCACCTGACTTCTATATTATGGATTGTGACTAAAACATACCAGATTTGGCCCATTATTTCTAGGTATCACATTTTTATTCATATAGCCTTTCTTGTCCAGTATTTCACATGAGATGTGTAATGCCATGTAGGACAGAGGCTCTCCTTGCTACGTCTAGTTGTACTTCATTTTATAAAGCAACTATAATACCTTGGTGGCTCAATCATATAAAAATACTCACAAAAGTAGCGTGCTTCTCATGAGCAGCTCACACAACTAAGTGCTTGCAGGATGTGTCCCACTATGGCTTTTAGATCTTTCTGAGTAAACCTTCATCCTCAAAGGAAGGCAGCTTGAAGCTTCTCCACACTTCTCTGTTCTATGTCCTTCACAACTTTTTTTATCTGCTTGACTGTATGTCCTACATTAGGACCAACTCCATACAGCAGGGAGGACATATAATTCATCCCAAATGATCAAGGATAATTATATGCTTAAAGAGCAATATGCAGAGGTTCTCCTACAGATAATTAAGGAGAAAGCTCACAGTTCACCCATGTGGGAAGTTAGCCAGGAAGTGCAGACATACTTTGGGAATTCATCCATTATTTATAATCTGCAGTGTCTTGTCAAAAACCTTAAATGAGAAGTTAAAGCTTTAACACATTCTGCAGCATACTGCCAGGCCATCATCTCCCATTAGTTTTTAACTAACACTCCCATTGGGCCAGATCCATCACAAGGTTTCCTGGCACCTGCTTCAACTCGTTGGACCTTGGCTCAAGAAAACTCTGCATCGGTACCATTGCCACCCTGAACCTGGGGTTGTGCCAGATGTGTGTGAACACATGAGGGGGCCTTGCTCTGGGTCTCAACCTCACATAAATTTTACCACTACTGGGCGAGGACCATGCCAGCCACTGGAGCAGTCGGTGGCCAGACAGCTGCTTACAGCCAGCATAGAGTCATAGAATCACAGACTGGTTTGGGTTGGAAAGGACCTTAAGACCAACCAGTTCCAACCCCCTGCCATGGGCAGGGACACCTCACACTAGACCATGTTGCCCAAGGCTCTGTCCAGCCTGGCCTTGAACACTGCCAGAGATGGAGCATTTACCACTTCTTCGGGCAACTTGTGCCAGTGCCTCACCACCCTCACAGTAAACAACTTCTTCCTTATAGCCAACCTGAACTCCCCCTCTTTCAGTTTAAACCCATCACCCCTTTTCCTATCGCTACAGTCCCTGATGAAGAGTCCCTCTCCAGCATCTTTGTAGGCCCCCTTCAGATACTGGAAGGCTGCTCTGAGGTCTCGATGCAGCTTCTCTTCTCCAGGCTGAACAGCCCCAGTTTTCTCAGCTTGTGTTTGTACTGGAGGTGCTCCAATATGAAGTCACAGTCCTACATACCCAACTGAACTGGGGACTCTCAAACCCATATACCACTGGTGATAACACAGTGTATTGCAATTTCCTTTTGGAAACAACCTCCCATTTGATCTCTTTGCATTAAAAATGTGCAATAACACCAGGGTGTCATTTCCCCTGCAGAAGGATCCTACAGTATTTCAATTAAAATATCTCATCTTTTAGACCCTTTTTTTTTTTTTTTTGCTGGACACCCCTACACTTCCATTCAGAGCTGAGGCACAAAACCCAATTAGCTATTAATTGAGGCATGTTAAAATTCATTAACTCTGCTTGTGAAGCTTAAGCTATAATTAACTGTCTTCCCAGGCTTTTGTTCTTTAATCTCCAGGTAGAAGGAGCCCCTGTTACTCAGTAAGCTGAGGCACAACCCTACCAGCTCTCTAGTGGGCTGGGGTGACAACATGACACACCAGCAGTGACTTCCCATATTAATGCTATTGTCCCACCAGCTCCTGGTGGCCCTGTGCTATGAGTGAACTCGAGTATGTTTTGAAACACTGGGAGCACGAAAAAACCTGATGGAAATATTTCAAACAAGCCCCCTGTCCTGCAGTCTCATACTGCACACAGCTCCTGCTTTCCAGCTTCGCCTCTGCAGCAATTTTCATTTTAAAGAGCTGCTGAAAAAGCATCTCAAGGCAAATTCTAGTTTCACATATGGAACAGCATGGAGACAACCTTTATTTTAAAGCAAAATGAAAGCAGAAATTAACTTACATGTCAAGTTCCAAGGCTTAATATGGCAGCGCTTGCTCTGGCATTTACATACGTTTCTGCTGCATCTCTGCTCACTCACTATATGGATGCCCAGCACGAGGAGGAAATCAGCTAAGATCTAACCTACAGAAAAACTGCCTTTTCCCAAATGGGACTACTTTTGGGGTGGAATTACAAGAACAGTTCAGTGAAAGTTACTTCCTGCTTCTAGCACGAACCACCTTGGGCAGAATGGAAATATTTTGGACTTTAACCTGGAGATGGTAGATTATGTATCTATAAGCAGCATCAGTGAAAGAAGAACATAAGGAAATACAGTAACTGAAAAGAAAAAGGGGATTCCTTGTGTTTCCCATCCAGGGGATGGGGCAGGTCAGAACAGGAGCCAACAGAGCCAGGACTCTGTTCCCACTCCTTCCTCTTCCCCCCTCATTTCCACAATGTGCCAGCCTACACATTGGAGCTGGCACAGAGGGAAGGCAGCTGGTGCCAGGAAACAAGTCTGGTGCAGATTATTTCCCTGCTGGAGGAATGAGGAAGCTGTAGAGACACTGGGAGTTGCAATATGGTCACTAACCCCATTCCTGCTGCAATGCAATCACGTGCTGCTGCTGCTCACAGGCTGAACCACCTGCAGGAGCAAGGAACAGCAAGACCATATGATTGATGCTCCCAGGCTCCAGCAAAGCTTCTAGAGTAACACGAATATCTGCATGAGCTCCATGAGCTCATCCAGTTGCAAGTGCACTCAAGATAACAATCTGGAGACAGCTGAGGGAAGGACCATTTCCTGCTTCTGAAGCCAGAAGTAGCAGGAGCAAAGGAAAATTAAGCTGGACAACAGAGAAGAGTCAAAACACAATCCAATGTTCGCAGCACCCTGTGTGTTCACAAACCATGTAGGTGAGGCCTTCAGTGGCATGGTTTAGTGGTGGCCTTGGCAGTGCTGGGACTTGATGGTTGGACTTGCTGATCTTAAAGGTCTTTTCAAACCTGGTTTATTCTATTATTCTGTATCCGCACTGTAATTTGCCATGTTATTTCACTTACAGAACATGTGGACACCATGTATCTGCCCACACAGATGGGTCTTCATAAAGCCACCCTGCACCTCTGTCATGGTACAGCATCAGCCATTGCAACTCTGCCTTTGAGTGGTAGAACCTCTTAGTATATTAGTCTCTGGATTCAGCTCCATCAGACATACCAGCTTACCCATACACTGTTCCCTGGCTTTCTCTCTCTGGGGCTGGCGAGCTCATGCCATGGATCCTTGGAGGACACTTTGCCCACCACTTGTCTCTAGAGGGCAGAAGGTCAAGCAGCAGCTTCAGACCCCATGGAAAGGCTGTCTGAAGGCACCACTTGGACAGAGACTGTCAGGCAAAGCCAGCGTGGTGGGCTGCTTATTTGTTTTGCCAACTGACTTAGCAGCAGCACTGACAGATTTATTTTTCGGTGTGGAGGAGCCAGGGAAGCAAACAGGGCTTTTGTGAAATCCCAGGAAAAAAAATTGCTGTGACCTTGCACGATTTTTTACATGCCTCCGTATCAGTCATGCACATCCTCTCCTCGTAAGCTGGAAAAGTATCTTTAATACTAATATTGATGATGCTGTCAAGCCTTCACAATAGATGTTTGACAGCACCACTGTAAGCCAGAGATACAGATAGTCTGGGCAATCAGTAGCTTAAGAAAAGTCTCATGTGGAAACCTCCATTCAGTGTAAGTGCAGAAAAGACTATGAAATACTTTTGCTCCTTCCTTTTCTAATCCTGGAAGGATGAGCAGGAAGTCACCTACCTTGAACTCCACTAGCAAGATGCTTGTTTTCACAAGTGAGGACAAGAACAACTAAGCCCTATTGGGTACCAAGGAGCAGCAGGAGTTGAACATTTGCAGCTCTCTGGTGTGAGAAAAAATGAAAAGAAAGTAGAGGATGGCAACCATCCTGGTGGATGTCCATCTTCAAGCCTGAGATGGCTGCAGTGAGCTGGCTCACCACTGCTGGGCTGTAAGCTTACAGCTCACCCCACCAAGAAGCTCATCTCTGCTCTAAACCCAAGTGTCTTCATTATTCTATCAAAATATTAATTGCCTTGTTAGAAGATCAATATTTGTTTTGCCAAGAGCAATGAATAATACAAACAGTATTGCCTAAAATCATGGCTACATTATTTGATCAGAGCTGAGAGCCACCCTCTGATCCTGTGCCAAAACTGGAAGAAAATGAAATGCATTTTGAGCTGGTGAAATGCAACAGCTACAGAGGCACAGAGAATGAACCCCTTCATTTATCAACAAAACCCAGCAAGCCAACAGCAGCACCAAATACTCCACTTCTCCCTCTGCAGCCAGTGTCCTGCAGAGGCTGGGGAATGCTTGTTTCCAGAAAGAAAGAAGTTTTCTGGTTTGCTTCTTTGTGAAAGCAGTGACCCAAAACCTCTATCATTAGTAATAATAATCAAAAGGTGCAGTAAGAAGGAGTGTATGGATGATTGCCACTAAAAGAAACATTCTCTTTAATTTATTACAGAGCTTTTAGCTTCGTTTCATTAGGACATGCCTGTTGGAGGCCATTTAGGACTCTGGGGATATTTCTGTACTTGAGGCTCACTCAGTGTTGTCAGGAAGAAGGAAGACAAGAAAGATCTGCTGGCTAGCTTGCATCTGTGTCTGTGAAGGCAGGAAGTTATCCTTTTGCCAATCTTCTAGCCAAGAAGTCAGGGTCCTGACCCATTGTGCAGCCATCTCAATATCATCCTCTGACATTTCCAGTCTCACAAAAATACCAGTGTGCCTCTGAAGAGGGAAGGCATCAGACTGTCTTGAAAGCAGCCTTCTTTCCATGGCATCTGGATACCTCAATCCTTCATACTGCCTGAATCCTTCGCAACTATTGGTCTGTCTGATTTCTCTGGCTGCCCCTTGCCCAGGACAGGCCCAAAAGAAGAAGGAAACGCTTTTGGCAGACCCCTTGGCTCTGTAAGGGTGGTTCCAGAGACAGGCATATGAAGTTAAGTAGAAAGAATTTAAGAGTTGGAAACTAAGTTGTTCTAATGAACTTTCAGGTATGCTCTGAGGTATGTAAGAGTCTTGCAATATTTAAAGGGTACCTACAAGAAAGCTGGAGAGGGACTTTTGACAAGGGCCTGTAGGGATAGGACAAGGGGAAATGGCTTTAAACTGACAGAGGGGAGATTGAGATGAGATGTTAGGACGAAGTTCTTCCCTGCGAGGGTGGTGAGGCACCGGCTGCCCAGAGAAGCTGTGGCTGCCCCATCCCTGGCAGTGTTCAAGGCCAGGTTGGATGGGGCTTGAAGCAACCTGGTCTAGTGGAAGGTGTCCCTGCCCACGGCAGGGGGTTGGAACTGGATGAGCTTTAGAGGTCCTTTCCAACTCAAACCATTCTATGTATGTCAAAAGAAGTTGTGTGAGATTTTCTTTAATTTCTTAGCATGCACACTCTGTGACCTGCCTGTGCTTTCATGTGGTGAGCAGCAGGCTTTGCTCTTATCCACACTTCTCTTCTAATGGTACTCAAGGCTCAGGTCTTGCATCAGATACCATCCATATGGCATTATCAGGGTTAATGATAATGCCACACGGCATTATCCAGGGTTAACCACCCTGAATGGTTAAAGCAAATTAATCTAGGCTGATAAACCCAGGAATCTGCTCAAGCCCCACTCTGCAGAGATTGATTCCTGCCTCCCCTTGGCCTGGCACAGTGTCACTGCACCCAGGCATTTGCTTGTGTTTCCAACTGCACAGTTTCCAACTGAACTTTCTACCTCCTGCTAACACTCACCATACAACTAAAAAGCTTATACAGTAAGGAATCTTTCATTAATTTAAAGTACTATCTAATGCACACATTTGTATTTCATCAAAGTACCACCAGTCTTCCAAGTGCATGCAGTCACCCACAGTTTAAATAGCAAAATAAACAGAGAAGACTCACATGCCCTAGATTACTGTGCATCTAAAGTATTCTACTTCAACCACAAAAAACTGTAACAGCATGATTCTTTTCATACCCAAAGATCTTTGTCATTATCAGACTAAAAATGCTGCGTAGAAAACTGGGACGAATCTCTGGGGAAAGGCAGAGGGCTGCTCCAGGCCAGTATAACCACATCTCACTAGCACACCATCACTATATAACTGGACGTTTATGGAAGTGTGTTTGGAGCTGTTTTAAAGCTCTGGAGTGCAGGATCTACATACTCGCTGACCTGATGCCAGCAAATACATGGAGCCCTTGACACTTGACCTGAAACACAAGCTGAACAGATTTATGGAAACAAGCAGGTTCCTGATATTACAAGTTTCCTCATAGAGCAAAGAAAGAATTATCACATCTGAAGAGGGCCTACAAGGATGCTGGAGAGGGACTGTAGTGTCAGGACAAGTGATGGGTTTAAACTGAAACAGGGGAAGTTCAGGTTAGATACAAGAAGAAGTTCTTTACTGTGAGGGTGGTGAGGCACTGGAATGGGTTGCCCAGGGAAGTTGTGAATGCTGCATCCCTGGCAGTGTTCAAGGCCGTGTTGGACAGAGCCTTGGGTGACATGGTCTGGTGTGAGGCATCCCTGCCCATGGCAGGGAGGTGGAACTGGATGTTCTTTAGGTCACTGGTCTGTGGTTCTAATCCAACACTGTGGCCTCAGCTTGCAGCAAACAGTTCTGGCAGCTGGGCACCTGTAGCTCCAGGGCCAGGCAAGAAATTCATGCTTTATGACTAGAATCTAAAGCCAATTTTATTGGAAGCTTTTATGTTTGTAGGTTTGAGTAGTTTTTATAGAGAGGGGTTCTGAAAACTGCCATAAAATTTTGCCTTGGGGGTTATGATTACATTTGTATCTTTCCCAAACTTAGATAAATAAAGACGACAGTTTTTACTGTGGAAGCTTAAAAGGTTAGAGTAGTATTTGGTCTGTGATGAACCTTTTATAGATATGATGTTGTAAGAATTTATTCTTAAATATCAATAAAAAATTCAACAACATTTCTGATAAAGCAATGGTGATTAGAAAAGAGCAGTCGAGGAGGCGGTGGCATTGCTAGTGGCTTCCTTTCTGCTAAAATAACCCTTTATTACATTTTTATCACTAGAAACAGTTAAATGATTTGCATTCTATCAGAGGAGAAACCTTTCCAATGACAATGCATTGTGGTGTCCTATTGTGAGATTCACCTCTCTCCTGATTTTGTGGTGAACTGACACAACCCCCCTTTACAAGGAACTGGCAGCTCATGCAATTATATATTTTCTCATTATGCTTTATGCTTTTGGGGAGAGAAAATGAGAAATACTATTTGTGTTTAATGTAGCACATGCTGGGCTAAGAATATGGAAGGTGTCTGTGCCTTTGGCCCTATGACAGTGCTGAAGTCTCACTAACAAGCCCTGCAGCTGCTGCTTGTACCCTGGTTTCTTGCTGATGCTTTTGAATGTCCTGTGGTTCTTACATCTGCCCTTTGTTCAGTGTTGAGCTTACTTTAAGTTCTTGCCTGTACAATAGCCCTGTGGGACTCAGAACATCAAAGAATCAGTTGTACCACAAGAATACTCCCCCCATTCCTCACAGGAGAGGGTCATCCTGCTGAAAGGGGACAAGTCAGGTGCTGCAGAGGTCCTGGTCCCTCTGAAAAGCTTCCAGGGTCCCTGCTCCTTCTGGCTCCTCCCTCCTTCTCAACCCTCTTTCTCATCCCCCTTTCCCCATCCATCCAAGCATACCCATTGCCAGTTCCTTCCCAACATTCATCAGTGAAAGGAGCACAAAAACCAAAATACAGTTCCAGAGGCACTTTATACCAGTTAAAATTGGCATTGAAACTTGTCTCTGGGGAGTGAGGCAAACCACAGTGGTGGGGCTCTTGAGCAGAATTAACACACTTGCAAACATGGAACAGATTGTGTGTAAAGTGAGCACTTGAACACTGGGAAACAGCAGGGATTGAACCCACTCTCTTTCCTCAAGCACAACCATATTAGGATTTCAAATTTCAATCAAAAACAGGGATCAAATTTCAATCAAAACAGCTATAATCTCATTTGTTGCAGATAGGATGACTAATTAGTGAGGAAAGCTCCCTCAAAGCAAGCACAGAGCACAGCGTGCAGCACCGCGGGGCTCCGAGAGCTGCATCAGCACGGGAACACCCCACTCATCCCAGCATCCGTGAGTGTGTTCCAGAGGAATCAGGCAGATCAAACCCTGCCCAAGGCCCTGGTGGAGTTACCTGACCTTGACCAGCATCAGAATAAAACCTTTTGCCCACAAAGTTGTTAACAGATAACAAACTGGACACCCTTGTTCAAAAATTACACATATTCGAACAAATATTCACAATGAATTAGTGCTATGCTTAATTGGCAATAGACACAAGGTAAAATAAAAGTATCCAAAATTACACAGCGCAGCAAAACACAGGGTGAGGCAGGCAAAAAAATCCCCTTTTAAAATCTATCTATTTTAAAAATCTCCCCCTCACTTACCTTAATTTCCTCATTGAAATGACATTCAAAGCAGAATCGTGTGTTCAGCCGTCAAGAAAACACAGATTTCCCACAGTGCCATTTGGAATCTAAGTATTTGTATCTGCTTGCAGTACTTTATTCAGGCTTTATAACAATCACCCTTTCATCTGACCCACTGTTGCCCCATACATAAGGTCTGATATCTCTTACTTTACCTTTCAATATTCCTCTCAGTTGTGCCTTGTACAGCAGGGTGGTCATGCCAGGCTGTGCCAGGTCCTTAGGGATGCAGCTGATCTGGGCCTGAGGTGCTGGAATAACCCTGAAAATTTGATGTGCAGGCTTGAGCCAACCACAGTAAAAGGCTCAAACATTTCATGATCAAAACCTTTCCACTCAGTGACAAACATAGCTGCACTTCACCCTTTGGTGCTAATTAGAGTAATAAATTTTGAGCCACTGAGGGCAGCATGAAAGTTCTTTTTCCACATTTCCAGTAGTGTCCATCCCTTTGCCTCTACCTTTCCATCTCTTATGCCAGGGTTTCTTGGAAGGGAAAGCCTGAAGAAACCAACCTGTGCTCTGCTGTGTATTTGCAGAGTGCCTGCTCTCTGTGGGCCTCCAGGCACCATGCTGATACAACTAATATATAACCAGGGCATTTTGTGACTGGTGACTGGCTTTTAAGTAATTAATTGATATTCACACCCTACGAAACACTTCCACATATGCCTGAACCCCACTGACACCCAAGTTAAACATTTGCTGAAGCACCTGGTCAAATCATAAAGATTCTCAGAAAGCTTTATTTAGGTTGTATTCATAAGTGATTCAATAGAGAAAGCTACTGGGGAGGTACCCTTTCAAAACACAGCCACCTGGAAAACCAGTTTCTTTAGAGCAATTAAAGGTTATGAGACTTTAGAACAGCAAATCCATTATTATTTTCCCTCTTTGCCTCAGGAGGAACTAAGGTCTTACTAAAGCTGTGATAACCACATCAACTTAAATCACTGTTGACTGGGATAAGTAAGAGGCTTCAGGCACCCCTTATGGATTTGTCCTTACAGAGGTTTCTTTCTTCTCCTCCTTTACTTCCAACAAGACATTCCTCCTGTTTCCGAACCTCATGTTTGCCTGGCCAGCAAAGAGTCACAGCAGCAAGTGCATTCAGTTTGAGAATCACCACCCCCATAGCAAGCAAGGAAAAGGAAAGGCTGACATCTAAATAGCTCATACAAACTACCATGACGATTACCCTAAGTATTACCAAGGGAGTTACAGACGATGTTTTTGTTAAGAACTTTACCCTGTGCTCAGTATTTCTGGGTGAAGGAAATAAGTTTAAATCATCGTGTAATTCACTTGTTACGAAGTGCTTCTTTAGGTCTTGCTACAGTTACTAACACCTAATTGTTTGAACGTAAGGCTCTTTTAAAGAGTCACTGAAAATGACACGAAGTCCCATCCCAGGCCAAAATAACAAAATAGAACGGTAAGGCAAAGAAATTTGGGCTGGAAACCGCCACCTTGCACGGTAGCCTTCTTCCAAGCAGGTGTCTGTGGCAGGACGAGCCATTTCAGCTTGTCCTCCTGAGGACTTCTTTTTCCCTTGGGCAACATGGTCTAGTGTTCCTGCCCATGGCAGGGTGCTGGAACTAGATGATCTTGGGTCCTTTCCAACACAAACCATTATATGATTCTATTCCAGCACAAGTGAATACGCTCCATGTTGGAAGGATACAAAGGAATGTCCTAGAGTAGTCACAGGGTTTGAGGAACCCCCAAGCCCTTTTGGTCCTTAGCACTATCACTGCTTCTTTTCAGAGTTATTTCCTCCCCCATAATCGGACTCATGAAGCATACACTGTGGTATAAAGTGACTATGAGGCACAATCATGCAGCAGAGACCCCCTCATTTGCAGAAAGCTGTTGGGATCACAGTGGTCCCAGCCCAGCTGTTGGGCAATCCTGGTCTCATTCCCTCACACAGGGTGTGCAGACAAGGTGATTGTCATGGTTTAAACCCAGCCGGCAACTCAGAACCATGAAAGCTTCAGGGAGGACTTTTTGCCAGCGTATATCTATTGTTACAGGTTGGCATCTCCAAAGAGCAAGGAGAGGGTGCCAAGTTTATTACTGCCCAAGTTTCATGATTTACAGCCTGCCTGACTGAAGGCTGAAAATACAGCAATTTTGCAGGGTAATTCTGGGAAGTAACCATCCTGCAGCACCAATTATTAAAACCACTAGCACACATTAAAGCTATAAAGATTAAAAAGATAGCACACTTGCCATGAAATATGAATGAAATAATGTAATATGCATTACATACCCACGCAACAGCCAGCCGCGGGTGCTTCAACACAGCTCTGCGGAAGAGCAGTAAGCCCCAGGTCTCCCATCAGCCTGCATTTGCCAGAGCCCAGGAATTGTCATGCAAAATAAACACAGATGTGTTCCAAGCCCTGACTACAGCTTCCAGGCGATGGCCAGGAAAAGAGATTGCATTAAGAAAAGTGCCTCTCAGTGCAAGTCCCTGCACAAGGCTGGATGTACTACACTTACCCGAGCTGGGAAACATCCTGTTGCTGCTGTTCATTTGGTTTGCTGTTCTTCAACCATGTCCTGGACAGCATCAAAAGGAGAGTGAACAGCAGGTCGAAGGAGGTAGTCCTGCCCCTCTACTCTGCTCTCATGAAACACCTCAATTGGAGTATTGTGTGCAGTTCTGGTGTCCTCAACATAAAAAGGACATGGAGCTGTTAAAACAAGTCCAGAGGAGGCCACGAGGATGATCAGGGACTGGAGCACCTCCCACATGAAGACCGCTTGGGAAAATTGAGGCTGTTCAGCCTGGAGAAGAGAAGGCTGCGTGGAGACCTCATAGCAGCCTTCCAGTATCTGAAGGGGGCCTATAAGGATGCGGGAGAGGGACTCTTCATTAGGGACTGTAGTGATAGGAAAAGGGATAATGGGTTCAAACTGAAACAGGGGAAGTTCAGCTTAGATCTAAGGAAGAAGCTCTTTACTGTGAGGGTGGTGAGGCACTGGCAAAGGTAGTGGGCAATGCTCCATCCCTGGTGGTGTTCCAGGCCAGGTTGGACAGAGCCTTGGGCAACATGGTCTAGTGTGAGGGGTCCCTGCCCAAGGCAGGGGGTTGGGAGTAGATGATCTTAAGGTTCTTTCCACCCCTAGTCTGTGATTGTATGATTCTTTGTGGCATCTCCTCAGTGCTGTGTCTTGAACAATTCAAATGTTGAACCATTCAAATGGCTCTCTGTGCTGGTGGGCTTGACACAATTTGGTGACACGGGCACTCTGCTCATGTTTCACAAAGGCCAGAGTTTATTACCATCTCAGGCCTTGCTGGGCTTTTTTATTACAGTTGTTCTCCTCTTCTTCCTCATTCTTTCCCTTGAGTAGTGAATCATTTTCTCTCGTGCCACACATAGGAACATCTCTCAGTTTCTCTAACTACTGTTTTCCACTCCCCACGGCACTGCCCAGGCACACACACACCTGTGCCATCATATGCGCCCATGCACAAAGGCATCTCTTGACAAGTAATACCCAGTTTTATTATTTTTCTAGATAAAAGTATGGTCAGTGTTTCCTGATAGAGCTGGGATCTTTCTTGGACAGGAATAAAGATCAGCTGTAGTTGAGGCCTAGATGAGACCCAGTTCTGAATCCAGATGAAGGAAGGTAAAGTGAAGATGCTTCAATGAACTGCTGAAGGCAGAGAGCAACAAAAAGTGGAAGTTTTGTCTACCTTGCTCCAGAAATAGCAAACAGAATGGAATGAATCCTACTGAACACGATCCTACACTTACACGATGAGGAACCTGTCTGACTCACCACAACTATCTGCAGCTCCCTAAGAAGCAAACTCTGCAAGCCCCAGTTTCTTCACCCAAGTTCTATGAGTCAAAAGGCCACTTCAGTCTGGGACTCCAAAAAGACTCTAATACAGTTTAAAACCTCACTCAATCTGGGTAGGGGTTGCAAACTTATGTCCTGCAAGAATGCTTTTAATAAGCTTCTGCAGGAGTAGTGCTTTCCTCAAGACAGTTCCTTTTTAGTTGCATTCAGCTTCCTGAATTACTAAAAGCCTGGGAGAACACAAGAGTGAGCTACACAGCTACTTAACACTTGGAAGAGAAGCAGAAGGAAAGATTAATTGCTGTCTTCCCAGCCCATGGCCATGGCAGAGGTCAAAGAAACCCTTTCTCATCAAAGTCCCTTCTGGAAAGGAAGCCCTTCCACAGGGAGTAAGTTGGTACCACTCTATCAGAGGAGTCCCTTAGAAAAGCCCATGAAGCTTGGACTCAGCCAAGCTAGGACAGTCTTTTCTAAGGTTGCTGCCAATAAAATACTGTCTTTACTGTTTTGACTGAAGTCAGCAGTGAAATTGGTATTGGTATAGTCTCGTTTACCTATCAAAGTAAACCCAAACATTTTCTTACAGAAAACTTAAATGTGTTTATGTTTTCATCAAGACACTATTTCAAACATGGCATCTATAGAAATGCTAACCAACAGCCCTTAGGCAAACCTAAGGGGATGGAAAGAGAAGGAAAGAAAATCAGTTTGCAAGTCTGCAAAGGAAACATCAACTTCTTACATGAAATCTTTCCTTTTTTAATTTACCTCTTTATTGAGACATATAAAGAAGCTGCCTTCTCTCAGGTCCTTACCAGACAGGAAGGTAGGCAGGATACCTTACTGACTGCCCCATCAGCAAAGGCAGATCCACTTCTGCTGTGCTGTGATGCTCCCTTGAAAGCTAAGCCAGTTTCCTCTTGCACCAAACCCAAACCAGATTATGCTGGTATATGAAAAGCATGTGTAGTGGCTGCAGACTGCATGTGTCCTAGCAACCTCCTGGTTACCTGCCTGTGTCAAGTTGTTGTTGGTGGTGGTGTTGCCATGATTCCTCACATGGGGTCCAGCCAAGGCCCTGTGAATGCATCCAAAACAGACAGTTCTTGCCATGAAGAACTTCTGGTTTGACATGACACACAACTGCTCTAGTTGCTTTACACCTGCACTGTCCTCCAAGCTGTAGAATTGCTGGAGCAGCAGAAGCTGGCATAAGCATCTTCTGCTAGTTGCTACTTACACTGACCCTGTTGCAGACTTAAACAAGGTAAAACCACTAAATTTATCAATTTGTCCATTTTCTGCCACTATTGCCCATGCCTTAGCCACACAACCCCATCTCTGTGTTTTCCACACGTCCCTGCTTCAGCTAAGACTGCAGGACAGAACCGTTCATTGTCTTCTAGTATCTTCTTTCAGAGTTTATATTTGGTGCATTGCTGCTCCCTTGATTTACTGACCCTTTACTTAAAACCTCTCAGGATTTGCAGCTTCAAGCTGTCCAAGATGCTCTTCACAGTCATGCCTCCCAAACACACACACATACTACCTTCATATGAATGGTATGGGATGATATTAGGTCTGTTTCTCTAGAGAGGGGGATCTGAAGCAAGTACAGTGAAAAAGCCCACTACTTTTAAATACCCTATCAGAGATGCCAAAACCTCTCATTTTTTATATGGTCAGTATTATTTAGCTGAGAAGAAAAAATCTCCCTTTGCAAGCATTTTCCAGGTTATTCCAAAGGCTGAAGCAACTCTTGCTTTGGCAATAAGCTTCATCAGGCCAACTGAGGCTGGGGCATTCCTCAGTTCAACTCTGTTGAACTGTTTTACACCAGCAGCAATATGGCTTCTTGGTCTTTGTTTTTAATTGCCAGCTAAACATAATCCTACAGATGTGCACTTTGGACTTGCTCCTACTAATCCCTTTAGCTTTGAAAGGGTCAATGGAAGAAGAAAAGGCAAGAGTTACTTGGCATGCTCATACAACAGCCATGCCCAACCAGCTCATGCATGGCACAAGGTTAGGGAGAACTTCCACAAGGCCCAGAGCACTGTTGCTCATTTTAGAAGGCACAAGCCAGCTCCCATTCTCTCCTCGCAGAGGGAATTGCAGCCAGCAGCTTGATTTTCCAACAGAACTGTACATATGGATAAAAGGGGGGTCACCTCCCATTCTCAGAATTCAACATTCATGACCAGCTGTTTTAGCTGGACTGATACCAGTGCACCATGTACCAGACAGGGACCCTTCTCACGACAGAAGAAAGAGAAAGGGTAAAGGGAAAGAAAAGAATGGGATTCCAGGAGTATTTCTTTTGCGGCCCTGTCAAGCAGAGAAGTCTGGAACCCACAGTGTTAATGTGTATAAGCTGCCTCGACAGGGGAATATATACTGTTAAATCTTGGGAGTTATTTAAAATGCCAGTGAGTATAATAGCAGTGCTCTGAAATAACCATTTCATCTGCCTACATTACTCTAAAATTAATGAATAATGAAGCGATGCCCTTCACATTCTCTTCCCTTTCCATTCCAAGATATATTGATCAGATGACATTTATTTAAGTTTGGGATAATGTATTAATTTCAAGATAATTATTCAATATACTTTTGTCACTGTTGATATGCTTCAATGTCATACAGGGGCCAGGGGATGAATAAACTGTTATCTGACATTGCTGGACAGGGTGCTAGAAATAAATGCAATTTTTCTCCTTGAGAATCACTGCCTTAGTTTTCCCTTTTCTTCCCCTGACCCCCCCTACCCCTCATCGGAGGGGAGGGAGCACTGAGAAAGCTGTGCTGATGGAACAGAGACAGCTGAGTGGGGGTGGAGGGAGAGGGAGTGCAGAGGGATGAACTGCTCTTGCCTTGTCACAGGGGTCAGCCTGATACTTAGCAAAGCTGACAGAGCCCATCCTTAGTGCATGCCACTGCAATATTAACACTCATTTGGAGCAGATGTGGCTAAAAGCACGAAACATTGAACAAACAGCTGCCACGGATCCAGTGCCATTGCATGAGCACTTATGTTCTATTAATGCGGTGACGTTCCTGAGGCTGGGAGGCCGGCCTCTATTCCCCTCCATCCTTTGGCAGATGGGTCAAGCAGCAGTGCTATGCTCCTCATGCAGACATCATCTTTGACATCATCTTTGCTCCAGATTTATTCGCACAGAGGAATGATAGCTTTTTTTATTTATTTTAATCTTCAGTCTTTAGGTGGTCCTCCACATATCACCACGGGAGACAGACAGCAAAATGGGACAGTAAAAGCTCAGGAATCCCAGCTCAGGTTTGGGAGATATCCAGTGTAAATCTGCTGACACACACAGAGAGGGACTCTTCATCAGGGACTGCAGCTACAGGATAAGGGGTGATGGGTTTAAACTGAAACAGGGGAAGTTCAGGTTAGATCTAAGGAGGAAGTTCTTTACTGTGAGGGTGGTGAGGCACTGGCACAGGCTGCCCAAAGAAGTGATACGTGCCCCATCCCTGTCAGTGTTCAAGGCCAGGCTGGACAGAGCCTTGGGCAATGCGGTCTAGTGTGAGGTGTCCCTGCCCATGGCAGGGGGTTGGAACTGGTTGGTCTTAAGGTCCTTTCCAACCCAAACCATTCTGTGATTCTGTGATTCTATGAAACGACACTGACACAGCAGGTGACACTGACACTTAGAAGAGTCCTCAGGTCCTTTTCTGGTACCTGTGTCTCCCAAATAACCACAGCAACAAAAGCAGTTTGATACCTTGTGATTTAAAACACAACAGCGAGGCAAGGCTCTAAAAACCAAGACCAGTACTGGCTTGTGCTGGCATCTGTCAGAGATGCTCTGGAGCACCAGAAAGCATTTTGGTGGGAGGTATCTGCCTCTTGGCAGCGAGTTCTCAGCTGCAGCCTTCCTTTCTTCCTTTCAAGTCCCATGGGGAACCTGTGCCAGCTTTTTTTTGCAGTTGGTCTACATTGAAGAGACAGATTCTTTCATGTATTCCTTTTCGGCATTTCATTATAAAATAGAAACAAAACCCCAGGCCCCAAACAATAACACCACCCCCAAAGCCTGCAGTCAAGAGGTTGGCTTTCATATTTGTTTCTTTCAGGGGTTTGTCTTCAGCCCTTGAATAAAGTGAAGAAAATCTGTATGATAAGCAAGATCATTCTGATTGTATCTGACAGCTTTAAAGTGCACCCCTTTCTTCTCAAGAGACTTTGATCCTCTGGATAACAGGACCTGTAGCTGCAGAAAACTATCTTGTCATCTGCAACACCGTGTTCCAGGCTGGTATTGACAGTGCAAAGTGTCAGCAACCAATGCACAGAGCAGCAAGGCTAAATAACTAATAACACAAACTGGCTCCCTCTTACACCAAGGATGCAGCCTGAACTCATGAGGATTCTGCTCTCACCCTGGCTCATCCACCTCCACACTTACTAAAAAGATGTCCTGGGACAAAACCAAGGTCATCGATGAAGAGCAGAGATCAAAAAAAGGGTGCATGGGAAATCTGTCAGCTACGGTATTCCAGGGCATACAAGAAGTATCTGCACTTCCACTTTGAACACTAAAAAGCTAAATCAAAGAGAATCTCCCAAGTAAAAGGTCAGTGACTAATTCACCGAGCTGTAGCACAGTATATCACTTACTGTGCCTTGTAATAATACATGGAGGCACAGGGGAAAAAAGAGACAGAAAATCTATCCTGGTAGACATAACGCCTCTGGCTACTGGGGATGAAAAGTGCATTTCTAAAAACCATTTCATGATTGAGATGGAGCAGGGAATACAGAGAAAAGCTGAAGCATCTGAAAGGTGAAGATACCAAGTTAAGCAGACAGTACTATTTTTCTACATTCGGTTGCCTGTAGCTTTACAGCAAGGCACAACTCCCTGTGACACCCAATGGAGCATCTCCATTGAGTCATTTAGGTTCTCCAACTTTGGAAATGTCTTGGTGGGACAGAAAATGGTTGTAGACACAGAATTGAAAATGCAAAATATTTACTGGATCATTTTCCTACCTTCCTTAAATGTTCTTAGGAGTTACAGGCTGGCTGCCTCCTGTTTCTCTGTTTCCCATAATGGAACAAGCAACCCGTTTTGCTGGAATCCACCTGGAATGTTCTGCTCAAGAAACAGCACTACAAATCTTAGATAGGCTTCCAGATTTCAGATTTGTCTTACAAAGCATACAGCCCATGCCTGCTTCCTCAGGCCAGTGCTAACGAATCCATGGTGATGCTTTGCTCCTCCACCTTTACCCGAAGTTTGTCCTATTATTATTCTTAAAACAAGCCCTGCACACTCCTAACACGTTTCAAATAAAACACAACTACCAAAGCCAAAGCAATTTGCATCTATCAGTTGTGATCAGCATCACAGGCAGCACTGCTGTGGCATCCTGGGCTTCACCTATTTCAAAGGCTACAGCAATAACCATCAGCACATTCCACAGCCAGGGCAAGCAAATGAGGGAATATTTAACCAGTGCCAAAATACCACAATGCGCCTCCTCGGCCTCAGAATTGGATGTGTCAGTTCTGAAATTGTGTGCGTTTTCAGGCCATGCAGCTCCCTGCCTGAAAAGCCGTCACACAGTCCCCACTTCTACAGCAAATTGCTTCATAAATTAAAGTTAAGGGATGCAGTTACATTTCCCACTGCAATTAGGCAGTGCCTACTGATGGACAGGAATAACATGTTCCTCACAGAGTTCCTTATTTACCATGGAAGAAGCTGGAAAGATTTCACAAGCCACAGGATACGAATAAAATCTGGGAGCTAACTGCAAACTGCTTTACCTATTCTGTTCCCAGGGAAGCTCCTCACAGAATACCATGTTCAATGGTAGGAAGTCAGAGTGAGCAAGACTGATTTTATTGGTCAAATGAGCACAGCTATATTGTCTAAGGGCCTTGTCAGATCAAAAGGAAAAGCAGAATGAAGGCAAGTAAATACATTTCTAGCAGGAGCCACCAGCATGGGATGGAGTCCCCTTTGAAGTGCTGAGATGTCACCATTCCCCAGGACACCCTCTTCGGATGGCTCTGGGCTGCTGGTGCAGCAAGTAGCAAGACAAAGCAGGAATCATGCCAGCCAGAAAGGTCCCTATAGCTGCAGGCTGGCCAGAATTCACTTCTTTAATAAATAATGCATAAGCAGAAAGCCATCACCGAGTTTTAGCAGAATGTTTGGGAGTTCTACATTTAAACTAAGTCATTCCAAAACCTCATCCTGACTGATTTCCAATCTGACTCAGGCTTCTAACCTGTTCCTTTTGTTGTGTTTTTTCTCTTGAAAAGCTCATCACTCCAGCTTTTGCCATTTTATCAGGGATTATTTAGTAGAGAGTTTCCAAGACTAACTTTTCAGCACACTGAAAGAACTGATTCTACACTACCTCTAGACAGCAAGTAAATACCCTGTCAACCCCATGATAGGGGATCATACCCTCCTTTACAATGCACGATGAGAAGGGATGGTGTCTAAACCTTGCACATGCTGACATCTAAGTTCTTAAGTGAGGTAACCCTGATGAGATCTGAGATTCAATTTAATTTCTCAACCAATCTGTGATCTTTATTTACCTGGATGCTGATGCTGATATTACTGTCAGGTGGAATCATTCTGCATGGAGCTTTTCCCAGTCATCCAGCAGAGAAATAACTGTAAGGGGAGGTCTGCTGGGACATAACAGCCATGAAGAGCAGCTCAGGTCTAGCACTGAGCATGGGCATTTTACCAGTACACATCCTAGAACTGCCATTTAGTCTCTGTACACAGTTAGCCCCAAAGGATAGGGGTAAGAAGCCATTCTATTTTCCCATGTCTGCATTTGAGATGGCAGATCCCCTTAACTGGGGAAACTGCTCTATCAGTATTTATAGGTAGCACAATGCTGGCATTCAGTGTATTACTTGGAACAACAAGCACTGCTACAGCAACAAAGAGTACTAAACACCAAGTCAGAGGAATACAAGAATGGTGTTTTCCAAACTATCTGTGTACTTAGAGTATAAAACCCAACCATAATGATGTCTGTGGAGAAGAGAGATAGGACAACAAGAGGAGAAACTGGAAGGTTAGACTTAAAATTTAGTCACCAATCTTTTTCATTTCCCATTTCCCAGCAATACAAACTTGCAATTATTTCATGAAATAAAAGTAAACCCCACAACCTATGGAGGTAGGGTTTTTTTTTTTTTTTTTTTTTTATGGCTTGGGGCGATTCTGGTCAATACAAACCCCAAGTATTAGGAAATGTCTTGGGATATGGTGCCTGTCCCAGAACAGCACCACTGCCCACTGCCTCATTCCACACACTCCCAGGAGAGACCTTCACAAAAGGAAAGGACTCCATGGGGCCAGTTCTGTATTTGAAATCTAGTCCATTTTGTACTCCCAGCCACTGGGCTCCTTCTAACCCAACCCACCCATCCCCACCCCTAGCCCCCTAAAATCTTCAATTAAAACCCAACAATACCTAATCCAAATTAATGGAACTTCAGGACACCCTTTACATCCCTCAATGTCCTATCTGCTGTAGTAAAAGGCAATTAATCAGAGTTAATTTAGAGCTGAGATGCAGGAACACTTCTAACTGCCCCAAAGGGGACCATGGAAGAGGGTTTATTCATAAACTGAGGTTATTCAGTAATGCTCACAAAGGACTTCCTTGAGATGTCCTCACACCTCAGGAGACAGAAACGGTGGTTGGGTGAACTGTTCTTAGACAGAAAATGTCCGTAATGCAATGCAGAATGTGAACAGCTTTGTGGGAGGCTTCTAATGGCTCTCTTGAAGGACAGGGCAGGAGTTCTGCAGCAGCTGGTTTGTGCACTGCCCTCACACCCCAGCACAGAAATGCCTCCTCAAGAACATCAGCAGAAGCTATGTAGGCATGTACGCAAAGGAGCCATGGCAGCTGAGCATCCAGACTTCTCTTGAACCATGACAACTAGTATGACCACATTTTTTCTATTATAGTTTCCAAATCTCCCTGTTCATACAATAAATCACATGAATATGCTGCTGAAATCAAGAATTCCAACTAAGAATTCCCTAGCAGCTCAGTTCTGTCACCAGCCCAGAGTCTGTGTGACCAGGACAATATCCTTGACTGGTGCTCATGGATCCAGCTTCCAGGCTGCACTTGCATTGGGCAGCAATGACCTGGGTGGAAGAAGGCTCTGGCTTCCACCTGCGAGGTACAGAAGGAGGTGGCTTGCAGAAATGCTTGTCAGTCAGTGTTGCACTCAGGGTAAATATAATGAATAAAAGGTCAAGTCACTCCAGCATGCCAGCACCATCAGACATGTGCAAAAGCAGGGAAAATAATGATGGAGACATACAATTTGCCTGTACATAAAGGACTGATTCCTATTCTCTTTCTGTATCACATTCCAATCAGGCTAAACATCACCCCTGCCAGTTTTTAAGGAAGCACTAGTCTCTTTGGCATTATTTCTGCAGATTTCCCCCCACCCGCCCCGAGTTTTTTCTACTTCAAGAGACAGATCGAGCCAAGTGTGCTAAAAAGTGTTGAACTGCAGCCTGAACAAAGATGAAGTCCAAGCAAGAACGAAAAAGATGAGGCACTTGCCAAAATCATTTGCACACGTTGCAGAGATGAACCCAATGATCCTTAGCAAGGGCATAAGCACAACTCAGCGTGGACAGGCAGGTTTTTCTTTTTCTCTTTTCTAAGGACTTCCATTTAAAACCAAAAGCGAGACTGTTAATTCAGTCCCGTTAAGGCAGTAACAAGACTGCTTCCAGCTTCAGTGGAAGCACAATACAAATGCTGAGCTCTACCAGGAGCTTCAGGTGGTTGATCTGGGGTGAGTTCTATCTGCACAGCAGCAGAAAAGGCCTCTGCAAGCCAGAGAAAGCCACCTCAGTTCTGAAGCATTTATTCATCTTGACTTTACATCACCCCACTTCAGCGGAATGTATGACAGCTCTTCTCCCATATGCCCCTATCCAGACAGACACTGAAGAAGTTGTTCTCCCATGTCAACTGTGAATCCAGGAGCAGGGATCTCCCCTCAAGAATAGTTTTCCATGAGAGCCACTTCCCAAGCACTTCCAAAAGAGTCATTTCCCAAACACAGCCCAGACAAACCTTCCAAAGGGAAGAAACAAGACTAACTGAGGATGTGATCCCGCATTTTTCAAGGTAAGCCAGACTCCAAGATACCTGCGTGCAGGAGAAGAGCGGGAACACCAAACACGCACACACCAAAAGGTCTCTGCTGTGTCAGACAGAAGGTGCATGTAGTCTGGTACCGTGTACCTGACGATAGTTGGCCACAGATGCCCAAGACTACATGAATGGTTGCCCTCTCATAAATGTTCCCTCCCATACCCACCGTAAAGGCTCTGATGGGCCCAGCTCCCAGGGCTCAGGTCCCAGACACCATATTGCCCTACCCGGGATGGCTACAATCACAGCCAGTTGAATAGCCTTGCTTTGTTTTTTTCCTATCCCACCCGGCTGCCTATAGGCCTGAGAGGAGCTGGGCCTCATTATTGTGCTGCCCCACACAAGCAAGGTTTCATAGTCTGACACAAAAAGACCTTTTCCCCAGTGACCCAGCACAGGGTGAGCATGGAAAAGTGCCAGGCAGGAAAGTTTTCATGTGATAAATAATCAGTTGCATGATCAATGTGTGATTCTTGTTAAAATCCAGCGCTGGAACAGCTCCCGAATCGCACTGTTACCACCTCCACCAATCTCTTTTGCATCTCATTGGCATTTGAGAACGTTAATTGACTCATTATTTCAATTCATATTCAGGGAAGGAAGTTGATTAAGGGAGGCAGATGCAGAATCTCCAGACACATTTGTCGCTGCGTTGTTGTCCCGGCAGTTTACCCGAGTTATTAGAATACTTAGGAGATAATAGCCAGGAGAACAGGAAAGGGGGGGTCCCTCGCAGGGTTTGTCTGTTAACCCCCAACAATATAGCCTGGCCCTTCACCAGACCTGTCCCTGCCAAAGCTCACACAGACAGCACTCATAGCTCAGCACAAACTGCTCCAGCACTCCCAGAGACATACAGGAAACTACTCAGTGCTGCCTTTCTTTGGGTTTAGTTTCCTGGTGGAGATCTACCTTCTGCAGATCCTCTCTACCAGTATTTCAGTAACTAATATCTCATCCGCATCCTTGTTTTACAGCTACTTTCAAGACAACAGCTCTGTGTCGATATGAAACAGGCCACAAACTTGCCTCCTACATTTTTGCAGATGTTGCTTCGCATGTGTCCTGGGTTTACCAGGAGCCGTTTTGCTCCTTCTTAGTAACTGGTGCAAGCTCTGTGTTTTGACTTCCAGCCTGGGCAGAGAGCTGATAACACCGATTGTTTTTAATTGTTGCTAAGTAATGTTTATTCTGGCCAAGGACTCTGTGAGTCTCATGCTCTGCTGGGGACAAGGGAGGCCGAGAGGAAGCAGAGACAGGACACCTGACCCAAACTAGCCAAAGAGGTATTCCATACCACAGCACGTCATGCCCAGAGAGGGAACTGGAAGTTTCCCGGAAGGGGCAGGCGATCTCTCTTCGGGGGGGTTGAACTCGTTCGGCGGTGGTATCGTATTCTCTTGTTATTTTCTCTTATCAATATTATCATTGGCGGTAGCAGCGGTGATTTGTGTTACACCTTAGTTACTGGGCTGTTCTTATCTCAACCCGTGGGAGTTACATTCTCCTGATTTTCCTCCCCATCCCTCCGGGAGTGGGGAGGGTCGGGGGGGGGGGGGGGGGGGGCGGTGTGAGTGGACGACCTGTGTGGATTGGTTTAAACTACGACAGCATGGAACACACAGTGAGGACCTTGTGAAGTATCTACATACTGTGCAGGCTAGGTTATTTCAGGCTGTTGCCCAAAGGAAAACAAACAGAAGAATGAAAGGGTCTGGTGGTGACCAGGTCAGAATTTAGATAGGGCCACCACCCCAAACTATCACAAGCTAAACCCAACAGCAGGATCTGCTTCAAGACAACTTCTGCTGATACACAGCAGTTTTGCACAAATGAGGACAGGAGAATGCGCAATTCCCCCCTCTGCTGTGGTGCAGTGCTACTCCTTTTGCCAAGAGCTCCACCCGCCACTTGAGTCTCTTTACCTTCAGATGCATAAACACCAACTTGAAGATAGATTATATCCCTTACGGAAGTCTATTAGGAGTGACACAGCAGACAATAACAGCTCCTTTGGAGCTGTTATGTTCTGTCATGTAAATACATAATTAAGGACTTGTTAAAATGCAGATTATATAAATACATATTAAGGGTCTTCTAAAAATGCTGATTACTGACCCACTGGAACCAAATGACTCCTCTGGAGCATTTCATAAACACAGATTTACATTTCAAAGCACAGATTACCAACCCAAAAGTCGAGTAGCTTCTCTTTCAGCGACTTTTAGAACTACACATAAAAGTATCTGTGTGGAGAAGAGATAGTGACAAAAACTATTCTGGACTACAGCCATCTATGTAAAGGAGAGGCTCCTCAGCAGAGAGGGTCCTTGTTAGAATCACAAAACAGTTGCTCCATGCTTCTATGCAGAAGGAATTCACGTTAGGGAGCTTTGGGCACACTACCCACGCTTTTTCCCCACCGTAACTGGAAGTAGCAGCTCAGCAGTAGGGACTCAGGCCAACCTTTTGTGCCTCAAAAAGGAGTTGGCCTAGAAAGTCATATGGTGCTAACAAAGAAAAAGATCAAGTAACGTTAAGAATTGTCTCTAAACTAAACCAGCCTCCTTTGCAACAAGCAGCATCTCTCCATCTCTGGGGTATTTTCACTGTTTTCACATCACCAGACAACTTGGTGGAAGTGAAATTCAAATGCTGGCCTCAAAACTTTTCAAACCATCCTGTGTGCCTCCACTGGATGTCTGGGGCCATGCAGGAGACCCCACTGCTAACAGAGGAGAGAGCAGAAGCATCTAGTTATTTGGATGCACTGACCAGCCCTGGAACACATGTACCAACCCATAGCAGATAGATCAATTCCTTCTCCAGGGAACTCTACTCAAAACTACCTCATGCCTCTGCCCAGCTCTGCCTCATTGCTCAGCTTGGCTTTGCCCGAGAGATAACTCCCAACTCCCTCCACAAGGAAAACACAATGAACAAACAAACCTAACAACATACTAGTCCTCTCCAAGTCTTGACTTGTTCACAGCCCACAAATGTGGAAGAATACAGTAGTTAGAATCATAGAATCATAGAATAGTTAGGGTTGGAAAGGACCTCAAGATCATCTAGTTCCACCCCCCCTGCCATGGGCAGGGACACCTCACACTAAACCATCCCACCCAAGGCTTCATCCAACCTGGCCTTGAACACTGCCAGGGATGGAGCATTCACAACCTCCCTGGGCAACCCATTCCAGTGCCTCGCCACCCTAACAGGAAAGAATTTCCTCCTTATACCCAATTTAAACTTCCCCTGTTTAAGTTTTAACCCATTACCCCTTGTCCTGTCACTACAGTCCCTGATAAAGAGTTCCTCCCCAGCATCCCTTTAGGCCCCCTTCAGGTACTGGAAGGCTGCTAGGAGGTCTCCACACAGCTTTCTCTTCTCCAGGCTGAACAGCCCCAACTTCCTCAGCCTATCTTCATATGGGAGGTGCTCCAGTCCCCTGATCATCCTCGTGGCCCTCCTCTGGACTTGTTCCAACAGTTCCGTGTCCTTTTTATGTTGAGGACACCAGAACTGCACACAATACTCCAGGTGAGGTCTCACAAGAGTAGAGTAGAGGGGCAGGATCACCTCCTTCGACCTGCTGGTCACGCTCCTTTTGATGCAGCCCAGGGTACGGTTGGCTTTCTGGGCTGCGAGCACACACTGCTGGCTCATGTACAGTTTCTCATTGACCAACACCCCCAAGTCCTTCTCTGCAGGGCTGCTCTGGATCTCTTCTTTGCCCAGTCTGTAGTTGTGCCTGGGATTGCTCCGACCCAGGTGTAGGACCTTGCACTTGGCATGGTTGAACTTCTTAAGGTTGGTATCAGCCCACCTCACAAGCGTGTCAAGGTCCCTCTGGATGGCATCCCTTCCCTCCAGCATATCAACCGGACCACACAGCTTGATGTCATCGGCAAACTTGCTGAGGGCGCACTCAATCCCACTGTCCATGTCAGCGATGAAGATGTTAAACAAGACCGGTCCCAACACCGATCCCTGAGGGACACCACTCGTTACTGTCTCCAGCCGGACATTGAGCCATTGACCACAACTCTTTGTGTGTGGCCATCCAGCCAGTTCTTTATCCACCGAGTGGTCCATCCATCAAATTGATGTCTCTCCAATTTAGAGAGAAGGATGCTGTGTGGGACAGTGTCAAATGCTTTGCACAAGTCCAGGTAGATGACATCAACTGCTTTACCCTTGTCCATCAGTTCTGTAGCCTCATCATAGAAGGCCACCAAATTGGTCAGGCAAGATTTCCCCTTAGTGAAGCCATGCCGGCTGTTACCAAGCACCTTGTTGTTTTTCATGTGCCTTAGCATGCCTTCCAAGAGAATGTGCTCCAAGATTTTGCCAGGCACAGAGGTGAGACTGATTACTGGTAGACCTATGAAACAAGCCACCAAACAATCTGTTTGGTTGCTGTTCTTTGGTTTAGCTTTCTCCTAAGCTCCAATGAGGAATGCAGGCCTGTCAAATTAACAGAGCCACCTCACATTACACCATCTGAGGTTCTGGCTTATTGCATATATCAATGGAAGCATCCTCAGGTATGCATTACCCAATACTCCAGGTGGATTACACAACTCCACCAAGGCATCTGCTTGCTTCAGAAACCACTCTTTCATGACTTACACAGGCTAATGCTATCAAAAGGTAGCATAAAAAAAGGAAATAAATGACAAGCTAACAATTATTCTAAAATCCAGGCTGCACGTGGAACCATTTCAGAACCTGATAGATGCACAGAATTTCCATGGAAACTTAACCACTCAACATTTAACACACACTTGTTCCATCAGAACAAGGCACAATCTGCTGAGGTGGGCTTTGCCACTGGAAGGGAGTTCAGCACTTAAGAAATTACTTTTCCTTCCCTCTATGGCCCAGATAATGCATTATGCCATAGAATTGGTTAATACATAGAAGCAGCGCTATTTTTCTTCCTAAAACCAACCAAATCCCTAAACATTCACCAGTAGTATGAAGGATACAAGCTGGATTTGTACCACTACCACTGTCAAAAAATAGAGTGCTAACAAATTCCCTTCAGAGAAATACACACTCAAATAATCACTTCTCAGCTGTATTTAACAGAATGCTCAGGTACCTGAGGAGAGCTGGGGAGAGGACCAGGGCAGATTTTAAAGATAAGAGCCAACGTTTGAGCTGAAGAGCTATACATCAGCTCAGATATGCAGTGCAGATTTCCCTGACAGAGAGCTGCTCATCTGATATCCAATACATAGCACTGCTTAAAAAGTGATTCTATGTGCCTTGGAAAAGGAGACCTAAACTCTAAGGAACAAGAAATCTATGCAATTCTGCTCAATATTCTGAAGATGCTCAGCTTGTGGTTATGTTCCACTGTTTCTAGCTTGAGATCCATGTCATAGTCATCTTATTCCACTATGGTAACATACTGGACATCTGACTTCCATATTCACACCCACTTCTCCTACCTCCTCTCTTCCCCACAGATTGTCTGATCTTAGAGATTACAAAGGGCTCACAACATTCATAGAAGCCCACAGTACCCACACATTCCCGTTCAGCTCTACTCAGGAGTTTATAGACCTCATTTCAGTCCGTAAGCCTCATTACTTGCTGTTACCATCACCAGGTTTTGAATCCCCAGAGAGCTAACAGGATTGTATTATTACATCACACTTTTAAATAATGTTTTAGATTATTCTGGAATCAAAACACCGGTTCTGTGTGCCAAATGAAGCTGGGGAAACATCTCCAGGATATTCCACCTCTTATGAGGTACTTGAATGCATTTTGCAGCTATGCAGATATGGTTTAATATCAACTCCTCTTTAAGGTCCATCCCAATCCAAACCAGTGATTTTATGATACATATATGTAAGAGGCAGCAGAGGGGAGAAAAAAAGTCAAGATGATGCTTGGAAGGTTCAGATACATTTCAGCTGGTAGCTAAACAATTTTTCCCCCCAAAGTCACTAACTATATATTGAACAAACACAGAAATGAGCTCCTTTTATGACTTGGTGCTGACCACTTGAAGCATCTGATCTCAGCTTTTGGGAACACGGAGTTTGCAGGAATCTTTCCAACCTCCTCAGATTTGCCCTGTGCTCTTAGGACATTCATCTGGCTGGGCAGAAACACTCTGAAGGAACACCTTCCTGTCACACAGCGACACTTGTCACAGCTGAAACATTCAGCATGGTTTGACAATATATCACTTTCAAAATGACAACTGAACTTCTGATAAAGTGAATTCACTTCATTGTGACTTTTGTTTCAATTTTTCCTGTTGAAATGAGTTTTGTTTGAACGTTTTCCTTGAAAACACAGTACAAAGAGCACAAAGCATTTTGATTGACTGGGGTTATTTTTTCCCCCCCAGAACAGAGCACGATAGAGGTTGCAGTCATTGTTTTGCTACACTCTGTTTCAGGAATGAAAGGTCACCATTTTCTCTAGGATGTTTAGAATACACCCTACACTTGATTGCAGGTTTTAATTACAGTAAGAGTGGCTCCGGAAACCCCGTCCGGTTAATGATAATGGATTTTAGAAGTGAAGACACCTTTCAACACCGAAGCCTGACTCTTCAGCCTACCCTGCCCAGCATAAGCATTGTTGTCATATGCACAAAGCCAAATCTGGACTCCAAGACACAAGGGTTAGACATTAGGAATAAGTTCTTTACTGTGAGGGTGGTGAGGCCCTGGCACAGGTTGCCCAAAGAAGTGGTGAATGCTCCATCCCTGGCAGCGTTCAGGGCCAGGTTGGACAGAGCCTTGGGTGACATGGTCTAGTGTGAGGTGTCCCTGCCCATGACAGGGGTTGTTGGAACTGGATGATCTTATGGTCCTTTCCAACCCACACCAGTCTGTGATTCTATGATGCGTTGGTGCACCCACTGGAGTTCGTACTGCCTTAGCTTCACACAACTGCCTTCATTGGCAGAATTGGCTGGTTCAGGGGTGTCTGCACTGCAGCTGTGCTGCCCTGACACCCCGTGCCAAGAACTCAGCTCAGCCCCTAAGCACACTCCGGTGCCACATGCACTGGGGCTGAGCCCCAGCAGCTCCAACACAGCCAGGACAAGAGTGTCCCTGCTCCAAGCTGAGCCCACTTACTGTGGGACAAGCACTGTTAGGGAAGAAGCAGGCACAGCACGTGTTAAACACAAGTAGCTGCCACACCAAGTGCCTGAGGGAGAATAAACGCCATTCTAAAAAGAAAAGCTGGCTTCTTGACAAGCACGTTCTAGCAAATACGATTATCTTTAAGGTCTGCTGCTTTACTGTAGTAACTAATAATAACAGACCACCCTGCATGCGACAATGTCTGAAAACTGAATATTCCCTGCAAAAAACTCTTATTTACTTGCTCTCTCTTAATTACCAGTCTAATGCATAATTTGCCAAGTGCTGCCATGTGTCTGGTGTTGCAAGAATAAGAGGAAGGACAGCTCCTTACAGTCCAGCGATGGTGTCTTCCCTTGTTATCTGCATCTCTTAGGTGGTATAAGGGGGGAAAACACTGGCCTCCCACTGCCTGCTTTCCTACCCCCGTTTCCAGTGAAAGCAAGTGCTGCCTGCTCTCTGTTCTGCCCAGGGCTGATGGTGAGCAGCTGGGCAATTGCTTTGGGCTCTGGCCCCATGTGAAATGGTCCACAAGAGCAGTAACAGTGAGAGCCCCAGAGTCACTAGCTGCTACTGCCCAGGGCCCGGAGCAAAGTGTGGACTCACAATTCAAAATAGGACTCAACTAAGAAAAATTCTCATAATTTCTTCCTATTTTTGTAGATTTTTATGAAAATAAAATAAGACTTTACAAAACAAAACAGAAGAAAACCAACAACCCAAATCACTAAAACTGTACCAAACTCCAACATTTTCCAGCTACTTTTGTCAAAATTACTCGGAACCCAAGGAAGAGCAAGAGCAGCATTAAATAAACCAGAAAGCCAACTGTATCCTGGGCTGCATCAAAAGGAGCGCGACCAGCAGGTTGAAGGATGTGATCCTGCCCCTCTACTCTGCTCTCATGATATCCCAACTTGGAGTATTGTGTACAGTTTGGGTGTTCCCAACATAAAAAGGACACGGAGCCGCTGGAACAAGTCCAGAGGAGGCCACAAGGATGATCAGGGGCTGGAGCACCTCCTGTATGAAGACAGGCTGAGAAAGTTGGGGTTGTTCAGCCTGGAGAAGCTGCATGGAGACTTCAGAGCAGCCTTCCAGTATCTGAAGGGGACCTACAAGGATGCCAGAGAGGGACTCTTCCTCAGGGACTGTAGTGATAGGACAAGGGGTGATGGGTTCAAACTGAAACAGGGAAAGTTCAGGTTAGATCTAAGGAAGAAGTTCTTTACTGTGAAGGTGATGAGGCACTGGCACAGGTTGCCCAAAGAAGTGGTGAATGCTTCATCCCTGTCAGTGTTCAAGGCCAGGCTGGAGAGAGCCTTGGGTGACATGGTCTGGTGTGAGCATCCCTGCCCATGGCAGGGAGTTGGAACTGGATGATCTTAAGGTCCTTTCCAACCCAAACCATTCTATGATTCCATGATTAAACAAAGCAAGTTCAGGTGTTTCAAGCATCCTAGTCTCTAGTAGACCACAGCTCTTTCCAGTGTGTGGGGACAAAATGCCTTGCTGTTACATGTTGCTGCTGCTTTTGACAGTCCAGGCTAATTTTCACTGTTTTGAATTGTTAGTATCTATTCTCATGTAGATGACTTGCTCTTTGAAAACACCACAGGTTGTGCTGGCATGAAGGGAAGCAGGCAATGGCACCACCTGTAAACTGGTGCTGGGTAAAGTCTGGATATTCATTGGCATACCTCTTGCTTGTAGTTCTCCAAGACTGTGCCGTGGGACCCCACAGAGTAGACAAGACCCTAAAACCTCCTCAAAAAAAAACAAACCCCAAAACCTAACCTTGCCTATTTGCACAGTGCCATCTGAACTGCAGCAGGTCTGCTGTCTGGGAAACAAACTGGCTGGCAGCATCATGTGGACCCACTGCTTTGCTTTTGCTGTGCAAAGACATTTCTTTCAGGTGCTCCTTCTAATGCTAAAGTCAGACATTTGCCTTAATTACTGCTTTTGATTGCCATTGTCCAGAGTCTAAGATTCCTTCTTTCTTTTTCACTCAGCTGGTGATACTAGTGTAGGTTTTCCTTCTGTTTTCAATTCTTTGTCTGTGACAGATTTCACAGCAGGAAACAGTTCTGTGGCATATGGCCACTAAATTACAGAAACTTCAGAAACTTCTGTCCATGAGTTAATTTTAAAACTAAAGAAACAGAAAATTGTTTTTAAAAAACTAAACTAGATCACAAAAAAACCCTCTTTACATATCCTTAAACATCCTACCTCTGTCCTAGTTTGCAGGAATAACCCTGCCATGGCTGTTTGGTCCTTCCTTTTCAGATCTGAAGGATAGGGTTGACTTCATGGGAGGGATATCAAGAGCGCCTAACAGCACTCAAGCACAACACTATTAAGGTGCACAGAAACTGTTCCTCACCATGTTCAATGACTGTTCTATTCTACAGCTAGTCCTAGAGCACACACAGGGAAAAAACCCACAGCTGACTTGAGCCTGAGCAGTTACAAGCCACTAGGCAGAACACTGTCACAAAAGCTGAACTGGTTACAATGACAGCACACACAAAGCACGGGTCTGTTTTCAACAGGCAAAGGGTGGAATCAAACTTCTATAAGGGATTATCTGCCGTAGGTGTTGCAAAACGCTCTGTAAAAGAGTGTGAGGAGCACCTAGATGGCATAACATCCTGCAGATGCCTCAAGATTAGGAAGGGACTGAAAAGAAGCATCAGAAAAGGAAATTCAAAGAATATACGACCCAAACCCAACAGAATCTTGCGGAAAACCAAGCAAAGCAGAAACATGCATGTATTTTGTGCATCCTGAAGTCTCTCTTTGCCCTGTGCCAGGAGAGATTCTCCTCAACTAAGACAGAACATGTTCCTTCTGGAGCACATTAACAGCTCTGGGGAAGCGTGTGGTACAACTAAATCGTGCCTTATGGCTCTAACCAAAATATGGTGCAAAGATGAGCTGGTTTGGGTTTGTTTTTCTTAACACTTTACAATAGAGGAATTAGGCATACCTAATAATGGAAAATGAAGGAGTTGATGCAAGATTTCTTGTTTGAATGCGCAATTATTGGTGCAAAGTCTCCACCACGCAGGATACTGGTGAAAGCAGGAAGACATCCCATCTGTAAACCAGAGGACTCAAACGGTCTGACTGGATCTGGCACAGTCAAGGTTTCTTAGTGAGAAAGTGTACAGTTTACTAACGTGGCTGACAGAAAGCCACACAGAGACCTTTTCAGAGGCTTTCAGGAGTTACTAGCACAGATTAACTATGGCGTGGGCAAAAAGGTTTGTAGTCTTGTTTGTAGTTAGCCTGTGGCTCTGAATTAGCAATTTAGCTCTTAAATGATCAACTGAGTCATAGGTGTTAATGAGTCAAGCTTAGCCAGAAGGGCTGAGGAAGGAGGGAGAAAGATCTCAAGCCGCTGCTTTGGTACAAGGGACTATGAAAACCTCAGTAATTTCTAAAGTCAAACTGTATTTTAATCAATGCTTCCCAAATAAGATGAAGAAGCCACGCTGTGACCTTCCCAGCTGTAAAAAATGGAAGTCTGGTTTCACATTTGCATGATTTTGAAGGTCAAATGCCTGCTATCCAAGTCTTACTGATCCATATGGACTAGAAATGCCACAATATGCAATCATCATGAAGGCAGATTGTCTCCTGTAAATCTGTCCTTTTTGTAACACATTCAAAATGTACCGTATTGGATGGATTATAAATCCATTCAGGAAACACAAGCAATATTGTTCCGAGCGGCTCTGGTCTTGTGAGCACCCGCGGGTCCTGGTGAAGATGCATGTACGTGTGTGTGTCTGTGTGTGCATCCATGAGAGAGACGCAGAGACAGATGGCCCAGTCCTGCCCTCTCCCAAGTCAGCGGGAGTTCTGCCATCCACTTCAGAAGATGGGAGCCTGCATTTGGGCTGAAATGGACTTTAATCAGCACAATGCTTATTCTAGCTGCATTTAGAAAAGAAAAACACTTACTCTAAGTGGAAAATGGGCAGGGCTGTGAGGAAACCTTCCCTGAAGGGAGCAGGCTGCTTCTTGGCCAGTACCTCCTCCTTGTGGGAACAGTCCGGGTGATGAAAGCAGCAGACATAGAATCATACAATGGTTGGGGTTGGAAACGACCTTAAGATCATCTACTTCCAACCCCTGCTGTGGGCAGGGACACCTCACCCTAGACCATGTCACCCAAGGCTCTGTCCAACCTGGCCTGGAACACTGCCGGAGATGGAGTATTCACCACTTCTTCGGGCAACCTGTGTCAGTGCCTCACCACCCTCACAGTAAAGAATTTCTTCCTTAGATCTAGCCTGACCTTCCTCTAAGTTTGAACCCACTACCCCTTATCACTACAGTCCCTAATGAAGAGTCCCTCCCCAGCATTGTTGTAGGCCCCCTTCAGATACTGGAAGGTCTCCACGCAGCTTCTCTTCTCCAGGCGGGACAGCCCCAGTCTTCTCAGTCTGTCTTCACTCATATACAGTGCTTTGTGTCCTGCAATCCCTGCCCAGCACAAAAATTAGGAACTCTATTTCACATCATGCCATTATTCATTTTTCTCTGGTTGGGGACTTTCCATTGCCACAGGTTTTTAAATGTTCCTGTGTTTCTTTGGCTGGAAGGTTCCTGCTCCCTATGACAGCTGAAAAGCACACAGCATTTTCATTTCTCAATTCTAACAAATCCCTTTACACATTGCCATTTTTTTCTTCCAGCACATGTAATTGAAAAGAGACATATGGAGACCAGCATGCAAATCCTGCAAACATTTCAGCAGAGCTTCAAAACTAATGCTAATCAATTTTTTGGACTTTCTTTCCCCCCCATCTCCCCCTTCCCCCCTCCCCCCCCCCTTCTGTTAACTCAAGAGCAAGTTCTCAAGAACCCAAGGTGCTGTGCTTTCAAGATAGCATAATAACCCTCAGTGAGTGACCCCTCCCCACCAAGCCTTCTTCCTCTAGTCTCTTATTTTTCACCACATGCACCCACAGCACTGACACGAAAGCCTCAAGCTGCTGGCTTGGAGAGCTCAGATCAGCACATTTGGGAAGCTGCAGGCTGACAGCACTGCAGCAGCAGCTGCATCAGACACCAGTTCACCTCGTTTTTCCTATAAAACCACCATAATACAAGCTATCAAAAATGTACTTCTGCACGCTGGTGCTGAATGTTACCTGAGAACAAGAAAGGCACAAGATGAACAGACCTTTACAACAGAATGTGCATCTGCCAAGACAAAAATACCCAGCGAACTTCTGGTGCTGGCACTGTGACAGCATCAGCAAGCTGTCTTTGCAATGGGTTTGCAAATGATCCATTACAAGATTTGAGTATGAATTCTGCAAAGGCTGTAAGGCCCCGAGGGCAACACACTCTCTATACCCCCACCTAAGCATTCATCAGATCGAGGGGGCTACGGGCTACAAAGAAACCCTTCCAAGACTGCTTGTACAAAGGCTTTGCAACAGCCCTGTGAGCTGTTTTTCCTCCTCTCCCTCCCTCTCTTCCCCCCCCTCCCTCTCTCTTTTTGTTCAGTTGCCTGGCATTTGCTAACCCACAAGCTGCTGTTTCCCTTTCCAAAGAAGCTCTGATGGGTGGAGGGCCAGGAAAAATTAGCCCAACTGATGAATGCAATCTCGACAGAAAATATGTTTTTTATCAGGGACCACATGTTGCCAACCACAATTAAAGTAAAACTGGGAGATTTCATCAGATATAAGCCTGCATAAAACCCACGGGCTCACTTGTCAGGTATCAGTCATACAATCATATAACCATAGACTGGTTTGGGTTGGAAGGGACCTTAAGAACACCTAGTTCCAGCCCTCTGCCATGGGCAGGGATGCCTCACACCAGACCATGTCACCCAAGGCTCTGTCCAACCTGGCCTTGAACACTGCCAGGCATGGAGCATTCATCACTTCTTTGTGCAGCCTGTGCCAGTGCCTCATCACCTTCACAGTAAAGAGCTTCCTCCTTAGATCTAGCCTGAACTTCCCCTGTTTCAGATTAAACCCATTTCCCCTTGTCCTATCACTATCAACATTCTATTCATGAATCGTCTGAGGAGAGGAACCTTAGCCATTAGAGGAGCTGAATAAATGATGGTAATTGGCATTTCAGCACTGAAGAATGACAGGAATTTCCATAAGGGCTGTGAATTCTTTTCCCAGCTATCCACATTAGGCAAATAATTTTACCAGGATTATTTTCTAATAATTGAAAATATCTCGTAAACGTTATTCAGCTTTGTCTATTACCCTCGGTTTCAAAAGACTACAGCCCAATAATAGACTTAAAAACTCACAGAACGTCACTTTGCATCCTCTCTTATTAGCTGCTCTCCCAAAACAAACAGAATAACAGGAGCTCTAACAGCTACATTATTCACCTAACTGCATGCAGCACATGAAGCAGGCAGGTACTTGGCCATACCATGCAGGTATTGTAAACCATGCAAGATATAGACTGAGGTCTGCTAAGGAAGGATGATTCAGTGTCAGATCAAACTACTGAGGCAAAGAAATAAATGATCACCCTTCTCAGTATTCCTGGTGTTTATTCCCCAGTCTGTGCCCTTCAGCTTTGCCAAACTGCACACAATGGACAAAGATTGCACAAGTTCCTTCATTTTCTTGTTGACTGCCTTCAGAAATGCCAATACACGTGCTGTGAGGAAAAGTGTAGGCTCACAAAGGACAGCACTGAGCGTGGATCCAGAAATGAGAAGGCAGCAAGGACGGAAAAGCAGATTTTGAACTTTGAAAGGCATGACAGAAGGTAAATGTAATTTCAGTGTTGAAGAAGCCAACCTCACAGACTTGAATAGATGAACTTAAACCAGAAACACAGCAAGCAAACACAAACATGTTCTTTTAGGAGGAAAAAAGCTTGTGATGTATAGCAGTACTGGCCTAGCCCTTGTGTACCCAAGCCTTGTGCACCCTGAGCCTTGCACACTATAATATACATAGTATATAGTATTATATGTATATATAGTATGTAGTATTAAGCAATGTTTACTGTTTACAAAAAATTACTGCCTACAGAGTAAGCAGAGACAAAGGTTTATTCCTTCCTTCCCATCCCTTCCAAACACAGTTACTGTCTGCAAAATAATTTCCTTCAGGGAAGAGGATTTCATCCCAATTTGCTGAATACTTGTAATACACATAACTTTTTTTCTTCTTTAAACAGCAAGCTTAATGCAAAACCCACAAACAACAGAACCCACAAACAAGCAAACAGAAACCAACCAAACAAAAAACCGCAACTCATTTAACCAGAACAACCCAAACCGAACCCAACCCCCCACTGAACTCCCTAGTACCATCAGGAAGATTTTCCAACTATTAGCATGTCAGGAACAAGGAAGGAGATAAGATGAATTTTAGGTACCGTTCCTTCAGTAAGTCCAAAGAGAAAAAGAAGCTCCTCACCCAGAGGACTGGGCCATGAATGGCCACTCACCCAAATACAAACCACCTCTTTTGTGAGGCTTTCTCACAAGCAATAGGAAAACCCTGGAGCACAGAAGGGTGACTAGAGCCACCCAGAATTAGCCAGTTTCCTCTTGTTCTCATTTGTCACTTAGGAGAATATCTATGAAAACAAAAATACAACCAAAAAGCTGTTCTCCATAAGCCAGCCAGCCTTGGCCATTCCAACAGCCAGGCTGGGGCTGCCACCAGCCCTGCAGAGCTGCCGCCAGAGCTGCCATACTCCTACCAACAGAGAGCTTCCCATGCTGGGAGTCCTTTCACCTTCCCAAATTTTACATACAACAAAAAAATACCCATGTTTCTGTCTGTGTGTCGTCATGATCCATGACCACCCTTGTCAGAAGCCATGACTTCATCCACGCCAGCAGGACACACTTCCCAAGGCGGGTGGATGGAAACCTGGGCTATGAGCAAGTAATGCTCTCACTGTCCCCTTGTAACAGTCACTGCAAGTGACATGTGTATTTGGCCCATAAACAGAGGAATTCACCTGACACAGGGTGGCCCAATTAATGCTAAAGACCTTGTCTCTCTGATCCCGAGATGACACTGGATTCCAATACAGCTCCCATTTCAGGATATTAGGGAGGAATCAATCACTTGTCCAAAGGGAGCAGCTCAGGGAGCTTCACTGTGCCCTCACAAGCAGCACGTCAGGCTCTGCCTAAGAGACTTAAAGTGACAAAGAGCCAGGCTCTGTTGGCCATCAACTGTTCCTGCCGCCTGCACTGCAGGGACAGAACCTGGGCACAGAGAGAAGGGGCTACAAAAAGCCATTGTGTTTCAGACGTTCACTTTTACATCCACTCAGGAAAAAAAGAAAGAAAAGAAAGAGGGAACCATCTCCTTTGTCCTTCAGCAGCACAAGGTTCTAAATAGGAAGTGACTGTTACCTGCTCCTAAAGAGGAGCAAAATATTGTCAGACATACGGGTTATTTCTTCTTTAACACAAAGAAGGCAGCAAGAAGAGGAGGCACAATAATGGCACTAGTTTATACAAGATTGCTGCCTTGTTTCTCATAAAACAGCTTAAAAAGGAGGTGAACACATGGCAGGAACAGCACTGGTTTGTATCTGTAGAGACCAAAGATAGTAAAAGGGTTAAAGAAGATCTCTATGTGGTCAGATCGAATTTAGCATCCTCACTGCTGACAGAGAAGGGCAACTGTAAAGTGAATTAAGAGCATTTCTAAAAAAATACCAGCATTTAGGCACTGTCTTTAACAATGGGAATGGGGTAGCAATACACTGGTGGAAATATCAAAAGTGATAACCAACACAGGAAAAAAGAAACCAGTAGGACCTTTGATACTTCTAAAGATGGGAAGACCCAGTGTGGGAACAGCCTCTCTCTAATGCTTTTTTCCCTGACAGGAGGGATGACACTGGACATTAGTCAAAAGAGCAATATCCACTGCACACAAAGAAATAGGTCTGAACAAATGGATGAGGAACACTCTTGGTCATGTCCTAAAAGATGCTTCCAGACCACAAACACAGTGAGAAAAGATGGCATCTTGCACTAAACCAGAGCAGCCACTAGGAAGAGAGCAGACAGGTTTTCAGACACACATCCTTATTTACCTGGAAGTTTCCCTCTTCCTCCAGTTAAGTCTGATATTCTCATTAAGTATCTATTTCATACGCTGGAAGATCAGCTTGCGTTGTAATCTGATGTTTTTCATTAAGTTTTTTGGGTTTTTTTCTCAGTACAGCTTTGAGTTAACTCCCATTTTAAGCACGAGATAAAACTAAACCTCTTTAAGATGAACTGGAGGTTGCTACATTACCATGCCAGTAGGTTTGTGTTGTAGCTGTTGATGGCTTGTGCTTGCTTAGATGGTAATTACTGTCAAAGAGCAAAGGGTCAGTGAACAGGGCCCATGGGAAAGGGCAGGATGACAGTCTATGCAAGACATCCTGCTAATAGGTCTGAGAGCAATTAGGGTATGCTTTATGATCACAACACTTCATCCTCTACCTCTCAAATAACCAAATGCTTACTGTGTTTGTGCCCCGCTGCAGAGCAGGCTCCGTACAGCCCAGAGGGTGGCCTCTGGCTATGCACTCTTCAGTGCAATTTGTCCATAAGTAAGTCAGCCCTCCTCAATGCAAAGCCAGACGCTGAGACATCCTGACACAAACCCTGAAAAAAATGGAATAGAATTTGTTTAGCTGCCTCTGAAAACTGTACTTAACATGAAATTTTATTTCTTAACTATACACACAGAAGGCACCACCATCTCATGGTCTTGTTCCATACTATCCATCCACAGGAAACCAGGAGAAAATCCAGAGCTGGCTCATTACAGAACAACTAGCCTGTCATTGTCAGCTCTAATGTGACCATGCTCTGGCTCCACTTGGGCAGCACAATGCAGAGGAGGAGGATGGATCTTCTATCTGTATGAGGCAAGGGACAGAAATCAGGGGCACTACCCAAGAGACTGACACACATGAATCTGTTTTGAGGCCATGCCAGGTCTCAACTGCTGCAAGGACAAACATCCTCTTGCTCTTCCCAGCATTTTAGGTCACTTTTCATGCACAAACATTCTTGGGAATTGATACCTGTGCCTGTGAACATATTCAAAACAGATCAGCTCTCTTGTACACTTGCAAGTACTTTTCTTCACCAGGGCGTAGGGTAATTCAAGGTGCTGTGAATTCTTGCAGTGCTCCCTCTCCAGGAGTTATGGACACTTTCTGCCTCATTTACCCACCTCCACTCCACTCTGGGGGTTGGCTCTAGATTATCTTAAGGTCCTTTCCAACCCATGATTTTATGTTTGCAAACATGTTCTCTGGCTATCAGATCTATATTTCCAAGACCTGCAGTCGACCTCCTGACTTACAATTCATCCATTAGGAAAACCCACAATTGCCAGCTTGTAATACTGATCTCCTCATTTCCAGGAGTATTTACTTAACAGCTAGATTAATGAGTTCTAAATAAAAGCACCTAAACAGACCCTTCCCTCTTCCAACCAAACCCACCACCCAGCTCAAACAGGGCAGGGATACATCCATCCCAGTAAGTGTACTTCCCATAGACTGTGTGCATGGTACAACCCCAATTATAATCCCATTCCTATTAACAGTGGTGTCTTGATGGCAATTTCATTACTCGAAAAGTAACATTTATTAGTCTATTGTAGTGTGTTATGATTGTAACTCTAATGCTAATAGGAACAAATTTAACCTAATTTCATTTTCAGAATGGTTAAAAACCATGTAACCGTGTTCATAAATCAGGGTCTCAAATGTCATCAAAGTAAAGTTGCAGCTCTGCACAAAGCGTGTCTTTATTTAATTTCTGTATTCCATATTAATCTCAGATTCAGTCTTTCAGAACTCCACTTACAATCCACATTTTATTTAGATTATCATTATGATGGCAGAAAAAAATCCTCACTCTGCATATCATTTGCATGATTTAGGTAGATTTGTTTCCAATTACATTAATAACCTACAATGAGGCTCACTGATTAGAGCCCTTTCTCTCACTTAAACCAAATATCTCCATTAGGGATTTCTCCAGAGACTACCCCTTTTTCCCCCAGCACTCTGCACGCCCACCACCACCAGGTCTGACATATAATTCCAACCTTCTGCCATGGGCAGAGATGCCTCACACTAGACCATGTTGCCCAAGACTCTGTCCTACCTGGCCTTGAACACTGCCAGGGATGGAGCATTCACCACTTCTTTGGGCAATCTGTGCCAGTGCCTCCCTACCCTCACAGTAAAGAACTTCTTCCTTAGATCTAACCTGAACTCCCTCTGTTTCAGTTTGAACCCATCACCCCTTGTCTTATCACTACAGTCCCTGAGGAAGAGTCCCTCTCTGGCATCCTTGTAGGTCCCCTTCAGATACTGGAAGGCTGCTCTGAGGTCTCCACACAGCATCTTCTTTGAACATCTCTTCTATAGCCCATATCACACCCGGAATTTTACATGGACAATTAAAAAAAGAAACCTCCTTCCCATGGCCAAATTTCTCCTTGCAACTTGAGGCTGATAGGCATCCACTCCTTCCCTTGCCTTCTTCCCTTGCCTCATCTAACATCCCGCCCCCAGCAATGCACAGGTCAGACTTGCCCCTCAGCCCCTACCAACAGCCTCCCAGGTTCAAGTCTCTCTCCTTGTTCATAAAACCGGTTAAGAACACACACAAAAAGACTACTTAAGAGTTTCTTGCATAGTTTCTAGGTACACAGACATGACAGTGTTACCTTTATGTGTGTGTAGTACTCAGTGCTGCCATCACACATAGCTCTCCAAGGACCCCATTATGTAGGACTCTTCCCGTGGAAGTCTCAAATGTGTACCAAGGAAAAACTGAACAAAAAGAAACAGATGCATGGACTGACTTGCACTCAAAGACAGTCACAGGGTCAGGTTTCTTGAAAACACATCTTGGTGCCCTAAACCCCAATATCACCTCCTCTTTTCAGCACACGGTCCTTTTCTTAAAGGTTCCCCCTGCAAACACACTATCAGGCAGTCCTGCAAAACCACCATAAAGCACAGAGAATGATTCTACCCATAAAGAGACACGGGTCTGAAATACTCTCTGACAGCATCACCTCAGGCAGATCTGCAAGCAAGTGTTGGTTTTGTCATAATCGTGCGAATGAACACTGTGGTGCATGGGAAAAACACAACCATGTTCTGTTTCTGCTGACTAAATATCTTCTCCCACATTAGATAGAGCAGACATGGGAAATGTGCTGAGACATCAGCCTACATGTATGTTTGAGATGGCAAACACAGAGGTGCTCATCTCTTCCCACGGTAAATATTATTTCAGAGACATGATCCACTCATAGGACTGGCTTACAGAGCTGTTCTTACTGAGATACCACAGCTGCCTTTCTTCATAGGTCCCAAAGCTCTATTTTGCCTTCAGAAACAGAATCAATGTTTCCATTTTCTCCAGGAAGAGCTCTTTCTAACACAAGCACACATACAGCCAGTCTTGCTCTCTCTGAAAATCACACTGCAACATTCTCCCCTCTATCCTTCCCCTCAGTATTCCCACCACTGTGATTTGCTTTATCAAAGAGAGCTGGGTCATTAAGCCCAGCCGACAGAAGGAGAACAACTGCCTTGATGTTTTCTGCTGCCAGTAGTGGGGGATTCAGCTCCTTTCCGCTGCGGCTGCTGTCTTTTACAGTGCTGAAATCGTGGCCAGAACCCCACTTGATATTTTGGGACATGTTCTCAAGTGACAGCAACTGGCACAAGCTCTTCTGATCCCAGGTGAAGCACATCAATTTGGACCAGCTGAATTCTGGCTCCATTATCTCTTCTATGTTATGGTTTTGATTTGCTTTTCTCCTGTAGAGCCTTCAATGAGGCAGCTGTATCTCTCAGCTCTTCCATTAGACTCCTCCCAGATCCCACCACTTCTCCCACAAAGCCCCAGTCAGACCTCTGAGGGCCTGTTGTTGGGAGACATGTTCATGCTCAAGTAAAGAAGTGTCAGAATTCTGGTGCTGTAAAAGAGGAGGTGAAAGTGCCATCAACTATAATGTGAAGCAGATGAAAAGCACAAAGAACCTGCTCAAATTACAACCACCTAACAATTGTTCTAGATTTAATTCCTCCCTCCTCACAAAAGAGTGCCAGTAAATTCACTACATTGCTTTGTCCTTAAAGACAAACATCATAAATGAGGAAATGTTCAAAGAGAAGTGATTCCCCAAGTTCAGAGTTGACATTCTTTCTTATGGGAGGGGGTCTCTGTGGACAGTACTGTACAGTGGATCCAGGGTAGGATGTGGTTAAGGAATGGCCTCCTGCTCCCCATCACCACATTGTGCTTGGGGCCATGGGACCCAATATGCTTTTTCCCCATCAAGTAAGTAAATGTATGACTTCAGCAAGACAAGGTGACACGAACTAGGCAAGATGTAAAGGTCCTCACCATCTTGTCACCAACTAAATGGGAGAAGCATCATTAAGAGCACTAGAGAAATGTTTCCTGTTTGATTTTATTAACTGATTGACATGAATTAATGCATTGGGATATTTGATTGTGTCATAAAATGTGTATATGAACATCATGATTCAATTTAATGTACCCATTACTGCTTGATGTGCTATTATATTAGACTAAATTAAAAGAATTTTATGGAAAAAAAATTACAATTAAAGACTTAAAATTGATTGCATTCATAACTTAGAGGATATTCACTTCTATTCATGTTTTGAATAATAGCAATAAAAGAATCAGAAAACAACACAGACTGTGTAAAGATGGATAAAATCAAGTATAGCAGAGATAACCAGCATGAATGAAATGAGGGGTTTCGAGCGCTGTTCATTGCACCAATTTTTATCTCGGCCCACAGCCACAATTTTGAAGTTTAAATGTTTGGAGTTGAAGTGTTTTCTGATTATTCACCTGATTTTTTGGTGCCAATTAAACCCTTCTGTTCTTTATTTTTTCCCTAAACTGATCAGATACATGCTATAGAACAAAACCAGAGAATAGTGAGTATACCTGGGCCCCTGAGAGACTCCCTTCAGCTGAAGGCTGCTGGAGACATCTATTACCGAGACAGTGAACCAGTGTAAGGCACTCCCAGTTTACAACAAGTCACCATCATGAGCATCTTTCATAGGCTTGTTGTAAGAATTCCCCCTGTCTTTGAATTATCCTGGACAAAAGATAATCTTTTGTCCTGGGTTCAGCAGTAGCAGTCATTTTTCTCCTTCTTAGTAGCTGGTGCAGTGCTGTGTTTCAACTTTCAGTCTGGGAGCAATGCTGATAACACCGATGTTTTTAGTTGTTGCTCAGTAATGTTTACTCTGACCAAGGACTTCCTGAGTCTCATGCTCTGCCAGGGAGCAGGGGCACAAGAAGCTGGAAGAAAGCAGAGACAGGACACCTGACCCAAACTAGCAAAAGAGGTATTCCATCCCACAGCACGTCATGCCCACTATATAAACTGGGGGCAGTCACCCGGAAGGGCTAGATCACTGCTTGGGTTGGGCTGGGTATCGGTCAGCAGCTGGTGAGTGGTTGTATTCTCTCCCCTTGTTATTTCCCTTATCATTATTATTACTGGTGGTAGCAGTAGTGATTCATGTTATACCTTAGTTACTGGACTGTTCTTATCTCAACCCGCGGGAGTTACATTATTTCAATTCTCCTCCCCATCCCTCTGGGAGCGGGGGAAGGAAGGGCAGGGGGAGAGTGAGTGAGCAGCTGCATGGTTCTGAGTTACTGGCTGGGCATAAACCATGACATCTTTCAACTCAATATTTGTGCAAACTTCACCATGTTCTACAGACTTGAATACCCTTATATGTACAAAAATTCTCTGTCCTCTGATGCAGCGCATGTATTTACTCCTTTCCCAGCAATACCTCCATCAGTTCTCCGTGCATTATTACTATTGTTTGCCCATTTGAAAGGCCCAGGAAAGCCCCATTGTCTTCATTCTGTCTAGTGCCATATATTCTGCAAGTTTCCCTCCCACAGAAGTACACCTGTACTGCCGTTTTCTTCTTCCCTGTCTGACAGATGCTACAATGCAATGTGGCATGGAAGTTTCCAGAAAGCAACCAGGTAATTCTGCTGACCTCCTCCTCAGACTCAGATTAACATCTGCACTTTGCCAACAGGATTTATGAACTTAAGTGGTGGGTTTTCCACCCAACACAAAGAGCACTTTAAGATGCTGTATTTCATATTTTTCGTAATGCTGTTACTCTTCAAAGGGTATTTTGTTATTTCACACTTTGGTACACTGAATTAGGGTACTGAAGGGACACACAACATAACCCCAAGAGAGGGCAGTACAAGGAGTGTATCTACGCACCAGCCTCACAAATTGCTAACAACAGTGTTACCATTTTGAGTGTGCTTTCTTCCTAGGAACCTTTGAAAAGCATCTGATTTTCCAGTAAATCAGTACCCCAAAGTACCCCACAACATGAGCAACACTTGAAGAACCAGAGCTGGTTTTCCTCTGGGAAAGGTGAGAGCAGCCGTCAGTGTTTGCCACAGGCAATGGGGGACCCCCGAGAGACAGAAGCTGGGCTGGGGAAGATGTTTGAAGGAGGAAGTGGCAAGGGCCTTGCGGAATATCCTCTTGAAGAGATGACAACAAGTAAATTGTTGAAAGAAAAAAAAGTACAAGGCATGTCAGGTTTTTAATTACATGTCTATTTTCTCAACAAAGAAGTGCAAATTAAAGTTTATCGTATCTATTATATTAAACAATGCCTCCATTGCTAATGGAATCAGGAATGCATGAAGGAAGCGCACACTAATCCATAAGCACTCTTTTCATTACAGATGGGTATTTTGTACTCTGAACACACTCAGATACAGCACTGCTCAACTGTGCATCATCCACCTCAGCCCAGGACTACGTCAGATGCCTCTGGGGGGTGACTGAGGAAAAGAGCACGAGGCTGAGTTACAAACTCCAGCATTCCTGAGGATGCTCATCTGCCCCCCCCATCCTGAAAGCACACTGGAAAGCATCCCCAGTCAGCACACTCCTACACAAACCTGGGTAGCAGCAGGAAACAGAAGAGTCTGATAGGATTTAAACAATCCAGTGCAGGCTGCTGGAATTTGAGGCACACATTAGGATAAATTTTGCTCTCTGGTGTCAACCCAGAGTAATGCAGTTGAATCTGGGAAACTGAATCGCTGTTTACTGCGCATCTTGATTATTGGTTTTTTTCCCCAGCAATTACAGAAATAACATTTTTAGGCTTTAGTCTGATTATGTAGACTGCTACAGCTCCTGCCATCACTGTCAAATTCTACCTTATCATACAACTGATGAGAACTTGCTAGTTTAGACAAAGAAGGTAGTTCTCAGAATCAACAGACACAGCACTGGTGCCAGCCCAGCTTCGTATTTGCAGCAGTGGCTGCTCGCAGGAGCATCCAATGGCAGCTTCCACACCGCCACCTCATGACATCGGTCCATCATGGCCAGAGAATCACTCTATTCTAGAGAAGACCAAAGGAATCACACAGAAACCAGCATATACAATCATAGAACCATACACTGGTTTGGGTTGGAAAGGACCTTAAGATCATCTGTCCCCATCAGCAGGGACACCTCACACTACCAAAAAAAGCATAGTTTTGCAAAGCCTGGCAGCTTGCTTCAAAGTTTATTCCAATTAACTAATTCAAATAACTTTTCCTAAATTTTCCTTTTAATTTGACTTTCTGCCAGTATAGACAAATAAAAAGAAACTTCCTGTCCTGGCTGCATTATATATTCAGACTGCTAAGCCTGAGTCCATTCAGACAGAGCTTTGTTTGACAGCTTCAACTGCTTTTGCTGTGGTGATGAACCATCTTGGGAAAAAAAAAAAAAAAACCCTGAAGAAGCAAATTATTTGCAAAGAAAATATACTGCTTTAATTTCAGCAAAGTCAATGCAAGCCAATAACCAAGGCAGGACATCTTTATCAAAGCTGTCTGAACTTCATTTACTCCTCTTTTCCAAATAACAATTCCTTAAAAAGTGCCTTGTATCAAGGTGGAGAGAAGGGGAGGAAGGGATTAGCACAAAACAGGTCATCTTTTTTGAGAGCACCTCCAACAGTAACCACTGTCCCTCTTCCTCAACCCTGAACAGATGTTTAGAATTTTGCGTCTTTAGTTTTCTAAAATTCAAATTAAACACAGAGCAACTCAAATAAACCCTTCATTTGCAAAGCTAAACCATTCAAGCCTTCTACGTGTTCTCCATGACCACTCACTTGCTACTCTCCTTAACAACGTTCAAGCCATCCATTCCATCAGAGCTGCCTCAAGACACTTCTGCCAGACCTGTCTGTCCCCAAGCCAATGTCCTTCCTTTACAAAGTAAGTGAGAACACATCGAGATGCAACCATAAACATATCTGAGAACACCAACCCGTTGGCCAAGCATCCGCAACCTTCTCCATGATCCTAACTCCATTCCTGTCAGCCTTGAATTATCCTTCAGGTATTCCAACACAATACCAGTGCCATGAAGAGGCTCTGTAGCTGGCAGGACTGAGCATGTAAGTGATGGGAAGTGTCCACCTGGAAATGGACTTGCCATTAAGGAAAAGGAAACTAAGCAGATGAATTTGGGAGTGGGGCTGAACCTAAGCACTGGTTTTAGAATCAAATATTCCAGCTCTTTAGAAGCCTACTTCGTCTCTCTGAAATCAGAGAATCAGAGAATCAGCCAGGTTGGAAAAGACCTTTAAGATCATCAAGTCTAACCATCACCCCAGGACTGCCAACATATCCATGCTTACTTGAAAACATCACTTGAAATTCAAGGTGCAGAATGCTAACTATTCTTGAAGTGTTTTATGAGATTACTATCAAAGAATCAAAAGACCATGAAGGCGAAAACATATGATAGGTTTTTCCAGTTAGCAATTGCTGCCAAAAAACAGTATTCAAAGAAGAAAATAAAACTTAAATCACTTAATGGTTATAGTTTGGTCTGTTGCATACATTTGGGCTCAGTGAAAGTATTTTTAGCTACACAACCTGATCTACATATAAGATGTCTCCACACAGCACATGGTATCAAGCTAAATTACAGAAGATGAATGTTCTTTTGCATAAACTGTCAAGAAAATCATTTAGGTTTCTGAGTAAGCAGTTAGTAACTGAAACGAATGGCCAAATTATGTCCCAATTGTGTCGGGACATAAGCCACAATAAAAAGCATACAAATGTGAAACTCTCTAGAACCTATGGACAAAAAGGAGTGGCATCTTATACCAGTTGGTGATGATCTTATTAAACTGGTAAGGTTGCTTGCTGAAGATGCTGCAGAAGACCCACTAATGTCTTCAAAGAACACACAGTCTGAGCAGTGGCATCCTCTGGCAGAGATGGTTCATTGCAGATGGTGTTTCTGATGTTGCAAGAATATAAAAGCAGATTATTTTGACCATCTTGGCTATAGCCATCTGAAATCCTTTCAAAGGCAAGACCTCTAGGTATTCAGAAGTGTTCTCAAACGGGGTGCTTAAATGGTCTTGAAATGACACGCCCTGTTCAGCAGGAAGTTGCACTCTGCTCCTAATCTAGACAAGCCACGATATTTAGGAATAGTCATATAGGATTTCAAAGAATAGTTTGGGTTGGAAGGGACCTTCAAAGGTGTTGTGGTTTAAACCCAGCCACACAGCTTGTTCACTCACTCCCCACCCATCTTGCTCTCCCCCTGCTCCTGGAGGGACAAAGAGGAAAATTGAAAGAATGCAACTCCAACAGGTTGAGATAAGAACAGTTCAGTAACTTAGGTATAACACAAATCACTACTGCTACCACCAATAAGGGAAATAACAAGGGAAGAGAATACAACACCTCACCACCAGCCAACCAATAACTCTCCACACCCCACCCAACCAAGCACCGACTGATACCTCATCCAACCCCGCAGTGCCCTAGCTGTTCCGGGTAACTCTCAGTTACATCCTGGGCATGACGTGCTGTGGTATGGAATACCTCTTTGGTCAGTTTGGGTCAGGTGTCCTGTCTCTGCTTCCTCCCAGCTTTCCCTCCTCCCTGGCAGAGCATGAGGCTCACAAAGTCCTTGGTCAGACTAAAACATTTATCAGCTCTGTTCCCAGACTGAAAGTCAAAACACAGTGCTGCACCAGCTACCAAGAAGGAGAAAAATGACTGCTACTGCTGAACCCAGAATAGTATCCACCCCTTATTCCATACCATTCACGTCATGCTCAAATCCCACATTTTCAATATACCATCACTCTTACCTCAGTGCACTCTTATCTTAGTGCATGGACCAGTCCCTGTAAAGCTGCTGAGTCCATCTGATCCATGATGTCAGGCTCCATCTCTTGTAACAGTCTCTCAGAGCATGAGAGGCTGTGTGCAGTGCTCACACTCGTGAATAACCTGGGCAATAGTGTCCATTGATAAGTCCACCCCTTGATCATGAGTCCATCTCTATGTTGCATCTCTGCCCTGATTGCCTGAAGTGCCATGGGCCCACCAGGCTCAAAATAATTCACCATCCCCTTCAGCAGTTTCTGCAGCTTGTTGCTGGGGACTCTGTACAGCTGCCTTCCATCTCTGACGCTTCCAAAGCACTGGAGGGGTCCAGTGGACTAGATCCTAGCCAATACTGTCCCCCACACCCTGCCACTCACGACTGTCCAGCCTTGGGGAAAAATCTCTTGCTCCTCCTATATCGTTGTCTAACCCCAGACAAGGCCCAAACCCGACTGCTTAACTTCTGAGATCAGACAAAATGGCCGTGGGTAGAACACACTTTGTGTGTGCCAACATGCTGATCCCCATCACAGTCAGCAGGCAGGTCCCAAGGGTACCCAAAGGCCATTCAAACCCTTCAGAACTCTCAAACGATGCTGCTGTACTTGTCCCTGGGGCTGCTGTAGCTGCTGTGCTTGCCGGCTCTCCCACCACCAGCTTCTCTTTCCCTGGGTGCAGCTCTTCCCCCTCTGCCGTGCTGGGAAATGCTGCGTGGACTCCTGCATCTTCTGGGGCTCGGCGGGCGGCTGCCGGGGGACGCTCTCGGCTGCCGCGGGGCTCGGCTCCTCCGCGGGGCTCGGCTCCTCCGCGGGGCTCGGCTCCTCGGCCGCCCCCTCCCGCTGCTCGGCAGCCGCCTCCTTCCCGGCCTCCGGCCCCGCTCCCGCCGCCGCCTGGTCCCCGGGGCCGCTCTCCCGGGCCGCTTCTGCCACTGGCAGCTCCCGGGGCCACTCCCTCCCTGTTCCCCCCAGCCTCACGAAGACGGAGGCGAGGACAAGGGCCAGGGCGGTGAAGAGCAGCGGGACGGCGGGGTACAAGCCCACAGCCACATCCATCTCTCCCTGCTGCTGGAGCCCGCCCATATTACAAGTCATTGCCATAAAGTACAGTGAAACAAGAACCTTAGCCCAGGCCCCACACTTGATAAACACTAACACAGCAAATACCAGCTCTAAGTAATGTACAGCATTCTCAAACTGTGAGATCAAGAGAAACAACTTTGAGAGCCAATAAATCAGCATTGTGACGAGTGACTATTAATCCAGTCAGATCTGTCGTTATCTCAACCCTTCATGCCCCACATTTGGCACCATAAAGAACTGTCGTGGTTTAAACCCAGCCACACAGCTCATTCACTCACTCCCCACCCATCTTGTCCTCACCCTACTCCTGGAGGGACGGAGAGGAAAATTGAAAAGAATGCAACTCCCACGGGTTGAGATAAGAACAGCCCAGTAACTAAGGTATAACACAAATCACTACTGCTACCACCAATAAGGGAAATAATAAGGGAAGAGAATACAACACCTCACCACCAGCCAACCAATAACTCTCCACACCCCACCCAACCAAGCACCGACCGATACCTCATCCAACCCCGCAGTGCCCTAGCTGTTCCGGATAACTCTCAGTTACATCCTGGGCATGACGTGCTGTGGTATGGAATACTTCTTTGGTCAGTTTGGGTCAGGTGTCCTGTCTCTGCTTCCTCCCAGCTTTCCCTCCTCCCTGGCAGAGCATGAGGCTCACAAAGTCCTTGGTCAGACTAAAACATTTATCAGCTCTGTTCCCAGGCTGAAGGCCAAAACACAGCGCTGCACCAGCTACCAAGGAGAAAAATGACTGCTACTGCTGAACCCAGGACAAAAGGCCATCAATTACAACCCCCCTTTGCTTCCAGACTGTTGAAATCAAACATACATGAACATTAAACAAACCTTCTTTTGGGTCAGTGTTCAGACAAAGGGATTTGAGAGATAATAAAAGGATGAAGGCACAAAGATACTAGAATTTCCCAAAACATAATTGATTTTCCTGGTTTTCTGAGCCGTCAGCTCCAACCAAACCTTAGTAAGACCTATGTGCAAGAAGTTGCCTTTGTGGTACAGCCCTTCCCAGCACTCCCTCATGGGTGAGGGTAGGTACTTCTGGCTGCACTAGGAATCAGACACTGCTCCTCTCCCCCTGCCCTTCCTCAGCTCCATGTAGCTGTTGTTTGAATCCATTTTTCAACTGAATCCATTTTTCAGCTCCAGCGGTCCAGCAAGGCCCCAGGACCCCCAAACTCCCACCATGCTCCATGCCCTACCATGGTGTCTACCAAAGCAGATTGCAGCCTCACATTCTCATCAGTTCAGCTATTGTGTCTCGTTAGCTTAGCTAAACCACAAACTCCATCAGGAGCTGCATTTCCCCCTGAAGTTATCAAAGGGGAGATTTCTTTTAATTAAATTCATTTACATGACTAAATTAGATTTAATTAGTCCCATTCATTTCACTAATACCTCTCTTTGATTGGAGCAAGGCAACTTTTCTAACTGCCTAAAAGAGGACTCGATGGGTCTTTCCTGTGCAAGCCAGCAAGTGACAACAACAGCTCTATGACTGAAATGAGAGCAGTGCTGATTTTTGGGTGCTCAACACACTGGACAACTTTTTACTATTTGCCTTGTGTTGTGTAGGATGCAAACCAAAAGCCCAGCAGAGGAGCACAAGTATTTTCTTTATGTCCATAACACCTAATGTTTAGAGCATCATTTAAAGCAAAGGAAAATTCCTTTTAAGCACCATCAGGAGACATGCCAGGAGGAATGAAACTTGCTTCTTTTTACTTTTGAAATATATAAAATCAAGAAATGCAGAAATTTCAAAATTTAAATTTTTACATTGAAAAGGCTTAATGTATTTTCACTGAATGATAGCTCCTCACCCTCCCTGCCTGTCAGACAGAAAGCTCACTGTTTTTATTCTGATTTTTCATAACCGCAATTCTGGCATATTTACAGTTTCCGATTTTAAGGGTTAGAAGTCTCCAGGGGGCTGATATGCATCTTCTCCCCTTCCTTTGCCCAACCTGAGTGTGACCCAACCCAGCCTGCACACACTAACCCCCCATCTCATTCTACTACTCAGCATCTTGTGATGTTCCATCTTGTAACATGCAAGCAGAAAAAAATGCATGCAGAATTCATCATACACTGTATTTCTAGACAACTCCATACATGGCATCGGTGATTTCCCTCCTGCTTATTGAATGTTGCCATCAGTGTCACTGTGAGCCAGGATGCACAGAACTTTCTGAACACAAGGAAATACCCCAAACCACACAGGTGAGGGGAGGGACACACAGATTTTGTCCCATATATCCTTGTTTGTTCCTACAAATAATTCCACATCCTTCCAGCAAAATGGATGTGTATAGCTGATTGATGATAGATATAAGGAAGAAGTTCTCTACTGTGAGTGTGGTGAGGCACTGGAACAGGCTTCCCAGAGAAGTGGTAAATGCTCCATCCTCGGCAGTGTTCAAGGCCAGGTTGGACATAGGCTTGGGTGACATGGTCTAGTGTGAGGTTTCCCTGACCATGGCAGGGGGTTGGAACTGGATGATCTTAAGGTCCTTTCCAACCCAAACCATTCTATGATTCTATGATTTAAAACCTGAACCCACCACAGTGGTGGTCTGCTGAAATGTGTCTTCCCTGACCCCACCACTGAGACCGGAACACCTGATCTTTGTCTGAAATACAGACATCTACTACCTCTATTGAAAGATTATTAAAAGTCATTTGCCCAACAGAGCCTTTGTGCCTCACAGATGACAGGTGAGGATACATGTGCAAATTAAATGATCCTATTGATCTTTTCTTCTTCCTTGCAGAACACAACCAGGCTCTCAGTAGTGTGCCTCCAGACACCCTAGTGCAGCTGGGGTGCATGGGGGGGGGGGTGGGGGGAAGAGATTTCTGCAAGACAAACACAAGTCTCTCCACTATTTGGCACTAATTCCTTTCATTAGATACAGTTCTTCTGCCCCCTTTCTCAACATGTAAGTACTATTTATCCAACCACACATGATGTGTGGCCTAATTATCACTCTAATATTTTTCAGGGGAAAAAATTAGTGTAATTAACAAGGAGATAAGAAACACACACACACACACCCCACCCTGCCTTTTTTTTTAATCAGGTTCAGTAGTCATCACAGTGGTGAAGATAAAACATGGTATTTTGAGTCTTTGCCAAATTAATAGATTTTTGAAATTCAGGATATCTTTCAAAAGAAAAACCTTACCACTTTCCTGGTCACTTTTTCTCCTTACCCCTCAAGTAATCTTAGAGTCTTCACAGTTTTTTCATCAAGAATAATTTGAGTAAACAGTATCATCACAAATCAAGCTAAAATATATATTTTTCCTAAGGTAAACTCTCTGAATTCTAATCCAGACCCACAGTAAATGGAGTTTTGCTGGGTGCAGGAGTTGAAGCACTCCTTCAGGTAGACACAGCCAGAGAGAAAGGCTGTAGAAGGCAGAAAGGAGACTTCCAATAGCTTCAGAAGGTGAAAAACCCATCCAGGAGCATGCATTGCCATTATATATGTCCACAGCCAAAGAGCCTGGAGCTGCACATGTTCCTTGGTTACATTCCTACTGTCTACAAAGAAACTTCTTCCCATTTACATATGTTTCCAGTATGGAAACTGTAAACATGTAAATTTTGAGGTTCAGGTTAAATGTTTTCAAAGTTGAAGCATAAATGCAGCGCAAGTAAATGACAAGCTGGTTGTGAAGGGGAAGAACGGACACCGCACTGACCACTTCAGGTAGGCTTTGGAATGGTAGAGGCTGCCTTGCTCACCCTAAATATCCCTGTTTCTTCCCCATGTGGCATTCACTGTTCTCCTCATGTTAATGCTAAATACAATTAAGGGAAATTAATATGTATGGGAAGGAAAGAGGTCTGGAAGAAAGAAGTGGACTCCTGCTACTGACAACCATTAACTAGCTAGCAGCGACAGTAAATGACCATTCGCTTTCTCAGGAGCCAGTTCTGAAGCCATTTCCTTCTTCTTTGTCAAACAGACACCACCACTGAATTCTGATTCACAGATTGCTGGACAAGAAGGTTGAAGTTTTTAGTATCATAGAATCACAGACTGGTTGAGTTGGAAAGGACCTTAAGATCGCCTAGTTTCAACCCCCTGTCACGGGTAGGGATGCCTCATACTAGATCATTTTGCCCAAGGCTCTGTCCAACCTGGCCTTGAACACTGCCAGGGATGGAGCATTATATGTTTATGTGAAGTTTTCCTGTCACAGTTAGGAAAGCACTTGAGAACATGGGTAATTTCAGGAACACCATGCCAGTATCTTCCAAATCTTGCATGGAAGAAACAGCTTTGAGGTCCTGTTTTCCTATGAAATATTCTGCATGCCCACCCTACAACCCTATTTTTATAGGAATAACAGTTATCAATCAGGATGAAGGTCTGAGTCTGTTCTTACTTCAACCAACTATGGTAACTCCCCCAAAATCCACTGAAAATGTAAGTAATCTTCTGCATGTTCAATCATCGGAAAAAAAGTTGGGGGGGGGGGGGTGTATGGGGTTTTTTGGGCAGAAAATGTTAAATGGTTTTTGGAGGGTGAGTGGGAAGAGTGTTATTAAGCTCAAGTAAGTATCTCTGCATTGCCTGTCAAGAAATACCTGAAGGACTTGGGGTCATTTGTGGCATACACCATGTAGGCAATCTTTGTGCTTTCAAACAGGGAGAAGGTTTGGAACATGTAAATGTCTTTATGAGACTGGAGCACGCCTTGAAACTTCGATCTAATCGTGCCCCCTAACAAATGCTTTTGCTGTCGAGTAAGAAAAAAAAAAGGAGAAAGTGCTGTTTAAAATGTTTGATAATCTGACAAGGCCATAAGGCTTAATGGAATCAATGATTACACACAGATGGATGATTAACTCTCGAGGTTTAATGTTAAAAAAAGAGTGCTGGATTGCTACTTAATGGAATTACGCTGCCCATATGGAAAAGAACTATACCCTGTTTATACCCAGAATTAGGGAACAGGTGGTAGATCTGGGCAGGACTGTTTGGAATGCACAAAAGCATTCTGAACTTGTAAGTGCCAGAAAAAAAGAAAAAAACCCCAAAACTTTTCCAAACTGTGTTAACTCTTCCAAACTGTGTTAACTTTTCACGGCTGAGAATCATAAATGGCAAAAATTAACAAAATAATCCTCCAAGCCCCTTGCTTCAAGGAACTATCCTAGCAGGAATAGCTGCCTGAGTGCCTGTTCCAAATACCCATGTGTGCTGAAGAAATGCTGTTGAACTTGCACATGGCAGTAGGTCTTCATTTACAATTTCACATGAAGTCTGTGACCTGCTATGCCAAGCTCCCCCACTTACTTGAACAACTCCCAGAGGTAACCAGCTCCACAGCAGCAGATCCCAAAAGGACAAGTTTTGTGCTGTGCATCCTACTCTCCCCAGCAATCAGAAAGACTCACAAGGGCACTGCTATAGGATGCTTGGTTTTACAGTGGTGTCACATTCAAGAACTACCTCCTTTTCTGGGAAGAATTCTATCTGATTCCATTCCCAGTGGCAGCTGTGACCCCTTATTCATCATCCTGAATGGAACTAAAAGGAAACTATCTCCTTGCCTTTGCTTCTGCTGTTTGTTTGATGGCTCTTTGGCTGGCCACAAACCTTACTGCAGCAGCTCCAAGGACACCATTTTTAGACAACATATCAAACACTCCACAACTGTGGGATATAGTCATGAGCAACATTAAGGTAATCCTTTACACATGCCCCATTTGAAATCACCATCCTTACAAATACCACTTGAACCCCAGCCTCCACAGCAGGCCATGTATAGTCACCATTCCCCTCTTTCTTTGGCCTGCAGCACTGACCAGTTCATTTCTCTTCTACTGTTTTCCCTGAACAAACTAGTCCACTGGGATGTCATCACGGTGGCTCATCTACCGCCTTTGAAAAATCTTCCCAACAGTTCTTCTGGAACTAAGGTGGAAAAGTGGCACTTGGAAGACCTTTGTTCCATTCCTGGCTTTGCACAAACTCACCATAATCTCTGTTCTCTGTATCCTGGACGAAACACATTTTGTACAAGCAAAGCGGTACTGCCAAAAGCTTCTGCCCATGACACCCAGATGGCAATCAAGCTAGAAATCAGGTCTGGGGTTATAGGGGAAAAGCTGCAGTAGCCTTCAGGATGGAGACAGAGCTGGGAATTACCAGAAGGCAAGGGTAACACCTTCCAAGACTCATTTCAAAAGCAAATTTGGTTCCTAGACATCCAGAGCCTCACTGGATTGAGTGAGCGCCACCAGTATATTTCCATAACAAACACACATTAAAATGGCATAGCTATCCAGAAGGATCCAGTTATTCCACACTAAGAATAGCTTGCTTGTCTAGTTCAAAACCATTTCCCTAATGACACCAACTAGATTGGAAAGAAAATACTTTTAAGTGAAAATACAGTCGTCCACAAAATAATGTTCCTTGCAAGGAGGAACTCTGAATTCACACCTCATACTGGTAAAACAGCTCCATATGGAAATATCCCAAGTCATACTCAGGCTCTGCAAGTCTAGTTAGTAGAAAATAAGGTTCTGCCTATTTCTAAATTAGGCTTCAGATCTAAATTCATTTAAATTTTGAAGCTGCCATAGGCAGGGGCATAGCTGAAAGGTTCCCTAGCCTATCACACAGGTGATACCGGTCATCTTCAGCAAGGATCAGCTCATGCTCATTCTGCCCAGTGTACACACTTGAAAGGACCAGTTGTCACAAATCACCACTTAGAATTTACTGAGGTTTGTTGGGTTTTTTTCCCCATGTAATTTATACATGTTCTGCTGTAACCAAGGAAACACAAGTAATTTTCCTCATCCAGTGTTTGCTCTTAAGGGTTGGGTTTTTTTAATCTGTCGGGTCTAGGAGTTGTTCAACACTGAGCATCAAATTACATCCAAAGAAGGTCAGCACATTAGACACAGGATGAGGACCTAAGTCTCATCTCACTGCCCCTATCCTTAGGGCTCACAGCACCTGTGGCTGCTCTCTCCTCACTGATCTCTCAAGTACTTTGAGTACCAGCTTTTCCTGCAAATACTGCCTTTCATTACCTGTTGGTCCCAAGCATAACTGAGTGTCTGTCTCAAAGGACAAAACACACTGTCAGGGGCACTCAGGATAACCTGAAGATAGAACTGCCTCTGCACTTCCATTGATGAGGTATTTCAGGTATCTGGTAGGCATGGACTTGGTCACTGCCCTCATAGTCAGGACAACTGCATTGAGGCTTTTAGAAGGGTTCTCTACCTTTAAACATGTTTCTATAAGGTAATAACAAAGGGCTTACAGGAAATCATAGAATCATAGCATGTTTTGGCTTGGAAAGGACCTTAAAATCATCTAGTTCCAGGCCCCCTCCCATAGGCAGGGTTGCCTCACACTAGACCACGTTGCTCAAGGAGGAGGGAACAGCAAGACACCCGCTAGGTTGTCCCAGCCTGGATCTTCTCCTTGTGCCAAGCAATTTATCTCCACTGACCTAACACACCAGCTCTGCCACTTCTTCACCATGCCTTTCTCCAAGTCCTGGCTGGGGCTGATCTCCTGGACAGTAACTCTTCCCCTCATTCTCTCCTTTGGGGAGGCTATGATGGGGCAGCCAGGAACACCAGTGCCCAGCCCCATTATCCTGCCCAGCTTCACACTGGAACAAACTGTGACCTGAAGTTGTGTGCTGTGTAAAATCCTGAGAAAGGCTGGGACTACCAACAAGGCCACATCTTGGAGGTCTTGACTGATCAATGGGAAGCACAAAATACCCACATCTCTATGGCCAGCCACTCCTGACACTGAACAGTAAACAGTCATAGCTCTGGCTATGTTGCCTACCTTTGCTCCAGGGACTGAATCTTGTTGTCTGAGATCTAAGAGGTAGCCCCAGAGATAGAACAGAAAGCCTCTACTTTCTCTATCAGGTACTTCTCTAATGATGGACAGAGCGCTGGGTGACATGGTCTAGTGTGAGGTGTCCCTGCCCATGGCAGGGTGTCGGAACTACATGATCTTAAGGCCCTTTCCAACCCAAACCATTCTGTGATTCTATGATTAAGCATAACAGTATCTAATGCAGCATAACCCCAGCAGCCATTGCCCAGTCTGTACTATTTGTCCTTACCGCACCACGGTGAGAAACAGAGGAGCCAACGTGGCTTCAAAGAGATGCCAGGGGAGAGGCAAAAAGTCATAAACAGAATTTGAGCTTAAAATGCCAGGGAGCTTTAAATGTGCAAAATACAGACCATTTGAGGCAGTAACTCATTTGGTTCTCACTATTCAGCAGTTCTGACGGCAGTAACTGGCAGTAGAATTACTGCACAATGTCATCCTTACGGAACATAGGGTACTCTCAAATTAAATTGGTACTACTTCTGTGCTGCCATTAAGATGACTTATTTGTTTCTGATTAATTAGGTTTCAGCTTCTTTCTTTTTTTTTTTGGCATTACATTTTCCTCCTGTTCAGTCTATCTGGACAGTCTAGGTCTGTGTTGGCACAGATCAGTCACTGTAATTCTGGATCAGAAATCTGTAGCTTTGATGAACCTGGCTTCTGGTTCCTGTCAATCTCCGTTGTGGCGGATCATGAGATGCACAGACTCACATGCACCATGCGAGATCTCTGCATAGGGAAGGGGGGAGGCAGCCGTGGCAAGGTTGGCTTTTTTGGAACCACAGATAGGTGCCAACTAAAGGTCCCAGCAGCTTGTCTGCCAAAGCTTAAAAAGCTATGACAAACATTTGTCTCCTTGCTCATTTGAAGGCCTCATCATTGCTGGAGTGGTGGATCACTACGGGAACAGGCTGAGTAGGAGGACAGAGCTTCACCCATGGAAACAGGCACTTCTCCTCTGCATCCAGGGAGTTACAGCAGCTGAGGATCCTTAGGCTGAGTCTGCATCACTGTTAAAGTATCAGTGTGACAGGGCTCTCAGACAGCAAGGAGAACCCATGACTGAGGAGTTGAAAGTACCAGAGCTGTAACTTCTGTGACAGAAGAAACTGAGATGCTTCACATCCCTCCATAGGAACTGGTGCATTTTTCTTTGACAAACAATATATGGGGTCTCCGATGTGCAGATGGAAAAGCAGCTTATATTTAATAAAATAAAATTTGACATTCATAGCACACGGTCATATACAGTCATACATTATGTATGATATAGACTTGGTATAGTTTACACACAGCCTAAACGTTTATTCTGCAGATGGACAAGGAATTAGAGGGATAATAGTCTGAATTACAAAAATGTGCAAAATGTGTACTTTTCCAGACACAAGTCAGTGGTAAATCAGTCACATCTCCAGCCTCTGCATCCATTCTCCAGCTCTTTCCTGAGTTTTCTGCAGTAGGGATAAGCCTTTCTCAAATACGTTCCCTTACTTCAAGTTTGCTCTGCACACTAGCAAAGCATTCAGAGAGATGCAAGCACCAACTCCACAGTCCCAGTATAGCAATGTCACAGAATGCTCTGTTTCTTCTATCAATCCTCTCCCTAAAGCCAGTCCCAAGACCACTAAAATTAACTCAGTAATAAAAGAGACAAAGTTCCAGTATAATACAAATGTTTAGCAGCAATATTCAAGATAATATCTCTCTTTGTAATCATTTGTCATACAATTTTAGACTTGCAGCTCAAAATTAATTGCAAACATGAAACAAATCATGCTGTTAAAACATATATTATAAACAAGTTATGCTCCCAACGTAGGCAACTTACAGCCTGGAAAAGTACTTGATAAACCTAAAGTGCTCACAAATAATTGCAAAAATGACAGGTCAAGTGATCACTGACTGACCAACATATAAAACTAACCAGCACAAGACATAAAACATATGAACTGGGACTGTCCTTGCTTTATCACAGGCTGTAAATAAGACATATGGGCTTTTTTGTTGTTGGTTTGTTTCAGTGCTGCTATTCCTGGACAGACTTCTAAACCAAACCCATGTTATCTGTTAAAAAGCATTCTCCACCTTCAGCTCAATCCACTGACTGACACAGGATTAACATTTTTGTTCAGTAATCACTTTTAAAAAGGCAAATCGAGGCTGTAACAAGATGCTGCTCCATTCCAATCCCAAATTCTATGTGCTCAACATCTTGTCATCCAGCTTCTGTGTGTCCAGCTCAGAATGATGTACACTTCTGCACCTTCCAGATGAGGATGCATGCAACTACTGTAAATCACAGAAGGTCATCTGCCTTCCAAAGCTCCTGTTATTGATCACTAGCTCTCCGAGGTAGCATCTGCTTCCCTCTGGGTGTGCACATCTCAGACACCTCTCACCCTAATTTCAGGTGACACCCACTTGTCCTACTAGCCTGTTTGGAAGAGCCCACAATGGGCTGTATTGCCAGCTTCGCTCCCAGCTGCAATGCTTGAGGGACAGGAGCATTCTCCAGGTCTTTGTTACTGACCATCCCTCACAACCCCAGGCTAAGCCACAACTACTGCAGTGGTGGTGGTGCATCCTTCCTTTGATGGTCTACAGGAAGCACCTGAGAACAAACCTATCTTCAGGCACAGGAAGATCACAGCCTAAATCCAGAAGAGGACACCTCTTCCCATTGTCACTTCTTGTGCTTCTTGTTGTAATGCCTCTGAACTGACTGTGCTTGAATCAACCCTGAATTTCCCAGCTTCCTTAGCAGGATGCACATCCAAAGTCATTCCCCATTCCTGAGAAGCAGCAGTGTTTTCCCCAAACGCCAGTTTAATTTTCAAAGCCCATTAGTCAATAACATAAAAATATTTAATAGCTATTGTCTGCTATTTGGCCAAATATAATCTAACAGATAAGGCACTAGAAAAACACTCAACTTCTCCAAGGATAGCAGAGGCATAGCAGCCTTCTTCAACACCACCAAACATGGACTTACACTGCCTTGCATTCCATGTCAGCTTCTGTACAATCTCCTTGCACAAGAAGCTAACTCCACAGCACTTAATAAAGCCCACAGAGGAACCATGCAAATTGAAACCAGAACAAGACATTAATAGCATGCATTTTAATCAAATGCAAAATCAAAGTGAGAGAGAGAATTATTATCTCGATGTAACTAGAAAAGCTAAAAGGTTTTAATGGGAAAAAATAAAACCATCTGTTTACTCAAAATCATTAAATGAGTGCTTTAGGACAACGTCACCCCCCCCCCCCCAAAGGCTATAACAATTTGGGCCTTCAGCAGAGATGCAAACTGACTAAATCCAAGCATATTCTGCTGCAAATGGCTACATCAAAATACCATTGAACAAATCATAGCTCTTGCCACGCATCATAAAGACAAGAGGAAGACGTTTTGCAATTCCTGAATGCGCAGACACCGGCTTTCTTCTAATCCAGGTTTTTAAAAGCTGCCCCACAGGATTCACTTAAACTTCCACCATCTTCCCAACAATCCAGGTCGCTGAATCCTCTCACTTAAATCTAGGCTCAGTTCACTCTAAATCAGAAATATTTTTTTATCCTGGATTAGTATTTCTGTTGAACTTGAAAGAGGAACCTCACTTCATCCGACAAAGATCTGCTGGAGCACAGCATGGAGGTAAGCAGATCCAGAAAGCTATCTCAAGTTTCAGTGCTAACAGAAGCAATATATGTTTCCAGTTTAAGTGGTACACCACAAAGACAATAATCAGGACACAGCCTTGTAATTACAGTACAGAACTTTGTTCCCCATCTGCATTTTGTCACCAGATTCCTCCATGTCTCATGTCCTCACCTAAAGAAAAAAGGGTAAGATTATTTTCCCATCCTATTCAGGTAACAAGTACATACTTTGGGTGAGGTTTTCATATTGTTTCAGCAGAGAGAGGCCCTTAATGATGTTTTGCCTTCACAGGTTAAGTGTGTCAACAGAGCTAGCTATACTGAAAAGCTCTTAAACTACAGAAGTGTGATCTACGAAGAAGTGGAAAGGAATGTGAGCAAAGCCAGAGCCAAGTGGGTCATCCAGGGCAGACAGCAGGCCCACAAGGGATGCAGCATTAAGGCAAGTGCTTTGTCCTAGTGACTTCATGACTGCAGCGATAGGACACCCATGGTGACAGGTTCAAACTGAAAAAGAGGAAGTTGAGGTTAGATCTTAGGAAGAAGTTGAAGTTCTTTACTGTGAGGGTGGTGAGGCCCTGGTACAGGTTGCCCAGAGAAGCTGTGGCTGTCCCATCCCTGGCAGTGTCCAAGGTCAGACTGGATGGGGCTTGCAGCAGCTTGGTCTAGTGGAAGGTTCCCTGCCCACAGCAGGAGGTTGGAACTGTATGAGCTTTAAGATCCTTTCCAACCCAAACCGTTCTGTGATTCTATGCTCCACAACTGCCTTCTGAGGAACTTCTTGAATTCTTGGTTTCTTCTAAAACAAGCAACAATAACAAAAACACTAACACATTTTCAAATTCTAAAGCACTCCATCCTATGATCTCTCATGAGTGGAACTCAAAACTTCTTAAGCAGCCAGGGAGTTGTGGTGATCACAATACACAAAACTATCTTCCTTCACTGCTAGCATTTCTGGATTTACCTCTCAATCTCCAAACTATTAGTCAAGCACACCTATTTTATTAACATTTGACATACACTTAGTGAGCTAATTCCTTAAATGGGTTTGTCTTTACTCTGAAGGGCTTACAACTCACAGTCAGACAGCAGGAAAAGTAACTCTGTGAGGAAATCCCAAGATAAATATAATGATACCTCCCAATCAAGATTCTAGCACCATATCACATTAGGAATTAAGTCAAGCATGAATGCAGCTGGGGCCTGGTGCAGAGCACAGTCATGTTGTTGATGTAGTGGGACTATAAAGACAGCTCAGACAGACATCATCTCCAATGCTGAGTACAACTGCAGCAACCCTACCTACCCAGAAAGCCAACCATGTCGTGGGCTGCGTCAAAAGGAGCGTGACCAGCAGGTCAAAGGAGGTGATCCTGCCCCTCTACTCTGCTCTCGTTGAGACCTCACTTGGAGTACTGTGTGCAGTTCTGGTGTCCTCAATATAAAAAGGACATGGAACTGTTGTAATAAATCCAAAGGAGGGCCGTGAGAATGACCAGGGGACTGGAGCACCTCCCATATGAAGACAGGCTGGGAAAGTTGGGTCTGTTCAGCCTGGAGAAGAGAAGGCTGCGTGGAGACCTCAGAGCAGCCTTCCAGTACCTGAAGGGGGCCTACAAGGATGTCAGAGAGGGACTGTTCATTAAGGACTTTAGTGATAGGACAAGGGGTAACAGGTTAAAACTGAAAGAGGCGAAGTTTAGATTAGATATAAGGAAGAAGTTCTTTACTGTTAGGGTGGTGAGGCACTGGAATCGGTTGCCCAGGGAAGTTGTGAATGCTTCACCCCTTGCGGTGTCCAAGGCCAGGTTGGACAGAGCCTTGGGCGATATGGTCTAGTGTGAGGTGTTCCTGACCATGGCAGGGGGGTTGGAAATGGATGATCTTAAGGTCCTTTCCAACCCTAACTATTGTATGATTCTATGATAGTGTTATATCCCCCAGTGAACAACACTTGGGAGAGTGAAGAAGGAAGCGGGAACACATTTGGAAGCAGCAAGGTGCTTCAACCAGCCCTTGACATGTTTCCTGATACAAAAGGGTGGAATTCCACCACTTCCACCAGTATTATGCCATTTCTTGCTAGCTGAATGATCAGAAATTATATCTATCACATTATATTATACTCAGACATCTTTGATACCAGAAGGCCCAAATGACCTCCAGAAAATGAAGTGTCCAACTGAGATGCCAATATAAGCCTCACATTACTCCTTCTCAAGGCAGGAAAGGATCAGAACCATCCCTAAGCCCATTTCCTGGACTGCTTTTCCCAGGCTGCCCGAAGCCACAAACCAGGTTGTGAAGCACCAGGTTGAACAGCAGGACTTCTTTGTTCCCTCCTCTTCTGAAGAGTAAGGTTCCTGCCTTACAGAGGACCAGACCTTGCTACTTAGTCTTTTCCCACCTCATTCACCTGACAACCTCCTCCACAACAGACATCTTATCAGATGTGACTGATTGCTGTAATCTGTACTCTGGGCAGCCATTAAGCAAATTACCTGAATCATTGCAAGGATTAGTCTCATTAACACATGATTAGCATCAAATTAAAATAATGAGTGTTTAACTTCTGATGTCTTCCAGTTGCTTGAACAGCTTGATCAGCCACACCAGGCTGGCAGGGAGGTGGTGGGTGTCAAAGAGTCAGTGAGGGAAAGAATATAGAAGAGGCAGACTGTGTCCTGAGACAGACTGGAGCTGAGTGCAGGCTGTATCAACAGGCCAGCCAGGCTCCCTGCAAAGCTCACCCCAGACTTATGCTCTGCTTAGCATGGTCAGGTACACTCTGAACATTTTAAAACATAACATTCACTGTTTTAAAGATTTTCTCCACCTTTCTACTCCCATTTTTTGAGACATATCCGATGCTGAAAGGCAGCAAGCCGAAAATAACCCTGGAAAACATTTTGCTTCAAGACTTCTCCTTTTTAGCTGGTAACTTGTTAGCAGATCACCTCTTCTTCTGATTTTATTTGGCCACAATAACTCTTTTCTCTATCGTTGGGACTGAAGCAAAGTCTCTCCAAAGTCTCAATTCTTTCTAACCTGCTGCAGAATATTCGTTTTTTTCTGCATATGAGTTTACAAGTTCCCTGCTCTCTGATCCTCCTGCCTGTCTGCAGAGCTGAAATCAAAGTGTCGCTTTTCCTTGCCTTGCAAAACTACAGTTGACTTCTTCAGTGACTTCCTGGGCTGCTTCCAGTTCAGTCCATTCACTATGTCTGTGACAGGCATCCTCCCCTTCCTCCGAAGGAGATCTGACCATGCAGGACCTGAAGGATACAGACCTCAATCCACACTCAAACATTTCTCTCTCAAAAAAGGAATTGACAGAACATGTGCAGCAGCCAATGTTTAAGCCTCAACATCGTGGTTATTTATTCTTTGAAATGCCACAAACCATAAGTACGTATTATAGACAAATCACTTGTCAAAGCTCTTTCTTAATTTAATTAAAGCCATTTTTTATTCATAGAAGTGCAAAGAAACAACTTAAACAGATAACATTTTTCACACTTGCATAAAATGAAAATAGCCAAGCCAAATTTTGGCAAAGTATAGAATAACAAAAGAGCCAAGCAAAGACTATGTATGTGCCAACTTTCATTTCTGCAAAGATGTTAGCAATGAGTTACACACACCAAAGTCTCCTATTTGTATCTCTCTTGGACTCTGGACCCTTTACATGCTTTGAACCACAAGGTCCTCTCCAATAACCGTGTTAGCCCCCATTAGCGTGACTTCCTGGGAGTCACTAACAAAGCTGTATCCCAAAAGCACCCTCCAGTGTAGATCTGGATTACATTGGCAAAAGCCTATGTCAGGCATCTGGGAGCCCCACGAGGAACTCACTGCCCTCACTGTGTTAGCAGACTGTGTACAGGTTCTTGCTGCAGACACTAATGGGGAGGGAATGTTAACAGAACCACTAAAGCACCACTTGGCACAGATCAAGAGCAAAATCGTTAATTGAATGAAGACAGACCACACCATCTTAGTGTTAAGGTGCCAGTTCAGAAAAGGTTTTCTCTTTTGCCACCATAAAAACACTGGTGGCCTTTTTACATGCTTTAGCAAATCTGCAGTCAAGACTCATGCCCAATAATCAAGGCCTGGGGTCAGCAGTGTACAAACTGGTTCCTGTCCTGACAGGTCTGGGAAACAGCTTTTCATTATGGCCTTAATGAAAGACTGAAAAAGCACCCCCAAGTTTGCCTTTTCTCCAAACACTGTGCTCAGACCCACTCTCAGCTTGTGATACTAAACAGTACTCCAACAGGAAGGTTATATATGCAGACTGCAGCCAGTCTCTGGCCCACAAGAACAGAAGAACCATCCAGATCAAGGGCACATCACAGGGCAGTCCTGAGCAGAAACACCTTCAAGCTGATCAAAGTCAATCTGGGATCAGTAACACCATGGCACAGGGTTATGCTCTAACTCAAGTCCACAGAAAATGACAGGGAGATAAGGGACAGAAGAATTCCCTTCCATCCAAATGTATCTACAAACACCATTTCTGTCAGGTAAATCCCACAACAACTCAAGTCTGGAAGCAGCATCAGGGAGTTCTGCAGAATGGGTCACACACCCCACCCAACTAGACTGGTTTCTCACATCAGCATTTCCCAATACAACTAGTTTCAAGCCCATCAATATCCACTGCTACTGCCCAGAGTTGAAAACCCTTTTAATTCCACTGGTTTTGTTCACATCTCCTATAGTAAATAGAAAATCATGTATCGATTTACCTTCAAAGTTTGTTTGCTGTTGTGCAATCCCTTACAGCGTTCAGAAATCTCATGATTTAAGCGATACATTCAGGCTCCATCTGCTGCATATTATTGACCATATTATGTAAACTACATTTTAGCAATTCACACTCACTTGATTCCGCAGTACCTGTGGGTGCCAAACATATGTTTCCTATTCTCTTTGCCTCTCCTGGGCCATATGCAATCCACCCAAACCATCAGCTTTCTCATATATATGCAACTTGCTGCTTGGTAAAGTTTTTTTGACATAGAAATCCTACCTGCTACGCCAAACACTGCAGACGCATGTGGAGAAGTGGTTGTGGTGTTCAGTCAGCTCTCGTGGGATCACCAGTGTATTGGTGTCAGGTAAGTGAGGTGCTCCCCACCTCATCACAGGCCGGAGGGATGTTCCCCAAAACTGACATCCAGAACAGAACCTCACCCCGTACCTGCCCTCCTCAGTGATGCAGCCAAACTGAAAAGTCAGCATGCCAAAAACCCGATGGGACTTGAAGAATCTGCTTTTCAGCAATGAGATATTACTCTGTTGCTAGGCAAAACGTAGGGGCTTTTTTCTTCATCTTTTTGGAGAAGTCTCTGCTCTCTTCTTGAGGGGCAGAGCTGATTGCATATTGTCACTAATGCAGAATTAGAATGACAGCATGCAGACCTGCTGCTTATTCTAAGGCATGTCTACAGGCCGTTCCCTTTTGGAAAAAACACCATGTACTCAAAGTATTTCACAAGGAGGAAAAAGAAAACCAAAACCAACAAACATCACCCCACTGCTGCAGCAGGATAATGTCAGGGGCTCTGCTTTTGGTTTTTACAGTTTGCTCTGGGGAAAGAAACAGAAAGATGGAAACTTCAGCAGATTTGATGGGCAAAACAAACAGCTTCAGGCAAACAAAAACCATGGGTCCAGTCCATTCACAGAAGGTAAGAGCTGTCTAGGAGCCCATCAATGTGTTGGGCTTCTACTTGTGTATCTTTCACAAGTGTTGGACATACACTGGGATATGTTGCTTTTTTGTTCAGAATGCTTGAGTGATATATTTCATAGCAGGGAGAGAGTTCAAATGCTTGAGCATTTCAACAGGAATTTCCCAGTGCCTGGGACAACATTTATCTGCCCCTAGTTGGCCAAAGAGGACACAGCACTGCCATTCAGTGAGGCACTGGCACAGGTTGCCCAAAGAAGTGGTGAATGCTCCATCCCTGGCAGTGTTCAAGGCCAGGCTGGACAGAGCCATGGGCAACATGGTCTAGGGTGAGGTGTCTGTGCCCATGGCAGGGGGTTGGAACTGGATGATCTTAAGGTCCTTTCCAACCCAAACTATTCTGCGATTCCATGATTCTATGATACCCTTCACCTTCCATTTATGGAGGAAGAAACTAATTCTTGAAAATAGGCCAAGGGGAGACGCTACGCTGAGGAATGGTGTTCCTACAGTTGATAAGTGTTCCTGCAGTGTGCTCAAGATAGACATTCTAGCAAAACAGGGCCACAGGGATGATCAGGGATCTGAAGCATCTCTCTTATGAGGAGATATAGCAGGAGCTGGGCCTGGTTAGTCTTGAGAAGAGCAGGCTGAGAGGGGATCTCATCAATGCATATCAATATCTCAAAGCCAGGTGGATGGCGCCATACCCTTTTCAGTGGTGCCCAGTCACAGGATGAGGAACAACAGCCATAAACCAAAACACAAGTTTCACCTCAACATGAGGAAGAACTTTACTTTGAGATGAGAATGCCTCTCTGGATACATTCAAACACCACGTTCCTGTGTAACCTGCTCTGGGTGGCCCTGCCTTGGGCGGGGGATTGGAGTGAATGATCTCCAGAGGTACTTTCCAATACTAATGCCTCTGTGATTCTGTGAAAATGACAGTGGTATTACAGAGGTGCCCCACCAGCCCACCTGAGGAGCTCATCCATTTCAGAGGAGTGAGGTATTTGCCTGAAGACTGCCCCACACTGACACCTTTAGTAGCTAAGAACACAAGCTGTACCCCACAACAGGTTGCAAGCCGTAAGCCCTCTCCTCCATTACCCTTCTATCCAATTGCTCCCTGCTTGCTTCTGAGCAGTAGCAATTTCTTGTTGGCTGATATTAAGCAAATGACAACATCCCAAAAGCCTAGTGCATCTGTGCTAGCTAACACAAAGAGAGACAGGAACACTGGCTTCCCAGCAGGAAGAACCATTTCTCCCTTATTTCTGCTCACCTGGCTTAAGGTGCAGGGAATCCAGGAAGAACAAAGGATGGGTTTACTTCACAGTCTTAGTAATTAAACAGATAACTCAGCCTAAGCATTTGCAGTTTCCTTGAACAGCCTTTGTTAGTGATGCATCTGGATCTCCATAACGATTACCTTCTGCTGCCTACAGGTAGAGATAATTATCCACGAGTAAACGATTACCTATGCTATAAATTACCTACAAAAATTTGGGCTGGGTTTTTGCCAATCACCATTCCAATTAATTACCCCAAATTGACTAGCTGGCTTTAGACCAAATATTTCCTCATCAGTATTCCATGCCAGTGCCTACAGGATGAAGGAAATAAACCAGAGGAGAGAAATCCTACAAAGGTTAGAGATTCGAGCAACAGAGAGACAAGAAGAAGGTGTCTAAGTGTTGGTGGTAAACACTCCCTCTTCTTGCACAGTCTGTGACAGCTCATCACCAATACTGGCAGCCTCACAGCCATTTCCATCAAGGCAGGGAATCATGACCATCAGTGGGAATCCAAGAGCTCACGGGCCATGAGTTTTCCTCTGGACTGGGACTTTGGGCAGATTTCCAGTGGAATAAATGGGACTGGAATATTTAGTTGGTAATAGTTTATGGCACTAGTTCTTTCTCAGGGTGAGCACCTCACACACTGTAAGGAAGGTAAGAAGCTGTAAACGCTGACAAACCTAGTGATTAGCAGCCATTCTAGATGGTGCCGGAGAACTCATGAGGGAACTTATTTCAATCTGAACAATCTGCTACAAAATCATTAATGAGGATAACCTAGTGCCTTCCACATCACCTAAAAAATCGTTTCCAAGATGCTTTATTCACATCACCTCCAGCTACTGATTTATTAAAAAAGCAATCAGATATTTCATTGCATAAAGTAAGACTTTTATTTATTTATGCAGGCCTGTTAGTGCTGATAAAATACTGTAGATGCTAGATATTACTTTCACTCCATATAACTAAGTGAAAGGCCAGACCTTTGTGGAAGTGCTTAGCAGAATTTTGGTCCTGACCAGGCAGAAGGGGCAGAGGAAGAGGTGGAGAGGTGGTCCCATAGGGCAGCAGAGCCCCTTTCCCCTGCCACTAACCTGGAACAGCCCCACTGCTCCCTAAAGCTCTGTGTATTTTTGGCCAGGGTCTGCCAGACAAAAGATCCAAAGGGAGAAAACTGCCACCAGCCAACAGCTTGTCAAGGTCAAAGGGAAAAAAAAAAAAAGCAACCACAAAACCCAACTAACCAAAACAAAGAGTTCAAAAGAGAAAGGCATAGAATCACAGACTGGTTTTCATGGGAAAGGACCTTAAGGTCCCCCTGCCATGGGCAGAGATGCCTTACCCTAGACCATGCCACCCAAGGCTCTGTCCAACCTGGCCCTGAACACTGCCAGGGATGGAGCATTCACCACTTCTTTGGGCAACGTGTGTCAGTGCCTCATCACCCTTACAGTAAAGAACTTCTCCCTTATATCTAACCTGAACTTCCCTGTTTTAGTTTACACCCATCACTACATCACTACAGTCCCTAATGAGCAGTCTCTTTTCAGCATCCTTGTAAGCCTGCTTCAGATACTGGAAGGCTGCTATGAGGTCTCCACGCAGCCTTCTCTTCTCCAGGCTGAACAGCCACAACTTTCTCAGCTTATCTTCACACAGGAGGTGCTCCAGTCCCCTGATCATCCTCGTGGCCCTCCTCTGGACTTGTTCCAACAGTTCCATGTCCCTTTTATGTTGAGGACACCAGAACTGCACACAATACTCCAGGTGAGGTCTCACAAGAGCAGAGTAGAGGGGCAGGATCACCTCCTTTGACCTGCTGTTCACGCTCCTTTTGATGCAGTCTAGGACACGTTTGGTTCCTGAGCTGTCAGCACACACTGAAGCTGGCTCATGTTCAGCTTTTCATTGACCAAAACCCCCAGGTTCTTCCCTGCAGGGCTGCTCTGAATCACTTCTCCACCCAACTTGTAGCTGTGTCTGGGATTGCCCCAACCCATGTGTTGGACCTTGCACTTCATATTGTTGAACTTCACAAGGTCTGCATGGTCTCATCTGCCAAACATGTCCAGGTCCCTCTGGATGGCAGTCCAATGTCTCCACCAAACTCACCAAGCTACTAATCAGGATTCAGGGCAACAGATGCACGTGTGGAACATGCCCCAGCTGGCTGTACATACTGCACAGCTCTACCTTGAAGTGTAAGGCACTGGTGCCTGGACAAACATCTTCATTTTGAACTACATTTATGTATCTGTTACAATGAAGGCATCATTCCTGCATCTCCTGGCTCATTTTCATTTAAAGTTCATTCAAACATTGTTAATGAACAGTAAATCTTTAGACTACTTAGATTTGCTCTGTTTAATAAACTGTGGGCATTTCATCAACATTATTCAGAACTCAAACTCATTTAGGAAAAAATCCACATCAATCTGACAGAAGAATGTATTCATTTCCCACAAAGATCTTGGCAGCGTAACACAGGTTCATACTGACTCAAACATTTAGAACCATAAGCAGAGTTGGATTTTCAGGAGCTTCATTTTAGAATCTTAAAATGGAACACATGGATTTCTGAAAGCAGACTAAAATGGTAACACGGGCACTTTCAGTGCCTGTGCTATGGGGATGCTAGATACCACAGAATCATAGAATTAGCTGTGTTAGAAAAGACCTTTAAGATCATCAAGTCCAGCCACTACCCCAGGACTGGGGTAAAATCCAATCTGATTTCACACTTCAAAACTATCTCTCTTCTAACAATAAAGCTCATGTGCTTTATTTGTTGGATTTTATTTTTTGCCCCAAAACTGCAGCTTTGGTTTATTTTAGAAGATTGGACACTTCACCAAAACACCCTCTTGACCGATCGTGTTCCCAATGCAGCAGAATGAATAGCCCAGCTCCCTCCCCAGACAGACACATCACAGCGCCCACTCAAGATCTCCAGATGCCACAACCCTTACAGTGTCTAGACTTCCCCCCCAAAAACCCCCATACAAAACTGAAACTAATCCCAAAATGTGAAGGAAAAAGCTGCAGCCAAACATCCCACCTTAAGAAACTCAGGGTGAAGCTTCACTGAAGTCACAGAGAGATGTGCCCCAGTGACACAGCCTCTTCACGCATCTCATGCTGCCTCACTAGGACTCACCTTAGCCTTTTGCTAACTTTATTTATTCTTTATCCTCAAGGTCACTGCTTGTTTATTTAGTCATCCATTGTGCTTGCAGTCTGATGGGTTTCTTAATCCCTGGGCTGGTTTCTTAACTATAAATTAGTTTCTGGTAAAGTGGGGCTTGCACCTCGCAGGAGAAAAGCATTGTTTGTACCACACTTGTAACCACTGCTGCTACTCCTTGGGGAAGTTCCAAGGACCTCAAAGGCAATAGTTCTCTGCCCAGGAGCAAAGAAGCCCATTACAGCTTGTACTAGAAGATTTAATAGGTGTCATAATTTATCATGTAAACCGAAAAGTGTTTCTTAATTAAGTGCGTACGTTAATGAATTTTTTAATTTGATCCCTGTAACTACCTTGCTATACTAATTGCAATATTCTACACATTAGTCATCCGCTGTTGCCCTTGGCTATTTTCTACCCTGAGAGGGAGAGATAGAGCTTTTCAGTTAAAGTTCATTTAACTCTTTCCACCCAACAAATTAAATTCCCTGTTATTCACTCTGCAGAGTGACAGCTGCTGCTCACTCCTAAAGCACCTGACAGATAGCACCTCGCATATGCACAGGCCCCAGAATGGTCTCCCACATAGAGGGGATGAAAAATAAGGGGTAAGTCACACACCACAGATCCACAGAGGAGAAACATCACCTGGTACTGCCTATAGGAGTTTGCTCCTGGTCTGGGAATAGATGTACAGGAGTATACAGGAGATGTACAGATGTACAATAGTACAGGAGGATGCTGGACACTTCCTAGCGTAGTTGCAAGTGCAGTGATTTGGGTTAATTTCACTACCTTGATTACAAACAGCACTAAGTGACAGAAGTTTTCCAGCCCACAGTTGCTCCAGGTTTCAATGTGTGCTTGAGTGAGGTCTCAGCTTTTCACTCATACCCAAAATCAAGAGCAAGAGGGTAGAAAACTTGTCACTGAGCATCCAGAGAGTGGCTCATCCACTTCACCAACCACCACAGGAGCTGGTTCTCCAGTTGATACAGACAAACTGTCACTACATGAAGTAAGACTGAGGCAGCTGACAATGCTGATAAACATACGACACCAATTTTATGCTGTAGCTGATTTCTGGTACCTGAACAGCATGAAGAGGAGTACTGAAAGCCTCTTCAGCATTCCAGCCTAAAAGCTCAAGTTTCCTTCTGCATAGATGATATTGTTGAGGCTGTGTATGAATTGCAAGAACCACTACGAACTGAAAACTTCCCACCTCTAGTACATTGCAAACACAGTAAATAAAGTACTTGGACCCCCTCCAGACACCACAGTAAGACAAGACAAAGCAGCAGGATTATACCCACAATGAGACAAGAAGCTGTTGCACCTAAAACCACCCAACTTGCTTCTTGGACACATCCTGTACGTTTCAATTTGCTCCTGCTTCTGTAGACTGCATAAAGGAATTCAGGATTTCAATGCACAAATGACTCCACAAGGGAGAGTTGTGGATTTTCAAAGAGAACCTCCACTGTTCTTTGACAAAAATCTTGTTTTCCATCCTGTCTATCCCCAGTGTCTATGACACAGATGAAATAATCCAGAGCACCAAGCCATCATCTGCTGAGACATGTTAGTCCTCACAGTCTACATCTCCCAGATGATTAGAAGGAAGATGAGGCTTTCGCCTGACCACTTCTCAGCCTGCATGTCAGATAGGGATTTACAATGAAGGCTTCATTCTGTGTCAACTGGTGCTCTCCAGAACCAAGAGAGACGAACCCTCTCAGGTTGCGGACTACAAATGAGGAAGCTGCTCAGCACTTACAGGTTCCTTCCTATGCTATGGTAGCGTTTAGTTCCTGCTTGGTATATCACCAGCATGACCCCAATTACAACAGGTCCAACAAACTGTAACAAGGTACAGGAAAGACATTCTGCATTTTTAAACAGAAACAGAGGAAGTTCAGGTTAGATATAAGGAAGAAGTTCTTCACTGTAAGGGTGGTGAGGCACTGGAACGGGTTGCCCAGAGAAGTGGTGAATGCTTCATCCCTGGCAGTGTTCAAGGCCAGGCTGGTTAGAGTCTTAGGTGACATGGTCTAGTGTGAGGTGTCCCTGCCCATGGCAGGGGGTTGGAACTAGATGACCTTACAGTCCTTTCCAACCCAAACCAGTCTGTGATTCTATGATTTCTAATATCTAAACTTTTCTCTATTTTCTTATTTTAGCCTGTGAAATTATAGCCTGGCATGTACCTAATAAAAACTCTAATAAAAACCAGTTGCAACATGACTTCCCTGAGTGGAAACCCAACTTGATCTGGTGGTGAGGCTGTCACCACTGCCTCAGCTCAGGAGTTACACTCCTTTCCAGCTTGTCACTCCAGCTGATGGCTTCCTGCCACTCCTGCCACCACACTTACACAGTGGCTACACCTGAGTACTGTGTTAACATCCAGCAGCAACTGTTCTAATTATTGACTTGGAATCAAATCGAACTCAGGAAGACAGCAATGCACCATGGCAATTCAGCATGCAGCTTGTCCTGTGTGTGTCCCCTGCCCCACCTCTTCTGAGTGGGTTATGGGTTTTTCTGCTGGAAGTTCTGACAAGTTTATACATGCAATTAAGTGGATTACACAGAACATGTCAGGAACCTCTGAGGCCAAGGCAGCTTCATGGAGCTGTATCACTCATTCACTTCCCCACTCAGAAGCAGAGCTGGTGAAATTAATAGCAACAACACGGCATCACACACTTCAAGAAGTGAGACTCTTTACATGGGTGGCTGTCACCTGCTTTTCAACAAATTTCAAAGGGTTGCCTACAGCATCCTTCTGTATTAGATAAAATGCATCCTGACACCTTTCTTACTGTATTACGCTTGACTTTGAGAATATTGAGATGCAAAGCCTCCCTATTTATTCTTTTAAATAAAGAAAAACAGCGCCCAGTAATAGCCAGAGGTCAGATCTTGAGGGTTGATAGCAGATCCTGTCTCCACAGTCCTACAGATGCCAAAAGTTGTGGATTGCCACCAGCTCTAAAAAGCTCTTCTCAGGTGTCCTGACACCTAATCCAGTTATTTCTGATAAGTTAAGGTATGGACTGTCTCAAGGCTAGATCTCTGGCTGCTGTATCCCACCATAGCTCCATGGGAGTTCTGCTGGTGTCAGCTGACCTGGCCCTTATTGTCAGTTGACATCTTCTGAACTTCCAGCCCAACACACTGAAGTTGTCATGATCAAATGAAGTCCAAAGTGCTTTCCCCTATTATAACAAATCCTAACCTCGGCTGACCAGTGTTCATCGAGTTCCCACAACCTCAGGTCTATCACAAGGAATTTCATAAGGGGAGGATCAGGCCAACCACAGGTAGAGGTAAGAACCTGCTAACAGCAAAATCATCTCACTCCTCTAGGTCTGAATAAGACAAGAGTTAGAGAAATGGCATTTATCTTTTTGAGAGCTCAGAAGGGAGTACAGGCGATTTTCAATGACAAAGCATTACTGAAGCACACCACAGGTAGACCTGTCAAAAATCCCCTTCACCGCTACACTTACCATATGTTTCTAAAGACACAAGTTTTACATATTTTATCCTAGCGTGGGATCTGACATGACACTGTCAAATAAAGCTCACGAGGTTTGTCACTCAAGCAATCACATTCTCTTCCTATTTATGCTTAACCTCTCCTGCTAAAGCTATTTCCATTACAAATGATCTTCCTCTTTTGTACACAAGATGCTTTTACTGGAATTATGAAAAGGTAGACAGATAGCGAATACATAAACCTATGAACTTGTGATTCAGCTTAGACACCCCAGGAATCAATATTTCACTCTGCAGCTATCTCTGGGAAAAATAAGCAGGCTTCTCCCTCCAGTGCCTAACACTTTGTGTGTGCATCTATGTCTGTATGAACCCCCATGTTGATCCTGTAGCAGTTTTCAGAGGTGGGAAATCATTACATACAGAAAGCACCATGATAATTCTATCTCATCAAGACCAGCTGGACCATACTTCCGGCTGGTATAAACCAGCATAACCCCACTGGCATCACTGGAAAGGTACCCAATTTACAGCCAGGTAAGAACTCATCCCTCTTTTCTCTTGCACGACCATTGTGCTTGTATCATACCACAGTACTCAATGAGAGTGAGGATAGCTTACAGACATCTTTCCTGTAGAAAGCAAAATTGAGTGTTCCTTTTCTCAGTTTCCTGAGGAAGTTTTGGGGAAAGCTGAAGGCCACCCAAGCCCAAGAGCAGCACTGGAAGACCTGCTCAGATTTTGATCCATTTCCACAGGGACTCTTCTGCCTTCACATAGATATCACCATACAGGCCTTCTCCATTCTGCTGGAGGCTGGCCCAGGCTTCAGCCATCTCAAAAACACTTTTACAGATGTAGGAATAGCTGCTCAGGTTAAGCAAGCACTACAACTGTCTGCAGTTTGTTCTCCTCATCCTCCTGATCAAACACTATGTGTGCTATTCTTTACAAGTTGCTCCTGTGTCAAAACGAAACACCTACTGATACTTTGCAGAGCTACAGGCAGATCCCCATGGCTTACATGGGCTTATTCAAACATGCCAACTTAATGGCAATCCCTAAGATTTCCTAAAGGAAAATAAATCATCTAGAAGAGGAGCCGAGTAATACCCTTCTCACTTGATTTATTTTCACCTATTCTCTTGACCTTTTTCACTTGTAAAAAAACAAAAACACCGGAGGGAGAAGCAGCTACTAAATGTAGTAAAGGTAAGTAAAATGCAAAAATTGAAGCACATGGTTTTCTGTGATGTGAATACAAGTCAAATGCCAACACACATCAATCCCACAAACTCTCTACAAGTCATTGGTGCTGATTATATCAACAGCCCAAGGCTAACCCTCTTTATCAGCCCCCTGAATACTCACTACAATAAAGAGATTACAGTTTCAGGTTCCAAAGGCCAGTCCTGACCCTACTGATGTGGCTGCTTCTCAACTTCTGGGTATGTGTAAAAAAGTGGCAAAGAAAGACTCCCAGCACAGGTAACCACCATACCCTGAGCCTTGTGGGCATGCTTTGTCTAAGCTGGTCCCTGGGAATTCCCAGCAACCAGGCAGAAGACAAAGGCTTGAAGCTCACTGACATCTGGTCAACCCCCTAGAAATACCCTTTTGACAGACTAAAATCCAGCTGTCTGAACTAAATCGGACACAGTTTCTGTCTGCAGTTGTTAATTGTGTGCCCAGCATCCCCACAGAGCAGATGACAGGGCTCTGGACACTTTCTGGTCTTGCAGAATAACTTCTAATGCCAAAGACATCTATCTGATCTCCCAGTGAAAACAGCAGTAAGTGGTTTGATCAGAAATGACATATGAGCTGAAGGAGCTTATTAGTTTGCAGGATTTAGTCTTTCTCCTGCCCCTAACAACAACAAAAGTCCACTTATGTTTCCTCTCAGCTCCAGGTCTCACCATAGGGCATCACCCTACTGTTGGAACTACTGACTTTACAGAAAAGATGAAATTCACGTGTCGGCAATTCCATTAGAGCAGGCACATTCGCCGCTGACACAGCCCTTTATCAGGAGAAACCCTGATATAAAATATAGTAATAACGACTTAAAAAAATGAGCAGCTTCCACATAGGTAGCAAACTAGCACTAGTAAACTGGGACAGAGCAAGCCAGAGGCTTTGAATCAAACAGATTCATTAACAATGCCTGAGCTTCCTCAAATTAATTTCTGTTTACATGGCAGTGCTGAGTGGAAGCTCCAATGTAACCAAGGATGTCACACTCACTACTCTAAGTGAACCCACCACATCCTACCTCAGTGCCACCTTGGAAGCCAAACAGGAAACCCAGGGTAAGTCAAAACATCCCCCCTCCCATCACTCGTGTGCTGTACAGTTCCCTGGCACTACACAGGCCCAACCTAACAGCTCAGACATGTCCTCAGCTGTACAATCTCATTCCTCCTTAAGCACAGCAAGGAGACAAGTGAGAACTGGAGGTGGTGGACAACGAGGGTGCCTGTATCACCCCCACCTGCTCTGACCCCGTTCAACATCTGCCTGCCACTTGCTGTGGCCAGCCCTTCAAATGCTCAACACCACTCTTACTGCTATTTCTTCAAGACTACAGGAAAACACAAAATCTTGTGGTGCAGCAGTGACACCACTGGCAAAATAAAAGAAATGCAATAGCTACTAGTTTGAGAGAGATTGTGGTATTTCTACTTGCAAAACCCAAGTGGGACAGCCTCAGTGAAAGATGGGAGAGCTGTCAAGTAGCAGGGAAGTGCTCTGTGCCTTGAGGACTGAATGGTGTAACTATTTCCAGGGCATGGGTAACACCTCCAAGACACCTCCAGCCACTGAAGTAACCCATGCAATTTGCCAGAACCTATGTCATAGATACACCATTAGAGACTGGACTGTAAATAACTCACACAAACACAGTATCAAAGCTGCAGATGGGTTAAAACTGATTCCTGAGAGGTTTATACTGCAGTTGGACAGAAATACGCCTTAAATTACTCAGTAACACTACAGTGACCTGAAACAGGGGCTCTGAGCCACCCAGCAACTCACAAAGTAGAAGATCTGGTTCCTTGTGACACGAGGCAGCGGTGGCACTTGTGCACCACCACTCCATGCCACCATACAGTGCAAGGTGAAAAACCAGAGACATGGCAACCACAAGAGCAACGCAAGTTCTCTTACAGACATGGTTCAACATCATCAGAGCTGCACGAAAAACACACACCATGAAGTGTGCTGAAGCACTTCCAGCACTGAGCCAGGTTTGCTTTTTCCAACACTTACACTATACAGGATTTGAGTGGCAGATCTTCATTACAGCAACAGTTTTAACTAATTAGAATTGATTTATGCAATGTTAATACCCAATATTAAACCATTTAGTATGTGATTTATATAAGTGCAGGTTTTAACAGGTCTTGAAAGAGCTGTTAACCTGAACAGGACAAAAGGGTTATACACCCTTTACAGCAAAGTAAGAGCAGACTTGTGTCTGACTTGATGCCACATCAAAACTTTAAGATTAAGAGTGAAATAGCATGTTGAAATAGCTGAAACATGAAAGTACAGCTATTTGAAGATGTACATGAATACAAAACCACAGAACCATAGAATGGTTTGTGTTGGAAGGGATCTTAAAGCTCACACAGTTCCAACCCCCTGCCACAGGCAGGGACACCTTCCACTAGACCGGGTTGCTCCAAGCCCCATCCAACCTGGCCTTGAACACTGCCAAGGATGGGGCAGCCACAGCTTCTCTGCGCAACCTGTGCCAGTGTCTCACCATCCTCACAGGGAAGAACTTCTTCCTGATACCTAATCTAAATCTACCCTATTTCAGCTTAAAGCCACCCCCCCTTGTTCTGTCACTACCAAATTACCTTGCACAGCAAAGAGTAACTACAGCTTAGCAGAACTTTTATGTGGTCTGCTCAGAAAAGTTAACTGGAACCATTTCTTATGGCCTCTCCCTCACTGTTTTACATGTAGTAGAGAAGGTGAGCAACAGCCTAATACCTATGTTTGGGCTGTGAGTGTGTGGGGTTCAGCTGTATTGACATGTTCAGTAGTTTTGAATGATTCTCCTCACATCCTGCACAAAATGGCTATCAGGTTATTTATAACCCCTATAAAAACAGAAGCTCTGATGAAAAGAGTGAGCAGCACTTCAGAAAGCATGTCTTGCGGAGAAACTACTTGACTACAGCACACCAAAACCAGGAAACAGCCAGCACACATTGTTTATCCAGCTGGAGCAGGGAATACACACTGTTCCTGGTGTTCACTACCACAGTTGATTCCCACAGGTCTTGATGGGAATTGTTCCTAAAGTCACCTTGTCCAAAGCATCACTCTTGGAGCCGCTCGCCTGTCAGTAATACCCCTGCCTGGGATAGCAGCAAGGGTTTGGTGACCCTGAGCATCTCCTCCTGCCTCTGTGACTGTGTTACCACTGCCCTTTTGGGCTGTTCTGACTTCACAGCATGATGCAGCGTGAGGTCTGCTCCCCTTTCCCAGCCTTCCCCATCGCTTTCACAGGTCCTGTATCAAAGGTGAGCAGAGCACTCTACACATTAAAGCATATTGCCCAAAGAAGTAGTGAATACCCCATCCCTGTCAGTGTTCAAGGTCAGGGTGGATTGAGCCTTGAGCAACATGGTCTAGTGTGAGGTGTCCCTGTCCATGGCAGGGGGTTGGAACTGGATGACCTTAAGGTCCTTTCCAACCCAAACCATTCTGTGATTCTATGATTCTATTTTTGTTAGTTGTGATGTTTTTGAAAGGAGACTGGGACTGCTGCACAAGATGGGCGATGAGGCATGTTTTGTGATGGCTTTGTCTCTACCTGGTCCACTAGTACAGCATGGAGGCTGGAAGACAGAAGGAGATTCTCACTGGATGCTTCCAAGTTAAAACACAGGTAAGGCTGAGAAGATTTTATGCCTCATTATACCCAAGAGGAAGTTGGGAATCAGGCATAGGAAAGCCAGAAGGGATCCCAACGTGCACTTAATCTATAAATATGTAAGTAGTCCCTTCCCCCCCCCCCCAACAACAACATATGCCAGTGTCTTCTTCAGCTCATAAAAGCCAATTCCCTCCTGCTGTTTCTGAGCACCAGAAGTCTCCGAGTAGTGATTAGTGGATTACGTGCATCTCCGGGACTGCCTCCAATCACTTTGCCCTTGCAAATTGCTCAACTTCAATGCAGCAGCACAGAGCAGAGTGGGCTTTGTCACTGGGGCCTGGTCCTCATTATGGCTAGGAGACTTCAGGAGTTTGTTTACATGGCTGCAACATCATCCTCCTGGGCAGCTAATCAGCCTTTTCCCAGGGTTTCTGCTCTTAGAATACTTAGGAGTAATCAACCCCAGCTATCTGCACCCCAAGTAGCATCTAAGCAATTTCACCAAGTCAAAGGCTTGAGGTAATATTATCCCCTCTATATGAAGACAAGTGCTCTCCACACAAGGATGCTGGAGCTTCACATCACTCGATAAATCAGAGCAACATCCTGGAAAGCTTGCTATTAGTTCTGAGCCATTAATTTTTGCTGGGTCTTTGACACAACTGTTTGAAAGCACTATAACCTGCTTTCTGAAAGTTAAATTATTAAGAGCAACTTCCCTGAAGCTGCTAGTCTACTAACCCACTAAAGTCCTTGGCTGAACACCTCAAATAAATCTCAGGAGAGCTGCTAGGCAGAAGGTTCCCTACTGTGTACTGTTGGAGAATAAGACATTCCCTCTCAAAACAAACCTCAGCTGGGAAACCTCTGGCCCTAAGCAATACCTTTACAAGCTATTCCATACAGAACAGCACCAGCCAAGCAAAAAAGGACATTTTACTATACCTAGTTCCACCTACATCTTCCTCTGCAGTCCTTTCCAGTAAATTTTCTTCCAAAAATGCCAGAGATCAAAAACATAGCGGAAAGCAAGTAAACCCCAAAGTTTCCAATCCTGTTCCCACTGCACACCTGAAGACACAATAACTCTGTTAAAAAAGGAAATTAGTAGCTGGCAGCACTGTATCAGAAAAATTATTATTGCATTATGACTACGAATAGTAGCTGCAAATGTGAAAGTAGACTTTAAAATTAATTAGCATTTAAGTGAAAAGGGTTTGGAATAATTATCAGGTTGCTTTCAAGCAGCCATGTTTACAAGTATATCTCTGCTTCAGTCCTTGCTAGGGAAAAAAATAACAAATAAGTACAGATTTTGAGGTTTGAATCTGTTCTGTGGTCATAGTTGTTCACAAACAAATGCTCAGGAGAATAAAAAACAAAAGGTACTGCCCTGTTCCTCACAACTCCAGTGAAAGTGGAAGTTGCCTATCCTTCCCAAAGGCAAAGAGCCTTTTATGCCTCCTATATATGTGGGGGAATAAGCACACTCTTCTCCATCTTCCATACTGTGACTGCCAACATCCTTCGGGTGACAGACCTTTGAGTAGACTGTGCCAACAGCCCATGTCTGTTCATTAGGACATCTCTTTGCAAGCCCAGTGAGGCTACTTCCAGGCTATTGCAGCTACAAATGGATCCACTCTTCATCACTATTCATACCTTTAGCACTATTTCAAGTATCTTTTCTCTTTTTCCTTCTAAGCCTAAATAGTGCTGCCCAAAGTGACAGGTATAACTGATCAGAATGACAGAGGCTTGTGCATCAGATTCTTGGGAGCTCCAAGTTTTCAATCCAAACACTGAAAGTACTACATTTTTATTATATTCTATTTTACCTTGAGCATTCCAACTCTGCAAAAATTAATAATAAGAAAAAATAGAGTCATTCTTTTCTTAGTAATTTTTTTTCCTTTGTTCTTTGAAGGTCCCTGTAAGCCTGCACTTGGTAAAAGTTTTCATCATAAAATAAATAAATAAAGGAAAAATAATTTTAATATCCACCATTTTTTAAGAGCAAGGGCAGTTGTCAGGTGCATGGGGGAATGCCTACCCCTGACTGATGCTCATTCAATGTGTACTCACTGCAGTAAACCACTGTAGGAATAACTGGAAAGGGGATAGAAACAATACCAGGGCACTTCTGCCTCAAATACCTTTACAAATACGGCTACTAGCAAACCTGATCCTGCCCCTCTACTCTGCTCTCATGAGACCCCACTTGGAGCACTGTGTGCAGTTCTGGTGTCCTCAGCACCATCTGAAGGAGGCCTACAATGATGCTGGAGAGGGACTCTTCATCAGGGAATGTAGCAGTAGGACAAGGGGTGATGAGTTTAAACTGAAACAGGGGAAGTTCAGGTTAGATATAAGGAAGAAGTTCTTTACGGTGCGAGTGGTGAGGCACTGGCACAAGCTGCCCAGAGAAGGGGTGAATGCTCCATCCCTGGCAGTGTTCAAGGCCAGGTTGGACAGAGCCTTTGGCAACATGGTCTAGTGTGAGGCGCCTGTGCCCATGGCAGGGGGTTGGAACTAGATGAGCTTACGGTCCTTTCTAACCCAAACCATTCTGTGATTCTATGATTCTATCAATCCACAGGTATATTCTTAAGGCCATGCTATTCCCTCCCAGAGATACCCATTGACTGTTTCCGTGTTATTTTGTGGGAATCTTTTTCATGATAGCCCTAAAAATGCTGTCCTGCTTCATGCCAAACAAGCCCCCATTAACCAACAGACTCAAACCTCTAGCTGAAGGTCCAAGATGAGAGACTACAACTATGACGTCCACAGATCTCCTGTCACTCTGGGATGACTGACATAAGAGCACTAGCACTTGCTTCCTGAGCACAGGCCTGGGTCCATCCACCAGATGTTAGATGTATAGATGCAGAGCACTATAACCATACTCAGAGTCTTCAGCACTCTGTCTTCTGGATGAGGTTGTAATGGGGAATCCTAATTAAAGGCACAAAAGGAAAAAGGCCTTCCAGACAATTAATAATCAACCTTTAGGTTAGGTTAAAACCATGTTTTAATTGGGCTGTAATGAGGGAACAATGTCTGATTCAGAACTGAAAAGCCTGCTGCAGGTAAATGAAACCAGGGTGTTCTCAAAGACAGGTAGTTATTAACCTTGTTCCATATGGCACTATAAATTACAAAGAGCAGGTAATGAAGCAGTGCCAACAAGTAAATACTTCACAACACCAGTTTTCTTACATCTCTCTTGGGCATTTAGCCTCCCTGTGATGACTGAAGTACCCTAAAAGGTTCAGACCAGTAACCCTTTACCAACAGCAGGATTTCTGGGTCCAGGTTTTCCTTCCCTAGAGAAATCCCTGCAAGGATTTTACCACTGCTGCCTGAGAACAGAAAAACTGACTTCCTCCCTGTGGGAAAGCTCTCCTACCCAGCCAAGTCTCAACCAACCTACTTCTATGCACAACCTCAGTTATCTTCAATGTCTCACAATCCAATGTCTTGGTTTAGACACAGGGGTAAGGAACACAAATGCCCAGCACAAGCCTTCCTTAGGTACCTACTGTGCACTTGGCAGTAACAGAGCCACCTCCTCCCTGCTGGGGACAGGGTATGCATTCCTGCTCTCAGTGCACGCACAGCAGGTCTATCAGGAAAGGAAGAACACAGACTGAGCCTAGAACAAAAAGGGCTCAATAACTCAGCTCAGAAAGCTCCTTTACTCTAAAACATGAATATGTGAGACTAGCTTTCATTGCTATTATTATTATTTGCAGGCTTAACTAAATTGTCATTTAAATAACATATTGAAAGGTAAACTGCCACCTGCTCCTGCCAGATGTTCTGCAAATCTTTAGTACCACTCCAAGCATGCTGCTGTACTGAAGAAGTAGAAGACTGGACCACCATGGTATTTATCTCCCCTTTCTCCTACTGGGCTATAAGGAGATTTCTATTATGCAGACTCATCATCAAAATCATAAGGACAATACTCCAATTAGTTATGTAAATGAGAGCACTCAAGAGCACACTCATCACTCCAAGGATCCAAATGTGTATAAACATGCTGGGATACATATGGCAAAGCTCCATTGTAACTCAACTGCCACTCAGTGGGAAGACACATCTTTGAAGGACTTTGCTTCTGCTCTCACAATGCTTTTGAGAAGAAATGGAAACCTTCCCTTCCTTTAAAATACACACAATTTGTGTAATTATAAAGGACTGTCCTGATATCCTCCTCTTCCTGTCCATTTATCCACAGGGAGCACCCCAGGTGTAGCCAATTCCTCAAAGCAAATGACCACTGGATTGACAGAAAAGGAAAGAAGCACCCAACACTTTCTACTTCTCAGACCAAGAGTTGTATCACACGGCCACTGTACACCCTACCGCTGCACTGTGTTCTTGCGCTCAGTCATTCAGCTGTTGAGGGCCTGGCCAAGCTCCTTTGGTGCAACAGTACATAGAATCATAGAATTGTAGAATGGTTTGGGTTGGAAAGGACCTTAAGGTCATCCAGCTCCAACCCCCCGCCATGGGCAGAGATGCCTCAGACTAGACCATGTCACCCAAGGCTCTGTCCAGCCTGGCCTTGAATACTGCCAGGAATGGAGCATGCACCACTTCCTTGGGCAACCTGTGCAGTGCCTCACCACCCTAACAGTAAAGAACTTCCTCCTTATATCCAATCTAAACTTCCCCTGTTTCAGTTTAAACCCATCACCCCTTATCCTATCACTACAATCCCCGATGAAGAGTCCCTCCCCAGCATCCCTATAGGCCCCCTTCAGGTACTGGAAGGCTGCTATGAGGTCTCCATGCAGCCTTCTCTTCTCCAGGCTGAACAGCCCCAACTTTCTCAGCCTATCTTCATATGGGAGGTACTCCAGACCCTGATCATCCTTGTGGCCCTCCTCTGGACTTGTTCCAACAGTTCCATGTCCTTCTTATGCTGAGGACACCAGAACTGCACACAGTGCTCCATTAAATGTACAATGTAGAAAAATGTGCCAAGCCTTAAAGTTTTGCAAATAACCCTGATTTCTTTCAGCACATCCAAGCAACAAATAACCTGATCCCTGCACCCAGCAGCTAACGGAACTTGCAGCTTATAGTCATTAAAAGAATCATGAGTCCCTTGTTTTTGCAGGATGCCATCAGCTGGAGGGAGCTAAATCCCTGCCTGCTGGTAAACAGATGGGACCTCTACACTCCCTTGCAGGCAGAAGGATGTCTGCAGTTAACAAAAGATAAACACATGTAGGGAAAGAAGACAAGCAAGTCAGGGAGGAGCAGCCTGGCCTCCATCATGGAGCACACTTGCTCATGGTCACACAACCAAAATTCTTGTGTCCCTTTTCCCATGTTAAAGTGAAGGCAGGCACTGGCCTACTCGCTTCAATGCGGCCACCCATTAATATCCTCCTGGAGCTCCTGTAGTCTCTGTGGGTCCCTTAACTGCTGTGATGAAAGGCAGAAAATTCCGGGTACTTGAGAGTTCTGAAGTCGCCCTCCTCCTGTCCCCTCAGGCTGACTGCAGAGCCCATCTGCCTCCCATTTCCACAGTCAGAGAGGTCCATCATGTACAAAATGAACTAGCTAATAAACTAGAAAGGCCTGTCAGAACACAAAAAGGCTGTCAATATGTACAGCTTTTTCCACACAAGTGACAGTCTATTTGCAAAATGAACTGTCAGCAGCCAAACATTCTGCTGTTTCAACCACTTCACTTTGCTCAAAGCAACTCACCTTTCACAACAAGCAAAGGTTTTCTGCTCAGGGGCTTTAGTGAAGAAGAATGGCTTTACAAGCAGGGCTATGGCATGGATTACTGATTAAGGAAGGATATTCAAGCCTAGTTTCCAGGTATTGTTTCTTCACAGAAAACATCCCTTGGTTACTTTTTCTATCAAGATCTCAAGACATGACAAACTGCATCTTCCTCTTACTGAGAAAACTTGCACCTGCAGGTATAAAATCATTATAATTTCAGATTCCAGACAAAGCCCCTTACTACACATTCATCTTATTGCAGGTTTACATCTCTTTACTGAATAGCTTGTTATTACCCATGTCTCAGTACCTCTATTCTTCCCTGTGAGGGTGCTGAGACACTGGCACAGGTTGCCCAGAGAAGCTGTGGCTGCCTCACCTCTGGCAGTGGTCAAGGCCAGGTTGGACGGGGCTTGGAGCAAACTGCTCTAGTGTAAGGTGTCCCTGCACATGGCGGAGGGTTAGAACTGGATGAGCTTTAAGGTCCGTTCCAACCCAAACTGGTCTGGGATTCTACAATTTTCAGCTAGAGCACTGCTCACCTCTAGCTTGTGTTTAGTGTGAACCCTGCTTCTTTTTCTAAGTCAGTGATTTCCAGAAAGACTTCCTCATACTCCAGACAGGGCTCACACTCTGTGCTCTCAGATGAGTAGGTTTGCATTTTGCCACATGAAGAAGGAAATTGTTTCCTCCCATCAGGAAACCCATGTGGCTCTGCATCAGCACGTGGCTCCTTCTGCTACTGAATATTCCAGATGCCTTCACACCATCGTTAAGAGTTGCAGGTTGTTTTCTTTTATGTCAGTAACAGAGAATGATGAAGTCTAGCAGTGCAATTCCTGCAGGACATTATTAGAATCACACCTGCCCAGCACTGATAACCTGGTTACAGTGCATTGTAAGGCTTCACAGTTAGCAAGTTCTTAATCCATTTCATCACATGTTGTGCGACAATTTTGAATCATTTCAGTTTCTTAATCAAAATACCATTCAGTACTGGAGAAGCGTCTCAGCCAGACTCATCATCTCATTGAGAAAGATATCAAGTTCATTTGACAAGATCTTTTATCCATAAGGACAGGTTAATTGACAATAACTATATTCAACACTTGTTTCTGCCCCAGCCTGCCTGCATGTGGGCGTTGCTTGCTCCTATCATAGAATCATAGAATCACAGACTGTTTTGGGTTAGAAAAGACCTTAAGATCATCCAGTTCCAACCCCCTGCCATGTGCAGGGACACCTTATACTAGACCATGTTGCCCAAGGCTCTGTCCAACCTGGCCTTGAACACTGACAGGGATGGAGCACTCACCACTTCTTTGGGCAACCTGTGCCAGTGCCTCACCACCCTCACAATCAAGAATTTCTTCCTTAGATCCAGCCTGATCTATATATATATATAATCTTCCCAGGCTTCTATCATCATCTTTTTAAATGAGCACATCACCCTGTCCTACTTCACGGGAGGTTGTGAGGACGTATCTATTAGTGCTTACAAGTCCCTTGAAAGCTACAACTACCCTTGCAGGAAGCAAAGCAGCCTCTGACAGCACTGCCAGAAGCACAGTGAGGACCACAGGCTGCATCCAGTGGTACCCAGCCAACCCATCTCAAAATGCCCAACCAAGTGATAATACACAGCTGGAAGAAGCTTGATACCAGGCACCTCAGAGGACATACCACTAAGAAGCAGTATGAACCTTGATACCTGCAGACCATTTTGTGAAGAGCTACTAACCATCTCCACTACAATATCAAGTAGTGGAGATACTCTAGAAGTGAGCAGACAACACTGCACCACCTGAGTGCTAACTCAGGAATTGTTGGGTGACATCTTGATTAGGAGGACAGGTCAGCTTTCTCATGTTGGAGAATAAGCTAGTTTTAGGTCACAAAAACATCTGTCTCAAGATAGTGAGCAAGAAAGAGAAGTCTCCCAAAGATGCACATAGCCCATTGCCCCAGTTCTGTTTTGGGTACTTGGGACAACCATATCATCCCATAACCTCATCACTGAAAACCATTTTCTTTACTTTTGTATGAAATACTGGTTTTAACTGAGCAACTTGGCAGTAACATGTTCCCATGTTAAGACATCTGCAGAATTAGTGACACGGGTCCACAGTGACAGACAACTCACTCATCTCCAATGTAGACAAATCAGACAGTGAAATAAATTGATTTCTGTCTATTATCACTAGTGAGAACAAAGCTGTGTGAGGAGGATTATCACTGAGGGAAAAGCTTTTTAAAGTTCTGCAGTGAACCTCTGCCTCCTCTCTGAGATGCTACCACTGGGTTAGGAAGGCCTCTCCAAGATTAATATCTTGGAGACACCAGCTTCTGTTAACATTCATGAAGTACATATCTCATTAAGGCACCTGCAATCTATGGCCCAGTGCAGTTCATTTGGTCTTCTTCCTTCCACCCTACCCTGCTGGGCTACTGCTGCTAACACTTTCTGATAATTCTATACTATTCCAATTCTAAATCCAATGTGAAAACAGAGTAACTCTGGCTGGAAGGGGCACAATCACAATCTTCTTTTATTAGGAGCAATGTCCAGTGTCACCCTCAGAGACAGTGGGGCTTCACAGAGAAAACTGAAAAAGTACATCTTTCTACATGATCCATGCAAAGCTCAAACACATCCCAGACAGAAATCTGTACACAGAGTAGACTGACACTATTTAAGTACATCTTTAACGAAAGAGTTTCTTAAGAGTAAGAAAAGGACACCCTTGTTAGGTGTCCCATCCTTGTTTTAGCTGCCTTGATGTACCCCAGCACCACCTTCCTAAAGTGGTTAAGCAGCCAGTGGCTTCCAAGCATAGCACACTGGGATTTCCTGACCTGACAGGGGAATTTGCAGGCTACATGGTGACTCCAATGGAAGAGATAACAAACACAGCTGCAAGATACAGAAAGAATGAGCACCCATCAAAAACACCTTCAATATAGCAAGTCTAATCTGATGCTAATTAATGCAAAAGCAAAGTTTCCTAAGGACTTGAGCAGATCACAGAATCACAGTATCACAGAATGATTTGGGTTGGAAAGGACCTTAAGATCATCCAGTTCCAACTGTCCTGCCATGGACAGGGACACCTCGCCCTAGACCATGTTGCGTAAGGCTCTGTCCAACCTGGCCTTGAACTCTGCCAGGGATGGAGCATTCACCACTTCTTTTGGCAACCTGTGCAGTGCCTCACCATCCTCATAATAAAGAACTCTCACCGCAAGTGCACCTCATCAAGCCTCCTCCTTCCTTCTACATTTTTCATTCCCTTCTTTCCACTGGGTTTCCAGTTCCTACTTTTCAACCCCATAGTGTGTTTGCCCAGCAAGCAGGAAACAAGGTTGCAATTAAGTGCAGCAGCTGAAAGGGCAGAGGCAGAAGAAGGCCTCTGAGAAGCTGGTTGCCCTCCCAGAAGAGGAGAATTGTGTCTGCTGGCACAGGCAGTGACAAATGGTGGCTGAGGAAGGATGTAACTCAATCAGTGGATGTGGGCAAGCACATCTTCCACACAACACTTTGCTAAGGCGGCATCCAATGCAGCTTGCCATGATAACTAAATTTATTATTAACTGTGTATTTCATGATGTTCGTGACAATATGTTAATGTGATTTTTCACGTCCTCCTGCAGTGAACAGATGGCTCCTTTTACTTTACTTTCCACATCAAGTGTGATTATTTCTTGGTGCCAAAAGCCACCTGCCGCTCCCTGGTCTCCAGTCTAATTTTTTATGTTGGTAAAACACAGCAGGACTTGTTATCAGTTGGATGGCATCTTAATAAAAGGAGACATGCCAACATATTGACATCATGTTCAAGGGGAAATTTTAGCCCCATTCTGGCTCCTCCCCCAGTTCATAAAAAATAACAACAATGTGAAACTAAGAGAAAAGGCATCAAGCCCCCTCTCCCCTCCCCAGCTTCCACCAGGTTCAAGATGCTCAGTCACCATTTTCGGGCCCTGAGCCAAGATGCAGACTTGGCTTCCTTTTGTTCCTATCCCAAGCACCTCAGTCAGGGCTCTGATCTCTCATCCTGTGTAATGATAATTAGCCATAACATATTCAGAAGTCAAATGTAAGCAGGAATACATTAACATTGAGATCAGTGCCGGGGTAATTTTCACTGGGAAAATGACAAAGAAGGACACAAAAAATTAAAATCCGGGATGCAGAGATTCTCAGTATCACTTTCAGATAGATGAAGGGTGAACTCATTTGCTTGTCAGTCACGAGCCAGCACTCAACAGACAGCTGTGGTTTACAATAAACAAACAATACCAGTCTGATAAGCTATTGTAGCCATTTCCATATCTCTGCGCACTGCTGGAAACAAAGCAGCATGTGAGTCAGATGAAGATATTCAAACCCAAGAGCAGAATATTCAGTACGCCCATGTTTAGGCACCTGTATAAATAGCCCATTTTCCCAATACCCATCTTGCTTGGACTGCTCTAGGAACAGCACAGTCCTGGACACCAGGCAATTCATAGAATGGTTTGTGCTGGAAAGGACCTTAAGATAATCTAGTTGCAGCCCCCTGCCAACCAAGTCTGATCATTTCATCAACCACTGGGACTTGAGGCAGGTTTTTCTGACATGACCACTCCTGAGTCTCTCTGCATTTCAAGGTGAGGACAAACCACGACTGGAGGCAGCCCTGGCACAAAACTGCAGGAACAGCCAGCCTACAATGCGTCACTAACCTATCTCCTTCAATATTTACATGCTCCCATGTCATACAGGAGCAAAATCCTTGTTATTTCCAACTTAAACAAAAATTTACAAGCTGCACCAAAAACCTTTTATTGGTTCAAAGTAGTTTAAATGAGCTGTAATGGCAGAAACACTTGGACATCTTAATAAAAGCTCTGTTAGAACAGCTGTCCCTGAAGACTTCTTTGGAGCTTCCAAACAGTTGTCTATTCTGCTCAACATTTGCATGCTCCAGCAACAGCCAGGCATACTCCAACCCAGACCACAACTTCTTCCTCTGACCCAGTTATCTCCAAACACAGACAGACTGTACTTTGGAATAGACTCACTGTATATTCCACCAACCCATATGTATTCATAAGTAATTACTGTTATGTCATCAGCTGTATGCAACTGTTGTGTCATCAGCATGACAGACTTGACACATTTCAACTCACACTGCACAAAGACAGAGTTGGGTGATAACAGGGGAAGAAATTATATGGTAGAGTGAGAGGTAGAGAGGTAAAAATGTCACTCTAGGCCCAGAAAAGCAGCCAGGAAAGTAAGGGTAAGACTGGCCTTTCCACTGGATAATAAAACACAAAAAGCATTCACCATCTTCAACATTAGGGAACAGCTCCCACTGAAACTAAGCCAACAGGACAAAAGAAATATCAGCCCCTATTAGTTACTTCATTGGCACTGACAATGTACAAGGGGAAAAACATTCCTTCTTCCATTTCTCAAAAGACTTGAAGTGCCATCACAAACTCCCAATAAAGCATTCATTTTACACACAGAAATCTTTCTTCTCTTTGGAGACACCTCCTGCCTCATTCCGCTTGTTTTGGTGCTGGCTTCTTCACCAAACCATTACGAAAAGCCAACAGCTTTCTTTTCTGTCTAGTCCACATCACTCTAGGCTACCAGGAGCCATTTTAACAGATGTGGTTACACTCGTTGGCTCTTGGCTGTGAAAGCACATGAAACCGAGCACTCAGGCAACCTTACACTGCCCACCAATGTGCATCAATTTTGGAAGGAATACAAGATTTTAGGCTCCGAATTAGCATAGACTATGTTATCACCCCAACAGCATGGCCTAGCAGGTCTATTTGATGTGATGGACTGACACCAGCTCTTGCCCTGCCTCACCTTCTGACAAAGGGCACATTGCTGTGGAGCTTCCCTTCCTCACCTGCATGTCTGTGTAAGCTGCAGCCTCTTTTATCCCCTAATTGACCTCCCATCAGAAATAGGTACCTTTCATAATCATACAGTTTGATGTCTGTGTTTCCCTCTTCATTGGGCTCACAGCAGGAGTACTCTGTCATTTAGAGTGTCCTCATGCTGCACTATTGTGCCTGCTTATTGGTTCAAACAACTGAGCACAGTCAGCCACCCTCTCTTCTCAGTACACATTTCTTATAAAGGAACTAAATCTATTTGATAATGTTTTGGTCTTAATTTTCAAAATACATGGCAGTTTAGTCTCTCCTTATGTTTACCTTCTTTCTGGCACACTAACACATCACCTCTCATGAAAGCAGCTTTCAGTCAGTCCATTAAAAACAAGAATCCTTTGTGAAATCCCTTGATCCTTCTTCCCTTCAGAGCCAAGATAAGGAGCATATCACTGTGTCTGGACCAACACGGTGAGCAGCAAGAGAACATCAGTGTGCTGTAATGGAATATTCAGAGCGAGCACACACAAAGGAAAAGGCAGCAGGAGGGCATTTTCTCTTTAAGTATTTGCGGAAGAAGTAATCAATCAGACATCCCACCTTCCCCTTGAAAACCACATCCTTTAATTTAGATCTCCACAGTGCCGTCAAAACTGCACCTTCCTCTTTTGCCAAATATCTCCAGTGAGATCTTTCAACAAATAACTTTCTTTTGGTTTCATGCTAGTGTAGTGCTTCTTCCTAAAACACTCAGTCTTTCAATCAGTCCTTTAGAATTACAAGGGTAAAAAGCTCTTAAAACTGTCTGTTTTCATCCAGTTAATTCACCTCACTGGGAGACGATCAAAGTAGCATCCTAGAAACCGTTTTGCTCCCCCTTCTGCAGCTTCTCTGGGTCTATATAACTGAATCCAAACCAAGGGACTCAAGCCGTTTGCAGCCACCGTGCTCCACAAAGGATACGCGTATCACTTACTTCAAGTCTGTACCTTCAGTCTTTTCACTCTTCCTTTATGTATGTCTCACCACACACCTGAAGGAACTCAGCAGAGAACTTAAGGAATTTTGGTCCTGTAGAGTTTCAACAGTTCTCAATTTATAACGTGTGAAATCCAACACAACAGATCAGAAATCAATATGTTCCCAAAACACTCATCTGAATTCAGCTCTTTGCAGATTCGTTACTTGCTTTCTAGGAGGAGGAGACTTTAAGACATGCTGGAGTATTACATTCACTTTATCCAAATAAGAGGAGCATGAACAATAGGATTACACCTTGTGACTCCTGAGAGAGGAAAAAGAATTTGTAGTACAAATGGAGCATGCGCTGGTGAGTACTATCTCATCACACCTAGAAGAGAATATACTCAGAACTATACACAGCCATGCTTCACCTGAGCTTCTGAACCTGCAGCCCTTCTCCATTCCATCATGTGGATGAGCAGAGCCATAAGGATTTACTAGGAAAAACAATGAAGACTTACAAACCAACAGAGAAGTCTCAGATATACCCAAAACAAAGCCATATGAAGACAGGATGAGAAAATTGGGGTTGTTCAGCCTGGAGAAGAGAAATTGTGTGGAGACCTGAGAGCAGCTTTTCAGTATCTGAAGGGGGCTTTCAAGGATGCTGGAGAGGGACTCTTCATTAGGGATTGTAGCGATATGACAAGGGGTAATGGGTTCAAACTGGAACAGGGGAAGTTCAGGCTAGATTTAAGGAAGAGGCTCTTTACTGTGAGGGTGGTGAGGCACTGGCACAGGCTGCCCAAAGAAGTGGTGAATGCTCCATCCCTGGCAGTGTTCAAGGCCAGGTTAGACAGAGCCTTGGGCAACATGGTCTAGGGTGAGATGTCCCTGCCATGGCAGGACAGTTGGAACTGAATGATCTTAAGGTCCTTTCCAACCCAAACCATTCTGTGATTCTATGATTCTATTACCAAGGATAGCACATCAGCCCTCTTTCCAGCAGCATTACTGTCTGCACACTGCCCTTCAAAGAGTGGGTTAACAGCAGCTTCTCCAATTATGACAAAGTTTTAGTTACCAAACCTATCACAGTTGTGTGACCTGCTACAAAACAGCTTTGAATTTCCACAGAGCCAAGAAAACAGGAGCATTCATCCTCATTTCTCTGTTGGTACAGATTTGGCAAGATAACCAAATGGACAGTAGCAGTCCTAACACAACACATTCTGATAGGCAAGGTTAAAAAGGGATGGTGGGACAGGCATGGAGGGCTGCAGGACTGTTTCTTTCCTTTCTTCCCCCCTGCCCCCAACTCGTAGCCTGCTCTCAAAGCTGCCCAGCACTCTGTGCATCTGTGTCTGATACAAGGATTAAGCTTGTCATTAGGAATCATTTTGGTGGCTGAAAATACAGCCTCTCTCCTGATAATGTGTAGTATCATTTAAAATGAATTAATTTCTCATTTCTTGCTGCTGGTCATAATTCTCAGCATGGAAGCATCACAAATGACCTTAAGGATGGACATACAATAATCATTAGCAAATCAGAAAAAACAGCAACTAAGAAACAACCCCAAACCATTACAGCCCTAGTTTTCCTTTTCTCCATTCCTGCAGTTTCTGAAGCTCATATTCATAATACAATCCATCTGACACCAGCAAATTACAGCCATCTCTTCCTCCTTTAGCCTACGTATATTCTATTATAAAATTGGTTAATTAATAATTTCTCTCTGTTGCCACTAAGCAGAACTACTGTTACATTATGATGACGGTGCCTCATTACATGCACAATCTGAGGCACCAAGTCACCATTTATTGTCAGGGCATGCTGTCTGCCTGGGCACTGATGGCCAGTCAAGACCATGCTTCTCCCATGCATCACTTTCTCAGGCTGCTTGGTCAGTCTTTAGGAGTCAGACTTGGTGAACAGAGGAGGAAGGATCACAAGAAATAAGTGGAAAGAAGCCGAGTGCTAACTGAAAGGCAGGTTCAGTACAGTAATACAGTCGCAGCTTGCTAGCTGAACTGAAGGACAGGGTGTACTGAGCCAGTCTCCTCAGGGATTTCTGCAGGAGCTCAGCTCCAGTCTTTGGTCTCACCTAACAGCACAGGGAATACTGCAGCTGCTGCAGCCCCTCTCTTCTCTCCACAAGTAAGAGTTACAGTGAGATCAACCAAACAAATCAGCTCCTATGAGGACCAGGCGGCTTTGAATCCTCCATCTCTCTGTTTGAGCGTGGCTCTGATGCTCGTGTTACCATTTTGATATTAATGCCCATAATCCCCTGAGAGTAAGCAATTGTTTGTCCAAATAAGCCCATGCATAAGACTAAACATTAAATTAAGCTATCATTCACTCTAGATGCAACATTATGCAGCCACTCTGAGTATTAGATAGTGAAAATTTGTTGCTGCTGCTTTCTAGTTTGTTGTTTTGTCAAGGTTTGTTTTAATCATGCAGCCTAATAAGATCCCTATAAGTAATCTCTCTACTGATATCTACAGTAAATATGATCACCACTTGGTCAGTCACCTACTGTAACCTCCTGTTGAAATTACAGCCACACAATCATAGAATGGTTTGGGTTGGAAAGGACCTTAAGATCATCTAGTTCCAACCCCTAAATCTTGAAACAATCTTTTCTGATTGTTTCAATCCAAACAAAATTAATAAACCTAACCAGAAGAATATTTAAATACCCACTTCAGTTTTCAGTAAAACCTTTACCATATGATTTATATGAGCACTGGAAAAATTGGCTGTAGTTGTTGGCCTCTGTGTTTTGCATACATGAAGTCCATCAGTACCTCAGCAGCTCCGGATGCTATTCTTTGTCTTCCTCACAGACACACACACCATGTCCCTTGCTCACAGCCCTACAGCACCTTGTAGGTACTGTAAGTACATCTTGGAGCAGCAGTAGAAGAAATGGTAGGCCTGGATGGGACTACGCATTCCAAATATATCAAATGGAGAACAGGAAGCTGGTTCAGGTCTAAATCATTATTTTAACTAAGTTAACCTGCAGACAAGCAACACAGAAACCTCTTGGACAAACTTCAAGCCACACAGGTTGGCAATTTCTCTTAAAGCAACTCCATCATAAGCACTAACTGCACATCAAGATGAAGCAAACAGGGTAGGCAAATCCTTCTCAAACATGCACTGATAATCCTACTCAAACATATACACAATTAAACTAACTTCATTGAGTTAAGCAACTAAAAAAGTTCCTGTGCTTCAGATACAGACTATACTACCTACCTACAGCATCATCTGGCGTGTCTTGCTGTAAAACCACGCGTGTATAACAAACATCAGCGCAGTCCCACTCTTTCTGTTGTACTATCCTATAAGAATCCAGTACATAATCCCCATTAAGCCTTTCCCCCACTTGCCTATAGCCTTAACACCAATAGAGCCCCATCCTCCATTGCAGTAGCATGCTACTGACTCTCCCCAGCCCAGTTAATTAACCAAGTTAATTGCGTGATCCATTATCCCACCAGAGGTGATTGTTATCTTTCCATCATCATCAGACATTTCCTTTAGCTGAAATTCATCATTTTCTCAGTCATTACCACAAGCCCCAGAAATACTTTTCCTTTGGTACTAGTTGATAACAAGTGCTGCCTTAGAGCCCTACATACACCCTGAAGCACCTGAAACACAAGGTCTAAGTACAGGCGCATATTTTATTTCAGGTTGCTATTAAAACATCACAGAGTCACAGAATGATTTGGGTTGGAAAGGACCTTAAGATCATCCAGTTCCAACACCCTGCCATGGGCAGGGACACCTCACACTAGACCATGTCACCCAAGGCTCTGTCCAACCTGGCCTTGAACACTGACAGGGATGAAGCATTCATCACTTCTTTGGGCAACCTGTTCCAGCGCCTCACCACTCGCACAATAAAGAACTTCTTCCTTATATCTAACCTGAAATTCCCCTGTTTCAGTTTGAACCCCTTGTCCTATCAAACATTTTCAGTCCTTAGTATATTGCATGATGCAGAACACCCACTTTAGTACTGGTAATACTATACAGATGTGCTAATGGAACTGCACAGGTATGTGCACATGCACACATACGTATACCTTACAGGCTGTCACTACACCCTGTGTGACTGTTTCCCAGTCTAAAGGAAGGATTCTGTGCTATGAAAACACACTGCTTGTTCTCAGCTGCAAACACATGCCTACCTAGAAATGCTGATGAAGACGTATTTGTGGATCACTAAGCATTTTTTTCTGTTTCACCACTCCTTCCAGCAGGCTGACAGCACAGAGCTGTCTGTATTTCCTCTGGATTCACCACAGGGCATGATCTGCTGCTGGACCTTCACAACCTGCAACACTTGGATTCACAGGGTAAAACTTGAGGGCTCTCAGTGAAGTGGAAGTTCTTGTCTCAGAAGAAACAACATCTAGTGAAGCTGGTGCCTTAGACAACTCTACACACACACACTCACAAGTTTGCCTAGTCACAACAAAGCCATGAGATGCAGAAATGGGGCATGACTTGTGTTTAGTTACTAACCTTTAGTTAACTAAAGAAAGAGCTGGGTACCTCATGACTACACAGATGAGCAGTACAAACCATAGCCTCAAATGTCTCAGATCTGCGGAACTCCAGAGGAGACAATGCCACAATTCTGACAGGCTCCATGTCATCCATAACAGGAAAGGTGGGAAAAGCCAAAGGAGATGTTAATTATCATATTTCCAAAAGCTGTTCCAATATGTCTAAAAGTCATTGCTCCCTAGTCCATTAACATCAGTATTAAAATTCACCTGATTGGTAAGCCCAGTATAATTTACATACCTCATGATAAAGCAAACTGCAAACACTTGTAGTGAAGGTGCACACAGACAATAACGCAGCATTTTTCTGTCCAAACACTTAAAAAGTTTTTTTAAATACCAGTTAATACATCAATTATGGAGAATATTTTGGATGTCTGCCTCTGCCAGACTCCCAGGAACTACCTGTGATGCAATATCCTCTTTTTCTCCTGACCTGTTTCAGACCATAAGCTCTTTCAGGAAGAAACAGTTTCCACTGTGCACTATGAGGCCTTGACCTCAACTGGGTTTTTAGGACTATTACTACCATCTAGTAAAAGCCCCTTACAATAAACCATGCCTCATCATATTTCCAGAGGAAAAAAACTAAGCAGAACAGTGACATCCTTATGGGGAGTATTTAACTTACGAGCCACAGTTCTGCACAGCAGCTCAAGTTCACGAGACCATGCTGTGATGCAGTTTATTTCTTGCTCACTAACCTCTCAGTTTGACACAGGAAGCGTGGTCTCCAAAAAAATGTGTTGAGTACATTGAATAAGATACACTTGCAGTGGTCAGCTGTGTCTCATGAGGTACCTGTGACAAGTCTCTGGGATGCCAGGTCAGTGCCTCAGCTTTCAAGTCAGAACTCAACAGCAGCCCATGAAATGGAGACCACCCCAGGTTATTGAGGTTCTCTCTGCTCATAGATCTAACAACTGAACCAGAGGCACACTTACATGTGAGAGCCTTTTAAAGGAAGAATGGTGGCACAAAGAGCATAGCAAGGCTTGAAGACACAGGAGAGGACTTGCTGTTTAACCAGGGAATCTACCTTCCTGTGGAGCTGCCAGAGCATGCAGTAGGAACATCTGAACCATCACGCATCAGAAGCCACTGGCAGGGAAATTTAGTACAAGTGAAACTCTGCTTCTAGAACCATTCAGTGCCCCATATACTTCAAATAGCCAAAATACTGCCTATACTTACAGCTACATTTATTTTCGCAGTCACAAACTCTGATTATCCTTCCTGTTGCTGTACTGCCCAGTTGTAACCAAGACACCACTATTGTAAACCCAATGCAAACTCAATAAAAACAGAAGAGTCAACAAAGGGAAATGATCAAGGGCCAGTGAATAAATTGTTTTGCTACTCGGTGACCCAGCAGAAGCAGATGTGATGCGTTATGAACATAACACTAGGTCAAAACTTGCATCAAGAATTCATTGCAGAGATAAACTCCAACATTTTTTCAGCTCATGGTATTCAAGGGTACTGACATCAACACGAGCCAGCCATTTTCCACTAATATCAAGTGAGATGAACAAAAATAAGAGACATGGGTCATCAGAATGACAGAATCCATGTTCTGGATGGATCTTGTGAGCTTGGGAGGATGTTCTGATAGGTCTTTAATTCTCAAAGCCAAAGTGGAAACACACAGGGCAAAACCTGAAGTAACTCTATTTGAAACTACCACAACAGCACTTCATTTCAAATGGAATTTGACTCCTCTCTGCTCCCAGCCACCACAGGTCACAGACTGGCTGAAAACTATCTGTGAGCAACAACACTGTTACAGTAGAGCAGATAGTGTATCATGGAAAACAGCATCATGCTAGGATCTCACCTGAAAAAAGCACAGAGATATAAACTAACTTGCCCCACCCACAAAATTCTATTTATAGAGGAAATTGGAGGTAGGGGAGGTGGTTGAAATGCAAAAGGTGTAGTCTCTATCATCTTCAGGGGAATAAAACAAAACCCAACACAAAACCACAACTGAATATTCGTTGGAAAGGGAAGCCTTTTTATGAAACTGTTTCTGTCAGAAGACATGCCTATGAGAAGGATTTTCTGCTAGACTCACTGCTAGATCATACTTGGCCACAGTACAATTCTATTTTCCAGTATGCACATGAGGTGGGAAATCACACCGCAAACAAGGGGAACCTCTTCTAATAATTAAAATTAAGTATATTAATGCTGAACGTTAAGATTCAGACACCTTTATTTCTCACACAGTGTACAGTTTGCTGGAGAATGCTGCTTCTTGCTTAGAATTTTTCTAGCACTGGTAATTTGATGAGTCTCTTAGATCACATTTACATTAGCAGAGTCTTTCACTTTTTGGCAAGCCAGGAAGAAGGCAGAGGTTAAGCCAAACCTTCAAGGATGTTGGAGAGGAACTCTTCATCAAGGACTGTAGCAACAGGACAAGGGGTGACGGCTTCAAACTGAAACAGGGGAAGTTCAGGTTCGATATAAGGAGGAAGGTCTTTACTGTGAGAGTGGTGAACCACTGGAATGGGTTGCCCAAAGAAGTGGTGAACACCTGGCAGTGTTCAAGGCCAGGTTGGACAGAGCCTTGTTGATATGGTCTAGTGTGAGGTGATCCTGCCCATGGCAGGGGGTTTGGAAATGGATGATCTTAAGGTCCTTTCCAACCCTAACTATTCTATGATTCTATGATTCTAAGTGATCCAAACAGTAATGGTAGCATGAAAAGCTATTGTAGGGGCCCTTCAGTCCCATCCCTCCTGTAACTCCATCCTTCCTCACAAGATTCTGCTCTAGTGAGGCAAACCAAAGGTCAGCGGACAAACCTTGACTTGCCCTGTAACTAGACCCAAGTTGGCTTTAGCCACCAACCAGGGCTGATAACAAACAAGAAGTCAGGCTTCCAGCTGAATTTCAGTTTAGTTATTTTTGTTTTAATGTATGTGTGAATCAATTAATCCTGTCATAGAAGGGCATCGTAAACTGTGTGCCAGAGTTAATGAGTCAGACATTATCACATCATTACACCAGCTGGCATAATGTAGCATGTGTTGTTTGTCATAATATACACTGCCTTGCTTAACAACCATTAATTGTTTACACGAGCACTCATATTTTTCTTCAAAGAACCTTCAGCGACTGGTTCATATTTTGAAAGCTTCTTAAAGCTAGTAACTCTTACTAGTGAAAGATAATGAAAATCCAATCCCCCTCAATGGAGCTAACCAGAGTGGATTTACACATAATGACAATTAAAGCCCCATCTCCTTCATGAAAAAATAAAAATAAAAAATTGAAACCCAAAATCATTCTGATCCCAGTCAGTTCCAGGAATCCAACCCCCACTGGTCAATGCTGCCATAAATATTACTAGATTAGATGCCCCTGTGCTCAGCAAGGAGTGAGTGCTTCCTTCTTCTGCTCATGCAGAGCACTAAGCACAAGCGTTTGCTAGTTCTCCCTCTGCTCTGGAAGACATCAGAAGAAAGAGGATGGCAAATAAAAGCCTCACTGGCGTAAGACCCACAGAGTACTAGAATTAGATCTGCTTTGTGAGCTATCAACCTGCACTACTCACAAGAGATACTGGTGAGTTTCTGTCACTCCTTGCATCCATCACCTGGGTTTGGCACACACATCAGTCTCACTTTATCATAATAGTTTGGCCACTAGTGTCTTCTTGGCTGACTAAAGATAACATTTGGACTCTCCCAGCAACAAATCCAGGTTTACCAGCTTTCTGTGAATTGGATTCAGTCTGCTTCTGGACAGATTTGTTGGCCATATGGCTTTCCAAAGCCAAAGGCTAATAACATGTTTAAGGCTGAATTTACTACAGCAGCCAGGAACACTGAATTTGACCCACAGGCAGCGTCTGTGTCCACTCACACACACCAACTTTTGTTACGTTGGAGTTCCCCTTTTAGAGAAACATCCTTTGAAACAGGCAAGGGAGAAAAATTAAACAAAACAAAATGCATTTAGTAAGTCCCTGCTACGTAAGAGAACACCAGGGAAGCCTGAAAAAACTAAAGATAAGGTTCTTTCCAGAAGAAAAAGAAATACAGAAATACGGAGTATTAATGCCTCAAACAACCTTAATGTACTGTTAGTTTGATATAAGACACCCGTGATTCCGGGAAGTGCTAAAAACAACAGATGCTGCTCTTTTGATGGGAAACATACAATCCTGTTCATTCACCTTATGGAATTCATTGTCACTATACCCTGCTATTGCATGTACCACAGATGTGGGCAAGGAGACCTTGGGCGGCAGCAAGGTCTCTCTGACATTTTAAATCCTATATGCCAGCCAGCTTATGCACATGGCTACAGAGAAATGACTGCATACTCTACTGTCTTGCATTCACACCTAAGCATGACCTGATTCAACAAAGCACTAGGAGATAAGCATCAGAGTAGCCAGCTCAAGTCATATGCCTGCAAAAAGAAGCATGTGTTACCTTCTGCTCACATCTTTATAGGTGGTGGCTAACACACACTAATAGAGTTCACAAGTTAGAATCATAGAATGGTCTGGGTTGGAAAGGACCTTAAAATCATGCAGTTCCAACCCCTTGCTATGGGCAGGGACACCTCACACTAGACCATGTCACCAAGGCTCTGTCCAGCCTGGCATTGAACACAGTCTGGGATGGAGCATCTACCACTTCTTTGGGTGGGGAATGGTGTAAAAGTATTTTTTGTGATGCGACTGAAGCACCTTTACTGCAGAACCTCCCAATTCCTTATTACACTACATTATAAATCTTCATAAAATACTGCAGAAACTAAGCAAGCACAGGCCCAAGGAATATTGATCTGTATTTCTTTAAGAGATGCAGGGAAGGAGGATCCAAGCATTTATCACACCTGATATGCCATATGTCAGAGGCTATCTCAAACCCAGATGAAAATGAAGAAGGATTCTTCTTTTCCTGATGAAAATGAAGCCTAGGGAAAGTCATGGGCAGATCAGTGACTCTCCTATTCCATCTTGAGGAGATGATTTTACCTCTTAGTTGGACTTAAAGTAATTGTATAAAGGCTTCCAATCTCTGAAATCTGTAATGAAATCTGTAATCCTGACCTGCTGGATATGAGCTATACAATTACTCTGAGTATATTTAGAGCAAATAATCCATTTCCACAAAGCTCCAAATATTCATAGCTCCTGATGCACTACACTGTGTCCAAGGGTCTGGATTATAATTACTTCTGCAACAAGGTGGAAGGCCACATCTGACTTCCACTAAGCCCTTTGAGGGGGCTCATCCTCTCTTTTTTAAAAGCATTTGACATATTAAGTCTTTGGCTGAATCCATATCTATCATGAGGGAGCAGAAAACAGAAATTAAACAAAAAAAAAACCCAAACAAAACAACCCCCCCAAAAAAAACAACAACAAAAAAACAAACAAACACAAAACCCACACCCAGAGCAGTCCACTCATTGCCAACCAACACAGCATAACCCATAAACTACATCGAGCAGGAAGCAAATCCCAACAATACTGTTCACTTCTGTCAACTAAAGCAGAAGATGAGATGTTCATTGGATACCCTGATGAAAACTGATAATCACTGCACGTTATAAGCCACACACAGCTCTAAGTAACCATTTAATTATGAAGCTAACACAGAGGTTTAGTGAGACAGAGGCACTCAAAGCACAAAGGGTCCCACTACCAACTGACACAAAGCCTCCTACAGACTTCTGTGGTCATTAGTATGGGCCCACGTGCACCTGCTTCACTTAGATAAGTGCTTCAGTGACACTGAAATGGGAAAAGGGCTTCATCTTACACATGGAGCTACACAGGCTCTGGAGTTGCTCACTTAAATAGGGGTTAGAAAAAGCAAGATGTACTTGAGCATATCTACCCAGTATTGAGAGCAAGTTATTCACATAGATGATACCCTCCTGTTCTGTGCCTTACCATATTAGCCTTCTAGTCATCCAAAGGATAACTTTGGTTATTTCTTTCTAATAATTTGAATTTTTATGTGTTATTTATCTCTTCCAGGTATTATTATTAAACTCAATGTACAGAATAAACAAAAAGAGTTGTCTTATGGAATGACTTTTCCTTCAAGCCTCTTCCTATAGCTCCTTTCTGCTGCAACACCTCCAAAGCTGCTAGCTGCTGGCACATACTTACACATAGCAATCATTTCTTTATGTGAGCTGGGAACAATATCACTCACTATTTAGACAAGGAAATAGCAAGAGCTGCAATGTTGTGATAGAACAGCACGTGTTTTAAGCTTAGTCACTAAGTTCAGTATTGTTTTTTCAGGTGAGTCCTAGCCCCCTTACTCAGACAGCCATGCAGATCCAAGCACTTGTAGCCCCGGGTCTTCAGCGTCATGTTTAACGTTAAGCACTGAGGTGCTCCTTCATTTGTGGATAAACTTCATAGAATCATGGAATCACAGAAGGGTTTGGGTTGGAAAGTACTTTAAGATCATCCAGTTCCAGCCCCCTGCCATAGGCAGGGATGCCTCACACTAGACCATGTCACCCAAGGCTCTGTCCAGCCTGGCCTTGAACACTGCCAGGGATGGAGCATTCACAACTTCCCTGGGCAACCCATTCCAGTGCCTCACCACCCTCACAGTAAAGAGCTTCTTCTTTAGATCCAGCCTGAACTTCCCCTAAGTTTGAACCCATCACCCCTTGTCCTATCACTACAGTCCCTGACAAAGAGTCCCTTTCCAGTATCCTTGTAGGCCCCCTTCAGATACTGGAAGGCTGCTCTGAGGTCTCCATGCAGCCTTCTCTTCTCCAGGCTGAACAGCCCCAATTTTCTCAGCCTGTCTTCATAAAGGAGGTGCTCCAGCACCTGATCATTCTCATGTCCTCCTCTGGACTTGCTACAACAGCTCCAGATCCTTTTTATGTTGAGGAAACTGCACACAGTGCTCCAAGCAGGGTCTCACAAAAGCAGACTAGAGGGATTGGATCACTTCCTTCGACATGCTGGTCACACTCCTTTTGTGATGCAGCCCAGGATACACTTGGCTTTCTGGGCGTTACTTCCTTTGCTAGCATTTTCAGCCTGTTGTAAGATCGAGTGCTCCTATCAGGACTCAAATGATTTGTTTCACCAAGCAGAGAGGAAAATTTCTTCAGATGGTAAATACACAACAGTGGTTGAGAACAGTGAGTGAGGGCTCAGGCTACCCAAGTTTTATAACCACTGGAAAGTTCCAGTGCTTCAAAGATGGTAACAGATTGTCAAAAAGGGTTAAAGCATCTGGCCACATGGCTCTCATCAGCTCTCCTGAGCATGGCAAAGCGCATTGTTTGGCGTAATCATGACACAGATCTGAATGTGTATGTCTTCAATAATTCATGTTGCAGCTTGTCTCACAGTGGGGACAGATGTCAATGAAATCAGTGACAGCCGATCATGCTGATCCCTCCCATAATCATATGAGAGCTGGTCCTGTGGCAACACTGAGCCTTGGGAATGCATCCGGTGATGCTGATGTGAGGATGACAAGGAAAGGCAGATACAGATACCTACATGCAATTCATACATGTGAGCAAACATACCAGCGCGCAGGCATTTGCACAGGCATAAGAACACAACTTACGTGAAGGCAGAGCACTTTACAGACACAAGGGAGGCGCATTACTAGGATACTTATTGCGAGGGGTGAGGTGAGTCACAACCCTGTAGCTTACATGAACACAGCACACACTCACATGCCCTTCAACACAAACCAAGGGCTTTTCCTCTATAGTTTGCCTGCTGCTTTGAATGCTTCGACTCCAAACCGATGCAACACCTCCTCTTACACCTGTACCGTGTTGCTTTATGTTAGGCTGCCCAAATACAGCAACAGATTACAGGAGAAGTCATCGTAGAGTTACAACAGATTACAGGAGAAGGCACAGTATAGTTATACCTACCAGAAAGCTCAGATACAATCTCTCATGGAGTGAAAGTGACTTACTGCTAATTAGAATGACTGGATCCTTTCATCTGATTTGAGAAATCTATTGTTTCTGGACAAGACCCTCACATTACTGTGAGCATTAAATGGGTTCTTGCTTTTTTTTAATCCACTGTCTAGTCTGACTCTTTACAGGTCTGTTTTCATAGATACAAGAACCATCTGATTCATTGCTGATGGTACGCTGTTTCAAACACACAAATATTTAGCTCAATTCTAACTAAGCATATCCCTCTCTGCTCACTTGATTTCTGTCTCTGAAGCAGCAGTTCAGAAAATCCACAGCTAATGTCTCTGGGCATTTGGCCTGGTTTCAGCAGAAGTTATGTGAAGTTCTAAAAGAAAAATAGGAGTTAAACACCGGGAGAACACATTCACTTTTGAAACTAGATGATCATAAGGTCCTTCCTTTCCAACCTAACCATTCTAATTTCTATGATTCTATGGAAGTACTTTCAAAGCCCAAGTGGAATCTTTGTCTTACAGTTGCAGATCAGAGTATGACACGTGCCTATACATACATGTGTGCATACGGGATCTCTGTCAAGTGACAGACGCAGAATGCCAGGACCAAAAACTCATCCAAAGGGCTTCATAAGAGGTGCCTATTTGTGGGAAAGGGCCACATCAGGGAGGCATCACTGAGAAGCTCTGGCAAAGCTGTGGGTACACCACAACCCTATGAATGGTATGTTCTGAGTACCCACAGAATGGTACATTCTGCAGTTTTGCCATTCAGTCACTTTCTTGTTACTCAAGAGTTAAGAGCACTTTCCCCAGAGCTGCCAGCCCCACAGCAGAAACTTCATCCAAGGTAAATACATTTAAAAAGGACATTAATTTCTCATTACACCAGGATCAGATTGTTTTCAAGGCAACATCCTGACTGAGTCAGAGTATATCATTAGAGCTGCCATGCACACTGTGGTTTAACATCATGTGCCATTTTTCTTTGAAAGGTGCATCTACATAAGCATTTTTAATCACAGCCCTGTAAAGAGGCACAGTATAATAATTTATGACTTTTAGGTAATATGTCGTATGAATCTTAACATATGGCATTATACTGTATGATGGCAATCTTGGCTCTTCCAAGGGAACCTGGATAACATCCAGTGAGACGTGAATGAGCCAAATGCAATAGAAAACCGTATCAATGCTAATCCAGGTTTACACCTTTCATTCAGCACTCCAAGCTTTCCACCAGATGGTTTTGCACAGAAGCACTAATGCCAGAAATAATTGTGTGGACTCCCCCAGCTTTCTGACATGGTATTTCAAAAGCCTTGAAAGTGAAATGAATCCCAGTAAACAGTACCAGCTATCCCCATGTGCAAGAAACAGTCTTTGGAAGAAGGTGCTGAAAGGTGACTCAAGAGCTTTGCCATTCAGGGTGACAGCCACTTCCTTTGGCTTGCAAGGGCAATCCGGGGCAGCTTCCTTACCAATTTTAGGGAGCCTTTTCCCAACAAACCCTACTCTTATTTCACAGGAAATCAACAGAAGGCACAAGGACCTGGTACAGCAGCATGCTGCCAACCGCTGCCACCAGATACTATCTAGGCCATTCTTCACCACCACCCAAATAAGCAGCCACAGACACCAGGTCAGGAGAAACCACACACTGCAAGGCACTGTGCATTGGGTTTGCTGTGCCAATACCCTCATACCAGAATAAATAAGGATCAAGTCTGTATCTGGCCATTACACCCATGTGTTACTGGGGGGTTTCTTTGATGGAGGTGGTGTTGTTCGCATTGTGGGTTGGTTTATCCCAGCGGACTGCATCAGGCAGTGCCTTCAGAACTTATAAAACACCTTCGAAATTTATCAGGCTTTGATACAAGCAGCAGGATCAAGTTTTGCCATGCACTACCTTACAGACTGTGTAAATACTAGAAGACCCTCAGCTGGTTCCTATAAGTCCCCTAGAGAAACTAGAAGTTCCCCTAGAGAGAATTTATAGGAAGCCTTCCCATGCCAAAAAGGCATTTTTTAACCATTCCTGCCCCATTTATGCCTCTGTATTCTTACTTGCTTGATAGCGTATCATGCGCCTAGCTCCACAGACAGCTCTCTTTTGTCTGAGGTACCTTAAAATGACATCTCCCTGGTCCTGAATGCTGCCGGCCATAGGGGACTTGCCCCTTATGTGACACATATGAAGGGCACATATGTCAGCTTTTTCTTTCCTAAAAATCCAAAAGCCCACTTGTTCCCCCCTTCCACCCCCCCACCCCCACCCCACCACCCCCAGCAGCATATGTGCCATGAACCAGCTGTCAAAGAAATACAATTTTAAGCTTCCTGCCTTGGATGCACATTTTTCAGAGCAGTTGAAATAAAATAGTGTATTGCCCACATTGTGCCAGAAGTGTAAGGAAGAGGAAAGCAAAGGTTTAACTTCTGCTGTTAGATCCCTGTTCTTTTGTAGGAGACATGGTTCCATCAAACACAATAGCTTTGTTACAGCACATTTCATTCAGGGCTGAAGCTTTGAATATTCAGCAGGGCTCCAGGCTACTGATTCTTTGCAGCAAGGTTTCTTGTCTTCCAGGAAGCCCTTGACAAAGGTCACAAACATTTCGCTCATTCCTCTTATTAAAATAAAGATGGGAAGCATTGATGATAGCTCTGCCCAGCAGCTAACTTCATCATCTGTAGCAGTTCCAACATATGCTTGTGAGATAATGAAAAATACAGCATTAAATACAGTGGCAGATTGAATCTTGTTTCAGGGTAAATATAGTAAGTCATTTTTTTTTCCTCCTCATTTCCTCAGAACCTGCTTAGCATTAGACTGTTAATATCATCACTGATACATGACAAAACCATTGCATAATATACTGCATTCGAAGCCAGCCCCCCCATAAAAGTGAGCAATGACAAAGTATGAACATTATTCAAGCATTCATAATAATGAAGTGCTTGGAGCCACGTTTCCATGGGCAGACCTTCCAAGAACTTGCCTTCAGACCAGGACGTGTGCCTCCGAGAGTCTCATCTTCTAAGCTAAGCCCAAGACAGAGTCACTTCATGTCAGATCCTGCGGCTTCACTAATGTCCTTGACCCTTGCTGCTGCCCACTGCTTACTCTCAAAGCATACCTCAACTTGTAGTCTTGTCAGCATCCAAAGCAGCTGGTTTATTTTCTCCAAGGACTCTTCATCAGAAGCCTAGACAGTATTTTCCCTGGTTTTCCAGTGTCTCTGTGTGAAATACATATGTATATTTTCAACAGACCAAACATCGTCCTCACGGCCCTCCTCTGGATTTGCTCCACCAGCTCAATTGAGACAATCCTCCATCCTGCTTGATGATGGTACAGAACAGCAGTGACAAGTGGTACATCTGAACTTGGGGTCAAATCACTGCACTGTGTGTTTCTACACACTCCAACAGAGAACAAATCAAACCAATTGAATCAGAACAAACGCCTTCTTTTCTTTACTATTTTCAAGGTATCTTTTCAGGTATCTTTGTGGGGTTGGAACTAGATGATCTTAAGGTCCTTTCCAACCCAAACTATTCTAGGATTCTATGATATTTCCCAGGCTTTTCAGGTAACCAAACATAAAATAAACCCTAGAACTTGGCAGGTTTTGAAGACATACACCCTTGAAATATGGCTGTAGCACAACTAAAGCTAGCTGAGCTAGCTGCCAAAAGGTTCATGCAAAACCAGTCCCCAGAATCACCTGTCAGTTTTATCACATGCTTAACCATAAGCTATTGCAGGACCTGCCTCATTTCTGTGCTAAATTCTGTAGAAAAACCAGGGACTTGCACATGATTCAACAACCATGATCACCAAAGGCTGTTTTCAACAAAAAGGAGTATAACTTACTGAAAAGCTATGTAACTTTCTCTGTACTACCCCCATACTGAGCTCTTACCACCTGGTAGCATTGCATGTTATGCTCCAAGTTTCATCACTGCGGTAGAGACACAAGTGTATTCCTGATCACAAAAGCCAATAAATCCTTTTGATACACCAAAGCCACCAGTGCAAAACAAAGTCTATTTCAAGAGGAAGAGGGTACAAAATAAACCCCCCAGATACTGCTCCACTAGAATGGCATAGGCTGTAAAAGGTTTCTTTATGGATGAGGCTATGGTATCTCCTCTGACACACCTGCTTTTTGATGGGAGACTGGTCTAAGCAGTTGATATCCAAGTTCTCCATCTATCAGATAGTGATAAATAAGCCATTGCAGTACTGCAAAAGCATCCCCAGCACATCAGCTGAATGTTCCTGCTGGTGATGCTCTCTGGGCTTCACAGCCAGAAGCAGCAGAGTGCTCATGTCCTCATGACCTGGAATTTTAATTCCATAAATGACATGTTAGGAGAAAGAGAACACTCTGCTCATGTGTAATCCCCAGGGATGTGTAAGCTACAGACACTTCAAGGCAGAGTTCACACTCAGGTATACCTGTACAACAGCAAGAAATGGACAGCATATTTTGAATATGCTCAGCCCAGTTCTTCCTAAACACCACACTGATGGGCTTAACTCCATCAGGGCAGGAAGTTCACTTCAGCAGAGCTGACACACGGCCCACGTATTCTCTACACACACCGTGCAGCTGTGGCTGAAGCACCTCGTTAACCCTGCTCTCTGTTGCCACTCCACAAGAACATGGCACACAACTTTATTGTAATTGCTTCCACCAAGACACATGCTTCAGCATCATTCCCACACATACACACAGAGATACAGAGATATTTGGTTTCTGAACATGTGAAGCTAACAAGTAAAGCTGCCCATCAGTATCCTGGTAGTATTGCAAATCTCTTTCCCCTGTTTCCCTGGGGCTTCAGGGTGGCCCTGGGCTTGATGTTATAATCTCAGATGTACGTTGCAGGCTGAAGCAGTCAGCCAGATGTAACGTATGCAACCAACTCACCTTTTTTCTAGTAGTAGGCACATATATTACATTGATACTTTTCCCTGAGAATAAAAACCATGGTGAATTCAGTAACAAGACAGAAGTAACCTTTAGAGCTAACAGCAGCAGTGACTACACTGAGCTCTTGAGAAGCAGGGTGACTGACAACTGGGTTTTGAGAAGAAATGACTTATGTAAACCCCATACAAGCTGGTCTTAAAACTGCTTAATGAGTGGACATTTAAGTTCCATCAAGAACCATTCTATGATTCTAAAATCCCTGCAGATGCATTCCCACTACAAGAGAATTTATCTTGAAGCCAGAAAACTGCATTTTGAGTGTTGCCTTACTCAAGAAGTGCTACAGTTCTTGGTGTCACCTCATAATAAGACAAGAAGCAGGTTATAGACATCTCACCAGGCAGCTACAGAGAAAGTCGTTCGTGGCTTTTCAGGCCATGACTGTCATTGCACTGCAACACAGGACAAAGAAACAAGCCATGAGAACTGGTCAGGTCAATCCTCTGGGTACTGCTCTGAGAGACTTCTCTACAAAAGTGCAAAACTGAGTGTTTAAAAGAATCACTGTAGATATACTAATAAAAGCAATTTTAATGGAAATGTATAAATATGTAATTCAACAGAATTTGATGGGAAGGTTCAGTCTTTCACCTACAAAAAGAGATCGTGTCGGAATTGGTGATGCTTTATACAGGATTGAAGTGATTTATACAGAGTTGAATTGAAATAATGTGTAGAGAAACCAAAGGCACAAAGGAATAAGGAAGGCGCTCCCACTGAGTCATGAAGTTCAGACTAGACTCCCTTGCTTCCTAAACTCCTGATGGAGCTGAGGTGCAGTTAGACCTAGCCCTAGTTTCAGACCTGGACAACGGTTTATGTCTAATGGAATTTTAAAGGAAATTTACGTAGAGGAGTTAGAGGTGAAAAGGAAAAGGGAAGCCCTCATATTGAGTCACAAGGTTCAGACTAGATCCCATTGTTTTGTCTGGATCTAGACTTAGTCTCAGACTTGGTTAACAGTTTATGTCTAAAGAATGACAAATGTAATTTAACAGCAGTTTGTATTGTTAAAATTAACCACAAGATTTCTAAACCACTTTGTGTCAGTGACACTAGGTAATAGTCCATGGTGAAACACACAAAGATAGAAAAGTACTGTTTGGCATGGGTTGTGGGAACATAACCTTGAAAACAGGCGAGTTAACACTGCTGTTAGCAAAAGGGAGTCTTATACCAGTAAACCTCTGTTCACATGCTGGTCATGTGTGCGCTGATGTTGCAACTGGTAATTTTCCACTCCAGTCTGAGGGGGGATATAAGGACCTGTGCAGGGACAGATAGGTGAGAAGGCCAGATACACATCTTGATTTGGGGGACGCCCTGATGACACACTGCCTACCACCCCTTCGACTGGGCAACATGTTCCATCTCTTTCTCCTGCTTGGCAGTACCCCATGCAACCAGGGGTTGGTATATATGTAACCTGCTTTGCATAAATATATATATATTTGGTTTGCACTAATAACTCAATAAATACACTAGAGCATTTGATTGTTTATATTGTGTTTGTTGTCCAGTCTTTGTACATGGGAATCCTACAAATCTGGAACACGTTTCATCATTGAAGATGGTATACGTGCACTTTCATCTGTACCTAAGCTAACCCAACGGACTAAGACAGAGATATATGGATATATAGATGTATTTACATATATACATATACATACTTTAAACATTTCCCTCGGGTGCAGTGAAACGTAGTATTACTAGTAATACACTCACATCAGCTTAGTCAGCACTCCTCAACAGCTGAGGGTCAGTGAGCAGCAGTAACAGCCTAGGCAGATGATCCCCCTATTTCTTAAACTCTGAGGGTTTGGAGGCTCTTGAGAGGCATCCCACTCAGAGGGAGACAACTAGGTCACAGCTCACTGGAGTCCAGGAGAGCCCAATGGGACTCTCTTGGGACCACTGTTTATCAGGCCATAAGATGATTGGCTTTACTCACTGTAAATTTTCATCCTGGTATCACATCTTTGTCTGATTTACCATCTCCAAAGAACTCCTGACATGATCAGGAAGTCTCTAGGCCTTCTTGTTATCTATATAATCCTTCCTGCCTTTGTTAGTCATTAGAATTAATTGTCAGTGGGTGCTCAGCCATCCAACTCCATGTATTTATGCAAAGGCTAACAGGAATTCCTGGGGGGTGTGAAGTGCAAAGTACAGGCACACTCCTGACCTGGGCCAATCCTAACAGACCAAGGCCTTCTGTCGGGAGAAATTCCTTCAGCAGATCCTCACACCTCTCACTGCAGTGAGCTATTCCAATAAAAATCTCCAGACAGTGCACAGCAGCTCCCTTCTCACCTTAATTAGGAGTGGCAGTTCCACTACATTAGCCAAGTGAGGAAGGAGACTCGTGACCAACATGTCACCTTTATCACACTGCTGGATGTTTTGCATTTCCCAGTCCTATTGTGTCGCTGAAGGGGAAGCTGAGAGACAGCATGCCAACCCAAGAGAGACCTAACCTGCCACAAAGCTGAGCAAGGCCAGGATTTGAAATCAGCACCATTTTTGACTGGTTTGCAAGTGCAAAGTGCTATTTGTGAACTGCTTGACCAAATGAGACACCGGCCTACGTTTATGATGTTGAACTGGTTTGCATCAAGGGCTCCTCCTTTGTGAACAAGGAAAAGTCATCTCTCAAAATGCTCTGGTGAACTGCAACACTGAACTGAATCTTCCTTGAAGAGGTACACTCAGAAAAAAAAATTAAAAAGAAGGAAAAAATTGCTTACTGTTTGAACCCCTTTGATTTCCACTAGGCATTCACTCCAACATTCTAATGCAATCCTTTGGCCAGCACAGAGGCTGCTAGAGGCAATGTGGTCTGTTACAGGCAGCACAGTATAAGGAGGAAAGCAGAGTGTCACTGAGCAGGACAGAAGTACATGACAATTAAATGACACTTAAACAGAATCATTTAATAAGGCGCAGTGTTACTCCAGGGCCAACAGACCTCAGGGTTCTCAGCTCACGCATGCAGGCCCCAGAAATGGCAGTTCCACTTGAGCAGCTCAACCAGAAGCCTGACTCTGAAGTTACTGCTCATCTTCCCCAGCAATTCTTTCATATTAGGTTCCATTTTGCCATCATTCATGGTATAAAAAGCACATCTCATTTTCAAGTATGCCTTTAAAGCCGTTAGCCTCAGAAGGCAGCACGTCCAGCCCAGGTCCCACAGCCCCCACCCAGCATTGCTCACGTGCCATTCACTGAGCTCTCCCACTTCAAGCTCACACCTAGATTTAGCCTGAAGTCACCATCGTAAATCCTGAAACTTCACATTTCTTGCCTATTCCCTCAGATGTCAGTTCTGGGACTTGAAGAAGCACAAAACCTGCATTCCTTACAGTGTGAACTCCAAGAACTCAACCATGTTTAATGAAACACTGGGGTTTAAAATAAAAAACAGGTTTTCATTACATACTACAGACTTTTTGAAATACTTTAGATTATGCATTTGGATTTCTCTAGTGATTCTACAAAAAGAAAAAAAAAATTCTTCTAGGTTGCTTGAAGATGTTTTAGCTAAGCAGGCAGAACTCCCAGCTGGTAGGTACATATCCCTGCCATTCCCATTTCCGCTGGTATTACCAGCACGATGGATTCTGCTGTCCATGCAGATCATGAGAACATTATTAAAACGATCAACCCATACTGCAATCGGGAAAACTCAGACTCAGCAAATAAAGCTGCCTGCCCCCCATGTTGGAATAGCCTTTAGAAGGACTTAAGCACAAACAGACATCAGGCATGCTAGGGACACACAGGCATTACAGCCAGCAGTTCTTCAGCTTGAAGACAATCATCCAAATTGCTTGGAGAGAGATAAAAGCAGGGTAGGAGAAGGAGGGTGGGAACAACAGACAAGAAAGGAGACAAGTGCATTTTGCAAAACTCTGTGCAGACTTAGCTGCTCAGTATTCTCAGCTGAGAAATTGATCTTAATCATGAAGACTTGGAGCACTGTGTGCAGTTCTGGTGTTCTCAGCATAAAAAGGACATGGAGCTGTTGGAGCAAGCCAGAGGAGGCCATGAGAATGATCAGGAGACTGGAGCACCTCCTGTACAAACACATGCTGAGATAATTGGGGCTGTCCAACCTGCAGAAGAGAAGCTGCATGGAGACATCAGAGCAGCCTTCCAGTATCTGAAGGGGGCCTACAGGATGCTAGAGAGGGAATCTTCATCAGGGACTGTAGCAATAGGACAAGGGCTGATGGGTTCAAACTGAAACAGGGGAAGTTCAGGTTAAATTTAAGGAAGAAATTCTTTACTGCAAGGGTGGTGAGGCACTGGCACAGGTTGCCCAAAGAAGTGGTGAATGCTCCATACCTGTGAGTATTCAAGGCCAGGTTGGACAGAGCTTTGGGTGACATGGTCTAATGTGAGCTGCCCCTGCCCATGGCACAGGCTGGAACTAGATGATCTTAAGGTTCTTTCCAACCCAAACCATTCTATGATTCTATGGCTTCCCCAAATGAGAGGTATCAAAATATTCAGCTGACCTGGTTCAGCTGAAGGATGCAATTCGGTCAGTTCAAAGTTACCACCTCCACAAAACTGCCACTAGTCAGGAAACAAAGGATCCTGTGCCTGCTGTCCTGCAGGGCCCAGAGCAAGGCTCACACCTCCTTCCAACACCACCCTGCTAAATGTTCACTTGATCTGAAATAGGTTGTTCTTAATTGCACCAGACAACTATAAAAAGGCAAATGATGTCATAAAATAGGCAACTAAGTTATAAACCGACAGGTAAGTTCAGCTACGACCTTATCCTAGATATATGCCTAGATATATACATTTCAAAAAGAATGCTCTCATTTCGACACTGCTGGGCTTTGGCATACGCAGTGGCGAGGCTGTACTTACAGAACTAGGACAACTGTTCAGCTGTGCCTTTCTTCTCCCCAGAAGAGGTTCTCCACTGTACAGCATTACTGGCCATCCAGCTCAAAGAATCACACAATAATAGAATGAACTAGGTTGGAAAAGACCTTTCGGATCATCAAATCCAACCATTACTCCAGCATTGCCAAGACCATCTGTAAACCATGTCATTGAGGGCCTCATCTACAAGTTTTGAGAACACTTCCAGGGACGCTGGCTCCTCCATTCCCTGGGCAGCCTGTTCCAATGCCAGACCACCCTCTCTGTGAAGATGTTGTTCCTAATATCCCGGCTAAACCTCCCTTGGTGCAGCTTGAGGCCATTTCCTTTTGTCCTATTGTTTGTCACTTGCAAGAAGAGACCAACCACACCTCACCACAACCTCCTTTGAGGTAGCTGTAGAGAGCAATAAGGTCACCCTGAGCCTTCTCTTCTCCAGACTAACCTCCCCAGGTCCCTCAGCCATTTCCCATCACACTTGTGCTCCAGACCCTTTACCAGCTCCCTTGACTTTCTCTGGACCTGCTCCAGCACCTCAGTGCCTTGTAGTGAAGGGCCCAAAACTGAACACTGGATTTGAGGTGCAGCCGCATCAGTGCCAAGTACAGTGGGGCAATCACTGCCTTGGACCTGACAGCTACACTATTTTTGATACAGGCCAGGATGCTGTTGGCCTTCTTGGCTGCCTGGGCACAAGCTGCTCATGTTCAGCTCTGTCAGTCAGCACCCCCAGGTCCTTTTCCACCAACCAGCTTTCCAGCCACAGAGTGGCATTCTAGTTCACAAACAGTGAACCCAAGAGAAAGAACTCATTAGGGAACTTGATTGATTGATGGCTTGGCTTCGCAAGCGAAGATTTGGGAAGGGCTTTACCCATGCCTACTACAAGCATGATGACCAAGGGCATGTGGAATATGCAAAACTGGTTGGAAAAAAGGCAGGCCATCAGGAAGTGTCCAACCAGGACTGACATCTCCTGGGCAATCACAAGCGACCCATGCGCTGGTCCACCCGCATGCAATGTTTCATCTGCAGCTTGCCATGCACCTTGTCACCTGCCGTTTTGACCCTCGCCTGTCCATACAGACAAGTGTCAGTAAACCCTTCCAGCCTGCGCAGTGGATTTTTTAGGTGAGGGCAGTGTGTGCAGAACTGGCCCCACCCTTTACACCTGAGGTTTAGCTGCCACGGCCTAGCTAGCTAGGACGGTGACAACAAAGTCCACAGGTTGTAGGTTTTGTAAGAGTGTCCTTCTCTTCAATGGAAGACCTTACAAGGGTAGACGAGCTCCATCAGCCCGGGTTTGAAGATAGGAGTTTTCCTTCTCCTATGAGGAAGGCCTGTCTTCGCTAATGAAGATTCACATTCTGAACAAGACTGTCATTTCCTGGGTCAATCTCGAGCGACCGATGACGCAACAGCACAACATCAAGCATCTAGGCGGGATTCTGTCTTAGAATTGAGCAGGATTATTATTGCAACAACACAACATCAGTAGGGTAAAACTAACCTGTCTCATGGCGGTCTAATCCCAGCACGTGTTCCCTATTAGTGGGTGAACAATCCAATGCTTGGTGAATTCTGCTTCACAATGATAGGAAGAGCCAACAACAAAGGATCAAAAAGCAATGCCGCTATGAACGCTTGACTGCCACAAGCCAGTTATCCCTGTGGTAACTTTTCTGACACCTCCTGCTTAACACCCAAAAAGCCAGAACTACAAAAAGGATATGAAGAAGCCTCCTGTATCACTCACAAGGCTATCTGAGGCCTAACTGAAAGCTGTTAACCCAGCACGTAACCTCATAAATGAATTTAATATTAGTTTCATTTATCATCCTTGTGTCTCCTTCTGGCAGATTGGTTTAAAATTTGATACCTCACAGCTCACCTTCCAATTTCCATTCAATCACAGTCAGTTTTTACACATTCCTTTCCGTGTCCGTTTTATCTCTCAGCTTCAATAGCTTGTCTGCCTGACATATTCCCAGACTGATACCACCAGACAAGTCCAACTTAACTTGTCTCTTAAGACGGGCATTCCTGCCCCAACTCTGCTTTGCCCTCCTTACTTATCTGTCCCAGTTTGCCATCTTCACTGTGTCTTGCACAACACTTCCCTGCCTTTTGAAAATAAATCCAGAAAACCCTAAGGGAACTTGGTAGGAAGAGGTACAGCTGAATTCTAGGACTTTTCTGAACCACTTAAATGGGATTTATACTAAAACAAGCAACAGCTTTGGAGTTATTTGGTAAAAAAATTCCATGTGAAGAGAGCTGTGGACTGGTCACACAAAAAATGAGTGTTAGCTGCAACTCTCAGCATCTTCTCTCCTGTTTTTTCAGCCCATTCTGAGTAAATAGCACCAATGGAAGCCACTTACAGAAAATACCAGAAGACAAATGTTTTGGAGAGTCAGGGTCCAAAAGCAAACCTTCTAAACCTTCTTTCTAACTCTGAAAGATTATTCAAGTCTCCCACTCTTTTTTGGGTTTGTCCTTTTGGATTAGCCACCTCTGCTTGTTCTCACTACACTCACAGCACCCTTAGTCTTTCATCATGTCCCAGTTGCACTCAGATCCTTAGGCACAAGGGGCTAGTTTGGTGTTCTGATGTTTCTATCCCTTTAAGCCACTCCTGCTTGCAACCAAGTAGGTAATTTGCTATTTCTACCTGCTATGTAAATTGATTAATTGCAGGCGAACATAAGGCCCATTCTCACGCTGAGGAGGAAGGAAATCTGTATCAACTACTCATTTCAACACTTAAATTTCATCAAGCTTCCACCAATGCTGAACTCCAGCCTGTACTCCAGCTCAAATCTGAACTTTCTTCAGGCCAAAAGGGCACAACTTTCCAGAAGTCTTTTAAACTCACTGCCTCACCACAAGAAACACCAAGATTATTTACCTTATTTCAGCCTTAGACAACAAATACTCCCTCAGGCTCAGGACTATACAGATGGTTACTGAAGTGAACGGACCATCTTTCAAGGGCCCGTTGCAAAGTGACACCATCACTTCGTCACTCCAGCTTCCCACTTCCAGCAGAGTTTGAAATTCTTCATAAAGAAGATGCAGACGTTGCAGATGGCAACATTTGCACAAGATGTATATCACCTTTAGGGAACCTGAGAGGTTATACGGTGTTAAGATGTCCCTGGCATTGTCATCCATCACACTATCAAAGTCAGAAAGTTAAAAAGTAACCCTCCTTGGTGGTGAGTCACTCAAGCTCCCTGCACTTTGCCTGGAGGTACAGAAAACCCCTTCACAATGGGGGAGCCAAAGGCAGACACTGATTTTCAAGGCCTAACTTTGGATGGGAAGTCACATATGGATTAATCCGTTAGTGGAAATTTACCCTATGTCTGACTAGCCAAGAAGTAAAGCTTTACAATTCAAGACTGCCCCAAGCAGCAGCACAGTGGGTACACTGAAGAACAGACACGGGTTACAAAGCTGGCCAAGCTCACTTTCCTCCCTTACTGCCACAAAGGTGCTGATCCTAAGGCAGCAGGATTTACCCACTCAGCCTTCTTTCAGGTAAATAACTCCTTTTGTGTTCTACTCCAGCTTCTTCCTCTTTCAGCTCCTTTTTCTCCCTTCCTTCCCTCCTCCCACTCAGCCCATGCAGTATAAAAAAAGGAATAATCATCTTTCCATCCCTCCTGCAAGCATGTGTTTATCTCTTTATTTTTAAATGTTACAGCTTCCCAACATCTGTCTCTGTGTGGTATAATCTTACTGATGAAATATTTCATGTTTTCCTTGAGCTCTCATCAATATGTCTCTGTGTTATCAGCTTAGCAGATGGAGACCCAGAAGGAATAACCTCAGCTTACCTGGGTGATTTCTTCTTAAGTACATACTTACTTTACTCCGGGACAAGAATCATCATAATTTTAGCAATGCAACACAGTATCTCTCTGCAGCAAACTGAATTCTCTCCTCTTAAGTCACGTATGCCTACTTCATTGCAATTTTCCCCTTGGATTCTCCAAGCTGTTCTCACCCATCACTAACATTTCTACCCACATTTCACACATACTGAAAAAAACTCAGGCAGATACCAAGGCCACCGGAAAAGCCACTAGGATAGCCAGGAACTGAACCTCATTTTCCCCGTACTAAACCACATCTGTACCACCCACCTGCTTCCTGCCTCATGTTAACTGTGTAAAAGCATGCAAAAAAACAGTCACCATGGTCAGGGAAAGAGCTTTGGTTACGTGGAGCTCTACTGATGATGTGAGAAGCAAAAGAAAGCACAGACACTTTCTTCTCAGCCTCGTAAAGGATGCCTGAGGAGCTTGCCTTGTTAAACAGCTCATGGCTACCACCCCTGCATGCTTCTGAAACATCTCCCTTTACACATTCAGACAGTGCAAGTCATGCAGTTGTTACTACAAAGCAACTTGGTAAAAATAATCAAAATTAGTAAAAAATTTACCATGAAATCAACACTTTTCTAATTTCACATTTTGGAAGTTCCTCTCCATTTAAACGTTCCAGCAATTATATGGAGCAAAGAGATTTCCTTGAGGTTTTTTCACCACTACAGAATGCCTTCTTCCGTTTTGTCACAGTAGGATTTTGAGTTTGCCCTCCAACAAAGACACTTGACCATGACCTTACGCAGCAACAGCTCCGCTGGATGTGACTAATACAACAAGGCAGGTGTAGGTCCCCTTTCTTTACCACTTCCCCTCTCCTACAGCACAGAAACACTGCTCTTCACACAGGAAAGCAAGTACTAACATGAGGAACTACTCTGACCATCATTTACTGACCACTGACACAGCTAACAGCTGAAGGCAATGCTTACAGCCATCCAGGTTCTGTCAAAAAAAAGCCCTTCCCGGTATTCAGGTGAACAGAGGTTTTGGCCAAGTAACCAAGAGCACATCAGCTGGTTCTAATCCTTTGTCTTGGAGTTGCATTCAGCATCAAAATAACACGTGCCTCTTATAAAGCCAAGTAAAGGAGGTACACATAGGAGCAGCCTCCCACCTAGCACATGCTGGCCTACCTCTCTGCAACCTCCCCTGACATTTAAACCACATCCTCTCTGCACCATGCCTGTATCAAGGCACCAACACAGAGTAAATGAGAATCCAGCCCAGGGTACTGCAGAGCTCAGCCCAACACATTAGAGGATGATTACAGAACTGAAGGTTATCTGTTGCATGTTAGGGCATGTTGGGGGGGTGGGGGAAGGTTTTTTTATTCATTTGGTTTATAGTCCTATCTGAATAAAGGTAAACACATAGGGATTATAAATGAAATGAATCTGATGCACAATAGAATGGGGGTGGTACAGAAAAAAAAATCTCAAGAGGGTCAGGAGATAATGAAGATTATGCCTCAATATTGGGATTATGATGTTAGTTCTTTATTTCAATAAAACTGGATAGAGATCTTTTATATCAGGGACAGAGCTTAGCTGTAAGGACAAAGTAATCTTCTGGGAATTATGCATACAGGCTCAACATCATTTTTATTGGATGGCTGATGAACTGGAAAACTCCAGGATAGCCTGGTTTTAATTTGTAATCTTAATTTTCATATAAATCGGTACAGTTGAACGAAGGGGGGCAGATGCAGAGGGACTCTGATGCTGTGCTAATATCACAGCATTAAGACAGCACATGCATTAAGGCTACAACTGTAACTCATCTAGTATCTGATCCTGTCTTTTTGGCTATCCATCTGTCTCCTTCTATCGTTTCACCACCAAAGTATCTCAACAGTGACTCAAGAACAGAAGACACAGAGTCAGTGTTAACGTTGCATCCACCAAGAACCACCTCCATGTGCTCAGTTGCTCACCAGGAAGCAGCAATGTGAAAGAAGCAGCCTCAGACAAGAAGTTTTGGGATCTCATGTTTTGGGATCAACTCCATCCTGACTCTCTGGTCCAAAATAAACCACCAACAAGCCATGAGACTGAACATTCTGTTTGTAATTTCAATTGTCAGATCACCTAAACATGTCTTCTGCGTCTTATGGGTACTGCAGCCCTGACCATCCAATAGGCTGAGTATCCACAGCTTCTGGTGCTAGCCTGTTCAGAAAATCAGAGAATGGTTTGGGTTTGAAAGGAACTTACGATCACCCCGTTCCAACTCCCTGCCATGGGCAGGGACACCTCACACTAGACCATGTCGCCCACGGCTCTGTCCAACCTGGCCTTGAACATTGCCAGGAATGGAGCATTCACCACTTCTTTGGGCAACCCATTCCAGTGCCTCACCACCCTCAGAGTAAAGAACTTCTTCCTTAGACCCAACCTGAACTTTCTCTCTCTAAGTTCGACCCCATCATCCCTTGTCCTATTGCTGCTCTCTGATGAAGAGTCCCTCTTCAGCATCCTTGTAGGCCTCCTTCAGATACTGCAAGGCTGCTCTGAGGTCTTCACACAGCTTCTCTTCTCCAGGGTGAACAACCCCAATTTTCTGATTGTCTTTGTACAGCAGGTGCTCCAGCCCCTGATCATCCCCATGGTCCCCTCTGGACTTGCTTCAACAAGAATATCAAGTATGGTGTTGAGACTATTCCTGCCTGCACAACTGATGGTCTTAATGAAGCACAACACATAAAAGATAGCCAGGGAAGCACCACAGAGGATGGGTCTTGTTTAAGGTCATGCAACAGGGTACTTGCCACTTACGCTGCTTGCGCTGGTATAGTAAACGCTCACATCGAAGTCCTGTCCTCCGAGACACGGGGTTCACATCCACTACCTTCAAAAAGTAACTAACAGCCCCAAGCTGCACAACCATCAGGAATGAATTATGGCCCCGGAGGTGAATTATTTCATCAGTAATACTCTGTGGAACAAGCAACGGATTGAAGTAACCATGCTATCGCTTCGATCACCCCTATTCCTCTACCTTCCCGATACGTAGCAAAATCCACAGCATTGATAGAACAGCTGCTTTCATAAGGGCAGCAATAACGAAAGAAGCTCCCATAATTTCCTAGCATTTGAGCATCAAAACAAGATTTCCAGGGAGAAAATTGAAATGCCAAAATGATTTATATTTACTTATGCAGATATCCTGCAATCCTAGCCTTTAAAACATGGCCTATTATATTGGTGCTGAGGGAGAGAAGAAAAAAGAACCAAACTTATCATTCCATTTCCCAAATATACAGCCACTGTAAAACGCAGAGAATGGGCAAACCTATTTTTTAAAAGCTACCTGATACCAAAACAGGGAGAGTGAATGACAGAAGAGAATCTGATCTACTTGGACATAATCTTCAAGCGTAAATTTCTTCATTTTACTACTGTTGGGAAGGCCTTAAATCAGTTCCTAGTTTTGCTTTTGTTTCCAAGATGACATTGTGAAGTGCTGACAGAAATCCTGTGTAAACAAGCTGCATATAGGACTCCATTCGCTTCCCCTGTGCCTGCTCTTCCCCTGTCACATACATTTCTGCACAAGTTCTTTGCTTACCTTAATCCTCCACTCTAGGAAAGCCAACAAGTCACTATAAGGAGCGAGCATAACCATCAGCAGCAGTCACAGCAGCACAATAATCATTATGAGCCTGGTTAGACAGTGGAAAATCATGCCTGATAATGGGATTTCATCAAAATAGAAGATGAAGACGTATGTGATGACATCTTATTCTGGACTTCCAAAAAAGCCTCCAAGCGCTTCATAAGACCTTCCAGGAGAATTAAGAAGTTATGCATAGACAGGCATTTTGGCTGCAAGTTAGTCAGAGGGATGAATGGAGGGGCAGGGAGAGATTAGGATCAAATGGTCAATTAATAAAATGGCTCAAGATTAACAAGGAGGTGCCCCAAGACACTGAGACCAGAGTTATTTACAGTTGTTACTCATGATTTAGGAAAGAGGCTGAGAAATGAGGTGATGACCTATGCAGATAATACCAAATCATTTGGATTAGTCAGATCTAGAGAAGCCTGCAGGGACCACAGAGGAGATGAAAGACAGAACCATCACAACAGTGAAGAAGAAAGGTAATGAGCATTGGAACAAATAACAGGAAGACTCTGGTGCCAAATTCTAAGCAGAGACTATCACAAATCTGAAAATCCTGCCAGTTTTTTGGACAACTGGACAAGAAACGTCAACCCTGTATCCAGGTTGGATAAAGGAAAACAGAAAACTGTGCTGTAAGAATCTAGGTATGGAAGCAGCTCCAGAATGAGCACTGCAAATGGTCACAGGTTCCCTGTAAAGGGCCTGGATTTGACTTTTTCCAGTCATTACACATAATGATTTCAGAAAGTGACAGACAAAAACCAAACCCAGGGAAATTCTGAACAAACCAACTATATACGTATAACTACATAATCTGAAGAGAAGATTACACTCAGTGAAACTGAATGGCAGCCACACTGAAATTCAAGATGAACATCCTTTTGCCCTTTTTTTTTTTTTTCTTGCTGTTTATCCCTGTACTCAACTTTTTTCTTTTTCTTTTTTTTTTCCCCAAGTAAAACCAGGACAATTACACATTTGTTTCTATCAGATAGTTGTCACAAATAAAACTTTCTATTTAAGTTTAAACCCAACCATATATATCACCATGTGCCGAACATGCTCTCACTTGCTTTTACTACTCAGCCTCTGTCATTTTGCAACTGCCCGTTCTGGAATTGCTTTTCACCCTTTTAAGTTTTCCCCAGAACAGTGGGTCTGCTCGTCAGAAGCAAGAAGATACAGGATAACCATATAATTCAGTGTAATGTTCTGATGTTCCTGCTGCATTACTTTATGACAGCATGCATATGTAAAATGCAGGTGACTTTTACAAGACATGAATTTTATCACCATGCTATAACCAGGTGTCCACAGACCACTAGAGACAAATTCAAAAAGTATGTCTTAACTAAAAAGCAGGCAGTGAAATTCAGGTGGAGAAATCAAATTCCTTCCAAAATGTCTATTAGTCTCTATAATCTGGAGGATACAAGTGAAAACTACTTAGCAGTGGGAAAAGATCCATTTTTATGCAGTATTTTGCAGCCTCCTGGTACTCCTGTTGTTTACAACAGTTTCTGAACTTCCCACCAAGTTAAGAAATTATACAACAGAAAAATACATCCTGGCTACTCCATCTGCACTTCTTCTGAGCCCATCACACCGTTTCTCAGCTGTGACCAGGACCTGATATCCATTTTTAGTGACATCCTAAAGCCCAAGAGACCCAGCACATGCTTCATCAAGGCAACCACACAAACGCTGGCACAGCACCTGGGAGTATACCCTGGGGACAGGCAGTAGATACACAGACATCTCCAGGCCACTTGAGCCCCCTTGCAACCTAGCTGGAAGTTTGTCCTGACTTCACAAAACTCTTCAGAAAAAACAGTTCAGGGAGAAACAACAGACCTTCTGGTTGCGCTTGCCTGCAGATAAACAGAATTGAACACATCCTGTGCTACCTTAGTGTGTGTCACAGAGCAGCTTGTAACGACATATGTGCACATACACCTCTACATGAAGGATGGGGTTTCTGACCATTTCTGACTCAAAGGAGATACATAAGAGCTTAATTGCATTTCTTTAAAACACTCCCAGTGCAGCATGAGCTGGCTTCTGGAAGCTCTGTTCTAAAATGAGGATAACATCCTTCTTACATTTCTCTCCACTCATACTCATGCTTACACTGCCTTTTCTTTTGTGTTTGCAGAGTCCTGCTCACTGTGCAGAGCTTCCCCACGCTACGTTACATCTAGGCAGTGCTTCTACCATATCCACAAGGACAGGTTGCCCAAAGAAGTGGTGAATGCTCTACCCCTGGCAGCATTCAAGGCCAGGTTGGACAGAGCCTTGGGTGACATAGTCTAGTGTGAGGTGTCCCTGCCCATGGCAGGGGGTTGGCAGTCTGTGATTCTATGATTTCATGACTAAGACAATATTAACAACTATTTCTCTTACAACCCATACCACAGTATATCAGGATTTGGTACCCATGTTTCCAGCACAGCATAGGTTTGATTTTGTCTTTCTCTTCCCCTAACCAGTAGAGCCTTCTGCCATGCAGGCTTAGTACACCACACAGTCTCAACTACAAAAGCAGTTAGAATTATGGCGCACTGCCTCTTCCTGGTCTTATTTCCTGTTAAGTTCCCATCAGTGGCAAGTAGAAACAGCTAAAAAAGCTCATTTGGGTTCCAACTGTCATCTTCCCTCCTTGTGCCATCTTTCTTGCAATTTCAGGCTTGCTCATTCCAAATGCGCTTAGTAAAAGGCTTTTATTTTGGCTCTCAGGGCAAAGACTTGAGTATTTAGTAGCTTTCCCACTGTTTCTGTCTAATCTTCCTATTTATCAACCTGGAGTTTCCTCAGCTTTGCTAATCTTTCCTGAGTGGATATATCCTCAGAGTGATTTCCTAAGCAAGAGAGAGTTAAACAAACTGCTTGATAATTGCCATTTGGAACTTCTGGTCTTCTTTTGCACATTAAGCTCCAAGCCAACCAGGACTATATAATTTGATACAACACAACTGCAGCATGCCTCTAATTCCCATTCTCTCCTCACATATTTAATGGGACCATATATTTTTTATCCAAGATAAAAGGTGTTTTTTTCACAGGAAAGCTACCCATCACACTTGTTTTCTCAAAAAGCTGATCACCACGTAAAGCAACTGTTCTTACTGCTGCGCTAAGCAGAGAAGGTAAGGGAATTCCCACAAGGAAATTCAGAAGTAAAACAAATTTCTGCCTTCCATATTTCCAAATTCCTCTGCTCTGTTAACATACTGCCAGGGAAATAGCTTGCATTTTTGCTTTCTTCCAAGCAAGAAGAGACACACAACTAGGCAAGAATTTAAAGACACACACACACCATCTCTATATAATATCTTTTTAATCAAGAATCCCAGTTTAATCCCAGCTTTCAAAGTAAAATAATCATAGAATATTTTATATACTACGCTCATTCCAGAACTGGACATGAAAATACCTAATCCTGTAAAACTATACAAATTTCTGATCAAAGTATCGCAGGTAAATCAAACCTGAAATGAAAGGATTAGAAAAGGTTACTGTAATTCTTTTCTATTAAGTAACACAGTAGCAGATTTCACTGAATCTTGCTCTGTAATTCCCATCTGGAAAAGCAGCACTGGAGGATTGAACAGGTTTGATAAATGCATTTTTATGACATCTGTAAAGTAAAAGCCAGCAATTGGAGCCCATCCTAATCCTTCACCCAGCAGCAGGTACTGCGAGAGCACTGATCAAAACCCACTGCTTGGGACAGCCAGAATGATTCAGACAGGTTGTGCTCTTCCCCCAGCTCTGTCCATGAGTTTTCCAACCTCTCTAATCCAGCTGAGAGCCAGCTGTGTATTTAGAGAAAGGCTTCCTCTTCATGCCCTTCACTCTCCCTGATATCCACCCACAGCACTGTGCAGTGTTATTGTAGCCTGTGACGCTTCCTAGGCTAACAGGAGAGCATGCACAAAGGCTGCTGCTGGAGGATCCTCAACCAAGGGCCAGCTCCACCCTTTCCACTCCCCTTTTTTCATGAATACTTACTTACAAAATGAAGACACAACACTGGAACCTCAAGGAAAGCTTGGGAACACGGCATGAATAGGAACTATGCATCCACCTAGTTCTGAGGCACCAAGGGACAAATCGTGAAAGTTTCTCTCTTCCTTACAGATGATCCAATACTGCCCAAAGCCAAGAGACCACCCTTCACTTGCTTCATCAGGATCTGAAGACTCCTCACATGGTCAGCTCACCACTGCAAAACACCACACAGCAGCCAAGGAAGTCTTCCCCAGCTATGTGTGAAGATACAGCATGCAGAAGTTATTTCTCTTGGTTTTCCTTGACCCCATAAAGTTAACGGCCAAATTATTTCCCCACATCACACCTTTTCCTGGTGGAGAATTAACCCACAAAGCCTGGGAGAACTAACTCATATGCCAAGAAAAGGACAAATAGCTTAGCGTGCTCCTCTGCTGCCCATTTCCAATACTTTCATCCATACTAAGAGTTCTTCTCAACTCCCAAACTACAACTTTAGAAATAGTCAGATTCACACTATTCCAAGCGCAGCCTGTAATGATCTTTCCTACTGGAAGGGTTAAAACAGATCCTTTCCCCCAAAGATTCTGTGTTTTTTCTGGCTTCTTATTTTTGCAGAGCCCATGAAAAATTGTGACTAAAAATTACCCATTCAAAAATAGAAAGCTAAGGATTTTCTACTAAATTATCCCTACTTTTGGTTTTGTTCAATGGCCCTCATTTAGCCCCAACTGTGAAAATCAAGCGCAACATTTTGTGATTCAGCCACAATGAGTTTGCTGTAATTTACAAAGAAGAATAAAGACCACCCAGAAGATTCCTGCCCTGGCTGCTTCGACAATACACCTCAGAGGTCACCAAACAGCCAAAAAAAGCTTCCCTGCACAAGACACTTCATCGTCATTAGAATCAACTAGGTTGGAAAAGACTTTTAAGATCATCAAGTCCAACTGCCAAGGACTGCCACTAAATCATGTCACTGAGGGCCTCATCTACACGGTTTGTGAACACTTTCAGGAATGTTGGCACCATCATTGCCTTGGGCAGCCTGTGCCAATGTCTGACCACCCTTTCGAGGAAGAAATTATTGCTAATACCCAGTCTAAACCTCCCCTGGTGCAGCTTGAGGCCACTTCGTCTTGCCCTGTCACTTGTTACTTGCAAGAAGAGACCAACCACACCTCACCACAAACTCCTTTCAGGTAGTTGTAGAGAGCGATAAGGTCACCCTGAGCCTTCTCTTCTCCAGACTAAACCCCGCCAGGTCCCTCAGCCATTCCCCTTTACACTTGTGCTCCAGACCCTTCACCAGCTCCCTTGCCCTTCTCTGGACCTGCTCCAGTACCTCAATGTCTCTCTTGTAGTGAAGGGCACAGAACTGAACACAGGATTCAAGGTGCTATTAGTCACTGTTTATTGTCAGCATCTTCTGAACTTCAGGCATTTCTTGGAGAAGCCCTACCAACGGATCCTGAGCTATTCTGTCTCTCTTAGTCTTCTCCCTTCTCAAGTGCCTGCAAACCAACCACCTCATCATAGCTCCAAGATCTGGACATACGGGCTTGCCTGAGGCATTAGTGATATGTGCCGTTCCCTCAAACCATGGCAGACTGGTACCTCAGTACAGCACTTTGTCATGGCTTGATCTTGAGTTACAGCCCCATAAGCCCTCAAAGTTCAGGGCTCCTGACTACCCCATTACCAGAAGACTGAATAGGGATGTGTTAAGCACCTTGCTTCTCTCTGCATAACCAAATCAACAATTTCCCTTGGCTTTTCCTGTGTGGAAAGCACAGGTACAGGCTCATTTTACTGTGCTTCACCTCTTGCTCTTCACAGCTCAGTACTAATCATCAGTCCATAATGCAGTGCCGAATTGCTAGCCCCATCCTGATGATGTAGTTATTTCCAATTGGCACTTGGGAGCAGTGAAGATGGGAGGCATTACTCATCGCCAAGAGTACAGATGTTTCTAATTGCTTTCCATTACCAAGAATAACAGCTGTTTACATCTATCAGCAAATAATTCACAAGAGCTCCAGACTATTAAGATAACACACCCCACCTGGTCACCATCACAAGTTGTCAATGCCAAGGTAGTGGCTGCCAGAAACCCCCTTCTGCATCTCTGTTCATCAAATGACTGCATGTGTCACCTTCAGATATCCTTATGCTACCCCACAAGCCCAGTTTCTTGGTGGCCTGACAGATCAAATGGACATATGGATTCTTCATGGCTTCACAGTAAATGTTTTATGGTTATACCGCAGCCAAGGGCAAATGACAGAGGAGCAAGTAACTTGCAAATAATGCACTGAAAGAAATACTCACACTTTTAATAAATTAGTTAGCAAAAAAGTGTGCCTGTGCTGCTCTCTGCAGCTGTGTGCAGAATAGTCTTTAAAATACACCGAGTAGCTGATAAAATTATAATTTCTTCAGCTCTCCTGTGCACTGCCCAGGGATCAGGAAAGCAGCCTGCAGAAAATGGTCAGCAAGGGAACTCTGCTGCTCACTTCAGTGATCAAGTTCTCTTTTCTCGGACCACCACCAATCTCATTGTGGTCCTTCACTAGACCAGGCTGTCAGCAAAGTCCTCTTCACAGCACTTCTCAGCTTGGGGCCCAGGTCTGTGACAAAGGCTCCCCACCACTTCTGCAGTACAAACAGATAAGCAGCCAATTAAAATTAATTATTAGGAAACAGGTAGCATAACACCCTCCAAGTGCCTGTTCCAAGTGCCTCCAAGTTCTTCACTATTAACCACTTCCTGATCATCAAAGCTTCATTTTCATTTGCCTTACAGAGCCCTGTACATTCACGTGTCTGTGAGCAACAAACCGGACCACACAAATCAAAGTGCATTACTACCACAGATTGAGCCAACTGGACCAACCTGATAAGAAACAATGGAGAGAGGACAGAACAACAGCAAGGTCTCCATCAAATGTTTCGGTCCACACATGGGCCCTTTCTCCAGCCATCCTCTGGGAAACCTTTTTCTCATGTATAAATCCAGATTAGCTGTCTCTGGAAACAGTAGGAGTATTTCAGGATCTTCTCTTAACAGTACTTTACTAAACTGTTTCCACTTAGGATATCTTTTTTGATTATTATTTTATGCCCTAATTACTATATTCATAAAATACTGACAAAAGACATGACCCTACTTCATTTGGGGCCATGACAAGCAGCTTGTATTGCTTTAATTAGATTAGCACAGATGTGGCACAAACCCTTCCAAGTGTTAGTATGCAGTTCCTATGAGTTCCATACACCAAAAGGAAAGATGATTTTGACAAAGTACCTCATTTGGAAGCTGCTCCTGATTCAGATGTGTCACCTGTGGCCCTCTCAGCCCCTGCCACATCCTTTATGCCTAAGTTACAAAAGGCTTTTTCTGTAATTATGAAGGTACTACAGGTACATCACTTTGATCTACTTTGGAAAACTTAATTTAGGAATGCATATCTTTCTTTGGTTAGTCCACTACTTTTTTTTTCCCTTGGGAACATCAAGACATTCAATTCACATTTCCTTTACAAGTTTCTTTCAGCACAGTGATCCCAAAAAAGGAATTACTCAAATCCCTCCATGATTTTTTGGTCTCACAGAGCTGTCTAGCTATTGTTGTTCTCATCATTTCTGCTATTTCAGGGCAGTGTCTCCTGCCCAGGGATTCCTGCCAACAAGAGCAGAATGCCATTACGAGAGAAGGCTGCTGTGAGCTGCCACCATCACAGGGAATTTATCACTGCAAGCCACAAGCATAATGGACTCCTTCACCAAATGACTTTGGGTGCACAGGGCTTTGGCACCAAATCTGCCATCCACACACAATTATTAAACTGAAAACGCATGTAATAAGAGCAGGGGACAGGGACATCACATCAGTGCAGGCAGCAATCTCTCAAAAGCTCTGCATGTAGAAGCAGAGGAATCCGCTCCAAAAGTCCAGACTGCCTGACACGAGGCCAGGAAAAAAAGCAGAAAGACACAAGAAAAGGAAAAAAAAAAAAAAAAAAAAGGAACTCTGGAGGTTTGCTAAATCCAGCAGCCTGGGAGGGATGTTAATATCAAATGCTTTTGGCTGGGAGAATGTGCTTTGCCAGAAAAGTCAAGCTGCAGAAGCTGCAGCATTATTTGCAAAACTTTGATGCCCCAACTTTTCATCCTTCCCTACCCTCTGCTGGATTATGTATCATTACACGAACTCTATTAAGCACATGGGGACCTTCCCCAATAGTAATTCCTTAATCAGGCAACTAATTAACTGGTTGATTTTCCAAAGTGTTCAGCAGCTCAAAACTCTCACAGTACTCAGAGAACAAGCTTTTCCCTGTGTGTGGTCTTGTGATCCTTCTAGGCCAGAATGGTTAAAGAAAACCTCATAGTTGTGAATGCAGAAAGACAGTTGGATATGCAAAATGGAATGGCAGAGTGCAACTAGAGAACTCACTGAACAGCATCATCTCATGTGCCCACAGGCCATAGGCTTTCACAGCTTGGCTGGGAGCCTCAGTTTTTCCAAAATGGTTACCACCATCTCTTATAATTATGTCATTTCTCCCTCAAGCACATCTTTCCCAGTCTGCCTCACTCACAAAATAACCTAGGTATTTTCATTTTCTTTAGGTCTATATGGAATTTCCCCGTCCTAAAAACCCAACTAGCCAGCTAACAGAGACAGATGCAGAGGCATGAGCACAAGCAGTATATCACTAACTCCACCTAGGGTCTTGTGCTGTCTTCCCTCTCTCACCCTCAAGTACCCATAGGTTCTCCCACTGCTGTTCTTTTGTTCCTGTCACACAGTTGGATTCTTAAAATGTTGAACTCACACTCACACCATTCTGGCCCCTGTGTAGTTTCCAAGAGCCTTACGGACCTGTAAGATTCTCATACACTTAATAGAGGAGATAAGATCTGGATTTTGGATGCCTGGCTTCTTAGTTTATTTGTTTGCTGAGGTGCTAAGCAATCTCAGATCAGCCACTGAATGAGAGCTGCCACAGTGCAAACCACAGGTCAGCGGTTAAAGCCTAAGTCATCCGATCACACATTTTCTATTTCAAGTCCCTCTTATTTTCCTCAATGTTTTTACCTTCCTCCTTTGCTTTTTCTTACTCTTTATGCTGCTTCTGCCAGCTGCTGGCCCTTGCTACCACTTGTCACTTGTTCTCCCAATTCCCTGCCTTTACAAAACTGTACAGTCAGGAGGCAGAGGACATCCACACATGCGCACACTGCAGCAAGGCTTCTCTGCTTCAGTGCACAGCAACCAACATGACAGGAAGCTGTGTTTCCAAGTATCTGTGCCTCTGCAGAGTGGTGTGTAATGTTCAGAGCTCACAGGCAGCTTCTCACTGCACAGGCCAAGTGCCCTGAAAAGGGGGATGTATACATAGAATCGTAGGATGGTTTGGGAAAGGACCTTAAGATCATCTAGTTCCAACCCTCTGCCTTAGGTAGGGATGCCTCATATTATGTGTTTATATAGGCAAACACAACAAGCAAGCCCGTCTATACAGTCCTTTTGACAACTGATCAATTATTCAGATAGCCCTAGGAGCACAAGGAATATGGAATACAATGCATTGGCCCCTCCTTAATCTCCACTCCTCTGGGAATTGCCACTGGCTGGTGACCAGATTAGCTTCTTCACTAGCTATTATCCATGCAATGTGTTCGTGTACCTTACCCTTAGACTTCTCTCTCCTTCGTCGTATCTTTCTGTGTAAAATACACTCCTCTTAGGCACCAGTCCCTTTTGCTCTCCACATTTCACTGTTTGCAGTGCACCTCACCACCGTACTCCAACCCATATCGAAATGCTCCATCTACAGATTTCTTGCTGAAAGGAACTAGCAGAATTTTTGGTGCCTTCAGTGTCTATCTCTGCTCCTCAGCAGACTCATGAGTTTCATGCCATCAACAACTGTGCTGTATGAATCAGTTTCTACACTGCCCAACATCATTAAAACACAAACAACAACAAAAGCCAAACAAACATCAAGGCATTCATTCTCCTAGTGGCAGCTTCTTAAAAAGCTTAAAAAAACCCTGAACATTTAGAAACTCAAGAAGCAAATTCTGGTTTAGGCCTTTTCTCTCCACTCCTTACTACCAGTGTTTGAAAGCCTCAGGATTTCTGCAGCACTCGTCTCCTAGCTCTGCATGCTTGAGGCTGCCACCTGCTGTGTTAGGAAAGCAGAAAGCTGGGAGTGTAGAGACTGAAGAAAAACCCAGTATCAATAGCCAGAAATGCATCAGAAGAGTTCCTACCCATAACTAATGCTCCTGGGGGTTCCTATGCTGTCCTGGAAACCACTGTGTCCTGGTAACAGGAGTTGCAGAAGACAGTCAAAGCCTCCATCTATCCATAAGGAACAGTTTAATTCACCTGTATGTCTTTGGACTTGAGCATACAACACTATAGTTGATGTGGAAGACAGAGAGATAAACCTAGAATGCTGAGTCCTGCCGGCACAATCTGAACCAATTAATCTTCTCAGAGTGGATGTGCTCTAATAGGATACCCAGGCACACACCATTCATCAAACCACATCTATCCATCATGCTGCACCAGATACTGAGTTTGGCAGTGCTGCTGCATGACAGTACACCTCTGAATCAGCATAATGTAGTTTCTTTACATAATTACTTCTATTTGTCCTGAGAAAGAGGAGCCAAAACCTCTTACAAAACACTACTTATTCCTTAGGAAGACATCAAAAGAAAAACAAATCTTCTTGACACAACTTGCCTGACAAAATGAGAGGCTCATTTGCAGTAAGCATTTTAATCTCTTCTTTTTGAGGATGGGGTGCCCCAAAGAGATGCCACGCAGATGAGTGTGACTGTACTTTCAAACTGTATATAAATAGCAACTGTTATGCCACCCCAAGCAGTGCTCCTACATCTGATGGTAAAGCAACTGCTCTCAATTTTGATTTGTTCTCATAGCACTCTACATAGCCAGCAGAATAAGAGATCCTGATAAGAGACATATGTATCAATATAGGTATACAGGAGAGGAAATAAGGCACTGCTAAGGGAAAAGGCAAATGCCGCCCTCCCTGAGAGATTTCCAATGAGCAAAGTGGATCACATATCCCAAGACAAAACAAAGCACCTGTCATCTTTTTCAGCAAAGGCCTTTCTGAACTCTCTTGTCCGCCTAAATTCCACTTTAATAGACTGGCCATTTTAATTTGTAAGAAAGTTATATCAAAGTAACATAAAGGAACCACATCCTCCCATTTTACACTCCATTTAAGCTAATAGTGAAAAAAAAAAAAAAGCAGCACAAACCCTCAGATTACTGAGGATGGCTGAAACAAACTGAAGTGACAGAAAAGATTCTTTGTTAAGGAAGACTAAACGTTTATTCATGCTTTAATCAGGAAGAAGGAAATCAAGTGACCCAGTATACAACTTGAAGATGAACAAGTTACTCTTAGTTGCTTGACATGTACTGGAACAACCAAAGAGAAAAAAAATCACTACTTCAGTGAAGTAAAACAAACTTCTTCCCACCACATTGCTATTTAACCTGCAAAACTCACCACCCTTCTTTCCCTTTACCCTCATGCAAGGAATTTTCTGTAACTGCTCTATGCAGCAAAACCAGCTTCCCCAAACCATGCAGAATTTTCATGCAAGCACAACACAAACTGTAGCTCTGATGCCTTCTTTTAACTGACAAAGGGAATTTGCTCAGATAGGAAATAATTTTCCTCCATGGAACAGGCCTCCTTCACCAAGGTGACAGCAGCCAACTCAGCAATAACTTCCACTTGAGCAGGCTATTCAACACCAGAACAGCCATTCTCTCACACTCCTTGGGAACTACCTGGTGCTGACCCTCAGCACAACAAACAGGGCTATAGGATAGCTTCTTGAAGAGTGAATGAAAAGCAAACAACGTTAGGTTCAGTCCGAGTTTCAAATTACATTCTTCCTTATTAAGAATTATCAACTTGTGCCTTTTTCCTACACTGCTGCCTCAGCCCAAGCTGAAACATGTTGTTTCAGCCCAAGGATGTGTTATCCCCCAACTCTGAGCCACGGACAGCAGCTATGGAAACATCTGTCTGAACTCCTCCTAACCATGGCTGTGCACCGTGCTGCTGCTGCTTCACCAAGCTTCTGACAGCTTTCCCACATGCTTTCCCACCTAAACCCAACAGCCTGTTGGCACATTTTTACAAGGGAACTTCAAAGGGATCATTCCCTGGTGCACTCCCAAGAGGAAAGTCCAATGCAGCTCTCCATGTCCAAGTGACTACTATTCTTTGTTCGAGGATATATGAAAAGGCAGCATAGCTAATGGGAGCACAATATGCAAGGTGCCAGAGCAGCTCTGTGATTTACAGCATGTCTAATGAGCAAATCCATTGATGAGGTTTGTTGTCTACCATAAAACCAGACTGATGTAAGCAGTAATTAGAAGCAATTAGCTCCATGCAACACTAAATAACTTTCCATCATTACTATGTTCTTTTCCCCACACCATCAGAGGTACACAGGCAAATATATGAAATAAGGCATACTCCATCTGAACCTCATATATTCATATGCTTGGGTCAGGTGAAGGCTAATGGGGAAGCAAGAAAAAAAACAAGAGGATGGAACTAGTTCACATTTCAAAGCATACACACATGTAGCTGAGTAACCCAAGCTATCTCCCAAGCCATCTCTACCACATTCTTCAGGGAACTCAAGCACTGCTCCCAGTAGTAACTGTGTAACCAAGCCACCACACGCTTGCAGCATCCTGAAAATTATGGATGTGTTGATCAGACTGTCCAAAGAAGCAGCAGCTGGTCAAGTAAACACATGCATCTGTTTCAGGGAATTATTCATTTAAGTTTTGACCACGGCCAGGAATGGAGACCCCAGCAGCACTCCAGGTTCCTGTTTGAATGCCTGAACACACTCCCAGGGAATTCATTTTTGCCTGACATCTAGTTGGAATTTCCTGTGCTCCATTTCATCCTGCTCACCTCCCAGGAGAGTCTGGCTCTGCCTTCTCTGCATTCTCATATTTGGCAGCTGTAGACAGCAGCAAGATCTCCCCTACTCAACATCTCAATAAGGTCTTCTGTTACCCTAAGGGTACCCATTCCCAAGAGGTCATGGTTAAGAGCTTCCCTTCAGCATCAGACTGAGCAGTTCTGTTGCCTGTGCCTCTTTTCCCACCCTACACTCCCAAACAGTCATGTGATACTGTATTAGTAGAGTGAACCAAGGCTTCTGGTAGCACAGTGTGGCTGAGTGCCTGTCTGGGCCACTTGCCTTGTCTCAAAAAGATCACTTAGAGAGCCTGCAGGAAGACTCCCCAGAGAGCTTAGTCTTTCAGAATTTCTGCTCATGACAACAATTTCTGTAGTCCCAGATTCCCTGCCTTTCCCCTACTTCCCTTCTGAAAAGCCACAGAGAAAAGGCAAGGAGGGGATGGAGCAAAAAGCTGGCGTGTGGCGGTTTGAAATGAGCAAGATGTTAACTAATTTTACTTTTAATCTTCCTTTTTGCTGCAAAGTGGGCCATTCAGGCATCACATCTTCTGCATTTTTCCTTGCCTCTTTCAGATAAGCATATTGGGGCAGAACTTGCCAGCTGTCTGCCTCCTTCGCCTTCTGCTACCATTATCCTGAGGTACCACCCCACCTTCTGGCCCTCCAGCTTGTGGGGGGGTGGGGAAGGGAAAAGGAAGAGGGAGGGAGGATGGGGAACACACACTTATCCTTATGACACATCACATGGGGGAGAACCAGAATGAATCTATATCAATATCCCGATAGGACACAGCAGATACAGAGAGCCAGAGCTTTTCCAAACAGTTTACACCTGCCCTCATCTACAGGCATGCAACCACACAAGCACAGCAAGGGCCCTGCAGCTTTTGCTGTAGCTTGCTTTGCAACTTCATCAAGCCTTCCCCATTCAGAACCAGAAAACCCTTTCCCCCACGCCTGGAAAGTACTTGCTAGCAGTAACGCTCAGCCAAATCAGTCGAGTCAGCCTTGGAATGACTGCAGTTTCGCACTTGCAGGCTCCAAGTACGCACACAGTCTGAGAATCAAAGCCCTGATGCCTCATCCTGTTGGTGAGTAGGTGTAGCTGTTTGCAAAATACACAGCATACAGACCTGATGTGTGGCAACAGCTCTATATTTACAGATGGATCCCAGTGATGTGGAGCATGAGCACATAACATCAGTGTATAATGTTCCTATACTTACTCACCATACCAGAAAACATGAGAAAGAGGAAATAAAAGAGTGTTTATGTATCCACTCAGAATCATAGAATTGCAGAATGGTTTGGGTTGGAAAGGACCTTAACATCATGTAGTTCCAATTCCCCGCCATAGGCAGGGTGGCCTCACACTAGGCCATGTCACCCAAGGCTCTGTCCAGCCTGGCCTGGAACACTGACAGAGATGAAGCATTTACCACTTCTTTGGGCAACCTGTGCCAGTGCCTCACCACCCTCACAGTAAAGAACTTCTTCCTTATAGCTAACCTGAACTTCCCCTGTTTCTGTTTAAACCCATCACCCCTTGTCCTATCACTACAGTCCCTAATGCAGAGTCCCTCTCCAGCAACCTTGCAGGCCCCCTTCAGATACTGGAAGGCTGCTATGAGGTCTCCATGCAGCCTTCTCTTCTCCAGGCTGAACAGCCCCAAATTTCTCAGCCTGTCTTCATTCGGGAGGTGCTCCAGCCCCTGATCATCCTTGTGGCCCTCCTCTGGACTTGCTCCAACAGCTCCATGTCTTTCTTATCTTGAGGACACCAGAACTGCACACAGTGCTCCAAGCAGGGTCTCACAAAAGCAGAGTAGATGGGCAGGATCACCTCCTTCGGTCACACTTCTGTTGAAGCAGCAGCGGAACACCACCAAAGCAGACTATCCCAGAGATCAGGCTGTTGACCAACACAGAAACCCAGGATGTTTCATGAACAAGTTTAAGAGACAGGATTTATGTGGCTTCCCCTAAATTCATTTGCTCATGTGCTTTCTCTTATGTTAGTAGTCATTCTAGCTGACACAGCATGCAGATTTCTCCATTGATTTCACTTATGTAGTCAAAGGAGATAGTAAAATTTTTGTATTTTGATGCTCTTATTCTTCATACAACCCTTTGTGCCTACATTCTCACACGTTTAAGGACACCACGTTACTCAAGTGCTCCACAAGTTCCAGAACTGAGCTGTAGTTAAGGTCTGTCATAACTTGTCTATTCAATCTAGTTCAAATCTAGCCTAAAACTTACAAAAAAGGTCATTAAGAAGATCAGACAGCTGATGACAAAAAACAGTGTGGTGTAGACAAATAATGTAAAACTCTCGTCTAAATTATCAAGGTCCTCACACATTGGTATAATTCTATCCCTCTGGAAGTAATGGAGCTTTGGTTTTCAAGTCCTGAAGACTTCCTCTATCAACAAGGGACCTCTCTGATAGACCACAAAGCGTCCAGCAAATGCAAAGCAGGATTTCCGCTAAATCAAGCTTTCTAGCCAGAATTAGCAGCCATCTCTGACACTTCCTTCAGGACAAAAATGCTCCAAATAGACTGATAAATCTCAGGAATTACAGCTGTGAAGAAACTAAAAAGGCTTTTAAAACTGCAAATCCTGAGTCTTGTGAGCAAAACACAGCTTTGTTTTCTTTGTGCAATTATAAATCTGCTTCCAAAATAATTCCTAGTGGGGCTTCCCATTGTTTCTCCACCTTTGTTCATATACACCAAGCTACCCCTACAGCACTGAAGCAAACCGCAGTGTAATGGCATTGCTACTAGCAACAGACCAAGACAGGAAGGCCAACGTAGCACATGCCCCTGTGACACATATACCTTGTGAGAGGGAAGTTATAGCCACTAGGCACTACAGAGGAGAACCTTATTATAATAATGACATTCAGTATGACTCACATTATCTTTTGTTTCCTTTGAGTTGGCAGTTGAGATCAGCTTCTTCCCCATCTTTTGCATCTAAAGGAGTTAAAATGTTACCTATGTGTGGTTCGATGCTCACAGGGATAAAACACAGGTCTCTGTGATGAGGTGTGCAATAAAGTACCTCCCCTCAGATGACCCAAACAGCACAAAATCTTAACACTGAGACGCGATCTGCAGTATCAGCTAAAGCCACATCTGAAACTGCATAGAAAAAATGCCTCTGGATTCATTTACAGTAATGAGCGGAGGACCTAAATCCACTGACAGCAAGCTCAAAGTAAAAAACACAGGTAAAATGCTTCTACCAAAAGAATGCATAGGGACACTGACTGCCCTTCCACCTAACTGGCAGACAGAGCTCTCACCCTTTTCCTCTGTGCTGCTCTGCTTTAGAAATCAACTCCTGAAAGAATGTGTAATTGCAGACAAGTTGTGCAGGATAAATAAACTATTATGCTAAGGAGCAAAACTCTTCGGAGTTTCCACATTGCTTTGTTTTAAGCTGAATTAGAGACTTGTTTCCTGCCAGTAGAGTATCTTGTAACTTTCTTGTGCTTCTAGAGAGAATTCTTTTTTTTTTTTTTTTGAGCTATTTAGCCATCTTGCCAAACACACATTGGCCTCAAGTCAAAATCTGCCTTAAATATCACAAGATAACAGCAACACAGAACTACACACAACTGAATATGAACATTTTCTTTCTGTTATATGCCTTCCAAGACACCTCCTCTCCTTGATTTAGTGGTTGATATGCCACTGAAATCCATGAGGTGGCATCCATTTATACCAACAGACAGTTTGAATAACTACACAGTATTGGTTTCAGAAGCTGCAGAACATGCTCTTGATCTTTCCTGTGTATTTCAGGTATAAATAGGGCACCAGTGGCCAATCCAATTCCAACCAAGACTAAGACAGCCGCTTAGCTACTGAGCCTGCAACTAGGCTGCCCTAATTTGAGAGAGGGCAAGGAAGTAGTAACCACTGCAGCCAGCCTGTACACGCAGCTATGGTAGTAATAGTAGAAATAACAACAGCAACCTGTATTTTCTGTGTTATGTCAATGAAGATAAACACAACAAAACAGTCTCTTTTCTTGAGCTGCTTTTCTGTGCAGCTTCTGCCCTTGGTATTTTTCTGTTTTTCCAGTATGCCTTTCTATAGGCCTTCGAGAACAGCAATTTTTTGAACACCTCACTTGTGAGGCCCTTCTATTCGAAACTGCTATTAAGAAAGGCAACCCAGGAGACATTTCATGCACACAGCTGAGTGCTGCAAATAAGAATGGAAGGTTTAGAGCTGGCCTGGCTGTGAGGAAAGCTTTAGCACTGCTGATGCTAAGGGGGAGCGACAACCTTTAGCGTTCCTTTCTAGTTAGTCTGATGACTTACTATTACAGCAGACAACATGGAATCTTTTTTACACTGTTAAAATTAGACTCCCACTGATGAGAAAAATGAAGAATCCTTTATTCCCAATGCAGTGAAAACCCACTATATTTTAAAGTGCAAGCAAAAGATTTCAGAGTTTCACATCTGGACTCTATTAACTTCCCTTACATTTTTCACAACAATAAAACCTTCTGTTTATGCATCACCAAAACCGCCACTGTTCCCTTTTCTCAGTGTGACATACTGCCCATACCTAAATTCAGGCCTGGCCATCCCAAACTCCAATTTTGGTTTTGAGATATTGTCACTGTCCATTCACAGCTGCACTACCACTCACTAGAGGTGTTTGTACAAGCTAACAAACCTCATCGACCTTTGACGCCTTATTTACACAAGAAAACACATGGGTTGAAGGCAATTCCTGGGAACACATCTAAAGTGACAGAGCATTTTCTTTCACACTTACTAACACATTTTCAGAACGACCCCTGTTTCAGGCATTTTAATTTCTCCATTTTTCCTCTCTGGATGAATTTAAGAACCTTGATTTCAAGGCACTCCCCATGACTTAAAATTAGCTCTCCTTGTGATGGAATTGCAGCACTTGGCATTTCATCAAATGCAATCAATTCTGTGTGAATTATCAGAGAATCATAGAATGGATTGGGTTGGAAGAGACCTTTAAAGGTCACCCAGTTCCAAACCTGCTGCCATGGACAGGAACACTTTCCACTAGACCAGGTTGCTCCAAGCTCTGTCCAGCCTTGCCTTGAATGCTGCTATGGATGGGGCAAACACAGCTTCTCTGGGCAATCTGTGCCAGTGCTGGAAACAGTCACTACCCTCATAGTAAAGAGTTTCTTCCTAATGTCTAAGCTAAATTTATCCTCATTCAGTTTAATGCCATTCCCTCTTGTTCATTCCCTACATGCCCATGTCAAAAGTCCCTCCTTGGTTTTCCTGGTTTCCCCCTTAAGATACTGTAAGGCTGGTCTAACGTGTCCCCAGGGCCTTCTCTTCTTCAGGCTGAACAAGCCTGTCTTTCTCTAGAGAAAAAAAAAGTAATAGTCAAGATTTTAAGGAGGCTTACCCTACCTGGTTCACGTGCCAGAAAATACCTAATGCAAGTTGCAGAACTAACTCTAATACATTACATTGCAATGCAATAAGCTGATCTTTTTAAATGGCCACCTTCATATTCAGCATAAAGAAAACCACCACTGGGCAGCAGCCTGGGACACTGCACCCCATGCCTTGGCCACTGTTCATAAAAACTCTGTCCATTTTACACCTGAGGCATTGCCTGGCTGAACATTAAAGTTATGCTGATGGAATAGTACAAATCAGATTTTCCTAAATGTTGCCATATCTTAATTCCTTATTTGTCTTCAACAAAATGATGTGCTGTTGCATGGCTCCCCTTTAATGTCTGTGCACTGAGTTATTAAATAAATGATTGTGTGCAATGGCAGTGGCCCATGACACACAGCTATTTCATACTCACAATGCAAATTCAGCTGGATGGATGAAGCTGTCACACTGCATCCTCGGTAGGATATCTGTTAGCCTCATTTTGCTGCTGTCACAGGCTATATATGTTACTCTGCCCTACTCTCATGCCAAGCAAGAGTTCACAACTCACTGCTGGAAAAGCTAAGTGTGGAAAGCAGTCGAAAATGAATTCTCAGTTTCTAGATATGGCTTTCAAAAGAAAACAAGAGAATTTGTATTACAATGTAGAGAAAATGCAGATCCAAAAATCAAACATGCTCAAGAAGCACAACTGTCTCACACTAATTTTTGAAGCTGAATGTCAAAATGCTTCTGCAATTCTGTGATGGAGTTCTGAACATCATCTGTTCTGGTGCATCTCCAATATATACCAATAGTGGATGTAATTAGCAGATGAAGGATACAGGAATGAGTACTTACCCTTCTAACCGATATCAAGAATGGAAGATGAATGAAGCCAAGGAGAGCCTAATGTGACTGAACACCTCCATGACACTACCACCAAACAGGGCCCCACTCTAGCACCATGCAGCACAGAGAACCACCTGCTATTCAGTCAGATGCTGGGCATTCCGTTACTGCTATTAAATCCAGCACTGAGTTTTGAGGCACATAGTTGCATATTCAAAACAGTGGCAACCAACCAAAGCCACTTATGGAATGCTACTGGAAGCTGGCAGCATTTAAACAGGACAACAATGTGGATAGGACCTGAGTGCCTCTTAGAGAAGCCAGCATTAGTCATTGTATTCCTCATGGTGATGCAATCCTCACAAAAATAACTGCTTTTGTGCATTCAACTTCCCGCAATCTCACCCAGTAAGTAGTGCCCTAATGATCTACATGCAGCCACACACAACCACACCACCATGTACACACATACACACATGCATATACAGATTCTAAAAGCCAAAATAACTTTGGCACAACACAAAGAGGTGGTTGTCAACAAAAACAGATGGTCAAAGAATTGGGCAAACACTCAGAGTTCCAGAAATGAAGCTTTTGCTTTCATTCTAAATGCCACGCTTTCTTACCCAGCTCCAGACAAGAGGATACATGAAGCCAGTCAAAAGCTAGCTTCCTGCCAGGCTTCTCTGTTTTCACGACAAAATTAAGAGTCCACAGATGGAATAACTCAAAGCTAATTTTTACACAGGTTGGTTTCCCCTCTCTCCCTCCTCCCCATGATTTCAAACAAGAATAACATACTGTAGGAAATTGAAGAAACAAGTACAAGGAAGGGGGAGTAAAGTTGCAGTGTGAGGTCATTTTGTTGCTGTGACTTCAGTATGAAGAGACCTCTGTTTATTTCAAGAAATTATTTCTTTTACACTGTGACCCAGGAAGCCTGTTTTAGCTAAAAGGCTGACAATATTAGGCTCCACCATTCCAAGTTCTTGATCTTTTTTCCTCCCATAGACTGAAGACAACTATCTTACTCTTGCTCTGGCCAGTGATAAAACTCCCACCAAACTTAAATCAGCACAAGCTTTCTCTCTTACTGTCACTGCTCCTTCTCCCTCACCAGTCCATGGAATCAAGCACAGCCCAGTGGAAAGCAGACTGGGTAGAATCCTGCCTAGCCTGCAGCACAGTAAATCACAAGTACTTGACTACAGGGAGCCAAGTTCAGACGAAAACAAATACAGTATTAAAAGCAAAATATGGGTTTATCTCTAATTCTTAAAGAAGTTTAGAATTATCCTAGCAGCACATTGAATTGTCTGTCAAATGAGCACTCCCAAGAAAATGCCAAGAACAGAAGCATTCAGATACCCAAATAGTATTAAGAGTTAACAGCTCAAAGAGCTGTCATTTGCAGCATCACTGCCCTATCATCTATTACTTAAACCAGAAGAACAGAACTGGGCTAGAGCAGATCTAAAAACCTTTATAGTACAAGGTAAAAACATGGGTTTGTTAGGACATGGAAAAAAAGGTATGTTTTAAAGGATGTGTAAAAACACCCAAACTTCTTTTGTGAAGATCCTCCTGGCTCTTACCTTTGCCTTCATCCCATTTTTTTTGTTGCTCGCATTTGCAAAAGTCAAATTCCATCTACCACACCCAAACCTCAGTGCAGTTTTGACTTTTAAATCACACATGTATCCTGCATATAGCTGCTAAAGGAGCCTTATGCAGTATTACACTATTGCAATAAACACTTTATTTTTACTTTATTAAGCATATATAAAAAGTAGTAAGCTATTTTAAGCATCACCTACCAGCTAGATAATTCCTCATCTATCTTTTACAGCACTACCTCTTACATTGCTGCACTGGGGAGGACAAGCACTTATGTTCCAGTTATTATTAGGGCCCATGTAACTCTTCATAGCTTGTATTTAAAAAACAGTACTCCCAGTTGAACTTACACAGGTTTTTACAGTGCTGAACTCTGACCCCTCCGTTCAACACTGTCTATAAAAGCCACCTGGCTCAGCACATTACAGAGTTTTCACACAGCACCCCTACAGGGCAAAGCCAGTTTCTTCACATTCATACGTTAACAGCACAACAAGGATTTACTCATCATGTAACTGAGCTAAGTGCTCATTAGCCACAGCAAATGGTACACAGGGCCAAGGTTAGCTGCCTGAGACTGACCTTTCTGAATATCATGCCTCCAAAATAAACTGCACCATCTACGGTGTTTGATGTTCTGGTTAATTGGAGCCTCTTTTTCTTACGTTTTGTCAAATGCGGTAAATGTCACTGCAAATTTTAAGTGACACGTGCTTGGAAGACATTTAATTTCCCAGTGGCATGTGACAAACTAAAGCACTGTTTGCATTATGCTTGTTAGAGCTGATCTCAAAGGTCTGAGGATGTGTAACGTAACAAGGATGTGTGGAATGTTCATTCGCACATGAGCTTCTGCCCTCTGACCTCAGCAGTAGCTTCATTTATGAAGATGTGTAATGGGGTGACTGCAAAATTAGCTGTGTAGAGCAATAAAGGCAAAAGCAGTGACTTGGAAACTCATGACCAGCAGCAGACTCTGCTCCAGTCTGGTTGCTTTACTTCAAAGAGCCCAGGCCAGGTAAAACCTCTCAAGCCAAAGCAACCTGTGTCAACCCTGTGAGCTGAACAGAAACCGACGTGCAAGCAGGATGGGGCATATTCACGTACAGCTCATGGTTTTGATCCCTACCTTTCCCTCCCCCACCTAAGTAACTTTAGATATAGGAGGACTGAATTCTGTCCTACAGAAAAATAACTGCAGATCTTGACATGGATCAGGATCTTCATTCTTATCCTGAATCTCACAACTGGGTCTCTAGGAGCCTCTAGAGTATCTACAAGCTAGAGCTTCTGAAATACTGTTCTGTATTAAGAATATCTTGAAGTAAAAACTCTCTTTTCCATCTTGGACTATGAGTTTATCTCCTCCCTGACACACTTTACTTACCACAGTCCAGTAGACTACAACAGCAATTAAAAAAATAACCAAAGGAAAATGTATCTCAACACAGATGACATTTAGACAATCCGGTTTTTTTTGCTACTTTATTAGTTATTTTCCACACTCTGTTACCTCTGCACAACCCTGTTTTGTTTCCTTTTTAGGCTTTCCATAATTTAATAGACAGTTTCTTTGAGTATACATAGTTATTTACAGCAGCATACACTCACTTAAATGTCAAAAGGTAAGTTTTAGCATTAGGTGATTGATCTTAACCCTTGCCTTAAATACCAGAGCATGAGACTGAAAACCCTTAATCGTAAGCATTACTTGGCAACAACTGAAAACATGGCTGTCTTATCAACATTGCTCTCAGACTAAAGTTGAAAACACAGCACCGCACCAGCTACTAAGAAGGAAAAAAATAACTGTTACAGCTGAACCCAGGACAGTAAGAAATAACATAGGGATTGACAGCACAACAGCAACATTCTTGTCTTACACCTGAGGCAACTCTCCTTCCTCAGCTGAGCACAGAGCTTATTTTGCCACCTAAATTCCTGACCTTAGCACCCTGCAGTCAGTACCACAAAGCCACAGGCTGTCATTTAACAACGCATTAGCATTTCACCAATTCAGAAGAAACCTTATGATACATCCATTTTGTGATGAACTCATCTGCCCCCCTTTCTATGACCTCCCCCCGGATCAAGACCACAGCTTTCTCTGATTTCTTTCAACAACCAGCAAAATTTAGCTAAGTCTTTAAGAAGCTATGGATGCATTTTGTAAGCATTCAGGGCTCTTTCAGTCTTAAATCATCTCCACAGTAGTTTTTTCCAGAAGAACATCTGCTGAGGCTCACACCAAAGAGCCAACTAGCCTAGCATGCTGTCACAGAGGCCAGAGACAGACACCTTGCAAAGGTACAGGAATAAAGCAGGCACATGGGGACACTTACTCAGAACACGCTCCCAGTCTTTAAGAACTTGTAGCTCTGGGACTTCTTGAGCTCAGGATGGCTTTTTTGAGTTTAACAACTCCCAGTGGGTTTCTCTTCCAAGCACTCATACAGACATCTCTCGTGTGACAAGCCATCACTCACTCAATCAAACCTATCAGCAAACCTGTGTTTTGCTCCCTGGAGACCTCGATAGCTGCCCCTCCCTGCTCAGCCACACCTTCCATCTCCAGCACATAAAGTCGTCTGTGTATATCAATGCAGACAGCTTGTCTAAAGATCCTCTGCCATTCAAACAAAGGTCCCTGTCCCCTCAACACAAAAAAGATGGACAGCAGACATACGACAGAGAAACCGTCATCCTTAGGTACAGTTCTACACTTGGAAGCCACTGTGGCATTGGAAGATGCTGGCCAAACATTGGTAAGGCAGCTACCCTGGATGGTTCCCACCTGCATCTTCTCACAGTAATCCTGAGGTCCTCACCCAGGCATCTGCCATCAGCACAGTGCTTAAGGCACATGGTGTGACTAAAGGCACCACTGGGACTCTTGTCCTTGGCCTGTGTTCAGAAAGGACACCAAATTGCACTTAACCTGGTGAAGATTCAGCCTGTGCCGTGGAATAGCTGAAAATAAGTTTTCCCTTTGGTGGTAGCCTACAGGTCATAAATCATTATTTTTCTATAACCCTTCTGTTACTCTCTTTTGCAGAGCCTCAGATCCCTCAACTGGGAACATCCCACATGGAAACACTGGTAGTAGACACAAGTCTAAACCAAAGCAGACACAACATGATCAAGAGAAACCCCAAGAGAGCTATTCCCTTCATTGCTGCATTTATAGCTCCATTTAGAGCATAGAGAAAGCCAAGTTTCAGTCCCATTCCTGCTACCCAGTGGGGAGAGCCCCTCCCTAAACAGATGGAGCCTGCAGCCCTCCTTGACTATGTACATACGAAGAGTGATTAGTTCTTCATTTCTTTCTGTGCAACAGTAGCATCCCCGAGCAGGGGCCAATTCTTACAGCATCGAGCTCCGAGCACTATGGATTCCAAGCACTCTGATGCTGTACATCATCTTCTGAAACAAGCATACCCTGTTCAGGAGTACCCCTTCCTCCCATCCTGCTCTGATTAATCCTAAAATTATTTCTGACAAACCTCCTTCCCTTTCCTGTCCTCATAACTTCCTCCATCTCTCTTTAATTCCTATAGGAGCTCTCTGGAGCCAAGCATCTTTATTGCTCTGCAAGAAGATAAAAAGCAAAAAGCAAGGAAAAAGGAGAGGTGGAAAGTACTTATATATCCTCACTGCAAGGTCAGCCACTAATATGCTATGAAACTATTAACAAAGAAACTTAAATTTAACATGTCCCTTGGGGGAGATCATGTACATCGCTTATACTCTGTCTCCTTTCTTGATCCGTCCCTTCATCTCTGTGCTGACTCCTGACAGGGCAGACCTACTGTGATAGGTCTGAGAAAGCCTGCCCAGCTGGGAATGCTATATGGGAATTCAGCAAACATCTGATCAACACCCCACTGACTCCCCCCCATTCTCCTTTGCTCCATCTCCATTTGGATCTGGATTCCATCTTCACCCTATTCAGTAGGTGACCTGCATTCATCTCATCCCTTCTCTAGGCAGCTTCTTACATTATTCTTGGCACTCAGAGGCTGGTACCTTTCCTTTTCTACACAAAATGAGGACCACAGACACACTGTTTCCAGTTGTAAAGACTGCTCAGCCTGCAGCAAGCCTTGGTGCCTAAGCAACAGGATCAGCTACCTGGCATTTTAACTATCTGCTTCCTCCATTCAGACTCCATACAGGCTCTGCCACACAGCTTGCCTTGAACTCCCATTTCTTCCACACCCAATAGCACAAAGCCTGGGCTCTGACTGATGGACATGCAAGCAACAGACAGGAAAACACTAATTCATTCCATAGATTCCCTCTTTCACATACAAGTTGGCAACAATCTCCTCAGTCACATGTATACCAGCAGTTTTTTGCTATAGCAAGGCAACTCTTTACTCCCCTACTAAGCCGCCTTACAGAAAGAAATCCTGCACATCTCTAGCAATTGTGTTTACTCAGACACAATTTATTTTAAGCCTGACCTTTCTCCATTCTGCCTCAGGCCTAGATCAGGTCAAGTAGAGCAACCCTAACCAGAAGCAAGAGCTCTCTAAAACCTCTATTAGCCAAGTGGAAGCTTTTGAACAACTGAGAGAAAGCCTCTCTAATGGGAGCTTTCCTTCCAGCTCTTTGATTAAGAGCAGTGGCCAGAACAGCAAAAGTGACAGAAATGCTCTTATATTTAGCCTGTGTAGCCAGCCAAAGCAACTGCTGTCAAACTACATGTTACAAGCTTGCTACATGATGTAAGACAGAAACCTTGGAATGGGAAGGCAGAACTCTGCACCACAGTGCTGCCCATTTTTTACAGCAGTTACCCCAAAAATGCTGTATGTACAGTCTACAGAACACTGTGGCCAGAGCTTCTGGCTTTGAGGTCTATATCACAGATGGTTTATCTGAAATAAAATGGTAGCAGGATAGAACTGCACACGTTTCCTTTGTTAACAGCAGCAAAGAAAGGAAGGAAAAAGATGTACACAGAGTAATGAAAATAAAGCAACGGAAGCAACTGCAAATAAAATACAACTCTGGGTGAAAGCTGAAGTCATTACCATGTACTTAATGTTAAGGATTTTTAGGAGTCAGTGTAACGGGCAGCAGGAGAAGGGTTCACACTGTGTGGTTTCTGAGATCAGCAAGTGGGAGGTTCCTTTAGACAAAAACAAATCATAAAATCAGTGAATGGTTTGGGTTGGAAAGGACCTTAAAATCATCCAGTTCCAACCCCCTGGCATGGGCAGCGATGCCTCACACTAGACCATGTCTCCCAAGGCCCTGTACAACCTGGCCTTCTTGGGGGAGCCTGTGCCAGTGCCTCACCACTCTCACAGGAAAGAACTTCTTTGATCACAGCAGCACTCTTCTGGAAGAGACAAGTGGTAGAAGCCTGGGATCCTTAGAATCTCAAAGAAGCTCTTGGAATTTCCTTTACACACCCTACTGCCATGGTAAATGCAGCATCTGACACCCTTTCTGAGCCACAACAGTCAGTTGGATACCTTGCCACCTCTTATTTAAACAGACTCTACTGACTTCAAGCATAAAAGGCATTATTTCTCAGTAGTGTTAGCTTTACCTAAAGGAACTGAATCCTTTGTAGCAGTCCATGGGTTCAAATAATCTACAGAATTCTGACAGATTCTGTAACTCACTAAGAACTTTAACACAGTTCAAACAAAATGCGACCTTAGGACACAGGAAGGCTCTGCTCCCAAGTCTGTCACCAACTTGTGTGGATCTGATAAAACACAGCCAAGTCACAGTCAGCTATTTTCCTTGGGGAGACATCATAGCAGATTCCAGTACCTAAAAGGGAGCTATAAGAAATCAGAAGAGGGACTTTTTACCAAAGATTGTAGTGACAGGAGAAGTGGGAATGGCTTTAACCTGACAGAGGGAAGATTTATATTAGATATTAGGAAAAAATTATTCACTATGAGTGTGGTGAGACACTGGAGCAGGATGAATTCTCCCATACTTGAGCATAGCACATCCAGTAAGCATTACCACTTACAGCACACACATCCTACTGAACCCAAACTCAAATTCCTCACCTAGCAGAGATATTAAAAATTTAATTATTTAAGGAAAATTATTCAAGGAAATAAATTCCTTTTTGACAAAGCTCCTGGAAGCCAGAGTTCACTTAAATCAATGTAAGGCATTAGATTCATCCATAATGTTCTGCAGACATGCACTGCTTCACCCCACTCTGAAAGCTGTGACTGTGTTCAATAGCCAGTGCTGGAACACAAGTAGTTAGACAAGTCAAAACAAGTGCTAAATACTCACCGTGAACAGCCACTTCTGTCTTCTCCAAACCATCTATAGTCAGAGGGTTAATGTGCACACTCTGCACCTATAAAAATGGACTTGAATATAAGATTTTGCTGCCTTTGTGCTGTCAGCTAGGATAATTTTTTAAGTCATCCACCGCTGTATGTTACACATAATTGAAAAAATTATTTTGGATAGACATTACAATGCTCCAGTGACATTTCTTTCACTTGACCAGCATTATCTGTAACAACATTCATCTTCCCCATGATTTGGAACTGTAGCTATTTTCCTACCCAAACAAATGCCCAGCAGTAGACAGTTAGCCTTGCCTTTATTTTCTTCGCCAAGGTTGCCCAAAGAAGTAGAAAATGTAGTAAATGCTCCATCCCTAGTAGTGTTCAAGGCCAGGTTTGGATGACATGGTCTAGGGTGAGGCGTCCCTACCCCTGGCAGGACACTTGGAAGTAGATGATCTTACCAACTTACCTTTCCAACTCAAACCACTCTATGATTCCATCAAACATTTCTCAGGGAAGTAGAACTTCCCTCTATACTAGGCTCTTATGTCTTTCCTGCCACTAGTTTATGTATGTAAAAAGATCCGTCAGCTATTTCTTCCACTGAGAGAACAGCCACCTCATGTTTTCCTGAAATTATCATACAATTGCTTAGAGTGACTAATACCGTTTTGCCTATTTAGAGTCAACAGATGTTTAATACTGCATATTCTGTTTAGCCTGATTTGTGTCATGCTCAAGGTGTCAAAACCAAGAGGCTAGCCACAGGATTAGCTGATGCTCCTGTGTCAGTACCACAGGACACCCAACAGCCACACATCGCAGCAAGCTGAGACATTAACAATGAGGCATATTCTGATTTCCAGCTAGGTGCTCTTATGGAAACAAAGGCAACACAGGAGGGCTGAAATCCAAAACTTTGGTTTGCTTCTGAAGTTCTAGCTAGCTTGTCTGCACAAGAACCTAGGCAAGGCCAGCTAACTGAAAAGCAGCCCAACAAGAGGAATAACACTGCAAAATCATCATAAAACACACTCGATCCACACACACCCCCCACACCCCCCTCCAGTTTGTTCTGGAATCCCAGTGAACTGGCACCTTCTCATACATCTAAACCAAACTGCAGAACAGACTGGTCAAATGTCAATCCTTGAGCACAGTCAGCGTAAAGCTGATGAGAGTAACCTACTTTATTACACATGAAATCAAACTCCACTTTTCCTGGCCTAAACGTTTATGACTGAAGATACACAATAAAGTTATTAGCCCAGAGATACCAGAGATGGTTAACCCGAGTCTAAGCCCTTGGAAGAAGACTCCCTGACACACAGCTACCAGACCAGTTCGGAGCAATGTAAACATCTCTGTGGGTCCATATGGCAAAGAGCATCACCTAGAATTTGAAAATAAAGAAGGAAATGTTTAGGGAACATTTACTCTCCACCTTGTCTAATATCACATTTCCAAAAGTTCCACTGCATTTCAGTGTTAATCTACCTCTCTGCTCAGATACCACATTTCCAGAGACATTAGCCAGAAACTAACGTCCCTCTGTAGCATCATGAGGTATCCTGGCCCAAAGCACTTAACAACATAGTTAATCACCTGCTCAGAATTAGGCCAGTACCAGAGTCCTTTCTCTCACCACAACTGTGTTTTCCCTCCTCCTGTCACATTTCCCAGGACAGCTAAATGAACACAATGAACCACATAAATATGTGTCTCTGCAACCTTGTAGACTGAATTCCTGGTATTCTACAAGTTAAAGGCTTCTCTATGTTCCTACCTCTTAAAACCTAATAAAAATTATTTACAGTCTCTCTGGGCTATCTGGTTTAAGCCTCTCCAGCTCAAGTATGACACTTCCTGGGACACTATTAGGTTTCTTACAGTGCTCTGACTAGCAATCATATCTGTACCTGACTGCCAGGAGACACTGTTGGCTGAGCTAGCCACCTTGGTCTATTGCTGAGAGCTCTGAAATTTCTCAATTGAAACATTTGAAAGTTAATGAACCCTTCTGATATAAAGCTCCCACAGCTCAAGAGTTCTTTTATGAGCCCGACACATGGTGGATGCAGAGGAAATACGTATTTCAGGCAGGCCTCTCTTTTCAAAACACGCCAAGGCGGGAGGCTGAGCTGACAATCAAGAGCAAAAGGCATAACCTGCAGGTCTGCATGGCTCCACCATATTATACAATACTCAAGGCCACAGCAAGTGCCAGTAGCTTTTCTACAGGTAAAGCTACTCCTTTAATTCATGAATTGTAGCAAGAAAAAAAGACAGCTCACTGCAGAGCTATTACTCAAAAGCAGCTTTGAAGACACTTGTACACAGGCTCAGGATTCATGAGGATACTGTGAGCATATGACAAAGCATACATAATGTTTTTCCCCTCCCATTGTAATGAAAACCTCCATTGCCCCTGGGGTAGGGTGGATTTTTCCCACCTCTCACAGACAGAAATGCAGTGCTTTCAACAGAGCCAGCAATAAATCACAGGTATTCGCTGGATGAATGCATAGCTGTTACAAATGCTAAACCTCTCTCTGGAAACAGACATCAAGTCACAGCCACTGTCCAAACGCAAAACAAATAGCAATAGAAAACCCCCTAATTCTCAAGTCAGCTACAAAGAAACGTCATAGGGAAAAATAAGCTTTTGAAATCAACAATCTACTTAAGTGAATTTTCATTTGCACCTCGACTTGTGTTTCAGGGACACCTTTTTGCCTTGCAGAACTTGTACCTGAAAGTAGTGGCATGTAGAAGTAAAGCCTGGCCACTGTACTCTCTGCAGTGCTTCTATCCCAGAAGCACAACCTGCTTCCATGTTGTGCTCATTTCAGTTACCCATTCCCCTCACCCAGAAGCCTTGCCTGACTGACACTGCTAGGTCCAGTGATACCATTGCACTTGACGGGGACCAGACTGGTACATCCCCCCCCCAAACACACACACATGCAAAGTGCAGGGCAGGCTGGCCTATCACTGAGGTGGAAGAAGAAGGGACTGGTTTTTGGTTTTTTGGGTTTGGGGGGTTCTTTTTTCCCCTCTTTTTAATTGCTAAGCCTGTAATTCGGGTTGAGAACAAGGAGGGGGAAGGGAAGAGAATCTGGTGAACAGCTGGGGCCCATCACTTCTCATTGCAGGTCTTGGAGAGATGCGGTTGACAGAGTGATGCACAGAAGCTGTCCCAGTTAATGACTTCACCATTCTCCATAATTATCCCCATCATTTGGAAATTAGGAGGACAGAAGGTATTTACTGTAAACCTGCCACCTCCCAAGGAGAGATAAACAGAAACTGATAAATGGGATCTTCTGGTGCTGTTTGTCTATTAACCTTCTGCTTCCCAGTTTAGGCATGTGCATGCTATCCAGCCATTAATATCCAGTAATTGGCATACCAGTGGGCAACACAACCTTACCTTTGCATATGAACATCTCCTGTGCAACATGCAAGTGCACAACTACACCTCCAACACAGCTCTGCTAACCAGGCCAGCACAGAGCTCCCATGCTGTTGCCTGCACTTTAGCTCTCAGGTCAGAACTACCAGTGAGACCTGGTGGGTCTTAAGATGAGGCATAAGTCTGGTCATGGAGCAGGGTTAGGAGAAGGAGAGATGGGAAGAGAGGACTGTGTGCACATGGCCTCCCCTCCAAAGAGGTCAACACAACAGCAAGTAGATATGTTTGCACCTCCGGTTTAGCTGTGATCAGTTCTGTCAGCTTACCTCTAAATACAGCTCACGAATGCCTCCAGGGAAGAAGGGAGTCCCACTTCACTGCTCTCACTCAACACCAAGGGAAGATGGATTTTCCTCACTAGCTTGAAGCAAACTGTTCTGCAAAATGTTAAAAGCAAGCTTCAGAGGGCTCAGAATTTATGAATTTACTTTCTGTGCCAAAAAGTAGCCAGTGTCTCAGTGACTTCTTTGACTAATATTTCTGCAGCTCTCCCTCACTGCAGGTGAGGAGCTCTCTTCCACCTAGAAGATCACACTTCTACCCAGGAAAACCTCACCCCACTGCTGCTTTCTCTACATACTACTTGAGATTCTTAACTGCTTTTACTTACCCTACCTCTAGGCATTTCCCTTGCAACCACTATTTGTTCCAAGTTCACATGATGTGCTACAACTCAGAGATGATACTACCTGCATTTCTGACAATAAAGAAGTTAAGCCACAAGCTTCCATCAACTGTGACACAAGCCTTAAAAGATTCTCACATTATTATGGTAGTGTTAAACAACATCTAAACTTTTCCAGAAGCTCAGGAAAAACAGAGGGCCTGTTCTTGCATGCACCATCCTAGCAAACAGCTGACCTGCTCTATGTTCAAAAGACAGCTCCAGTATCTTGGAAAGCAAGTATTTTTCTCATTTCTCTCTTCTAAGCTTTGGTAACATCTGCAGCTGCATACTCATGTCCAGAAATCACTTTTCAGGACAGAAGCTGACAGTCCTAGTCTCAATTAATTTAAGCATAGAAAAAGAAGTACTTGCTCATTTCAAATATTTAGTGCACATACAGAAAAAGAAAGGAAAAATAAAAATGCCAAAAATTCTATTGCTGCTTCCTGATGGAGGCTTTAGGACCCAAGAGAATCTCTGCTTACAAGATCAAAAAAACATATAGGGCCTTTAAATTTTGTGGCAAGACATGACCAGGGGAAAAACTGAGAAACTAACACCCTTACTGAAGAACACTTTGCAGAACCTGCTTGTATGTGAAAGCCACCTCTAGTGCTGCGATTGCAGGGAAGCCTCCTGGAGTCACAATTCATCCCTCCCAGCCTTACTGGGAGGTAGTATACTTGGTGCATTTGGTGCTGGAAGACATGTGTAAATATCTTCCCCAAGTACACATGCCTTCAGTGCAAACAGACATGACAATTCTGCCTTGTTCCAGCCTTTCCCCTTTCATGGCAGAGGGCATTTTGGCAACAGTGGGAAAATCCCAGCTACTACTACACATTTTAAGGCTTCCCACATCCATCATATTTAAGAAAACAGTACTAAAAAACTACCCCTATTTGAATACAGTTTGTGGAGGGGAACCACTGAGCACAGGTACCTCCTTGTCCCCCCTGCTGTCCCTTCCCAAAGCCAGCCTAGTGGCTGGAACCCACCACAAAGCCAGCTCTCAGGTGCCTCAACCCACTGCACACACAGGAACCCAGAGCAATGACTCCTTCTTAATCCAGACTCACCATCTTTGCCCACCATCTAGAGGTGCACAACCTTGGACAGACAGACAGTGAGTACACACAGAATGTGGTACCACTGGCTGGTTTGCAGGTAGGAGTTGTGTTTGCTCCTTCTGAATACACTATCTTGTACACATCAATTCAGTGCAGGAGACTAATGAAAATGTGACTGTGATAGTGAGCTCTAATGGTAACACAAGTAGTAATTTCCATCTGTCTAAGCAACTGGCAGTGTCCATCAATTATGGCTATAGCCAACTAACAGTTGCAGCTGCAAAATTAAAAAAAGCAAAATTAAAATTTCAAGATACTGTCATTCACCTGAATTTTTTACAGTTGTAATTAGCAAGCTGCAGAAGCTGTCAACAATCAACATCAGCCAATCTGTCTGCACCAAGAACCCGACTGCCTGCCAGAAATTGTTTTGGACAGGGCTTTTTTTTCTCCCCTTGCTTCCCCCCATTATTTTTTTTTTTTTCCTTCAAGCCTCCCTAACACTTTCATCTTCTTTACCACCAGTCACTAGAATTGAATGTCTCAAAACAGAAACAGACAGCATGACTGACACGTAACTGATATACTCGCAATTATTTCCTTTCTTCAAATCTCAGTACAAAAATGTGCTGCCATCTCTTTCCCCATGACTCTGCTTCCCTGCCAGTACAGGAATAGTACTGCAAGCCCTTCATAATGATAAAGGGCCTGGAGCACCTCCTGTATGAAGACAGGCTGAGAAAATCGAGGCTGTTCAGCCTGGAGAAGAGAAGGCTGCGTGGAGACCTCATAGCAGCCTTCCAGTACCTGAAGGGGGCCTGCAAGGATGCTGGGGAGGGACTCTTCATTAGGGACTGTAGTGATAGGACAAGGGGTACTGGGTTAAAACTGAAACAGGGGAAGTTCAGGTTAGCTATAAGGAAGAAGTTCTTTACTGTGAGGGTGGTGAGGCACTGGCACAGGTTGCCCAAAGAAGTGGTAAATGCTCCATGCCTGGCAGTGTTCAAGGCCAGGCTAGACAGAATCTTGGGCAACATGGTCTAGTGTGAAGCGTCCCTGCCCATGGAAGGGACCCACGGAACTGGATGATTTTAAGGTCTTTTCCAACCCAAACCATTCTATGATTCTGATTCCTGAAATCTGCTCAGGCAGGATGTGCTCTCCCCATCAAGGATGCTAAGCAGTGACAAGATCTTAAAAAAATGGAATTCTACGAGTAAAAGCACCGGGAGATCTTTCTCTTTCCTCTGAACAAAGAAACACCAAATTTTGCAGGAAGTATAAAAGCACATTTACAACCACACCATGGTAGCTGTCTTTAGACTTACCCTGGTCTTGCAGACTCACAAAATGAAATTATATGGCTTTCATCTTGATTACAGGAATCATAGAATCAGCTAGGTTGAAAAAGACCTTTAAGATCAAGTCCAACATTTACCCTAAAGGTTTGGATCTGCTGAATACATTTCAGAGAAAAACAGCACTTTGATGAATGCTGTCCATCTTTAAAAGCAAAAAAAAAACAAAAACGTGGCATTGGACAAATAGACTTCAGGGGAAAACAGGTCTTCAGGAATTTCATTGAAACAAACATTAAAATGCTTTTATTCTAAAATGGCACAAGCAAAAGCTTCAAGCCATTTCTAACACACATGTTGTGGACAATGTACACAACAGCCACATTTGCTTTGAATTTACTGGTTTGTCCTGCAGCCCTCGCTCATGGGATGCCACTCCTCACCCACCAAAGGCCTTAGCCCACAACACCTCACCGCCACACTGCACCTCCATGATACCTCAGGGCCACCTTACCTCTACTCGGTGCCCCCATACTCTTCCGCACCTTAGGGCCTACAGGTACAGCTTCGTCCCTCAGGAGCGTTTAAACTACCCGCATCCACCTTGGGTGAGCTAGGCTCCAGCAGGCGGGGGACTGCTCATCCCCCTCCTAAGAAGAGTAAACCCAAGCAGTTCAGGGCAGGCTCGGGACTACTTCAGCAGGAAATGCAAATTGTTTCCCTTGTGCCCAGTAGGAAATGCAATGAAGAAACCTAAAATAAAAAGATGTTCAAATAGATGATTTGTTTTTCCCTTCCTGCTTGTGAGGCCTTTTGATTGCTTTTACAGCTGATCACTATACATTGTCACAGCCACAACAGTGGGACACTGGGGAAGGCAACAGGCTGGTTATATGGGAATTACAATACTCTGGCCTGTTCAAGGACATGGCAAAAACTTCAGTGAAAAAATAACTTAGTGAAAAAAAAAAAAAGTAAAAAAATAGTAAGTGAAAAAATAACCTGTAGAACTGGAAGTCAGAATTTAACAGATCATAGATAATTTAATTCAAAACACTTAAGAGTACCCTTTAAACATAAAAGGAACATTTTTACTCTAAACTAGTATGTTAGGTTTTGGGGTGCTCTTTTGTTGGTGCTTAATTTCTGCATACTCTTCATTCTTTATAGTATTTTCTAAAGGAAGAGGTTTGGGTTAAGTTAAATTTCAGTAGGGGCTTGTGGGGGTTTTCACCTTTAGAATTATCCAGGATTTTTCTGAAATAACAGAAGCAAAATGATGAATTCTATTTATTAAAATCAGTAGAATTAGGATCAAGACTCAAGTACTAAGTCTGTACGATGTAGTTTCATCTGTGCCATCAAGACACTCAAATGCCCACTGCCTAATCCTTTCCAAAAATGTGAGGAAAAGTATTCAAGATGTCAATTTTACATGAATTAATATTTAACTTGAACAACGAGTTCTTTAACAGTACAATTAAATAGGTACTCAAAGCAGGTTTTGGAAAATCTGGAAAATCTTCAAGTCCTGTGATTCTCCTGACTTAAAATGAATCCTGTCAAGAGACAACTCACAGAGGAGGTCTTTGTGAAGCCAGACACTTGTTGTATGGAATTAGACAAGAGATTCTTTACAGAAAACTTTTCAAAAGCACCTAAAGAATTTGTTACTGTAACCCCCATGAAAATCAGCAAGATCTGTTTCCTAAAGTGCCTGCCTTTTTGCAGACCCCTCAGCATTTCTCAAGAGTTGCTTTTTTCTTGGTTTTGGAGGGGTCTTCTCCCATGGAAAATGATAGCTTTTTCTTTCTGTTCAGCCTGAATGTATTAATTTGTTTACAAATGGCACTTACTCAGAGCCCCAGTCCTGTTCCCTGTGTGATTACAAAAACCAGAGCACATTCTGCCGCAGCCTGGAGCCTGCAGTAAGCTGGCTTCTTGGTACCCTTTTGTTATGAACACACCTTTCAGTAGTCCCAGCCCATTGCTTTCTCACACCAGTTTCTCCCTTGCTTGGCCTGGTGCATACTGAAGCAAGAAACTCATGAACTGTTCAGCCCTTTTTCTCTTCAGCTTGCACTGTACAGGGAACATTAAGTGCATTTTCAACAGAGACTGTGCACTTTGCTGACAAGGGTAAGGGCAGGTAAGAGCAAGTGCAGACAAAACATATCCCCTAAGACAACCAAAGCTGGCTGGAGTCTATGAGGAAGATAGTCCACTGAAAGGAATGCCATCTGATGGCTACAGGGTACCAAAGAGTGTCAATCTGCCGAGAAGGATGACAGAAATCATTGTTTTGCCAAAACTGCCATCTTCCTTGATTAAAAACCATGAAAATGCAGTTCTAGAGCAACTTAACTGAACCTCTGCACAAACACCAACAGCACTTGTCCTGAAGTCAGACTGTGAGCAGCCTCAGGTCATGCAAGATGACCACAGATCTGGTTCTGTACATGCTGAGAATAGCAGGGGGATAATAAGAACAGCTATTGCTTTCCCTACCAGCAATTCCAGAACTGTTTCTGGGAAACCTTAAGGATTCCTAGAGTTTTCCATCCCCAAGTGAAATAGTAAATATTTGTCTTTTTATTCAGTGTAATTAAATTCTTGCCAGGCAAATAGGACATAACAGCAATCTATAAAAAAACAATCCTTGGGAAGAGGATTTGACTCATACTCACTCTCTCCTGCATAGCAGCTATGGTTTAATTGCTTTATTGGGTAGTGAACATATAAACTAGAAAGAGATCAAATTTCTACCAAGCATTCAAAATTAATGTAAATAAGACAATAATAAATATGAAGTATGAACTGGTGCCAAGCCATTTTAAGGAAACAAAAGTAAGTATGGAAGCTGAGCAAAGAGAAAACATTGTTATATATTGCTCTCCTGTCTTAGACACAGTTTCAAGGGATGCTGCTCATTACAGCTCCTACTCTTCTAATGGGTGTATCATCACTTGTTCCCCCTGTACTGGGCACTGGTGAGGCCACACCTCAAGCCCTGTGTTCCCTTCTGGGCCCCTCGCTACAAGAAAGGTATTTAGGTGCTGGAGCAGGTCCAGAGAAGGGCCATGAAGCTGGTGAAGGGCCTGGAGCAGAAGTCTGATGAGGAACGGCTGAGGGAACTGGGAGGGGTTTATTCTGGAGAAGAGAAGGCTCAGGGTGACTTTACTGCTCTCTACAACTACCTGACAGGAGGTTGTAGTGAGGTGGTGTCGGTCTCTTCTCCCAGGTAATGAGTGATAAGACAAGAGGTAATGGCCTCAAGCTGCACTAGGGGAGGTTTAAGCTGGCTATGAGGAACAATTTCTTCACTGAGAGGGTGGTCAGACATTGGAACAGGCTGCCCAGGGAATGGTGGAGTCACCATCCCTGGAAGTGTTGAAAAACCTCCTCTACAGATGAGGCCCTCAGTGACATGGTTTAGTGGTGGTCTTGGCAGTGCTGGGGTAACGGTTGGACTTGATGATCTTAAACGTCTTTTCCAACCTGGTTGATTCTATGATTCTATTTCGATTGGGAATGAAAGATTATGAAACTCGAGTGATAGAAAAAATGATTTATAACCCAGCAGGGTATTGCCTGAAAGGGCCCTGCCCTAAGCAGCACGTTTTGTGTCTCCCTTCTGCACATGTGCTTTGGCAGGTAGAGAGACCTGCTTCTCACCAAGGACCTCTAGATGTCAAGACACAAAATGCTTCTTGAACTCAACACAATTGGCCATCAAGTGGGAAAGAGCAAAAACTACCAGAGGGTTCCAGGCATTTTCCCCTTTTAAACTCTTGCCTGAAGTCCAGTTAAGGAAAACACAGGCAAAAGCTTCTAAAACCCTATGAAGTCTGAAAACAATACTTTTCTAATCTGACCAACAGCCAAACACAGTCTAGAGTGTTCAAGGTAAACCAGGAACAATCGTGATTAATTTTAAGAAAATCAAGTTGTGCTTAAAATTTTGTGGTGATTCTGGAGTATCTGGAGAGCCGCGGGCATGCTGAGCACTACAGGAACACTGCAGGCTCCTTTCCGCACAGACAACTCATAACAGAGAAGGCAAGTCATGCTGGAGCAGGAATAATTTGCCTAAGGTCAATCCCCTCACCAATGTCCTTTCCCAAGAGGAAAAGCTTCTACCTCCCCCTTGCACATTTTTAGCCTGTCCTATGAGCTACTTACCAGAAGTTAGAGGATGCACTCCTCTAACATGACTTGAAGTGTCACGAAGCAGGACCAAATGGACTAACTTTTCACTAAATCACTTTTCCATTGTTGGGACTTCTTCAGCATCACGTAAGGAAGCAGAGGAAAGGGCCATGTTCAGCTACTACCAAACCATCTTGGAATGTTTTACAGTCTAAAGAGACAAGAAAAGAAAGTAGGAACTGTTACTGCGAGTCCCGTTTACTGGCACTAAGCCTCATCAATGGGCAAGGTCCACGTGTCATCAAGGCCATGACAAATCACATTAACTTGCTTGACAGCATTTGTGATGGTGCCTCTCCTTTAAGCTAATTTAAACACCTCTTACAGAAACATTGGAGAACAGAGCCATAAGAAACCATGTTTGACAAATCACCATGATCAGCAGTGGTGTTCCCATGATTGTACTGTTTAGTGCAGAGACAAAGTCTTGTCAATATCGGTTCTGTTTACCCTGCAGTAACTGCTCAGTTGCATCATGATGCCAGCAACCAGCTGTAACAGAATTTCCTGTATTTATCTCTGTTCGTTTCCAGTGTTTCTGCTCTTCCCAAGCCAAGGTGGTGCTGGTACGAAGGAGTAGACCAGCATACAGTAGAGAATATTCCAGGGAAGTGCCTGTGTTCAAACACTGATGAACTTGTATCCTAATCACCAACGTTTATAAGACTTTGCCCCAAGCTATTCTAGCATACCATGCCTGCAGGGAATGGCACTGCAAAGCCTCAAGATTCTTCCCCTTTGTTTGACAGGGAAAAAGGCAATGAGCAAGTGAAAGGAGTGCTTAGTCACAAATGGAGCCTGGAGCCTGAAAGGCGACATGAGGCACAGCATCCTGTCTGTGCTACCTGCCATTGCAATACTCACCCTCATGGTGTGTGGAATTCTTACCCATTTGAGCTTCATCATGTGTTGTGGAAGCTGCCAGCAAGTGTTCCAAAGATGGTATTAAGACAATAGCAATTTTGGTCAAGATGACTGCAGTTACTGAAAAAATCACTATCTTCTTCACTTTCCCTTTCCAGTTCCACTGCTTATTAAGATCTGAAAAAGAAATAAGAGGAAAAAAACTCCAAACCCAAAATCATATCAAGATCCAGCTCCAAGCTATTGAGATCCCCAACATGACTTGCACACTACATTACTCTGAGAATCAGGGCCTATAGCCCTAGCAGCGTGACAGGGAGTTCTCCAAACCCCCTCCTTGTCTCTCATGGTAAATGATGGGTTCTTAAATAGTTGATGTGCAAAGCATCAGTGGTCCTGACCTCCATAGTGTTCACCACATGTAAGTCTGAAAAGTAAGCAGAAGAAAGTGCCTTTGACAGTGTTCATTTCAGGACAAGTCACTAAGCACATTTTGCCTATTTAAATACACCTCATTCCCTGTGGAACAGCAGATCTCTCAATGTTAAAGAAACAGTATAATTTCTCTTCAGGGAGACAAAACCGTCAATTAATTCTTGTGGGGAAGAAGAGAGACCTGGCAAAGAGCACTGTCTGGCATGATGAGCAACCCTTGCTGTCTCACATTCGTTTTCTGAGAAAAAAATCTGATGTGGCAGCTTGTTTAAAACTTGTTTATTGGGAAGAGGTCATAAGCTGAGCACTGCTCAGAATAGGTCAGGCATCTGATTAAAGGTTGAATAAACTGAAATGCTTCACATGAATCTCCAAGACAGAAGCTTGATGAGGAGAGAGAGCTTGTCTTAGAAAAACGTTGCCAACCACCCAACGTCGCAGGCAGCCAACAGACTGCAGTCCTGCTTAAAGGAGCAGGAAGATCAAACAGTTCTGCTTGTGGGCATTAACAAATAGTAGTATTCTTCTGTACCTGAGGACAGACTCTAGCCAGAAGAAAGCCCCTCTGTAAAAGGAATGTAGTAAGAAATCCTGCCAGCCTCAAAGAACTGATAGTCAAAACAAATGGGAGAAAAAAGAACATCTGCAAATGATGTGCAAAGGAGAAGGAAAAAAGAATAAATTAGCTGTTTATCCCAGGTCTCGTACCAGCCGGGTGAGAAAGAAGAGAGCAGAATTCACGTCTCCTGGGACCCAGCCCAGTGCTCCCCCAAAAGGCTTCAGCTTCTGTGCTTTTCACAGTACGTGGGGAAAAAGAAAAGCAATTTGGAGGGTTTGGTGTGGCACATGTTGCTGCTGTTGCTGTTACACAGCTCCAGTGTGATCATTTGAGCTGTGCTTACCAAACCCTTAGAAACTGCAGCCTAAAGTCTAGTGAAGATAACAGGCTGATCTCATTACTGCTGAACTGGAGCTGTAATGCACTCCAAAGGAGCAAGACAAATAGCAATACACTTCCTTTCCTTCTCCTCTCCTTCCCATTTCTTCCTCCAACTTCATCGTGAAGCTATGACAGAGAGAAGACTGAAATGGAAAACTTTCTTTTTTCCTCTATGTCTTTTCTCAGTCAAGAACTGCTGCATCCTGCCAGGCAGGCTTAGTTATTTGCATCTGGGATGAAATAGCCAAACCCAATTCACAGCATCCTTGTTGTAAACTCTGAAATACCTGATAGTTGGAAAAAGAAATACCTGCCAGTACAAGAGTAAGAAAATGCTTAGGAAAAGAGTGGGGAGGCATGAAATAGAACGTGAGAAGTTTTCTGATGGGCAGGAATCTCCACTAAAAAAAAAAAAAAATAAAGTGGGATTGATTTTTCAGGAATGATTTCCTAATCAACAGCTGTATAGAGAAGGAATGGCCAAATTTATCAAGGACAAGCACTTGGTCCTTGATCGGCACCAGATCTCCAGCTCTTGAGCATTCTGAGTCTCATCACTGACAGCAGCTGACCTCAGCATCATGTACAGTGTCACAATGCCAGGGTAATTATTGAGTCAGCAAAGATCTTACAGGAGCTCTGACCCTTAATTTCTCAAGGCTTTCTCATTCTTCAGAGCATTAAGTCCCTCTAATCTATAGAGCACCAAATCAATCTCACAAATCGTTAATTCCAGGCAGGCTTTTGCTAAGAGCTCCCTGGAGCATAAGGTGCCTCCATTCCTCAGATAGTGCAAAACCCTCCCCTGCACCAACCTGACCACTCCAGGGTTTAGAGCCCAAAGCTCACAACAGGGAATTCTCAAGTCCTTCTCCTGCCCTGCAGAGATGACTGGAATGAGCCACCAACCTGTTGTACTCTGGTTTGTCCAACAGGAGCTGGTAGATACCATTTATACCACTTAAAGCACAGTTGCGGTACTGCGCCTGGCTTCCAGCATGCAACACACTCAGAGTACAGGGAGGTTTTAGCAGATACTTAAAATTCCTCAGCTGAGGCATTTATGATTAAGAAGCCAGAAAGCGATGAGAAGCCCAAGTAAGGCAAGAATGATGCTTCTGACACATGGCAAATTTTTTGCCCACAGTCTTCAATACAGTGGTTCTGAAAAAACCCAACCACTATACCAGCACAGCTCCTTGCCTCTTACCATGCTAAACATAGTCTGTTTGCCTCGAGAGGAATGCAATTCTGGCCTCAGCAGCGCCCTAAACTTATTAAATTTAGAAACAATACAGCTTGAACAGGGTTCTTTTTGCAGTGTTGGGTGCAGAAACATAAACAGTCCTAAAGCAGAATCACCTTTCAATAAGAGAGAAAAAAGTGATCTACTATAAAAAAGAGTAAAGAGCTGGAAAAATGTCCTTTTTTCATCTGCTCTTTAGATCTACTTGTAGGATTTTCTCCTCCTCCCCCCAACCCGTTAGGACTATTTGCTCTCATATATTCTCACACTCACTCTGCCTCTTTATTGTAGTCTCTGGCAAAATGTCAGAGGGAAGGTAAAGTGACAAGCTTATAAGAAAATGAATACCTCATTCTGTTTGAATATTGCATTAACCCCCAAGCTCCGCTGCTTCATTTGTCAGCTTTTTCAGTGCTCTCCATCTCTGCAGCACCCCTGACCTGGTTGGTCTGATTAGGAATGATCAATGTGCACATTTGCAGAGGAGCTCTTTGCACACTGCTAGACCCTCGGCCTTCAGTCACTCATGCAGATAATAACGGCAGTTTGAGTCACTTGCCCATAACTCCAAGCTTCATTAAACAGGGGGGATGTCACCAAAAGTCCCTTTAACTGTCTTTTCTTTTCTCTGCAAGGGAAAAAATTGACAGTGCTGAGAAATGGGATTTGGGATACAAATAAAGCCCTGGTTTGGTTATTGCACTGGCTGCCTGCAGTAAGCCTGTGCCTTTGCACAGCAGTCCCCGCACTCAGAGAGGCTGGGAAAGGCTGTGCTGAACACCAAACATCACCTGGCAGGCAGCTTGCACAGAAATGTGGCTGAGGACTGCTGGCTGCCGCGGTAACATATCAGAGGGGTTTTTGTCCCTCTATGCCCTCCTGTGCCATTGATAATAAAGAACAGAAATTTCTCCTTCTTCCATTTTAATGCAGGCAAGTAAGGAAAAACTGTCAGCCTATGAGCCCCAGAAACACTAGGGCACTTACCACGGAGCCCTGAGGTGAAAGATTATCTTGCCTATCACTCCTATTCAGTGTTCTCTTGGTCAGAGAACAGGTTTCACTTGCTGGAAACAGAAGGATCTGGCAAGGACCTATGTTATCACAGTATACACAGCCCCAGGCAGCTCAAGGAGCTCCCTGTCTGACCCAACACTTCAGCTCAGTAAAGTTACTACACAGAAAAGATGATATTAACAGATATATGCTCCTAAGACTCAGGCCAAGCTTGCTCCTAGCTCTTCACAGCTTTCAAGGGTCAGATTTCAACCAATCCAAATGTTTAGGCACATTTGGATTTCAGTTTTTAATCAAACTCCATTTTCAGTGTAAAAGAAATCCCACCATTGCTCTAGAATTATAGCCATTTTCTAAAAGCCATTTTGTTTCTCATTGCATTTAAACTACTCATAGTAAATGCACTATTTCCACAAAAGAACAGCCTATGCTATTGCCCATCTACCCTAAAAATGAAATTGAAGTCTCATGAAGCATCAAGGGAAAAAAACAGCCTTTCACTATATCTTTTCCCACAGGAATGAAACCCCAAATCCACAACAAACCCAAACCAATCCTTAGCATGTTCCAAGCCATGCCAGGTATTTCTCTGAAAACTTCTTCACAGAGGTTTAAACCCTCATAACTTCCTATAGAGCACTGCACAAACCACCTCTCTGCTCACTTGGCGGGTCTGAGCAGGGAACATTTTCTAGCAGAGCCTTAGGGCACATTCTGCACTTTTTTTCTCCCTGTGAATTTCTCGAAGTAGCTCCTTCTATGTACTTCAGCCAAGTGTTGTGCTTGTACCGTTATAGATATTCCATGCACACAGACAGGCTTCTACTGATTTCAACAGACTTCAGAGCATGCCCATGTTCTGTCATCTCTGCCAAGAGAGTTATATATTCATTGCAAATAGAAGCAACTTCCTTTGGGAGACTCCTGACCCCAGACGGAATTTCTCTTGCCTAGTACCACAGACTGCAGAATGAGCCACTCTCCTTAAAACAAACACTGTAATGCTGTGCTTCTCATTAGCCCCGAGCTTTTGTGCCCTTATTCATGGGAAGCCATACCTTGGCCATGGAGCAGTCCTTTCAGTGGTGCCTGACTGAACAGTGCCTCATTTAGATGTGCAGTGGCTGCCTGGCCCGCCGCTCCATTTGCCTCAACTCCAGCAAACTGGAAGAATTATTCCAGCTGAAACAAGACACAGGGAGCATCAGGATCAGGCCACAAAGACTTTAGTGAAGGCAACAAGCACGTAATAAAACCACATGACAACTAATAATTACAGAAGGCTGTCCCTACCGTCAGAGTGATGTTCTGGAAGAGTTCTCATCACGGCTTTTCTCCAAAATCAGTTACCCTCAAGTTCAGCTGATTTCTCTGGTTTGCTGTCATTTTCTTCCTCTCTGCATACTGACCCCCAGCACCCTCAGCAGAAACACTTCTATGCTAAACCTCCCTCTCCTCATCCTGCTTTCAGGCTAGTGCAGATCACGGTAGACATTAACATTCACAGAATTGCATAGTGTGGTAACAGCTCAAAGATCAAAAGCACATGGAACCCTTTGATTAGGCAAATCATTTTATCCTCTTTCTTTTAGGACAAGTCTAGTCTTGGTTGGGAACTACAGCACTGCACAGCACCTGAAAACATAACCCCCTTCACATAACCATATCCCAGACCAGTTCCCAATTTCCTAAGAGCTCTCCAAGGGAGCCATGGCAGGTAACACAGAGAGGAAAGGTGAGAGAAGAGCCGCAGCATCCACCTCTGGATTGAGAGAAGAAATCCAAGCGAAGTTACTTCTGAGAGAACAGTGATATTTATACTAATGTGGTCAGGTATTCCGTGCAGGCTCAACTAAGCCTGAGCCAAAAACCAGTCTTGCTGTCCAACAAGACGTAGCCTTCACCCCGACAGCAGTCAGGCTGTGTCCCCAGAGATTTTAATCCAGAAACATGCTACAGTTTGGCAATCTGGATCCCACTGGGTGATTTATTGTCCAAGTTGCCCCCAAAGGCCACTCAACTTTTACGGAAAGAAGAGGGGTGTGTGAGGAAAGGAATGCTGGACACACACACAGAGAAACAAAACAAAAAGGAAAAGGCCATAAATGTAACATGCTGGTGCTGTTGAATGGAAGGCAGCCTGAATATGCAACGGAAGCACAGCCTGAACCCCAACACCTGCTGGATGTAATGGACTCTGAAGTGTTGTTTCAGAATTAATCAAGTAATTTAAAATCATAGCTGTAGTCTCCATTCACTACTCCCGTGCATAAATGCGCTGATCCCGATACTAATCCATGTCGGGTGACTTGAGCAATATATCACCGTAATTGCCATTTTAGGGCTGCAAATTGGAGCTAAAACAACCAGATGCAAAAGAGATGGCCATATCATACTCTCAAGACGGATCTTCAAAGTTCAAGGAGAGTTCAAGCATGGAAGAGGCAATACAGAGGGGTCAAGTGTAAGGAGATTGTTCATGTTCAAGAGAAATTAACTTTACAAATATATTGTTTCTGATGTGGTAATTGTGCCATCTTACAGCTATTCATACCTCCATGAATCTTTGCATTCTTCTCAGCCATTAGAGTGATTGTTCCTCCTTGAAATAAATCTGATTCTGACAAAATAGCCTGCTTTAAAACTACAACTAATTCCCCCAAGATTTTCTGCTTTAAGACAATTCTTTCTGAAACCACAGAGCCTAGACCCGGCTACAAGATCTTCAGAGTGCAGGCTGGGGATCCACACACCAGGCTGAAGCACTCAGACTGCTGACTCATTTTATTACAATTAACAAAGACAGAGCTTGAGATCTCATCAAAAAGAGTGTGAAGAGTGGTATTCTCACTCAAAATAATGCAGTGGGTGTATAGGCCTAGTCTGGAAGCTGCAAAATATCTAAACACTTGAGGTACCATGGATTTATGGTTACCAGCATGGAAATACCTCCTAGCATTCAAGCATATTATTTCCCATATCACTTGACAAATGAAAGTTCACATAAACAGAAAAGTCAGTGGCTCTCTGAAGAAATTAACCAACAGACAAGGAGCATTCAAGGGACTGTAACAATTAGAACTGCTTCATTTTGCTGAGGCTTACAACAAGGTGTCTCCACAGCACAATAACCATACCTGCCATCAGCAAACAACAGTCATACCACAGCTTTGCAGCCCCGTAAGGTCAAACCTAAAGGCATTTGAATAAGCGGCAGGGCAAGTCCATAAGCAAGTTTTAAGTTGCCCATCAGCACTAGTTTAAGCAATGCCCTTATCTGATGTGTTTCTCTGTTTCAGAAGTCAGATGAAACCATTAATTACGTGTTCGTTTTCCTACCTTCAAATTGCACTATTGAAGTACAATTTCAGCTTAGTGTAGAACTACCACCAGACCTAGAAATTACTGTTGTCATCTAATAAGTCATCTGCACAGGGAGAGAAAAAACACACCTACTATTATTTCTATACAGCTGTGTCCTAAGAGTCTCCCTGCAAAGCTGTGATTTCAACTAGCTCCTGCTACAACTCCAGCAGACAAAGCGACAGTTTTTCAGCCAGTGTAAATCAGCACAGCACCATTGTGCTTCAGAGGGCGATGATAATTCATCCTGGTGAGGATCTGGTGACCTGACCACCTCTGAACAATGGCATTACAGAAAGCTAATGTGCTATGGGTTACTTGATAATTTCTGTAGCATAATTGGCCAACATGGAAACGCTAGAAATGATTTAAGTTCATAACTAATTGCAACCATTACCAAGACAGCATTATTTATGATCAACTGCATATAGTAGTCCTGATTCTGATTTCACTCACATCTCATTCCAGGCAGGTTTTTGACAGGCAGCTGCTGATGTTTCCTGTGTTCTGGAAGAGGCCAGCCCTCATGGCTACAGCTGTGGTTTCAGCATATGAATTTCTGCATCACACTGAGAACATCTTCAGTGCTTGAACTCTAGGCAGAGTGGAAAAAATGCTGTGTTTAAAGTGGTTTCCCTGTGGGCAGAACACTGCTAACCCACCCACTGGGTCACTGCCCCCCTGGTGCTTTAGGCAGCCCAGTGACTTGTCTGTTGACTCCCATATTTGCACAGCTGTCAGATAAGGTGGGGCTGCTACAGCCTCATTTGACAGGTTCAGTACTGCAATTACCTGTATTTCAAATACTCAAGTGCTTCTTTGTGTGGAACTGGAAGAGAGCAAGTTGCCTCAAAAAGCTTACACTGCATTTATAGTCCAGAATAAATGGCTTGAATTTCCAATTTTCCTCTGCAGGTCTGACCACTGACTCATAATGGGAGTTTTTGGAAGCTGGTTTCTCTTGGAAGTCTGCTTTCAACTCAGCTTAGAAACCAGGCTAGCAGGAAGACAGCTCACAGCATCATTACCCAAGTAACTGTGGAACATCCTAAACAGAGAGAAAAATCAATATGAATTCAACTTGTACTCCCCTGAACACAGACACATGCACACACAAATATATACAGATACAAAATGTATGAAAATCAAGTCTCCTAAACAGTCCCCTGTGGTCTGACACACTCATTACATTTGACACAGCCAAGCCAGAGACCAGAATCTCTTCCGCAGAATGAGCAGTTCCATATCTTTATTTTCTTTAGAGCCCTTGCCTAAAAACAATCAGCTGCAAATTGTAATTCTTTTTCACCTTTCATAAATATCAGACATAGTGCAGCCCTCTCTCCCCCTCTCTTTTTCTTATTCAGGATATCAGGCAGATATGAGTTATCAGTAAAGGTCATCCTCAATTTCTGTACAGAAATGATCTGTCTCCAGTATGTAATAAACATTTATCCATGCCTTTATTAGCTATATTGAATCTGACAGTTCTGTTAAACCATTTTCTTTCATTTTGCTAGGTCATGACGGTTAATGCTGCTAAAAAATCTCATCACTGCTTTTGATCACTGCATTGTCTTTTTTGGTATTATCAAGATTTTGTAAAGGTAAGCACTGGTTGGAATGACCTATTAAAGTTACAGCCCGTTGAGTTCCTGGCTTTTCTCTCACCACAATAAAAAAGCAGAGGAGTGCAAAGCATAAATTCTACTTTCGGGGTTATATTTAGTTGTGCAGTTGTAATTTAGTAGAGCAGTCACTTTAAGCCCACTTTGCATTGGTTTCGCTCCATCTTTTTCACATCCTCGAGTTTCTGAAACAGGGCTGGAAGCCACACCATGGCAAATGAGCCCAAATAGTGGGACCCAGAGGTGATGTCCCAGTTAACCCCTACCCTGCCAGCAGTGCCTTAGGCATCTGCTGGGGCTTTGAAAACAATTCCATGATTTATAAAGCAGACTCCACCTGCAGATTGAGAAACATTTAAGGGATTTCCAGTCATTCTCACATGCTCATAGAATCACAGACTGGTCTGGGTTGGAAAGGACCTTAAGATCATCCAGTTCCAACTCCCTGCCACAAGCAGGGACACCTCACACTAGACCATGTTGCCCAAGACTCTGTCCATCCTGGCCTTGAATACTGCCAGGGGTGGAGCATTCACCACTTTGGGCAATCTGTGCCTCACCACCCTCACAGAAGCAGCATGTATTCCAAACCCCACTGGAAGACACACACAAAACTATGACAGATTTGCTGCAGTTCTCCTCTCCCTCCACCCTGGTCTATGTTTCAAGCACTAGGACAGATTTTTTTCAGCTTAATGTGATTTGGTTGCATCTAAGCCCAGGGTGCCTTTCTTCATCCTTTGTACATTGCCTTCCCTTGATGCTTACACCAAATTCATTACTATGGTGTCTAAGTATATGGAATGCTTTTCAAACTCACTGTTGTCTAGAATTACTTGGGGGGGGTGGGGGGTGTGTGAAGATAAATCAAACACAAATCCCTTAGTAAGCCTTACTGAATTCCTCTTGCATTCTCTCACTCTACAATGAGATCAACCATCATAATTTTCACTGCTACGGGATCAACCCACTGGTCCCCTGACCCAAGAGACCAAACTGTACCCCAATTTACATGCTATGAGCAGTATAAAGCACCAGTTTAACATAGTCTTGTGTCCCTCATCAGTATACAGCAAGTTTTCCCCTCAGAAGTCACTTGCAAGGGAATGCAACTAACCTCCAACATACCTGCACAAGTCTCATTTGCAGTGCAACCCTGACAGTCTCCGTGGGGAGTTTAATACAAGTTCAACCTGCTGTTCTATGCTGTGAGGCTGTGGGAACTGACAAGTTAGTGCTGAGCAGAGGTCCTTTCACCCTGCTATCCTGCCAGCCACAGTAGCCAGACAGAAACAGCAGGTTCAGAAGGTATCTGTTGTGATGGTTTACAAGAGAAACCTGCCTGCAGGAGGAATGCCTTCCTTATCCCCATCGAGCTCTGAAGAGTTCACACAGAGTAAAATAAATAAATACGTAAAAAGAACACTCTCCTGACCATAGGACTGCAGAACTGGGCAGTCTGGGGACACTGCAGACAGCCACAGTGACTTCCTTGAAGCAGCATTCAATATCCATAGCTAAAAATCTACTTCCTGCCTGAAGCAGTTTTCAGTTACAGACAGTAGCAAAGGGCTCAAGGTCAGTGGTACAAAAGGGCCTATTATCTCTCCCTGTAAGCAATATGCTGCTTTTCAATTTCCTCAAGCATTCCTTTCTTTGGCAGCAACAACCTACCCCCTTCTCTTTTTCCAGCTGTACCTAGCTATGCCTTCACTGACTTCCAAAGGCAAACAGGGATAGGCAAACATGGCAACTCACAAGAACAAGCTGCAAAATGTTTTCTTAGTCTTCATGACAACAGGCACATCAAAAAGACAAATCTCTGCAAGTGCTTTCCCACATGGTCTCCATCACCCCATGTCCTGCAAGCCCATGTTCACCACTGTCAGTGTGATCTCCTACTCTTCTCACAAAGGTAGGAGAAGAAGTCCTACCTTTGTGATAAAAAAGAATGGCAAACTTGTAGAGACAGAGGCTAGCATCCCTGCTGCCGGGACACTGGTAAGCCCTGTGGAAATGCAGGAATTCCCTACCCTGGCTTTCTGCATGCCAAAAATCCCACAATTTTGAACAAAAGAAGATCAAGGGTGCTAACCCCGATGCCCCAGCTAACTTAACCCAAACCTTGCTCGCAGTATCCACTCTGGAAGAAAGGGGCCTTTCTTCCTTGCCTCTAAATGGCCACCCAGCATAAGTATCTCCCCATAATAATTCATGAACAGGCTTCAAATGGTGCAGGCTTGGAAGAGGAGGTTGCCTCAGACATGATAATCCTTTTCACCAGCCCAAGTTGGAAATGCAGACAATAGATACACAGACCAATAGATGCACTCTGACCTTGATGTTTCAGACCACCAGGCTGTTAAACAAGAGGCAGGACCCCTGTGGTCATGGGAATCTCCAGCATGTGTTTAAAACTGTAACACTGTATTTCTTGGTGAACTTTGCCTACACTATCTTTAACATTTTCCACGTGCATATCTACTTGCAAAATGTTATGCACTCTGTACATGCACAGACATGCACACAAAGTATAAGGTGAGGAAGAGAAAGAGGTAACTCCCCATAACAGCTTTTAAATGACGAGCTAACGTCAGCTACTGCTTGCAATTCTTCACATATCACCCCTCCTCCTTTAGTTCAGTTGATCAATAAAAATTGCTATTGAGCCTTCTGATACTCTAAACAGGTAAATCAATGCCCTAATGAAGACAGCAGTTTTGTCCCAGGGCTCTGTTTCTTTGGTATTCTACTTAAAAGCAACAAATAGGTTTCTGAGAGCTGGAAATGACTGAGCTGTTGCTTCACGTGTTACAGAGAATTCACTTCAAGTAGACAGCTTTGCCAGGCTTAGCCCCCTCTCTGCACACTTCCTCCTCTGCACATCAGAACAGGACTTCAAGTGGATATAGAACTAATTGGTTTCAAAGGGCCTGTCTTCCAGGAAGATGGAAGTCCTGATGTCTGACTCCTGTAGGAGCTAGCACATTTGTACAAAGAAGCATGAACATCCGTTAAAATCACCTAATTGACCAATTTGCCAAGCTATTTGTCTTTAAAATGAGACATTTAACATGTCCTGCTATATGCTGATGTATTTCAGTAGCCCAGAATAAACACAGCCTAAAAACTAAACCTCATACCCAGATAATGCAGCTGGGAGTTAATGATTACAATATGTGACACTTCAAATACACCAAGTCAATGACATTCAGCTAATCTGTCTTCCCTATTTTTTGCTAAGCAGGTTGGCAAAAGAAGAAAAATGGTTCATCTACTAACAAGTTTAACACAACCTTGAAATAAATCATATTCAAAAGCTAGAAGCCTGGCTCAGTTTAATAGTTAAATCATTTATTCCTAGGCTAAAAATGAAATAAAATAAAATTAAAAAAAAACCACCCTGCCCTGAAGTCATGATCAGCATGATCCTCTATTTGAAGTCTTGTAAAATGTTCAAGGAACAGCCCTTGTGGTTTGGCCAAAAGGAAACAACATGCTCAGTGGCTTTTTGCAGGCCCAAGAATATGGAGACTCCCAGTATGAGAATATTAAATTATTATGGCTCCTGCAACAGGGAGCACAATTGTTAGTGGCCCCCTTCCTCTGATGGCCAAGCTCTGTTCCTCCCTCCTGGGAGCACTCATTGTCCTACCTAATATTTGCATGCTTTGATAATAAGAAGATTGTCAAGATAATAGCAGGGAAGTTTCAGTTGAAATTCAATTTTCCCAAGCCAGCTGTGCATGGCCCCAGTCACGTTTTCTATGAAGATGCCTTCAAAATGCAAAATTAAGCCTTGCTCCTGAGGAAAAGAAAAAGAAATTATCCTCTTCCCGAGAAGAAGAAGAAGAAGAAGAAGAAGAAGAAGAAGAAGAAGAAGAAGAAGAAGAAGAAGAAGAAGAAGGAGAAGAAGAAGAAGAAGAAGAAGAAGAAGAAGAAGAAGAAGAAGAAGAAGAAGGAGAAGAAGAAGAAGGAGAAGGAGAAGGAGAAGGAAGGAAAGAAGGGTTACTGAACAAGAGGAGGATGAAAACCACTTCCTGAAGAAATTATTTTTACATGAGTTTAAACTTCCTTTTGTTCTTCAAAGCATTTTGATCAGTGCAAGCAAATAATACTGAAAACAGAAGAGCAGGTCTTAAATCACAGAATAATTACTTTTGTGAGCTTTATTGATTGCAGCGATCTAGCTGAAAGAGTTTGGGGGCTCTCCTCTCTCATCCACCTTCCTGCATGACACAACCATTCACCAGCTCAAATGAGGTGGGACATAATGTGATTTTTGGAAAGAATAGTACTATTGTTGAAGTCCAAAAAAAAAAATCTGTATTTCTCTGGGTTTTGGCAAACTTGCTTCTTTGTCCACTCCAAATAATGGCTTAAAAAAAGAAAAGAAAAAGCAAAAGGTGCACTCCCTCTCCCCTTTTGCCCTTTATCCCTATTTCAGACTATGTCATTCTGAGTTATCACGGATGAGGGACTTTTAAACACTTGTGAAAAAGCCCTGCAAGGGCAAACGTCGTGGGCTGAGCCCTTGTCGGACAAGGAGCTGCACCTCTGGCCATATGGCTACCCAGAACCTCAGAGACTGTGCTCTGTCTTCCTGCCTCTCTTTAGTGCTTTTTGCTTACTTTGGCCTTGTTTTACACTCCAAATAGCCTTTTTTATAAAGGCATCTGAATTGAAGTATTTTTCCCAGTGCAATACACTCCTCCCCAGTTCAGCTGAGACACAGATATTTGTTTCTGGGTTCAGGAACTTTCTTTCTGTGAATGGACTGCACTTAGACATGCTGGTCTGCAGTAAAATCAGCACCAAAGCCCTTTTCATTCAACAGAAGAGGATCAGAGTCCAAACCAGCCTCCCACTAGGACACTGAGGAACAAAAACCCATCTCAAGCCAAGCCAGCTATCACCCTCCCTTGCTGACATTTATGCAATTCAAACAGGCCTGTACAGTCCTTTAGTGTAACTAAATTCACAGAATGCACCTCAGGCAGACCAGAGCAGAGGTGACTGAATTCCACCACACTTTAGGTTATTTGTACTGAGCAGGGAGTGCTCGTGATGTTGTCTAGATTCTGACCCTTTGTAGAGAAGAGAAGACCACCTTCAACTAGTGGGCCTGCCAGCAGAAATCCATTCACTGAGCCCCTCAGATATTTTTCCTACTGCACAACAGAAAGCAGACTTTACAGGACAAGTGCCTGTGGTGTGCACCATTCTTTGCACATGCCTCAACCATCAAGCAGCTGGTGGGGTGACCTACCCAGGCAGTTTTGGACACCACATGGCTTTATGTGTTTCAGGACCCATGTAGGCTGCCAAGAGGGTCAGATGCAGTTAGAATGCAAGCACAGAAATTTATCTGCTTTTTTCACATGAAAAGGGGGATGTGTCTCTTCACTGCCTTGTGCTCTGTTGAGTTATTTATATAGCAAGAGTGAAATAAGCATAAATTACTAACAAGTGAAATGCATTCACTGACTCACGCTTGCAGTGCAGTGCTATCTGAGCAGGAATAATCACAGGAGGTGTAGCACAGAACAAGAGCAAAAGCATGCAGGATTGCTTAGGCAAAGCTGGAGCCTCAGGCGGGACCCACTGGAAAGGCATGTTCTAGAAGGCTGTTTCCCTCAGCAGCCAGAAAGCTTCTGGGGGAGTGGCAATCTGTAAAGGAAATCAGCAAAGAGCAGAGATGTTAGATGACTTGATACTTCTAAAATAAGTACTAAAATAAGAATGGCAAGTCATGCCCTCACTTCTGCCAGTACTGCCTTCTTCAGAGAGGTTCGAAGAACAGATCACAGTGCTCATCATTCGTCCTTTCCTTTCACTGACCTATCCAGACAATGGTATCCCACCACCATCTCCGCCATTAGAAGACAACAAAAAGACAACAAAACCATTTTTAAATGCTTTCAAGTACACCACATAATCCTTGCAGGATAGAGACAGACATATACTTACGCAAACGTTGTGTCAGCCACACAAAAAGGGCTAGTCACAGGCAATCAGTTAGCTGCATGCTCACCTGTTTCTGCCAGCCAGTGAATCTTGGTGTGCCATACATAAAGCTATTTCTTTGTTTCATCTTCTGCTTAATTACCCACTAGCAGCAAAAGAAATTAGAAGCCTGTCCAAAGAATACATATGTGCAATAGCAACAGCTCCACTGCAGCATCACTCACTAAGCCTAACTGAGGTATTGCTCCAAGGGGCTGGGAATAAGGAGCTGACAGAAGGCAAATGTATTAGTACACGTAGTGCACATAGTTAGAAACACGCACAAGTGCACATACATACAAACACCTATACATGCTGTGGAAGAAAAGGAATGTTCCAGAGTAGTCAGCTTACTTGCAATGGCAATTAAGCATCCACCAGCACAAAGAAATTAAAGGGAGAACTTTGTGGCCTGAAATTGTTATTTCTGTATGATGCTGTCCCCGTTGTTTGGATTCTCTGGAGTGCCATCAGTGTAAAAGACAGCAGCAAAGCAGATCTAATTCACCATGTTTAACACAGTGAAACATGTCAACATGGAACTTCTTTTATGCTGCGCAAAGAGGGCCACTTGATTTGCTGTTTGCCTTGCAGTGAGAAAACTCTGAACATAGATTCATTACCAGCTCTTGATAGGGGGGAAATCAGAAGCTTCTTCAGTGTCAGGTGAGAGTCCCAGCCTCCTGCAAGAGGCCAAGGAAAGAGCTGCACCAAGAGCCGGCACTGGAGGCAGCAGTCTCAACTCAAGTTGAGAGAGTGGCAACAGCCTGAACTTCCTGACAACTTTATCTCTCCCCCTGGGCCCATGCTCCTGCAATTCAGCTTTGAATCCCTGATGGGCCACTTGGTTGCCCTCTAGGACCTAACATGCTGACATCATCGTGCCTCTCAGAAGGAAATCTGTCAGTGCACCATGAAGAAGAAATCAAAATGGTAGAAAGGAAGGAAAAAATAAAAATTAGTCCAAAACATAGGAGTTTTGGATATATATATATGGCATATAGGATTGGAGGGTTTTCCTAGCATTTTTTTAGCCTTGGACAAGTAATGGAGCAAGGACTTTGCTGGGAGCTCTTCAGTGAGAAAGGCCAATGTTAGGACTCCTGCCCCCAACACAAGCTTATCCTCAAGCGAGCTGATCTATTCCTTTGAGAGGGGCAGTATGGGACAGAGGAGGAGAGGGGGAAGGCGGGGGGGGAAGCTTTTCTTTACACTTGTGCTGTTCTGAATGTGGACCATCTGTGCCCCCAGCTGGAGTGCTGGAGATGGTCTGGCACTTGAACCACACCATATTTACAGATCTAAACACAAATGGCTACTGCCTGATTGTTTCATGATTCATTAGTCAGACAAGCTCTCCTCTCCCGCCAGCACAGCTGTTACAGAGTAAACCTTTGTCACTTAATAGGCCTGATTATTACTTTCCATCAAAGGTATTGATCTGTGTCATCTCTACTTAAGGGAAAAGGGGAGAAGTGAAAAGGGGACCAAAAGGTGTCAGGAAAACAAGGGGGGGGGGGGGGGGGAGAGAGAATTAAAAAAGAATGACATTTGCATGGTGACTAGAGGAACCGGTCAATACATTTAATCTCTTTTGGATGTACTGTATTCATGTATTCATTTACTACAGTGACTAGGTTACTCATGGAGATGAAACGTCTCACATGATGTGGCATTCCTTGCACTGCACCAGACTGCTACAGTCACACAATATGGCCATGCATATAATTGGTCGGCCAAATACACAATGTGAATTAACAAATAGTATTTAGGAAAAAAAAAATAGAAATCAATCAAGTCACGCAGCAGAAGGTACAAATACAGGTTCATCTTGAAATGGCATGAGATGAGATGAAGAGATTGATGGTGAGACTTCAGAGAAGCAGGCCAGACTTCAGCCCTCGTGCATCCAAGTCAGCAGAGCCACCCCAGTTACACCAGCAAAGAGCTGGCTCTCTTTGTTTAGCAAAGGAGCTGGGGATACGACATAGCGTGTTAGAGAATTGTGATGCAGAGTGTATTTACCACAGCTTGAGAGCTCTTGTTGCTCCAGCAGCCGTCTGACAAGCTGCCATTGCAGCAATTGCAGTGTTATTGCAAATTCACTCACTCCATCAGCACAATGAGGTTTGCCATATCCAGACTGAGAGTTTCACTGCCTTTCTGACCCACAAAGCCATTACTAGTGGCATTATTACTTCTTCCCTGCTGCATCTGAGGTGGTACCTCGTACCCACCATTCCAGTGACCAGGCAGACAGTTCACAGCCACAGATGTGGCTCTGGTGGCAGCAACGAGGGAGCGAGCTCTTGAGGGAAGTTGGCTTCACTCTTTGTGTTTTTCTCGTGTCAAATGCATTACCTCTCCTGAAGCCAAATCTCAAAGCCGTTGTCCAGTCCTCCTTCAGAATAAACAGCAGTGAAGGTCTGGGAACTAGGGAGAGAAAAACCACAGCAAAAACCGCTTAGCTTGCATGGACACAACACAACAGTGCAACTACTCAGGCTACCAGAATTTATAGCAGTCTATACATACAAGGAGCTTTTCCTCAAACCAAGACTTGCATTTTCAATGCAAAGAGGCCAGTAAGATGTTACACAGGGAATACCAGTCATTTTAGGGAAAGCACTGTTGGGAGAATAAAGAAGGAAGAGTGGGAACCTAAGCAGTAGTGTAGAAGACCTGTCAGAGCGCTTGGATTTCCCCTGAGGTCAGCTTGCCTACACGGCTATACCTGCCATGTTCAGCCCAGGCATGCAGAGTGCAGTGACAGATGCCAGCCCAGCAGGTCACTGGACAGGGAAGCAATTGATGCTTCTGTGTAGCTATGTCATAGATGTTCTTTTACAGTCCATCTTTCACCCAAAGCTCTGAAACAGACCAAAACCCACATGCTTTTCTGACTAAGGCTGTGCCCTAAAGCAGACCTGGTCCCTCCACCTTAGTATTTCCCACCAAGATCCCACTTCTACCCACTCACTCGCCCATCCCGAGGCATACACTCTTTCACTAGATGGAAAGAAAAGTTCAAAGGCTGCAGCACATGACACCAAGCAAGAGTTGTGGCACACACAACCCATGAGAAAGTGTTGTTTGGCAATACTGCGTGTGCATAGCTCCTCGCCAAGGGACCGGCATTGTCTCTGTGCCAGGAAATCAGCCATTCAGCTAACAGGCAAAGCAGCGGCCACAGAAGACAGAGAAGCAGAAGGGAGCCGTCAAACCCAAGAGACATGCTAGCTCTCTTTCCTTCATGTGCTACAACAGATAGCAGGGGGGTAGGGGTGGGTGTGGGGAGTGAGGAACCAGGGAAAAACTGTAAATTTTAGCTTAAGCCATTTATCTTTCTAATGCATCGAGGATGAAAACTGCTTAGTCAGTGCTTGAGGAGGGACCAAAACCAACATACTGAGACGGTATCTTAGAGCTTAAGTTACGAGCAAAAAGCTTCCCATTTATGAGCTTTCTTGGAATGAAAAAGGGTGACATTTTGTCACTGAATCATTTAGAAGTAGGCTGAGTAAACCAGCCAGGAACAGGCTGTTTAGAACAATCCTGTAGTACGCAGGTCTTTGCCATTGTTGATGCTTCATTTTCTTTCCTTGGAGAAGATGTTTGATTCTGGTAGTTGATGACAAGACCAGAGCAAGAAGCCAGCAAGGGAGAAGAAAGACACACACATAAAAAGAACAAACCCCTGCTCAAGTAGCTCTCAAATAAAACTGTAGCTTTCCAAAATCTGTCCTTTCCAGACTCTGCTGAGAGTAGGGTTTTATTATTGGTTCATAGAAATGGGTTATCCTTGGGATGGACAGCTGCTCGTCAACTTCACTATCCTTTTTGAGAAGGCACTGCTGAAACACACCAGACTGTCTTCCTGTTCAGAAGCAACTGCACATAAGCCCAACATTGCACCTCCTACCAGTTTAGCCCAGTAAGACCCTGGATAGATGGCATTACCAGCAACACCTCTTCTACTTAATAGCAAAACTCCAATAGGAAACCCCTCTGACAGCCTTGACAGGCACAGGAGGCCTAAGGCACCGATGACACAACCCACCTACCTGCCAAAAGCATGGCACTGACTTCTCTGACTGAAAGAAACTCAACTGCAGTGTTTTTCTCTCACTTGTGCCTCCATCTCTGTGCTCAAAACAAAGCTGAATTAATTCACATTAAAGTGAAGTAAGGTTTAACGTGAAGTGGAGGTTTAGCAGGTCAGATCCAATGGTGTCAACCAACAGAGCTCTGCTGAATCCAAAGGACCTGCTTTGCCCACATGTGTACCGATGGGAAGACTTTCCCTTTGAAGAACAGCACAGTGTCTTGACTCTGGGTTGCACAAAAGTCTGCAGCCTGAAGACAAGGGCCAACAATTTTCAACTTGCTCTGGGTCTGCATGGGACTAATAGCCATAAAGCTCCTTGTGGCTAGTGATGAGAGGGTAAAGCAGAAGCAAAGAGTTCTCATTTCACCTTCCAATCTTAGCTGTGGAGGGGCAGGAGGATGGCAAGGCTGCAGCCACATCTGACCAAGTCCATCCTCATCCATATAACCCTCATTTCCATACAAATATACTTGTTGCAGCTGGTATCAATTGCAGCAGATCTGTGTCAGATTCCTCCTGCAAGCCTCGTGAAGTACTGTACCTGCAATTGAGCTGTGTTGTCAGCTGAAGACATCTTCTCTGGGAGGGGAGGTGGCGAAGGGAAACAAGAAAAAAAGGAAAGCTTCAGGTCAAAGGATTGATTAAGGTTTTGAGTTACAGGGGGCTATTGATTTTTCATTAAACACCATGTACTGCTGTAAAGCGGAGAAAAAGTAATTCATTGATCAGAGCTGTGGGCCATGTTCACTTATTGGCTTCCTGCCACATCCCATTATTCCCAGTTCTAAATTGTATATTGAAGTCAGTTCATTCTAATCATTGCCTCCTGTCACCAGCAATGTCTCTCAATAACTATTAGTTTAATCACCCCTTTCCTACAATGGTAATGAGTGATAATATCCAGCATTATGGTGGATTCATGAATATTAGTCATAGCATTACAGCACTGCATTTCACAATGCTACAGTTAAGAGTCTGTCAGCATTTCCATTACAAAGCCCCCAGGCCTGAGACTTTATAAATCACTCCTAAAAATTTGCTGCTGGCAGAAATAAGGAGCGGAGGGTGTCTGGGTTCTGGAGAGAATATTGTTGGAACTGCTCACTACAAAATCTTTCTGGCCATGGTTTCACTGCACTGAAAGAGTGCTGGAAAGGGGAGAAAAAACGGGGGAGAAAGAAGAGGAACTTTGCCAGTTCAAGCTGCTTTTTCCAACTGATTAAAATGCCATCATTTCAAAAACAGGATGATCTTGCTGTTAGGTTGGACAGCGATTCAGGAGACAGGCAGTCTCTTCCTAAAGCTGACATACAGAGACAGCACTACCATGCTCTCCTGCCGATAGCAACACTTGAAATTTAAGAATGTCTTAGCTGAGACCTCTTGCCTTCTGCAGGACGCTTTCCTCTGCACTGGCTATTGGCTTCAGTATTTGGTAATCTGCATTTTGAGCAGGCTGCTTGATGCAGGGCCAAGCATTGAAATCCTCAGATTTCAAGTAGCACTTGCTTAGGTGAAACCTCAGCCTGGGGACAACAGCTTTAGTAAGAAGTTTGTATCCGATTGCAGAATCCAGCCTGAAGGTGTAGAGGGAAACTGGCCAAATTTGGGGTTTTCTTTTGGAAACCTTTTTGTTTACAAGCAAGCCATAAAGATGTCACTGGGACTGAATGTCCTAAAATCAACAGCAGGCTCTGAAGCATTACTTTGAAAATTGAACTGATAAAGATCTGCTGAGGTGAACAGTTGCTTTTACACTATCGTCAAGCATGAGGAGGAAGAACAGGCATTGCAGGATCCAAAACTGGAAATAATTTCTCTGGAAGGAGAGAGTAAACTTACAGTGTTCTGTAGGGCACCCAAAATAGGTAACAGAACAGCACACATGCACATGGTAATAAATACAAGACAAATATATTTACTGAAGTATGTGAAAACATTTAGAAAAGAAAGATCCATTATAGGAGAAAATACAGAAACAAAACAGATGAGTACCCAACCATAATGTAGCCTTACGCTAGTAAGGTAGAATTAATATCAGATAGACCCTCTCCCAGCATCCACACACTGATGGTGGTGTTGGTAATGACTTCTATATGCCACTGAGTGGGCATGCTCTAAACCATTGAGTCCGGTCTCAAACTCATACAGTGCTGGAAGAGTTTACAGACAACTCCTCTCAACTCCCTGCACAGGAACCTGCTGTCACTTACAGGCCAAGTTTTGCCTTTATTGCTAAAACTTCAGCTGCTTCCAGAGGTCAAATGCTACCCCTTTCATCAGCATTTCATCACCATGGCTACCACCAATGTTCACTGTTGGCATGAGCAAGACTCATGACCAGTGGTACCCACTGTTTCCCCTATCTCAGGTAAGGAGCTCTCTGGGACAGATTCAGAGAGGGCAGACAGAGCACAGGGAAATGGATTCACAAGTGCCACTCACAGAGAAGGGGACTCCTGGGAATGAAAATATCTGCATGAGACAACACCCGAGACAGGTCTCTCCTTCAGCAGGGTCTTTGGGCCCTCCAACCCTGCTGGAAAGCAAGTTCCAGCTACAGGAATAAAAACAATAATTCATTTATTTAGCCAAGTTTTCTTGCACAAAGTGTCTGTTGCAATGCATTCCAATACATTGCCTCTCCCTGAAGCCAACCTCCTGCTGAAGCTCTTCACAGCTGGTTGCGAAGGAGAAGATGAAGCCTGCTAATTCCTGGTTTTCAGTCCAGAGCCTGTACTTGAGAGGTCAAGTGGGGCTCAGAGTGACCATATGGACTGAAAACAAACAGCAAACTTCCTTCTGTACAATAGGACTCTGCAGAGATAAAAACAAGGGTCCTACACATGATGCAGCAAAGGAGGTAGTGGCCACTGTAAATAAATTCTAGTGAGAAAAAGAGTTAATGTGTGGGTTACAGTGTGTGGGAATAAGGCAGAGGATGACTGCAGGGCTGACAGTAATCAGCCCAAAGGTGAAGCCCAGAGAGAGTTTTCAACTCTCAGAGGATGCTGCAAGGATAAGTAGCACTTTTTCTTATCAGCCACATGCACAAAAGAGCAGCTTATCCATGTCAGATAGTTATATGGCTCCTATTATCAAGTTAGTGTTTTGCAATCTTTGCCGTGTTTATTGTCATAACACTCTGATGAGGGAGGAAAACACAGATCTCAGACAGGAGCAGGACTGCCTGGGTAAATTTTGAGTATGCCAGGGAAATGAAGCAAAAGAGAGTAGGCTCCAGACTGTCAAAGGCACTTCAGACTCTGCATGCCACAGAAAATCACTGTCAATGTGTAAATACACCTGAGGATTTTGACCTAAGTGACTAACCCAAGCTCACACAAGGAGTCTGCAGCACAGCAGAAGACTCATCTCCAAAGTTATCAGGGAAATCTTACTTTCATTACTGCTAAGAAAATACACCCAGCATGGAAAAGAGCATCCTGTATTTGCACAGAATTCACCTAGCCTTACAAAAAGTTAGAGAGACCAGAGCTGTTATTTTGGCTGCCTGAGCATTCCTCATCTCCCAGAATATTCCGTGCCTGCTGCAGCTAGGTCATTTAAAACGGATTGATTATGGTATTAAATCTACCCCCTAGGAATGAAGCCCTTACTGGCAAGGCTTGGTTTTCACTCTCATGTCCTTACCTCATGCCAAATAAGCAGCCTTGATCTCATACCATTTGCAAAGGACAGAAAACCTCTGCAGAGCTGCAGCAAACAGCCCTTCTCCCATGCCAGTACATAGCACACATCTTGGGGTAATAAAGACTTCATTTCATGCTTCAGCACACCTGATCTAGGGCTCAGATTCAGCAACGGATTCAACAGCAGCTTGGATTCAGCGACAGCTCCCACCTAGCTATGAATGCCCCCATATTTTATTCACATTTTTAACTTTTAACCCAGCTTCTCATGGGGAAAAGCAAACAAAAAAACCTCAGACTGTGCACCTTCCACTTGACCAGTAACTTTTGTGCATACTAATCTACTGTAACCACATATGAAAGAGCGCTGACACTCTTTAAGGCAGTTAAGGTTCTGCAAGTGAAAATAGGTAGCTGAAGGGAACATAGGTTGGAGTGAATGAACATTTCACTTCAAGAGCAATGTACCCCAAAACTTCAGAGCTGACCCCATCTCTGACTAGCTCAAGCTAGCCATTTCTTGCCAAGTGTCTTGTCGCTAGTCTTGCCATTGGTCTATCAGAGTCCAAGAGAATGCAGATCACCATGAAATACATGAGTGCTTGTCAAAAACATAGCCCAAATATAGTGCTGTAAATACAAAGTAAACAGCTGCTGTACCTCAAAGTTCAAGGTAAGACAGAATAGCTGACGTAAATTGTAGCAGCATGCTATCAACATAAAACAACAGGGCACAGTATATTACTGCAAGTCCCAAGCACTTCACATCTGTCTTGACACCACTTAAGTCTGACACCCATCAGTTCACAAGATAAGAAACAGCCTGCAAAAGGAATCGCATTGGCCGCACACCAGACAGCTTGTCCCTACAGCAGGGCAGGAAGACAGCACTCTCTGTTCAGGCAGCATTAAATGACTCAGGCAATGAAGCACAAGGCAAATATGCTGATCTGTTCCACAGGAAAATATCCGTCAGGTCAAGCCTCAGTTCAGCTGGGTGCTTATGCAGGCATATAACCTCCAGCACTGGTTTCAAGAGAGCTGCTTCCAGTCTTTAAGTCATGCATATACTTCTGTTTTATTCATATTCCAGGGCACGCTAAAACAGGATCCACCAGATGCTGCCTTGCTGCAGCGTTTCAAATGGACCAGATGATATTCCTTGCCTGAACCAGCCTGGGACCCAGTCTCCACCGCAAATTCCACTATGCCCGTTACCAATTCCACTGATTTAAAATCATCACCTCCCCACTGCTCATGGGAAGGCAGTTGAACAACTTCTGAATAACTGTAAGTTTGGTTAGATTATGTATTATTTTAAAGCCAGCAAATGCTGTGCACCCATCAAATAGGATACACTACTGATGGCTCATGTGACAATCAGACACTGAAAATGAATGACACAAGACACAGACAATACCCACTCTCCACATCCAGGTCTTTTCTGACTTTAGCATTTCACCTATTCCTTGCTTCAAACCCCCAAAACTTTTCCCCTGTCGTACTGTCACAAAATTCTTCTGCTCAGGCTTAACTCAAGGTACCTGTATGATTCTGCTGGCTTGCACACTGAGTGTGACACCTTGCTGGAAAACAGGGCTGGAACAAACATACATTCAGCTCTGCTCCCAGCAGATACCTGGGCAGAGGTGCCAGGAAGGACTCGGAATCCCTGGGTTTGGAGAGACCCTTCAAGTGAAAGCTTCAGGACTTTGTGGCATGTCAGTCTGAACTGGTTCAAAGCAAACAGGTTGTACATTAGCAGAGCACATGGTTGGAGGCATGGCCTCCAGCCCGTTAGCCATCCTGCTCAAGCCTGGCAGACATCTAAGCATCTGGCTGAGACCACAAGCGCTGGAGAACAAATTGTGACTATGGCCACAACTTGTTCACATTCATCCTGCAATGTGGCGTCACCTATTGTGGACACCATTAGGAGGGTTACTGATTTTCACAGAGAAACCCAGTAGCCTTACTCAGAGTCAAACCTTCAGATACAGACTTAGCCCTGAGGAACAAACAGAGCAGAAGCAGAGCAGAGCCAGGCACAGCAGGCATTTGTGACTGCTAGTGAGCACTGAATATTGTCAGGAAAATGGCAAGTGAGGCTTTAGCCAGTTTAGATAATCCTGCAGGGAATACTACCAATATAAATTAATACATATATAAGCAGTAAGTAGCAAGCAGCCTGGAAAACTGAGTTTTTGCCTTCGGTGTCAGATAAAACACAATACTTACGTTACCATAGGTCCAGCATTAAGTGTCTTCTTTAACATACATGTATTTTCAAAAGATTGTTCCTGAATATCTACATAGGTCTTATTCTCTCCTGCTCAAAGTTTTAGCATGGAAGGCAACATTACACTTGTGATCTGAATTAAGAGTGACTGGTTGTGCTTGTCTGGAAACAGTCCAGATTTCTCCCTAAATACCAGGGAGCAGAATTCACCCGTGCAGAGATATCTCCCCATCTGGATGGTGATGGCAGTCAGTTGTGATTCCTCACGAATACTCAGAGTTTCTCTATTTAAGCACCCTTTGTTGTGCTGTGCTACCTGCATTGCCCTAGACCTGTTCACTCACTTGCTCTGGCTGCTGGTGTAGACTTAATTTGTCTCCCTTTTTGCAACCCTTTCCTCCTCTTCTAGGACGGCTGCACAGCTCTCCACTGTGTTATCCTGCTGCATGTTTGTAAAACACCAATGTCCCAGAGAAAGGGTGAGGGCCCAGATGAGACATAACAGTATTGCTATGCAAAGAACAAAGCACCCCAAACAGGGGTGGTCAGCAGGACAAGTGGCTATCAGAAAGTCAGTGCAGAATTCAAGAGGCTGAGCACTTGCAATTAGGATTCAAATCTGCCATTTAGTTCATTATGTTTATTTAGGCATTAAAAGCAATTTCCCAAGCACGTCTGTCACATTTAGACACAATGGGCTAGCTTGTAATTAGGAAGTATATGACCTCACTGCCTTTAATTGGGAGAAGTCTGCATCCAATCCGTTTACCAGATGATAGAAGGCAACTGGCATTAGAAGGGAAGTTCAGTGTCAGCTGGTAGAATACACACAATACCTGCTATAATGGCCCCCAATTCATCATCAACCTCTCTACCATCAGGACTTTGTCAATGCTATGCTCATCAATTTGCTCATGCACCAACACAAGAGATGAGGAGACAGATACTGCAGCACAGAGAATGATTAGAGACAGGGAGGGAGGGGGCACCAGGGAGATAAAAAAACCCCAAGGAATGGCAATTTCTGCTTTGGCAAGGGAGCAGGGCAGGCACAGGGCCATCTTTGTACCACCAGTGCACTGCTGTGGAGTGTCAGACAGGCCACATAACTATGACCCATCCCAGGCACTGACTTTCAGACACAAATACAGTTGTTGTCCATAGTTCCAAACACAGACCAGCACCTTCCAAAGGGATCTGTGCTCAGGCCCAAGAAGTCCTGCCAACTGATTTCTTCAGAACAGAGAGGAGAGAGAGAAAAAGCTATTGTGTGTAAACTACATGTAAAAATATTTAGCAACAGAACCCACAGGTCTGGCTATATTAAGACCTGGACAAATTCAAGAGACAGGGGCAAAGAATGTGCAAAACAAGCATTAGAAAGAAGAGAGGCTCACGTTCACATCATCCCAAGAATCTGAATATCAAAGTCACATCCTCTATGCTCTAGGGCTGACTTTTCAGCTCCATTTGCTGCTAGAAGGATACAAAGATTTCCACACCTTTACAAAGACGTCCCAGGACAGTCACCACATTTATTTTTGTTACGTATACTGCTTCACCTCGATGAAAATACCAGTTCCACTTCCTCCCCCATAAGCAGCCTTTCTCTTCAGCTAACAATATCATATCACCAGGTAAATGTGTATCCCAATGTTTGAAAGTCCCACCACCCAATGCTGGTAAGAATTTCTCCTGCATTTGTAAGTATCTGTCTTCACTTCAGCTTTATTCCAAGTCATCATGATGCTGGGAAGTCTCATTAATAACCTGCCCATCTCTAGTTCGTGACCGTCATCCCCACTGTCCCTGCATCAGAGCAACCAGGTGATGATGTGCTCCTCTGGTTGATGAGTAAAATCTTTTTGCATATTCCATGGCTCAGTTGAGGTCCAAGGTTGAGAAGTCAGCTCTTCTTCTTCCTCTTCCTCTGATTCACGTAATAATAATAGAATGATAGCAGAATAATAATAGCAGATTTTCCATGCCTTAGGAGTTTCCAATAATTTTATACATATATATAAAAAAATAAAAAATAAAAAATAGTCAGATTGATAGGTAAATAGAGAGATCAATAGTTTTTATTTTGATGTGGGATAAAAAGCTAAGATCTCAGAACATTTTCCAGAACAAAACACTCAATTCCATTTTTTATCAAAACGTGGTAAACCATGGAATAAACTAACACACCAAGCATATTTCAGTTGCTCCCCACAGAAACCGCCATGAGTCAGATAGAGACTCCTTCCACTGTTAAGAACGTAACTTTCTGCCAGCCTTAAGGCCACCATGCGCATATGTAAACAACCTTAAAAATCCACACCAGCTCTGCTGTGCAAGCTGGGACATTCCTCCACAAGAGGAGCCTGGGGAAAGCAGAAGAGATAAGAACGGGACACAGAGCCAGCTATGATGAAACTGGCTTTGATACTCCTCTGTATGAATTATATAAATGACTGACAGTCATATATGGGGGTTGAGCATGGAAACCCTGCAAGATGTAAATGTCCTTCAGCATTCCCAGTCCAGCTCCTATTTCTGTTGGCCTGTCATTGCTGAGGTATTTTACTGGGGCAACAGAAAACATAAGCCAAGTAAGACAAACATTCAGGCACAAGGAAATGCAGCAGGTAGGTAGAAATAAAGGACAAAGCAACCTGGCACTCCAACATAATTAGACCGACTCCTGTTCTTAGCACAACTAATGAGCTCTAACACCAAGAAACTGGCCTCCTAAGAGGCAGCCAATGGGTGCACTGGTTGTAGCAACGCCTCCTGTTTACTTCCATTCACAGTTCCCTGTTTCATACCTACGATAAAATAATCTACTTCTTCAAGTAGTTTCTGTTGATTTTTGTCTCCTTTTGGCCTGCTTCAGTTTTCCTCTGACATCCCAACTCATTGGGTTCATCCCATGCTCCCGTCCCAGTCACCCACAGGGTCCAGCTAAAAGACCTGACAAAGAGGGAGAGCTGAACTGGTTACTGCAGTGTGTCTGGTCTGTATTCAGGGCACAAATGGGGGACAAGCCCCAGCCTCCAGCCACAGCTCTAGCATATACATCTGGGCCAGTAAGGGACAGAGAAGCTGCCTGCTTACTGCTTCCAGCAGGCATAAAACATGACTCCCACTGTGTGCTCCCACTAAAGAGGGGCTGGGGAGGGGTGGAATTATTAGCCATTGAGCATATCATGTCCTAGATTGATGTGTTACGTAGGTAACAAAACCAAAAAAAAGCGCATATAGAGCATATAGAGCGCAGGGGCAGGCTTACTGCGCTCCTTGTGTAAAGGAAAGGGAACAGGAATGGGCCTTGAGGGCCTCCAGAGCAATTAAGCCCTGTCGCTGTTTTTGGATCTGCAGGGCTGGCCATGGCTGTGACGTGTGTGCAAGCCTGCAGCCATGGCAAGCTCCTCTCCAGAAGCTGCGGCTGCTCTGACTGAGGCATCACATGCAAAAGCTGTCAGTGTGAGAGCCAGCTGTTTGGAAGCAGAGGCTGGTGCTGGTGGGGATGGCAGTGGATGGTCTGAGTATTGCACAAATGTCTGCCCACAGGCTGGAGGAGCCCTGGGAGCATGGAGAGGGGGTTGCAAGGAACACAGTGCCTGGCATTGCACATGGCTAAAGAGTGGAAGAGAACATCATTTCTTTAAACTCATCTTGCATTCAGCCAGCTGCATATAAATTTCCCTCTATCTCATCAAGCTCTCACTGTTTGGCCTCCTCTGACTGATATTGGCTCATCATACTTAATCTAGGGTGAAATTTCCTCGTCTGAGCTAAATTACTCGCAGCCATCAAGGGAAACGATATTTATTTTTTGTGGGGCTAATGACCTGTCCCCCGGACCCACCCACTGATGGTTATTTACTAGGGCCCAGATGCTTGGGCTCAAAATGAGTGCTAATGTCAGCGGGGGCCATTTCTCATTCAGGTCTCTGATTGAGTTGGAGCGATCCCATTGACATTGACTCTGTGACTTTTAAGGCCATTACCCTCAGCAAGAGATGAACCTCTCATCATTGCTCCAACACTGACAGCTGATTAGCGACAAATTACAAGCAGGAAGAACCTAAGGCTTGGTTGGGTGAGGAAGGGGCTGTAGGAGGAAGAGGAGGGGGGCTTTGGAGGAGGTAGGGGGAAAGCACAGAGCCAGGGAAGGTGGAGTGAGTAGCAAAGGAGAAGGAAAGAGTGGGAGGGGACAGCAACACCCAGAAGCTGACACAGGCTGCTGCCATCAGTACTGCTCTACAGCCTTTCGCCCAACACGGAACAGGGCCCAAAGCCAAAGACTGGAGGGAGTGGAGAAGACTCATACTGACTGTGGAAGCTTGAATCAGAGCAGGCTGTGAGGAGGAACCTTCAGTCCAAGTCAGCAGGGAAGAACGGACAGCAGCACCAAACCACCGTTGTCAGTCCAAGTGCCAGCCAGGGGGCAGGCAGACAGCCTGATGACTGTACACAAGCGCTCTGGGTATCGCAGGTCCACGTAGACAGAAGGATCTCCAAGAAAGGTCCTTTCCAACCCTAACCATTCTATTATTCTATAATTCCAAGAAAGCAAAAAGCTGCTGATGTGAACTGGCAGCCCTAGGGGTCAAGAACAGCTCTGCCCCCAGCTCTCACTGCCCACCCTCCATCAGTCCACTCACCTCACTGCCTCGGTTTCTCTCCTCAGGAGGCTGGGCGATGAGGAGTGACATGGATGCAAACAGCACCTCCCCATGGTTATCAGGCACACAAAACACTCACTGAGGTGAAAGCTGCCTGACAGCCCTGATGGACGTTTCAGCCATGGCCCTTGCACTTTCAGTGTTCCTAGCAGAGAGTAACACAACCAAATGCACGGTCATCGTGCTATATTTCACCAAACACAATGGTACCTGAGTTTATCCTTAAGTAATGTACTAGCAGTGAAAAGAGAAAGTTCTGAATGGCTCTAGGCCACACTCACGGTTTTGTTTCTAACCACTTCTGCAGAGCCAGCCAGTAACCTGCAGCAGCTTTCTATACCAGCTTCTGCAAGAGAGTGAAGAGTGGGTGTTATTTTAAAGCTGACAGAGAAAAAATCCATACCTTAAAGAAAATCCTACCAGCTGTGGATACAGTTCATCTTATCTGGACGATTTGTGAGGCAGACTATGCTCCCCTAAGTAAAAGGGAGTATTTTCAGTGACACAATTAATATAAATGGAGCCATCCTGAAAGGCACTACAAGGAGGTTTGTTGCCCTGCAATCCTGCATAAGCAGGCTCAGAGACTCTTTACAGCTCACAAAACACCAGGCCCATTTAAAAGAAGTGGCATGAAACACAAACTGAGAAAATGCTTGCAAGGCTGAACTGCCACAGTCACAACTGCCCTCTCTGAAATAAAAACTGGCTTTGGATACTTGAGCAAACAAATGCAGTATGCCTAACTAGAGACTTGGCATGCTGTGTGGGCATGCCACGTAGGACCTTGAGCTGGCATTTTTCTTTTGTCAAGATCTAATGACCCAAATGGACCTTTAACAGCAGTCATAGGGGTTTGAATCTCAAGCCCCACCTGAAGAAAACTTGCTCTGAGGGAACTCGAGCCTGTAGCCAAACCTCCCCGTGCTTCTTTCCAGCTGCATTTGGCAAGTGTCTGCACACTGCTTTGCAGAAATACCAGCAAAAACAGCTGCACTGCCCTCCCCTCTCCTGTCTTTCCACCCTCCTCTCCACAACATTTCTTTTACTGAGAGTTCACTAGAAAGATATCATGTACTCAGACACCTTAAAAACCTCTCAGGGACTTGGCAACGAACAGTGTATTGACCTAGCTTTACAACTCACTATGCTTGATGGCTTGCTTTGATCTCATTTATGCTGATGTAAATCATTCAAGTAAATTCTGATACCCCACTGCAGAGCTGACAGGTCTGGGATCAGGTTTGGCTATAGCTGACAAACTGGCACATACTTTGACTCAGCAACTCACTTAACAACCCTGGACAGTACTCTTGACATGTTACAAGCCTTGTCCCACCTTCTGCCCTGAACGTTTAACACTTGATGGATTCCATATACAGGTGAACACAGGTTGCCTTTTTTCACATGAGCAGAAGCCATTGCAAGCATATGAACATGAAAAATGTGCTAAAGGATCAGTGTCCATCCTCTTGCTAGCCCGGGTCTGATCCCTATGTGAAGATGCCTGAAACACTGCCCAGGTTTTAAAAAGATCCTGATAGTACTGTTTCTACCTGAGGGACCTCTGCATGAGCTCATCACCCTCACTGAGGTTCTGTTCATACAGGGAACTCACATTCCAGCAGTTAACTCTTCTTCTTCCCACCTTCTATCTACCCACACTAGCCCACAGGTGTGCAGGAAAGCCACCTGACCCTTCAGCACTGGTCAAAGCTGTTTTGAGAGAAAGCTCTGCCAAACCACCATCTCCCAGCAGTGCAGAGCTGTGTCTGGCTCTTCTTTTTCCTGACCCAGGACAACAGGTACCTGGGACACTCAACAGAAATAAAAAACTTTCTATGGAAAACAGACTGGGTTTGATGAGCTCTTTTTGAAGTGAAAGCTAAAAAAAAAAACCAAACCCCAACTTAACTGGCATCCAGTAAGATCAGAATATTCAACTGATTTGGTCTACAGCAACACTTACTTCTTCCAACTTAAGACTGTCTTTCCCCAAGAAAAGAATAGAACAGAGTATCCTTTCCCCTCAAAATTAATCTCCCACAAATGTAAGGTTGGGGGCTGGGGGGTGTTGTTATCTTTTAGAATACAAAAGAAATGTAAGTAATTGAAGCAAATCTAGCTGTCACTTGGCAAAACAAAACAAGAGCCATTCACTAACTGCAGCACCACATCACTTAGTACTCAAACAGCATCTCAGCACATACAAACGCTGTAAAAGATCTTGCATCATCCCTTAACAACAACAAAACACATAAAGAGGAAGAGAAGACATTTCTTGCTGCACATTCTGAAAAAGCAGGATGAAGCTTGCTAGTCTGAGGAGGTTTGTGCTAAGCTGACAGGTGAAAGCAGCTTGGCTTTGCAGGGAAGAAGAGTGACGGAGAGCCTGAGTGTCAGTGAGAGCGCACAGTTGCTGGGGTGGACCTGGAAGACCCACAAGCATCCAAGCAGGCTAATGCTCCCCTTATCAGCCTGATTGGTCAATGTGGATGACATATTTTGGGCATCTCTGCTTACTCAGTGACTGCAACTTACACACCATCCACAAATCCCCATCTGCATCTACAGATGGTCCACTTTTTTTTGACTTCATCCTTTCCCCATTGTGTGTTAACTGCTCTTGGAGGCTGCAGAGAAGAGAGGCAGAGCTGAAGTCATACTGTGTTCTGCTAGGGAGGCCATAAGATCCATCACATCTAAGGAAAACCAAAATTCTGACCAAGTTCTGCAATACTGTCCACTCAGTCATGTCAAAAACCCTGTTTCTGTGGTTCAAGCTTGCACACAAAGCACAAGCTAATAGCAGCACTTAAACATTAATGTACAACTGTTGTAGGTCAAACCAGAAGAACAATCCTGTAGAGTTAACTATATGACCTTTATTTTTGTTTCAGTATTTAGTACACTTCATTCTAGACTTTATCAAACGCTTTTTTCTGCATCTTAATGAGGAACAGTAAGATTTAGCCAAACCTGGGAACAGTTTACAAAGCCTGGAAGATGTGCTGAGATGCCACAAGGAAATCAAGCTCCAGTTTTATTTGTGCTGCAAAATAGCTGCCTGTCTTTTCACATTTCCCCATTCTTAACTCTCTGTTTTCTTCTTCAGTATTAAAGAGTGACACACAGAAGATGGAAAAGACTTGTTTCTCCCCTCACCCACTTTCATTCTGCTTAGGCTATACATAAACTGGAGAAAAAAAAGGTGGAAATACATTTAAAAAAAAAAGAAAATGAAAGAAACTGTTCTTCATACACATATATTCACACACACACTGCTTCTTCTGAGAGGAGTAGTTCGTCCACTTGTGTGTTAGTATTTAATGCTGCTTGTTAGTGCTGCCAGCCAACCCAGGGCTTTTGCCTGGAAATTTACTTGTTGTTATTTCTCCCTGTTGTTATTACTGTTCACTTCAAAGAAAAAAAATAAGGGTTCAAAGTTCTGCCAAGAACTAGATGTGCATTACATTTTATGGGAGGCAAAGGAAAGCCTTGCCTCTCTCAACTTTACATTTACATTTATTTTACATTCCTTTATACTACAAATACATCTTTTCCTTCTTTTTTGTTTTTTTCTGGAGCATGGGTACTGGCAAGTCCTGCACTTGTAGAGGGCCCACCTTAAGCACCCTTAGTGAGATTTCATTTCCATTAGACCAACTCTGAAAACACATTTCACATGATATTTTGCCAGCTGGGCCCCAAACTATTAATCCATTTTTTAAATGGAGCACATTTTTGTTTTAATCACATGCTTCTATTTTGAGTTGGGTGCACTGTAATCCACAGAGTTCTGTAATTTTCCACTTCATTTCTTTTGGATCTAATGAGCTGGTAATAATGTATATTTCCAACTGAAATGACTGCCTTAAACATGGAGCAGAAAGTCACAGAAGATAAGAACTTGGGGAGGGAACATTGCTGCCTCAAGTTTGATAGAAAGAAAATTAAGCAACACTAAGACATGGAAGATTACAGAGAAATCTGCCCGATATCACAGAGTGAAAGCCATGCTGATTGTCCCTTTTTAATACCTTGGGTTCATTATCATTTCTAGTACTAGTGGCTATGCTAGTCTGGACCATAGAAGTCCTGATGCACCCCAGTACAGCATCAAGTACATCTGTGATTTCTAACTTCAGACAGGAAATCATTGGGCCTTTGGCCCAAGTCACCCTGAAGTCAGCTTGAAGATACAACCTGCTTCTCTGCTCCAGGAAAGCAGCAGTGTGATCATAAGTGATAGCAACCCAAAGTTTCAGATGTTAAATGCATGTCTGGTATATGTTTTGTTCCCTTTGGTCATGCACCATGTCAAAATCAAAATCCTTTTTGGTCTGCAAAGGTGGCAAAGATATCTACAAAGTAGCTTTGCTTCATGTGAAATGACATGCAGCTTTCATCTGTTTTAACTGTAAAATAATCCAAAAAGTTGCATCTTCTTGTGTAGTGCCTTCTTGAACACAATAATAGTTACAGAATCAGCTCAGCTCTCTGTTCTTTGTCAGTCTCACTAGTGCCAGCAAAGAGGGAGTATTTCACAGCAGTTATAGTAGACAGCCACATTCATGGCTAGCACCACAAGCCAGATTTTGTGTTTTAGCATGGCTATTCAAGCAAGGATCCAGCCCGGTCGGTTCTGTGGCATCTAGATCTCAAGAGGAAACTTGGCAAACCCACTAGTATATCTCTTAAAGAGTGAAACTACTTTTAAAGATGATGTACAAAATATTACTTTAAATGCAACATTCACAGTCCTGCTCTGCAAAGTGTAAACAAAAGCTGATTAGCCAAAGATATTTTCCCCTGTAATTAGGTTCACTCTGCAATTTAAAAAAACAAAACCCAAACCCAAATAACTGGTAAAGAAAAAACTGTCATGTGGTGTATTCTCAGTGCTCCACACAGAGAGCTATGAATAATGTGGCTGTGCTAATTGGTGCCCATTAGGGAACTGAATCAGAATCCCCCTGCCCCAGACAGGCTGCCTTTGCCTTCTAATTACAATGCTCAGGAGTGACCCCCCCCCCCAACAATTTTGGGGCTAATGGCAGAGAATCCTGAATGTGGTGTAATGCTGCATTATTCAAAAATGTAATGAAATTCCAGGAAACATCAGATGCAGCAGGAACATGAAGATAATTTTGTTTTTATAACCAATTTCAGCCAGATAAATACTAGAATCCTTTCCAATTTTCCCCCCATGAAACTAAAGTGTCACTGAGATTTACAGCCCCCTCAAGTTCTCTTTTCAGAAGAACATTCATTTACATAAACAGATAATCCCAGATAAAAATTTCCATTAGACAAAGGTGAAATGGATCAATTTTCTCTGCCAAGACAAATCTTAAATCTTGAACAGATAGGGTCATTATTACACCAGGCCCATTTCAGAAATAATGTATTTAAAAAAAAAAAATCAGCCGATAGCAGCCATTTCCAGCTTTCCAATTATCTTTAAGAAAAGCTTATTCTGTGGACAATAAAGCACATTACTGCACAATATGATACAGTCCATAAAGATCACAATGTTTTATGAAAGGTTAAAGAAAGCTCAGCACATTTAGGGGAATGTCATAACCCACAAAGTCTTTCAAGACTTAACCGAATCCACGTGGAGGCTGGGCAAATACTGTGCTATAGTTTGCAGTGCTCCCCTCCTGGAATCCAAACAGTGCACTGGGAAGCATTTGCCACCCTGGCTTACCCTGGAAATCATGTATTCGTGTACTGTAAAACCACGATGCAGCTCTTCTTCCTCCAGGGAGGAAGGGAATTCACCCATCCCTACTTCATGTGCTAGGGAGAAAGAGACAGTTGCTTAGGAATACTTACCCATCTGAGGGGTCTCTCAGCCCTTGTCTTCAGGAGCAAACGGGTCTCCCCAGCCCACGTTTGACCACACATAGAAACACATGGGGAGGTCACTGCTGTCTCACCTGGCACGTTGCCCCTTCCCTCTCCACCTCCAGCCCCAAAGCAGGTTTGGCATTAACACAGGAGAAGCAAAAGCACAGCCTCTCGTTCCATCCCTGCCCTCTGCTGGAATCCCTCGAAGCAATGCCAGAGCAGAGCATCCTGCTCCCCAGCTCTTCCCCATCCCAAACGCAGTGAAACCAGGCAGCTGGGCAGGAATACTCTCCTGTGCAGAGGCCACGCTACTATCAAGTGCCATGCAACTTTGTCAAGTCCCTGGGAATGGAGTTTATGAGGGGTGACAGCAGCAAGGAGGATGTGATGGAAATCACTGCCTAAGACACAGGCACCAAAGCAAAGACAAGCTGCAACTTATCAAACTCCTTTTTTGCCTCTAAAAGGAATCATTTATTTGCTGTTTAACAAGAGCTCCTTACAGACACCACACGAGGAACGGGGAGAGGAACAGCACTGAGTGTAACCTGGCTAGTGGCAAGAAACAAGGTCCCATCATAAGAGATAACCTGCAGGAAGGTTTTATGACGGTCAGTGCAAATCCAGGCCTACAGAACACTAAGCGTTCTCATGATTTAAGGTGATAAGGCTGCACAAATCTCTGGGACAGCTTTAGAGACCACAGTGCTTTAGGTCTGTAGATGCGCTGGCACCAGCTCTAAAATAGGAGAGACAGGAATTACCTGAAAATGAAATGGGAACCAACAAGCACATCTGGACATGCTTTTCCAAAGTCTTCCCCTGTAGCACAGTGTAAGACAAAGTTATTTTCACTCCTTCGTTAAGGACATCACAAGACCATCAGTCTTCCCTGAGTGGTGATGTGATTAAGTGACTTTGTCTCTCACATCTTTTAAAGACCTTCTGTTAATGCTCTTGTGACAGGTCTTTTGGACTGACAGCCCAGTGGGACGGAAGCTGCTGGCTGTCATTTGCCCTTACAGCAGCTATCACCCAGGATCTCTGGTTTCTCTTCTGTCTGGGCGCCACAACAGAAAATGGCAAAAGTACAGAGTAACAGCAACACCTTCACTTCTGGAAGGGAGGCCACCATCCATCTAAATGCAAGAAAGATGTGAGCTGTACAAGAAATTTTCAGACTTCTCTTCAAGGCTTTTCTGGTTTTGCTTCTTTCAAAATTTTTTTTTTTTTTTGAGATACTGACCTTAAGGTTGGTTTCTTCACATGAGCATGATCATCCCAAACAACTGCTTTAACAGAGACCAGTCATAATGTTCTAATGGCTCCAAAGCCATTACTCAGTGCTTGTATTTTATCATGTCTTATTATCATCATATCTGAGAACCCCTCAGACGGAAAGTGATGTGTTGCCCAAAGTTGCCCTATTCATAGTGGGAGAAGTGGAACAGTATGAGTCCTTGTGACACCTAACTTGCTCTATAAAACTGACACTCTCAGAGGAAGCATGTGTACTTGTGAAAACCCCCCAGGTCTTCTTATTCAGCCTAGGCACCAAAAATAGAGACATATCAGCCGTGTAAAGAAAAATCTAACTATCTGGATACCTAATTGCTGGTAGAAAAAAATCACGATGTGGTCAGTAATGAAAAGTTTCTTCCTGCATTGCTAGAAACACAAGTACCTTCTACTGACACCACAAGAAAAACCTGACACGATGCAACTCAACAGTTTCACTGCTCACTCCAGCTATATATCCATTTCATTAGCTAGCTGACAGCACTGATGTTGAATGAAACTATGTTCGCTGTAAAAGATTAACGCTGCTCTGAAATTAATTCTGCTCCCATTTTCCAAGCAGCATTTGTGCTTCTCTCTCTGTCCTATACAAACAGGGCAGAAAGCCTGTTGCTTCCTTCTACAGCCTGAAAATAACTGTAAACTATTAAAAGAATCACTTTGTGCAGAATTTGTGAATGACTACTGGACTTGGAACAAAATGTCTTCTGTTTGAAGAAAAAAGGTTATTTTCTGTAAAGGAATGCCCCAGTCAGTGAACTTCAATAATTCAAAATAATCACGGAAAATATATCCATTCTATCCCACCACAAACAGCAAGAAGCTCAGAAACAAGACCACCACTTTTCAATTTTTTAAACTCCCCTAGCCTAGTGTAAAGGATCACTACCATTCACAGAGGATGGAAGAAAGTAAAAGATAAAGCAGAACCTCCCATGCCCTCTTTCAGACAAAAAAAACACCAGGATTCCACTCTGCAGCTCAGCAACAGGTAAGACATGATAAAAGCATGCCATTTTTGAGAGGGGCAGTGTGTAACTTGGTAGTAGGTTTCAGCAGAGGAGAACAGGCTACGTGTTTTACTGACCACTGCACCAAAGTCACTGCAGAGGAGGCACTTGGTCCGCCCAAAGAGAGGTCCACTGGGTCACCTTTTAACTTGAGATTTGGTCTTACATGCTTCTAAATAAAACAGGATAATTGTTGTAACTCAGGATAAAAAAAAAAAAAAACAACAAAAAACAAAGAAACCAAAACAAACACAAAAAACAAACACACACAAAAAAAAAAACCACCAAAAAACAAACAAAAAAAAAACCAAGCAGGTTTTCCCTATGAACCAACAGAACCATGGGAAATCGAGCTGGCCTCTGATCTGCCTCATTGTGCAACATTTCAGCTGCATTTGCATAGGCTGAAGATGTAGAAATCCCATGAAAAGAAAAATCATTTTGATTTTCAGAACTGTCAGGCAATGTGACTAAAGCTGTCAGGCACAAAAATCAGGCTGGCTTGAATAAACAGCTACTTGCATTCAGTAGAAGAAAGTACATGCCTGTCTCCATCATTTTAGGAAATTGCTGTAATTTTGAGCTAAGAAAATCTTCCAAGCAAAGCCACACTTCCTTTAACTGTTATCAGAAACTTTTCTAATGCATGGCAATACTTACTGTTGCCATCACTGGCGTGTCAGTCATAACATCTAATGATGTGGAGATTGTTTCCTTATAAAATTCACAGCTGGGTAGTTACATGGCTCAAGGCTAAAACCTATTTCAAAATCCAGTGTTTTAGGAGAGAGGATGCTTATTAAAACATTTGCCTATTAAAAATATATGACATATCATCGGTCATTCCATGTGATGCAGTGCCAGCCCTTTTTTAGGCAGTCCACTTGGGATGACTGCTGAAAACCTGGCAAGCCTGTCTGACAAGTTCACATCCTAATAGTTTATTAGTCCATCAAAAAAAAAAAAAAAAAAAACAAAAAACCCCAAAACAAAACCCAAACAAAAAATAAAATAAAAAAAAAACTAAAACCAACCCATTCCAGCAACCTAAAAGAAACTTGCCAGTGCCCCTCAGGTGGTGTGCCCAGAAACTTGCTCTCACACAGAGCCACAGTTGGCCTCTTCACGCTAACAGCCAGAGACTGACATTTCAAAAAAGAGATAATTGCTTGATCTCCTCATGTCAGAAGTTATATTGAAATAATAATGAATCTGCAGGTCTTTTTTTTTTTTTTTTTCTCTTCCATGAGCTGATGCGTGTCTTCACTTGGACAGCACAAGGACAAAAATGAGGCTAAACAAAACCATCAAAACCTCTGTCTGTTGTACCACTCACCCACCTGCATTGTGTAAGGACAGCCCTTAGTCCTCTGCAAGAAGAACCCCAGTTTTCATGGGTGAAAGTCTCTCTCTCACACAAGCACTCCCACTGAAGTCGGCAGGATTACTGATGGTATGACTGAGCATTCCTGCGAGTGACTGAGTTTACCATCTGACCCCACCTTAGAAACAGGTAGCACATCTGCAGTCCTTATTGAGAAAATGATCTGAACTACACTAACATTAAGCTGAGATTTGATTTCCCCTGAGAAGTTCAACACAAATATGCCTTGAGGACCTAAGAAAGCATAGCCCATCCAGTATATCTTGATTTTAAAAGTCCGCAGCTGAGCCTTTGCTTTGAACTACCTCCTCAGCAAAAAGAACATCATGTTTTACACTTGAAACAAAACTGTCACCATTGCAAAACACCAGGAAAATAATCCTGACCTCAGTGTGCATCCCCTTGCAAGACAAAGAATGGATACTGTTATTCGTATTTATACTGTGCAAATGTTTCCAAAATGTCAACCTTTCCTAATGATACTAAAGTGATTGAAAACTAAAGTGCAGTTCTGGACAGGGAAGTGACTATTAAAGAGAGAGACTGTGGCCATGGCCCATAACTGTTTCTAGCTGTCTTCCAAGCTCTATATATTAACTAAGCTTATGTAGCAAAGCCATTTTTTTAACTACTGTCAGCACTGCAGAGTCAATACAGCAGCAATAGAGCAAGCTGTTCTGCCTCATGCCTCATCAACATTTCTCACACTCTGCATCAAAGCACGAACATTAGCAAATTCAGCTGCCCTTCAAACTTCCACCTCCAGTCAGGAGAAAGCATCTGTGGCTGTTCAACTCCTTGCAAGGCTGCTGAAAAAAAAAATCCTGGCTTGCCAGAAACACCCATAATAGCCAAGCCCTATCATTCTCCATAACACATGGCCGTAGGACAAGCAAGAGAGCTGTTGAGCTCTGCTCACTTCCTATCACTCCACAGTATCCATGCTGCACTCCAATTAGCACTCCAAATCCCTCCCCAGCAGCATGGATCAGTGGGTTTGCTGTGAGCTCTCATATGTTCAACACGTCTACAAGAATCAAAAGATGTTAGAAGGGGAAGAAACATACTTCAAATGTTTGTAAGATCACTTCCCAGTGACACAGTAGAAGCTGACAAAACAGGAGCTCCAGTGCTGTGTCTGCTGTGGAGTAAAAAGCTTTCAATCCACCAGGCACTCAGAGGCAGGAATACCATCAGAAGGCAACCATCACTTTTGCAGACTGTAGGAAAACATGACACCGAACAAAGATGAGCATTGGGCAAGAGCAAAAGAGAACTCTAACTCCTTATGGCTTAATGCGTACAGTACAAATAAGGAGTTAAATCACTGCCTCACTGCACCCAAGTAGGGGATCACAAGAAGAGATGGTATTATCTTTTTTCCAAGGATACAGAAAAAGGAGCAGAAGAATAACAGAATTCTTAAGGCTGGCCAAACTCGAGGGCTCTGCAACTGCTTTTGGGCTATGCTGATGAGTTGTTAATGATACAGTACAAAGCATGGTTTGTGAACCAAAGGAAACAGCAAAGAAAAAGCAACTGGAGAACAACTGAGAAAAATTCGAACAAATGCTTCTAAGACTGTGAAACTATCTTGTACGGACCCTGCTTAGTGCTCAAAAAGTAAAATCAACACATTAACTTAAATATGTAGAATTAACAGATGAAACAGCTAAATTATTTGAGGAAAAAAAGGGGCAAAATGAGGCAGGAAAGCAGGCTACTGACTCCCTTTCCTTTCTCCTGCAAAGAGAACTTTTAGTCTTAGTAGCAGCTGAAAAGAAGCATTCGAGAGCTCCCAGCCTCACATCAAGATGGGACTGAAACATCTACTAGCACCAAAAGTAGACAAACAAATGATATTACAAAATATATTAAATATAGTGGCAGGATTTTCCTAGTTTTCCTGTACTTCAGTCTTCACTGACTTCCCAGCACTTCCTAACACATTGTCTCCTCCATACATCTTTGCACTTAAAGGTCTCCATGACTTAAAAGAAGCTAGACAGATGACGAGGATGAAAGAGGGGAGATGAACTGTGACTAACTTGGAAGATCACAGGATTCCAATGTTAGCAATCCAGATCACTGAGGAAAACCTAAACTCTGCAAAGACAAACTGACTAGCAAGGGGGAAAAACCAGTCCTGGCAGATAGGCAACAAAATCCACAGTGCCATCAGAGAAAAGAGACAATAATTTCCTCTCTGTTTCCCAGATCTTTCTGTCCCAAAGCATTTTTGGAGGCAAGGAAAATCTTTATTTTGACATCTCTGACTTTCAAACTATACCAGTGATACTTAGTGGAGATTTTGGCATTTAGCAGCACAGTCAGGAAAAAAAAAAAACAACCATGATTTGTATGTGCTCATCTTGGCAGATGAAGAAAAAGCAAGTCAAAAGTAAGTGCAGCAAGATGATACCAAATGCCAAGTCACGAGGCACTGTGTAGCATTAAAGAAGCACTTCACAGATCAAATTTAAGAGCACATTAAACATTTGGAAGGGATTTGGAAAACGGTCACATTGATTTAGGCATACAAATCCTCACAAGAACCTAATGAGAACGCGTATCTATGTATCTCCTGTCATATTTACAAGATTTAAATACTTACAGAGGTCAGTCAGCAGTGGCATGGATTTACAACAGCAGCGTTGGAAAAAGCACTTAATCCCCCTTACAGTCAGAAATCATTCTGAGTGACCACACAGCTCAAAACAGGCTTCAACACCACTGGAAGTCCAGCCTCTCATCTCCCTCACGCTGGATTGAGAAGCTACTCAGACATTACGGTTGTGTAAACCACAACTGCAGGACTACTTTACAGAAAGGCTATTTTGATTTTTATCAGTGTCTCAGAAACATGATCCCCTTGGGGAAAATTTGCTGTCAGACTTTGACCAGGCAAGGGGACTTTCACAGGAATGGTCTGGTTCTGACTTATAAAGTCAGAAACCCACACGGCTGTCCAAGAGTGAAATCACTGTATTGACTAAAGCTGTCCACAGTTCCTGGAGCTTCACCATCATTATAAATAAATCAACTAAGCTCACCATAACTAAAGAAACAAAATCTCTGTGGTCAAAACAGTTTATCTAGAAATGCCTTCTGTCATGGCATGAATTCCAGCTGTGATAAAATTTTATAGGTGAGCCGAAATTAGAGAGACCTTTAAATAAGAGGAAAAAAACCAAACCAATCAAGCCCTATGCTCCTAAAATTCAGGACTCCACAGAAAGGAGTTAACTTTTTTTCCTACCAATTTCACTGGGAGTAGGTTGTTGTGCTCAGAAACACCATCCCACATGATTAAGCAGCTTTCCAAACAGCTTCTTTCTTTCCCTGAAAATCCCCTAATTTCTCAAAAAAAAAAAAAAAATTAATAATTCCTTTAATATTTCCTCACCACTCTCAGCTTCAGAACCTATCCAGAAAAAAAAAAAAAAAAAAAAAAAAAAAGCCATTTGTCAATTAATTCCAGTTCTTTAGGTTCAGGACTCCATAATGCTGCACAATTTTTCATGTGCATCTGCTTAACACAGAGGGAAAAGATACTGCTAAATCAGAAAAAACCCAGTAGGCTGAGCAGGTGAAGTGCCTTCTTCCATTGTGTGCACAGTGCATTTCTGCTGACTGTGAGCTCTCGTGTGGCAGGAAAAAGCCCAAATGTCATCCTTGCCTTTTGCTATTGGCAGCTGTTCTCTTATCACCAAAGATAATTTATCGTACCACTGACAGATGCTAAGATTCAGAAGCTGGAGCTGGAAGCCAAAGGGATTGAATCAGGAAACAAAAATGCCAAAAAAAACCCATAAAAAATAAAAAAGAAGGAAGAGCCCTACCAAAACAAGTCACTTGACTGCACACATCACACATACATCTCTCCACAGGGAGAGCAGAGACAGCCTGAACCCCCATAGCAGATGTCAAGCTATCTGTTTTGGGCACTCCTGGAAGCTACTCAGGCTCTACGCTGAGGAACACGCTATAGGAAATCATAGAGAGAACTTCACCACACAAATCCTAGTGGAGACAGTGACCAGAAGAAAGCTGCATCTGTAGGGAAGAGGGCCTTGAAATCAAGCTTGCTTAGGACTATGGTCACTCTAATTCTCAAACACAAGGTACTCAGGTGCTCTCTCATGAAGGGAGTTTGTGGACTGGGGGTGTCCCAGATTTCCATTCTTCCCCACACATTCTATCAAAGACACTGACTTCCATGAAAATGTGAACCTTATTTCCTTAAATGCAACTCCACTGCATACCAACATGAAGTAGTTAATTTCACAGATGCTTTGGCTACTTCCAAGAAAGGATGAGACAGGATCTATCTGTTTTACATGACAACAGGCTTTAAATCTCTCAATCTCCTGATGTAACTGTTAGGAAGCTGGATTTCTATACACGGCCTTTTGCAAGCCTTCTTTGCACACCGATACAGAACCACAAGTGCTTTATACACATAAATGGTCTCTACAACCATAAATCAGTACCTGTATTTTATTCACAGGCTATGCATGGAAACGTACTCCTGGCCAGAGTATTCTGAATTACACCTCCTTCTTCCCATCCCCAGGGAAGACACAATTATTTTTAATCACATGCAAATAAAACTGAGCTATACACTGACACAGCTGTAAGCACAAGTGATACCTTCAATCAACATTCCCAAATATATTTTCCTAATAGAGGTCAGATCAACAACAGGTTTCCCTCCTGGGCACGAAATTGTCTTTTCTGGAAAACTTGGAGCAAGCTGAGTTCTCTCATGGTAGCAGATGCCAGCAGTGGGAAATGGAGTCCCAGGGCACCTCCCGTTTGTTTGCTTGTGACAAACATTCCAAAAGCCAGATCCCCACAGACAAAAAATGAGGAGGAGGTGTTTTGCCGGACACTTCAGAAGAGGAAGATCAAATACCGAGACATCTCAGGAACACCAGCACTGACCTGACGCGAACTGCCATGGCCCTGCCGGGATAGGAAGCCCGTGAACTGCGAGATGGATGAAGAGCAGAGGCAGCTCCCGGCGGCCAGCATCGTAGTGCCAGGCTGACACCTGGAGGGAGAGCGCGGCAGGAGCAGGAGGAGCCGGGCAGGAGCGGGACCAAAGACCGTGTTCTGCCCGGGGACCTCTGCGCCGCTGTCTGCTGCGACCAGCCCCTCTCCTCCGGCGGAGCACTTCTGCGGGGTGCCTGCTGATAAGGAGAGGGGAGGGGAGAAAAACATTTCAATGCCTCAAAAACCATCACCGATAATTATTTTCATCCTTTCAGTTTCAAAATTGAACCCCCTCCCCCTTTTCTTTTGCTCCCATTTTGTCATGAACATTTGAGGTATTTTGTTTCCATAGTTCTTCCAAGTCACTTGTTCCCTGTTTCTCTCTGAAAGAAACACAACAGGAAGGAGCAGGCCATAAAAAGCGTTAGTATTACAGTTAGTCCAACTAGAGGTGCTGTCCTTCCCCACATTCTCCTCAAACAGCAGTTAAGCAGCAATTATGGGTTACACTTCATGCCCCAATGTCCAGGCAGGCTGCTGAGCACAGAATGGAACCCCACAGGGCTCAGTTTGGGTTAACAAGAAACACTTCAGCTCACATCTGATCTCCACCATTCCTTTGAAAGCCTTCCCTCCCTCCCTCCCTCCATCTGCACAGGTGATTTTGTCTGTTCAACAGCAGAGTATGGAACCCCTCAGTCACACCCATCTTTACTCCCAGCTAACCTTATCTGGCAGTAAAATTAGGGATACAGTACAGGAATTAGGGCAAGCTACTTACTTACCCAGGAAGGTCAATTTAGGTCAAAGCTATCTTGCACAGATGGCTAATTTCAATCACTTACACATTCGACACAATTGTTCAATAAGCTAAAAATAAATAGTGAAAGTAATTAATTTAAAGCTGCCCTAATTGTTTCTCAATTTCCCCTATTAATTTAACCTATAACACTTCCCCTCTCAAAGCTTCAAAGCTTTAACTTAACAGCCAATTAAAGCTCCCCTTATTAAAAAAAAAAAAAAAAAAAAAAAGTGCTGTCAGCTTGGATTCCTTCTGACTGAACTCTTTGAAGCACTTGGGATTTCATATAAATTGCACAGGGCTTAGAAACAAAGTGTTTTTTCCAGGTATAATGTTCTCAGTGAGCTAATGATTCAATGGACAATTAAGGCTAATTAAGGTTTTAACTTGGTAGCAACTTTCTATGCTGTATTTAGCTCTAGGAAAGTGAGTCACCACTGGAGTGAGCACTGATGCTTTTCATTTGCCAGTGGGAGGTGGCAGGAGTGGGACTGCCCCTGCTCAGGCTCACCACAGTGAGAGGCTCCTCGGGATGGGCAGGATTCACTCCCTTTAACTCATGTGGCAGCTATACTCTTATTCCTCTAAATGCATGTGTCTGCATAAACCTGGATTACCTACCTCATTCTCCCAGTGAGCACTGCAAAGAGAAAAGCCAGTGGGACACTTGTTAGTAAAAATATTGCCACCACACATATGTCATTCCTCTTAGCTTGATCCCAGTTGTTTGGTTCAGGAATTTTAGCTGCCAAGTACACCAGGTTGATCAAACCAGGACAAACACAGAACAAAAACATCAATAGCTTGTCAAATTATTTCCCTATTAGACAACACCCCTGTGGCCTCTTAAGACTGCATTTCCAGGAATCCCCAGTATCTGAATTCTCATCCTCCTGTGACCCTGTTACATGTGGGACTCGCTGAGCCATCACCTGAGCTTAGGTTTTCACAGCCCTGCAGCACTCTGTGAGGTGATTTATCACACTGGGCTCCCTGCTGCTGGCAGAAGGGACATCCTGTGCTCCACCCTAAATATAGACAGGGGTCCTTCCCCTCCTCTCTGAAAACTATGCATAAGGATCTTCTTTTGGAATGCATTTTCTCTAGGTATCTTTTCTAAATTATTCTTAATGCAAGCTCACACGAAGGAAAAAAAAATCCAAACAGAAACAGAGAAACCATTCAGAAAAGAAGATAGAAACTAAGTAAAATAGGAATGAACAGTTCAGAGACATGCTTCAACTACAACTCAGAAAGGGGAGAACACAAGGAAGTTTCTTAAAGGTAATCCTTGCTGAATTATTACTGTGAACACAATTCCTCTGGGTAATTCTCCCGAGCACTGCAGTACGTGCAGGAGAAAGCCATATGCAACATGCACAACAGCTGAGTAGGAGGGAGAAGGCACAAGGTGCTGTCAGCAGGTCTGCACGGGCAGGAGGAATACAGCTTTCAGAACACTGACTTTGAAAGATCTCAGTGCATGATTGATTAATAGATACATTTGAGAGGTGCTGTTGACCAAAACTAACTTAATTTGGGTAACCAAAGAGTGTAACATGGGTATTTGGGAGTGAGGCAGCACAGCTGTTTGTACTGAACACCTTGTCTTCACTGTCACTCTTGATCACCCTGAATCTTTTCCTTCACAATACAAATCTCCCTTCCATGGGAAAACATTTTGTACTTGTCACACTGTCTTGGAGAAATGGTCTCACATGATGTTTAATGAGACAAAAGACCTTCAAAGAATTCTGCATGAGACATGGCTGAAGAGGAGGCACAGGTGGATGATTTCAACTCTGAAAACTAGAGCCAGGCAACACCTAGTGAATTACTGCTTTCTGACTCTTTTTAAAATTAGGAAACAAAAAACTTGAAAACAACCCATGACTTTCCTTATTTAGGCCAAGCAAATCATAGAATCACAGACTATCACAGGTTTGGGCTGGAAGGTACCTTAAAGTTCATCCAGCTCCAACCCCATGCCATGGGCAGGGACACCTTCCACTAGAGCAGGCTGTTGCAAGCCTCGTCCAACCTGGCCTTGAACACTGCCAGGGATGGGGCAGCCACAGCTTCTCTGGGCACCCTGCACCAGGACCTCATTGGAAGAGTCTTCTTCACTACTATGATTTATTTTTTTGGTACTTCATAGAGTGTACAAACAAAAAAAACCCAAAAACCCAAACAAACCAACCTAAGAATCATTATCTTAATTAACCAGAGATTACATAATCTCTGAGTTTCATAATCTCTCATTCCCAATCAAAATAGAATCACAGAATCAACCTGGTTGGAAAAGACCTTTAAGATCATTGAGTCCAACCATTCCCCCAGCACTGCCAAGGCCACCACTAAACCATGTCACTGAGGGCCTCATCTACACAGCTTGTGAACACTTCCAGGGACAGTGACTCCACCATTCCCTGGGCAGCCTGTTCCAGTGCTGACCACCCACTCGGTGAAGAAATTGATCCTAATCTCCAATCTAAACCTCCCCTGGCACAGATCGAGGCCACCTTCTCCTGTCCTGTCACTTGTTCCTTGGGAAAAGAGACCGACCCTCACCTCACTGCAGCCCCCTTTCAGGTAGCTGTAGAGCGATAAGGTCCCCCTGAGCCTTCTCTTCTCCAGATTAGACAAGGCTCAGAGGGGACCTTTTAGACCATCTCCTTTAGACAACCTTCTTTCCCGTAAAGGGACTGGCAGGCACATACAGCAACCTTACTGTACAAAGCACACTACGAGAGCTGTAAAGGCCACATTACCTGTACCCACAATGACTACCAAGCAATGCCGTTACTTGCAGTACTTCCACTCCGGGACAGGGGAGCCTGCGGCGGGCGGAGCCGGCGCAGCGCAGCCCTGAGGGGATCGGGAGCCTGAAGGGGACCCGGCGGAGGCGGGGAGCTGCCCTGCCCCGGAGAACAGCGCCCCCGCGTGCCCACTGCCCGCCGCTGCGCACTGCAAGTACAGCGCCGGCGCCGGCGCGGTGCTGTGACGCCATCGGTCACCGCCGCGGCCGCTCCCCTGCCCGCGTCGGACGCCCGGAGCCCGGTGCCCCTGGGGTCCCGTCCCCGCGGAGGGGGGCCCGGGGGGGTTTAGGTCCCGTCCGGTGCGGCGGGCAGGATGCACCAGAAGCTGCTGCGGAGCGCGCACTACATCGAGCTGGGGAGCTACCAGTATTGGCCGGTGCTGGTGCCCCGTGGCATACGCCTCTACACCTACGAGCAGATCCCCGTGTTCCTGAAAGACAACCCCTACATCACCGACGGCTACCGGGCCTACCTACCCTCCCGCCTCTGCCTCAAGAGGTGAGGATACACCCTGCGACCCGTCCCGTCCCGTGCAGCCCCGGGCCCAGACCCCAGGTCACCCCCGTTCCCCCGTTGTGTCTCCTCGCAGTCTCTTCATCCTCTCCAACGAGACCGTCAACATCTGGAGCCACCTGCTCGGCTTTGTCCTTTTCTTCACGCTGGGAATCTACGACCTTACGGCTGTGCTGCCGGCCGCCGGAGCCTCCCGGGAGGACTTCGTCATCTGCTCCGTCTGCCTCTTCTGCTTCCAGGTAGGGGCTGGGGAGAGCCATCGGCAAGAAGGCTCACAGCTACAGGTTGGGTGGAAAAGTGATTGAGAGCATCCCTGTGGAGGACCTGGGGGTGTTGGTCAATGAGAAACTGAACATGAGCCCGCTTCAGTGTGCGCTTGCAGCCCAGAAACGACCCATATGTTGGCTGCATCAAAAGGAGCAGGACCAGTGGATCAAAGGAGGTGATGCTGTGCTGCTGCTGTGCTGCTGCTCTGCTCTCATGAGGCCCCACTTGGAGCACAGTGTAGAGTTCTGCTGTCCTCAACATAAGAAGGACATGGAGCTGTTGGAACAAGTCCAGAGGAGGCCACGGGGATGATCAGGGGCTGGAGCACCTCCCATATGAAGACAGGCTGAGAAAGTTGGGGCTGTTCAGCATGGAGAAGCTGCATGGAGACCTCAGAGCAACCTTCCAGTATCTGAAGGGGGGCTATAAGAATGCTGGAGAGGGACTTTTCATCAGAGACTGTAGCGATAGGACAAGGGGTGATGGATTTAAACTGAAACAGGGGAAGTTCAGGTTAGATCTAAAGAAGAAGTTCTTTACTGTGAGGGTGGTGAGGCACTGGCACAGGTTGCCCAGAGAAGTGGTGAATGCTCCATCCCTGGCAGTGTTCAAGGCCAGGCTGGACAGAGCCTTGGGTGACGTGGTCTAGTGTGAGGCATCTCTGCCCGTGGCAGGGGGTTGGAACTGGATGATCTTAAGATCCTTTCCAACCCAAACCATTCTGTGATTACTGACAGGAACCATAATTGCCTACACCAGGTTGCACTGCAAAACATGTAGGGGGTCAGTAGCATGCTCTAAAGTTCACAGCTTAAGCTTATTGTAGCCCCTATTAATATTTAAGACATTAATGCATCCCTGTTTGAACCTTTGCCTAGGTGTGCATGCTTTGCTCAGTAGGATATCATCTTTTCTGTTGTCACCGCTCGGAGAAGACCAGCCGGCGATGGATGGCATTAGATTATGCAGGAATTTCCATCGGGATCCTGGGCTGCTATGTATCAGGCGTCTTTTATGCATTTTACTGTAATAATGTAAGTCTGAAGTGCTTGTTTAGTTCCTGTGGTCTCAGTGGCATAGCCTCTACACTAGGAAGTGGGTTACTTACAGGGTGAATAGTAGGCAGGAGGCAGTGATGGAAACTGAAGCAAGTTCCTTTCAGACGGAACTCCACATCTTGAAGTGATATGCAAATTGAGATTTCCTTTCAAGCTGTCACTTGCATAAGCCTCAAAAAAATACCTGAATTCATATGAGGGCATGGTGCATGTCCCAGGTCCTGTCTTCGTCACAGGCCTGAGACTCATGATGGGATGTGTCCCCATCACAAGTAATTCAAACATCATTTCCCATTAGATATCTTGCATGAGGCAGAAACGAGCTCATTTTCTCTTGATCTAACAGAGGACAAGTAAAACAGGTTCCCCTTTGAAGGCCTAGACTACATCCATGCCTGCAGCTGAACAAGTCTGCCAAGGGAGAGGTGGGTTTAAAGTGAAGGCACCACATGTTCTGACCTGTACCTGGGGGACAGAATCCTTTCCCTTCGCTGTCAGTCAATTCACAAGTCCATTCATTCAAACCCCTTCTCTTGGTGCTCACAGCAGTGACAGGAGATTTAATATATATATTATTAATATTTATTAATAATATATTATTAATATATTTTATTATTAATATATATTTCATACTGTGAGCTTTCTACCCATAGTTTACTTTTACACTTGATGAGAAAACTCACAAACTTGCTTTTGTTTCTTTTGTTTCTTTTTTTCTCAGTACTGGCGTCAGGTATATTTAATCACTGTGCTGGCAATGATCTTGGCAGTGTTTTTTGCTCAGATTCATCCCAGTTACCTCACACAACAGTGGCACAGACTTCGCTCCATCATCTTCTGCTCCGTGTCTGGATATGGAATCATTCCCACCATCCACTGGGTTTGGCTCAACGGCGGCATTGGTGCATCTATTGTACAGGTAAAAGAGAAAAAGAAGAAAATAAGGTTCCCTTTTACCTTTTGCTGTTCCTTCAGTCCTCTTACACTTTGGAAAATGAGGGGGAAGCAGCACAGACTTCTTTCAGACCATCCAATCTAAATGCAATCACTTAGAAGTTTATTGAGAAGCAGTGAACAGGTTGAGTAGAATAGATCTGATGTAAAAGTGCACTATGAAAAGGAAAACTGGATGCAAGGGTGACTGGGCATACATGCCTGAAGAACTGAGCATACCCTGTGGGAACTTTCCACCCTGACCCACCCCAGGGAGAGGGGCAGGAGCCAAGAGCTGAATAGACTATGGAGCCGCCATGGCTCCAGAGGAGACAGGAACTGATGGAATGAGTATTGTCTTCCTCTTCTATCCCCTAGGTTGGCAGCAAAAATCAGTATGCGCCTGCTCAGCTCTCTGTCTCTTACACAGCCATCATTTCACATCACCGTGAAGTAACTGAACTATTTTCCTGTTCTTGTTTTATTACCACTTATAATTCTGCTCTGGGGAACAACCAGCACAGTGCAGCTGGAGACAGTAACTTATGCCCTAATATGAATACCCCCAAAATCATATTGCAGTTCCCCAGGGGACCTAACTGTCCTGAAAAAAAGACATGTATTTTTTCAGAGTGAGTAGTAACTGTGCAAGGCAGTCCTGGGGTGAAGGTTTGACTAGATGATCTTAAAGGTCTTTTCCAACCTACTTGATTCTATGCTTCTGTGTTCTGCTGGAGGGCTGTCACTGGGCATCTGCTGGGGCTTAGCCCAGTCTGGAGCTGCTCTTGAGCATGGAAGAGCAACATTTATGACTGTATGTAGTCTTCAGACAGGGCATTTGACACTGGCTTTTGCAAAACCAGATAAACTGTAGTTGTCCCGTCCCCCCCCCATATTCCCCCATTTAGTGTCTCCTTGTATAGCAGAATCCCAACCGGTAAATGAGATCTTCCAGTGAAGTCTCTCTTACCCTGTGATAGCTCAGTGTACTGGAAGATACCGTTTGACTGAGAGATGTCATGTCGTCTGCAAGCTGCACAGAAATACCAAGTAGCTTGTGTACTGAAGCAGAGAGGGCATGATAAAACAAGTTTCTTCCCATTCAGATTTTCTCAAGCTTGGGCATTTGCTTTCCTCTCGGATTTTGTGTGTAGATAACATAGGCAGTAAAGTAAGATGCAATTCTGTCATGCCTTTTTCATTTGTAAGGACTTTATTTTTTGCTATTTTTACTTCCTACCAGAATAGGAGAGCTTCCTTTTCTTTTGCAGGAGTTTGCTCCACGTGTAGTTGTCATGTACTTCATCGCTGCTGTAGCTTTTCTCTTCTATATTTCCAAAGTTCCAGAAAGATACTTCCCAGGTAGGAAATTCTCTTCTGGATGGGTTGTTTTTTTTTCTGCAGTTTAGCTTCCTGCAGTGTCACAGTCCTTGCTGTGAGTCCTCACCTTCCTGTGAGAGAACAGATTGACCACATTCCCCGTGAAGTGTTCTGTAGAGTAAAACACTGTGTGTACTTGCATCCAAAGGTGACCAATGACTTGGGATCAAGTTCGTTAGAGAAACTGCGCTGCCTCCCTGCAAGTGGCCTGTGTAGTTGAGGTCTGGAGGAGGCTGATTGCTAGTTGCATAGCATGAGTTATTGCCGAATGGAATGACTGCCCTTTTTCTTGCCCACAGGCCAGCTGAACTACCTCGGCTCAAGTCACCAAGTGTGGCATATCCTTGCGGTGGTGATGCTGTACTGGTGGCATCAGTCCACAGTGTACATCATGCAATACCGACACAGCCAGCCCTGTCCTGAGTATAGTCCAGGCTTGTGAGTGAAGGTACAGCAGCTCTCATACTATTGGGAATAGGGTTTTCTAACAAGTGTAGGGTTAAGTAATCCTGTCCCAAGTTTCAGTCAATCTCCCTCATTAGCTTCCCCAAAGGAAATGATGGCTGCTGTAGCACTTGTGGAAAAGAAAAAAGTGGTGATCTTGAGGCCAGGGACTGCTCATTTCTACTGCTGTGTTACATGAGGCTGCAGTATCCTTGAGCAGTCCTAGAGCAGACTGGACAGGGCTCTGCCAGATCCCTTTCAGCTCTGTTCCACAATGTAATAGCCTCAAACTGTCATTAGCCTTTGTTCCCAAGTAGTCTTGTCCTCAGGTTTTGTCAGGTTTTCAGCCTACTAAGTATTGAGCTGGATTTTCTGTTAATTGGTAAGAGTTGATCAGTGGTGAATGCTCCATCCGTGGCAGTGCTCAAGGCCAGGTTGGACAGTCTTGGGCAACATGGTCTAGTGTGAGGCATCCCTGCTCATGGCAGGGGGTTGGAACTAGGTCATCTGAAGGTCCTTTCCAACCCAAACCATTCTGTGATTCCATATAGATAGTAAGTGACTGAACTTGGTTTCCCACTGTATTTCAGATGAAATTCCTGACTTTGAGGTCTGCACCTTACCTGCTGAGCTGAGTTATGAGGTGAAGCGCTGAGGCAGTTCCTTTTCTGACTTCTGGACTGTTACCTGGTTGCTGTTATGTTATGGTGAAACTTGAAAAAACGAACAGTGTGGCCTGGGATCTGAGCTGCATTTCCTTCCTGTTCTGCATTCCAGTATAAAATAGGTCTTCCTGGAGTGGGACAATGGAAAGATGGGCTGTAAGACTCTGCATTTGTTCTGCTTGGGAGACAAAAACGACAGAACTGAGTGAAACCTGCTGAGCTCCCCAGCCCACATACCCAGTATTGAGGTTTGGTTCAAGTACATCAAGACACAGCTCCTGGGTGTGTGTGTGTAAGCCCACAGTAACTGTGGGGCCTGGTGCTGGATCTAAATCACAGTGGTACAGCGTGTTGCAACCACAGCATCTTTATCTGAATGACTTTCTTCAGCGCTGGCTGAAGTAACAGTAACATATAGAGTATCTCTTTTACTTCTTTGGACAGGCTCTTCTTTTTCTGGAAGATCAGGTGTTATCCACCACAGCCACCCTTCCTTTCAGATCCTAAAACTTGCCAATATAGATAGTGCCATTACTTAAGAGATCTCTCTAGATCCCTCCAGCAATTTGGAATCAGTGTTCTAAAGTACTTCAGGAGCAGTGCTAAGCCTGTGTGCTCACCCTTGTTACTATCTTGCAATCAGCAGAGTTGCTAAAAATTAAAGTTACATTTGTTTAACAGGCTGAAATAACACATCCCAAGTAGGGAACCTGCTGGGGATTCAAATCACTGTCTGTTGGCCTTTTACTGTGGGATGTGCAGTACAGTACTTGCAGACTTTGTTACCGAAAATAACTTGATTGCCATAAGCCTGCCACAGTAAAAAGGTTGCCTTTGGCTTTAGAATGTCATGAAACCCGCTCTTAGAAACTTTAGGGAGTTTATAACTTACAAACATTAGGGAAACACAGAATGCGAAGGTTATTAGGTAGCTGTAGCATAATTAACTTGAGGGGTGCCATTTTTCCAATGGGATTGGAATTCTTTGGATTTGGGGATTAGAATCAGTGTTTTTAAGTAATTTCTGTGTAGCAGTTGTGCTTGTGTTCAGAGTCCAGTTGAACAGTGGTAGCAAATGCTGATTCTTCACAAGATCCAGCCATTAGTCAGCACTAGCCCTGTGGAGAATCCTTTGCTTGCCTCAAGGTGCTGTTAACATTTAATCCCATGTGGCTCATTTGGGAGAAGAGCTGTTGAAGGACAAGGTGCCATCAGCATGGCTGGTGTTGGAAAGCAGGAGATAACCTTGTTTCTGCATTAATGCAAGGCAGAAATGTTCTGGTCTGAGATTAAGTGTCCCAGCTGCCACCTGCAGGGTGGCCTTCGAGAGCATCCCAGCAAGCTTCTCATCTTTTGTGATCCTCTGACACCAGCCATCTTAAAACATGCCAATATGGCCTGGTAGGATTTCAAACAAGTTCTCTTCCGAGGCCAAGGCACAGGGGAGTAAACCCTTAAGGCAACATGCTAGAAGCTCTGTAACACACGAGAAGCCCTTAATGCACTCTTGCCTTTGTCATCGTTGTTCCCTTCCATCTAGGGAGGGATTTCCCCCATAAGTTTTAGCTCACTGGGAGGGGAAGAGGGCTGCCTTGGTGCAGTGCCCTCCTCAGGGCAGACAGGCTGCTCTTGAGTCTCCCCATGATGCCTCTTCTCCAGCCTACACCAGCCCAGCTCCCCCAGCCTTCCCTGTCAGGGCTGTGCCAGTGACACACAGAAAACTGATGAAATCTTACTGTCAGACACCTGAACTCTAGATAGGGGTGGAGAAGGCAGGATACCAACTTCTCTCCTGATGTGCTGGAGAGTAATGCCAACCGTCTCTTAAGTTCAGTGGGTTGTTGTGGGGTTTTTCCAACTCCAGGAACAAATAGTGAGAACTGACTTTGCCTCTGAAAATCAGCTCCCTGACTTTGAGCCTTTCAGTGTAAACACAGATGTATTTATTTATTTATTTATTTTTAATTTGACAGCCAAGCCAGTTCCAAGTGCACTAATTACTACTGCTGAAGCCTGAGGAGGAACCAGCAAGTAGAAAAGCCCATTTCCAGTGTTATGTGAAAAAAAACATTTGAAGAACATGTGTTTGTGTATTGAGAGCATACTGGCTTGGTAGTTCTCCAAGGTATTTTTATGTCAGCTCTTACCTACTGTAGCAGTTTTCACTGGATCAGGAAACTGACTGCCAAAATGTACATTTTTATTACCGTGAACTTTATCAAGCAGCATGATGGCCTTCTATGTACGTACTGAACCTGTAAATAAATTCCACTTCATTGGCCATTTCCTTGAAGTAACGTCATTCTTGCATCTCACACAGCAGAGCCACAGATGTGAATTGCTTAACCACACAACATCTGTCACCTCCCCTGTGTTTTACACAGACAGGGGGACTGGCTCTTGAATTCCCACAGCATGGAGGCACAGGGCGGGTGTTCCAACTGCACTGCTCCAGCACTGCAGGTAGTGTATTTACTAGTGGTACATAGTGTTTTGTAGGCATTAGCAAGTAATACTAAACCGAACGAATTGCAACTAGTATCTGATCAACAGGTTTTTAACAAGATGGACAGGGAAAGCCAGTTGGGCAGCAACTAGAAAAGTACCTTAAAACAGTTTTTAAAGAGTGACAGGATCCTGCAGCTACAAAAAGCAGAAGCAGCACCACTTACAGCAAGTGAATTACAGCCTAAAGGTGAATACTTCCAAGAAGTGAAAGTCACTGTTACCACATTTGTTTATTTAACAACTGCAAGTGTTTCATGACATACATCAGTTGCACAAAAAAAGGTAAAGTTCTCTGTTTAGTGGTACACAAAAAAGCTTCAGAAACTTGAAGTCTAACAAGAAGTGGAAGTGTAGTTCAGGAAAGTGCACTTAAAAGCTGAATGCCAACAATTTAAAAACAGTTTTTATGCTCTTTTCATATTAGGTGATGCCTTAGTCACAAATTGAGCCACACACACAATTTCCTTGATTTTCCTTTTGAAATAAGCACTACAGAGCAGTAACGCAGCAGCCATCCTTCCCACTTCTTTTTCCTCTTGGTGCTTTTACTCCTATTCCCTCCCTCAAGTCACACAGAAGTGATTGTGGCTGCTGTGTTACTAAAAACATAGCTACTTCAAGAGATACAGGATGTGTGCGCGCATGTGTATGTTTTATATATACTTTTCATATATAAAAATACACGATATAGTATAAAAAAACTCCAGATAAACTCTTATTCTCACAGTAGCAAATATATCAACTTATTTTCACAGTACTTGGTTTTTCTAAGTTGGAACACCCCGAATAATGAGAATTTCCATCCTCCCAAGCTGCTATTCATGGTGATGCGGGTCAGTCAAAGCCATTGCACACATCTTGCATCATGGGACAGTCTTCAGGGAAACACTAGTACCTTGTCTTTCCAAAACCACAACCATTAAGGACTTCTTCGTACCTTTCAACAGAATCTCTCCCAAGCAGCTGACTATAAAAGGCCTGGGGTTCGGTCATTCAATGTTCTGAAAGGAGAGCTGTAAAACTCAATAAGTGGTGTCAGCTGGAAGGGAAGGGTCAGCTACTTACCTTGCCATTCTTGGTTTCACAGACAGTATATGGTATGTGTCTAGTGCAGCAAGGTCTTGCCTGTACTAAAGGTAAGGTCACAAGCACACAAATCAAGGCTGAAGGATATCGTGTTCCCTGACAGTACCACATTTGACCAGTGGATCTTGGCTGAAATTCAACCCAAACTTGGGTTTAGTTGTGTATAAACAATATATACCCTATAAAATCAACTTAGCCAGGCATGCTGATCTCTTTTCAGCCACAAGAAAGGATACAGTAATTTTAACTGTAGAAATAAAACTTAGATTTATGCAAAAAACTGTTTCATAACTAGAATTTGCAGAACAAGGTTTATTAAGGCCATTAGAAAGCAAGTCTCATCAGCCACAACTTGCATGTTTTTGCAAAACTTGCCAGTTTTAGAGCAACTTGGGTTTGCAGTTTGCTTTTACCTCACCTCTAGTTTCTGCTGACGTCCTCACTTTCCTGTGCTGGAACGCAACCTCTGCCAAAACCCAAACCAACCAGCCATAGGAGGAAAACCTGCATCATACCTCAGCCTGAAGTCTCAGGGTGAGCAGACAAAAACCAAACATTTCCTACTCTTCATTCACATAGACATTAAGGCCCACACTAAGCCTTTTCCCTGGGTGTCCTTTTGGGTAGTGGAGCTACATCTCAGCCCCATGCACACTGTTCACCTTCCTCTGGCTCCAAGTTCAGGACCTGCTCAGCCATTTGCTTTTCCACCAGGGAAAGCTCCATTTAAAAACCAGGGGTCAGTTGCCTGTTGTGTTCTTCTCTTTTTGTTTTCTCCCATCTGCCCCATTTGTCATATCACTCTGTTCCAACAGCTATCTAGACAGGGAAGGAACAGCTCCAAAGGAAACTGTAGGAAAGCAGTTCATAAGCACACAGAGAAAAGAAAACAAGGAAAATCAGAGAGTTAACCTGAGTATCAGAAATTGCTACAAAACTTGGCCTGTGCTTCTTACAGCCTTTGGCACCAAACAGACAGGTGAGAACAGCAGTAGTAAAGCCTAGGACACTCCTGTGCAAATGGAGTTGAAACATTTCTACTCATAACCTCTTAACAGTTTGATTTCTAAGCCTGAACAAGGCAGCCTTCAAGCACAGCTGAAATATTTCACATCAACCCTGTGAGAACACAAAACCAAGGAGGATGAAGGTAATGAAGACCTACAGATACAGACGAGCTACTTTCCAATTCCAGGATCAGAGGAAGCAATCTCACATATATTCAAGGGAGCATTTTAAGAAACCAACCCCCAAAGGAATCAAATGACTTGTTCCTATGTGTTGTTTTCAACAAATATTGTCAGGGATCTACCCCCACCACCACACATCTCAGGACACCTGGATAACTCATAGGAGACTTTGTAGAAAAATCAAGTACAACCCTAAATATTTCACTGTGAAAGGCGGGGGGGTGGGGGGGTGGGGGTGTGACACGGGGATGCACTACCACAAACACTTATGTCTGCCGTACATAAACATCGTTATCCACTCATCAGCATTCAGCGGAGCAGGATATAAAGTTGAGCAGAGGAACCATCTCCTTCCACTTCCTCTGTAGAACTGCCATGGAATAAAGGCAGACAAATGGATTGTCCCGAGTCACATGTGCTTGGCACAAGTTGCAAGGCAGCGGAGAAGCCATTGCACCTACACACAGCACCCACTTCAACAGCATGGTAACAACACCTTGTCCTCAACAGGGCTGTTCACATCACCTTCCCCTCACCTATGGGCACCACATGCTCCCAGCACAGGTGTCTCAAAGGTCCGGTGAAGCAGGATGGGGTCCTGCCTGTAAGGCTTTGTGGTGTGAAATGCAGTGCACTGGTCCAGCTGCCTCCTGCTTCTGCTCCCAAAGTGGGGGGCAGAGAGTTTCTTCAAAGCTCAGTGCATTTAGCAAAACTTTCTTAGAAAACACGCTTAAGTACAGCAATAGATTCATTACAACTTAAAAGAAATTAGTCCTTTCATAAAATTGTTTTAAAAAAGCCAACTGATTTGAAACAATACACGTTTTTTTGGCAATAAAAATCCGAGAGTAAAAGAAAAGGTGTTTTCAGACACAAATCCCAATTTGTAATCAAGTAAATCTGATAGTTGCATCTCACAATTGTACAAGTCATCTGATATATTCCATATGTGCCAAATGATGTCCTGTGTATACCAGCCTCTTCTCAGCGCACTGAGTAGCCTCCAAAGTGCTGCAAACACTGGCTGCATCCCTGCTGTTTTACTCCCCCACATTCAGGCTTTTCATCTCACAAAGCATTATATTCTCTGTATCTTCAGTTTGAACTCTACACTTCCAGTTGCTATTTTACATTAACAGCACTTACTGTAAAATACAAATAAAAATTGAACATTTAGGCACAGAAAAAAAAATAAAAATCTGCCTTTCATCTCTGCAGCTGCATAGGTGCCTGTTAGGGTCTGAGCTATAGCCATGCTCTGGAACTCTGGGCCACAGCACCTTGAGGACTTGGCTTCTTGATTTTCATGATTAATAAAGGTAGTTTTCTTTTAAGAAGCAGAGACTTGACTGCTTCCAGGAAATCAAGATGGATTTTGATTCTCAGGTCTACTACGACCAAGATGTGAAGCACCACCACAGTGGTAACCTACCTGTACATATGGAAAAGGTTGGATGTGTGATTTCTGGGTGACCCCTTCCCTCCACCGCAGCATATCACAGAGGATTGAAAAGGCAACACAAAAGTGCAGAATAACAGTATGTCCCAGGGCCCAGTAACAGACAGACAATGTCTGTCTTATTCATATCCGATTTCTCTTTTCATTCCAGGAACCATCTGCCCCAACAAAATGATGCTCCTGGGTCAGCTTTAACTTTTTTCCACAAAAAAACAAACTAACAAAAAAAAAAAAAACCCAACATAACAAAAAAAAAAACCCAAAAACAAGAACAATCAGAATTTGCCATTGTTCCAAGTTTCACCATGCAAGCTGTCCCTGCCTCCTTGAACTTGAACAAACTGGACAGCACAGGCCCCTGTAAGAGATAAATTACTCCACTAATTAAAACCTCTAGCAAGTATCTCGGAGAGGCAGGGCAGGGGAGAAACCCATTGGAAGCATTTACTGTTTGGAAGGAAATGGAGCTGCTCCAAAGGGATCTAACTCGAGCGCCTGTTGTTGCTGGCTCTGCGCACTCTGCACAACCAGTTCTGTGAAGGGCACTGCACCAAAGTCATCTGTTTTCAGCCCCTCACCACCATGAATGGCTCTGTGCAAGGAGCTCTGCCTTGGTCTGCCAGCCACTACCACTGCTCCATGATCCCCAGAGCCATCACCAAAACCTTGGTGCTGGGGATGCCGCAGCAAGTCTGGTGGATGGAAGGGTTTGGCTCCGAAAGGATCCAGCAGACTTTCATCTGCCTGCAGAGGGTTGGCTCGATCTTTGCCATCAGTCAATGCAACGCTGATGTTCTCTTTGGAGTCTGAGATGGTCAGGAATTCGTTGCTACTCTGCGAGTCCCTGCGGCCAGCTTTCTTGTGCCTGCGGGCTCTCTCGGGGGTGCGGTAGCTGGGTTTCAGAGCCTTCTTCATGGTGGTTGGAGTGCCGTGGTGCCGCTTCCCGTTGTTCTTCGAGACCTCCTGTTTCATTCGCCTTTGGCGGGAAGAAAGTTTCTGCAGGTTACGCTGCTGCTTCATCTTCTGCTGCTGACTCCCTGTGATCTCATCAAAAGGAACCAGCCCAAACAGGTCCTCTCTACTCCCACCAGTCTTGGGGAGAAGGGAAGGCTGAAATGGGGTGCAGCCAAAAATATCAAGGCTCCGTGGAGAGGTGGGAGAGAGCAGAGGCTCGGTTCCTGCCACGTGGCCATCTTGCTGAGACACCTTTTTGCTGAAGGGGGCTTTTGTGAAAACATCAAAGTCATCCTGCTCTTGGCTCGGGCTGGGAAAAGCTGCCTGAGAAGAGACATCTTTGTCCATCTCTCTTGCCTGGGGCTGCAGAGTGAAGAAGGGCACTGCCCCAAACACATCAAATTCTTGGCCAGGGTTCACCGGGATTATAGTACTTTGCACCTCAGACAAGGACATATGCATTGAAGTGGGTTCTTTGATTTCACCACTGCCAACACCGTCTCTGAACCTACCACTCGGGAGCCCTTCCACAGACTTTTGCTTAGTACGATCAGAATCAGAGTCAGAACTTTGCTTCTCTTCCTCCTCTTCCTCCACTTCTTCCTCAGAGTCCATGAGGAGAGGTCGGTGGCCTAAATTCTCCAGTTCTGTATCATTGTCATCATTGAAGTCTCCATTCTCTCCCTGCAACACTTCTTCATCCTCCTGTTCTTCTTCTTCCTCACTGCTCTTGGGAGAAGGAGGATCAGATTCAAAATCACTCTCTGATTCATCACCACCTTTCGTCACTTGTCCCTCTGCAGTCTTCCTCCCTGGCTGGGGATCTCTAAAAGCATGGCTCAGCTTTCCAGCCTTGGTTGGCATCCCTAAGTTATTTCCTAGATTACCAGCTGAGTTATTAGCTGGTTTTCTAGGGGAACCTGCAGGTCAAAGAGAAATACAAAACACAACTTGAAATACACTCGAAGTCAGTACTTGTTCCACACACATCATAGCCACACATAGAGAGCAAACACCTATACTGTGCGGAGAGAAATGAGCTAAAACCCATATCTAACATTTCAAACAGTGAAAGCTATTAGGGCGCCTTTCCAATAGATCCTTCAAGACTGACCCACAGTACCAAGGTTTTTACCATACAGTCAGATAAGTGAGGCAATACTGACATATTCAATGCAGCTTCAAACCCTTAGTGACATTGAACCTCCACAATTAACCCCTTCTAACTTCTAGTGTAGCAATATAAGCAAAAGACGACAAAAAAAAAAAAAAAGACAAAACCCACCAAAAACCCTACTGCTTTAACTTCAGCTTGAGAGCAGAGTGTTCTTGTTTGTTTCTAAACAGGATCTGTCAGCCCAGTTTCTCTACATGAAGGAAACTTACTTATTTTACTCTGACACCTTTATCCCCTTTTAAAATATGGTAAATAATTATCTGAAAACTGGAGCTAAAAGAACAATTCACTGATGACTTTTGAAGGGTGGTTGGCTTAGAAATGCTTTGCATCAACTGACGAAACAGTGAGCAAGACCATGCAGAGCATACATATGGTGCTCAGACTGAGGCAAAACAAGTTCTTCCCTATGTTGGAGCCCTGTTGCTGCACAAAGATATTTTCAGGAGTGTTAACTGTCAGATTTTTATTTGAAGAGAAGAAGGAAACACTTGGCCTTCGAGGGGGAAAGCATATTTTCTCCTGAGATGTCTGTTTCTGTAGGACACAGATCACAAGGCAGCCACGCAACTTTCAGAAGGCATAACTGAATTGTAGAACCAACTAGGTTGGAAAACACCTTTAAGATCATCAAGTTCAACCTTTGCCCCAGCACTGCCAAGGCCACTAAACCATGTCACTGAGGGCCTCATCTACACAGTTCGAGAACACTTCCAGGGACAGTGATTCCACCATTCCCTGGGCAGCCTGTTCCAATGCCTGACCACCCTCTCAGTGAAGAAATTGTTCCTATCTCCAGTCTAAACCTCTCCTGACGCAGCTTGAGGCCATCTTGACCTATCACTTGTTACCTGGGATAAGAGACCGACCCCACCTCACTATGACCTCCTTTCAGGCAGGTGAACAATTAATGCTAGTAACAGCAATGATAATGGATGTCTCTGCACTCAGATTTTCAGTAGTTTCTCTGGGTATGCAATCCTTTGAAGGGAGAGTGTATTATAGTCACTCCAGGCTGAGTATTATGTGGGTCCCAACCTTCATCTGGGAGCCAGAACAACAGCAAAACCAACTGTATTTCCACAGCCTATGCTTGCCTGACAAGTGCACCAAGTTCATGGTGATCCAGCTAGGAACAGCCACATACCGACACACTGCACCAAATGGTACAGCCCGAGTTCTGGATACTTGCTTCTTACACCTGTCCTACCTGACATAAACCTGAGGCAGGGGTTGCTCCTCACTAGAGCACTTACTAACAAGCTCTGCCCACAGCACAGCACTACACTGCTGACCCTCTCACCTATCCAAAATTAAAACAGCTTGGAAAAACAACTGCTGAAATGTAATCCATTCCATGTGTTCATAGGATCAAAAAAGCTGGGAATGGAAGCATACACCGGTTATTTCTCTGAAACAAATCCTCAGCCAGAATCCAGCTCTGACTCTCTCATTCTTACAAGACCCAACATAATTTCTCAAATAATTTCTGCTTTCACAAGGAAATTAATAGGCAAATTCCAAGCCAAGTCAGTTTTTTTCTTTATATGCTTCGTTTTAGACCAGAATATTAGGTTTTACAAGAAGTATTTTTTCCTTTCTTAAAGTAATTAACAGCTGTTTTCTTCATCCAGTCACCATACTGCTCTGTTGCAATTACACTTAAAAGAACAATAAAAACTCCTCAGCAATATATTTCATGTATGGATTTAAAAACAAGATGACCAGAATGACTAAAACCATCCCATGATTAAGGCTTTGTTTCTTCTTTGTTTCTGGTGTCAGATTGCTTCTTATCTACTGTAATTTTACACACTACAAATTTGCTTCACCCACTAAATTAGAACCTGGATTATTTGGCTGCTTACTTTAGATTTCCCAAAGGTACAGCCTTCATATTGCACTCTATAACCCTCTCGCTTCCAAACCCTGCTGCTCCAAATACTTACTGAAACACTAACATTAACATAAAAGCAATTAGATTTTAAAGGAGAAGAAAAAGGAAGTATTTCTAGGCTAGATGTTAACATTACTTATGCAAAAACACCCCCAAGCCTTTTCTGTAGGGCCATATCCACGAGTTCGCACTCCCAAGCAATGATTAGACTTTTGTATGTAATTAGTATGCAGAAAACAAGTTTTGACTTTTTTTTTTTTTGTTTAAACAAGAGCTCAATTAGAGTATACCTAATAGACCTGACTTCCTAAAAGGTTTAAATATTTTTCAGTTGCTCTCACAGTCAGGTACACTGGAAAACAAACTGCAAAGAACAAGGCAAAACCCCAACTACCAACAGCTGCTGACTTACTGAACAAGTGATTTAAGCCACAGGATGTTTAGCTCACAGCAGCAAACCTCTCTGGACAGAACACAGATCAAGCAGGACTTGACAGCACATGCCAAACCCTTAAAGCAGTTCCCAAACCATACTCAATGTACTTACACTGACACAAAAGCCACTGCAACAGGTCTTAATAGACACACCTAGAACTGTCATTGCTGACAATATGCAGCAAATGATTTGGGGAATCAATCATTCAGACAGCCTAGTTTTTAAGGAATCTATATTAGCATCCTACATTTCCTCTCTTAAGTCTACTACCGTATCTAGGAAACTAGGATGAAGACAGGAACTATTCATTGAGCAATCCCCCTTGCTGGAGATTCCTGTTCTATAGTAGACACAGAGCCTGTGTATTCATGTGTTTGCTCCTACACATGAGAAAAAGTCTTCTGAAGTATTCCTATTCTAAAGCCACTTGGAGATATTGCAAGGATATTGGTTTTTCCAGCCACCACATCTCATCTACAATGAATTTGGTTTAGTCCCAATAACAGGGAGAAAACAGCAGCAAACTGGTATCCAAACCAAACAACACTATCCTCTGCTAAGCTATAGGTTTTAAACCTATGACAATAATTGCCTTTTCCACACCACCATTCCCCCCTTCTAAAAAAGTTAGCAAACTACACAGAGAGTACTACAAATAGAAACAATGCTCCAAAAGGAAAAAGGTCTCCAACAACTATTTAATGCTCTGACTAACCAGATGTCAAAACCAAAGCATTTTGTCAGGTAGATTTCATGCTATCTTTACCTTATCAGATGCAGAGCCTGTTTATAGCATCACAGACTGGTGATTTGGGTGGGAAAGGACCCATCTATTTCCAGCCCTCTACCCATGGGCAGGGATGCCTCACACTAGACCATGTCACTCAAGCTCTGTCCAACCTGGCCTTGAACACTGCACCATGGATGTATATGTTCAGATATGTATTTATAGAAAAATGCTGCAGAATGTTGAGTAACATCTGTTTGTAATGTGCTGTTCAGATTACTACACTTCTAATCAGGTTTATATCCCCTAGGAGACAACTGTTCTTTGCCCAAATGTGAGCCAGGTGGAACATCTTTAATCATATAAGATGATTCCAATCTTCAAGGAAATTTTCTTTTCTGATGTTCTTTTTCGAGACATCCGATTATAAGCGGATGAATTCCCTTCAACAACTGCAGTAATTACATGCCTTCTGCTGGTTCATCATTTTAGGGCATTGGGCGGGGGGCGGTGAGGAGCTTTAAGCTTCCTTGCAATTGGTAACATACTGCCACCATCACTGCACAACAATTTGCCACATGTCAGGCCCAAGGATTACAGACCTGCTGCAACTAAATCTGCACTGTTGTTCTGACAGCAGCCAGAGCAGCAGCTGCTGAGTATTGTAGTACTTAGGCCGTTCAAGGCCATGTTGTGGCCAAGTCCCTGCTTACCACCTTTCTTTTCAAGAACAAAAAGGGGTGAATAAAATAGCTATTGCTTAGATATTCTTTCAAATAATTAATCTACACCTTGAAGAGTGCTATACAGAAGTGAAAGGTGACCATGATTGCCCTAAGATTTGAGGCAAAGAAAGAAAATAATCATTTTGGAGTGACAAAGCACACCACTAGCCTAGCCCAAGCCCACACAGATTCTGTCTTCTGATGTGTGAATAAGCTCAAGTTACTTCTGAAATGCTAGCTAGAAAAGCTAAAGTCTAAAAATTATCTGCCTGAACCAGCATTCAGCAAGTAGTATGAATATGTGAAACCATAGCCAAGGAGCGGTTATGAAATAACATACGCAGTATTTTCATTGAGCGGTATTTTCATTCATATTGATATGAACTTATTTTAATTTTTAAGTTACCTACATCTGGGCAGCCACATCAAGTTGCAGGTCTGGGCATCTTTTAATAAGCTGCTCAAGTACATAAATACCCAATTAAACATGAACAGATGACATGAACTGGTTTAGTGTTGCACAAGAAAGGGCCTTCAAGACTTTCCATTTCTTCTGTTCTCATGTTTATAGTTTCTTCCTCAACTGTAATGAGCTGTACTTCAGTTAAAGTTCTGTCAGGCAGATTTCATGCCATCTTCTCTACCTCATCTGATGCAGAGCCTGTTCGCAGAATCACAGACTGGTTCAGGCTGCAAAGGACCTTACTCCAGACTACACAGTAGCCCAAGGGCACAGACACTTGCAGCAGTGGTTTGAAACAGAGTTACAAGCAGTACATGAAAAAGTAACCACATGATTACTTGCCAGCCATGTTTTGTCAGGCCAGAACAACACACTTTCCTGCTTTAACACAGTGAATGCTCATAATCAGCTATTGCAGCAGAGTCCTTTCAAGGCCATGTTGTGGCCAAGTCCCCAGCCAGTTTCCATTGTTCTATCACAGTCCATGCAGCTGCCAGTAGCAAATTACATAACACACCACAGAAGTGCTCTTATTCCAAGACAGAAACCAAGATCATATGAAGACACAATCAAGTCTTTGAGTGCAGGAAGCCTGGAAGTCACAAAGAAGCTGCTACAGAACTAAACTTTTTATCCCCAGTCTCTGCACAGCAAACATGCATGCAGTGACAGGGAAGAGGTTACCTACGTACATTAGAAAAAACAGTGGAAACTATTAGTGTAAACTAACATAAGATGGCAAAAGGCCACTAAGTACCACCCAGCAAAGTATATTACATTGATGATATTTCCTTCTTCTAATTTGAAAATAACAGAAAGTGTGTGTGTCTTCCAAGTTTCTGAAACTCAGTGTTAACAAAGGACGTTACAACACAGCTGATTAACACAAACTTGCATCAAAAACTTCCATTCCGAAATGCTGACCACTGTCACCATCTAGTTTTTTAGGCATTCAAGAACCAGATCTTGTTTTCCACATGTCTGGTGCCTGTCCTCAAGGCCCCATTAACTTGCTATTCAGCTGTGCTTTCTTCTTTTTCCCAACTTGTTTGCAGGGCTACTTTCATTTCTACCAGATTGAGCACTGGAATTCTCTCTCAAGCCAATTTTCATTTCCAGCTGTTTCAAGTTCTAAGTCATTACTATTTTTGACATTTATGCATAAAATAGTGTGCATAGCAAGCTTACATGCAGTCCCTGTGAAAACACTTTTATTAGTATATACACCACGTGTGGCTAACAGTAAGTGCTTCTACACAATCAACTGTTTTCTAATATAAGGAACCCAATAGTATGCCAATTCATTTCCCACCACTGTTTGCCCTCTGCGCAGCACATCAAGTGACACAGCTATCATTGCTGGCTTTCCAAGAAAAGCAGACACTCTGGTGGAGAAGCACCCTTAGTCCATCCAGCTCCAGGTTCTCCTTCCCAGTGATCCTTGCAGCAGCAGTGGCTTGAAATGCCCTCTCAGCTCCACAGGGAAAACTCCCAAGGGCTCACCACTTGCAGCACCCCACATTTCTTTCCAGCAATGACAAAAGGTTTCAAATGTCACCCTCTGCATCTCCCTTACATGTGTCTCCAGGAAGGTGATGCAAGAGTTACCTGCTAGCACGTGATGCAAGAGTTACCTGCTAGCACTTTGCTAGACTACCAGCACTTCATGTGAAGTTAAGTCAAAAGATGATACACCACCTCCTTCTTGCTGCTGTCTCACTCAGATGATAGAAATTAGTTTTGTATTTAACTGCTTTTAGCTGAGAACCCTTAGGCCTCAGAAACAAAATAAGTACTCTGGATGACTCTAAGCTACGCTCCCATATACATTTATGAACCCGAGACCCATGTCGCACAGCAAAAATAACCAAAGCAGAAAGACCAGAGTACCAGCTCCAAGGTTGGTAATACAGTAGAACACCTCTTCAATAGAAACTGTCATGTTTTAAGCAAGCAGAATTTTCTCTTTATTTTTGAATAATCTGTATTGGTAACACCAATCATCATGATTCAGGCAGTCAAGATTCAGTAGCTGAACCTAAGTGAGTAATGATAATGCTCTGTTACTTGCATCATTAGCAAGGAGGTGAAACTTCTGCTCAAACTAGATCAGGACAGGCCCAAAGACTGGAATTGTGCTCAAGATATTAAACCTCTGCTGCACTTCCTATTCAGGCACTTCCCCCCGACACCCTGAGTAAGGTACGCATGCAGCTTACTTCTCAGTTAAATCTTTTATTATCACAAGGAACAAACCAGAAAGAACATATTATACAAAGATGTGAAGTACAAGAAGAAATATTAAATCTAAGGGACATTTGCCAAGTTTGTCCTAAACAGCCTTCAACTAGAAATAAAATATGTCTAAGTCAACACTGCTCCCTTTTTCTTCCTTGTCTTACAACAGCTCATTTCAAGACATTTTGAAGAACTCTGTGGGGAAAACAAACCAGCTTTTAACAGACAGATCTTCAGATTTGAACATTTATCAAATCCAATTTAGTTGCTAAGTGTAATTCACTGTTAACACAAAAATCCCTTCCTTGAAATCAAGCCAGTATGTACACTTAAACTCTAGTTCCAAAGTCAGCAGAAAAAAGGCTATTGAAAAACATACCTTTTTCTTTTTATCCCTTCCAGTAAAAGAGATAAGGATTCACAAGCAACTCAACATTTTTCAAGAAGTCTTTTTTCCAGGCATAACTCAATTGGTTTGTTTTTTTCCTTTTTTTCTGAAAAGGCATCTCCCCTTGGTTTTTAGTATGTCAAGAATTAAAATTTGGATTCCAAGTAACAAAAATAAAACATCCAACATGCTACAGTGAAGCCATTCATTTACAATACAAGCTATACTGTAACTACCTGAAAAACAGCAATGAGCAGTAAGACTTAAAGCAAGGAATCATCCTAAAGCAAATCATCCCATGACACATGGTTATGAATACTCAAGACAGGAGACTAAGTCATCATCTCAGATTAATTATAACTATTACAGTTCCTTTGGCATGTAATTTAGGGTCACTTATACAATAAAGCAACCTCTTAATAGACTCCTGGGTAAACCCTTTCAAACTAGAAATTGCACCTACAGAGCAAACGTTCCTTCACTTCAGAACTGCTTTCACATTGTACTGAACTACTGAATATTAAGAGCATGACAAAACGCAAACCTTTCCTTTATGAACAGACAGAAGAAAAGGAGAAACCGGAATGCAGTAACATACCAAATAGAATTAATTCAAGTCTTCCTAACAACAGGAGCAGACACAGATGCAGAGGTATTTTCACAAATTACCTTGCAGAATACAAGTGTCATCCTATTCCCTCTTCACAAGAAGACTTGTGAGCATTAGGCAGCCCTAGTAGACGACCTTCAGGAATGCAAGATGAAAGCAAAAGGAAGCACAGAGGCTAACTTAGGTTGACCTAAAGTGATTTATTTTAAGGCATGTTATCTGAACTTTTGAACTTCCACTAGAAGAGTTTTTACGAGTCATGTTAAGGCACCTTTATCACACAAGCACTCTCAACAAAACTTCGGTAGGAGTCTAAGTGGCTCCATAAGTTACTGAAGTTCCTTCTACCATTAAACTGTCATGTAGGCTTGAGTCTGCCACAGGCATCAGTCCACTACAGGTACCAAAAGCAATTATTGAAGTGTTGATCAAGCAAATGTTAAAACTGGCAATGAAATTGCAGGATGAGGCATGGCTGCATGTTCACAGACAACATTCACACACAGTGTTATTTTTACTTCCATCCATGGCCAAACCAAAGCTGAGTTGAAACACAATAATAAATCCCCCTCTCCCCTCCAACTGTACAGATCACAAAATAATTTGTTTGGACTCAATATGGACAGAAACTATGCATTAAATGCAGCAGAAGCTTTACAGTCTTAGCTTAGCTGGAGAACTGAATTTGAGTTGAAAGCAGACTACAGGGAAATAACAAGATTTGGTCTTAGCAAGTAATTTGCTTTTAGCAAAAGCACTTCTAGTTCTATGCAAGTGATTCATGCTGCACTTGTCCAAGGTAACTGCACTGTGGAGACTACCTAGTCTGTACACTGTACAAGTACCAGGAGTTTGGCATGCAGAAGTGGGTTTTTTTGAGATGATCAACATTATTAAAAAAATATTCAACTCATTTACTGTCATAAGGCAGCATCATTCTTTGGTCATTTAACTGGATGCACATACTTCAACAGATACATATATATGTATGACTGTGTATGTATGAGGTAGTGATGTTACAGATATAACTTGCCTGGGTGAGAAATGAAAGGAACAGAACCAAAGGGATCTTCAGGAGGATTTTTCTGTGGAGCAGAATGTGGCTCCACATTCTTATCCGAAGATGCTGTCCTGTCCTGTCCAGGCTGCTGCCTGCCTGTAAAATAAAACAAAAACAAAACAGAACGAAACATAAAATAAAAATGGCAGGTCTTACACCTACACAAAAGGTATCTCTCCGTGCTTTTGAGGTTTTGTACCTCTGTGTTTTTGAGGTTTTCAAGTCAGAAGCACTATACTTAGCTCAAACATAGAATCATCCATTTTATTGCAGTTTTGGCCAGCCTTTGCCAGAAAAAGAGGAAAGTTGACAACCACAGCAAAACAGCTGGGAATACTTTTTATTAAGTGTGTAACATCTGATAGTAATCAAAACCAATTTGAGTGTCATAACAGAGAAACATGACATCAGTTTTGTACCGTCTTCAACCCTTAAAACACAATTTTATTTTCCTTTTATAAAGTGACATAAAAAAGGTTTTTTAAACACAGATATTTGAAGCACTAGGAATGGTAAACACAAGTCTTTCTGTCTAAGCTCAGATTCTAACATCTATATCAAATTAAGATTGAGCCCATCCAGCCCAACCACCACAGCACAACTCAGGAAGGTCCTGCAAGGCCCATCAGCCAACATATTTTGAGACAACATATTGCACCTTCAGCAAACACCCTACATGCTCTATGCAGAAGACACAGCTTTTCACTTTCCCCCTTCCCCACAGCAAGCTGCTGCTCTTCCAAACCATTTGCAGCACAACCTTCTTGACAATTTGCCACTGTGAAGAAGCAGCTCAACTACACCCTACTGACATATCAAGCTATCTGCATGTCTTCTATTCAGTCCTTCAACACAGAAACTAGTAGGCTTTACTAAGACAACCACCAGGAACTAGAGAGCAAGCTCATCTCCCTCAGACAGATGCCTATTAACTCTATGTACAAAGCCCAGGAGTTTTGGAATTATGCACCATTTTTCACAGACAAGTGTTCTGTTCATATTCAAGTGTCCATAAAGTGAATTCCCTTTTACCTACCAGTAGACTCTCCAAAGAAATGCAAGGTGAGAGTTGTTGCATTGCAGGCATAAAATAGAATCCCAACTGGGCGCTCCTAGTGTAGAGATTAAGTAGTTGCTCTCACCTCAACATATACATAATGGGATAGGTAGCAACTAACCAACACAAACAAGATTATCCTGCAGTGACACAGCCATGAGGCCAAGAACACTAGCAGAGATGCACCAACAACTGACAGCTGGATGTTTTATACAATCAGCATTGAGCCCCGACAACAAAAAAATTGCTGAGCATCACATCCAACAGCAGCATTTGTTCCTGATTCTGAACTCACACTGCACTCTCTCCTCAGGAAGGGTTTGGGGTTTTAGGTTGGTTTGGTGGTGTTTTTTTTTTTATTTGTGTGTGTGTGTTGCTTTATAAATGCAGACTGAATCAAAGATGCTTTTGCTCTGTTATCCTTACTGTCTTGCCTCCAGGGGAAAATCCAGTTGACTGCTGCACAGTTTGCAGGCCAAACTCTAGAATAACTTTTAAGGGTGCAACAACCACCCTTTGCAGAGCCCTTGCAAATGTTGGCATGCAAGGCCATTGCAAGCTCAAGCTGCCAGATGATCAGATCTCCCAACTTTAACAGCAGGGCCAGGGATAGTGGAAAACAAAATGGATTCAAGTGGTAATAAGCATACAAGAAAAATGAGGCAAAGTGAGTAAACAGAAGATTTCAGCTCCTCCATGGCAACCAGGTATATACATAAGAGGATACACTTCCCTCGAAAATAAAGTTTAAAAATTGTCAATTCATCAGCTCTAAGGCTATTGGAAAAGGAAGAACCATTTTTTCAGTCTTCTGAGGCACAAGTACCATTTGTCCACCTTGTAACAAGATCCACTTCTCTGTCAGAGAGTGTTTGAGGAGGACAGGTGGGTCCTCCAGCTTCACACAAACAGATGTGTAGGAGTGTCAGTATTACTGTATTATGCTCCAGATACCACCTCCTTAAAATAAAAAGCCAAGTTTTCTTCCCCACCTCAGTGAGTAAACACACAAATGCAGCCCAGACTGCTGCCAGAGACACAATCATGCACAGTGTCACACAGCAGACTCTTCTGTAGAACAGTGCAGTTATGCAAAACCATGAACAAGGAATCCAGCTGTTCCCAAGTAAGTGAGAGGCGCAAGGTTCCTCAGCAGACAGCTCTCAGGACTTTCAGAAGTACAAGCAACACTTACGCACAAAGAAAGCCTGTTAAGAACCACACCTCTTCCTTGCACAGATGGCTCAGGTAGCTCCTTCATACTGCACGCACTGCAAAGGAGATGGACTCTGTAGGCTTTGGACCCATAGATGTCCAAGCTTTGTAGGCCTTGGACCCATAGATGTCCAAGCTTTGTAGGCCTTGGACCCATAGATGTGTCTGCTGAGGCACCAAGAGGATTCTGGACCCAACAAGCATCTTTGTGCAACTCAGTGTGAAGGCTGTGCTCTATTTTTGCCCTGGTGAGAAAGGCGACTCATGTTCTTGGCTCCCAACTCTGCAAAGATTATGAAGTGGTTACAGGAGTTCTTCGTAAGAAATCCATTTCTTCACAATGATGTCAGAATCTCAGCATCATGTGTTGCTTCTGGATCATCCTTAATACCAATGACGACAACAAAACCAACAAAGAAACAACAGTGTACACAAGAACCAGAAACTCCACCGTGTAACTCCATATCAAAGCCCTCCACAAAGGCACTCAGTTTAGAAAGTTTCATTCAACTGAACATTTTACTGCAATTGTCATCTTTTTAATATGAAAACTTCCACAAAGTGTAAGCAAGGTATTCTGTTCTAGGAATTACTTCCCTTTTTAAAGGAAAAGCAATTAATCATCACAGCAATACCCATCACTACACACACTATGACATTTAGCTGCTAAATGCATGAAATCCAACAGTAATGTCAGCCTAACAAAAACTCATGACATCTGGATCCTCCAACAAAGGCTGTGTAGATTTCATTACTCATGTATTACTGTCAGGAATACAACAGCTTTAGAAATATCTGACAGATTTTAAAATAGTTATAATTTATGGATAAAGCATCAGCTCAGCAATACAAACCAGACTTTAGGAAGCAGAAAGAAAGGAGTAGTGTTTTGAATGCTGCTTAGTACCACATAGCATCACAGAAAGACAACTTGCATAATGCTGTACACGAGTTATGAAGTACAGGACAGCAACCACGTTTAGTAACAGAGAAGAAGCATTTATTAAACCTGTATCTTCAATTCTCCTTCCTCTAGATGACAAAATGATTCACAGTAAACTCAAAAACTGAATAAAAAAAAATAGCTAGTAGTAAACAAAAGATTTCTTTCATAAGAGATTACCTACATCCAAAGAGAATAAAATAAAGCCTTGATCCTTCAGATACATCTGAGGAAACTCCAGGAAGTAGTATACAATTAAAGACAATTGTATAGATATAAGCCTTAATTGTGCAACAAATCCCCCAGTTTCTTGTTAATCCACCTAGGTCTTAGAAAATAGCAGTAGACAAAATATAAATATTTCTACTTTGACTGAAGCAAAGGCATTAGCACTGCAAGGCAAATTCATACCTCTTTGGCACAAAAAACAAGTCTTGAAGTCTTTGATGTATGTATTTATGTGTAAACACAACACACACACTCCGAGATTAAAACCAGCAACACTCCCTCCCCCTTCCCTGTATCTCAAGCCAGAAGGCCTAAGAAGCTGGAACTACACCTCATAGTATGCATGACCAAGCCTGCCACCTAGTGTGCTATTTGTCTAGAGAGTCATTTTAATTTTTGCACTTCGTTATTCAAGTGACTAAAAAGCCCTAATGTTGGTTATTACCAAGCAAAACTATGCTGTCACATTTATTTTCTGATACAGTATATGAAGTTTATTGTCATATCTGGCTCTTCCATGCATTAAATTACCTTTACTAAGAGCTGAGCCAAAATCATGCCTAAGTAGATGCAGTCTTAAAACTCCAGACTATTTTCATACATGTAGTACAAAAGCTGGAGAATGGAATTGTAGTAGTAGTTAACTGTTCTTTCTGCTGGAGATTTAGAGACAGCAGTTCCCTGCATTTAGCTTGAAGTTATTCAAGCCTTCTTCAAGTCTAAACACTTGTATGGTTAAAAGATATATGTGGCACTTAGGAAGCATCCAAAATAAGCATGTGTTAAGCAATTAAGAAAAGGAAGTAATTCGAAGTAAACATGGAGATAACTGACTTTAAGAGCAAAAAGTTTATTCAACTATTGCCATATCAGAACAATAAAACAGTTCTTACACTTAGCCACTCATCAAAAAGGACATTACAAAACATTAACATAATGTGTTAGATCAGTTTTCTTTCAGGCATTTTCAAAGGACAGATCCAAACCACAGAATCTTCTGCTCTGGTTTGAAAGAAAAAAAAGCTGGAAAGGAATAAAGCAAGCAGCCAAACTTCTTTTCCTGTCTGACAACATACCTCTGCTGTTAAGAGCTTCTGACAACCAAGGTGACAAAAGCAGTATTTATGAGTTATTACCATTTCTGCAGTATTTGAACCAGCAACTACTCATTTTAGACTGTGAGCTCCTATTGCACACAATTTCAAAAGGGAAATGAGAGAAAGACAGGCCCAACTCTTCCCTCAAATGCTCAGAAAGAATGTTCTGTACACAGCCTGCATGGCCCTTGGCAGGCCCTTGTTTGAAGCGCTGAGCAACTACAGAGCCCTTATTTACTGTGAAGCAAAATAAGCCTTCAAGCGTCCCTTACTTGATCTTAGCAGGTCAAATTCTCTGTCCAGCAGCTCCTCCTCTGTCAATCTGGAAAAATTGTCCTCTCCAAACGGGTTCCAGCCTGACATATCAGGTGGGTTACTGATGCTCTGCTTTGGGTAACTGGTGATTGATTCACCATCAGGAATACCTGATCTGTAAAGTCAGTCATGGAAGCAAATAAAGAGAAACATTACAGGATTATCAGGGTGACAACCTATGACATGTTTCACTATACCAAAACACTACATACAAGTAGAACATATGCATTTAACAGCTTAGTCCAAAAGCATCTGAAAGCTAATTTAAGAGCAAACAGATTGCTTGAAACATGTGGTTTGATCACATCATTTCTGTACACAATCCTTGGACTTTAACCTTCTACTCTAAACTGTAGCTAAAGCACAGAATCCTTCATCAAGGTGACACGCATGGGCAAAAACTGTATTTCACCTGTGGTCATTTCTATATTGCCATGAGAGACTGCCCTTGTGTGCCTCAGAAAAGCCTACTAAGTTTTAAGTTTTCATCAGTTCTCTTCATTTTAAAGTTATTTTTTTCTTAGCAGACACATTAAGCATCTTTGAATCCCACTTCCAGCCAACTGATACAATTAACCAGTTGACATAACAGCTCCTGCTTGTGTTAGCCTTATCTACACAACCAAGGAAATGACTAGATCAGTTTTTCCTTTCATGTATATTTTTGCAAACTATGCCCACCACTTACCTACTGGTCTGAAGGGGACTAGAAAAGCAGCAATCAAGAAGCTCCTGCATGCTAACCAGTTTCTCTGTGTGCCCAGCCAGGCTCTGCAGGCTACAGCTGCAGCCCATCTCCAAAGGAACCATCTCTTCAAGACAAGACAAGAGGAAGGGGCTTCTTCCTGTCACCTTGGGTTCTGCTGTCCCAAAGACTACTGTAGGCTCTTGCTACTGTGAGATGGACAACATATAGTGCAACATACTGTACTACGTCAAGGGAAAAGAAACTCATAGCCCCTTCCAGAGAGGCACGGAGCTGTTGGAGCAAGTCCAGAAGAGGCTGCAACGATGATCAGGGGCTGGAGCACCTCCCATATGAAGACAGGCTGAGAAAGTTGGGGCTGTTCAGCATGGAGAAGAGAAGCTGTATGGAGACCTCAGAGCAACCTTCCAGTATCTGAAGGGGGCCTGCAAGGATGCCAGGCAAGGACTCTTCATCAGGGAATGTAGCAATAAGACAAGGGGTGATGGGTTTAAAGTGAAACGGGAAGTTCAGGTTAGATGCAATGAAGTTTTTTACTGTGAGGGTGGTACGGCACTGGCACAAACTGCCCAAAGAAGTGGTGAATGCTCCACCCCGGCAGTGTTTGAGGCCACGTTGGACAGAGCCTTCAGTGATATGGTCTAGTGTGAGGTGTCTGGCCACGCCAGGAGGTTGAAACTGGATGACCTTAAGGTCCTTTCCAACCCAAGCCATTCTATGATTCGAAGACAGGAAGTCATATTTCTTGTTTACAAGATCAATTTTACACACTGCAAACCATTGTTAACTCAGTCATTGACTTGAAACTGAACATAAGGGTCAAAATCTTCAGCCAAAAACACAGAAGAGCAACAGAACATACACACATTTACTTCCAGACTGGAACAGAATCCCTTTCAGAAGTCAGTTTTGACCAAAATACTCTGGCAACTGACCTGACCAAAGTACAGCTGGTACGTCTCAAATATGGGCATAGAAGTACAGGACAACACTCTCTGCTAGGGATTAGACTGCATAATTGGTGAGCTGAAGCCAAAGTGGTCACAGTGATACATACTATATCAACCCAGCCTACAGTAGGAAAAAAAATTTGCCTTTTACTCTTTCAACACACTGTAATCTAGTAGATACTAAGAATGACAGCAGCATCCCAAAACATGTAAGCCACACTACTTACTGAAAGCCTGTCTCACAATTGACTGCACCAAAGACTGCAGCATTCATAAAATCATAGAATAGTTAGGGTTGGAAATGACCTTAAGAACATCTAGTTCCAACCCACCTGCTGTGGGCAGGGACACCTCACACTAAACCATCTCACCCAAGGCTTCATCCAACCTGGCCTTGAACACTGCCAGGGATGGAACACTCACAACCTCCCTGGGCAACCTATTCCAGTGCCTGACCACCCTCACAGGAAAGAACTTCCTCCTTATATCCAATCCAAACTTCCCCTGTTTAAGTTTTAACCCGTTACCCTTGTCCTGTCACTACAGTCCCTGATGAGGAGTCCCTCCCCAGCATCCCTGTAAGGCCCCCTTCAGACACCGAAAGGCTGCTATGAGGTCTCCACGCAGCTTCTCTTCTCCAGGCTGAACAGCCCCAACTTCTTCAGCCTGTCTTCATACGGGAGGTGCTCCAGTCCCCTGATCATCCTCGTGGCCCTCCTCTGCACTTGTGCCAACAGTTCCATGTCCTTTTTATGTTGAGGACACCAGAACTGCACACAATACTCCAGGTGAGGTCTCACAAGAGCAGACTGGAGGAGCAGGATCACTTCCTTCAACCTGCTAGTCACGCTCCTTTTGATGCAGCCCAGGATACAGTTAGCTTCTGGGCAGCGAGCACACACTGAAGCCAGCTCATGTTCATTTTCTCCTCGACCAGTACCCCCAAGTCCTTCTCCACAGGGCTGCTCTGGATCTCTTCTTTGCCTAACCTTTAGCTGTGCCTGGGATTGCTCCAACCCAGGTGTAGGACCATGCACTTAGCATGATTAAACTTCATGAGCTTGGCATCAGCCCACTTCACAGGTGTGTCAAGGTCCCTCTGGATGGCATCCCTTCCCTCCAGTGTATCAACCAGACCACACAGCTTGGTGTCATCGGCAAACTTGCTGAGGGCGCACTCAATCCCACTGTCCATGTCAGAAATGAAGATGTTAAACAAGACCAGTCCCAACACCAATCCCTGAGGGACACCACTCGTTACTGGTCTCCAGCCGGATATTGAGCCATTGACCAGAATTCTTTGTGTGTGGCCAGCCAGCCAGTTCTTTATCCACCAAGTGGTCCATCCATCAAATTGATATCTCTCCAATTTAGAGACAAGGATGTCATGTGGGACAGTGTCGAACGCTTTGCACAAGTCCAGGTAGATGACATCAACTGCTCTACCCCTGTCCATCAGTTCTATAGCCCCACACTTGCAGAGGACTTCTCTCTAAATACAGTATAGTAGGAACCTGTATCAATCCATAACCTAGTTCATAGCATCAGTGAAACTGGACAAAGCTGTGATTTATTTTTAAAATCAATAATGGAAGGGGTCTTTTACTCTACACTTGTTTTTTGTAAGAATTAATGGACAAGACATTCTTTATTAACATAAGTCTGCAGACCTCTGCAAATGGACTGTCTCTTTTTTGAGGTATACATACTCCATGGCGTGAAGTGTTTAAGTCAGACAGACACAGTTTAAGATCAACAGACACAAGAGTTAGAAGCCCTAGCAGATAATTGCCCACTATAAGGCCTTTCTTCAAAGAATGACTTCCACATAACCTCATAACCACTCATAACCTCATTCGACTGACCATCCTAAGCAAACTGGTTAGTAGTCAATTCCTGGACTAAGTCCATGAAGAAGAAAAAGTGGAAGATGCGTCCTTTAGGAAGTTGTACCAGATTCAGCTGTTAACAAGTTGTGTCCTGCTTTCTGCCCAAAATATCCTTTACCATTAAACATCAATAATCCAACTGCTCTTCAGAAACACTTCCTACTTCTCCTTTTTACTACTTCCTAATAACTTGCTTCCTACTGAAGGAAGTAATTTCTGAGGAAAGGATTCAGCAGTGCTCATCACAATTAAGAACATGTGCAGTAAAGTAACCCTTAGGTACATCTATGTCAGAATACTTGCCTGCTTACAGGGTAAGGAGAATCTGCCACTGTTCCAGCACACACTGGCAGTGACCCAGGGTAGGAGATTAAGGCTGGTGAGAAATCTTGAGGAGAACTGATATATTCAGGAGATTGTGCCTGCTGCGACCGCTGTTGCTGCTGAGCAAACATCTGTTGCTGTAGCAGAGCCTGCTGATATTGCTGCACCTAAGATAATGATTGTGTTACTAAAATTCACACAGGCCAGTGTAAATCTCTTCTGCTCAGTAACACTACCAGTCTTACAGCCAAATGCACTAACAGCCATCACACTCCAGAAAGCTTAGTAGCTTCAGCAGAAGCAAGAAGCCAGATCTGTCCATTATACAGGTGAAAAACTGCTGTTAACAGGTCAGTGATACCATTTTTCTCTTTCAACATACTACCACTTAGCTTTTTGCAATTAGTGTAACCTACTGAAGCACTAAGTAGTTAGTTTTCATCATACCCTATTCTTAAACATTAATAACCAAAATTTCAGGACAATTTCTCTAGAAATTGATTATGCCAGATAGCTTTCTTCCTTTTATAGTAGGATTTGATGCCATCACTTTGGGTTAACTCATCCCACCCCCCCAGCTGAATTTTTATTTTAGATGCTGAACTTCACACTATTTACCAAAAATCCACAGCTCATTACAACTACTCACAAACTTTTCTTACTAAACATTCACAACAGACTTCCAAACACAGCTTGTATTTTAAAGTTGTACCATTTATGTTCTATTCCCAACATACCATGGCAGGGTATTGAGATTGCGAAGGTTGCTGCTGGTACACAGACTGCATCAACAGCTGCTGTTGGACCATCTGCTGGTGCATTGCTTGTTGATACTATAGACAGAAAGAAGAAAACAGCTTTAATAAGTCATAATCCCCACTTTAGAAATACCCAGATATTTAGAAGCAGCATCAATTAAAATCACTTCTGTGACTCAACAGCATTTTCCAGTCAAGATACCACATAATCAAGAATCAGCTTGCAATTTAGCCTTTGCATTTTAATGACTGTTTGGAAGCTTTTCTATTTTGGGGTTTTTCCCCCCCTCCCCCACAATTAATACCAGCCCGTTCAAACAAAAATTAAACTACATATTCAGCACTGCCTTTTCTAAGGCAGGCCAACTGCCACCCTAGTTTTTGCCATCTTCACCAGTACTAAGCCCCTTTGGAAAACACATCAGCTGTGCTTTAAAGAAGCACAGCTTCTCAAAAGGGTTAAAAACAAAAAAAGTCCCAGCAGTAGGCATCTTGGAAGGATCTGAAAGTTTCTTGCTTGACTTAGTTGCTCCTTTGCAATGTTTACAGTTATTTATGCTACATAACTTAAGCAATTACACTTGATGGCATGCAAGCTGGACAGCGTCACCACATGTGGTACCCATTAAACATCCAGGCAGAGAGAACAACTACAAAAAGAAAGCTCTTCACTGATGAAAAGAAACTGAAGAAAGTAAAAAAAACCTGACATCCTACTCAGATGGTATTCATACAACCACCTACTGCAAGCGTAACATCACCTAGATAATCCCTTACATTCAGGTGCCAGACAGTGGCCCTTCATCAGGGACTGTAGCAACAGGACAAGGGGTGATGGATTTGAAGTGAAACAGGGGAAGTTCGGGTTAGTTATAAGGAAGAAGTTCTTCATTGTGAGGGTGGTGAGGCACTGGCACAGGTTGCCCAAAGAAGTGGTGAATGCTCCATCCTTGGCAGTGTTCAAGGCCAGGTTGGACAGCACCCTGGGCAACATGCTCTAGTGTGAGGCAACCCTGTTCATGGCAGGGGGCTGGAACTGGATGATCTTAAGGTCCTTTCCAACCCAAACCATTCTGTGATTTATCTCCAGCACATTTATGCATATACAAAACCTGTATTTGGGCCACAGTGGTAATTCAAAGCAAGCTAGGGTTCAGGGTCAAACTGCAAAAGCAACTTCCAAGGATAAGCAGTACAGTGCCTATGAAAAGACAAATCAGAGGTAAAAGAAGGGGCAGGAGCAACAATCCCTTGCTCTCTCATAGCAGGAAAAGAAAACTAGGCAGCAACAGCAGATGTATTCAACTAGCACACCATTTAAAGCATTATTAATAGGCATAAGAAGTGTCTCTTAGAGGCGTGTCAAATGGATTCAACTTGTACCTGCTGAATATAAGCATCCTGAATCATAGGTTGGTGCTGGTGATGCAGATGGTGCAGCTGCTGCAGCCTCCAGTCACCCTGCTGCAGCTGCTGGAGAACTCTGTTCTGCTGCAGGGGGTGCTGGTTGGTCTCTTGGGACTGCAGGATTTTTTGTCTGTTCCCTGGTCCCGTTGTTCCTGGGATATTCAGACAACACTACTGACATACTGATCTCTAAAGTTTGGCTAGAGAGCTCACTGGCAGTTAACTGCTTTATATAAGGCTTCAAGGTGAAACAGTTTATCAGCGTCTTTTCTGAGACTGACAATATATCTCCAGGCCTGCCAATGCACTATTTACACTTCAGAGATGTGGGAAGCTTCTTTTGTTGTCACGACAGAGCAAGCAGGGTTCAAGACTTCTGCTGTATTAACACTGAAGTTGTACCCTCAACTTTCTCAATCCCTAACGCTCGACTGTCTAGTAGATGTTGTTTACGCCTGGGACACTGATTGGATGCCTTCCCAATACCATGCCTAAGCTATTCTTCCTGTACTGTAATAGACACGTAACATCAAGTGCAACTGGGAAAGTATTCAAGATATAACTATTTAAGTGAATATTGATTAGAGCCATAACTCTTCCTGAATGCGATAAAGACAAACTCAAAGGATTTACTGAAAACCCATTTCAATCCATTTAACCCATTCTCCCTCAATTACTCCTCTGTTGCCCCACTACTGCATTCCCAGTGCAATGTGAAATGCATCAGTCTGTCATCAGAGAAGTGAAGTTTTAATATGGCTTCAGACTACAAACACCACCAATATATTGTTGGTATCTCATGACTTTTTGATGTACAAGGAAAGTATTTTTCATACTACAATGAAAGCAGTTTATTACAGAACTCAGTACTTGAATTGGCTCAGTATTTTCTGTGAATTATTAGAAAACCAAGACTGAGCATGAACTTCTCATGTCCACAGTGGAAAAGTTAGGTCAAAATCAGTGTAAAGCACAATGAAAAAACTATCTTTTCTTCTCAACCATTTGCATTCGGTTTGTGTGGCACCTGGTCAAGTTTACTGCTCGCACATTTAGTCTTTTGGAAAGGACAAAAGTTGTTTATTGGCAGATTTAAAAAAAAAAATCAGATTAATTGGAGTTTTAAATGCTATCCCTACTAGGGCAAGAAGGAAAATAAATAAAATGTTTTTTTTCATTTATTTTGGTCCACCCTTAAACTTTGTTATATTACCTTTTTGCCCACAGTTACCAAATTCACCAGGAACTTGGCCTTTGACTGGAGTTGCTGAGCTCTGGATAGTCAGCACGCTAGAAGTGACAGTGCTTGAATTGGCTTTTGGTCTTTGTCGTGGTGCAATTGAGGTTTCTGTTGGTCCAACAGCATCTGTTATTCTGAAATGGCAAGTTTTCCCATATGAGAGAATTGGTAAAAAAAGGACTTTCTTCAAATTAGATACAGTTTCTCTTAATGGCTCAATTATGTCTTAACCATGTGCTACTCCTGAGCTCCATTTTAATAACTTAAGATTTGCTTCCTCAACTTCCCACTCACCACCCACAGCAGCCATAGGATATATGACTGCTGCAGAACATGATTCAGACAGTGCTGTGCAACAGCCTTATTCCCAAGAGGACCATGACACTACATGAAATTTCTCTGTGTAAGCTTTCCTCAGTTCACAGCACTGAGTGGAAGTTAGGGCCAGTGTTTGAGCCAGCAATCCTAAGACTACAGATATGATTACTGTTCATATGCACAGGAAATTAGGTTAAGAAAATATCTGCTAAATCAACTCATTTCTACTTTTTGCTAGAAAAACTGCCTCTAGCAGTTGTAACACCCATAAAGTGCTTCAAACATGTGCATCTTCCCTGAGGTACTTCAGAGCTGTGTAACAGTCTGCCAGGGTAATAAAGATGCTCAAAACCAAACTACTTTTGAGGTTTAATCCCATTATCAGGTTATAGTATAGGCATTTTTTTTAAACTGGCCAACTGCTTAAGAAAAACTAATTCATTACTGATTTCTTCTGTTTGTTTTTTTTTTTCTTCACTTGACAATATCAGTAAAAAGAAGAAGTGAAGCCACATTCACTGCTCACCTTGCTTTTATTTGGCTTTTTCTAGCAGCTGCCTCACTAGCTGTCATGGGTTCAGGGAGAGTTGAAGGGACAGGAGAATTCTTGGGAAAAATAAATTTGAATAAATTAAAAAAACAAAATAAAAACAAAAAAAAAAAACCCACACCAAAAAACCAAACAAACTCCTGAAAGAAAAAAAATCATTACAAACTGAAGAGGAACACTTGGGTTCAAGATTTTCATGCTACAAGGCTTCATGCAGAATTCTCAAGGCTGTAGATTAGAAGTGTTGGAATTTAACAGTACCTCTGTTCTCTCATCTGTCACATAAGTACAACAAAACCATGACTGCTCTGACATTCGTCAACTATTTCAATTACACACTACCAACCATCAACAACATTAAAACATTTTCTCTAAATGTCTTCTTGTGATTGCACAGAAAAGAGGCTTTTTTTTTCCTCAAGTTCAAGAACTAATCTAAAGCCTAAGCTTTGCGTGTACCAACAGCAGTTTTCAGCCTGCTCAGCTCTTCCACCACAACACTAACTCCAAAGAGCCATGCAGCATCTCTCTAAAGTTCCTGAATGAACTGCATTTCACCTAAACCACAGTTTGCCCAGGCCGGGGTCGGGGAGGGGCAGAAATCACAATTTTAGGAGAAGGAGGAGCACCACTAATTACACAAGTAAATACCTCCTTACAAAAAGGATGCAAATCTACATCTGGTCACAAATAGCAGAGAGAGTTAATGATCAAATATTGCTTCTGAAGATTACTGTCAGTACTGGAATTAGTCAAGAAAAGTCTAGGAGAAGACAGGCATACTTCTGACTTTCCCTGGAAAAAATAAGCTGCTGTCAAACTCAGTGATGTGTCCTCAAATTCCACAATTAGATCTGTGAATGAGATCATCTTAGAGAGAAAGTTCAGGCTTCCAAAGTTCAGCCTCACATGGACAGTAAGGGTAGGACTGCAGGCTAAGGCGCTATCCCATTCGCCTTCCAGCTCAATGTAGTCCTTCCAAGGGATTAACGTAATCCCTAAGGATGCTTAAAAAGTGTCAATCCAGAACAAACAAATATTCTTGACACTACAGTTACAACATTAAACCTTCAATTGTCAACAAGACTTGTAGTGAGTGTATTTTGTATAGACACCAGAGATGAGTAATGGTTAAGACAGCAAGTCAGGTATTTGTGCATAATCAATTTAATTTTTGAAGCTATGCCCTCCAAATTAAAAGATTATTTGTTTAGAGAGCTAGTATTGCAGGTATGCACCAGCAGCTTGAAGTGCTCTATGTTTTAAACTGGATTTATACTTAGGAACAAGGTTTATGAAGAAATCAATGTAATCTCTCAGATGGTTTGATAACACTTTTCTCAAAGCTACCTACAAAATACACTAAAAATATAGACAACATTAAAGACTTACAATTAATTATTATTACTTACATTAATATTAGACACTGGACAATCCTTTTTGGCAAGTTTAAAGGCAAAGTAAGATACCTGAAAGATATCAGGTCTCTGTTCTTGATCTGGTTCAAGCATATATCCTGCAAAAATTGGCAAGACCAAATTGTCACTGTTGGACATCAAAAAGCCTGTTGAGTCAGCATGCTACCAGCAGGAAGAAATTTATCAGCTCTGCCAAATAAGCTTACCATAGAAAATCAGTTTTATTGTTATATTGGGTAGGGGTTTTGTTTTGGGGTTGTGTTTGGGTTTTTTTTTAATACTTTTTGTCAAATCAGTAGTTTCTAGGGTCAAATACAATTAGAGATGTATGTTGTTTGGTATTTTGACACTCAGTTATAGAAAGTGTAGATAAACTGAAGTAGTAATTAACAGCTTCAGAGAAAAAACACTTATAACCAACTCATGATGCTAGCATTTTCTAGGGTTAATACAAAATTCAAGGTAGGTAAGAGATGATTCACATATCAAACTACATCAGGCTATGCTTCTACATCATCTCGTACAATGATCTGTGTTTTATTTGACTTAGAAAGCAAGAGAATTGTCATGCTGTCCAGATACTTACTTATTAAACAGTGTATACTATGAGAGTATCGGGAATTGTCTGGAATAGTAAAGCCTCCATCACAAATAGCAACTTGACTTTCTCCAAAGGGAAGTGAAAAGAAACAAAGTTTATAAAGCAAGCAGCCAAGTGCCTGTAGAAACAAATACAGACACTGTAAAGGGATGACAGTAAGACAAACACAATAAAGCAGCATCAGCAAGAAATAAACTGCATCCTAGCTACAGCTGACCCTTCCACTGTTACGTAGAAGCCGCATTATGAAACGCTCTGTCGATGTGACAAGCTGGTATATAAAGTAGTGCTAGAAAAGTTTTCTTTCCCACTGATTACTATGCTAAACAACAAACCATCAAAATCAGAGCATCCCCCAAAGCTGCATTCACATTGTCATATCACCCAGCGGTAACACCAGCATTTCTGCTGAATTTAGTGTTCATTTACTTCACTGCACATTACCTAATACAAACACCTTTCCCTATCACACTGCCAACAGGCTTCCAAAAGAAGTCACTGTTGACTATCAAACAGTAGCTGGAGTGGACAAAAAGGAAATAAACTTTAAACCATGTCCCACTTATCTCAAACTAAACATCACACATGGCATTCACTGTATTTACAGCAGAGCTAAGTACCAAAGATACCTCTACTATATTCTGTATTTTAGAGCTGCATGATATATTTCCCTTTCAAAGAATTAGTTTTTCATTTAGTGTATGCCAGTTTTAGCTTCCCACACACCCCTCTTCATTAGTTCCATATTTCATAGTACCCAATTTCTTGCTTACCCAGATATCTGCCTTGGTAGTAATTGGTTTTCCTCCATAAAGATTGATCATTTCAGGAGCTCTGTATGACAGTGTTGTATACCTAGGAAAAAGTAAGTAAAAGAGGACACTGATGAACAGCATGCCCCGGAGCTGAAAGCATGTTTTCCTGCATCTGCCACACACACACTATTCACGCTCAAGTTTCAGATACGTGCCTGGAACTGCAATCCAAGTCACTTACTGCATTTGCATCACCACAGAGAATATTTGGGGTAGCAACATATTATTAGCATACATAATAATAAATATTGAGTCACATAAATTTGCTTTTAATGTTATTTCCCTAGCACATACACTTTTGCAAGAATCACTACACTTAAATATTGCACTAGCCAATCATTCAGAAGATGTAATGGAGAGTCCTACAAGAATATTTTCCACCACATATTCAAACATGTATGTATACTTCAAAAAACTAGCATCTCAAAATAATTACTACAGTGGTAGTCAAAGTGGTTTTCAGAACTGGAAAAAACTCCGAAAAACTATCACTGTAACTTGAGAACAACTAGCCTGTATTTATTCTTCTGTATTTATTCTTATGCAGTAATTAGCCGGAAGGGGCAAACCCAAACTTATGTGTTTTCAAAAGCATGCTTTTAATAAAAGTTAAAATATTTCTATGCTCAGCCTTAGAGAATGACCTTACTTTATAAATAAGACTCTACATAAACCCAGTTCCAATGCTTACTTGCATCAGTTCTTTCTCTCTTATGCCATTAACTGTATTAAAATAGCATTAATTTAAAACACCAAACTCCTAAAATGGTCAGTAGCCAGACATTTTTGAACTACTTCATTTCAGAACAGCATGTTTTTTTTAAACAGCTTTATTCTTTGCAGTCTCAGTTTTGCAAAAACCATCTGTGAGCAAATGGAAGAAATCTATGTTACCAAATAGTTTTACTCTATTTATGTCAATATTAGTTCAAATTCAACAATTAAGTTTAACTCACATTAGTAAGATACAAGTACACTGCAGAAGAACACATGGAGTCTGCCAGCAGCACAATCATTGCCTACAATAAGCCACTTAAAAGTGAACTTACTTTTTAATTTCTTCTTCAACCACATTAACACCATCTTTTTGAGGATTAAGATACTTGTTCGTGGCACTGCCGAAGTCACAGAGGACATAGTTGCCACTATCGTTTAACAATATATTCTCCACCTTCAAAGGAAATTAATACACAGAAACATCAGATGAAGATCACAGCACTGATTTCCAAGTTAACTGTTTTATATATTCTCACACACAAGCACAGAAGTTATCAGTAAAATCAATTGACAGACTTGGCATTAGCAACAAGTGATGTCTTACAGTTTAGTCTCTCCACAAAGGGCAAGTGCTTCTTTAACTACAAGTCAGTCTTAGTGAAATACCTCCTATATTATCTATCCTTTTTAAGCAGACCATTGATTTTAACCTGTATGTTCCTTATTATTAGGTTCATACCTTTAAATCCCGGTGAACTACAGGTGTTTTGCACTGATGCAACCGGGCAACAGCTTCACAGGTATCACAAAATATTCTCATTACTTCTGACTCAGTAAAGCCTGTCTGCAGACGCTGATTCATCTGATTCACAACTTGCCCAGCTAAACAAACAAGGCAATTTTTTTGTTATTAGCTCCTATCATGAACAGAAGTAATGACTTAATGATATGCAAAAAGCCCATAAATAAGATGCAACAAAGTTTTCCACAGTCACTGTATTTCAATAAAACAAACTGAGTGTTCCACGTGCGTACTCTTGTATCATCATAGATAGAAGAATGACTGTCTCAAGAACCATACTTACAAAGCCACGTGAAACCAACTGGTATGTTTTCTAGGTGTTCAACAGCTATGTACCTAAGTAACAGTGCAACACAAACAACTAGCTGGATTCCAGCTCTGAGATACAAATGTTCAAGGTCTGTATTATGGGAACAATTCTACATATAAATCCCAGGTGGTCAACACAAACATTTTCCCTGCATCTACTCTAAAAACAAAGGAGTTGACTCTTACCTCGACAGTACTCCATGAGAATAAGCACCTCCCAAACATTGTCACTTATGGAGTTAACAGCACAGTCCAAATAACTAACAATATTCTTGTGCCCAGACAACTCTTTCTGAAAAATAAAATACACATTACACCTGAGCATGGAAAAGCACAAACAAATAAAAGACAGTACAGGTTTTCAGACAACCCTTTATGATTTCCAGTTGTTAATTCTCTGCCTCACATCCAGTACTCCTGAAGTACCATCACAAACCCAGAACATAAGCTCATCACTGCTGGCAATGCCAGCGACTGCTGCACACCAAACACAATCACCATTCAGAAATGAACATTTAGGTGTTTCTTGCTGGACAGTGCAAAAACATCTCAACTACTCCGTTCTAAGCCAGCGTTGGCAAGTAGTAATAGCTACAGCCTTCGTATGTAGGAGATATGCAAGAAGCAACCTACTTGTGCCCATCCTAAGCTGAAGTGAGAAAGTTTCTCAGTTATCAAAAGAATGCACAACTTTTGTAGCCTGAATGATTAGAATTTAGTACACACAAACAACTGAAGCTGTCCCCAAGGGAAACAAAAAAGAAAAAAAGAACAACCCAACAAGTTTTCAGAGCCATTTTAAGTGTGGAATTAAACCATGTTTATTTCACATCTGACTAAGTGTTGGCATTATTTCACATCTGACTAAGTGTTGGCATCTGTATTACAGAGTTCCTGCCTATAAGGTAACGTGAGGCTAAGCCTAGAAGTACTTCTTCAATCAGGTAACTACATAGGTACTGCAATGATTAGAACATATGTATGCTAGAAATAGATGGAGATGAAGACAAACACTCTTCCTAGTATCTGACAGAAGGCAATATAACAGATTTTCTCTTGCCTAGTGAGCACCACTCGGTTAATGGAGCTGTGGCACACAGGCCTTGAGAATTTAAGTGACACCTGCAGAACTGCAAGGAATTTGTTTTGCGTGAGAACCAGATGTACTGACCAAATAGACAATGGCATCAATTTTGTAACTGCTTTAGAAGCTAATCATGCACTTTTTTGAACTCAGCATTAGTTTCTGAAGCTAAAAGTGCAATAGCAGGACTGTAAAGTCAAAAGAGAAGGTGGTCTACAACCCATTGTTATCAAAGAGGAATTTGGTGTATACATTGCAAATTAATACATTCTCCAGTTACAAATAATGAGCTTCTTACCATAATTGTAATTTCCCTCTTACAGATGTTGAGATCCGGCACACTATTAACATACATTCGTTTTAGTGCATAACGTATCCCACCGTGGGTACGTACCAGAAACACAGTTGAGAAGCCACCTAGAAAAAAAACAATTACAAGCAAATGAAGTTACCCAAGTTTTTGTTATTCCTCTAGCCAACATCACTACACACTAAAAAGTGAATAAGAAAGTCTACATCAGTCACTGAGCAAGGAGTAAGAAGGACTTTGGAAATTATAAAAAACTGCTGCCTCAATCAGTTTCACACAGGTCAAGTATTGTGGGGGGGAGGGGAGGGAGAAGAAAACCACACCACAAACACATAAGAGTTTTGCCAGTTTGTTAGCGCATTGAACAAAAATCTTTTAAAAGCATTTTCAAATTCAAATAAATTTATAAAGCCTAGTGTAAACTCTATGCATTCAGGTATCAACCCTGAAGCACTTACAGTCATCCAGAAACCTCAAAGTGAAGGCAATCTCAAGAGCTTCAAAATTACTATATCCCCCAATACTTGATAAAGGTTAATATTTCTCTGAACCTACATTTTACAACACAGAAATGAAAACACTAAGAAAACAGAAACTCTTGAAAAGACACAAAAAAAGTCATGCAACTTCTCAGCTATATAGCCTCAAGACAGGTAGAGCCTCCCTGCAATCACAAATGGTTCAAGCAGACAACTCCCAAGCAGGGTTTTTATTCAAACCCATCTTCAACACATAGTTAATGGTCTTCCCCCAACCAGACCCATCAAAATCCTTCTTAGCACAGCAGCAGCAGCAACTGTGAGCCATGTACTTGAGCCCACCTCCCAGTTCCCCAGTATGAGGTTTTTCTTTTTCTCTTCACTAGTACAGAAAAATCACGCAGGCAGGATTTACACACAGAAAGTACTTCCAAACAGGTAAACTAAAGGGAAAAAACCACCACTCTCAAGTTTTATCCATCTCCTGTTAGCTTTAACTAATGCTGGAGGCCTCCACCAGATGCCGTTCCTATCTCCTCCAGTTCTCAGGCACAGGTTTAGGAAATCCACCCTATGGAAGAGTCCATACTTTCAAACAATACTTTCTCTTAAATGGCTGCTGTAAGCCAACTATTACCATGGGAACTTCCAACTGGTGCAAATGCTCAGGGCCACAATCAAGCCAGAATTATGTAAATTAAAAGTATTAACTTCCCTCATAATGAGGCAGCCAAGTGAAATGCACATGCTTCATGTTTCCTGATGTAATCTGCAAACAGCATTTATTAAGTATAATCTGACACAAGTCTCATGTGCTTGAACAAACATGCACATAATTTACAACTGAAGAAGCTAAGTTTTGTTAGGAACTTTTCTTGAAGATTAAACATTTAATTGTTTTTTAACTTAATTGCTCATTTAGCCAAGTGAGATGCTATGCTGTCCAAAACAGAATTACTAAAAATTTTAATACAACACCCTAAATTCTGCAGAATTGTTAGACTTAACCAAGTTTATATAGGGCCTCCCCAAAACATTAAGAGGACATGAGCACTTAAATTACTCAAGCTCTAATGCCAAACTCCAGCTGGAGCTGAAATGATCTTACACACTCCCCTAATACCAGCGAGGGGAATTATGTCAAGGCCTGCATTAACGGAAGATTTTTTTTGTACTAACCTCTCTTTAAGAGGAGACTTTTTAAAGCACCAATACCTGACCAAAAATATAAAACAGTACTTGGGTAAAGCACAGAAGTCTAATGATGAGAAGACAAAAATCACTTCCTGTCTTTTTAACCGGTTTAATAGCCTTAAAATTCTATGACTAGGAGGAGGAGAAGAAAAAGCTGGATTTCAAGTTTCCCTGAAAACTGGTTAGTATTTTTTATGTAACCAGAGCAGACATGACTGGGTAAAACCAATCAGTAGTAAGTAGTGAAAAACATCTAAATATTCAGCCAGCTGCTTTCCTTGCCATTAGGTGGCAATCTTAACCAATACTTGAACTCTGCAAGGGCCATAAAAGCAGGCCAATTCCCCATTTTGCCAGGAGGGAGACACATGACCTTGAACGGTTTTAGATTTGCAAATATCACCTCTATAAAAATCCTTTCATCAAACAGTCAAGTGGCATAACTGAACAAAACTTTAGCAACTGTATTCATACTTACAAGAAAATTAATAGGTACCATTGCTCTGGAAATCTTAATCCAGTAAAACCCTGAACAATTAAATTTTCAACCTTTTCAGTTGTTTCTGATGTTAAGCTTCTCACTGAAAGCACCGCAATAATCAGTGCTGTACATATTCACAGAATCATAGAATGGTTTTGGTTGGAAAGGACCTTAAGATCATTTAGTTCCAACCCCCTGCCATGGCCAGAGACACCTCACACTAGACCATATTACCCAAGGCTCTGTCCAGCCTGGCCTGGAACACTGCCCGGGATGGAGCATTTACCACTTCTTTGGGCAACCTGTGCCAGTGCCTCTTCCTTATAGCTAACCTGAACTTCCCCTGTTTCAGTCTAAAACCATCACCCCTTGTCATATCACTACAGTCCCTGATTGAGAGTACCTCTCTGGCATCCTTGTAGATCCCTTCAGATGCTGGAAGGCTGCTATGAGGTCTCAATGCAAATTCTCCAGGCTGAACAGCCCCAGTTTTCCCAACCGGTCTTCATATGGGAGGTGCTCCAGCCCCTAATCATCCTCGTGGCCTCCTCTGGACTTGCTCCAACAGCTCCAAGTCCTTCTTATGTTGAGGACACCAGAACTGCACACAGTGCTCCAAGTGGGGTCTCACGAGAGGAGAGTAGAGGGGCAGGATCACCTCCTGCTATCTGTTGATCATGCTCCTTTTGATAAGGCCCAGGACATGGTTGGCAAAAACTGTGTCCTGGTTCAGGATATTCAGGAAAGCTCTTATTAAATAACATTGCTATAGCAGGATACCAGCTAAAAATTGACACTAACATATTCAAGACAAGAGAACACAAGGCTAGCAGGCACAGGCACCACAGTGCTATGTTTTCTCCTTTGTTTCACATCCTCAAGAACTCAAACATAAATTGAGAAACTACAGAAGTGACTAAGGACTCCAACATAGTTAGCACTCCAGACCTGAACATGGGACTGACTGCAGCTCTGAAGAGACTCGTATGCAAAGCTGAAGTAGAGAAGCCTTGTTTTGCATGATGACAGCATGCTGCACTTTGCCACCCCGTACTGTCCCACATGAACAAGAACACCCCACAGACTTCCTGCTAACTGTGGGCCAATGAAAATCCACTTACGCGCCTCACAACCAAGACTCAGCTCTGTTACTGTCAGACCTTGCCACAAAGAGCTAACAGGATGTCGCTTCCACCTCAGAAGAAGGAAGGGGAGGACATTCAGCGTGGTGGCATTTGTCTTCCCTGGTAACTGTTACATGTGATGGAGCCCTGCTTTCCTGGAGATGGCTGAATACCAATTCACAGTAAATTCTGTATTTGGCTTTGCTTGCTTGCACAGCTTTTGCTTTAACTATTAAACTGTCTTTATCTCAACCCACAAGTTTTCTCACTTCTGCCCTTTTGATTCTCTCCCCATCCCAGTGAACAGAGTGAGGAAGTGGCTGTGCAGAGCTCAGGTGCTGTTTGTGGTTCAGCCACAGGAGACTCATAGAGACTGAATCTCTTACAGTCTTTTACTTACAGTTTGCTCCAACTGGTGAACTACTTGACTACATACTCCTATCTCAGACAAACAATAGAACTTCATTAGCAGCAGGGTTTTAGCTGTACAGTAATATGCAATAACCACTACCCACACCTGTCAATGCTGAATCAAGAACAGTAGCTACTACAGCCACTCTCAAAACCAGCAAGGTATAAAAGCTTCTCTACAAATGCATGCTACAGGGCTGCTGAGTTTTAACATCTATTTCCATTTAGACAGAAATATATACCCAAGTAAAGTTTTTAGAAAGCTGATCATTACATAAAAGCATATTTTCAGGTATGGTCCTTACCTGCAGTTTTCCTGTACATTTCAGAAACCTGAAATGAAGAAATAGATGTGGGAAGCAACAGATCCTAGTTGTTTTTACCTACCTACACAATCTGGACAGTTTGATATTTAGTAGCTTCCTCAACAACTAAGCATCATTTTGCATTAAGGGGGAAAAAAAAAAAAAAAAAAAAAAAAGGACAGTTTTGTACAAAATTAACCCTTAGAGCTGTGAGCCCTGGGAATGGCTGCAGAGCCAACATAACAGTTCTGGGACTGTGCCATTACAGCACAGTCCCAGAACTGGCTTCACAATAATTGTGTAAAGTTGTTGTCTTAATGAAGCTCAATAACCTCAAAGATAGTTTATTTCTAATTCAAAGTTTGCAAGTTTGGCTCTCAGCTTGGCCAGGGAGATAAACTTGTGTCCCTCTCTCCACAAAGCTGGATTAAGCGGTCAAAATGTAAATTATTTTCCAGTGAACCATCTACCCACACATATGCTGCTAGCCTTCCCCTCCCACTCCCCTTTTACAAGAAGATAACTATTATGTGGATGGATAAGTATAATAGTATATCTGGGTTTTTTTGCATTTTAGATCTAACAACAAGAATTCAGGTGTTCTCATCTGTGTTCTGAATAAACCTCTGCCTTTAGCAGTACTTTCTCTGCTCTCTTACTATACACCACTTGATGCCTGGATCACTTCACACACATCTACTCACTGTTAATTCTAGAGCCAGAAGTCATTGAGTTGTCTCAATCATCTCCCAACAATCAGGCTGACCTGCAGGCAGAGTCACCCTCCTTCACAAGCTCAACACCCCCCAAAATCACGTAGCCTCTGAGCACTACAATTTGGAAGCCCGACGCACAAGGATGAACCATTTTATGGACTATGAATCCATGCAAAATGCAGTTAGACCAGTCCCTCTCAAAGTCCTGCAGACAAGGGTACAGCAGGAAGTCCTCATTAAATGATTTAAGCTCATACTCTTTGCTGAAAGAAAGTAAAACCTCTGACCTCAATAGCTTTACAAGGTGCCAAGACACGAAAGCCAGTGTCCAAAAGAGCAGGACAGTTATGAAGAGAACGGGGAAAGCAGTCCTCCTCTACTAGAAAAGCATGATCTCACAAAAAACATCTCTTAACACCCACATGCACTTCCGTAGAGAGCACTGGGAAAGGCTCTTTCTCAGTAAGCACTAAGTACCACATTGATGTGCTATTTCACCAGGAATTCTGAGTAAACTTCTTCCCGCCACAGTTGCAGATGAACCTATGCCAAGAGCTACTTCCTGCAGCTCAGTCTTGATCCCATCTTCACAAAGTGTAAAATAAACAGCACATTCTCCAAGCTCAGGGAGAACTTCCATGATCCTGATAGACTATTGTGCCACACAGTCCCCGTCGTTGTCCCCCGCCCCCCGCCATCCTGCTGCTCAATTTCTTTCCTCATGGTGTCCTGCTACACTGCCATAACTCCATATGTTCATTGGAATCCTGTCAGGATAATTGCACAGCACTTCAACTCAGCAGAAACTCACTCCCTCCTGCAACAAAGGAAGCCCTTCCTCCACAGAGGCACTGTCTTCTGTTATCAGGACAGATGTTGTACTGCCCGCACATTTATAGGAGTGATAGACTAAAAGCTTATACAAAAAAATAGAATCATAGAATCATAGAATAGTTAGGGTTGGAAAGGACCTCAAGACCATGTAGTTCCAAACCCCCTGCTGTGGGCAGGGACACCTCACACTAAACCATCTCACCCAAGGCTTCATCCAACCTGGCCTTGAACACTGCCAGGGATGGAACACTCACAACCTCCCTGGGCAACCCATTCCAGTGTCTCACCACCCTCACGGGAAAGAACTTCCTCCTTATATCCAATATAAACTTCCCCTGTTGAAGTTTTAACCCATTACCCCTTGTCCTGTCACTACAGTCCCTAATAAGGAGTCCCTCCCCAGTATCCCTATAGGCCCCCTTCACACACTGAAAGGCTGCTATGAGGTCTCCACACAGCCTTCTCTTCTCCAGGCTGAACAGCCCCAACTTTCTCAGCCTATCTTCATATGGGAGGTGCTCCAGTCCCCTGATCATCCTCATGGCCCTCCTCTGGATTTGTTCCAACAGTTCCATGTCCTTTCTATGTTGAGGACACCAGAACTGCACACAATACTCCAGGTGAGGTCTCACAAGAGCAGAGCGGCAGGATCACCTCCTTCGACCTGCTGGTCATACTCCTTTTGATGCAGCCCAGGGTACAGTTGGCTTTCTGGACTGCAAGCGCACACTGCCGGCTCATGTTCATTTTCTCCTCGACCAGCACCCCTAAGTCCTTCTCTGCAGAGCCGCTCTGCATCTCTTCTTTGCCCAATCTGTAGCTGTGCCTGGGATTGCTCCGACCCAGGTGTAGGACCTTGCACTTGGCATGGTTGAACTTCATAAGATTGGCATCAGCCCACCTCACAAGCGTGTCAAGGTCCCTCTGGATGGCATCCCTTCCCTCCAGCATATCAACCGGACCACCACAAGCAAACTTGCTGAGGGCACACTCAATCTCACTGTCCATGTCAGTGATGAAGATGTTAAACAAGACTGGTTCCAACACCAATCCCTGAGGGACACCACTCGTTACTGGTCTCCAGCCGGACATTGAGCCATTGACCACAACTCTTTAGTTCTGCCTGGACAATACTATTCAGTTCTTCAAATTTCATATCTAAACAGCAAAACCTTTCAAAACCAAACAGAACTCACACATTTGCAAGTGTTAAATCAGATTCCAAACTCCACTTGACTATTGAGAAGCTACACATCAATCAAAATTTACAATGCAGTTTTCAAGCCTTATGAAGAATCTTTGCTCAAGTACTCAGCTTTTGGCAAAAGCTCCACAGGCCAAGGAAGCCACTGACCACAACTCTGCCTTTCCATTCCTGCAGCTCCTCTGCTTAAGAAGATGCACTAAGCATAAAATATTGTGAATGTGTGTGTATGTGTATATAATTTATGTACACTTTTCTGTATGTTTTTAGTAAAGCATATTCCATGTCTCAGTCACAAACACAAGGTTGAGACACAGCTCCACCTAAAAGAGCAGTTGACAGATGTTTCCTGCAAACTCAAGAGCTCAGCACTCCCCAAGACAAGAGCAGAAACAGCTCCCTAATTTTAAAATAATCCATTTCTACACACATGGGTTTTGGATTTCAATATTCCTCCACTTTATTTTAAGCATGCAGACAGTGCATTCCAAGGGGACATACCACTGTTGCTTTTCCCACTGCCCACACAAATTCCCACTGTGTGACAATCTGAATATCAGGGCTAGTTTAGACAAGAAACAGAGCTGTCTTCAGACCAGCATCTGTTCTGAAAGCAGTGCTGTTAAAGCAATACCAATGGGATGTGACAGAACACCTTTACCTGCTCATTGGCCTGCAGCCCTGTAGGCCTTCTCACAGTTGATTTCTCATAGCACCAACCGCAGTCCCACTCTGCAAAAAGCTTTGAGGTAAGTACCTGAGACTACTTTGGGAATCACAGAATGGTTTGGGTTGGAAGGAACCTTAAAAGCTTATCCAGTTCCAACCCCCTGCCATGAGCAGGGATACATTCCACTAGACCAGGTTGCTCTGAGCCCCATCCAGTCTGGCTCTGAACACTGCCAGGGATGAGGCAGCCACAGCTTCTCTGGGAAGCCAAGACACTCCAAGTTACTACCGCGCTCTGTGAAGGACAGACTAAGGTCTGCTATAGATTTTTGTGAACTTTTTCTTATTTAGTAACACCAATGCATCAGACATGCCCAGGTATCAAACTGGGAAAAGCAAAATTCATCTGATATTCTCGCTGGGAAAGAGAGAAATGGTTACGTTTCAAGGGAGAGCATAGAGATGTCAAATGCACAAATATTTGATGTTTTTAACCATTTAATAATCATTAGATCAACTGGTAAAGCATGCAAACCAGTGATGCAACCAGGTACTAGTATTTTTATTATGAAGCTTTAACCCAAGTAAAGCTTATATACTTTGAGACTTCGACAAGTTGCCTCAACTCTGAAAAACCTACTCTCTGTAAAGCCTCTGCTCTCTTCCCTCCCATCAGGCAACATCCTTCTCAAGGATAAAGTATGTAAGATGAACAAGCCTACCACAAGCATGTTGTAACAGAAACTAGAGTATTAAACGGGTCCATTTTCTATACTAACAAACTGAAAGTAAGAAATTTCTGTAAAGTCTGGCAACAAGTCACAATCCACTGGGCTTCATTCACAAAGTCAGCTCTAAAAGGCATGTCAATAAGCATTTTTAATGCACATAACCATTTATTTAAAAAATAAAAAAATAAAAATCAAAACAAAAAAACCCAACCAAAACACACCTTGATACCTTGATTTTAGCTCCAATATAATAAACCCAACCAAAACACACCTTGATACCTTGGTTTTAACTCCAATATAATAAACAAGTGTCAAAATAAGAGTTACAGAATGGTTAAATCAGTGGGTACAGATACATTATATACCTAATATGCACAGCTTTTCTGGAAGTAAACTCCACTGTCACATAGAATGTTACCACCCATTAAAATAGATCCAACACAACTTTTTCTCCAACTCTTGCTCTGTAATTTGTCTTTTGTTTTCTTTAGTATTAGAATTTACATTGCTATTTAAACACACGAGCATAAGAATCCAAAGCACAGAAAGTCAAAGAACCAATCTATAACCTCACACAGGAATAACTTGTCCACTCAATACCACAAAACCACCATGGCACAGAAACAAGGCAAAGCGGGAGGTGCCCAGCTTGGCCAAAACAGCAAGTTCCATGGCACCTTGGAGATGTGCCACCTTCTATTGCAGCAGAAACAGAACAGTCACCGGGCCATGCTGAGATGAACAAAGCAATTCATCATGCACAAGCATTCCAGACTGAGGAAGATGTCCTACAAGAGTCTCTGCTTTACTATATTTCCAAGACACCATACACATACCACATTATCTAGATGAAACATGTCCCTCTCCACTGCTACAAAGAGTCTACAGAGCCTGACTCACATCTTCACATCCAAGAGTAATCACCGCTGAACTCATTGACAGTTTTTCATACATGAGCATGATCAAAACTGAATTAACTGGCTGGAATTAGTTGCTAAAGATACATTGCATTATTATTTGAGGCAATCAGTGTAACAATTTTCATTATTTCACCTCATCTTTAGCTGTCTGCAAATATTTGTCTTTGTTTAAATTCTGAAGATATCAAAGGAGCAGATACAGACCCATCTGGCAAATGAACAATGGGAGACCAATAAATTAAGAGCAAAATACTGAGATTCAACCTGCCTATACCAATAAACAGAATTAAATATTTTAGGCAATATTACTTCCTCAGCATGTGCGGGGGGGCAGGCAGTTCTTATAGCTCTATCTGGTACATGTTGAATACATTTGAATATTTCAATTCACATACAAAACATCTCTTTATTAAGACTGTTATCTGAATTATTTTACATCTCTTACACTTGAGCTTCATTCAGTAATAATACTTTCAACTTTCACACTGTGACACATGAGGATTCAAAGAGACACTGAAACTTCTAAATGGTATAAGCAGCTTGATTGTTTTAAATAAACTATGCTGCAATGGCAACGAGATTCCAAGTATTAGAATCAAGATTATCAAAATCACTTAATACCTCCGATACACCTACCCCGTTTGAAGGCAGTCAACAACAGTAACTCTGAACAAGGCAGTTATTCATTAAACAGACAAGTCTGGAAGCCTTTGTCTCAGACAATGAAAACATTAGGACCCATCTACTACCTAAAGCCAGAAGACATTCAAGTAAAACTCCCTCTTACAAATGCAGCTATACAATTCAACAGCAGCTTCACTGAACAGCAAGTCCTGAGGACTAAGTACAATAGCTGTTTAATGGAGACAATCATTTCAAGAGAGCACAAAGCTGGTAACATTAAATTCAAAGCAAGACTGGAGCAACTTGAAGATATCTACATGACTAAACCAAATTAGATGTGGCACATGAGTTTGCTTTTGAGTTTCTGTATGGTAATACTGCTTTTAGAACAGTAAATACAACTGATAACTGTATCAGCTTTCTCTTCTATTTTCAGAGCACCTAAGGAATTTCTGGATAGCTCATTCTGAGAACAAATAAACCTCCCACTGTTTTCAGGAGTTCTCATTAAGTAAAAGCCAAGTGTTAGTACCCTGCAATTACTCATCTAAACAGAACTCAAGGCCAAGGTCTGGACTCCACAGACACAGGCCATGCTACCGAGCTCTATGGAGAGACAGCAGCTCACAAAGATAAAATCACTTCCTTCGTTTCAAAAAGTTTCTTTTCCTGCATTTCACACATGGAACAGAACTGATGTCATGTCCAACACTGACATGACAAATTTCATCCACGCTTCCTATTCTTGACTCCTGCAACACATGTTATATTCAAGTCAGGTCACTATACGTGTGTGCCAGCAGAGTAATTAAGTACCTTTCATTCTTTAATGATTTATTTGCTCCATATCGAAGACACAAGAGTTCAAAACCAAAGTGCTACAAGAAATCACAGTCTCCTGTGTTTACACTACTGCAATCCAAAAGAGCAGTTGGTGCTGCCACATTTCTTAAAGAGCACAGATGAAGCCCATGTACATTTAGCAGTTAAATGAAGATTAGCTCAAAGTTCTGTTCCTCCACAGCTTGCTCTCCAAAGAAATGCTCTTTTCATATAGTTGCCTGCATGTGATTCAGTAATTAACCAAATCAAAAACCCCACAGGTGTTCAGCAACACTTTAGCTAAAAAAAATTATATTCAGTTTTTCAACCTATAGGAATTATGGAAGAAATAATAACGTCAGAGTAATCACACACTTTTAAAACTATTTTTTGTTTTATAATAAAAGTGGCCTAACACTAAGATAATCTCATTAGAACTGCTACTGAAAGACAACATGCACAGATACAAATCATGGTGCAAATACATTAAAAAAAAGTAAAATGAATCAGCACAACAGAACAAGAATTAAGCCAAGAATTGAACCACTCCTACATATTACTACATAACTCTTAGAGACTTGCATATTAAAGTTTCAAGGCACCATACAAACAAATCCATCCATTAAAATAACGTGCAAGTTTGTAAGGAAGCCCAACATATACATTATTCCAAGTAAGACCTCCTCAAGCCCTGCAATATCAGCATTCCTTTCTTTGTATATGGCAATCAAGGTATAGCCTATTACAGAAGCAATGAGGAAGAAACCATTCCAGAGCCAGGATGCTCCAGACTCTTCCAGCATCTCTTGTACAGACTTGTATGACTTGGGGCAAACTCCTTCATCTTCCTTAGTTTCTCCATCTGCTGAAAGACTAAGTGGATGTGATGTTCTTCAGATCGATATCAGCTTTGACAACTCTTCGAAAGCCAGACAAAAGAATGTTCAGAGGTTTTCTCTCTCATATTAGTCTACAAAATAATTTCTTCAATGTTTTTAGCATTTGTGTCAGAAGTGGCAAGGCAGATGCAACAAGAATCAAGGCTAAGAAAAGACTATCATACCTTTACAGGGAGAACACTCCAATTTATCTAGTATTTAGTCCCACAACACAGACTCCATAATTTGTAACATCTGTGTTCATGCTGCTCAAGAAAACCATGACTTTTGCTACTCAAACCAAAAGAAATATTTACACTTAAGTAAAACAGACCCTTAGAACAAGTAAGACTTTTGCTTCCAGTTGTTAACCATCTTCCCCATGCATTTTCCACCACCTTGCTTCTGTTCAGAGACCCAGTTTCACAACTGACATACCCATATTCAAGACATCCCTCTGCTACTAGTAAAAGGTAGCTAACCTAGACAAGTGTGAGCAAGGAACACATGAATCAGAGGAGAACAGAAAGTTTCCTACCTTCTTAACCAGCAGACAACACTCAAGAGACTGAAATCCATTCCCACGACAACAAGGGAAGCAGGAGAAGAGGAATTCATCTTCCTTCCTTGTCAGCAGCTAGACAATGATGAAGAGAGAAAACAGAACCGAGCCCTTCAAAAGAACAGGGGTTTCATGTTCACCACCTGACTGCTTAAGCTGGACAGCAACACCCAGGACATAGCATCTCTACCGCTGCACAAGGACAGACTAGAGATGATGAGACCTGCATTATTAGGATACGCAAATCACCCTTAGACTTTCACCTTAAGGTATAAGAAATAGGCAAATATTCCCAACATTTCAGGAAAAGGCTGTTCATCCAGTGTATTAACAGCTTTTAAGCTAAACCTATAAAAACACAAAACGGAAAACTGCCCTTCAAACCAGATTCCTACAAATCTAAATTTCTTAGCAAGAGGAGAGCATCTTAAGTAATCAAATTACAGTTCAGTGACTAACCATGTCTGTGCTCCTGGTTAGTCCCAAATGCAGAGTAAAATCTGTTTTCTAGAACCCCCGTTTTCTGACACTCTTACACCCCACATTTTGGGCAGGCATAGAGCATTCATAGTGCCAGTTAATACAGCTCCGCTTCCAAACAGCGACTTGTTGGGCTTTGGTAACCTACTTATCTAGACTGTTACAGAGGCATAAAATAAATAAAGCCCAAGGTCAAGAAACTCAACAGTTTTGAGAATGAAGTCTTATAAAGAACACTGTAAACCAAACAGTGCCAGAGACAAGAACTGTGATTACCTCAACAGTTCTCCTCTGAACCAGATGCAACATCTATTTAGCAAGAAGACATTTAGCAGACAGCACATGTGCACACGTTTACAGCTCAAACAAGCTAACATATACAACTAGAAAGATGTCTAAGTTCACACACTTAACATGTGCACATATAACATGCTCATTCTTCCCAGACGCAAAAGGAATGTAAGCCTGTAATTACACTTCTCTAGACAGACCAAGTCCCATCTCTGGCATTAACTCCAGTGCTCCACAAACAGAACTGTACAGCTACTTCCATATGGGTAATACACTAGTCAATGACTGGCAGCTATGATGCTACACTAACAACAGCCCATAGAAATAAAAATCTTCTTCCAAGGACCACTAGTTTCTAGTTAACACCTGCCTGAAAAGGAAGTCTACTTTTACTAGCTTACAAAGCTTTTCTTTTCTAAATTGATATGCAAAACACCAATCTAATTAAAAAAAGAAAGCCAACAGTACACACACCCCTAAAATGAGACCCTGCACAACTTCTTTTCCAGCCAGACTAAGCATTTCCCAGACAAAGCCAACATATCCTCCCTTTTCACACACTGCCTTATACTTTGAGGATGTCCAGGAGCTTCATAGTAAGCATGCATACAGCACCTTTTATGACTACTGTAGCATCAGAATACTTGATCAAAACACAGCCCTAAGAAAAAAATGCAAGGAGATGGCATGTTTGTTACATCTGTCTTAAGTCAAAAGTTGGCATAGGAAAGATGGCTTCAGCTTGTGCATCATATGATACTGCTACAAATAAGTTGCTTCTTTATAATCATTTAACTCTTGGCCACTATCCCAAAGACTTAGCTCAGAATTACTAGATTCCAAAGTACATGCTCAGTATTTAACAACTTCTGGGCACACAAAAGTTAAATTCATAATGTTCTTGAAAAAGAACAGAACAATTACATGCAATTATCAGGTGTAATATTACATGTTGGTGTGTACTGCAAAGCAGAAAGGAGAGTCCTTAAGGGGACGCAAGACTAATAACTTGACAATCAAAGAATGTTAGGCCGCATGTCCCTAAGAGCTGAACTTGGACTTACCTGTACAACAGACATCTTTGTCGGCCTGCAGATGTTTCCTAACCTGTTAATTTCTCCATCTTTGAAAAAGAGGCACATGACAGCTCTGGAAAACACAGCAAGAATGACTGTTCTCCAGAAGTACCACTGCAGTTGCCAGTATACTTAGATAACAAAACATTCATTTTGTGCACCACGTTATATAATAAGATATTTCTACCTGCATATTGACGAGACCAGGATCACATGCAAATACCCAAACTGCTTCCTGGATTGCATTTTTTTTTTTTTTTTTTTTTTTTACGACATGGAACACAGCCGCATCTTGTAATACGCAAAACACAACATTCTTTTTTCAAGATGTTAGCTGCTTTCATTAGGCTTGAGAAGCCCAAAAGATTAATCTCAAGTGCTACAGTACAGGCTCCAGATGTTGTATTACCCAGACACCAAAACTCTGTTCAGCATGTCAACCCTGCCATTCTTAAGGTGGGAGCAAGGCAGACATGCCCATCACTGGGAGTGTGCCAGAACTTCACGTGTATTACGTTATACTCTTAGACAAAATGAAAACCAGAAAGTTTCAAGTACTCGCGCTGACTTTTTTCCTCCCTTTAGCTTTTGAACTCAAGCCAACCATTTCTCCTACTCAGATATTATCCAAGCAAAACTGCTTCAGACAGAATAACAGACCTGACATTTACAGTAATGTGTAAACACGGATTCAGCGATGTTACACTCCGAAAAACACTATCAACATGACCAATCCCAACTAAATCTTTCCAGATAACCTTCCAGCTCACAATCCACCCGAAAAAAGTGAACTAGATTCCAACTGAAAGTAAAACAGCAGCTACTACCAACAGTGGCAAGTCACATGCAACATAACCTCAAAACTAATGAAGAAAGCCAATAACAAACATCTCAGCTTACCATGTAGGACAGTGGCACACCACATCGTCATGACAGAAGTCACCGTGCACCAGCTATACTCATAATACCTACCACAAAAATAAGCTCTCCCATTGTACAATCAATCTCAAGAGGTACAAAGTTGGTCCATACCACATCTAAAGTCTTTCAGATACTAAAGTTGACATCTATTACAAAGGCACTTCTCTCTATTCAACCTCTTCAGAGCAAAGCACAACCCACGACCCACATCTTCACAGGAGATAAAGCAGTGTACGCTGTACAGCAGCACGCTTCAAGATTTATAGCGGCTGCCAGAGTTGCAAATCCCCACAAGAGAACATACTCTAAAGACCTAAAAATCAGTGTATGAAAGGTTAACTGCAGTGCAGCTTACCAAAGCATCCTAGAAGTGCATGAAAAACCTTATGAACTCTAGAAATTGAACAGCATGACAACCTACAAACAACACAGGATCTCACAAAACAGGACCTGGGTTCTTCTCCATTAAGGCTGTAGTTTTCTTAGGCCTCAACTGAACAGTATGAAAACAAAAGAACAACTGAATAATAAATGTCATCAAGTGCTTCCAAAGACTGCATGCCTAATTCAAGTACCACCGATGACAGAGCTTGCAAGCAGCTCATTCCTTCACTAGTTTGCCAGTAATTACTCCAAAAGACGGTAGTGAGACAACTTAAAAAGAAGGGAGAAAGAATTCCCAATTTTATAAAGGGAAGATACAAAGTTTTCATTTGTCCTATCAAGAGGTCTCTCTTCACAGAAAACTGAGCTTTAACCATTGTATCAAACACATGAAGCAAATGTGTTATACAAACATGAACTCATTAGCTTAAATGGAACCACCACTTTAATGGCTTCTTCCCTCCTATTCTCTCTAGGCCCAGATGTAAAGTCACTAAGAAAAACAACACCTTGCTAAGATAGAACACAACATATGGAAGGCTCAACACTACACTGCTCCAAACTCATCATTTTATCAATCACAATGATAACAAAAAAAGAAAAAAAACCACCCCACAGTATAACCACTACTAAACAACTTCCTACCACATACACTAAGGCAAAGGCAACAGAGAAAGTTACAGCCCGAGTAGCAACATATCATGTTCAACCCCTCCAACCCAACCAAGTTTAGATGCACATAAAAACTGAAGACAAGCCTATTGCCTTTTCTGAGCACAGCAACACTACCTACCACTAGTTTAAACCCAATCTGGGTACTTCTGAGAGCAAGCTGCATAGGGTATGCAGTTTTTTCCATTCAGGTCTCCAGCATCTTGCTTCCACTTCTGTAAGCAACATACTTGCTGGTGGAAGGTTTAAAATGGGGGGGGGGGGTGGGGTGTGGATATAATCCCAACACAGATTTAATGACAAGAGAGTTCCGCTTCCACCAAATGCAGCCAACCTAGTCCTTCCCCAAACACAAAGCTTTCTGGGAGCAAGAGCATCACACTCTTGTGCTATACTGACAGCGTATGAGGCTATACCTTATCTATAGCTAGGGTTAGCATTTATAAGCAAACAGTAATTATTGGATAATCCTGTGAAATCCAACTCAGTAAAGCTCACCCACAGCCATAGCACTCCTAAGATGTGACCAAAAAAACTCTCATGCTTGTTTCTAGGACACTACTCCCTTTATTTCAAGGTTCTCTGCTGAAGATGGCTCCAAGTCCAGTAGCACTGGCCCACTAAGTTTACAACTACCTGCTAGCCACATAAGGCATTTATCACCAAATGTGAACTAGAAAGTCTTTTTTCAAAGATTAGACTCACCATAACTAGAGTTCCCTGTGCACTAACTGTAACTTTCAAGAGAGAATTTCCATATTTTTATCAGACTGAATTTTCCAAACTTCAGATGCATTGCACACACTTTTGTTCAACAAGATACAAAGAGAAGGCCTTAATTCCACCTGCATCAGTCATTTATTCCACATACTTCTACAGTCCCCTCCAAATGGACTGGAACTCATTTTCAAGCCTTAACCAAAACTGATTGGGTTTTTTCCCCACCTCTGCAAAATAAAACCTTAAAACAAATACCTCCATCCAACAACATACTAAACATCACGTTACATAGGTTAAGAAGTCACCAGAGAAGAGATGCATTTAAAACAGATGAAACTGTCTAACAGCCTACTAACTACAGCACTAGAACCCTTATACTTGCTTTACTACAAAAGGCTGCAGTTGCTTTAGACAGCATTATACACAATTATGCAAAATAGATGCAAAATCAAGCGCTAGCTTCCTAAGGCAAAATTTTGAATGGGAGGGAGGTGGGTCTTCATATCATTTGAATCTGACAGACACATAATGCTACTAATTCTTATAGCTAGTAAAAAGGCCTATCAATACCACAGCACTGCTAAGAGAACGTTCTACATCCATTCTGAAATAGGCTTACGTTCATTAGATTCATTAACTCATTAACAACACTTTGTGACACAACATAAAACTCTGATATGAGCCTCCTACAGTAATAGGAACTACATGACAAGCTTAAGACCCTCAGTAAAACTGGGTTTCAGAAAAGAAAGGAAGGAAAAAATGCCTTACGCAAAGGGACTAGGGTTAAACCAGTTTGTTCCTCCTTGCCCCACAAAGAGGAAGAGTATTAAGCAGAGGATTTTTGAAGTGTTAAGTATTAATAACACATTCCAATATGACTAACGTAACGTCAATAACATGCAATTACTTACTATTAGGTATCACTAAGTCAAGGGAAAAAACTGACTGTCGAGAAGTAATCCCTAGATAAAAAGCAACTCTTTCATGCACTACCTTGGTCAGTTGTAAGTACCAAAGCACCACATGAGCCCTTCATCACCATGACCCTTCCGTTAGCCCCATGGGGCACATGCCAGCTCCACACACACACTACAGTCACAGAGCTGCAAGAGAATCAGCCCCTGGCTCCCTCACTCCCCAACCACTTCAAACATGCAGCTCTGCTACCTGCTCTTTTCTATTCCTCTTAGGCCTTTTCAGGTCGTCCCTACCAAACAGCTCTGGAGTCATCTTTGAAAACTTTTCCCAAGCTGCAGCAGATTTACACTGCCCTAATTCCTATCAGTCCTGGTCTGAGGCATTCAGATTTAAGAGACCATATAAAAGCAGCAAAAAACTTTCTAAGTTTTCTGTACTCCAAAGTATGGAAGCCAACTGGCACAACACTGACTAGTAAAATTCATACTCCCCCTGCTCCCAGGCCTTTCTGGGCTATGAATTTGTTTCTGCAAGCTACAGAAAAAAGAAAAAAAACCCAAAACCCCCCACTCAGTTATCTTAACACATTCTAAGAAAACACTTAATAATATGCTCAATTGAACCAAGCACTGTGCATTTTTTTCCCCTTTTCACTACATACATTGTTTTTGTGTTACCTCCTCCATTTGATCAGGAGCCTATTTCTATAATTTCACAAGTCTATCCTGCGACCAGCCCTGCAGAGAAATGACCTGTCAGATGACAAGGACTCTGAAGAAGCTGTCAGCAAAGACCACTCATCTTTCAGGTAAGCAGGTATCCAGCTGGCTAAGCCCTGACCTCACTTCTGTAAGTCAAAGACAAAATACTGCAATCTAAATATTAAATACCAGTTCAGAATTCTACTAAAACCTTTTCCAGGTAGCAATGACAATTTAAGTAGTACCCATACATTTCTATTTTAAACAGTATCTATCTGCATGTACTTGTTAAAGCTGGATCTTAAATCTTTGTTGAGGAATGTGCCTAAGCAATGAAACTTTACAAGCACATTTATGGATAAACTACTCTAAGCAATGCACGGACATAAAAAAGGTAAAAATAAGCTATTTTATCCACAACATCCAAAGCTGTGTGTTGTAGTGCTGCAGAATCCATTCACTACGAAGTACGCAGGACTACCCTGTGCTCACTGAGCTAGGAAGTGAGTTATACTTTATACGTTACAACATGGGCTGCCCCCGACTAGGATATATCAAGGGTGGAATGCTTCCCCAAACATACACACAGAGTAAAACTCAAACATGGCTGTTTTGATGATGGCCCACGCCAGCGCCTATTAAAGTCACTCAAAATTCCAGCGAGCTACAAGACTATCTGAATTCACACAACTCTTTTCGAAGACCCAATGGAGGTCCAAAGACATGAAGTGCAAGCTAACGACAAGAATTAGCTGTCAGGCACCCTGCAACAAGGGGGAGGGAGGCCAGCAATACTCGACAGCAGAAGTTGCGAGCACTGCAACTTCACTCTTGACCCTACCAGAAACCTACTGCACTCCTACAAGGAAGACCATGCGGCTTGTTTTCTGCTTGTTTGTTCCGGTTTGTTGGGGTTTTTTTTGTGTTTGTTGGGGTTTTTTGTGCGTATGTGGTTGTGTTTTTTTGGGTGTGTGTGTATGTATGTTTTTTCTCCTCAGATTAGCTGCAAACCCCTGCTACAGAATTGCTGCTCCCCACCAGAGGCACCAGTGCCCGGGAGCGCCGTCCCCGATCCCAGCTGCTCCATCCGACCCAGGGAACGACCCGCCAGCTCCCCGGACATCTCCGACCGGTTGACTCGCCACAATATGCCGGGATACTCCACAATACTCCACTCTAAGCCACCACCGAGCCCCACGCACCAGCCGAAACAAGAAAAAACCACCAAAGCACCCCTAACCGGCTTACCGCGGGTAAGCAGCTCTCCAGGAAGGGGAAGGGGGCCGCGGCCCCCGCGTGGCCCCAGGGCCGAGCTCGGCCCCTACAGCTCCCTTTCTCGTCCCGCGGACACCGCGCACGGCCCCAGAACTCCCCTCACCCCCTTCCCCTCCCCCCGTTACCTTCCGCCAGCAGCTCCTCGGGAGTGACCTGGTAGCGCCCGACGGCCAACACCTTGCCTAAGGCGACGCCGCTCGCCCCGCCGCCGCCTCCGCCGGAGCTCACACCCGCTGTCCCGCCGCTCCCCTCGGGCTTGGGCATCCGAGAAAACTTCTTCATGGCGAGGGAGGCCCGCCGGGCCCACGGGACGGGCGCGGAGCAGCCGAGGAAGAAGCCGCTCGGGCGGGAGAGAGGCGGCGCGCCTGAAGCGAGGGGCGGCCGCTGCCCAAAGGCGGCCGGGGTGGGGGCTGCCCCGGTTCACATGCCGGCCGCGGCCCCCGCCCCAGTTCTCCTCACCCCTTCTCTGCGCCCGCTCCCGCAGCGGCCGCACGAACAGGAGGAGGAAGAAAAAGAAGATAGAGGAGGAGGAGGACAAGAAAGGAGAAGAAGAAAGAAGGAGGGAGAGGGAGGAAGGGGGCGGGCACAGCCCCGGGGCACGGGGAGGAGCGTGGCGCCGGCCGGAGCCGCCCTACCAGGGAGCAGCGCCAAGGCGCATGCGCGGCCGTAGCTGCCCTCACACGCACGCACAGACACAGACAGACAGACAGACAGACAGACAGACAGACAGACAGACAGACAGACAGACAGACAGACAGACAGACAGACAGACAGACAGACAGACACACACACACACACACACACACACACACACACACACACACAGACACACAGACACACACCCACCCCACACCCACCGCCGGCCGGAAGTGAGGTTGTTGGCTCCGGGCGAGCACGTGGAGCGGGAGCCCGGGACTGGCGGGTTGGAGGGGGGGCGGTTGAGCCGATGTGGGGCGCGCGCTCGTGTTCTTCAGCGCTGCCTCCCGCTTCCCACTTGCGCTCCCTCAGGGCCTTGAGGCGGGCAGTTCAATGGCCGGGACCCGCTAACTGCGAGGTATGTGTTTAGCGTGGCTATGATGAGGTGATACTTGTCGCAGTTCACTAGGCACAGCGGCTGGGAAACACCCTGAGCTTCAAACCAGTTATCTCAAACGTCCACATTCAGACCAAAACCAAATTTCTGAAAATGCCAGTGACATCCAGGCTTTTGTACTTAGCGTGATTTTCGTCATCCAAAACCAGGGATTAGAGCCATTGAAAAAGTAGCTTTGTGCCAAGCCTGTGCTCCTTGGGTAGTCTCCCCATGCACATACACATGAGGTATTCTCACATTTTTTGTCTCCATTTCCAAATTATACAATAAACCCAAAATTTACATGGGATCTCTTGTCATTCTTTCATATGAAAGAATGAAGTTGCATTTTTTACATTTAAAGCAGGAATTTAACAGCACACAGCCTTTCACACTGAATACCTAGGTTTTCAATGGGTACCGATTGCAGCCATTGGTTAAGTAAAACTTCTGGAGAAGTCAGAAGCTTAAATCTTTTGGATAACATTTCAATAACTGAATTAGGTTTGACTTAAATCGTGTTGCCATGCTTTTAGTCAGTAACAAAATGACAGTATTGCACTATTAAAGTGACAACTTGTGGTGGACTGAGAGCACTGATACAGTTACTCACATTAGGAGTCCCGTTTCTGTAGTCATTGCCATCCTTTCAGTAAGAGATCAACTTTCCAGCAGCACAGAGAGACTCCAGTTCACAGTTTCCCTTAGAAGAGAATGGTATTTTGACTGCAGATGAAAGGAACAAAGTGCTCTGAGAGGAATGGCATGATCAACAGCATTTCATTAATGAGAACATTCTTACAGTGAGATGTGCCTACGCTCCTCACATAGATGCTTTTAATTAGGCCTCCGAGAAGAACACAGCTAGGTTGAAAGCACGCAAGTTTAGCACCAGTGAGTAGCAAAATCAGAAAAAATAATGCATTTTCTTAAAGTCACTGCGACTTTCAAGGTAGGATTGACTTTTAGGTCAACAGGATAGTTTTTATTTGTTCTGGGGGTTCCTATCCCCACTCATGTGTTTTTGTTCTTTTTAAAGTAAGAGACTGAATTATTGCTGGAGTTATTTATAGGCCAGACAGCATAAGCAGTCTTGTTGTACTGGGTTTAATGCTACTAATCTCTTTCTTGACATAATAGAGGATGTTGAGGTCAACTACTCGGCATCACTGGCAAACAACTATATCAGTACTGCACACCCAGTTGTGGTGATGAACATGTAGATGTCTGCAGAACTGGCTGGTCTCTCATGAGTAATCTCAATAAGCTACACTGGGGTGACCTTACTATGTTCCACAGCCCATTGAATTGCAAACTTGACATCCAGATAGTCTTTTTCTGTAAGACTCCAGCATTTTTGAGGAGGCTTCCTGTAAAGGATTTCCTTTTATTAAGTACAGGTGAATGAAGAGACAGATTTTGACAGATCACTTAAAAAATATGGGCCCAGTCCTCCAAGCAGGTAAATGAGTAATAATTTTGCGTATGTGAACAGGCCCACTGACTTTTATTTGATTCTGCACCTGAGCAGAACAGCATTTTGGCATTTCTAGAAGTATTAATTTCCAAGAAGGAAATGTTGTGAGATTTCTTGCCCTCAGGGTATGAAACCCAAAATAAACTCTTCTCTCCCTTACTGAAATTAAACCTCTTGTTTGGTTCAGGCAGAGCAGGGATGCTTCAGTCTTCTGCATCTGGAATGTGTGCAGTGAAACCAGCCTGTTCAATGTAACATACACTTGGCAGTATGGCACACAGATCAGAAAGGTATTTGCACTACTTAAAAAAAACCTAAACAAAACAGAAAAAAGCTGTAAAACGTTGACAGTACCCACAAACACAGTTACTTTCTAGTTGATGTGAAACAATAGATGGTCAGAAATAAAATCCAGTGACAAAAACCAGAAAATCAGAAGTATGAATCCTGAAGTGAGGAGAGATCAGCTACAGAGGTGGAGAAGATGGTGCTGGGACAGGGAGAGCCATAGCTTGAGTCAGATAATCTATCTGTGACTTTATTCAGAGTGCTGGAAATCTAGATCCCCTTCCTGACTCTTGACTGCCAGACAGCCTCAAGCTTGCTGCCTCATCTCAGTAGACAAAAAAATTTCCCATCTATAAATCAGGATAAGGCAACTTTAAGTCTGCTGCTTCATCTCCATGTATAAAATTAGTTATTTCAGTAGTGTTTTTTTACTCCATTGTAAAATCCTCTGAGGATTTATGGAGGAAAGCTCTAGGTAAGAACATTACTTGAAAATAAAACATCAGACATTTCATATGTGCTTGGAGTTTGAAATGTGATGATTAATCTTCTTTAAAACTGCTGAATAGATCAAATGCCTTTACCTTGTTTACTGTTTCTTAAGCATTCCTTTCCTTATATCTCCCTCTACTCACAACTCTTTCCTGTGTACAATACATAAATTGGTTTTATATCAGTCCCATGGGAATAAAACAGCTTCCTGCAAAAATGTGTGATATCCCTTACAGAAAGTAGTTATTAAGGAAAAATAGAAGTAGAAAACTTCCGTTGTGTGAGTGCTGTTTTGGAAATGTCTCTTGCTTTTTCTGAACAAACTCTTTTCATTCTTATTACCCAAATAATGAGTGTTAGAAAAGAAAGTGAAAGAAATCTAATTTTCTAGAAATACACTGGTTACATATGAAACTATTTCATTTGTTTGTAACATATGCTCTCAAGTGTTCAGTTGTTAGTGCAGTAAAATTTTGGTCTTATTCAGTCATGTGAGGGTTATTTTCTAGCTTGTAATCATTCAGTCAGTGTGAATAAAGCACTACCAGAGAGAAGGTTTTCCCAATAAGCAGTTTTTGTTGTTTTTCCCCCACTCTTACTGCCTCATTGTTGCATGCTTGTTTTCCAAGCCTTGAGAAACATCATTTTACGCAGAGAAGTAGCTGTACAATCTTCCTATCTTAGTAACTGTGTCTAAAACAGACTGCATCAGGGTCAGCTGCATGAAACTAAGATACAGCATTTGCTAAGACCAGACAAGATGTTTATGATGAGCTAAAAGCTACGAAAATCCCAGGAGACAACTGGTTTGGGTTTGCTTTTGCTTTTTTTCTAGCATCAAATCATATCCCAGCTCCACATCTCAGAGGCAGTAGTAGTAGTGAAAGGCTGTTTTTGTTTGTTTAATTATGTATACAAAATAACAGAAAGATTTTGGTAGGTTGTGATAAATGTTGGCATGCAAAGTAGGTTGACATGGGGGGGGGGGGGGGGGAAGCCCACAAAAAAAGCCAGGAAGAAGACTGAGATCACTTGATGCACTAACGAGCTAGAAAGCAAGTGCATTCTCTGTCGTCTCCTCCGGTTTGGAAGATCTGAGCAGAGGCAAAGGCTTTGCATTGACCTTGTGAACAGAGACAAATTTTCATTCCTTTCAGTTGCTTTCAGCTATTCTAATCAGGACAGAAACAAAGGGAGCTGTGGAAAACAACTAAGTAACTGATTTCTGACATTCAAATGAGAACAAACTTGAAGGGAGTCGAGCTGGCCTGAAAGGGTTAGTGAGATGAAGGCGAGTACGCTCCTGAAAGGGAACATTTCGACCTCTCCCTGAACCTCCCTTAGGGAGAAAACAAACAGAACATAGCAACAATGTAAGAACAGATGGTCCAATGCATCTGGCAAGATAAGAGGACAAAATAATTAAGAACATAATACAAAATCAGATAATAAATGTCGTGAGTAGTTGTAAAGTAGCCAAAGAGATGTAACCAGTGTTAGAGCAGGATCTTGCCATAAGTAAACAGGATATAGCCTGATTATAAATTGAGAAACTTGTGTAACAAACTTTGCTACATGCCATCAGAGCTGTAGTCCGTCTGTTTCTTTCAGGCGTCCTAATGAGCTGGTCTCTGTCAGTTGGTGCCGAAACCCGGGGAACTCGACACTAAAGGATGGGACGTCGCTTCCCCCGTGAAGCCGCGGTAGGTGAGTATATGTTGGGGTGAAGTACTTTATAGGACAGACGTTTCAGTTAAGACAAGATGGGGAATGCACAAAGTACAGAACGTAAGATTTTTGCATCTATGTTGAAATCATTATTAGTAGCGCGAGGAGTTAAGGTAACTACTAGGCAGATTGATCATTTTTTAGAATTTGTTGAACAAGTGTGCCCATGGTTTCCGAAAAATGGTACAATTAAGATTGAAACTTGGAACAAAGTAGGAGATAAGATTCAGGGATATTATGCAGTTCATGGACCTGAGAAAGTATCTATTGATACATTTACCCTATGGACATTAGTAAAAGAATGTCTTCGAGGGGATACTGGGGATGAAAAATGGTTTAGGGAAACGTACTATGATAAGAAACCTTTGTCTCGTTCAAAATCGCTGGGGCAATTACCTTCGGCTCCCCCTCCATCTCCTCCTAGATATGAGGAGCCTATAGATCTCCGGCGAGAATCTTTCTTTTTAAAATCAAATTCGGTGAAGCAATTGCGTGAACATGTCCTGCAGGATAATGTTGATGACTTAGATCCTGATGAATTGGATGAATTAGAAAAAGAAGCTGCTGAATATCATCATGAGGAACTTACATTTCCAGTTGTAAAGAATATGGGGATTCAAACTGAAAATTGTGCTCCTACCGTGTTGCCTGCTTTCAGAGCAGGAACTATGCCCCCTCCTCCAGGATTAGAAGATCTTCTCATGCAGCGTTCTCCTTTACAATTGGCTTTAAAGAATGCAAAAAAGGACAGTGAGGATTTAGAAGGTTTTCCTCTGATATTCCCTGTGATTCAGAGGCAAAATGGGATGGGTGCCATTTTTAATGATTATGAAGCCATTCCATATAAACAATTAAAAGAATTAAAGGTGGCAACAGCACAGTATGAGCCCACAGCACCCTTTACAATTGCTATTATAGAAACGATTGCTTCTAATATGCTTCCTCCTGGAGATTGGAAAACTTTAACAAGGGCAGTTCTATCTGGGGGAGATTATTTACTATGGTCTGCAGGCTATGCTGAACGTTGTAATAGTACTGCACAAAGGTACCGAAGGTAATGCAAATGGGAATTACCTATGAACAGTTGGCGGGGATCGGACAATTTTCAAGTGTGTATCAGCAGTTAAATCTAAACCCTCTAGCTTATGATTTAGTCAGGGAAATGGGAATAGCTACATGGAAAAAATTGCCGCGTTCAGGCATAAGAAAGGAGGAATTAACAAAAATACGGCAGGGGCCAGATGAGCCATATCAAGATTTTGTATCTCGTTTATTGCAAGCCTCGGCAAAATTGATAGAAGACACTGATGCTGCCTTAATTTTGGTAAGGGAATTTGCTTTCGAAAATGCAAACAACATTTGTCAAGCAGCAATTAGACCTTGGAAGGGGAAAGCCACCCTGAATGACTACATTCGTTTGTGTGCAGATATTGGATCTAGTTATGTACAGGGTGTAGTTTCTGCTGCTGCTATGAAAGGCATGCCCATAGAGCAGGTAATGGCTGCAATCAAGGGAAAACGGGGAAGGGTACCAGGACCACCTGGTAGTTGTTTTGCATGCGGCCAAATGGGGCATACTGCCAAAAATTGCAAAAACAGTGCTCAGTCTATAACTGCTAACAATAAAAAATTACCAGGACTGTGCCCTAAATGTAAAAAGGGAAAACATTGGGCTAACGAATGTCGTTCTGTACGAGACAAAGATGGTAATCTTTTAGCATCCGTTCAGCAACAGGGAAACGGACAAGTGGGCCGCCCCCGGGCCCAGATAACAAAACAGGGGGTTTATCCAGTTCACAAAAATCCGTTTCACAACTCATCAGAGCAACAGCAGGGAGTGCCGGATTGGACCTCTGTACTTCCTCCCACATCGTATTAGCACCAGAAATGGGAATACAAGCAATACCTACTGGTATTTATGGACCCTTGCCAAAGGGAGTTTGTGGGTTAATTTTGGGCAGAAGTGGATTAACCATGAAAGGTCTGAGAATTGTACCTGGTCTAATTGATTCTGACTGTTGTGGAGAAATTAAAGTTATGATGTATACTGAAACATCTATTTTCAATTTTGTAGAAGGCACAAAAATAGCTCAGTTATTGCTCTTACCGTTTGTGTCATCAGTGGGGTCACTCTAATACCAGAATCAGAGGAACGTCTGGATTTGGGTCTTCTGATGCCTATTTCGTGCTGGACAGGCCTGAACTCCGCCTTATAATAGAAGGTAAGGAGTTTATAGGCCTATTAGATACAGGAGCAGATGTCACTGTAATGACCCATGATCAATGGCCTGACAATTGGCCTTTACAGCCAGCATTAACTCAATTGAAAGGAATAGGCACTGCTGACATCCCCCTTCAAAGCACTGCTATTTTGCATTGGAAAGATTCGGAAGGGCATCAAGGAACAATTCAACCTTATGTCCTTCGGAACTTGCCTTTAAACTTATGGGGACGAGATGTACTCTCTCAGATGGGGGCTTATCTTTATAGTCCTAGTCCCCAGGTTACCAATATTTTGAGCAGACAAGGATATTTAGGGAAGGGGCTTGGGAAACATTCCCAGGGAACAAACTGAAGAGCATGCTGGTGAAAATATTTAAGGTACAAATAGCTGACATCAGCTGTGATGACACAGAGTGCCCCTCTCATTGATATTGAGGTCAAGAGTGTTTTGTTGCAACATGAGATTCAGTCGTTTATGATACAGCCAGCACTGGGGCCAAACAAAGTATAAATTGCTTGTTGGTGTGACAACCCTCAGCTGGTTCAAAACTGCAATGGCAAGTGGGGAAAACATAAGGGCTGATGCGTTTGTAAGAGTACTAGCTAGAAATCCTGGAGGAAAAAAATAGGAAAGAGGTCATTACGAGCTCAGAATTGTTTGCATCTTGACCTGGTAAATTGCTTCACATTAATAATAGTCTTTTTCCCTTCTGGAAAACAGTTTCCTATGTTCCTCCTGATTACAAGGACTTTTCCTCCTTTTGATAGGGCAACATACTGCTGCTTCTTTGTAAGAGCGTATAGATCCATATTTGACCTCTTGAAGTCAAACTCTCTCCTGCCTTCTCCTGTGCAGGTGCCTGGTTATTCCCAGCTCACCAGCAGTCTGTTTTAATTCATTCTCTCTTACAAACAAAACCTAATTTTACCCTTGCTTTAACAATTAACTTTTGCAGTCCTAAAGATGTCTAAGAGGTTTCTCTATAGAAATGGGCACTGTGCAGCCTTATGAAGGAAGGCCACCATTCTAACTAATTTAACGAGTAAGTCACAGAAAGTTACTTTCTTCTTGAAAGTTCTGCATGTGACCAAAACGTGGCCTTTCTAAGCAATCTTTAAACCTTGTTCCACAGTTTATAAAGGACCTGCTGATAGTCCACAGAGGTCTGAATGTGGCACAACTTTCCCATGCGTAAAAGATAATCTTTGTTACAAGAAAACTAAAATGCCCAGATTCCAACAGGAATACTACTCGCCTGCTAGTACAACTGCTCTTGAGGTAAAAAGAAGGATAAAAGGCAAAGGTCAAGCACAAACATCAGGTCTGAGTGGTACCTTAATTTCAGCAACATACAAACTAGAAAATAGCATCCTTTATTTTAGTCCCTTTGAGATGTAAATACATTATTTTATAACAAAAAACCCTGTCCAAGCATCACCAAAAAGCCCCAGAAGCATTGGTATGCCCAGAACTACTTGTAGCAGTAAAATGTAATAAAAAAGCCACAGCCACTGAGGTTCAAGAAATCATTTTATTTCACATCTCTTTATTTTTACCCTATTTGCAGAGATAGGTTTTACTATTACAGTTGTTCTATAAAATGAGCAGTGGACTTTTTTTCCCCGTGTATTTTTTTGTCTGAGAGCTACAAAAATATCTCTGGTCATCAGTCGTATGCTAAAAATACTTACTTCTTTATGTAGTTTTATAAGCTCAAAGGGAGAGAAAAAACCTTTGGAACTGAGAGCCTGGGAAGAAAGAATGTCTTTTGGATCACAACTGAGCAGCCTTTGTGGTGGTGCACATTAAAACATTGAAATGGTGCAACAACAATGGCTGCAGATGCCATTGCTGGCTGGCTCGTGTCTTTAAAAGCCCACTGCTATATACTTTTATCTTGATTATAGATTGTTTAATTTTTCAAACAGGTTATTTCCGCTTACAAGCTCTTAGCTGAATGTATGTTTCAAGTACTGTGGAGGTGTGAACTCCAGTTCTAGTTTTGTTTGGTTAGAAAAACCATTAAGAATTTTGGATATTGTTTAGCCAAAAGCATTTGCATCCAGGCTAAGGCAAAGGAAGAATTTCATTTGCTGCTATTGTGGTTGAAGTTACATGCCACAACAGAAGTAGTGGGAAAGATGGAGAAAAGAGAATTGCAGCAAGTTTATGCCAGATCTAAGTAGATACAGAAATACTGTAATAATTGTTCATAATTTTGCAACACTTTCCTAAAATAGACTGTCCATTGTTCCACTGTGCAAAAAGACAGTGACAGAGCTATTGCATATTCTAATGACTGTTATCTCATGCTCTGCAGCCCCAGTGCATATTAAACAGGATAGATAAGTCTTTGACACAAGACGGGCATAACTTTCTGTTCTGGAAAGCAGAGAAGATTATTAGGGGAAGAAATATGTTGGATCTGGTTTTGATTAATATGGTGAAAGTAGCTATAAATGTAGAAGAGTGAAATGTATTGGATGAAAGCAATCACAAAACAATTAATTTCACCGTGCAAGGAAAGTAGTAGTGGCAAAACACAGGTGAGGGACTTCAGAAATCTTCATTAAGTATCACGATACACATGGGACCTTGGGATAGTAAGTCAAGGAACTAAGGAGTGCAGGACACCTGATGACTTTTGAAAGTCAGACTTAACAGCAACGTTTTCTGATGCAGTGGAAAGATGGGTAGTTTAGCAAGGAAACGACATGCAACTTTGAGATGGAAACATTAAGACAGGTTATTTAACATTAATTAGTTCAAAGAAATGCAGCAAATATAAGGAGTTTAGAAAATACATCCTCTGAAGAAAGGTTAAACAAGTCTTATGCCTCTGGAGAAGGGGGGAAAAGAACAAGTTAATTTTCTGCTACGCAAAGGTTGTAAATTACAAGAAGATGATAGATGTTTCTCAATATTTACTACTAGGAATACAAAATAATTTGTCTTAATTTACAGGAGAGAAAATTTAAACTAGACTGTGAAAACCTTTGCTATAATTAAGGTAAGGAAGCAATAGAAGAAAACTAATTAAACACAGTCCCCTTACAAAAAGGTTGTAGAAGCTTTAAACTTCTCAACGTTTCATTTGTTGGTTTGGTTTTTTTTAAGGGTAAATAGACATGTATCAGTTCAGAAAAGACCAAAGCTGAGTTGTAGATACACATGATGTTCCCTAGCGCATGATGATAGAGGAGCAAAGTAGATTCTTCTCAACTCTATATTTCTACCTATGCATTCAGGACAAAGAAACAATAACTCAATCCAGTTTTAATGTGACATGTAACAAAGATGTCACAGAACTTAACAACCAGTGGTACCAGCCTGCAATGTGCTGGCTGCTTTCATTTACTCTTGTGTTCCTCTATGCTTGGTTGGAATGGGCCTTTAAACTGCTGCCATGTTGACTTTACTAAGGAAATTATTCCATTTTTTATTGAAAAGTCAGTAAAGTAGTATAGGTTAGTTTTCATAACACATGAAAATCAGCTTGAACAGTAGAAGGAAGAACAACTCAGGAAGTGGAAATACCAACATAGGCCCATAAATAAAGTTTTGTGACAGGATATGTTTGGAAAGAGGGACTAAACCCAGCAAAAGCATAAGGTGTTTTTCCAGTTCACTTTTTAACCTGGCGAGGAAGTTGAAAAATGGTTGAAACAATCTGACAAGCTTTCAGGACATGCATTCTTTTCAGAGGATGTGTTGACTTTCCAATGCCAATAAAATTGTGTAACCTGTAGAAAGAGAAAAAAATCCTTTCTGCATTTTTATCCTGTTGTGTTTTTTTTTTTTCTTCAGCTCACAATTGCAGTAACAAGTTCTCTGCAGGATCTTGGCCTATCACTTCCCTCCAGCCTTTTATTAGCCACTAGGAAATGCCTACAGCTAGTCATCATTAAATGCCTACAGCTAGTCATTGTCAACTGGAGTGTCACCAAATAATAGCATCGCTTTTAATCATTACAAAGGGTAATGAATTAAGACTTTGCAGTGTCCTTGAGAGAAGATGAGTAAAGCAATCCAAGGAGCTGTGAGGAAACCTGGGCACTGCCCATGTAAACACTGTTACTGCTGACAAGAGCAGAAAGAAACAAAAAGGCATAAACGCTTTAGACTGCAACTACCAGAGCCTGGCTCTCTAGCAGTGAGTGATTCATCTTTCATGAGCAATTCCTGCTCACCTCTAGACCTTCAAACTGACCAGACACAGGTTTTTAGCACTTAAATTCTACATGTTTGTTTGCTGCCTCATCTCTAGCTCATTTTGTCCATAGTTACAGCTATGACCATTTGTCAAAACACAAAATGAGAGAAGATACCAACTAGCCCCGGGTGTTAGTCAGGATTATCATATGTAATTTTATGCTCCAGCTAGGATGTAAAGTGCATCCTCCACACTGAGTTTAGTAATCCCGGTGGCACAAGTAGCTTCCACTGGGCTACAACTCTTCTCACCAACATGACTGGAAAATAGAGCTGATACAGTGTCAGCTGTTCTCCCACACATGCCCCAGCAGAGAAGCATTGGCACAGAGAGGCAAATAGGAGGGAAACTATCAAGGGTTGGCACAGCTGTTTATTCTGTGGGAGCAAGGGGAAACTTGACTTCTGCGGTCTTTCATTTTGGTTTTCGGGATAGTCCAGTTGTGCACTGCACCAAGTTCAGGTTTGACAGGAGCACCCAGCAATGATAAGAACGCAACACTGGTATTTGCCACTGCCTGTAGTGATGGGATTCTAGGGACTGACATTCACTCCAGTGTAGCAGCACTGGTTTAGATGTGAGCTTAATTAAATCACCACAATGTGCTCACTGCTGAAGCAGTTTCTAAACTGATTGAATTAAATCAGTCAAAGCAAAGTCTTTATTCAAACTCTTGCTCCAGTGCTTCATCTGTGATCAAAGAGGTCAGTTCCACTTTCCCCTGTGAGCAGTGGGTATACCCAGAGAGTAGCATGGCATTGCTGTTTAGTTGTTGCTCTCCTGCCCTATATCTAACTCTCATGTCTAGAAACTAAATCAGCAAAGTGCCACATCCAAATCAAAGGCAACTATGTCCATAGCCGATACCTGTCAGCATCACTATAAGAAACCCCAGGAAAAGAGTGTGTGAAGAAAGTCAGTAAAAGTTGGACTGGGCGATGTCAGTAACTCTATGACCTTGGTATGGGTATACACAACAATGAATAATATAAGAATATTTATTTAGTGCACCCTGTATTTGTATTTGAAAGCTAAGATAGCCAATTACAGCCAAACACAGATAATTTAAGCTACATCTGGAAAAAGGTATAAATACACAACAACAGAGATAGAAACATAAATATACAGAGAAATAATATTATGTATTTATAAGAATATTGGCCTAACCTGTAGAACTCTTTGCCACTAAGGTTATAGAGATTAAGAGCTTAGGTATATGCAAAGGAGAGATCTATTTTGATAATAAGAAGAGGCACAATTACCTCAAGCATCTTGGTAAATTATTCAGTTGTTAACCAGCACTGTTAACTTTCGTGCTTCATTCCAGGTAATGGGAAAAGTGTCTTCATTATTTCCATATATATTGTTTACTTTCTCCTTTTCAGCATCTGCTGTGGTTTCCTTTCAAAGTCTAGATGAATCAGCGTCAGTTACTAAATTAGATTTCATACACAATATATTCTAATATTGTATAAATATTTTAATTTACCTAAATAGCTCATCTGCCTGCATAACTCTGTGTGCTGGAATTGTTAAACACTAATGAGATGTAAACATTTTTCCAAAAAATGGCCCATTTACTTAAAAGCAAAACCTGTTGGGGGGGATTTGTCTTCTATTCTTCTATTGAGGGAAATAGTGTTACTGTTCTCTTAGCTTTCTACATTATCTATTGCTTGAGAAATGAGTTAAAAAAAAAAAAAAAAAAAAAGCCATAGTTGTGCTCCATTTAGTTTGGATTCATTGATTCATTAAGTGTCATTTCCAAAAGCATTTTCAAGCCCCACTGTCCCTATGAATCCAGGTACTTTGCAGTTAGTAATTCTGAGTTACCTGGAAATAAAAAACATGGGGTGTGACAGAGCAAAGCAGAACCTTCCTAAGTATCCTCCTGCTTTTCTCTATCACCAAGCAATGCATACCGACAGCCACATCTGTGCTTAAATATTTGTGGTGAAATAACATCCCAGAAGAAGGCAGTGGCAACCTTGTGTGTGACCAGAAGTGGACTTACTTGCAATGTAGGCTGCAAGAAGCTTATGTTTACAGTGCCTGTTAATGCTGGCTGTGTTGGTCTAGGTCCACCAAACAGTTTGAGAAACTGCTCTGGTCTCTAAGCAGTCAGAAGCTGGGGAAAATTTAGTAGTTCAAGATCATGAGAGAGATGTTGTTAAAGTGCAAAGGGCGGTTGAGCACGTTTTCCCTGTTGTGCCTTCGATACCTCCTTTATTAAAACGGACAACTGTCCGGAGCCAAGATATGAACAACTTTTCAGCCAAAGCTGTGGTTCTCTGCTAACATGGTTCAGCTGTAGTGTTTTTTTTGCATGGAACACATGCAGCCACATGGCTTGTAGGTGAAGTCAACAGTAAAGGAAATCAATATTGTTATGATCATCTTCACTTCTTCAATTACTTGTTTGCATGAGGAGTAACACTAGACACTCAGATGTGACATTTGGTGCATTGCATTGCAAAAATTCCTTTTTTCTCATCTATAGTAAGCAGTGAATATCTTATTCCTTGGATAAGGTATGGAAATTTCTAGCTATGCTTCTGTCAACCTTAGCTGCTGATGAGCAGATGGCTCCTGTTTCCATTTGTGAACACTATGCTTTTATACAGAAAATTATTTAATATGTGGAAGAATACACAGCCTAGCCTGTCTTAGCATAGGCTTGCCACTGAAGGCACCTGTGTCTACCAGAAAAGCACATTAGGATGCGCTTTAACAACTGTGTGGCAAAAGTCACAGTTTTATGATACGACCTCTGAGTAGTCTACAGAAATGGGATCCAGGCCTTCATTCTTGCAGAATCCAGTCATGAAGGATAAATGAGTAAAGTGGGATGTTAACTGTATTGATAGAGACTTGCAAGTTGCCCCCTTTACCAGAGAAGGAAAAATAAATTCTTTCTTTTAGTGCTATGTAACTCTTGTATAATAGAATAAGATGTGAGAAGCTACCTTGCCATTTGTGCAATGATATGAATTCAGCTTTATAAGAATGGAGAGAGCATAATACAAATCATCAGCTTAAACATTTCCATATCCACAGTGAACACGTGTACATGTTCAGGGCAGAAATCAGTACTGCATACACTAAAAACCTGCATGAGAACAACTGGGAACAGTTAACTACATCACAGGTTTTCTTCTTTTTCTCTGCAATTATGTCTGAGGTTCAAAGTTACATTCTATTATCAAGTGAAATCATGAGTCATCTGAAATGAGGTAAGTTGCACAACTTTGAGACAAAAGAACCCATAAATGTGGGTTTGCTGTTCAGAATCACTAATGCTGCTAATCAATGACAGAGGACCCAGAGGGATTGCACCGTTTTCTGCAAAAGCACAAAAAGAAGTGTTTGCCCACAAGTTTCCTCATAGGTTCTTATCACACCACCAAACTGGTGTTTGTGTTCATAAGCATTGTTTAAGCATAAAAAGGAGAGTGAGTTTATCCTTCAGCGTCAACCCTTGCTGGGGTGCAGCTTATCCTCTGTTGTGTCTTCTCAGCTCTGATGATCACATACATCTGCAGGCACTGAAATACTCCAATGCATAAATACTAAGCCTGGGCATTCTGAAAGACACCAGTGGAGATAGAACCATGGTCATGAAGGGGGAATGACCCTACGTGCAGCAGCGGGGGCCCTCCCCACCCCAAGGGCCAGAGGACGTCCTCCACTGTCCATCACAAGGACACTGATGGCACGTGGTCATCCCACATTCCCTGTGACCCTGGGACAGAAAAGGGAGAACTCAGCATCTACACAGAGTTAGCAGCAAATAGTCTTTATAGTAGCATCCTACAGCTAAAACCTATGAGAAGGTAAAAAACATGCTACAGAGTACCAGCCTGATAAACCACCACAATACCCTCATCTGATGGGAGCGGGAATCTTCTGCTGAGCTGTGCTCTACAGTTCTTCCCCAAACATACTTTGTCTCTGAAAAATGCATGTGTGGCATCATTAAAAAAAGGATACAAGCTTGCCTGTCGTTGATGAAGTAGATAAAAAATGGCTTGATGTTCTCTGAAGTACAGAACACACAGTGTCTCTAAAAGTGTAGAATAAATTGCCCAATGTATTCTGGATGAGAAACAATATGTCACACTGTTAAAGATACACTAATGCACAAAAGAACAGGCTTAAGATGGCAGCATCAACTTGGCATTATTATTTCTTAGGCTTTCACTCCCCAGGTGGTATATATAAATATAATACTGCTGGGGGACCCAGTGGGAATTTCTCTATTGATTATAATAATTCCCAGAGTAAATATCTGTAATGAATCAATTCTCTTTTTTATTTTGGGAGAGGTTCAGCTAGAGCCCTCTGACTCAGTGAGCCCTGAAAGTCAGTGACCTTTATTCTATCATTTGGCTCAACAGTAGCTTGTCTAAGTGTCTGCTTTGCACTGATAGAAACTTAAAAGAAGGTTTCAAGTCTACATAAGGCAGGCAAATGTGCAGCATTTTTGTAAGACAGAAATTACTACTTGTAGTTATTACTTAAAATGATTAAACCAGGCAGCACATCTCTAACTTCTCTTCTTCCACTGTCTCAAGTAGAGAATTAAGCCATGTTCAAATGTAATTCCAGCCATTTGTTTTGTATCCTCATACACCAGTCGATGTTAGGCAACTACGGGAAGAAAAAGGCACAAACAGTAAAACAAAAGTACAAAGAACAGCTTAATACTACAGTAAGCAATTTAAACAGCTGTCTTGGTTTATCACAGCACAGTGTTTTCTTCATTCCCCAGCAAGCATCTCCTCCAAAAGGAAAAGTAAACCTTTGTTAGTGCCTACCAACTGGGCAGAGCTAAAGAAAGCTGGCAAAGATTTTCCTAATTTGTTTCCCATTTAAAATGTAAGGCTTTATTTGCCTTTTATGCTACTGTGAGGTTTGTGTTTATATAAGTTCATGCTTTCAATTTGCAGAAATTAATTTTTTTACAGACACTCTATACATACAGAGACTCACTACTATTTGCAGACTTACGGGTTCTTAGTATCTTCAAAACCTGTTTCTCCTCACAACATAAATGGCAAAGAAAAAAAAAAAAAGATCAGATTCCATAAAAGAAACATTGAGGTTAAAAAAAATTAGATGCCCTTTCTCTCCTCTTTCCCCAAATACAGGAAATATAAAATGCTCAGGTTTCTACAAATATCATATTAGCTCTAAGTCATCCAAATAGGAGGAGTTCCTTTAACAAATAAAGGGGAATGGAATATGCTATACATGCAAGTAAGAACTCTACCCTTTCCATAATCAAGTTAGTCTCAAAGTCCAGTTTGCTGTTAACTTGTCCAGCATCCTCTGTTTAGTCTTCTCTCCAACTTCCATGTTGCATCTTGCATAGTTTCTCACACTGGGAAAGCACATAGCTCCTTGAGTTCTGTATATGAATGTATGGAGACAGCAGCCCTGCAGCTGAAAGTAAAGAAGATGGCAGGGTTACTAATAATTCCACAGCTTAATCTCAGTTCTTCAAATAATTCAGTCCCAGTTACTTGCGCAAAAACTGTGGGCTAAAAAAAGGAAACAAGGTGGGGAAAGTGCTCGTGTTGTACTGTCTCAGAGGGATGACACAGCTTCTGTCTGGCTTTGCAGTACTTTGAGGAAACCTGTGTTCAGGGGAAGATAAGGAAGAGTGGTCTCTAGGCATTTGAGGGCTCTGGAAGTGATAAAGGCAGGTGGAGGAGCCACCTCCCAGCTAAAGCTCTATGCCATGTGAGCCAGAGGCCTACATCCTACTTCAGAGTTGATACTGGTTTTTGACACAGCAACAAACCCCGATGACCTCCTCCTGGGAAAACAGTATAAAGACAGCTAGAGATAAAACCTGAGTACCAATCTTGCACAGGTGTCTTCCATCCCAGTGAGGGCACACTGCTACTGCAGACCTCAAAATGCCACTGGCATGGATTTTATGGGCATTTCTCACTTATCCCTGATCAAGCTAATTAAATCTGCAGTGTCATAGACCAGCAGAAGGCTGTAGAATACAGCAGTATATGTTTGCACCATCAACATATCTACCCGGTTATTTCCAAATTTGATATTAACATACAAATCCTGCTTCCAGTTCTGACTCTGGAGGCACATCTTTCTGCCTGACTTGTCAGTGAACTCCATCTGGGAAAGTAATACTGTAGTTGTACTATTGAGACGCTCTGCATGCTGATGCAAGCTTGAACATGATTCGCTAGGCTCAGATTGGGTGGGGAGGGAGCAGCCATGTTACAAACATGCCCGCAGATAAATTCTTGAAGTATGTTGTTTTTCATGTAACAAAATTTTCTTTTAAAAAGTTGATAGGACAGCAGTAGCAGGTTTCAAACTACTTCCCCTCACTTCTGTGTCCATACACTCAGCTAAAGCACACTTGGTACAGTTGCCTCTGGAAGACCCCCTAGCACTGAAATGCAGGAAGCCTTCAGTAGGGCATGTAAGAATGGACAGAGCTGGCAACTGTCTCACTCTGTCTCCAGATAAAGTACTCCAACCAGTCCTAATGCAAGCCAGGAGAAGATGGAAGACAAATTTCACTTGTTTAGTCTGTAACTTCCAGTAAGTTGTGTTGCCCTGCTAATTTCTAGTGCTTGTATTTCTAGGCATGCGTTTTGCACCTCAAGATCAAGTCCCAGTGAAGCTATTACAAAATTATTGAGTTTACTTTGCCTACACAAATCTCTCTAAAGAGATACTTCCCAAAATAACCTGGTTTCAAGGGCAACGTAGAAGTTGTTTATTCCCAAAGAGATGAACCAAACTGTTCTCCTCATTCTAAAGTCCTTTCCAGAACTGGATTCCTTCCATGCTGCCTTTTCATCTGAAAATGCTTGTTTCAGTTTGAGTGGTGTGTTTTAATGTATATGTCTCTTGAACCTCAACTACCTGAGACTTAGCAAGAATATCAGTGTCCCTTATGGGATAGCATCAGGGAATATTTTATATACCATGACAAGCAACCACTTCTGTAGTATTTTGGTCCAACATTTCCTGGGCTATTTAATCTCAGCTTTTTAATAATGGAGTGTCCTGTAATAGGAAACTGCATTAGAGGGAAAGTAATAAATGCTTCATTCAGTGTGCTTGGCCAAAATAGCTCACTGAGTCTTGGAATGAAAAGACCCTTGTCCACAACAACACAGACACAATTACAAGCACAGACAGGATGGTTTTGCCTACCAGGGAAAAATGCCTTGAAATATTAAGGAGGAGGGAGGAAACCTTTCAGTGGGTAGGGCAATCAGTTTGGGAGTAATTAGGACATTGATAATGTGAGTGGGGAAGAGATGGGAGAGCAGAAGTGCATAAAGGGGACAGCAAAGTGCATGTCCCATCTTCTTAAGGAAACCACTTCCTCTTGTTCCCTTCCTGCCACCCTGGAGAGAATATTTAGGATAACTCATTACAGAAGCATTCCAAGGAGAAAAAAAATCAATTATCACTCCCTCCTCCTCCTCCATTATTCTTTCTCAGCTGTATCTTCTTGAACGTTATAACATTTGATCCAAGCCTTTTCTATGTCATCCTTCTCTTCAGTTGTTTGCATGTTTCTCTTCTTCCCTAGTGTTCTCCTAGGTTTTGCACTTTGCCTTCCACTTCCAACCCTTCAGCTTGACTCTCCCTTTTTCTTTGTCTGGGCTTAATCTGCAGTTCCCCTTTAACTCCTTGTAATTCCTCTCTCCAGAGGGATCCATGCATGGCTGCAGCAGCAAAGGCAAATTGAAGTGCTCATCAGAAGCTGAAACCACAGGACTTGGACAATGATTTGCCACTGTGTCAGATCCCACAGCAGTGCTAAGAGTAATCCTACAAAGACTTCATCTGTTCACAGAGGTCAGTCAAGCATGCTGCCTTTTTTTATTTGCCATCAGCTAATGACTCCCCAGGCCAATTAAAATTATCCCACAAACTTCCAATCAGCATGAAAACTGTCACAGACAACTGCAGCAGCACTACAGACCTCATCTTGACTGAGGCTCAGGACTTCGTCATGGTCACTTCTTGCTTCCCTGACAGTAATTCACAATTTGGTCTCAGCAAGAAGGACCAAAGAAGCACCAGTCATGCTTAAACCAAACGTTTTATTCTGATAATGATATTACCCCAAAACAGTTAGTCTAGTTAGGCAGAGCTATAATTCAGAATAGCTGTCAAATGTAGGGAATGCTGCTCTGTACGTTTACAGTAACTGCCTCTGGAAGGATTTTTCAGATATTGCAGCATTTCTGTCCCTTCAGGGAGTGCTGCTTTCAATTCTTGCCTTGATCACAAGTCCTCTGACAGGACTGCCCTGGAAAAAAAAAATTGTTATTTGCAAGCTCTTTTCAGGCTATACTGTTTTCATGCTCACAGTCACTAGACTTCTATTCAGGGAAAAATATTGGCTGCAGAGACAAGACTTAGATACCCAGTTTGTGGTACACAGGAAATTTAAGGTACAAAAGTGTCTAGTGTGGTGACCCATGTGTGGGACTAACAGTGAGGAGACCCAGGTGCTCCTCCTGTTTCTGCATACAACCTGCAGTGACGTGAGACTAACAAGTCTGTGGTCTGGTGGCCTACACTGAGAAGAAAAACATTTTATGCATCAGTTTACCTCACCACAATGAAATCTGCAAAAATAAAGAAGTGTCATGTGTTTTTAGGAGGAGGAGATAATCTCCCGTCTCTTGCCATGGGAACAGAATCTCTGAAGACAACTTGCTCTCATAGTTCTCTCCTTTTTGAGAGCAATAGGATTGGTTTGTTCCAAGGCAAAGTGCTTTCTGAAGAGGCTGTTGCATGCTTTCCAGATGGGCTTTGCATTATCTCTCCATACTCTTAGTGTACCCTTCAACATTGCTGCCAGCAACAGGAAGTTGCTGATGTGCTTGTTTGTGTGTTTTAAAATGCTGTAAGTTGAACTGCCAGAGTTTCAAACAGAGGGCTTTCTGTTTTGCATGCCAAATATTTCTTAAAGAAAACATACTCTGTTTTCTCTTGTCTGTGCTATCACTCACTTTCCACACTGGGCAATGTTCTAGTCATACTGCAGAGTAAGAGAAAACAGGTTTTGCTTTTTTCCCTGGAAGGGGTACCAAGTAAAACAAATAAATAGCTGGTTAAATTACATACTTATATTGAACACACTTCATATAAAAAATTGTGTCTGTTGAGATTGCTGTCAACTCTCAGACAGATAATTACCTGCAGCAATGCCAGAAGCACTCTCTGACCTTGTTTTCAAATGGAAGGTTGTCATGGTGATACAGGGTCAATGAAATGTACAATGTATATCAAAATCACTTTGTAAATCGATAGAAAGAACATGCATAGCTCTGTCATAAATAATAGTAAAAGAATTTACTTACTTTATAGAAAAGGGGGGATTGATACAGGGTTAATGAAATGTACAAAGGAAAATACAGGGGATTGTATAAGAGTTAGAAGAATCCCTTGCTTAAACAAAAGTATTGTCTGCTGTAAACACCTATTATGCTTACTACTGATAAGGGGAGGAGACAGAGGCCTGCTTCTACTGATAAGCAACTATTGACAAGGAAATGCGAATGTCTGGGTCTATTGATAAGGGGGAGAAGCTGATGATTTATGGATGAGGTACCGGCTAAACCCTAAAGCCATGCGCAAAGATTAAAAGGTGAAAAGTTTAAGAAGAGGAAGACTCATTTACTTCATCTTGAGGACCCCTGCCCATGACCAGAGGGGGCACTGCGCAGGCGCAAAGGACCTTCTAGCTCATTATAATACGAAGCGGGGACAGATACTAAATATGTATAGGCGTAAGGGAATAAATGTAAAGGAAAAATGACCCTGGGTGTGCATACTTTGGAGGAACGATCCCCATGCACCTCAGCGCTGAATAAAGCATACCTACTTTACAACTAGTTGTGGAGTCGATCCGCGTATCAATTTGGTGAGCCAGGCAGGAGGCCTCTGTTCGGCTGCAGGATCGGGTGAGGAGCGGACATCCTAGGCGCCCCATGCCGCTTGCCTGGAGGAGCTCCGCTTCTCATCCGCTCACTGCGGGGACAGACAACAACCTGTGCCGGCTGCGGAGAGGCGGTATGCTTGAAATTTAGGTACTTTAGGGGGCCTGTAAGGCGTACGCGTGGCCCGGGGCTGCTGGTAAGGCGTGCAGAGACGTCTGGCGCACAGCGGAGTTCCCCTTGGCAGGTAGGGCTTGCAAGCTGGGGGCTCGTCGGCCGATAGCGCGGCTGCGAGCGATCCTGAAGGCGGATCGGGCGAGCCCGGGTTTTCGCTGCATCCCAAGTTTTGGGAGCCAGGACGGACCTGCTAATGACCGTGTAGGAAGCCGGAGAAGGGTAAGCGGAACCATAGCGTGAGTGTGTGGGATCCCATGTGTTTCTGTGTGACTGAGACGTAGCGTAGCTACGAAGCGAGTGTGGAGTCCTAATCCGCGGTTCCGTGTCTCCGCGAGGGGAGCGGTCGGAGACGGACGAAGCGTTTATGTTTTTCTGTCCTGTGTCTTGTCTGTGTATAAACATCAAGCAGCTCAGAAAGGGAAGGTCCGACTACCCCTCCCGCAGTGGATAGCTTTACGAAATACAAAGGCAAGGGAATTCCCTATGTGCCTTGTGGGAGTGTAACTGTGTGTGACGGGTGTCATTCCACGTGGATGTTGTGGCTGTGTGCCCTGTGGGAGTATGTGCCTTGTGGGAGTGTAACTGTATGTGATGGGTGGCATTTCACATGGATATTGTGGCAGTGCTTTTAGTATGTATCCCACTTTTATAGCCACTCAGGGTAGTGGGGCAGATACTGTTGGGGGTGTCTTATGAAACGCTGGTGGGTTTGTGGAGAAAAGCCACAAAATCCTCGCGGACTTCTGGGAAGTTAGAAAGGAAAACTGAGAAAGGGTTTATAAAAGGTATCAAAGAAAATTTGAGAAGATGTGGTTACAAAGGAGAAAATAAAATGGGAACACAACAATTAATGTCTCTCTTTTGGGGACAATCAACGGGGGATATTAGGAAAAACTTCGTATGAGTACATAATAAGTTTTGAACAGTGGAACCTGCTGTGGATACTAGGGCAGTGTAAATTTTGCTGGAACCGAAACTGTTCTAATGACAGGGGAGTTGATCTGCAGAACCCAGAGATACTATCTTACTGAATCCCCTGAGAATATCATAAAACTTGTGTGTAGGTGCTCTCATATTTTAAGTGCATTTGCAGAGCACTGGGAAAGAGAAGCTATAGAGATTTGTAAGAGATTGTTTGAAATGGGAGCCGGTCAAAACAAGGGAATTCTGAAGAAAAGCCCATTGGGTTACATTTTGGCACATTGGAAAGAACTGGGAGGTTCTTCTGGGGGCTCGGTAAACAAGAAAACATTGGTAAAATATTGTAACCAATGGTGGCCTTTATATACTTTGGAAAATCAGGAAAAATGGCATAAAATTGGAACTCTGAATTCTAATACATTTTTTACAATTTATGTTGGTTTTGAGGTGGCCAAGAAAATGCGATGAAGTAATGTATGCAGATATGTTTCACTTTAAGAAAGCACCCGGAGTGGCAGACAGAATGTGAAATTAATATAACTCTGCCAGATCCCTAATTTTGGTTTTGAAAAAAACAGTGAAAAACAGAAAGCTAAGCTGGAGAGATGTTGTTCAGCCTGTGATATTGGGACAGTAATCAAGAAAATTATGTATCACAGGTATCCCCGAGAGGAGCACCCTCTGCCTCTGTCCTATCAGGTATTGATAAGGAGGAGGAAATTGCTGTCACTGGCAACAAGCAGCACATTCACATTCAGAGTTAAGAAGGGGTTAAACCAGAAGTGCTGTTGCAGAGGTAGGCATCTGTAACCCCTGCAGAGGGGGGAAAGGAGGGGAGCTCCCACAGTTCCTGCGTTTGAGCATGGGATGGGCGCTGGGGCAGACAGACATGTTGACAGACGGGATTGAACGGTTGATGGGTAAATGTGGATGGGAGTGAAGGAGGAAGCATGGAGAGTGTATAGGAACTGGAAATAGGTAGAAAAGAAAAAGCTGGGTCGTGCTACAGCCACTGCTGCGCTGGTTGCTTTGAAACTGGTGGAGGACGAATGTCGGACAGAAGTGGGGGAGTGACCTCCTCTTCTGTGGAACCGGATCGGTGTGCTATGAGGAGTTTGGACGCTGGGAGTGAGACTACCCTAGTGGGAGTGCCATGGAGTGGCTCCGGTGACTGAATTGGAACTAGGCTGACGGGGACCAGGGGAATCTTCCCTAGCAGATCCACTGGTTATAATGGAGCTAGGGGACAAAAGAAAAAAAAAAAAAAAAAAGGGAAATGGAATTTTTGGTTGATACGGGTGCAACGTATTCAGTTTTAAACAAAGCTTTAATGCCTTTGGGGACGATTATATGATGATAAAAGGGGCGACTGGCCAAGGTGAAAAGGCTTATTTTTGTAAACTACTAAAATATCAATTGGGAAAACAATGGGGCATCCATAAGTTTTTGTATATGCCTAACTCCGCAAAAGCTCTTTTGGGGAGAGATTTGTTAGAACACTTGGAAGCGACCATTACTTTCAAAGGAGGCAAGATCACTTTAAAAGTAAAGGACCAGCAGTATATAGAGATGTTAAAAGCTTAATTTTGATCACTAATCATGTCGAGGGAGAAGTCAGATTGAAGATATACTGGATCAGGTATTCCCAGGGGTATGGGCTACAAACATACCTGGAAGGGCCAAAATGCACCCCCCCCCCCCCCATACAGATAAGCTCAAGGAGGAAAAACAGCCACTCAGGATTAAACAATACCCCCTGAAGAGGGAAGATAGGGAAGGAATTTTTTCCAAATGGCTGAGAATTTCCTACAGCTAGGACTGCTAAAAGAGTGCCAATCTGATTTTAACACCCTTATTTTACCTATTCCTAAACCTGATGGGTCATACCGGGTGGTACAGGACTTATGGCCTGTTAACAAAATAACTACCCTGTAATAGTAAATTCATACACTTTGCTAACATGCTTAACATCAGAGCTAACTTGATTTACTGTTCTAGATTTGAAGGATGCTTTCTTTTGCCTCCCTCTCCATGAAGCCAGCCAGAAAATCTTTGCATTTGAATGGAAAAGCCCTAAGAGTGGGTGCAAAATCCAGCTCAAGTGGATGGTGTTGCCGCAGGGATTTAAGAACAGTCCCACCCTGTTTGGAGAACAACTTTCAAAAGACTTTAAGAGTCCTGGGAAGCCCCACCGGAAGAAGAGAAGTTACTGCAGTACATAGATGACATCCTAATAGCTACCCAGACAGAAGAGGCCTGTGTGGCCTGGACAGTATGACAGGATGGTGTAGATTGTGAATCTACCATCATGGACTAATTGTTAAGCCTCTATATGCACTACAACAAGAATCTTCAGTGACAAGAGAAGCGACTTGAGCCTTCCACCAATTAAAAATGCTTTGAGGTTGGCACCAGCCTTAGGACTCCCAGATGTGAGTAAACCATTCTTTCTTTTCTCCCATAAGAAACAAGAAATTGCCTTAGGAATACTAGCACAGGACTTGAGCCTGTAAGCAATTGGACTCTGCAGCTGAAGGATGGCCTGGATGCCTCAGGGCCGTTGCAGCAGCTGTACTAAAAGGTTTACCTTGGGCCAGAAAATGTGCTGGTGTCCCATACAGTGTCTGCAGTGCTGAAAGTGAAAGGCGGGCACTGGCTTTCCCCACAAAGGTTTCTGAAATATCAAGCCATCATGGTGGAGCAAGCCTCGGCAGACTACTGAGGCCACATATTCCAGTCGTCTGGATCTGAAAGATACCCCTTTAGACGACGCAGAAACCTGGTTTACTGGGAACAGCTATGTCATCAGTGGAAAACGACATGCTGAAGTAATAGAATCCAGATCGTTACCCATAAACACCTCTGCACAGAAGGTGAAATTGATTGCTCTGACTAGAGCTCTGGAACTGGAAAAAGGAAAAAACATAAATGTCTATACAGACTCAAGATATGTATTCGGAGTTGTGCATGCACATGGTGCCATTTGGAAGGAGAGGACTGTTGAATTCACAACGAAAAAACATTAAACATGCAGAAGAAATACTGAGACTGTTGGAAGTGGTCCAACTACCTAAGAAGGTGGCAATTATGCACATCAAGGCACACCAGAAGGTGAGCTCAGAATTGGAGGAGGGAAATGAGCTGGTGGACAGAGAGGCAAAAGAAGCTGCAAAGGGTGAGATAACAATTGAAGGACCTTTAATTCCTGATGGGAAAAATTTCTCTAAAAGGTAAGCCAAACTATAATAAAGAAGATCAGAAATTAATTATAGGTCAAGATAAAGGGTGGGCTAGTACACCACAGGGAAAGATAATTGTTCCCTCATCTTCGTTATGGTCCTTAGTAAAGAATGCACATCAAAACACACTGGGGAGTCGATATAAATATTTGATAAGCAAAATTATGGCTAGAACTCTGTATGCTATTGTTCAACAGGTAACTCACCAGTGTAATCTTTGCCTCCAAACAAACCCCAAAAATAATCCTAAACCCAAAATGGGTCAAATTGGGAGGGACAACAAACCAGGACAATAGTGGCAGATCAACTTTACAGAACTGCCAAGAAAAGGGGGGTATAGATATTTGTTGGCACAAACGGATATCTTTTCAGATTGGCCAGAAGCCTTTCCAACTAGAACTGTGAAGGCCTGAGAAGAAACGCAATTGATACTAAAAACATATGCCTTGATACAGAACAAGGCACTTATCATTTTGAAATCCATCCAGACATTACTCAAAGGACTGTACTTGTATATATTGTACTTGTATATATTGTGTATGTGTGTGCTTAAGAACTGCTTGTGCTTTTGTGAGGATAATGATAATGAAATCATGACTGTTAAGAATCATTCTAATTTTGTTTTTATAATTTTACTAAGATCACTGGGTGTGACTTTGCATATTCAGCACCAGTTATATCCCATCAACTGATAAAATCCAGACCTGATAAGAGGGGTCCAGAAAAACAGGCATCCATCATAATATGGAAGAAATAAGCAGAGTCCTACTAAGGGTAGGACCAGATACAAGCCACCACTGGTGAAATGTACCTTTGGGATGACCACCAACTGCAACTGGCATACTGAATACGTTGTGTCACCCCATTATTGTTCTTCTAATGTTAGTTAGTATTAGTTTCATATTGTCTATTGAATTATTTGTTTGGAACTGGCGAATGTTACGATACATAAAGATTTTGAACTCTCTATCAAATACACATAATAAGGTGCTGAGAGATACCTTCCGCAAGAATTGGTTGAAAGAGGAACTTGTCTGAAGAGTAAAAGAATTTACTCACTTTATAGAAAAGGGGGGATTGATACAGGGTCAATGAAATGTACAATGTATATCAAAATCACTTTGTAAATCGATAGAAAGAACATGCATAGCTCTGTCATAAATAATAGTAAAAGAATTTACTTCCTTTGTAGAAAAGGGGGGATTGATACAGGGTTAATGAAATGTACAAAGGAAAATACAGGGGATTGTATAAGAGTTAGAAGAATCCCTTGCTTAAACAAACGTATTGTCTGCTGTAAACACCTATTATGCTTACTACTGATAAGGGGAGGAGACAGAGGCCTGCTTCTACTGATAAGCAACTATTGACAAGGAAATGCGGATGTCTGGGTCTATTGATAAGGGGGAGAAGCTGATGATTTATGGATGAGGTACCGGCTAAACCCTAAAGCCATGCGCAAAGATTAAAAGGTGAAAAGTTTAAGAAGAGGAAGACTCATTTACTTCATCTTGAGGACCCCTGCCCACAGGAGGAAGACTCATTTACTTCATCTTGAGACCCCTGCCCATGACCAGAGGGGGCACTGCGCAGGCGCAAAGGACCTTCTAGCTCATTATAATACGAAGCGGGGACAGATACTAAATATGTATAGGCGTAAGGGAGTAAATGTAAAGGAAAAATGACCCTGGGTGTGCATACTTTGGAGGAACGATCCCCATGCACCTCAGCGCTGAATAAAGCATACCTACTTTACAACTTTAACGAGTTGTGGAGTCAATCCGCGTATCAGTGGCACATGCCAACATTATGTCTTACACCACTGTCTAGACATGGCCAAAATGACTGTCAGCCTTTACTGACACTGTTATGGGAACAGAGGTAAGTCCGTAATACAGCTTTGCAACCCACCCAGCATAGTGCAAGGGAATTTGTTTAACCTGAACTAAAAATGAACCCTGATAACAGAAGTGTATTACCATCTTGGCCTACTAATGCAAAGCACAATTATTTTTAATTTCACATGTCAAAATGAAAAATGTGCAGCTTAGTTATTATTTTTGTATTGTAAATAAGAAGTTTGTTCAAGACTGAAAAATGCAAAAAGCCACAGACAGTTCCTCAGGCAAAGAGCATCCACTCCCCAGAAGCCAAAACCAGTAGAAATGCATTCACTTAGGTGAGTACTCAAATGCAACTTCTTGGTCTGAAAGGTCTAGAGCATGTGGTGTATTGTCTTCTTCCTTTTTTAATTCTCACCATGTGTATTGTCCCGTCTCAGACCTGCGAGGCACAGAGTATAAATAGAGAGTGCCAAGCTCTGATTTCCCAGCTCAGCCTGTTCTTAAAACTGCAGGGTCAGGCAGGCATTTCCAAAATAAAGTGTAAGCTTAACAGAACAAAAACCTCCAAAGGCAATACCATTGTAAGGAATACCTGTCTCTGGTGTTCCCATCCAGGATTTAATTACCACATTGTGAAATCCTATCCATTATCTAGAGAAGTTCAACTGTCCAGGTAACTGCAGTGTGAACTGAGCTGCTGAACATAGCTGACAGCCATTCCTAACCCAGGAGTCTCCACCTAAGAATAGGCTTATGCCCATGCCTGCAGCAGAGATGAGACAAAGCAAAACTCCTCTTTTCTTTGGTAGCACCAGGGGTTTTACCCCAGGAACCGCACAGCTCCTGATTTGGTTGACAAACCACATTTTCTTTCAAATTATACTGGACATGCTGTGAAATTAAAAAAAAAAATCATCTTTGAAATGTTTTTTTCAGCTGAACTATTTAATCCCTAATGGAAGTATTCTGGTCATGACGCACAACAGAATCCCCATCTATCTTCTACTCTGCCTTTTTCATCCTACTTGCCTCCCTTCAGCTTACACTACTTTTCTTCCCTGTAGCAGAGCCTTTTCTCAGTCAAGCCATCTTCCACCTAATTGCAGAGGTAAAGAAATCTTTGCTAGGATATAACAAACATTGTGTTGCTGCTCCCTTTCTGCCTCAATTTGTGTTTTAGTGCCCCTGATTTCACCTGTGCCCACCCTGCAGTGTTTTGGAACTTTTCTTGGTTGTTTTTTCAGACAAAACCTCTGCATTTCTTTGTCCAACACTTAGCACAGTGCCCATTTCATAATCGGTGTAACTGCATTTTTGTAAGATGAGGGAAAAGCCTCACCAATTTCTCCATGCTGGAGATGAGAAAAAGAAAGCCTGTTAGTGATTGGTCTTTTTGACATATCTGTTCCCATCTACTTGACAAAGCAACCATGCTGAAAATAATGAAAGGGTTATACAGCACAGGCTTTAGCACAGGTCACAAGGCTTAGCAACACACTAAAAACATGGCTCAGTTCCCTATAAGACACACAAAAAAGGAAAGATTTTTATAGTATTCTCTTTTTAAATATGACATACAGCATTGCCACCAGAGTTCTATCACCATATCCCTTAACTCTAGCCAGAAAAATTACACTAAAGCTTCCCAAAAGTCAAGAATTGCTTTAAGACTGCTCACTAATATTCTATATAGTTAACCTAACACACCTGGCATGTTTGAACTAAAGATTTTTTTATGCTTTAATTTGTCTTGTTTGGTTTGGGGGTTTTTCTTTTCCTCCTGTACTCAGTTTCATTTTGTGTGTATATAAACACACACATGTACATACACACATGGAGAAAAGCTCATTTTCTTACACAATAAGGTGACCACAAAAGATGAAACAGACTAATACTGCAAACCACACAACATCGTGCGGTCATGGAGGTCTCCCTCTCTGAAGACATTCAAAACCCGCCTTGATGGGTTCCTGTGTAACCTGCTCTAGGTGGCCCTGCCTTGGCAGGGGGTTGGACTAGATGATCTCCAGAGGTCCCTTCAAACCCTAATGATTCTGTGATTCTGTGTGCTCAGATTCAGACCACAAAGCTGCAAGCAGCAGATGCCATACTCAGGCTACTGACACACAAGACTACGGTTACCCGGTTTCTGCTGCTAATTCACTGGATGGCACTGGAGAGCATCCCTTTCTTGCACAGACACTGACTGCCTCTACCTAAATGACAGTCATATGTATCTCTCAGGTGCCATTTACTGACTTCAGGAAGAGTTGAGTAAGTGCAGAATCCATCCCTGTACTGGCCTGTATTAGCAGACTTGTGCATCAGAGGTGTTATTCTCAGTCATCAGCTGCTCAAAACAGCTCTTCTGAAACCTTGGAGTTTCCCTTTAAGATCTGATGAGATCTGTGTCATTCAACAGCTCGTTTTACTTCCTCAGCATTTTCTCACTTCCCCATTGTGTGTCCTGGCAGTCAGATTGTCTCAAAACAGTGCCCTTCTGAACACAGGGAAGTGTCATGTACCAGCTCTGATCTCACGCCAAAACATAACCAAGTCAGTAGTTACTCTGGATTGCTGTTAGGATAGAAGGGGCAAAAAACCCATCCAAACTCGTTCATAAGCAGTATAAACAGCATTCTGCAAATTACTGAAGTCTGATGCTTTTTAAGACAAGAAGTCCTTATCAGGAGAATTGAACAGCCTTAACCAAACACTGTCAGTGTCACCATCAGAAATGCAGAGAAGCTCCCACTGATCACAGAATTACACCAGCAGTGTAGGGGGCATACACTTTAAAAACAAAACAAAATAAAAAATGAAACAAAACAAAAATACCCAACAAATCAATCTAAAAATTTTTTCTAAGGGACATTAAATTTTGGGGTTTCACCATTCCCCCTCCCACCCAGTGAAGCGGCAGATTTTTCTCTATCATACAAAATTGCTGTTTCACTTTTGCTGTGCAAACTGTGCAAGAGCTCACTTTTTTCCTCCTGCACTTCTGTTCTGGGTTTCAGGGGAGTTGTGTCTGCTTCTCACCAGTCTAAATTAGAAGAGAATCAGACATTCCATCTTCAGTGCTTTTGTTTCAAAGATAAATGACTGTGTTTTGCTGCTTTCCCCATGGCTTATTCCAGAGCTCTGCTGCCAGTTCAGACTGGCTTGCTGTCAAGACTTGACACACAGCGAAAACAGTCGAAAAATAGCAGCACTCCATCTGATCAGCTACTTTGGAAGGTTTGTGCTCTCAGAGCTGTGGATTGGGAAGGCAGCAGACCCACAGCAGTTTGAGATAGTTGTTTCTATCAGAGTGCTTTGCGACAATTTATTCCCTGAGTTTTGGACAGGAAGCAGGCAACTTGGGAAACTTAACACTGGAAGGAAAGGAAGGAGAAAGGGAGAAAGAAAAGAGGGAAGTAGCTAATTGCTATAGAACATGTGCGGTTGTAAATGTGGAGCCAAGCAGGATACACTGTGTTGCATTTGGACAGAAGATAAACCAAAGGTCAGCCAGAGCAGAGCTGCAAAGACAGACTGATGACATGCAATTAAATTCTCCTTTGTAAAGAATGCTCTTGTTCCAGTGTTTGATCCCCTGCAAGGATTCCCAATTGTTTCATAACTTTTCACAAGAGGAAAAATACTTGCTTCCTGCCTTAGCCTGAAGACACTGAAAGAAGTAGGGCCAGATCCATTTCCTTGGAGGCTTTTTCTAGTGATCTGTCAAAAGAAACATCTACATGAACACTTAATACATGTCAACTCCATCAGTCATCAAGCCCACATTGGTGAAAATAAGAGAATTTAAATGAAACTGACACAATTTATTTGGGGAAACTTTATCTTACATCAGCTCCAGAGTAGACAATCAGATTAATATTTTCAAGCAGTTTGCAGACGGGATACTGCTTTGGAAGCAAGTTTTAAGTTAGAACAACTGCTTTATCAGAAATAACTCTGAGAACTACAACATGTGAGAGGCAAAAGTGTTCAGTCCCAGTCAGAAGCACATCAGCTGTTCATGTCCTGTTGTAATGTGCATAACTCTTCAAAAAAATATTTAGGCCATGGACTTCAGCTTCAGTCTGACACCTGCTTCCTTACAAAATCATTTCCTAAGTGAGCATCTAGAGCAGCTGACTACCAAAAGGAGAGTCTCCTACTTCGCTGCTCCTCTTGGAACTGAAGAGTTTATAGTAACAGGAATGAGCTTTTTTCATCTCACATTGACAAGGAATAGGTTGCAGTACTGCTGTTCACAGCTTGCAGCATTTTATTCCACTGTCATCTCACCTGTGAGATATGCTAATGAATTCAGAAAGGTTTTGTGGGCTTTTTTCTCTCAGGATGTGTGCGAGAAAGCCTAGCTGAAATGTCAGATTCCACATTCCAAAACTGACAGAAAAACAAAGGAAAACTTTCTGCTTGTCAATGCTGGATTTGCTTGAGGGAGACACACAGGGAACTGCTCAACACTTTGATTCCCCCCTCCCTTTTTCCTTTTTAGGCAGTCTCTTTTTGGACTAGGACTGCATTTTAAGATCTGTTAACATCAGTGCCTGACTAAAAATAATCTTTTTGAGAAACTATTCAATAAAGCACAACTTCCACTATGAATGAGAAAATTAACATGGTAGGGTCTTAGGCTTGTTTTGACAGAGATATTATTTGGCCACCCCAGCTGCCTGTCAGCTTGGGAATGGCATCAAAATCTCTTCTCTGGAAGCAACTGTGGGAGAGAGAGGAGCATTGTCACAGAGCAGGAACTCAGCTCTGAGCCCAGCCTCAGCCAAGTAATTTAGGATGCTCAAGTGCTCCTGAGGGATAGATGACATTTTCTGCATGGTTAAAGTCACTGTACTCTTGTGACTTCTTAAGCAAGGGTTCTGTAGATACTTCAGGAGCTACCTCTTTTCATTTAAAGAGAAATAAAATCAAGAAATCTTTTACTCTACATCAAAAGCCTTGATGTTACTGTCTTAACTTGACATCTCTCTGCTTCAAAGTGCAGATTTCTACGTCCTCACTGCTATATACTTGAAGTTACTCTTGGCAAAAAAAGTTTTTTTCAGGTCTCTGACTGTTCTCAAGGCCATAACCCTTGAATATAGAGTGAGGTGTGCTCTTTTGGCTGGACTGTACACTGAGGGACTGATTCGAGGACAGATGGCAAATCCTATGAGAGGATTTAGCACTACACCAATAGTCTATTCCTCCAATTCTGAGATGCACATATCCCCACATCAGTGACTCAAATGTGCTTTAAGCAGGCAGACCATGTATGCAAGCAATTGTTAAGCCAGGGAGTCCCAGTTTCGACCCAAATTATGGTTTCTCTGTTTTTCAAGCCGGAATATTGCTCTGCTTGCTGGATTTTGTGCTTGTAAGCTTCATGTTTTCAGTTTCTTTTCATCATCATGAAAGAAGCCTATTTAAAATTCCCCAGCAAACTCTCCCTTAATTAAAAGATTTCCAGAGCTGCTACTCAAACAGGGAACAGGAAACAGCTCACATGAGATTTGTGGTTTACAGTGATAGAGTCAATAACACCAGTCTGCCATACTTCTCAGTAGCTTCACATTCTTTAACTGGCATAACAAAGGGTATTTTTTTCTTCTGCAAAACACAAAATCCTCCAGAAATGGAAGTGAAAGCTGCATGACCTCATCTCCTGCTGAAAAGAGAAGGTAGTATCAGCCATGGTAGGTAACATAGCTGATTGCCTTGCAATTAAAGGACCATTCACTGGGAGGCAGATACCTTTTATCATGGGCATGGAAATCAGCTAGTAGCCTCCCTCCTCAATTACCTAAGGTGTGTGCGACCATCGTAAGTCTTACAGGGAGAAAGTGCCAAGAGTGTCCCATAGAAAGTGCCAAGAGCGTCCCATAAAGAAAAGACAAATCATTGCTTTCTTACAGGACTAAAAGTAACAAGTATTGCTGTAGAAATCATAGAGTCATATAATCATAGAATGGATTGGGTTGGAAAGGACCTTAGGATTGTCCAGTTCCAGCCCCCTGCCATAGGCAGGGATGCCTCACGCTAGAATATGTTGCCCAAGGCTCTGTCCAACCTGGCCTTGAGCACTGCTTGGAATGGAATATTCACCACTTCTTTGGGCAAACTGTGTCAGTGCCTCACCACCCTCACAGTAAAGAACTTCTTCCTTAGATCTAACCTGAACTTCCTCTGTTTCGGTTTAAACCGACCATCCCTTGTCCTATCACTACAGTCCCTGATGAAGAGTCCCTGCCTGGCATCTTTGTAGGCCCCCTTCAGACACTGGAAGGCTGCTATGAGGTCTCCACGCAACCTTCTCTTCTCCAGGCTGAACAGCCCCAATTTTCCCAACCGGTCTTCATATGGGAGGTGCCCCACCCCCTGATCATCCTCGTGAACTTCTCCGAACTTGCTCCAACAGCTCCATGTCATTCTTATGTTGAGGACACCAGAACTGCACACAGTGCTCCAAATGGGGTCTCACGAGAGCAGAATAGAGGGGCAGGATCACCTCCTCCCACCTGCTGGTCATGTTCCTTTTGATGCAGTTCAGGATACAGATATTTGAATTTTATTTACAGTTTTATTTGAATTTCACTTTCTGTACTTTACAAGATCCTAAATAAATTTGCAAACCAGAGCTCTACTTCTGGGCAGGTTTAAGGCCAATGGTAGCCTTACTCAGTGGAGCTGGAAATTAACAAAAGCAAGCAGAGCAAGGACTGGGTGGGGTGCAAAAGGCCAGGAACTCATAGCTATCTTCCTTCCTTTAAGGCTTACTTTAGCATTCATTTGACTGGACAAGAACACACATTAAATAGAGAAGAGAAGGTAAAAGGGAGGATACAACCTACCTCTGAGCTCCAGAGCTCCTGAGCAGATGTTTCCTCCCCAGTCTGTTACAAAGGGAGGTCAAAATCATCACCCACAGCAGAGCCAGGTCTCAGTGGTGACACTTTTTTAATGCACATCCAGATTTAATATTGCTTGTATCACACAGCTCTCACAGTCATCTTTATTGGTACAACAGCCAACCTACTCTACATTTGTTGCCAGGCTTAATAAGGGTTCCTAGTCCTGTGAAGTAGGCCAAGGGAAAGTTCTTTGCTGTGAGGGTGGTGAGGCACTGGCACAGGTTGCCCAAAAAAGTGATGAATGCTCCATCCCTGGCAGTGTCCCAGGCCAGGCTGGACAGAGCCTTGGGCAACATGGTCTAATGTTTCCCAGCCCATGGCAGGGAGTTGGAACTGGATGATCTTAAGGTCCTTTCCAAACCAAACCATTCTATGATTCTTTGATTCTATAAAGCCTTGGGAAGCCCCAGAGGAGGGGTGAATCCCAGATGAGTACCCATCAGTGTGTAAATGCAGGTGTTAGTATCATTCCTACTACACAAGATATAACAAGCATACTCCTTCTTACTGCTCTATGGGCATGGGTAGAGGGTAAAAAGCCTAACTCCTTCCCCGCACAGCCACCCTAAATAGACAGGCTCTGGCCTTAGTTATACTGCTTTCTGTGATAAATGATCTGTACAAAGCAGTGGGTTTCTTATGTCAGTAACATTTTCCCATTTCTTACCCAGAGCCACTCCAGTGACAAAGCGGACTGGTGCAGGGCTCCGCTTTGCCAGGCACATAAGGTCCTCTTCTCACTGACAGACTCCTGGGAGAGAGAAACTGGTTTCTAGAGGAGCCTGAGACACTGGCTCAGAAAAGCTCTAAGGATTCTGTGAAATGCTGAACCCATTACTCATCAACCACAAAAAACCAGTCTCAGAATCAACTGCAAAGTAACATCTTCTCATTTACTTTGGGTAGTCACACAGTGGTTTTGTTTTAAGCTTAGGAGAAATAATAATACCAGTATCACAGTACAGCAAAAAGTGCCAGAACGTGTATTAACTCACATCTCTAGGGAAGGAAGAGCAGGCTGGCCTGGTACACCGCATTATAGCATATCCATCTTCTTTGAAGAACACCTCTCATTTTGATCGCACAGCAGCATTTCCAATTAGTTGTTAGGGTATGTGCCCTGTGGCCCAAGAAGTGCTTTTCCCTAGACTCCCAAAAATCGCCATCAGGTTTAGCTGGGCTATGAAGAGTTGAGGCAGCCACAGCTCCCCAAACAACTGTTTCTCTGCTCTTGCAACTCAGGAAAATCCTGACAGGTTAAAGTCCGTAGGCACATGAGGGTCGGTCAGCACAGCGCTGCCTGGAGAGCAGCAGCTGCCATGAATCATATCCTGGGAACTCCATAAAGAGGTTACAGATATGTGAGGACAGGGCAGCGTTTCCTTTCCAACCCAGGCTCTGGCTGTCTCATGTTCTGAACAAGCAAATGAAACAGTACGTAGGGAAACATGTTAGTGGGAATGCAAAAACTGCTGATAGAAAACTCTAGTTATTAATAATCTTCTGTCCAGGTAGAAAAATGTTTTCGGTTTGGTTTTGTTTTGTGGATTTTTTTTTTTTTCCAGAAGGGTGTTTTTGTACCCAGTGCTGTTAAATATTTCCACAGAAAATCTGGGTGATACTTTCAGTGAAAAAAAACATCAAGCCTTTAAAACTTGACACTGAGCCAGGAAGAATAGAATTAGGTTTGAGTGTGACTTGAAGTAGAAGAGTGCAGCTAGGTACAGACAAGAGTGAAGTGCTCACTGCCCTTGAGCAAGGGAAGGGACCAGTCACTCCACCAGTCTGCAGAAAAGGCTTAAGTGGTTATGCCAGATCACAGGTGGGACCTGAGTCAGCTGTATCCATGGTTCTGACAAGGGGCAGGCACTAAGGGCTGTGTTAAACAAGACTAGAGGATGCCAGAAGTATGAAGTAACCCTTCCCTTCTATTCCACAGGAGCTCTGTGTCCAAGTAGCAACTGCACTTTAAAACAAGGTGTGGACAGAGAGGATCAACTCCAGAGGATGTCAGTCAGAACCATCAGAAGTCTGGAGACCACATGCCTGCAAGTAAATATTAAGTGTAAGGACTGCCTTAGCCCAGAAAAGTACATAGCCCAGAAAAGAGTCAATACATAGCCTATTAGTTACAAAACCAGCAAATGGAAGGGAACAGTCTGTGCAGCCATGATCCCTTCAGTCAGGGCAGACAAAGATATACCTAAATTCTACCGAACGAAGTATAGGTTAAACAGCATGGACAAATTTTGTAGCTGCAGGGATAATTAGTATTGAATTAATAGCCTGGGGAGATAGTGATGTTTCCATCGAAGGGAGGTGTTTGTAAAAGGTTGGACAAACAGGTGTAGTTAATCCTGCTCTGGGGTGGGTGAAGAAACAAGATGAGCTTGTGAGATCCCTTTAAGACTTAGCTTGTAGTCCAGAGGAAGCACTGAGAATGATGAGCAGCTTCAATTCCTCCTCTTTTCTGCAAGTGAAAATAAGGACGCAAGTGTGTTTCTAGAATACAGTCCTTAACCAGCCCCACAGTCCTCGTTTACCAAATCTTTCCCTTCCTCATCCTTTCCCCTAGCTCAAGAGAAAGCCTATTAGTTTAAGGTAATTCCACATTCTCAGGCAGTCCCTTTTCCCAGTGATTCCTTTCTTCTTCCTGGAGGATTTAACTATCTCATCACCACCCCTCCTTGCTCAACGACAGCTTCCTCTTTGCTAAGTGATTATCATTGAGGATCCTATGGTGGTTTTCAATGTTTCTGCTCCTGCTCTGCTACTTGCCCCTCTCCAGCATTCTGTGGTGGAGCTGTGGTGCTGGCTAACAGCCTTAGGGACAGCTGCTACAAAGACAGTGGGAAGTACATGGGAACAAAATAGGTACATATTTCCACCAGCTGCTTTCCAAAAGAGCCTTCTAGAGCTTAACGTATAGGACGGACTTTGCACCCAGCTAGAGACAGTCCTTCCTCAGGCTAACAAAACAAAAATAATCCCATCTCCACGTAGATCAATTATTTCATAACAGATGATGCTGCATCAAAAAAAAACCTCTTTCCCATGGGGAAGGGACCACCTCAGAGTGATGCAAGGCATAGGCCTGCTGCTAGCTCCCAGAGTCTGTTTGATAAAAGCCTTCCCACCCATTTCAGGATGGGTGGCAAAGCAGTTGCAGTCATCTCCTCCATCCACCAAGATAGTAGCTGACATCTAGGTTAGCTGTGACTCCTTTTCAACATGGCGTTTCTGTTCACACTTTGATTTACATGCCAAGGATGATAACTTCTTCTAGCTAAAGCATGTGCCAGTTCTGTCTGGTTCTGCCTCCACAAGATTTGGGAGTTTATCTTGAAGCTAGCTTTAGTGATGGATTACCAGTGACAAATCATTCAAATAGCACACTCCCACAGGAGAGTTCTGCCTCCTGTAGCTTCTTGTCCATCACCCTTTCTCCAGAAGGCCCCGTGTCTAGGAGTCCTAATCCTGCAGGAAGATTTATCTAAGTTGTCCCTATAATCAGGTGTATAAAAGTGTATAACTTTAAGGCAGACACCACATTCCACATGCAAAGAGAGCACTTCATTTACAATGTGAAGCCTGCAAGACAAGTTTTCCTTTAACCTACCACCTGATAAGTAAAGAGCTTTAGCACTGCTGTCAGAGTTCCCTGAAACAAAGGCTATAAAGAAGTAGGATTTGGCAAGAGCTGCTGTCATCTGCTAGACTGCCTCTTTGATCCTCCTTGCACTTCTGTAATCATGCCAACATCTCTGCAAAACAGAACAGAGCTGCTGCATAAAGGCAATCTCCTTCTCACTTCCTTTTTAACTCTGACGGAATTTTTGCTTGGTGGCATTTCTTTTTACTCACTAAGAAAACTGCTGCACCTCCCTCTCCACAGTCTCTACCTCTTTATTGTAGCCTTCCTTGTTTAAAGCACATGGAAACTGTGACTCAAAGAAGTAGTGATGACTAGGAGATGGGACACCGGTCTGCAAGTGAGGAGATCCACACACTGACACTGATAGAACATTTCCATTGTGCTGCTTTGGACTGGGAGCTCTCCAGAGTCACAAATGGTTAATATGTATTTCCCTAGCACATTCCCTGTAAATGATCCCCTGAGGCAAAGGGTGTTGAGGCACTTGAGAGGGTGATGAGGCACTGGAGCAGGTTGTGTCCTGTGAGGTGTCCCTGACTGTGGCAGGGGGTTGGAACCGAATGATCTTAAAGCCCTTTCCAACCCTAACCATTCTATGATTCTATGAAACCAGGGTTCAGTAATTCAAACTGCTCTCTGGCTTTAGGGGCCGCTCAGACCATCTCCTGGGCACCATAAAAATGAAGAAGAGTGCAGATAAACTGTGATGTTCAGTGTATGCACACCAGTCCAGACCATGGTTACTCCATGCTGTGTTACAGGTATTTCTTCTGATTTCTCATTGTATTTTCAGCATCATATTATGTTGCACAACAGCTGAAGAGTAATTAACAAAGTCAAGTAGGCAACCTTGTCCTGAAGAGTCAGGCATTGCCAAGACCTGATATGCCAAAAGCTGTGACAAAACTCCAAGCAGCCTCTTCCAGGGGCTCACATTCATGTACTGCCAGTATCAACCTTTCAGAATGCAGTCATTGAAGACATCTATCAAACAATACTAATAAAAATTCAGGGAGTTTTCCCCTCTAGTACTCATCTGATTTCTCAGCCCTGAAGGTAAGCATCACCCTTTCAGTTCTGTCGTTTCCAGAGCAGGTTCTTCATTTTGAGCATTTCAGGATTACTAACTCTGTGCCTCCTCGTCAACCCATTGTGGAAGGAAAATAAACATGAACTGTGCATTCAACATATTTAACATTTTAATGATCTAATAGACATCATTTCCAATGAAGTACTTCTTGTTTCAAGACCTTAATCTTGACAATCTGAAGCATGTCTTTAGTAGCCCAGAAACAGTCTTAATTTTGAGGGGATCTATGCAGTAGCTTAATAGTAAGCAGGCATTAATGAGGGCAGTGAACCTGGGAAATGGAATCCTTTCCTAGTTCAGTACCACCAGAGCAGGCTTTGAGCAAGAGTGCTGCCAGACAGAGAGGGCTTAATTTCAGACAGGTGGCAAAGCTGGGAAGCCAGGAATCTCCCAGGCATAACTCCCATTAACTTTTGTACCTGTTTCCAAAGGGAACTGGCATTTCATCTCCGTTGTTGCTGACATCAAAGTGTCCAGCCGATCCAGCTCACACAACCAGTTATATGGTCAGCAAGGAGAGAACAGGAACTAGATCTTAGAAGGCTTTGGGCCTCCTGCTGTGCTTAGATTATGATTTAATGCTGAAAAGTTGGCATGGCAACCAAATGTCACAGCCAAGAAATGGGTCCAGAAGAGGGCCAAGCGAAAGAGCTGCCCAACTCCTCTGCAGGCGGATCTGTGCCCTACATACACTTGTTGTCCACACTGCTGTAGCAGCGAGGATTGCATCACAAGAAAGTGTTATTAATAAACTAGGCAGGTCTGCAATAAGAGAACAGCAATTCCTCCAGACCTCTTGAAATGGACCCTGGCATCTCATTCAGGCTCCTTTTGCTCTATCCACCGATTGCCACACGTTGCCAGGAGACAGTCTTGCTCCTCATGAGGGCTCGCCACTAACTGCCATTGTGCTCTCTCTCCACGTTCCCCTCCTACCCTGTCCTGCTCTTGATTCCCTCAATGACAGGAGCCTGGCAATGCCCTGTCTCAGTTCTGACACAATGGCCTCTTTTGATTTGGAGGTTTTCAAAAGCTTTTTACTTATTGTACAGTGATCAGCCGAACAAAATCCCCAAGCTGTACAACTCCAGACCTGCAACACACAGGCTGGAAAAGGGATGTGAGTGCCTTAAAGAATGGGGCTGACCTATGGGGGAATTAGAGAAGTATAGTGTGAAGGACCTGTGTCAGATGGATCACAGACTAATCGCTTGCTGCATGAGCACTGTGGCTGCATCACCTGAGGTCTAAGATACTAAGCTTGGGCTTGACGCTAGTGCACACAAGATATGTCAGCCTTATTTGTGCTGGGATCTCTTTATAGCTCATTAAAGCACAGTCGTGGCTATTTAAGCTATTCAAGCTTTTGTTTCATCATATAGGGCTTCAGAAACTTCACTTGCCTTTGGATATTGACAAGCTTAGTCCCATGCACATCAGAAAATAAGCCATTCATTCTTCAGCCTTCTTCAGGTGCTTTCCTTATACCCCTAAAGGAAACTTTTTGGATATAGACTCAGTATAAGCCAATACAGTGTCACCTTCCCGAGCTTGCTGTTACTAGTGCCAATCTCTTACTTCAGAGAGCTGGGCTGTTAAGCAGATAAGTGAAGTTAAAGCCTAATCAGTTCCAGGGTTGGTTTGCCAAGTACTGTTAGCCAGCAATCAGTTTATGCTGCCATTTGGCATCATCTTCCATGGTCAGAAAAAACTGAAAGGTGGCAACTGAGGGGGAGACTGCTGTTGTAGAAGAGACCTCAGCACCAAAAGGCTCTAAGAGAACAGAGTAGCTAAGGCGTAACTAGAGAATGCAGTGCTTCAGCTTCCTCGGGGATCTTGGAAAGCCAACAGGAAATGAGCAAGGATTTGAATGCTCCTTTTGCAGGGACTTAATCACACAGCCTGTCCCTGCACCCCTGGGGAGGGCAGTTCCTTTAAATGTCATTCTCAGTGCTGCATCCAGAAGGAAACCTGAAGTCATCTTTGCCTGGATTAGAAATCCTTCACTGTCTGCAACTAAAATAAACTGAGTATCCAACCTCCATCATTCCCAATTTTCTCACTCCAGAATTCCTGTTCCCTGTCCTACACTTCACTCCCTGACCACCTCTTTTCCCTCAATAATGTCACAGTTTTCCAGATGCTCCTAGACACATATCAGCTCTTTCCCCTCTCATGTCATGTAACCAGGACAAAATAACTAAAATAGTTATAATTAAGTGGACAGGCTAATTAGACTAATTTATTTAATTTCACCAGAACTTCACTGTTCTGTTTCCAATTCACTCTGGCACCATGGGACGCATTCCTCTCATTCTTCCCTCCCATCCCTAGGAGCAGTGATAAACGACTTACATATTGTTACTGTTTTCAGGCTTCACAGTTGAAAATGACATTGGAAAATAAGGTATCAACCTCAATTTACCACTTTCACAATCGGAACAGAGTAACTGTGTTGTGAGCCAAGAGCGATGAAGCAGAGGAGCAGATACTGTATCAGTAACCCCAGCTCTGTGTCTTACTAGATGAAGATAAATGGTTGAGATGCTCCCTTGTACAAAATCAAAGGGGAATTTCAGACTACTCAGACAGCAAAGTAACTCCCCAGGCCTGGTAGGTGGTATAGTAGGTAGCTGAGCAGTGCTGCAGTGCTCCCAGCATAAAGGTACACTGGCAGCACGAAGCTGCTAATCTTACCCTCTCTCACCATGCAGTCCTAATGACCATGTTAGGAACCAAATTAGCCACACTTACAAACCACACTGGAATAGCTGCTTTGTTTACATTGCTTCATGAGATAATTGTTCTACTTCATCTGAACTTACTTGCCAACTCTGCTTTTACTAACCTGTGGAACTACATGCAGGAATCTTTTGGGCACACAAGAGGCATACCATAGGCCCAGCACAGACAAACTGCAGGTCTCCATGCACAGGAAGGGTTATGTTTGTCTGTTGCTGCCTGCCCATCCCTCTCCTTTTGTCTTTGATTAAAGATAAAAGCCACACACTGACCAGCACGTGGACAGCCAGTAAAATAAGTGCAAGGAGGTTCACAAGCACACGCACATACAGCCCAGGCTTTGTTCCAGTCATGTTTACTCACGAGGCAAACAGTTATGCATTGTTTCTGCTTGATAAATTGTAGCTGTCCAGCTAGGAAAGATCTAGTTCCAGCTGGTTAGGGCTGGTTTTATTTCTTACCTCCTCACCCTCCCTCTGCAGTAACTTACAAATCCAGTTTACCCAGGCACAAAATGAACAAGTATGGGCTGCCCCCTGGCTTTCTTCCCACTTTGAATTGACACTGACTTAACCAAAGTCCCCACCTCAAGTGCCAGCAGAGGTAAAATCCTTAGGAAGTATGGCTTCAAATGTGAAATCACACCTTGCAGTTGTCTCAAAGACATTAAGGTCCAGCACCTTTGTTGTTACTATTAGGAGCAAGAGAAGAGAGGGATCCTTTCATAGTCCCCACTCAAGTGCTCTCAGCTTGTCAGACACTAGAGAGCAACGGTCATTTGATAGTGTGGGAGCACAATCATAGGAACCTCTCAACTATTTCCTACCTAATTACTTGCATAGCAAAATACTTATGCCTTGCATAGCACCTAGTGTAGCAGGTACTGAGCATCCACTGTACAACACCAAATGTCATGTACAACTCTTTAGCACCAGGCTCAGAAAATGAGTATGAGGGTGCTCTACCATCAGAACAAAGCCACTCCTTTTCTGTTAGACAGACATAGGAAAGTAATACCAAGCTGCCATTGTTTGATTTATACCATCTTCCATCAAGTAAATTCATTGCCTTTTGTAAGAAAACATACTGCTTTAGAAGGATGTTAAGGCTCTACCACAGCAGAAGAAACACAAGTCTCAAGGAGCTGATAGTGTTCACATAGAAGAAGTGGCAGAATCAGACTGGTGTTAAGTGAGATATGTTCTGTTACAGATCTGCAAAGAGAACACAGTGGTCCCGGGAATACGGAACCAAACTGAAATTCCTGGCTCACTGGCACCTAACAGTCTTATTCCTGAAGACACTATATCAGATAAGGTCCATTCAAACATGCTTGTTTGTTAGCTTCACTGTTCTGTCAGGAAGGCAGTTTCAGAACCTCTTCCCCATCTTGGGCACCTTTCCTATGAACCGTAATGTGTTCTCCTTTGAGTACTGTGAATTCAACCATCAGTTCCCATTAGCATTTGTGGAGAATAGGACTGCAGCAAGGACAGAGTTAATCCAGGTAAACCACAACCGTGACCCAAAGTGCACTAAGCCACACATCTCTTCCCATTGCGTACCATGGGGCTTGGGCCCTCTAACTGCAGTGAAAACAAAATTGTTGGAAAAAAACTGAGGACACAGAACATCCCTAGAGACAATAATTTCTTTTGTTTGGGGAAGGGTGGGGGGTGGAAGGGTGAAGACCTAAGAGCACAGGACTGGCAATTGGTTCCACCTCTCTGGGTCACCAAAGGCAGATGCAGAGTTCTGAGGATTTAGGCAGCCCATGCCTCTACCAGAAAATCAACTCCAAATACCATTTTCCAAATAACCTGTAGCATTTTGAAACTGTTTTCCTTTCCATTTTTTCCCCTTCTGTAATTAAAAGCTAGTGTTCTTTACCTCCAAATAGCCACAAACATACAGGGGAGTCCTTCGGACCATAATTTATAGCTGAGCTTGTACCGCCCTCCAGAACCCTGACCTTGGACTCCTCACCAACCAGTAAGTGTTTAAAGCAGTGCAATTTAAGGACTATAAAACACGTTACAAAATCCAAATGTAACAAGCAGAACATGACCCCAAAGTTCTTCATTATTAACCCCACCATCAGTATACAAACCGAACCCGAGACAGCAGTGTTAACACTTCCACTGCACTGTAATTAACTTTTTTTTTTTACTTTTTTTGCATTACAAGCTTGTGTGCAAGAACTCAGAGCTGGGCAACCCAGACATCAATCTCCCCTTTAGAAGAGGAAATTGTGCTTGTGGGCACTGGTGAGGGAAGGCGTGCTCAGCTTCAGTTGCGTGAAGCTAGCTCATACCAGCAGATCTCATGACTGCCCCTCTTGCTTGTGCTTCCAGTTACTAAGAATTCTGTAGATAAACTTCACTTTATCTGAAAGGAGGAAGTTACTGCCGGATGTAGCAAGTCAGGAAAGACAGCAGCCTATTGCACAGAGCAATAATGTTAGAGGAACACTCCTTTTCCCATGCAGATTGGAAAACAAGGCAATTAACCACTCGAGTGCCATGCCATGCCACTGCATCCTGGGCTCACTGCTTCAGGAAACTAGAAAGGAAAAACCTTTTCTCTTAGAACTAAACAGGGGAAAAGTAAACTATTGAAGCTCTTTGATAGCCTGCACTGACAGAAATTAGAAGCCTTAAAATTAGAGGCGCTGAGGCAGCGATTCTGCACCTTGTGCTGCAGCAGGTATCAAGCCTTTCCCTCTGCTCTTGACTCTTGGACTTAGTGATTAGCCAAGAGCACAATGCCTGGAGAACTGACAGCTGCTGGGCCAGCTCAGGTGTCAAAGGTCAAGGCAGCTAGGGAAAGCCCTTTACACTAAAGAGTTGATCACACAATTGTTTCAAGAGTCACTTGGGCTATCTTTGGAGGGCACTTGAAAAACTGAGCTGATTTGAAAGAATATAGATAACCAGGACGTTGTCTTCTCACAAGTGCTATACTCAGTCATTCTTTTTTGCTTAAGCAGGAGGTTTGAGGGCAAGTGATACCCCACATCAGGCTGCCAAACCCTGAGTTATATTTGCCAAAATCATACTTCTGACAGATGGCTATGTTTCTGTGGCAATAAAACACACAATGCCCATCCCTGTGCTCAGAGTCACCTGCTCAGAAAGTAGCTTCAGATGGATGCATGTCTTCACTCTTCCTGGGAAATGTCTTAAGCTAGAAGAGGTATTTCCAGACTCTTTGGTTGGAGCATTAATGTTGGGCAGGCTGTTTGACCTCTGCAAGCTGCTGTACAGAGACAGAGGCTCAGCATTGCAACAGACCTTCTCTGCACATGCCTCATGCATCCAAGCTGACATTAGTCATCCGTGCACAACACGCCTGGCAGCACTTGTGTGTCAGAAGCACTTGGAGGATTTAACAAGCCAAAGAACAGAAGACCTGTTTTCTCAGAGGAAATATTTTCTCCCTAACATCATAGAAAGAAACCACCACAATCTCAGGATGCTTAAGGAGGACCACTGTAACACCTGTCTACAAGTGATGCTGCCCCAAGGCTCATCATGTCTCCCAGAAAAACAGCCATCCCCAGGGGTGGCACAGATATAGCCTGCAACAGGTTAGAAGTGGCAATGTCACAAAGCCGCAAAGGTTGACAGAACCTCCCCGGTTCAGCTGCTAAGCAGATAAGAGGAAAAAAATAAAAAAAAAAAAATCAAGCCTTCCCATGGTTATTCCCCCCATTCACCACTTCTTCTCTGGAGGGTTGGAAAAGCAGATTCAAAGGCAAATGCCTCATGAAGCCCAAAGCCTCCCTGTACTGAAAATTAAAGACTGGTTTGCTCTATTCCAGCATACTGTAATCCAGGCTCTTGGCTATCAGGCAGCCACAGAGCTGGCTCTTCTGTAATAACTGAAGATGGTGGATCAGGATCTTGTTTACAAAAAGCTGCCACCTGAGTTTGGAGATGGCAACCTCAAACCTCAGAAGCTGGGAGGACTTGAAATACCCCCAAGGGTGTAACATGCTGTGTGTATCCCAGCCCAGGCCTTTGCCCCATCTGCTTCCAACTGCTGCTTTAAGGGGGAGACTTGAAGTTCATAGTTTGCAATGTCATTTTAATTTTTTTAATGCTTTAGGATGAAAGTCCTCCGGGACTTGTTCACTTTAAGGAGCCAAGGCCCATCGACTCAGTCTTTACACAATCAACGACTTGCCACTTAGCCAGCCTCTAAGGGGCCTTATATCTGCATACCCTGATAAGATAAGGACACATCAAAGGTGTGACTAACTCCGTGATTGTCTCTTTGAGCTCCTTTAGCTTTGTCCCTACAGCGTTGTTACTTTGAAGTACAAGTCGTTTGCATAAGTCCTTCAGGGCAATCTCTACCTTCTGTTAAGCACAGTCTAGCTGTCCCTCTGCCAGAGATAAGTTACAGCACTAGCCCTGTGTGGAGCTTGGAGGAAACATCCTGCCATAATCACTTATCCACATCAGCAGCCACCCTGCTCTAAGGCACTAGTCATCCCAGGGCTTAGGTGTCACCTCACTAATCTCTTGGAGCAGTGCTTCACCAAGTAGAGTGACTGTCTAATTCAGGCCATAGTAAAGCCTGAGCCAACATCCCTGTTAGTACACGTGTTCTCTAGGGTTCATTATTTTCTGCTGAAGGCCACCTTCCTCATTCCTTCAGGAAAACAGGACACTATACACAAACATCTTGTAGCTGATTCAGTACCAAGTCCAGCAGCTCCCAAGCACTTAGTGCAAGTTAAAAATCTCTCCAGTTCAGGAATAAACGGATGCCTCCTGCAGGCTCTGCTTGAAGGGGTAGCAGGCGCTAGCTACCAGCAGTAATGAAACCAGTAGCCCTTATTGGATTTGCCCCTAAAATGAATTTAGGATTATGGCACTGATGTGTTTTCGCTTACACAATTTAAGGTTTCGATGGAGCAATTTTCAGTTACAAATATATCCAAAATAAATACATGCCAGCAAAGTTACTGGTTCAGAACCAGCTGCAGTAAGCATCAGTGCTATGATGCACAGGCTGAAGGCATTGCACAAGCTTACATCTATATCCAACAAGAAGTTACACAAATACGTTACAGGAGAAGAGAATTAAGTTACAAATGGACTTTATTTCCCATGAGCAGACTCCCCACAAACAAAATAAAGATCAAGAAAGCTGCTCACTTTCCTTTGTCCCTTTCTATTGTTCATGGGTCAGATCCAGGCACCTGGCTGATCCTTGTTCTGGGGGAAGCCAGGCCTTTAAAAAGGCACTCACACAATCATGCTGGGAGTTAACAGGGATAGCTGCTGCTTGTTTGGCATGCAAGGTGACTAGGAACAGAAACCCTGACACATCCCGTTTGGACACTGAAAACAAATAGTGCCACTTCCATAACCTGTTCCTCACAAGTTCCCTCTCTGGTGGAAAGCATGTTTTTACTAATGTAAACCAGAACTGAACTGAATCACATCTCTGAGCCCTCCTAGTGCAGTACACCTGTAAGTGGTATTCCCAGCTTCTCTCTTTCTTTGAAGCTCTTGGCTCTTAACACAAAATTTCTTTCTTCCATCCTTTTATACCAGCTTGTCGGACACCCACATGCCATTTTATGCAGGTAACAAAGTCTTTGGCAGGGTGCTTGGGCTAAAGCGCAGGTAGCTGTAGCCAAAAAGTGAAGTGCTTCCTCCCCATAGTTGGGGTTCCATCCCGTAGGTAGCTACTGCTCTTGAGCCACAGAGTCAATCAGAGCAACAGAGTCCCTTTGTAAGTGTAACCTAGTCTTCCATTCTAAGGTCTTGATATGATTTCTGGACAGGACGTGGCTAAACAAAGCGATCTGCACAACCGCAGAGCTGGTGGCAGTCTGCTGGTCACATTGGTTAGTGTGTTTGTGTCATCCAGTGGTGTGTAAACTTTATCATTCTAAAATAATAAATTATTTTCATTTATTATAAATAATTATTCTATTTGTTCTATTCTAGAATAAATTATATCATTCTATTCTTAAATGAATTATTATTCTAAAATAATAAATTATTATTCTAAAAGCAAAGTCATCCAGTTAAGAACAAGGGTGAAGGATGTTTCATGCTTTCTGACCTCAGAGTCTTTCTGTACACCTGGACCCAAGAGATGCTGGTCCCAGTGAGTCCCGTCTATAACAATACATTTCTCTTATCAAATCTAATACCTGGAAAAATGGCTTGGCAATGAAATGATAAAATCTACTGGAAGCTACAGAGAAGTTTTATTTTCATCATTTGAAACCACCTTGGTCTTCTGCCGTGCAGAGAATTCAGTGTTTGAGAGGGTTATTTTTTTGGGTGACAGAGGGGGAGTTGCAATTCTCTTCACACACTGAGCACATTAACACTAGAGGCGCAAAAAGCAAGAACCATTCCAGACAGGGAAGAAGGGAAAATAAGAGAAGGGGAGGGAAGAGGAGGAGAAGGAAGAGGAAGGAAGCAGAGGGGAAGGAAGAGGAAGGGAAGGAAGCGGAAAGGAGGGAGCTAGAGAGAGGAGAAAAAAACCCAAACAGCTTTCTGCTGATTCAGGGACCCAAAGCTCATGTTCTGCAGCAGACAGACTGGTGTACCTTTCCCTGAAGAGAAAGCTGCGGCTTACGGCAGCTCACGTATGTATGACTCAGGAGTGAGGAGCCAGCCTCCTGAAACAAGCCCAAAGAACACACATTTTAATTTCACATGCACAGCCTGCATGTGTCATTTCAGGTGGTTTCTAGAAGTAGATGGGGCATGGTCATAATAATTTGGTGGCATATGCTCTTCCTGTGTTTGGAAGCAGGAGGTCCAGTGATGCTATTGGCATCATTTCCAGTCTGGCTGTCAGGATACTATACAAGGGATGCTGTTACACCAACAGCCTTGAAAGCCTCAGCTGGCACTTCACTAGCAGATTGATTTTCCCAGGACACTCAGAGTCTTCTGACGTAAAGGTGCCAAGATAAAATGGAGTAACTGGATCACAAAGAGCCATTATGGACATTCCCATTCGGAAATGAAGTACTGTTCATTTGTCTTCCCTTGCTTCAGTGCACATGTAAGAAGAGAGAAAGCGGAGGACTTTTTAAGGGTTAGGAGACTGAAACTGAGAGCAATAAGGAAAAGCTTAAAATGGCAAGTGCCTAGAGATAAGAGCAATCCTTGTATAATGGGCTTGCATGTCAGAGGAGATAAGTCACAGGTATCACAAATGCATTGGCATGGTTACAGCCACACAGCTCCTTCCTTCTGTGAATTAAAATCATTGCAGAAGTTTAGCCTTTCAGTCATAGCCTTTCTCCAAGCATTTATGGGTACTTCCCATGGATGAATGACAGGATGAGAATCAATAAGCACTGTTCTTCCTAACCCAGACATCTCAAGAAAGAATTGAAACTTCATGGACTTCAGTTGCAACTGGCCATTTAGTTTGTTAAATGCCAGATCTCTTGTGCAAAAGCAAATCAGCTTCTTAAAGCCAATTTAGATAATCCCATGATCCCTGGAACAAACAGGCAGGATTTCCAAGTACAAAGATGGCCCTGTAGTCAGCATCTCTGAAGTTGAAAGGCTCTTTGTTTCAGGCAATCAGCATCATTTCCAAGTTTTCTCAGAAGCTGATGTAAAGAGAACCTCACTTCAACCTCCTTTTTGTAGAGAGTTAACGTTTTTCACCTAACGTGCAGAGCTCCCCCAACACAGGGTCTAAGACACACACACAAACACATTATCTACCCAACCTGCCTTTGTTGCTGTTATCCAAAGTCCATTATCCATTTTGCTGAGGAGTCTTTTCTTTTTCTACCTATAGTGAAAGGCAGTTTGCAGTTCATCCCTGGTGATCTCAAACTGACAGGCCAGCAAAACATTACATAAAGCACAAAAGAGTTTGCTTTCCTTGGCAGCACACCCAATTCTGTCATATTAATGCTCTGCCAACAGCTATTGTCCTTGACAAGTGACTCTGCGCTGGCAGAACAGGATCCACTGCAAAAAAAAAAAAAAAAAAAGCTTTCCATGCTCTACATTGCATCTTCTGAGCCTTTAGGAAGGTTGAAATATCTGTGAACACTGGAAAGCTCACATCCCCTGGAAAACAGAACTATTTTACAAAGCTCAGGCTCAGCACTTTGGCATTGGAAGAAAGAAACACTGTCCAGGAGAGATCAGCCACAAGATGGCACAAAATGGAACCGAAGAGACCTAGGCAGACTCCACAGAGCCAAGCAAGACACAGGAAGTTGGTGGACGAGGCTGCATTGCATTTGTGCTCCTTGAGGTTTTGGTTGCTTCTTTCCACAACAAAATCAACTGTGGAGAAGAGAAAGCAACACATGCACGTCCGGGGACTTGTCTCCTCCTTTATAGCAGTTAAGCATGCAGCCAAGTGACTGCACACATCTTTACTTTTGTTTATCTTTGCTTGGAAGAGAGCACAGAGGTAATGAGGAAAGTGTATTTACACCATACAGGGATGGACAGTTAAGTTAGCAGAGCAGTCAGTCCACAACTGGCTTCTTTAGAGGGGAGGAGGTAAAAAGCTCTTTGGGGAGCACCAAAACACCATTGAAATATCTTGTTCAGGTTCCACTTTGCTAATGTCCTCTCATTTGTGATAAAACAAAGTGCAGAAGTGTTCCCAAACCATAGAATCATAGAACAGTTTGGGTTGGAAAGAACCTTAAGATCATCTAGTTTTCTAAAAAAAGAAAATGAAAGAACATTATATGAGTCACAGAAAACTTCCCCCATGCATAAACAAAGCTGAAGGGGTATTTCTGAAAGCCAATGAGACCAGAAAGTACAGAACTGGTGTGCTTATCCGTCCACTGGCACCAGTACAGGGCACTTAACCATCGGATAGCTATTAGCTTCTGTAGAGGGACTGCATCTCAACAAGGCCTTGAGGAAGTCTGGAAGTACTAATTTTCACCAAGGAAGAGAATTACCTGAGTGAGCCCAGGCTGTGCTTCAAAGAGATGTCATTCCGCAGCACCGTCTGCTCAACATGCTATGAGCTGCTGTCTCCACAGGAGACATTTGTGTTCCCTACTAAGGAGTTAGAATGTGTTAAGCTGGAGGTCATGATGTGTGTTACAGGTGGATAAACCTAGAAGTTAAAAGGATACCCAGCCATGCTATGCCAGCTGCTTCTGAAGGGAGAGATTTTGGAGCATGAATAATCAAGTTGTTCAAATCTCCATTTGCTTTCAGCTAGACAAATGTCATATAATCACAGAATGGTTTGAGTTGGAAGGGAGCATTCACCACTTCTTTGGACAACCTGAGCCAGTGCCTTGCCACCCTCACAGTAAAGAACTTCCTTATACCTAACTTGAACTTCCCCTGTTTCAGTTTGAGCTCACCACCCATTGTCCTATCACTGCAGTTCCCAGTGAAGTGTCTCTCTGGCACCCTTGTAGGCCCCCTTCAGATACTGGAAGGCTGCTCTGAGATTTCCATGCAGCTTCTCTTCTTCAGGCTGAACAGCCCCAATTTTCTCACCCTGTCTTGTATGGGAGGTGTCCTGGCACTTTGTATCATCTACAGAAGAATCTCTCCCCTCCATCACTTTAATTCTGCTTTTAAGACAGCAGAGAAAAGGACATGTTCCTATCAAAGCACCTGTAAATCATGGCATAGAATATCATGCGTCTGTCTTACTTTATTGCTGATGTTTTTATCCCTTTCTTGCTTTGGTATATTAGGCAAACCTTCCTTTCTCTGACAAAATAGCAAAAACATCCTCTGCATATTTAAAGGAAGAAGATGAAAGACAACCTCCATAAAACGGTTTTGATCTGCTTTTGTGGGAGAATATGTGTGCTGAAAGATGGACATTTGTGAACAAGATCTGACTTTTATGGAAATTCATTGTGCTTGTAGACTTTAAACAGAAATCTATAGTCTCTGCGCTCTGACTTTTGTAGCTTCTACTAGTCTTTCTACTGCCCTTTTCTCTTTTCATACTTACACAAGACTCTGCTTCCTCTCCCACCCCAGGAGATTGACTATGAGTTTTGAATAGAGTCACTTCTTTTCATAAACTGAAAAAATGTTCCCAGTTTTGCAGCTGAGAGTCACCTATGCATGTGCAGAGCTTTAAAGACACAATTCTTAAAGGTGTCTGGGGATTTGACTACTCAATTAAACCAAGAGAAATGATGTGTCCCAATGCTCTGAGGTGCTTTGGAAAAATCTTCCGCTAAATGCAGCAGCTTAATGAAGATCTAAAGTTACATAAAGACATTTTCATTTTTATTTCTGAAAAAAAAAAAATAAAAAAATCAAGAGTTATTTCCACACAGTGGAAACTTAACAGGCATTAAAGAATGCCACTAATTCTCACAGAGGCAGAGCTTATTCTATGCTTCTGGACTACAATCCAGTTAGTAGCCCTGTTGTTTCTTTCTTGAATTAGGGTCTTGTAAAGTTTAGGTTGGGGCTTGCTGTGGTTGCTTTTCTGAGACCTGTTGTGCTTCTGGTGTTTGAAGTAGTGTGGGACTGTGCCCTGTGTTTCTGAGGGCAAAGCCCTACCTGCTGACAACCAGAACTCCTGGCTCGCCTTCTTTTAAGCACCCTGTACATTCTGCTTCTTCATACAGGCCTGCTGAGCTTCAACCTATCACCCAACAAAACAACAAAAGGGCTTTAATAAAACGCCTGAGAAGCAGATTCCTGCTTTCTATGATGTGTAAGGTAGTTCTGTATTTCTAAATGTATTCAAAGTTTAAGTGCAGCTGTAAGTGAGGATTTGATTGCTCTGTAAATTGTCACCACAATTCTTAGCTGGTGTACCCAACAGGTGACTATAATCCCTTTAGAGAGCTTTGCTACCCCATTACTGTTTATATGTTGAAAGCTTTTTAATTTACATGGGTTTTAGTTAGTCCCTTGGCTTCTTTCCTTTTAGAGCTGTACACATGAGCTTGGTGAATCATGTGGTTGAGAAACATGTGAGAATCAAGAGAAATGAGAGATGTGCTGGTGGGTTGTTCTGTTATTAATAAGCTCTCTTTTTACTATGGAGAAGCTATAAACAACAGTTTACTGAAAGCTACAGAAAGATGTATCTATGTCAAGTTGACAATGGTATTTAGATAAAAATTACTTGCATAAATTCTGAAGCTCACAAAATAGCTGAGGTTTGCAAAACACACTAGTCTTGTAACATCTTCATGTTTTTCTAGACACAACCTGTGAAGTGGTTTGGCTTAAGGAACAACTCAATCCAGATGTTGGCCTACAATGAGCAAAAGTACTTACTAGGCAGAGTAATTACCTGGTTTCCTCAGTGATAATTCATTAGATGCCCATCTTGTGAGAAGGGAATGCACTACTCCAAACATTAGCAACTTTGAAGGAACCTCTACATCTTATCAAATGGCTTGCTTGAACAAGTTCCTGACACTCACCCAGTAATGACATCAAGCTTTGCTTTAGCCAAGTGCTCATGGTGTGGGAAAGGGGCAATTAGGACTCATTTTACTTTGCAGACCAAAATTTCCTGCAATCTGAAGTATTCACTAAGCAAGATGCAAGTCGGGGGGATTAACTATGAGAGGTTGTGCAGTCTGTCAGCAGGTAAGTACTAGGGAGAGGGGGAAGAGCTGGGATTTCTTTACTTGGAGAGTATGGAACTGAATTATTAAGGAAACCTCCTCTCTTCCAGAAGCTGGATAGCTGGCATGATTTTTCACCTGAGAGCTCTCTACAGACATTTGCTTTTGCTCTAGGTCTAGGGACTCTTCGTCAGGGACTGTGGTAATAGGACAAGGGGTAAGAGTTTAAGGTTTAAACTGAAACAAGGGAAGTTCAGATTAGATATAAGGAAGAAGTTCTTTACTGTGAGGGTGGTGAGGGACTGGAATGGGGTGCCTAAAGAAGCAGTGAATGCATCCCTGGCAGTGTTCAAGGCCAGGTTGGACAGAGCCTTGGGTGACATGGTCTAGTGTGCATGGCAGGGGGTTGGAACTAGATGGTCTTAAGGTCCTTTCCAACCCTAACTGTTCTGTGATTCTGTGATTTCCTGGGTGCGCTCTAATGATCTTTACACAGTCATTAAATTCTGCGATATTAAGTCAGGAATTAAACTGGGACCTGTGTCATGTAGCCCTGGTAATTCTGGTAACTGCTTCCTTGCCATTGCTTTGCAACTGGTGGAAAGTGGAGTATGCTGCAGAAAACATGCCAATATAGCTACCTGTGTTGCTGGAAGAACACTGGTAAACCTGTTAATGGACATACAGGGGAGTAGCACATGAAGAAGCTGGTGTGGAAGATTTTTAAAGCAGTCTGAAACATGCTGTTAGAGTCTTGAAGTGACCTCTTGTTTTCTGTGCAGCTTAGTGCAAAGCTCCCCTTCTTGGCTCTCTTCTGAGCATCATTATCTTGTCTTCAGTTCTGCAAGCTGAAGTTAATTGACAATACTGGTAGCCAAAGCTGTTTCCCCAAAAGGGAGTGCATGCAGGAAGAAATACAAAAGACTTAAGTCACAGGGAGGATATTTCTATTGAGGGCCAGCCCTTAAGTTGCAGCAGGAAAATGCTGGCAAAGAGTGTTAACTTCCCTTCCCACCTGCTGTCTGGAGACTCAGCTGTCTCTTTTACTCTGTTCCTGCACAGAAGGATATTTGTTGTCAAGGTGGAAGCCAGACCCATAAAGAGAAACTTGTCACTGATTTTTCAAGGGTTTATTTTGTTCTGTTGAATTTTGTGCTGAGTTAAATACAGCAGCCCCTGGTGCAAGCAAAGTTAATTGTTTTATAAGGCTAGTCTATAGGGAACACGGTGGAGGTGGCTTTTATTAAAAAAGAACCTGCAATGATTCAATTATTTAATTCACACTGAGCAAGGCACATGCTAAAACAGGAGGGTGTGGATTAAGTCCTGGACCTTCAAGTATGGCCATGAACATGTCTTCCCTTTAATGCAATTTCCTGGCAGCAAAGCAGTTTAGTGTTTCAACATGGGTACCTCCATCAGCAAGTCTTCCCGTGCTCCTGCAGAGAATATTTTCTGGGATGCTCTGAGGGGCTTCCAGGCTGTGTGCCTGCCCACCTGAGCACTGCCTGGTGTTTGCATGTGTCCCATATGAGGTCAGACACATGGCTGGGAAGTGCCTTGCTGTACTTCTCTACTAGGTTCAAGAGGTGCTTTTGGCAGTGCCCCATGGACATGTGAGGGGTGTGCAGTGATGGGCTGAGTAACCTGGCTCTGCAGCCAAGCCATGGGAACCAGGGAGAACTGTACTGCCTATGTGAAGCTGGGGAGAAGATGGAAGTCCTTAAGCAGTTTTTTCTCAAGACAATTGCAGAAGCAGCGCCTCCTGCCCTGGTCTCTAAGTAATGCTTTTGTTTTTATAACAGTTTAGGAACCACAGCAGTGCTCATGACTTTATTTCTCTAGTATGACATGCCTGAGCTCTGTGATAAAGGATTGCTGTGATCAACGATTTTGAGACCCCACTTGGAGCACTGTGTGCAGTTCTGGTGTCCCCAGTATAAGAAGGACATGGAACTATTGGAGCAAGTTCAGAGGAGGCCATGAGGATGATCAGGGGCTGGAAGACCTCCCATATGAAGACAGGCTGAGAAAACTGGGGCTCTGATTCTGTAATTCTACAGACGATTCTATGTTCTACGATACTAAAGGGATGGGCACATGCTCTTGGGAGCAGCTCTCTTAGAAGAGAAGCGGGATCCTAGATCTAGTGTTGTGGAACTGACTAGATGTCTGTTTCTCCCCGCCTGATGCATTGACTTACGCTCCACTTCCAGCGTGCTTCTTCCAGTGAGGTGACACCACCTGCTGGCAGCCTGCAAACCTGCCTCTTTCTCTGCCTGCTCGCTGCAGCCACCTACCCAGTCTGTGCTCGCGGGGCACTAAAGCTCAGGCAGGGAAATTCGGACAAGGCATCAGTTAAGTTTTCTCTTAAGTGTATTCCCCACATCTTGGTGGCAAGGTTACACACAGGGTATAGAATCATAGAATATTTTAGGTTGGAAAGGACCATAAGATCATCCAGTTCCAACCCCCTGCCATGAGCAGGAGCGCTTCACACCAGACCATGTTGCCTAAGGCTCTGTCCAACCTGGCCTTGAGCACTGCCAGGGATGGAGCATTCACCAGTTCTTTGGGCAACCTGTGCCAGTGCCTCACCACCCTCACAGTAAAGAACTTCCTTGTATTTAACCTGAACTTCCCCTCTTTCAGTTTAAACCCATCACCCATTCATACGGGAGGTGCTCCAGCCTGAGCATCCTCATGGCCTCCTCTGGGTTTGCTCCAATAGCTCCATGTCCTTCTTATACTGGGGACGCCAGAACTGCACACAGTGCTCCAAGTGGGGTCTCTCCAAGTGCAGCAGAGCAGAGAGGCAGGATCGCCTCCTTCAACCTGCTGGTCATGGCCAGGACACAGTTGTTTTTGTGGGCTGTGAGCACACACTGACAGCTCATGTATGGATTTGAACAGATGTGATGAAGGTCTCCATGAAATCCTGACTGGATTTGGCAGTTGGGAGGTAAAAAGCAAGTACTCTCTTTGTCTGCTCGCGCTCTAGGATTTTGTAGAAGGTCATAAGATCACCAGCAAATGGAAGATGACTCTTGTCTTCAAACCCTACTGCAGAGATAAAATAATGCCAACCCAGGGAGAAAGTGCAAAGGTGTGAAAGCCTTCATGACTTTTTATTACAGCTGTGATAGCATGAAAAGATACCACAAACAAAGACCAGTATCACTTCTCCTACCACAGTAACAGGCATTTCCCTTCTCTGGTAGCCTGTTGGATTTAGTGTTTATTTAGAACGGCCTACTGAAAACAGCTCCTTTACAGACTACATCCTTAATTGTGCAAGATGATGATTAGATTAGCAGCAACTGAAATGAGAGGCGCAAGATCAAAACCAGACACTCAGGCAAAAAAAAAACCCCAAGCACAGAACAAAAGAGTTCCCAGAGAGGATTATTATTTCTGTGAACATAAACACCCATGCGGAAGTAAATGTGCCCATGCAGAAATGCAGCCATGAGGAGGCTGGTCTTGCAGCTTGGTCCACATGAGAGAAACAGAAGATCACCTCCATCAGGAGCAGAGAAGCTGCTCTGTGCTGCAGCCACTTACTCTCCATATTCCGGGATGTATGCTGGCCAGAGTACTACATTGTTGCCGTGTCCTTGCCAGTTTGTTGGGGCTTCCACCTTCAGTTTCAAAATTGCAGGCAAAGCCTCTGTGTAAACATGCCAATCTCTTTTTGCTGTGGTAAAGGATACTGGGACAATCCTGAAGCTTGTCTGTAAATCACAGAATCACAGAATCACAGAATCCCAAGGGTTGGAAGGGACCTAAAAAGATCATCTAGTCCAACCCCCCTGCAAGAGCAGGGTAACCTACAGTACATCACACAGGAACTTGTCCAGGCGGGCCTTGAATATCTCCAGTGTAGGAGACTCCACAACCCCCCTGGGCAACCTGTTCCAGTGCTCTGTCACTCTTACAGTAAAGAAGTTCTTCCTGATGTTAACGTGGAACTTCCTATGCTCCAGTTTACACCCATTGCCCCTTGTCCTATCACTGGATATCACTGAAAAAAGCCTAGCTCCTTCTAACTGTGTCATCCAGGGCTGGTGAAATCTGTGGCAGACACTTCCCAGCTTGAAGGTGGGATCAAACAGTGGATTTATTCAAAAAGAATGTGGGGTTTATGCTGTTAGCTGACAAAAACAGCTAGGAAATGGGGGTTGGAGGAAGTTTGACTGTTTCCACTGCTCTGAAGTTACATCACATTTCCTTAATGCTGCATAGCTGCTGAAGCTGCTTTGAAAGTTAGTACTTTCAAAGATGCTTTTCCCTTGCAGACAGCCACAGTCTTTGTATTTGGCAGTATCTGCCTCTGATTTAAGCACAATTTACCCAGACCACAGCATGTGGCAAGATAACTATCAGTGTGGAAAGAAGCATCTGTTTATCCTGATACTTAATGAGAAAGCAGTGAGTGTGTTGCCATTTAACACTTAAACATTTAAGAGCTTTGCCAAGTAAAGGTCACTGAACAGGTGAAATGTAACAGCATGTATGAAAAGTGCTGTTTTTCTAAAGATCAGTCTCTGCTGTCGTTAGCCCATGTTCACCCCAGCTTGGATTTTTGGCCTAAATGCTGATGTGTGGATGTATAGATATCTCATTCTCATTCAAAAACCAGCTCCTATGCTCTCATTTCGGTGGGGGGGGCAGGGGGGGTGCGGCAGGGATTGGGTAGAAGGTTGTAATTGTTTCAGTGGAATTCACAACTCAACAGTGAAAACTGGTGCTAGAAAGAAATAAAATTAGTCAGACTCAGCTATTGGGAGTTTTCTTTTTGTTTTCCTTTTCCTTTTTTTTTTTTTTCTCTCTGATTTACGAAAGGAGTAAATTTTTTAGGAAGCCTGCTAGAATTAATGGCTTGTTAGAAAGGGAAGGTTGGTGGCCCCTGTTATGATTTTACTAGCAGTGGTTTAAAGCAGCTCCTGTGAAAATGAAGGGGTGCTTTCATTGTAGCTGATGCTTTTAAGTTTAGATGAAGACTTTCTTTCCTAAGTTCATTAAGAAACCCAAGCGCAATTTCTTCTCCAAGGAATTCAGGTCCAGGGATGTTTTAGATAAGCTTGAAAAGATTCTTATTTCAACTACAGAAATGAAAACAAGTGGGTGCAAAAGGATTTTCCCCAGGTCACCTAAATTTAGCTTCATTATTTTAGCAGAGCCAGCTTCCTTAAGAAAATCTGAGGTTATGATGGAGACTTCCATTGGAAAACATATATAGGTATAGATATAAGCTGTAAATAGGTAGAGATACATACGTATGTGGTATTTCCAGGTAAATCCTGTGCTGTGTGACAGCACAGCAGATGGATTAAATGCAATGATGCCAGACTCTTGAGAGGCAAAGTGAGCTTGGAATATCCCAAAAGGTACCTCGTCAGTCTCTGAAGTGGGTCTGCAGCATCTGTGCATACTTGTTGTTCCTCAGGAGCTGTCACTCTCAGTGCTTACACCAGTCAATGAGCCTAGAGTAGGAACATGCACAGCTAGGCAAACCGTTCAGTTGTTCCAGTTTGCAGTCAAATTAAAGGCTTTCTTAAATTGATGTAGTGTGGTCCATCGCCATAAGTAGTGCCATAAATTTTAAGGGCTTAATACTAAGGGGTTTGAAATCTTCAGAAGCTAAGTCAGTGATGACAGAAGAGTGTTACTGCCTTTATCAGCTCATCTCTACATTCAGCTTGCTGCAAGGTGGTCTGCAGAAATCATCATCTCAATAAAGCCTCACAAAGCAGTCTAAATCAAATGGCAAGCTTCCTTTCAGCTGAGGTTTGCTCCTAAAGCACAGCACTGTAACTTGCTTCTCATCAGTGTTGTGGGGAATCTTTCAAAGCAAAAAGAAGGAACAAGAACACTGTCACTGCATCATACCCTCTGTTCCCCCACTCCAAAGTTAGATCTGGTCTACCACAAAGCAGCCTCCAGATTCTCTCTTCTGAAGGCTAGCAGAAAGATCCCCTATAGGGGATTTCTATAGCTGTGTGTTGTTACTGCTTCTTGAATTTCAAGCTTAACTTTGTTTTCATCCTGGTATGAGTCATTATAAAATAGAGAATTCATCTTCATTTGGGGGGTTAGTGACATCAAGACTATTGCAAAAAACAAGAATAGCAGATTTATCAAGAGGAGAATTTTCTCATTACACAACTATGAACATACTATAAACACGGGTTTTATAAAAGATACAATTTAACATGTAAGGCAAGTATTTGAATGAATTCCAATAGAACAAGTAGAAACTGTGGGTTTGGCACTAATACATCACTTGTTCAGGAAAGGCAACGGCCGTCAATGCCCCAGGCCATTCATTTCAGTGGGAAAGCCTTCAGTGTCCCTCTGCATCTTCGGATATGGAGTCCTCCTGCCAACAGAGCCACACTGAAAGCTGATTGCAGCATCCTTTGGGAACTGCCAGCACTACTGAAGAAGCAGACTCAAAGTTTGATGTTGAGAAGGTCTTAAGATGTATGACATTGATGATCTGTGTTAACTCAAAGGTCCCAAATCCAAACTTGAGTTTTCCTATGTGAATAGCATCACTGCTTTGTCTTGCTAAGGGAAGGGGCAGTGCAAGGACAACTTCCCTCTCAGCTTTTAGATTTGCAAAAGCACACAAGTCTTAATAGGTGGTGGAACGCATAGAGTAAATTTATTCTGAGAAAGCAATATGTGAGCTTATAGTTTGGTGTGGGGGTTTTTTTTAGCATTTATTTTGCTATATTTTAGCAATAAAAAGGGGGTTGTAACTAGATGATCTTAAGGTCCTTACCAACCCAAACCCTTCTAATATTCTATGATTCTAATAGGAAAAAAGAAAATCCCCATGTTCTATACTCTTGCTACATTTTAAAGCTGCTCAAATGTCACATTTTATCCCATAAGGCCTGTTTCCAAAGATAAGTCTTTGTATCTCCCAGCAGAAGTCCTTCATGGTCAGGGACTGTTCCATTTAACAGTAATTGGTGAACAGAGGTGCTTAAGATGAGTGAAACAGCCACTTAAAAAAACAGGTGGGTTTTTTACAGGTACGAGCAGTACCTTTAGCCAGCATTTCACAGAGGCACACACAAACACAGAGATTAGTGAGCATGGGAGGCTGGGTACAAGCATATATGACTGGATGTCCCCAGTTCCCCTGACTTCAAGTTTCTGCCTGGTTTCTGTGGAAACTGAGGCAAAAAATGAATTCCCAGGCCAACCTCAATTAGCACAGTGAGGTTTATAATTTCCCACACCACTTTGCACATGCTTGAGCTTTTGTGATTGAAGTATGATTACACAGAGGTTCTTACAATGCATTTTGGTAAGAAAATACTTGTATTATCACATGCATCAACAGCGGTGGTACAAAACTATCTCCTCGGCTGGGGGTAGGAGGTATTTACAGGCTTTGTAATTTTTTTCGATCCTCATCCAGTTCTAAATACAGGAAAATTGCCTTCACTTCCTTTTTACTAAGGTTTGTCTCAGTCTATTATTTTCTGGTTAAGACTGAAGGAAAACTAGTTTGGCTGGTCCTGACATAGAGGGAAAATATCACTGTAGAAGGTTGGTGATATGGAAACTGAAATAAACCATGTTGAGTCTCATTTAGCTTAGATGAAAACTCTGCGTGTAGCTGGCAGAAAATGTCAAAGAACTAAAAGAGATCAGTTGAGGGTAATGGAGAATGGTTTCATCCTTGCTGTAACTGAACTGCTCTCCCCATAGGTCAGTTATCTCCAGGGGTTATCTGAAAGGAAGCACAGTTGGGTGCAGGGGGTAAAAAGGAAAAGCAAAATGATATAGCAGTGGCTAGTGGCCACAGCCTGGGGCCATGTGAGGCTAATGCCAAGGTTATAAGAAAAACATTTTTTCACCACTGAGTCAAGCTCAGACACTTATAGCGTGAGGGAAGTAGAGTGAGTCGCCTCACTAGACAAAGATCATGTGGGTTATTCTCAATGGGAAGATTCGTGATACCAAGCATTAGCTCTTTCTGAAGGGTCTGTCCTTCTGGAGGATCAAATGCTGCTGTTCCTGATGGGTATAGGTACAGATCTGAAGCCAAGAAAAGCCTGCATTAAATAGGAGTCAGATCCAAAGGTGCTTGAAAGCTAAACCTGCAAATTTCTGTGCCTGTGTTGGGCACATCACAGGCACGGCTTGGTAGAGTCATGCTGTGATATTCCTTCATAAACACTGCTTCTGCTCACCCTCTATGATGTGTTTAACAGGAGCTAACATACTCCTTTTAGGAACATGCTGAGATGTACTCATGAGGAAGCTGATATATGTAAGTTGCTGCCTGCAGCCAAAAATACCACCCAGCGTAATTACCTCAACAAAAGCTATCAGTAAGAAACACACACTTAGAAATAATAATTGCAATGCCAAGATTTCATTATTTTAAATACTCTCTGTCTTTCCCTCTGGAGCTCTTCTAGGCATGTAGGCCAACCAAGACATGGAGATAATTATGTTTAATAGTAGCATAAGGATAACTGAAAGTCACTGTGCCCTCCTAAGTGATTCAGTGCAGCAACACACTGAAATTGAGCTTGGAACATATATATTCACAGGGTAACTTTTATATCGCATTAACAAGCTTTGACACTAATGCTAATTCATCATTAGAAGAGACATGACAAGTAGGCTGATTTAATATTCATTCGGCACCACAAGGTTTCTAGCGTACTCAGTGAGACTTTTGTTACCGTTTGACAGCTTGGGATATCTGCATGCTCTGCTTAGTCACAGAGGAGGTGCAGGCACAGCACCACTCTTCCCTCCTTTGTCTTGGTCCTGATGCAGACAGCATTTCTTTGAGCAAAGACACTCACGTTCAACCTTCCTGCGTGTTTTAGTTGAGGTCTCTTTGCAGGCATTGCAGAGAAGTGAAGCAGGCAGGAGCACAGAAGCGAGAGAACATGGATTTGTTGGGTTGAGAAATACAGCAACTGAGTCACTGTTCCTGACAGAGATAGAAAGGGTTGCAAAGAACTTGGAGGTTGTTGCTATCTAATAGGTGACAACCTGGCCTTAATCTACAAAACCGAACATCACAAAGTTGAAGCGGCAACCAGACTTGTTTTTAGTAACGGGAAAACCCAACCAAGGAAGGGTGGATTTGCACACGTCGGGAGAAAAGGAGATAACAGCTCCCAGAACCTATTACTTGCATCACAGAAGGCTGATTTTCTCAGTCTGATACTTCACAGAAGCTGAGCCTTGTGCAGGAGCAGGGCGGATTTCCAGGCGCGATGTTTGCTTGAGAGATTCCCTCTGCATTTGGGGAAGCGCCGGTCTCCGGCGCGGTTGTTCGACAATGTGGACGCTAGATGGGGCACCGAGTCCGCCCATCCGGGAGATGAAGCCTGAGCAGATAGGCTCATAGAAATAGTGGGTGTTTACCTGGCAAATCTCTCACATGAAGATTAAAAGTAGGAGGTGGGGGTGGCACCAGAGTTACTTTTCATTCAATCGCAATCTTCCTTCCTCCTTCTCTTCCTCCTCCTCTTCCTCTTCTTCCTCCCAGCTCTCTGTCCCATACACTGGGGAAGGACGCAGTTTTCCCACCGGAGCTTTGCTGTAAAGCCATGTTAGTGACAAGCAGGAGGAAAAACAGACACTTATTGAAAGCTGTACGTCTGGTGGTGGGAATAAATCCGTATGTATCATCTTACCTCATTTTCTCCTGCTAGCATTCAGACATTTCAAACAGAAAACCAGAGAGATGCCCAGGGGTGGGGAAGCAAATCCCAGACTGCATGAGCTCAGTCTGTCAGGAGTGTTATGGAATCATAGAATGGTTTGGGTTGGAAAGGACCTTAAGATTATTCAGTTCCAACCCCCTGCCATGGGCAGAGATGCCTCACACTAGACCATGTCTCCCAAGGCTCTGTCCAACCTGGCCTTGAACACTGCCAGGGATGGGGCATTTACCACTTCTTTGGGCAACCTGTGCCAGTGCCTCACCACCCTCACAGTAAAGAGCTTCTTCCTTATAATCGAACCTGAACTTCCCCTGTGCAAGTTTAAACCCGTTACCCCTTGTCCTATCACTACAGTCCCTAATGAAGAGTCCCTCCCCAGCATCCCTATAGCCCCCCTTCAGGTACTTCTCTCCAGGCTGAACAGCCCCAACTTTCTCAGCCTGTCTTCATACGGGAGGTGCTCCCGTCCCCTGCTCATCCTCGCGGCCCTCCTCTGGACTTGCTGTTGGACAGCTCCATGTCCATTCCAGAAACGCAAGAGTTCAAGTGGGGTCTCGCAGAGCAGAGGAGAGGGGCAGGATCACCTCCTAAATGGGTCCACCGCGGAGGGACCTGCCGCGACACCCACACAATGCCCCAGCCAGGGGAGCCTCGGCGGGGTCGGTACCGCGCCGGGGCGCCTGCTCGGGGCCGTTAAGAGCGGCGGCAGCCACTGTAGGTCTGTGTGCGTTTCGCTGTACGCCGGGCAGGAGAGAGGCACCGCAAGAGCCGCAGTCCCGCTGGGGGCCCGAGCTCCGCTGTCTCCAGCCCCGTGGGACAGAAGCGCCCCCGGGGCAGCCGGGCCGCTCCGGGGCCGGGTGGAGCAGGGGCAGCCCCGTCCCGACCACGGTTGCTCGCCGCGGCGGCGGGGGAGGGCTCTTGAGGTGCTGCTGCCGCTGGGGCTCCCCTGAGGAGGGTGGGGAGGAAGGTTCCCCCTGCGGGACGCTGGGGAGTCCCCTCGGAGGAGGCTGTGGGGGGGGCTTGGGGGGGCCCCTGTCGAAGGCTGGTACGTTCCCATGGAAGGGGCTGTATGCTTCCTTGTCCGGCCGGGCTGTGCTCCCGGGGTGCCCAGGCAAGGCTGCAGTGCCCCGCTGGGGCAGAAGGGGGTTTTGGGGTGTGGGGCCGGTGGTGCTGGTGAAATAAAGTGCAATAAAGTGAATCCCTACATCTGCTGGTGCCCCACAGGGACACAGGATGGGACCCTCCCTGCGAGGAGGGTGCCTTCACCCCAGTTCCCAAGCACTCCTTAGAACTGCAGCTGGGCCCCCTGGGCTGGGGGTGGGCTACACTCTCCAACTGCATGTCCCATCACACATGGGGTCAGAAAACAGCGTTTCAAACTCCTCCCAAAACAGAGACTGAATGCTGTGTTTTGGGGGCTTGGAAACATGGAGAGGGTTTTCGAGCTCAGAAAGGGCCTGATGTGTTTTCTGTAGTTGAAAACAAATCCTGTGTTTTCATCTTCTGAAACAAACTGCTGCATTTTTGGCCTTGAAAACAAGCTCTGGGGGCTGGTTTTGGGTCTCCACAGCAGAACCCCATGTTTCTGAAGCTCAGAAAAGAAGAGTCAGTCAGTCAAGTGTTTTCAATACTTGAAAGTGCTGGTGAGCTCCTGTTTCCAGAGCTGAGGGATAGAAAACACTGCAGGCCCCTGCTTTTCAGGCTGGAAAGGGGAGATTAAGTGCTGTATTTCTGGGAAGGATAAGCACAGACTTTCTGAAACTCAGAAAAAGACTAGGTCATGTGTTTTCAGTGCTGAAAATTCAGGCCCACCCCTGTGCTTCGGGGACTTGGAAACCCAAACCAGCCAAATGCTGTGTTTTGGGGATTTGGAAACAGAGGTGGTCAGCCCATTTCAGCCCCCAAAACAGAGGCTGGTGGGAGAGCTTTAGGTGGGTGGGAGACAGAGGGGCGTGTGGGTTGATGGGAGGGGGGTGGGCAGCTGCATGGATCCCCTCCAGAGGGGGTGTCTGGTCACATTGGTCCCTGAATGCCCGGAAGCCAACATGCACCAGCCCGAATTCAACATTTGAGATAGCCTCTGGGGGAAAAGGGGCTTTTCACACTGCATTTGGGCTCCAACTCTTTATTCAAGGCATGTATTCAAGGCATGTACAACCACCAGAATAGTTATTCAATATTAGACAATGTACAAGTATGACAGTTCATAGTCATATACAAGTTATGACAGTGATTGATTTACAACCTGGCCAAGAGCCCAGATTGCAGCAATTAGCTGGAGCTTTAATTGCCTTGTAACAAGAAGGAGTATTTATTAAGCCAAAGCTGGTAACAAGAAGCGGCTTCACTTCCTCAGCCAGAGCTGCACAAAGCAGAAGCATCTTGTAGCCAGAATCAAAACCAACTGGAGTGTCCCTCAGCCAGAGCATTGTGTAGCTGGAGCTGAAACCAAAGCTGGAGCTTCAACAAGCTGGACCTGAAATTACCTGAAACTGAAACAAGCATCAGGAAGTGAAATTACTCAGGGCTTCAAATACCCTGAGCAGTAACACGCTGGAGAGCCCATCAGCAGGAACATCTCTTATCCAGAGGGCCAGTGGCTGGACCTGCGCTGCAACTGGAGTGTCCATGAGTTGGAGCTGTGACATCCGTCAGCAGGGCTGTGCAAACAGCATGGTTGAGCAGCTCTCCATGAGGGACAGCGGAGCTGACCTGCAGCTGTAACAGGAAGGAGTGACTATTAGTGGGAACATCCTGGAGCTACAGCCGAAACTACCCTGAACTGTAGCAAGCTGGGGTGTCCGTCCACAAGACATGTACTCTGAGGCAGGTGTACAGGTACATGGCTGTCCACAGCAAGTTGCTCCGAACAGCAGCAAACCCAGCCTCTTCTGTCAGGGAATAAATCCATGCCAAGTGCCTCTCCCTGCACAGCGGGTCTCTCCCAACTCTGATTCCAAGGGTAGAACCGAGAGGGGTGCCCACAAGATCTTTTGCAGTGGGCAGGCGCAGGCAAGGCAGTGTCAGTGTCTCCTCTGTACCTGAAAAAGGGGAGCAAAAGCAGTTGGTCTGAGCTCCCAGGGCGCACAGCACGGCCCCACATAAACCATGGGAGATACGTGTGTCCCCCCCGGGCTAAGGCAACCCTTCCCTCTTGCCCATTGCTTTCAGCAGAGGCTGCCCAGCACCAACACAGGTGATAGGGAGGGAGAAACAACAACAGGAGAGCTCAGGGGTCAGCCAGGGAAAACTCATTCATCTCCCAGTGAGCAATTAAGAAGCGCACCCCATTCAAAACACCCTCTGCTCGGTGAGGAGCATTTCAGGCACCCAGACACCCTGGCTGTCACAGCACTCACCTCCCAAACCACCACCCTGACCCTGCCGGGAGTGGGATCGGGGCAGGCGCAGTCTGCAACTCACATCCTGCTTCGCATCAGCTAACACTGAACCAACCTGAGTGCTAAATGTCATGTACAGTTGAGCCAAGCCCCCTGCCACACACCAAATAAAGCTGAGCCCAGCCAAGCCGGTTTCAGGAGGGGCTCAGAACGACCAGGAGGCACATGGGGAAGCAGCCATCGTCGTGATTACTGGGTGCAGGCTGATGGCATGGGGAGAAGCTACCCAGGGGCAGCTCTGCCCTGGTAGCTTCCCTCAGCTGGTCCCACATGACAACCAGAAGCCACAAACAACAACATTTTCCTCCCAAGCAACAACCAGGCACAACAGAGACAGGAGGTTCAGCCACAGCCCCGACCCCACTGCAGCCCAGGACCGGTACCAGCCCCAAACTGCCTGCAACAGAGCCACCATCAGTGCCAGGAGCCAGAAGAATGGCACATTTTCCTCCTCGGCCACAGCCAGACACAGCTTCTTCAGCTCACGTGTGTCTGGGGTGACCCTGCCAGGCACCCCAGGGCACGGAGCAGCCACCCGCCTGCTGCAGAGCACTCACCAGGCATCTCCTGCCGTGTCGGCGTCGCCCAGTGCTGCCAGGTCAGGGCTGCTCCCTTCGCCTGGGCTCGTCCTCCTGCACCGGCGTCGCCCGGCACTGCCCATTTCAAGCTGGGGCAGCCCTTCTGCCGCTCGGGGGCTCCCCTGCACTGCAACACCCATCGTGAGGAAGCGGCCGGAGTGTCACAGCCGGAAGCAGGAGGCACAGCCGGGAAGACGAGCCCTTGCTCCCATGTGAGATCCCAGCCCACAGCCAGCCGAGGGGGCTAGAGGCCTTGTGCTGGGGGAACCCAGTGCAAATAGCCCTCTCCAGCTCACTGCAGGGGCCGCACGGGCGAGGAGCCCTGCCGGGACATCCGCCCTCTGTCCCCCGCTGCAGAGGCTGCTGCCTGCAGCCGGGATTCCTGCGCTCCTCCCTCGCCGGCCCCCTCAGGAAACAAACCCGTCAGTGAACGCAAACCCCGTTCCCAAGGGGCTGAACCTGAACCCTGCCGCCTGCTCCCCCCTTTTCTGCGCACACGGAGGTGCCCGGGGCCATCTGCAGCCTCCCAAATGAACCGGGAGCCTCGGGGCCGCCCCGGGTGGCTCCTCCCGGGCCGGCTGCGTCCAGCGCCAGGGCAGAGCCTTCTCCTCCTCCTCTCCCCTTTCTCATCTACCCGCCAGCCCCGTCCCAGCTCGACTCAGCGTCTGCCCGTCCCCCCGCTAGTCCCGCAGCGGCTCTGCCTCCTCCCCTGCGGCTGGGGCCAGGAACCAAGCGAGGCCCCGGTAACCGGGACGTCTTCCCGCAGGTTTGCCCAGCGCTGCTGCTGCAGCCGGGGGTTGCGGTGGGGGGCCCAGCCCCCGCGCAGCTGCAGACGGCGGTGTCTCCCCAGCCGGGCCCTCTCCCTGCTTCATCGCCTGCGGAAGCACCACTCCTGCCGCCCTGCCGCGGGCTGAGACGCCGCGGGCAGGGAGCCCTCGCCTTCGCCCCCGCCGGAGGGCCCCGGCTCCCGGCAGGCCCTGCGCCTCCGCTGCCGGTGCCCGAAAGCCTCTCCGCACGCTGAGCAGGGAAACAAGGGGCTCGCTGGGCTCCTGCCCCAGCGCGGCGGCCCGCCCGGCAAGGTTCCCCCCCTCCGCCTCGCAGCCGCAGCGCGGGCCTGCTCCGGGGCACGCACATCGCCAAGCGCAACACTGCCGCGGGCGCGCCCCCTGGCGGTTGTTCTGGGGATTGGCAGCAGCAGCGCTGTACTGACGGCGCCTGCTGGCGGTCCACGTGCGGTACTGCAGGTGGCTGCTCCGCCAGCGCTTCCTCTCCCGCGCTCTCCCCGCAGCGCCCCGTGCCTGTCCGAGCTGGCCTATCGCGCCCCTTCTGGCGCGCTGTTCCGTGCACACCCTTCCTCCCCGCCCTGTTCCCTCCCGCAGCCCCGGAGTGCCGGCATCCTCAGCAGCACCCCGGTTTGGTACTGGCCACGCCGGGTGAGGAAAGCCCCCGCCATTCCCCGGGCGCGGTAATGGCCCGGCTTGGAGCAGGAAGACCGAGGTTCATTTCGTCGGAGCCCAGCGCTGATGTTCAGCCGCCCCACATCTGCAGACAAGCCGTGGTACGCGGTCATGGTGTCCCCACACAGCAGCACCTCAAACCTTCCCCGCTTTCTGCATCACGTTTTATCACAGAGGAACATTCAGTGGAGCCTTCACGTTTTACAGTCACAGGTTTTATTTATGTCTTCTTTTTTTCACATAGGCCAGTGGCTGGGTTGGTGGTGGTGCTGCTGCAGCCCCGGGCGATGCAGGCTGCTGCCCACACCACATCCTTCCTCCGACACATTGCCACTCTGCTGTTTCTGGAAAGCTCTGTTTATATTCCATCATGTGCACACAGGTGCAGGGAGGTCAGCGGAGGGGAGGCATCAACAGCTTCCTCACTTCCCAGGGAACCCTCAGCCACATGTTACCGGCCATGGCCCCCATGGTGCTGCAGGAGAGATCCAAGTGTCCCTGATGTCTCCTCTTGGCTGGGAGAAGCTGAGCCAGAGCGGACAGGATCCCTCCCCACCCAAACAGTCCCCTACTTTGTATCCCAAAAGGATGCCCCAAGACCCCTCCTGCCCTCACCTGCCCTCCCAGCAGAGCACACCAGCTCCATGCCTGCTGCTGGCAGGTCACATCAACCAAGGGCTGACACAACGGCCCCTGCCAGGGCTACTGTGGTGCCAACATGCTGCCCTTAGGGCCCAGCCATGCTGTGAAGGTCATGAGACCCATCAGCACCTGATGCCTTGTTCTGCTGACCCTGGGTCTAACTCCTGCACCTTACCTCTGATGGGGACTCATGGGTTTCACAGACATGGGAAGCTCTGCCTTCCAAACAGCACAGAAATAAGACTGCCTGCAAAAGCTTGTGGCACCTGCAATAGCTGTTCTCAATTCGTACCCATGCATGGTGCGCACACAGACAGACACATGCACTCACCAGAGGGAGCAGCACGTGCTGCAGAGACAGCGCCAGAAGCTCATCATTATGCACCATCACTCACAAAGCCCAAACACCAGCTCGCGTGCTAATAAAATATGCTCTTGAACAATTTTGCTCACCAAGACTTCACGGCCCAAGTTGAGCCAGATCCTGGAAGACCCTGGCTTGTTCCAGACACCATTCCCTGCCTCCTCCTTCCCAGCCCCAGGGAAGTCTGAGCCTGTGGCCTTCACAATTCAGCTCCTCAAGCAATACGATGGTCCGGATGCCGCAGGCCCTTGGGAGACGCCATGGAGGGAGGAGGGAATTGCACTTCTTTGGGGCTTTTTGGCACCAGAAGATCCACAGCTGCTGATGCTGCTCCTCAGGGGAATTCTGGTTACTTGGGTTTATGGCTCTTCTACAGGATCTTGTTTCTCCTTTCAGTGTTTCAACATGCAGCTATGCAACCTCTCGGACACTTCTCCACGGTCATTTAGCAGAAAGAGTTACAGCCAAGACAGGCACGCAGCAGAGGACTTCAGCTGCCAGAACTTTACCCAGAGCAGTACAGCCCCACACAGATGCCATGACTCAGACACAAATTTTCTACAAGCCCTGCAAGAGCAGGCCTTTTAACAGCCTTTCTGGGTAAACACTGGCACTGGCAATGCCCGCAAACACAAGCAGCTAAACCCAGGGACTACACTGGAGTAAACTGAACCAAGAGTAAGCAACACTCAAGTGGAGAGCAAGCAACTCCAGGAGTAGATTTCCTAAGGCAGCTTGGCTCATGTTCCTCCCAGCACCACTACAGCATTTGTTCAAGCTGTGCCCGCGCAGGCTGGCGGGGCACCGGGGAATACTACCCAGGACATGTCTGAGAGGAGCTCATGTTCCTCCCTGGAGCGGGCACCCTGCTGTGAGCCGAAACACTGGCAGGGTTCTGACCCCTGTGTCTCCCTCAGTCAGCACCCCAGGCAAGGAGTTCCTGCAGCCACAGCAAAGCAGAGCTTATCAGCTTGACCAAGCTAACACTTCAAATGCAGGATGTGACACAACCACCACCTGATAAGTCAGCAACCAGGTTCTTAAAAAAGCACCTTCTGTCTGGCAAGAGAGGCACTGTGCTCTAAAGCCACTTATATTCAAGAGAATTAGGGACATGGATAAATGCTGCAGACATCAGTAGTTTATTGGTATGTTTAGGCAAAACACATTCAGAATGTAAAGTAAAAATACTTTCCACCTGCAACAATTAAACTAGAATCTACTAGCATATACTGCTTGACACGTTACAGCAATGAAGATGGTAATCCACTGTCTTGTATGCCTAGTAAAGCCAAGATGGTCAGCTGGGTTGGCTGAAATAGAACCATAATGACAAAATACTCCCACCATCCACGAATCAGCAACTAACAGTAAAGGTCAGTGAGTCCCTTCCTTTGCTCTAAGACGTACACTGACTACCAAGAGGGTCGAGAACACCAAGAGTCCACAGTACAGCAGGTGAGCTATCACCATGTAAACTTCTCTGGACGACATTCCAACACTTGCCCATGTCATCTACTCAAGGAGCAAGCCAGAAAGCAGGATGGCTCAGTAGCTCTTTTTAATACTCCAGTTTTTGTTGTCGAGATTATTCCCAATTGCCATCCAAATGAATGAGGTGGCAGCAAAACACCACAGCACTACAAACGGAGAAAAAAGAAAGGCTACATAAAAGACACCAATAGCAAACTGCTGAGTGCAGCAGTTTGTCTCAAGGCTTCAAACCTATAGGGTGGCGGGTGGTGCGTGGTGAGTGGTTCAAGTACCACAGACCTCCTGGTAACAGCTGAAAATGTGAGACCTTCAAGAGAAAACTGGAATACGGACATGGAAATTGTTAGAAATGTGCCCAGGGGAAAAAAGTGTATGAAAATAGTGCAAGACTTACCACTGAACACAGAGGACCTCGTGTCTGGGAGAAAACACAGATGCTGCTTCACTTGGTCTAACACCTCAGAGAAATATGTGCAACATCTTCCAACTTAAGTGAAACCAGCAGCTGATTGCGTAACACAGAACCAGGCTGCTGTGCTGCCCTACGTTCCTGCTTAACACGGCAGTTGGCTAATGGGAGGGAGGTCTTCCATGCGCAGCAGCAGCAGCTTTATGCTTTTGCACCCCCACCTCAGAATGCGCTCCAGAATGTCATCTGGAAGCAGAGCTCTGCACTGGAAACCCACCAGTCAGCTGCATGAGGGTGTGTCCTTCCAAGCCTTAGGTCCAGAGTCACGTAAGTGCCAACTTCATCTGAAAGTTACGTGCAAAATGAGTTAAGAGTTTTTAAGAAAGTGCAACTGGAAAATGAAAATGCTTAAGAGCTGCTGTTTGGTTCTTGGGAAATTGCAGTATCCTCATTTGATAAGCTCACCAAAGATGCTCAGTTCTACCCATTCTGAGCTGGCCAAAAGCATCTGCCATTCCTGACTGACTTCTGAAATGCATGTCCAAGGGAGATGTCAACTCCATTTCCTGTAACTGTTTAAAGAGAAGAGGCAACCTGGACACTGCTCGATGCCTTCTTCCTCCCTTTCCCCCCCTCTGCAAAAAAAAACAGGCGAACTTGTGAAGTGACAAGCAAGGTGGATGATCATTTCATCAACGTTTACTGATTGAAAGATACTGCAATTGGGTTTTTTTTTAATACAATTTTTCCACAATTTCCTTTAAATGCTTTGCAGCCCATCGGCTTTGCAGCACAGTAATTCATACACTATACTGTACAAAATCACCAGCAAGACTGGAATGATGTATTCAGAGAAGGCACCATCATGCTCATTACATTACCAGAGAACTCAAATACAGTCAAGACAAATTTCACTGTACAATGCTTATTGAAGGGGTGAGGGGAAGGAGTGTGTTGAGCAGCCATCCCAGTACTGAAGAGGGGCAGGTAGAAAAAACGGACATGAGCTATCAAACCTGCTGTGTACTCAGGGCTATGACTTTGAAACTCAGGGTTCTGCTTAGTTTACAGCTAAATGGATTCCTTCTGGAATAAACTCATAGTCTTATTAAGGTTTGTGTGTGTACATATGTTGGTCACAGCAAACAGATCAGATGCCCGCATCATTTCCCAAGCTATTCTGAGGAAGAGGATGAAGGTCTTTCCCTCCGATGCCTCCTGCAGCTGTCAGTATAAATGAGTCCAGAGTACCCATTAGTGCATTTGGATGAGTGTGTAAACACGAGTTTGTTTGGAGCCAAGTGTTCTAAGAAAGACAAAAAAAAAAAAAAAAAAAAAAGAAAAAAGAAAAAAAGAAAAAAGGCAAGCTTCTCCAATTGCACAGATTGCACTGCTTGTGTTTCCAACAGTAATAGGCAGAAACAGGAACACTTACACAAAATGTGCAGCAGAGGGTTTTGGACTGAAAGGACCTGAATTCTAGTGGGCATGTCCTTTAGTTCACTTTTGCTGCAGATAGTTAGCCGGTCTTTTTTTGTCTTTTATTTTTTCCTTTTTTTTTTTCTTTTTTCCAGTCCTCAATTCTCCAAGTCTACGTTTATAAATTAACAGCATGACTCCTGTTGTGAAACTGGGGAAACAACGTCCACCTCAATTTAAACTGGAAACCAAAGGATGCTTTCACATCAAAGAAATGACCAGACGGGCTGTGTCACATTCCAAAGCCAAAAAAAAATTAACAAGAATGCAAACACGATGGATAATGTACCACTTCCAAGACAGACTGCCTGCAGTGGAGGGCTCAGCGACGCTGTCCAGTGAAGCGGCCTTCCATCTGCCCAGTGCCTCGTCCAGAGCCGAGCTTTTGCGCCATGCCGCCTCTTGGAGGGGGTCCTCTTCCATCACGGTCTCGCATCATGCCACCACCCACTATTCCACGGGGACCCCCAGGACCTCTATCATTGCGCCGAATATCCCTACGGTCGTCGCCTCCTCGGGTCTCTCGCTCACGAGCAGCTCTTGTTTTTTTCTCTTCTACATTCAAGCGCACCTCACCCCGGAACATAATAGGCTTATAGGGATAAGTGGTCAAGGCACACCATTAGTTAGTCTCTATTCCACAAAGGCTGCTTACACAAGGCGTATGAAAACACTGTGTTCTCAGCCTACCTTCGTTTACATGCAAAAGACACCAATTTGTTCCCTGCACCACAACCTTAGCCCCAGTGGTCTACAGTAAAGGGAACGGCATTTCTAAATTCATCTGACATGCAAAGGATTAACTGTCTTCCTCCAGTAAGGGCAAGGACATCTTTAGCCTCTTCACTCCTCACTTCAGTCTATTCACCTCAGGGCTAAATCTCCTGAAGAACTGTTCAACCAAGCCTTGGTTCCACATTCTAGAAATGCACACTGCTGCTTTCTCCTCTGCAGTTCCTCAAGTCACAACCACAAATCACCCTGCTCCTCTTCTTCAGTCCCAGGATGCAGAATTCAGAGATCCATGGGCTGCCCTTCAAAAGGTTACATACTCAACTTTCAGCTTAAAAGGATTTCTAAAAGTAAGTGTTGAGCTCCACATGGTGTCTCTATGTGAAGTCTGATGTGGTTTGAGGAATGCTATTGTAAGCTCCAAATTGCTCCTGACAGAATGACTATGCCAAAACTGTGTTTGTCTTACAACTGTCTGAATGCCACAAACAACAGCAAGGCAAACTGGACAGCCCACACCATTTGGGGTTCAGGACACTCAGTCCATCCTTTGGAGGCTACTCAACGCCAATACTTACTTTTGCAACCAAAATTCGCTGGACTGGCTCAGAATCGTCAAATACCACAAAACCAAAATTGGGCAGTTTTCCTCCCACTCCTTTAGTATTGATGCGAAGTTCTACCACGTTTCCAAAGCCTGGGAAGACACGAGGGAAAAGCCACAGTATCAAAACTCACAGTGCCAGCTCTACCACCCCTCCATTTGTTCTAGACAGTACCTGCAGTGTCACAGCATGTGTAAGTTCCCCGCCTGGCCCTAAGTGAACATTATGTGGCTTCTCAACACAGTTTTTCTGCTTAGTCTCTGAAGCTGAAATTGTTACTTACTCATGAAGAACTCCTTCAGTTCACTCTCATCGATATCATGTGGCAAGTTCCCAACAAATAGCTGGTGGCTGTCTGGATAGCGAATGATCCGACGATTATCCGACTCGTTCTGTTCCATGTCCCCTCTCCCTAAAGTCAACAGGAAGAAGAAGGTAGAGTCACCAGGGTTGTAAGATGTGTGTAGATTCAGACAAACACATCTATGAACAGCACCAAGCACGTTCGCTCAAACAATGCTGTACCTTCAGCTCTTGAGCTTACCCTCCTCTTTACAGAGTTTGTAATAATACCACAAGGTATTTGTTTCCTTTCATCTCGTTTCCCTGGTTAGGTTCAGTAAAATTCACATTAACTAAAACACCGGGTACACTGGGCAAGTTTGTGTAAGAGGTTCTTGTTACATCTTAAATTGTTATACTGTAGAGGAGCTCACTACCTATTGGGATGTACTTCATAAAACATCTGCATTTAACTCACTTCTTCATCAATTCCTCAGCACATTAGGTTTCCTTACATTGTCACTCATGTTAAAAACAGTGTTTGCCAGTCACCTCTTCTGGCTTTCATCTTCCACCATGTCATCCCAAACACAAGTGAGAGTCCCTCATGTTCTCTCCAGCTCAATCGAAGTACGAGTCTTTTTTCCAACATGCACGATAAAACCTTTCCCAGTATCTCCCTACTAAATTATGACCTGCCTTGCAGTGTGAGAGCAAAACACTGTTACTCCTTTTGCACCTGTAGTGGTACAACGTAGATATATACCCCTTTCTTTCCCCAGTTTCCCCTACAGGGCCATTTACAGCAAGCTTACTAGCTTCTGTGAAAGGTTTCTTTCAGCAGATAAAACAGGTCCCTGACTGCCTTTGAAAACAAGGTCGTAGGACTGAAGTTCTACCACTTGGTCTCCTGAGATTTCAGCTTTTTGTCCCCTGCTTCTGCTACTCCCCAGACCAGAATTAAAAGACTCAGGCTCTGTGACACATTTTCTATATGACTTGTATCACATCCAAGAGTAGTAGAAATGCAGACTTGTAACTTGATTTAGTCCGAAGTCGCAGCTTTTGCTCCCTGCTGCAGATGACATGTTAAAAAAACATGAAACATGGATCTGCAACAGATGCCACGGTTCTTTCTTGGTGCCTTTAATCCTTTCAGTTTCAGCGCTGTCCCCGAGTGAAGATACACTTGGCACTGACTCAAGGCAAAAGCACTTGTAAGCCCAATCTGTACCACAGTTTGGTATGCACTTACTGAACACCTTCACTAGAATCAGTTTTAGCTAGAGCTGGAAGAGACACAGTCACTGAGACTTAACTACTTCAAGCTGGCTGAGCCATGTCAGGATAATCGCAGATGCCATCCCTTCCCTTAGAACTTGGGATGGATTTTCATACTTAAGAGATGACTATGAACTCATCAATGTCCTGCAACTCTGGGCCTTTGGCTGGACAGCTTTTGCCCAGGGTTTGTCAAGTGACCAGGCTGGACTGATAAACACAACTCAGAAGACTTCCAACTCTCAACACCACTGCTGATGACTGTCAAGAAACCTGCATGTTTCCTAGCCAGAACCTCCTACAGATTTGGATACTCCATATGAGTAAGAAAATGCAGAGAGCTGGCTGCTCACAAACTTAGGCAAACACAAAGCAGCCAAGCTGAGAATGGCATTTTAGACAATTAAAAAAGATGGAAAAATATGTACAAAATTACTAACTGACTGAGGCTGACACAGTGGGAAGATTTGCTTCCAAAACAAAGAACAACAGGAGATGTTTAAGAGCTCTCACTTGCAAGGTTCAGCAAAACTAGAGGACATGGAAAAAAACATCAGATTTCCATGCCAGCTTTTCAGAACTACACCAAGCTGCACGAAAAATGCTTAAGCAGAGAAGCGAATGGCCTGACTAACGAAAAACAAAGCAGAAGATTGGAAATTATGCCTGATCTTTGCAACAGCTCATCACTGGCAGGGACTCCAAACCATACCGCCCCATTTCTAGTTGAAGGCAGAAGGAACAGACAGTTCATTATCAGTCAAATACGACACAGATACATACAAGACCCATCAAGGAGGTACCTCTCCTTGTAAGTAACCAGTTCCAAGCAGACACAGAAGCTGGTCTACTTTACCTGGTCGAGGTCCTCGGGGTGGAAAACCAGGTCTTTCCCTGGGACGCTGTTCACGGGCACGAGGAGGCTGAGACTGAGCTTCAGGTTTAGTTTCAACTCTTGGCTAAAACAGGAGAAAAACAGGCACTATTAAACACCAGCCCAATAAAAACCTCCAAAACTCACCAAAACAACCTCCCTCCCCGCCCCAACACAAGACACATAAGTGGCATGCACAAAATTAACTCCAGAAGATATAAACCCATGTCAATGGTGTTTGGGAATACATTTTTTTCCACCTCTATAAATTCCTCTGTACCAATCCAGGACTGCAGTGTTGAGTTATCGCTGCTAAAAGGTGCAAAGCAAACATCTCTTCATCAGAGTGACTGCCCAGAACATGGCTAAGGTGAATTGTCCATGTTTGACCAGGCACTGAGACTGCAACACTTTGTTATTCAGGAATTCCTCAGCGTGACTAATAACCCCACATAGAGGAAATAAAATTCCTCATGCCAAGCTCAAACTTCATAGATTAGAAGGCAGTCTGAGATGAACACAAAGAGATGGGCAAATAACATTTTGAGTGAGTCTGAGTCCCTGGGGGTTTCTTTTCCTCTAGTGCAGAACAACTGTAAGGAAAACACCAAAAAAGAAAGAGAACAAACCAAAAGCCCTCAGAGCATAGTAAGTATTTCTGATACAATAAAGCCACCTGAAACAGCAATTTCTTCAGGCTACCTGCTGAGGATATTCCTCAACTTCCCTGATGTCAAGGACATGATGCTCAAAGTACACCCTTCATGTTCTCAGGAACTAGAACACCTATTCCATTTTCTGCAAGCTAAAGAATGCTTTTAAAGATAATTTGAGAAAAAGGGACAGAACAGTGTAGCCTGTTGGCTACTAAAGCAACTTCTAGTCTTTTTTGAATTCCATTTTCTGTACAGCAGTCCAGCAGTTGCTGCTGTGCTGGGTTCTTATCTTAGAAAAATAAAATGATCCTTAGGAGCACAAAGAAGAACACTAGCCTCCAAGGAAGACTAAACACAAGCATAATGGCTATAGGCCCAGACTGCTGTGAAGAAGCAGTTGATGTTAAACATCTCCCTTATTTTCGGTTAAGAACTCAAGACAACTGATGGTCCCAGAGTACCTCACAGGGGTAAAAAGACTGTATTTTACATGAAACATGCAGGTATTATGCACTCAATAAATGTTTCAGCCCTTCTATCACTCACGCTCTACTCAGCTTGTCCTTCCACCATTTCTAGGATCATTTTTTCAACTCCAAGAATAAGGTTGAAAAATCAGCCTTGCTGTTAAATCTCTTTTCACTGTGCCTCATCACAGATCACTGGAGCTCCCCTGCCACCTTTTACTCACAGATCTTTTCTCTAATTGCAACTCTCATTTCACAGAGAGCACACAAAGTGGACTGAGAGGCACAGAATAAGGATTTCAACAGACACTAAAGGAGCCAAGTATGCCACAAACACCAGCGTAACAGGGTTTTGGGAACAATTAAACAAAAGGTGACATTGTCTCTCCTCTTCAGGAGCTCACATGGAGAGGGAAAAGGACCTTTTTCTGCTACTGGAATGCTACTGGCACTGGCAGCAAACCAGCCACAAGTCAGCCTTTCCTCACCAACTTTGGAACTGAATACCCCCCCCGAAACAGAAGATGAGACAGAAAAAGAAAGAAAAGAGGTGCCTTCAAGGGCTGGTACAATTCCACTTTTGAAATCTCACAAGGCTTAAAATCTTCTCTAGAGATGCCTGCCACAACCAAAACACATGCCAAGAAACAACTAGCCAAGCAAATAGCAAGAAACCACACTTCACGTGAGAACACAAGACAAAACCCCACATCATCTTGCCGTAATTCCAGTAGCTAGGTCAGATGCATACCTCAGATAGCCCCCACACTGTTCCTGAGGTAAATGTGGACCACACAACTTACTAAAGACACTTGTCAATCACTTCCACAAAAGCACTACATGGTATGGAAGAGTTTATCCAGAGTCCAAGCAGATGTAAGGTGGTAAGAGAATGCTATAAATAGCTCTTTTTTTTTTCCTGAATGCACCACTTCTGAGAGAGCAGACCTGAGTCAAGGCTGCCTACCTCTGTCCCTACGCACCCCTAGGCAGCTAAGTGTTCGTGCAAATGGAAGGTTAGAAGATCTGAAGATGCTCTAAAGAGAAGGCCTGATTTATCAGTGTAGGCAGGGTGACTTCTCATCACCCACAAGAAGAAAAATAGCAAGAAATGCTAACCTGTTTAACTCCACAGCTATCCATCAACAGGAACTGACCTGGTTTATATCCAAAACAGTATGTGTGCAGTCCTTGGAGGGGTTCTGAGTTAATACTACAGAAGCTATATTTTTAACTTGCTAAAAGATGGGGGGAAAGCTGGAGTGATGCAGAGAAGGACAGTTAACAGCTGCATCACTAGTTACAGCTGCAACATCACTAGATGATGCTAGAACAGCATTCCAAAGGAGCCACCCACCCACTAGTGCAATCTACTGTCCTTGTTTATCTACAGAGTATCTGGTATTAAGGGATTCAAGACAACAGGAAAAAGCTGCTACTGATCTCTAACTCCTGGCAGAAATTGTTCAGGCACCTTTTCTACCTGCTTTCTATGTACTATGTCCGAAAAGCGTGCAAGAAAAGGAGCCAAGAACTAACTGATTCTGTCTCCAGAAGAGCTGCGAGTTGAAATTCGTGCCATTTCAGTATTGTTCAGAAACTTCCCCCCAGAATTACTTAATTCATAAAGTCACAACACAAGTAATCTAAAAGGCAGAAAGCATCACTAGCTGCAGAGGCAATGCAAAAGACGTTAAAGGGAAATCTAAAGGCTATATTCTGCTCTCTCATACAGACAATATGAAACGACTTTTGCAATCATATTACAAAAATCCACCATCCCTACAGCAAGTAAGTCAAAACTAACCTGGGGTTTGCATAAGGAAAATCTATTCTGTTCTAGAAAAAACAGAATTTTTTTGTGGCTCAAATACTACCTAAAATGCTCAAAGCCCTGGTGAAGCTGCTGAAGACAGACAGGCTTCCCAACTCATTATACAGCCACTATCTCATTCCCATGACAGCCCCTCAGACCAGAAGCAACACCATACAAGGTGTTGTTTTTCTTGTGTTGTTTTCTTTTTCAACATGCATTTGGCTGAAGGGCAATCCTAGACAGGTTCCTCTCTGTCAGTAAGTAAGTTGAGAAGAAACCAGTGCAATATCAACAGCTGCAATAATCCAGCTGCTCTACTGAAAATGCAGACCTTTAAAAATGTTGGACATGAGCTACTACAACAGAGTACTTTGGTACACAGCATCAATAGAAGAGGTTAAAGCACACATTTTCAGGGGGTTTATATAGAGGGAGAAAGCTGAATTGAGAGTCTCAGACTGTCTCACACAGGCTTGGCATGTGCAGGACATGAGCTGTAACCCAATCAAACTTTCCTTCCTCTTTCCCCTTCTCACCCAGTCAACCTAGGAATGGGAAGATGGCATTGTCCTGGCAAGAAAATGTGAATCCTTCCATTCCTCACACAGTCATAAGTTGGTACAGGGTTCTGTGACTAGTTAATTACGGATGGATAATGAAATCCAGCATATTTCCATAGACGTTAGCCTTACAAGGCAATCTTGCACCTTATCAGAAACGGTGCTGTCCCTTTTAATGCAGGGGCACCTCAGCCAATGAAATACTCCTTTCAAGCACATATTAGAAACCAGCCATTTTGTGGCGAGCTTTTTGTTTAGTTTTGTTTTCCCCTTGTAAACCAAACCATATCCCATTAAGACAGGTCACAAAAGTGTCAGTAGCGATTTCCTAGCTCCATATGAACAGATTTTAAGGTCACCATCCCCCAAAGTTACACCTGTTATGTGTATGTGCCTTTGCTTGCGACAAGAAGGTGAGTGCATTAACATTAAAGACACAATTTCTGCAATTTAAGTCAAACAAATTGATCTGTTAATTTACACAACTGAAGCAGTCTGCAGAAGTAATGAGACAATCCAAGGTGTTCACAGATGGGTTACCTGTGAGACTGGTGCTTTAACATGGGGTGGAATTCCAGAGGAAGAAACAGTACCACTAGGAGGCAGGTTTTTACTGGTCACTGAAGCCCAAGAGAAAGCCTGCAGGAAATGCAACAAACCTAGGCTACTAATCATGGCAAACCACTGACATTCCTACAGGGAAACTCATCTGCTGAAATCACACTTTCGGTTCATATCTGACTGTTAAATAATTTTTGTGCAAGCATTACAACAAAGAACAGAGAAGGATTTGCAGTTCTAGTTGTCTGTGGACTCCAGCGTCATGGAGCAAGTGTGTACCATGCCCACTATCGATATGTGAGTGAGCCCAGTTCCCTGAGCATCCCAAGATCGCTGCTTTCCATGACATAACCAAACCCAGGACTGAAAACCCTGCAGTGTTCAGTGTCTTCTGCACAGAGAAAGAAAGTGGATACCAGAACTTGAAAGTAAAAACAGAAAAGAGAAAAAGGATTGGGAAAAAAACCAACATGGGAGCTACCAAGGGACCTCTGTCCAGCTTTCACTGGTTCCTCCTATCTCTTTCAAACAACCGTAGGTGTCACCGTATCAGGTGACGCACACAGTGGTTTTTAAGATTAGGCATCATATCCGAAGGAGACAGTCGATGCCCCCATACTGATTGAGGACCATACTGCCAGCAGTTTGGCATGTGTCAATGCATTATGGGTTTTTTTTTTTTCAAGGAAGAGCAGTGGTTCCCATTGTAAGCAACTTTTCTTGATGGTAGCTTGAGGTGTTTTCCTAGTGTATATTAACTCCACATTTAACAAGGTTTACACGTGCATAAACTACAACACATACATTTTACAAGCAGAGCATTAAATTTACAATAGGTGGCTTGAGCAGAACTCAAAACCATTATTTCCTCTTTTAATGAAACCTGGCATCTTTACAAGTTCAAGGTTCAAGCCTAGCTGTTCACACAGCATAACACTGAACAAGGCAGTGGTTTGGCCACTCAAAAAGGCTAAGGTCAAACCCAAATCTTCTGGTTTACCATCTGCACCTAGAAGCACAGATACAACTTTGAACTAACCTTTGGTGGCTCTTGTGGGAGTGAAACAGGTTCTACTGGAGGTGGAGATGGAGACTTCTCTTCTAGCTCCTCAAGGGTCTTTTCTTCTACTTCAGCTTTCAGCTCCTCAGTTTTTGTTTCAGATTCCAATTCTGGCTCAGGTTCATGAGAGGATTCTTCTAGCGCCTCCTCTATCCCATTGCTACAATAATCAAGTGCATGTTATGCAGCTTATCACTTGCTTTGCACTTTATGACCTCTTATAAACTATGCTATGGTAATAGCTGGTATCAGAAAGATCATTCCATCTCCAGTTGCCACCATATGTACCTACATGCACAATACTATGAGAAGTTAAGCTGTACTCATGCAGTTGCATATAAAGCCAGTTTTTACTCCTGATGAAGCAAAGACATGGTTTACAATTCTCTGCACAGAATCTGAAAATCACACAGACATGTAAAACCCATAAGCAACAAGAAAGGAACAGGAATAAAGGAATGCTCCTAAAGAATAGGAGCACAGTAAGAGACCAATGGAAGATTAAGCTACGTGCATAAATGAAGTCAATTTTCAAACGAAACACGGGTTATTTACAAAACTGCCATACAAATTCCTTGCCAAAGGAGCTGTGAGTCTTGTTTACTGAAACTCACAACTTCTTCTCTGCACTGAGTGAAATGTAAGGGAGCTGAAGTTCTTCAGTCCTCTCTTCAGGCAGTCCAAAAGCTTACAAAATTTCAGACACTTCTGCCTACGTAGCTCCTGCCACAGGTGACTATCTAATGAATGTTGCCTTTACAACTTCATTCTGATTGGCAAAAACAATACTTGGCTTTATGCTTTTAGGTATCTAAAACTTCCTGCATTATCTTGAACAAGTCACTGACAGAATTCCTGCAGACACTCCTCATCCATAAGATTTCTCATCAGAAGCACTGTGTGAACAGCATTTAGGGTTGTCAGAGATGCACTTAACAGACATCATCTAGTTATGTAGAAATATATTTTTATTTCTCAAAAAGTAGACCTTCCTCTCAGTTCCAAGTGGTACCCAAATTTGAGAAGGTATAATTAACCATTCTTCTATTAACCCATCTGTTCACATAAATTACACTGTATATCCTAACTGATAAAATTTTATGTGACAAATTAACAAAGACTTCATTAAGGGTTGCTACCTTTTCACCTCACATTTGAGACTAGAAGTAAAAATAACAAGCATAAGAGCATCCCTCACTTCCTCTCTCCATTCAAGAAGCAGCATTTCAAAAATAATAACATAGACCAGTATCAAGTGTACTAGTTTCCTAAACTACCTATTAGATCACATCCAGAATCCAAAACCAAAGCAATTCTGCTGTTTTCATTTAAAAAAGCAACTTCATACAATAAAATGGACTTCTTACGTTACAGTATGGTTTTCATAGTAAGTACTGCTCGTGTTCTCTTGCACAGGTTCAGGTGATGGTTGTCTTTCCTCCTGCTCCTCTTCGACCTCTTCCTCAGACTCTGACACAAAAAGAAAAACTGCTTTAAAAATGTCTGCAAGTGCACACAAACCGCACTAAAAATAAAAGCATATTAAAGTAGTAGGGGTGAAAATAAAGCTCCACCAACAAAATAAGGCAAAATTAGCTGCAAGAAAAGCTAAAAGACACTTCCACTCGTTCAGGAGGCTTTGTTTCTTACTATTTTCCAAAAAAAAGAGAAACTAGAGAGATACTGCTGATAGGAAGGTCTGGGAGGAATGCTCATGGGTCAGATACTTTTCATACGGTAGCAGTAAACAGGAAAGATTGCACTATTAGCTCATAAAAATCTCAGTACATCAGACTGAGAAGATTAACTTCAATACAGGTGTCTAGATGCTCTGTTCCACGGAACCATGATGAAAAAAAACGAGAAATTATCCAGTGAATACATGTATATACATACTCGAATTTGCTTTGTCTCATAAAAACCCCTAGAAATTATCCAGTGAACACATGTACATACATACTTAAGATTTGCTTTGTCCCAATCAACAGAGGGGAAAAGACACCCAGCTCAAGTTCAGCCCCCAAAAAGAAATGAATTACTGAATGTGAAGATGATATGAAAGTGAACTACATGTCATATTTGAAAAGCCAATCTGACTTCTTCTTCAAATTACTTCATCTAAAAATTAAACTGATCCAAGAAATCAAGTCTACCTGACAAAACCAGTAGCAGCAGAAGTAATATTGCTCATTATTTCCATTTTTTGCCAAGCACCACCCACACTGAGCCAGTCCAGCCCTTCAAGGAATAAGGTACTACTGCACAACCTTCCTTTCACAGAACGTTTGGACCAGTGAGTAGTTTCAGCACCACAACCTATACTCCACCTCCCAAATTTTTCCCATACATCAGAAAGACACACAGCTCACATCTTTCCACCTCTAGACACTTCCGAAAGCACTGCTAGAAGAACAAGCTACACATACAGTTCTCACCTTCATCAAGTTCTCCTTCTGAATCCCCAAATACTTCATCTTCATATCTGAAGATATCATTATGGACATAGAACTTGTTTGGAACAGAGCCCTGTAAAAGAGCAACATGCTTTTTTTTTTTTTTTTGCATATACAGTATATTGGCCATCAACAACAAAGACGGGTTAGAGAGAGAAGCTCTGTGTGGTACACACCAACAATCTCACCTAGCATTATTTCATTAAAGCTATTTTCCAAAGAGTACCACTTCTTTACAATTGAACAGTAACTTCTGCCCAATTGAAAGAGGATTTCAAGCAGCAAGAACCTCCCAATTTTGCTAAGTCACAGTAATCATAGATTCTAAAGAAACCTGAAGTCCCTCAATTTCAGTAAGAAATTTGAATTTTTCCTATTACAAAACAGAATGAATCTTCAGGGGGTGACTGTACACTTAAAGCACTTCACAGGGTAACAACAAAGAAATTGAACAAGACTGAAATATTAATCACCAACAACACCATAGTTTGTGAGGCAATGCAGGAAAAGAGTAGAAAGAACACAAAACATCCTTTACCCTTCCTCTGCTCTCAACTAAGAGCTAAATCCCAGCAGTAGCTTGTGCAGCATCAACCCACACTCACATCTGCCAACAGACTTGAACAAAGTACAGAACTACACTACAGACTTGATCTGCAGAGATGAACAGTACGTTTTATTGATCTATGCCAAAGCAGCTCCCAGATGCAAGCTCCAATTTGCTTTGTATTACTGCTCCAATACTTCAAGCCTAAGAAAATAAAAAAGCTCAGGATGGATCCAACAACCTTGTTTCTCTGCACTGTGACACATTTAATGATAGCTTCCAGGCCAAGCTCTAAGAGCCAGATATTTTTTTGCCCCCTCTGACAAACTGTAGCTATAGGTCAGGTTTCCATCATCACTATTTGAAAGAAAACACAATCTTACAAATACATACTTCTGGAGCAAGCACAAAAGTCTGCATGAACTTCCTCATGGGTTGCCCATTGTTCGACAGCTCTCCCATGACTTGCACAACCACTCCATCATTCAGAGTAGCATGAGCATCCACGTGACGGATCTTGGTGTGGCATTCGCTGAACTGTAATGACATCACCTTCTTGTGGATCTCCTAGAAATAAAGAGCTGCAGTTTAGCCACACTTGGTTTTGTACAGAGCTTTAGACCTTTTCAATATCCAAGTCTGAACCAACATAAAAAAGCACCCCACTGGGAAGTACAGGAACCAAGAACTGTCTTGGTTCCTGAGAACAGTCTACGTGAGCTCATCTAACTTTTAGTCTGAAGTTGAGGCACTGGCACAGGTTGCCCAAAGAAGGGGCAAATGCTCCATCCCTGGCAGTGTTCCAAGGCTGGGTTGGACCTTGGGTGACATGGTCTAGTATGAGGCGTCCCTGCCTATGGCAGGAGGTTGGAACTAGATCATCTTAAGGTCCTTTCCAATGCAAATCGTTCTACGATTCAAGCACTTCATAATAGTGTATGACTTGCTATCCCATTTTTCCAGCCATGTTAGAACATGCAACCTATTTTAAGGCTTTCATTTTTTTAAAGGGCCTGTGAGAGGGCAGCATTTACACTGTGGTTAAAAAAGCTCCCACGCTACCCTCCAAACAAAAAAACCCCAACTCTCTACACATCCACAAAGCATCCAAATGTCACAGGAGGGGGTAACATCCACACCACCAAGATTTTTGTGGTGCCAAATCAGGCTCTGCCGATGAAAGGAGAAGAAAGCAAACATGCCCTGAGCTAAGAGCCACATTGCTCAAAGATGTGGCTACAATGTGAGCAGGTGCCTTTAGGTGACAGCATTATTCTGATAAAGAGCTACAACCGAAGTGAAAACTTGTGTTTCCTTACTTACTTCCTCATTTCTTCAAAAGTTACCTTCTACTGTAAGAAAACTCCACTTAAGGAAGAATTTGGTAACATATAGAATGCCATTTAACTCACAAAGTCCCCTTCCCAAGTCTAACTGAAATAAGATGCATCAATAGGACAAGTCTAACAGGTCCTCTTGATTTTGCTTCCTATCCTAAAGATACTTTCTGCAGTCCACATGAAAAGCTGATGAATCAAACACAACCCACAGGAAAAGCAGCGACAATCAAACAGAAAAAAAAAAATGATTATTCAAGCCAACAAATTCCTATCTGCCCCTACACAGGGGGCAGTGTCACAATACGGTATTTACCAGATAAGAAAGTCAAAGTAATTGGTAAAGAATAAGACTGATTTATACAAGCTCTGAACATGGATGAGGACTACAGGACTGATTTTGATACGCACAGCTTGACCATACACTGCTTCTTGTGGTTTCCCACTGGCATCCAGTCCTCCATGGACGTAAGAAGAATTCCTGCCATAAAACCTGCAAATGAAGAGATGCAAAGGTCATAGCAATGAAAAAACAGAACCATGATCCAAAAAATATTTTAGTCAAAAGCTATAGAACTCAATGCATCAGGAGTTTTAGCACAAACAGGAATCCAAGTACATTTTCCGCGTCCAAGGCTCCAAGGAAACAGGAGCAAACAAAGCTTAATATTCAGTATTCCAGTTTGCCCAAGATACGCATTAAGCTCCTAAATTAACCTCAACCTTTCACTTGGTCAGTACTAAGATACAAACTTAAACACTAGCACTTCCTCTTTTGCCATTTCTTTGTTTATCTTACTAAACCTAGAAATTCTTTCCAGTTCTACTTTCCTGAAAATACCAACCACGGATTTTAACTCCTGTGGCTATGTCCAGAAAAAAGTCCAAGAAATATTAGATTGTTACACCAACTGCATAACCATGTTTTTGAGCAGGGTTCAGCACTTCCTAACAGCAAGGAAAAGCAGAAGTCAGCTGAAAGAGTCCATAAGCAGACAGAAAAACCTCTTTTCAGTCTCTAATTACCAAAGCAAGCTCCCTCACAGTCAGCATAGCTTATTAATTGCTTTCACAGGGGATCAAGAGCTTTAACTTGTTTTTAAAAACTGTTCAAACTCTTTGGTAGACAGAGAACCTCTTGAGTGGGAACTGCAGATCAGGAAAGGAGTAAATGTGACGTCTCCAGTTATATGTAATTATAGATTTTCAGTTAAGGAGCCAGTAAAGACATCTAAATTCACCTAAAGTGCAAACTACACTGTGTAACACCCATTTGAGAGCAAACTGATCTCCGCTTACCCATAACCCCCGGATAAGTTTTAGGTAATGACCAATAATGGATAGGCCATTATAATAATAATATAAATGAAATAAATAAATACATAAAATAAATAAAAATAATGGATAGCCAGTGCTCTTTGTCAAGCTTTTAATAAGATAAACCAGTAATTTTAATACTTGCTGTCCAAACCTTCAAGGAGGAGCGCCATCAAGCACCAGGAAGCCATGTGTCCTGGTTTTGGCTGGGACAGAGTTAAAATTCCATGAAAAGCAAATCTTTCTGTGGCAGCAAGCAAGCTGCTGTAGAGACTAACATCAAGAGAAAGAGGGAAGACTAGATGTCCTCTCAGAGTACATAACGCAAACAAGGTGGGGCCAAAGAACCAAAAGGCAAATGTCCTCTGTATTCAAGCCTGACTATTAAAAAATAGCTACCGCTGCAGCCCCAAAGAGGGACAGCAGTGACAGGGGCTGAAACTGGCTAGAAGATATTTCACACAAGCAGTTCAAGAATCAGCTCTGATTCAATCAAACTAGATCAGAACCTCTAGGACACTTCTGTGCAGACGTATTTAAGAGGAATCTGTAAAAAAGTCTGTAACATTTTTGGAACCCTTAATGAAAACAGAATTCCTGCAATAAGGTAACTTCTATGGACAATTCCCCATTCCCACACAATGTACCACACACAGAGCATAATTTGGAATGCTGCATTTCAGAGTTGAAGTAAAGCTTGAGATTTAAAAGGGTGGGAGTAATAACTAATACCTCCTATAAAGCACCAAAGTTGTCTTCAACAGGCCAAATGTCTCCCCAGACACCAATTTTCCTCACACGTACACTTCTGCCAATCTCCTATCACCCCTATCTGGAAACACCAGTCCACATCCCAAATGTGCCAGGAACACCAGCTCCATAATGTTCCCACTGCAGGTGTCAGCTAGTTCATCTTGTTTGACTGAAGCAGTTAGGGAGGAAACACACATACCGACAGTGTTTTGCTTCTTAAATAAAATCAACCATCACCCCACCCCCCCAAATCCTGCCAAGCTTACAGTTACTATCACTACAGGTAAATGCTCTTAAGAGCACAATCAAAGACTATTTTCAACACTGAGTCTGAGGCATGGGTGATTTACTATAATATACAGTGTAACTGCAACTGAAAATAACTGTTACAGAAGGAAAAGACAATCTCGCTGTAGAACTGACATAATTTCCCCCCACCTTTAGTATTAAGCTGTGAAGCATGGCCTAATCATCTCTATCAACTCTGCTTTGCTTCTTTGCTTATGCACACCATTTCTGGGTCTCAGAGCAAAATGACAGCACAGTCCACAAGAAACTTATCTTACTAACTTGGGCTTTTATATCATTCAAAAATGACCCTGATGTTCTGGTATCAGGATTTCCGGTACATCATTTACTCCCACCATAATTCTTGCCTTGAAAATCTAGTACAGTCAAACCCTTTCTAAGTCTCTTAAAAGAATTTCATCTGCTTGAGCTTTACAGGCAGTGGACAGTTACACATGTCAACAAGATGGTAATTTACTGACAGACCTGCCTCAACGCTGCCTCAGAAGCTAACTCCAAGGCAAAATACCCAGAGCACGTGATGTCCCTAAGGAATGCAGTTCTCGGGTCAGAGTAAGCTGCCAGTTTGTGTACCTGGTATCGATGTGCTATATGGACATACTTGTCCATGCTAATCTCATCTCACTCATTCATGGAAGTTTTGAGGGCAGGGAAAAATTCTGCAATTGCTCAAGATCCTGCTTTTACCTTCTGTTAGATTACTAAACATAGATTAGGAAAGCATGGAATATACTCTCAGACACCTTAAAAATAGATTTAAACACAGAAAAGAACATGGTTCCACGGCAGTCCAGTGATTTAAGTAAAAATGATACCATTCGTTTTCCCTCCCTCAGAGCTATGGATGAAAAGAGGCATTAGTCTAAAGACTGAATTCTCAAGTAAGCTACCTCGTGCTCAAACAGTCCAATTTTTCACCATCAACCTTAGCTCAAGTTCTGAGACAAGACAACCCAAGCAGTGAGTTTTGTCCTTATTCATTACATCCATGCTGCTCTAAGACCAAATGCAGAAATGCAAAATCTTAAGTGACAAGCTGTGTGCAGCCAATCAAAACCAGAAAAAGAAGAAAAAAAAGGGCGGGGGGGAGGAACTAAGAAGTACATTCAGAGTACCAGTTAAATAGTGGACACAGGTAAAAAAAGCCTACTGTATTACTGTACTACCTTGTGTCTAGGCCATGACATTTATACTTAAATCTCCAATCACAATCTGGATAAAAACTTCTCAGAGGCAATGCACAATATGGTACCCTGAAATAATGAGCAGGCTTATCTCATGCCTGTGCTTTCTCTGCCATTTCCTTTTCCTTTCCTTTTCCATCTTTTTTAGACAAGTATTTCTGGAATACATCCACACTACAATTTTATCATCTGAGAAGCAGCTCACTTTTCCACACGGGAAATACCTTGATACCATGCCATGTGATCAGACTTGGTTGTAGAGTCTAAGGAGTTTTCAGTAAAATTGAGTGATTTTTCAAAATTTAGCCCGGTCCATTTCTTCCCGTACTCGGAATTTAATGTTTACCTGATTTATAACCAACAGTACATGTACTAAGTACACTTTTGTTCAAAAACATTAGTCACTTTGTGAGTGAAAGTATCACCTGTGCAAGAAGTCAGGAGCCTTATTTAGCAGAGTGTAGTACTGTCTCACGAACTCCCGCCCTACAAGCAGGGGACTTGGCTTCTCCATCACCATTTCTTTGGTACACAGTGTCAAATGCTGCAATTAAAAAATATTCACATTAGTTTGGAGACAGCTCTATATATCACAACTTCCCTGTAAAAGCATGAGCATGATGATATTAGAATTGAAACAGTCTCAACAGGACCTTAATTCACACAGAACTACTCCACAAACTCAGAACACACTCCCCAACCTCTTTTGAGTAAATAAAATGATTCTTGGTCAATTTATGCATTACTTTGACAAAGAAGGAACAGTGGATACAAAGTCCCTTACAGAACAGGTACTCAAAATACCCAAATAAACAAACAAAAAGCCTGTTTAAAACCTCTAGCATCATTTCTTTAAGCCTTTGGCAATAAATTGATGCATAATTAAAAATCCAAGTTCAACAGCACTGCAAAAAAAGCAGGAATACACTTTCTCGGGTCAGCCAATAACACTCTTATCTCAAGCACATCTGCTTCAAAAGGCTACTGTGACATCTGTAACAAAGATGGTAGCGTCAATATTCTGAAGCAATTGTGCGGGCTGGATTCACATTTCCTGAAGACTGGGAAGGGAAACTTTGATTCTTCAGAGATGACCAGTTCAGGTGTGTTCCCAACATGACTCATACTACAGCAATTCATGTGAGAATTTTAGTCAGAAAACTTAACAAAAGAAGGACCTGTTTCTCCAGGTGAGATATTCTGGTTTTTTTAAATCCCCTGCCCCAAAAGCACAATACAAAATTGGTGATATGATCTTCACGACAAGCACTTGTAAGAACACAAGGATGAAGCTTCATCACATTTGGTTTTTGAAGAACCGATTGAAAAGCAGAACATAGCCAGTACACATTCTTGTGACTACAGCAATAAGCAAAGTACATATGGTAACAAATTGCTGGCATGCCATAAGAAACACTGAAAATGCCTCTGGGTACAAAACAATAATCTGTGACAAGTCATTACACTACATCAGATCTGTATCACTCTTAAATCTTTTCCTCATCGGAAGCTGTGCTATTTCAGAAAAGACCGCTGAAACCTTTTGGAAACCTTTCAGAAAATCAGAGAAAGGCAAGCACGCACAGCCAATTCTTCCCTAAGCACCTGAAACAGCAGTTGGCTGCTCTAAGAGATAAGCACCATCCACCTCTGCCCATATTTCAAGTGACAGCTCTATTGATTTACATCACAGAATCAGTGTCTTACAGGATGATGTCTCAGTACAATTCTTCACCTGTCTCAGTATTATTTCCTTTCATTATCTCTTCAGAGATCTCAGTAGGGGTAGCAGAAGCTTAATGAACTGTTCAGGTCTCCAAGTCATTAAAAGGCTGTAAAATAAAAATGTGGGTACTCCTTGCTATCAACATGAGTGCCATGAAACCAGGTTTCAGGAAGATTAAAACCTCCACGCGTCCCAGTTAGTATAGCACCTCCTTAAAGTCAAGGACCCAAACCTTAGCAAGCCCAAGGGGTGTTTGAAGATAAAGGAACCAGTGAAATGTATGTCATTTTACTCCATAAAAGGCATTTTTCCAATATTCATTGGTACATGCTCAAGAGTCCAGGAATAACAGCTAAAAAGAATCTGAATGCTCTTCTCACTTGAATGAAATGAGCCACATTCTCAGAACAGCCTGAGCAGCCCTTGGGAAAGTGTCTTCATTAGAACTTACTGCTCGAGACATACGTGTACATACAAGCCAGAAACACTGAAACTGAGGTGGCAAGCATCAGCAATCCAACAAATTAATATGCTAGTTTCTCTATGGTGCAACTACCCTGTTCAAGAACCTCACTCCTTCATGCACACTGGTAAGGCTGTAAGCTACACAGACAGGGCAGATGACCATCCATGCGACTCTGCTCATCCACCGGTAATCCTGCCTACATCCAACTGACCTAACGATTAATTGACAAGATGCAATCACCACCCTATTCAGTAATTCTAATTTTTGTGCTACCAAGAAGGCATATGGGGTTTGCAGCTCATTCTTGAAGCAAGAAGAACCAGCAGCCACGCCACCTGTTTTGTAATAGACTTGCAAGCTGGAAGACTAAACAAAACATGGAATCTCTTTCTCCTCTGGACCAGATTAAGAGGTAAGGTACCTAAAGGCACCCACCCCAAGGACCAGACTCTACCACTAAGGGAACATGCACACGTGCCAGTGCTATGGTTCTTATAACTTCAATTGTCATGACTCAAATTCGTAACATAAAGCACACAGATGGGACTAAGTTTGCAACTGTTATCTCAAACAACCAAGTTCAAATCTTGATTTATTTCCATGGTCATATCTTTCCAGAAAAGAAAAACAACGCAAGAGTTAGGAGAGAAAGGAATTTTTTGTTTGCATGCAAAGAAGCAAATGAATAAAAGACGGAAGGGTATTTTATTTATTATTTATTAAACTGTGTTTGTCACTTTTTCAACTAAATTAAAAAAACCCCAACCAAACAAAAAAGACCTCACAACAAAGCAAGGTAAAACTGTCACCTATCAGATTACACAGGGGGCCACAGCAATTGCTTCTGAAAAAGTACTGAAGGCCGCTACACACTGAGTAGTTGCAGTGTTCACTGGTATGCATCTTGTTCAAGCAGCAGCTCTCGCATTAGAGAAGCTTTTTTTGCCTAAAATCTATGCAAGATTTCTTGTTATTATTTCCCTTATCCTGCAGAAAATACAAGTATGACTAGTCATCTGTGGCAAAGTCACAGAATGGCAGCATGCATGCTCAAATTCAGTATCCAGAGAACAAACTGGCACCAAGTCTTCGATGCCTAAAGAGGCAATTCAAAGCCATCTCCAGCCTGCTTCAAGACAGACCAGCAATAGTGACACTGCCTGGATGCTTCACCAATTCTACCTCATAAATAACCAAAACATGAACCAAATTCTGTCAGGAGCTCAAGTTCAGGAAGGTGTCATCCAAACATGAAGAAACCTCCAACAAGACAAACTTTTAAGCTTTGGCAGGGAGATGCAGACCTCACCATTTGTCTACTAAAAAAACTGTAAGCAACTGTTTTTGGTTTAAACAACTCTTCCATAGAACAATTTGTTCATGACTGAAGGCACATAGATATCGAGCTACAGTTTTACACAAATGTGCAACAGTGTGGCTTGCTCTTAAATCCACAAGTCTGCAACTTGTGTCCCAGTTGCTGATTAGATTTGAAAGTACCATTCAAACAGAACAGAAAATTAGGCAAAATGCTCTTGCAAATCAGAAAGATGCTCCCCACGCAGTGAGCACACAAAGCAAAGCCACAAGGAATACTATGCTACTTCCCACAACACAGGAGCAGAGGGAAAACAGAAGGGAAGGGGAGAGGAGATCTCACAATCTTGGATGGGTTTCTCCTAGATCAGATTATCACTTTTAAACTGCGATTCCTACTGCAGACAAGCAAATAATGCCCTAAAGACCATGCCTGCTACCAGGGTCCATAGCATGGCTCTGAGACCCCACCACTGCAACACATGGTGTGAGCAGCCACACTGAGTAAAGATAGAAGTCCAAATGGCAACTGACACTCCACCCCTGTAAGGGCTCCAGGTACTCCATGGTAAGTAAAATAAGCATTGACTGAAATGAAAAAATACCGGAATGGCAATCAAAAGTTCCAAACAAGGCTCAGTACTGAAACAACCTTCTCTCTTTAATGCTCTGCAAGATGAACGCTCGCATCTTCCTCCATCTGCAGTAAGGGCCAGTGAACCTGTATAACCTACCACAATCCCTCTACTTTAAGATCTTTCCCTAATCCACTACAATCTGAACTGACCGCACCCCAAGGCAGCAGCATGCAGTTATTTCAAATCAAGCTGTCCTTCAGGGTGTGGTGTTTGTTTTTGACGGGAGGTCAAAAGCCCTCCGTATTATTTTAGGGGCATGACTACACAGGGGACCATCTTTCAGGCAGTTAAGCTGCGCCATCTAAAGAGCTAACACCACCCGAACAGCAGTAACAGCAGCAATAGCACCACACATGCTGGGATAGGCACTGCATCTCTCTCTCTCATCCAACGCCAGCCTCAGTGCCTTTCTCCTGGTAGCTCATGAGATATACCTATTAGCCTGACACATTAATCTTCTCACATGTTCCTTGAGTTGCTATGCAGTTCTTCATTTGTCAAACACTCTCAAAAGAGATGACATCCAGTGTCACAACTGCTACAGTAAGAAGGAATGCTCAAACTCAACACTCTGTTAAGATACTGTGTTTCCTCAGCATCTTTTTCGTGATGTAAAACAGTCTTTAAGTGTAAGAATAAATGTATAATTTGAAATCTCAGTTCCAGAAAGGACAACATTTTTTTCAACAGGAAAACCATCAGACAAGTAAACTGGACGGTTGGCTCATTCTGCTGTCTCTACAGTTTGAGCTAGCTATCTCAGAAAATATTTTCTTCACCAATGAAAAAAAATCATATGATACAGATTATCATTCGACAAGGCAAAGCCCACATCTGCCATTACAACAGTATTTCAGATGGCAGATCAATACTGTTCTAGTACACCCTAGCTATCAGAGTCCACAACCAGAAGGAACTGTTAAGAATGAAAAGACTTTCCTAGGGCAGGTACTTACAATCACAATGAACATAGAATGCCTCGTTCATGGTAAGTTACCTGCAGAAGCGAAATCACGATCTCTGCTCCAAATACAAATAGACAAGCCCGGTACCCACTGGCAGGGCTTTGACAAGACAGCTGCACTACCTTCAGGAGCTTCGGCATGCACAGCAGCTCCACATTACTTCAGGGGAAACCACACAACACTGAGCAGGACACAGCCTGTGCTGCACAGGCCAACAGAGCAAGTTGATCACCGATCTTCATTCTGCTACTACTCCCTAATTACAAGTGTCTGTGAGAGAATTGGGGGGGGGGGGGAAATCCCACAAACAAACAGAAAAATCTGAAACAGCAGAGTGCTTTATGTCACAAATAAATGCCTAGCAAGAGAAGATATCTTTCCCCTCTTACTCCTCCATCCCATCGCAGACATGCTGGCAGTGCTGGCATTAAACACCCAGGCTGTGTATAAGTAACCTACCTGCTCAAGCAGGTTCAAGCAAGGAACAAAATAACTCACTCTATTTCTCAACAGTTCAAAAATACCTTTGATATCTTTACACATCTTTCTATAGCAAAGCAGAACACTTGCACACTGAGGCTGAAAGGTCTAGACCATACATATAGGGCCCAGAAACTGCCAACCAACATGGAAGGCCACAACAAAAGCTATATGACTAAGTCACTCTGGTTGGAATCAAACGATGGTTTCCTACAGTCTCACTCTTCTGCATTGGTTCTTCCAATGGTGATGCTTGGCACGAAGTTCAAGATTCAATGCCACCCAATGAACCACAGGATTTAACAGCTTTATAGTGGGGATGCTCCTGTGCACCCACACTGGAGCTACAATGACCTCTACTTGAGCCCTCTGAGGTTAAGGGGAGCAAAGGCCTCAGAACACACTGAGCTCAGCTCAGAAAACAAACAAGAGAAGCTCAAGACATCCAGATCTGCATAATAAAAGGTGCTTGCAGCAACTTCAGATGTATTACCTATGAAAAGGGAGAAGCTCAGCTTGTGACTAGGGGAGAGAAAGCAGAGAGAGGTGAGGTCTGCAGAACTGGAGATCTCCGAGGCAGTGATACCACCGCAGTACCGATTCGGGAGGGAAAAGGAGCGCGAGCTGAGCCGACGGCGGGCAGCTACGGTCGCTTCTGCAGTGCCGGCGAGACAGAGGAAGAGGCATCCTGCACATGCACAACGCAGACACCTCTAGAGGCCCCTGGAAGGCCAGACGTGATGCGAGCAGCGGGAGGCGAGCGCGGACCAGAACGCCGCATTTGCGGCCAAGTAACGCAGGGCTGGGGGGCCGCGCCTGAAGAGGCTTCCGAGGGGCCGCTTCTCCCGCGGCCTCCCCCCGAGAGCGAGGCGGAACCGCGACCGCGGACAGGCGGCACGGCGCCGCCAAGGTGACGGCGAACAAAAGCAGCCTCACCCCCACGCTCCCCGCGCCCCTCCGGCCGGAGAGCCGGGCCGGGAGCCAGCAGCCGAGGCGGGCAGGGCAGCCAGCGAAGGGCAAAAGCCAGGCCCCGGGGCGCTGCCTCCCGGCGCTCGCCGCTCCCCTCAGCGCCACGACCGTTAAACTGCCCTTCTCCCCCCCACACGCACTTCCTCCCGCAATTGGCGGGGCCTAGCCCCGATTCCACATCGCTCACCTAAGGGAAAAAGAAAAGCCTCGGTGCGCGGGGCCGTGCACCTGTGTCTCCCCCCAGGACCTGCTCGGTGTCGGGCGCGGCGACCCTGTCCCTCAGCTCGTCCCACGGCGGCGGCAGGACGGGGCGAGCGGGGTGCGGCGGTATCACGGCCGGGCGGGGGAGGGGCGGCCGGGGGTACCGCGCGCGCGTGCCTGTGCGTGCGTGCACGCGCGCGCCTGCGTCGAAGAGAGAGGGCGGGGCGGGGCTGCTCCGGGCTCTCTCCTCCAATCCCCGCCGCCCTGGCGTGATGATGTTTGCGGGAGCGCGGCGCCCCCTTTGCCCCGCGGCGTGGCGCGGAGGAGGGCAGCGATGCCGGCGGCAGCGAGCGGAGGGTACCCGTTGTGTTGTCGTGCACCTGGGGGCCACAGAACAGCCCCGTCTTTGTTGTCCTCCTCCTGCTGTGGGAAGAGCTGCTGTGTGGCCGGCTGTCCTCGGACGGGAGCGGGGCGGGGCGCGGGGGTCCTTGGTTGTCAGCGAGCTCGGTGGGGGCCGTTACAGGGGTTCTGGCTCCTTCCGCTGCCGCCGCGCGGCCTCTGCTCACCCGGGATGGTGTCTTGCTTCGGGGTGTTCTCCAGCCACCTAAAAAGCAAAGATGGTCAGTGTTGGTGTAACGCGGGTGTCTCGGAGCTTCAGAGCTCCTCACTGAACCGGAGCAGTCTTTGGAGTTATGCTGAGGCCTGAAGTAATCAGTAGTTGTTGGTCAAAAATCAAACAATTCCTCTCCATAGTGGCAGGAGCTGGACTTTGGAGTGTATCATGTTTCCAAACTCCATGTTTGAGCAGACAGCGACATCCCCACCTCAGATGTCTTTAGCAGTTCTGGCACCTCAAATGCCTTTCTCAGAAGCAAATCATTTTCTGTGCCTGAGGCTGTACAGGTCAGGATGGATATACAAAGTACTTTGGAGTAAAGAACTCTGTGGAAAAAAACTTGGTTTTTCTCTTCATGCCCTACTTGAGCATTGCCAATGAGTTCTGCTATGTGTATATACTTGCCCAGGAAGACAAGTGCCTTCAGCACTCCCTGCTGGGAAGGGGAAGCCTTCCTTAACCCTTATGGTGTCCAAGGCTTGTTGGTTTAGGAGGGGATCTTTTCGTCAATGAAAAACCCGTGTCTCTTTTACTGGGCCACTCCAGGTTCTGTGCTGTGGGGTAGCTGGCATAAAGTCAGCATTAGGTGTGTGTGCTGCAACTGAGGCTGGCTTGCCCCTGCTGGCACTCACCAAGCAGGACTTGGCTGTGATTGCACCTAGTTATTTGGCCAGTAAACCTCAATGAAGGCTGCGCAGTGAGGTAGGAACCCTTCTGGGCTGTGTGGCAGGTGGTGTCTGCGTGGGGAAAACCAGGGTCAGGGGAGAGGGAGAATCCCAGCAGGCTCCTGGTGGCAGTCTGTGCTTTGCGGATGGGGGTTCAAACTCTGGGTCTTCTGGCCTGTTATGGGAGGTCATGCCGGGGAGAAGGCAGCTACCTAGCAAAGGTGCTTCCCTCAAAGGGGGAAAGCAAGGCAGCAGGGAGCTGAGTTAGCAGGGGCTGAGGTATTGCGGAGATGTGATAGCTCTGCATTTTCATGTAATTAGGTTGAAGGGTTTGGTGCAGCTGCTGAAGGATGCAGTGCTCAGGGCTGTGTCGTTGATGTGACAAGAAATCCAGTTAGAAATGAACAATGGTCTGACAAAAGCCTGTTCTGCAATGACTGCTGTGATTGCTCATCTTTTTAGAGATTTTTTTTTTATGTCATTATATGGGAAACAAATAGCTTTTTGAACATGGAAAGAGAAAATTATTACTTTTCAAGTATGTATTTAAATTTAAAATATTGATTTCATTGTTTAGTTAATAGGGAAAATAAAATTCCCAAAGCTCCTAATTTAAATCACAGTGAGAGAGGGGTTTTCTCCCTGGAACGGAACAAACTGGTTTTAGTCCTGAGTCAGATGAGTGACTTTCTGTCACAATTTCTGGCTTAATTTGCTATTGTTGCTATAAAATCGGCTGTAATTTGATATGTATGAAAAAAAAAAAAGGAACATAAGAAAAGAAACCTGTGCCAAGCTGAAAATCCTGTGGGTCTCCATGAGTAGGGCTGGGCCAGTTGGAGTGCTGGGAGTGCTGGCTCATGGCTGTAGTTCCTGAGCAGGGAGAGTGAGTGCTGCAGCAGATCAGCCTCTGAAAAAAACATAGCTGCTTAGTCCTCTGCTCTAGGACTGTTTCTGATTTCCAAGCCTTAGGGTTCCTCTTGGGGTTGTTCTAGACAGACAGACCCTGAGATGCCGGGGGTAGATGGGTTACAGGAGTAGTTTTGAGGCAGGTTTGATACATGGGTAGACTTCACAACTCGTTGGAGTTGTAAAGTAGGTGTGCTTTATTCAGTGCTGAGGTGCATGGGGATTGCTCCTCCAAGAGCATGCGTGCCCCCCCTTTGCCACTCAGTTCGTTTATATTACATACAATGATTACCTAAACATGAGATTGCTTCACGCCTAATACATATGCAAAACCTATTCCCGTCTAGTAGTATAATTAGCTTTCTGGCATCCGTCCCATTGGTGCGCCTGCGCAGTGCCTCCTGGTGGTGGTCGTTAGGGGGTCGTGAGGATGAAGGCCTGTAGTTCATCACCGCGGGTAACCTCTTGCTTTCAGGCAGGCTCAATAGGGTTTCGGCTCCTATCCAAACCTCAGGTTTGGTGCAAGCCGGTTTTATGTACCTTAAAGCAGAAACTTGTCAAGTTTGCAAATTTTGTTACTCTGGCTATCTTTTGTTCCTTTTCTTTCTAAGGATACCAACTGAACAAGAATGTCTTAAATATTAAGCTGTGAATCTTACCTGCTACAATTCTGCCTGCCAGCTGTAACTCCTACAGTTCTGCTTCACCATTCTAGCAACTTTGACTCCTGCGGTTCTGCTTCACCAAGCACAGCGACTGCTTAAGCGAGCAGGCACAATGTTACCCCGTAATTTCCCGGTATCAGCTTCATGCCCCCAGCCCCTGCGAATGTGTTGCTTGGTCTGAAAGAAATGCAGAACTCCGTGCGAGATGCCCTGGTGGTCACACTATTGCTTATTTTTCCCCCTACTGAGAAAGCAAGCAGTGACGGCAGAGCGCGCTGTCAGCTGGGGCGGCTCGGGGAGCGGAGGCCGAGCTCCCTCCTGTTCTCCTTCGAAGGCCTAATAAAGCTAGTAATGACAGGGGGGACGCGTTTGGTCCGCGGCGGCTGGCAGGGCGGAGGTCCCGGGACCGCACCGACACCCGCTGTGGCAAGCGCAGTCGCCCGGCGGTGCTCGGTGGCAGAGGCCAGTCGGCCCCGCCCGCCAGCCGGCCACGTCGCCGCCACGTCTCGGCGCAGGCGCGGTGGCTGCTTCCTCCGCGGGGGCAGCTGCGGCGGGTTGTGCGGGAGCGGTGGGCCCGGGGCAGGGGCGAAGCGGGCCGGGCTCCGCCGGCTGAGCCGAGTCGAGCCGCCATGAGCTTCTTGTGGGGCGTCATGGGCGGCCCCAGCGCCGGGCCACAGCCCTCCGGTGCCGAGACGGTGAGCGGGGCGTGCGTGGCCAGACGGGGCCTGGCCGGCCGGCCGGGTGGGCGGATCAGGGTCTCGCCGGGAGCCAGCTGCCGGGGGGTTCCTCTCGGCTGCTGCGGCGGCGGTTTGGGACGGGGCCGCGCCGTGACAGCTGCCCGCGCTGGGAGCGGGACTCGTGGATCCGTGTGGGATTCGGTAACTGGCCCGGGCGGTGGCAAGCCGGGCTGTGGTAGTGGGACCTTGTCTGTGTTCACCCGCGCCCGCTGCTTTTCCAGATCCAGAAGCTGTGTGACCGTGTAGCTTCTTCCACGTTACTGGATGACCGAAGGGATGCCGTCCGTGCCCTTAAATCTTTATCCAAGGTAATCACCCGGTGTCCTGAAGAGCCAAGGGGGTTTGTAGTAGTGTTGTGATGAATTTTTTCAAAGCCACGTTTGGACTTTAGGCTAGACCACTAACTACTCAGTCTTTCTCTAAACAGAAGTACCGGTTGGAGGTGGGCACGCAGGCGATGGAACATCTCATCCACGTTCTCCAGACAGACCGGTAAGCATGCCTTTGCTGGCAGCGCCCCTCCCCACCCGCCCATATGCTGCTTTTCCTGGCTGTACTAATGAAGCTGGGGTTCCAACAAGTCATCCATTGGGGAGGCTTCTTTTATGATGGTAACTAGAGTCTATTTCGAGGTGAAAAGAGCTGAATTCCAGTAACTCAGATGAGGGACTGAAAGACCAGTTCCAGAGTAAAGGTGATAACTTTAGTGTATCTCACTGTTCCTTAGTGGTCTCTTTCCACTGCTGTGAAAAAGGGAACTCAAAATGACAATGTTCGTTAAACACAGGATTTGACATAACATGAATCAGCCTGCTACTGGGCACAAGGTGAACTAGCCAGGATTAAGAGCAGAAGAGTGAAGGCAGCAAATCTGTGTTTTCTCAAGCGTGTGTCATCCAGTGAACTGGTAGAATAGCCCTGTCATAGGGAGTAATGCAGGCATTTAATTTGAAGTACTCGAGTAAATACAAAAGCTGGTTGCTGGTAAGCCAGATGACACTAGTTTAAATCCTTCATGTGGACCACAGTGTAGTTTTATGCAATCCAGTGTCTGAAAAAAACCCAACTTTGCTCTCCATCTTTTCCTGCAATTGACTGCATTGGTGTACTTGTTGGTAACCACATGTTGGAACTTGGAACTTGCTTGTGTTGATTGAAGGTTCAAATAGCACGTGTTCCTGGTGTTTTGGTAGGTGAGTGTTGTGTGAAGGTCTTTTAGCCTTCATTTGAACATGAAGGTGGTAAATACATACATAGAAGGCCAGTCATAAGGGCATATGTGGCATAGTTACATGTGTGCACATGGGAAGTAGGAGGGTGTCTCCTAGTGTTGAGACAAAGGAGAATTGGGAAAGCAGCAGTTCAGTATCTGGAAGGAGGCATCTTGCTTTGCATAAGGTATATATGTGAAGAAGTTCTGCTGTGCTCAGCCAAAGGCTGCTGGTGGTGGCCTTCCTTGCCAGATGTGAAGAGCTGTCTAGGTGAGTTCTGTCACTTCCTTTCCATTGGTTGGGCAGTTAAAAATGAATGTCTGGCTTGTAGGATGCAGGTGGTAAAAGGGAAGGTTACATGTCTGCTCAGTTCAGCTATGTGTTACAGGTGGTGTGAGTGCACTGCTTGGTGTCAGTGGTTGTAGAGGTAAGGCTTTGGGGACTTTTAGTTTCAGGAATACAAACCACAGCCAGCTCATCAGAATAAGTGGTTGGTAAATGAGTGGCAGGCTCAGCTGAGGGGCTTGCTGAACTGTGAGGATAGAGGTCTGACGGAGAGTGCTGCTGTGCCATCCCTGCTGTTCCATGTGTGCCCACAGGTGTGCTCTTTGCACCTTTCACTGTCTACCTCGGGTGCCCTGAAGCTTTCTGTAGAAGTGGCAAATGCTCATTTCCGCCTCCTGTCCTCTGTTTTCTTTTTTGCATTGCAGCTGCTTAAGATTATGTCTAAGAAGCAGCAATGCAACCAGAGAAAACAGAAGTCAATCACAGACTCGGGTTGTCTTCTCACATGTTACTGCATTCATGTGAGTGACTCATGTATGCTACTTCTGTACACTGATTGTTGCAGTAAGTTTTAAGATTAGAGAAGGTTTAATTTGATTAGACATGTGAAGGGACCAGGAAAATGGAATGCTGAAGTCCAGATAGTGACTTCTGTTTTTCTCTGCAGCTTAGCTTTGCAGAGGTGGGAAGTGTGTATTTTCAGTCATGTTAGGTTGGCCTGAGGATGGGTGACTGGGCGCCTGAGGTGACTCTTTGGCCATGAAGCTTCTGATGGTTGTTATCTTATGGTGGTTGAGATGTTATGCACCTGTCTGCCTGTTGTTTGGGGTGTATGCCTATAGTTGCTGTGTCTTGTGTGCACCAGAACGTGAACCTCATCCACTGGGATTCCCTTCTTAGTTCCTGGGTGAGTAGAAGCAAAGCTTGGTTGGGCTTTTATCTGGTCTCCAGCCTTTTTTTGCAGGTGCTTGGTTGGAAAGAATTATGGGGAGGAGCCAGAAGCAGGCATGGGTCTCTGAATTCCTTGGTTCTGAGTGTGTGTGTGGAAAGGAGAGCTGGTGTACAAAGTACTGTAACGTGAGAATAGAACAAGTGCTTTCCTATTATGTAATTACCCCAGATTAATGGAATAGCTCAAGATGCACAACTGCCTGATCTTCAGCAGCATTTGTCTTGCTGGAATATGTGTTAGTAATATGCAAAATAGAAGCAACTTTGCTGGTAAGACTTGGGTATTACCTAATGTGAAGCAGCTCATTGTGAAAGCAGTCTCTAATCAAAAAGCCATTTGGTTTTAAGACCTTCTGAGTCGAGTAGGATAGCACAGTTCTTTTCTGAGAATTATGTCAACTTTTATTATGTAGTCCTTGAGTAAAAAGGCTGTCTGAGAAGGCCTGGCTGTGCTGAAATGGTGAGCGCCACTTGTAGCCTGTTCTTATTTCTGTCTCAGATCTTAGACTGTTGCTTTTAATTATTTATCCTGGAACAGAAATACACCACTTCTAAATGAACATGTCATTCCACTTGTTTACACACAGTTTACTTGTACATTGTCTTAAGCTCCCTTTCCTGCCTGAATGCTTAGAACTTGTTCTGTAGAAGGTGGACTTCTTGCACTAGTTTTTCAGCTATGAGTGTCAACTACCTTGGAGCCAGACAAAGCTCCTAAGTCAGCCTTTAAATGCTCCAGACTTTTATACATGCCAGTGTTCATAGGCTGTATGTTTATTTTGCAATATGAAGTACGAACTGTGATCTGCAAGAGGACTTTTCCTGACTTGCTGCCTAGATGTTGCCACATCCCACCAGGGATTATTTGGGCACTGGCTTCAGAAAAGACCAGTACCATTTAACTGTTGGTGTGAGAGAGGTACCAGACTGGGAAGCCTGCTTGATCTTGAACTGCTTTGTTTTTACTGATGGAACAAAGTTTTTGCATTTCACTGTGACAGTTCTTAATAGTCTGAAACCTAACGTGAACCTGAGAGAAAGAATTGTTTTCATAAGGCACAAACCTCATTTATTTTTGTGCTATTAGTTCCAAATTTTTGTGTTGTAATATGCTTCTCATTAAAACCTGTGTAAGAGATAATACAAATGTCACTACCCCTTTCATAGCTGTAGCATGACTTGAGTTTTTAGGGGTAATAAAATGCCCTCCTCTCTAGGCATGCTGTGATCGATGACATGATAGAAACATTCCGCCGTTCTATGTGTGTCTTTCCAGTATAGATGATGCTTGTCTCTACTGGGACAAGTGAAATACCATAGTGTTAGGAGAATAGGTAAAAGCATCTTGGAAGCATCCTACCTGGGCAGGACAATACATGGTGCCTTTGCTTCCCTAGGTCTCTTCTATTGTGTGTGAGCTCAGGGAGTGTGGCACTGATGCTTTGGCCAAGTGCCACAGGAAAGCACCAGGACACAAGATGTCTGAAGTGGTTTCTGCTGGATTGTTGTGTTGGATAAAGGCTGTATCATTTATGGATGTGTGAGAGGCTGGAAGTGTATTTCTTGGCTGCTTTTCACTACAGAGCCAAAGCTGCACAGCTTCAGTCTGAACAGAATATTCACTAAAAATGTTGTATGTGGTGAACAGCAGATGGTAGCAAGGCAGTGAACAGCAAAGATGTTGATGTCCTCCTTCCGTGATGTGCTCCTCTTGTGACAAGAGAAACAAGGCCTGCTTTTACCACGTGTGTGTAAAATTTGCTTATCCTTCTGTAGCTGCTGTGATGTCCCTAAAAAGGGAGAAAGAAAGCAAGGCTGAAGCTTGCATTTTAAGTCTCCAGGAAGTAATTTCTATGTGTTTTTCAGATGTGAAATTCTTTCACTGACATGAAAAGGAAATCACAGGCCTTGTGGTATTGTGTTGAAGAACTAAAATGTCAATAACAGGAAAACATAAGCAGGCTGGAAGTCCAAGCCTACCTTCTCAATGTGACAGTGTTCATGGAGTAAAAGCTTGCTTTACCTGCTTTGGCTAACAGTTTGGCAGAGGAGATACTTTTTCCCCCTTTCGTGTCTATTAAAGCCCAGCTTAAGAGCAGGTGGTATGAGCTGAGTGACACACTGAGGAAAAATGCCAGTGTCCTGGGAGGACATCAGTAGGACAAGGATTCAATTCAAAACCCAAGGTCAAAGAACAAACTACACTGATGTCCGATTTCTAGCTTTTGATTTGGTGTCACTCATAGAAAGGGAAGTTAGATGTCACTTTGACAGCTTGCTAAAGCCCTTCCTTTAGTGGCACAGGAAGTGCAGGTATCAGTTGCTCCACCGTATCTTCTCACACCTGGTGGATCACCTTGAGGCATCTCCAGTTTTCTTGGTTGCAACAACTACTCAAGGTCTGTCATCTTTAGTGGTCTAGCAGAGATACCTGGCCTTAATTAAGGCTTGGTTTTTAAGATTGCTGGTTAGGTTGGTTTGTAGGCCTTTACTCTGAACCTGCTTAGGAGCTTCTTACCATGCAAGCTAATCTTTGGCCCTTGCTTTGTGTGCCTTAGAGATCAGTGAAAGTAAACACTTAGAAGTTTGACTGAGAGGTCTTGTTCTGACAGTGTGCTCTTCTGATGCTTGGGCAAGATATGTAAAGAACTGTGAGGAGAGTTCTTCTGCACTCTGAGATGCCTTCCTTTGTGATGTTAGGTTTTATTATTTTGGTTTTTGGCCAGCTGTGCTTTCACACTTTTCTGGTTGATAAGCAATAAAGCAAGGAACAAAAACAGTTACATTCCCCTTCAACTCTTGAACCGTGTTGTAACATAGGATTTACAGATTGCTTGGTCTTCATAGTGCAGAAGAAACAGGTCTGTCTTAAAACAGGGCTTATTAAGAGAAAAGTCTTGGTGTAAGCAGGTGTACTAATAATGCTTTAGGGTTGGACTGGCTGCCCAGCAGTTTCCTGGGGGTGCCTGAAGTTCAAAACCCCTTAATAACTGGATGTAGCCCGAGTTGGTGACACAGGCTGGCCTGTTTGGGAGAATCCCAAACTTACTGCAGTCATGTGGAGCACAAGCTTTCAGCCCCTGGTTCCCACTGATGGGGTGGCAGGGAGGGTCCTTCCTGGGTTGGTGCTGAAGCTCATCTGCTGCTCCCTTGGGTGACTTTCTGGGATGTGGTCTAAATCCCTCCCAGACATTTCTCCTGGTATACTTGAGGAGCAGGTTGGAAGGAATGACTCAGGAAATGGGAGACATGCTGACAGTGAAGCTTTCTGCAGTCACCTTAAGTCACCAGACTTTCCGGATGTGGCCACCTGAGGGAATGGAACTGGGAAAGGGAGTTTGACTCCATTCAGGGATCAGACAGCTTATGGTTACATGGTATGAAATGTCTGTCAACATCAGTCTTTCTCACTTGATCTTATGCTGCCAAGGGAACTGCCTGTGTTGTAAGAGTAGTTGGAAATAAGTAATTAAAGAAAAGTGGTTCTTTTATTTGCAGTTCAGATTCTGAAATAATTGGCTATGCCTTGGACACTCTCTACAATGTAATATCGAATGACCTAGAAGAGGAGGAGCAAGGTAAGTGCTTGGTAGCAATAGCTGTACTAACTGTGGAGGTGCTTCCTTTGGTGGTTTTGTTCAAACCATAAATTGTAATGCCCTGTGATTTACTAATGCTGAGACTTGCTTTGTTATTGTGTAGCTGTTAAGACAGTGCTAAAAATCGTGTTGTACACAGCTGGCGTTAAAGTAGTATTGGATCTCTTGCTTTGGATCTCTTGCTTATTAATATAAAAAATTATGTTCTATGAAAAGCAGCTAGGTTGGAACAGAATAATGAATTGGTTTTTCTAGTTTGTAAATAAAGAATAAAGCAATTCTTTGTATAGGGAAAGGGCAGTTCTGACTTACTGTCAGATGGGACACTACTGTGTGATACAGAGAGAGATCTCAGGAGCCTGTGGTAAGGTGGCTATGTATAAGGGTGACAGCCTTTTTCTAAAATGCCACAGTGGGACTGGAAAAGGAGACTATGCCTGTTCTTCCCAGGACAGTTAAATGTAGAAGTAGACACTATACAGCTAGTCTGGGAAACTGTTTCTAAGCGAAATGGCTGTAGACCTGCTTTCCAAGCTTTTAAGAGGAAAACATCAACAAATAAAAAGGCTTGTTCTGTTCTGCTTTTGGGTAGATGGACATGAAAATTCACATTATTAGCAGTCTCTTAGAATGAGCAAAGAATTGACAAACTTGAGTTATGTATGTGATATCGCCAGTGTTGAAAGAGTTATGGGGTGGTTTAGTTTGGCTACCTTCATAAGAACTACTCGAAGGAGTAGTTGCTGCTGTACAAAGCTAGGGTGGCCACTTTGAAAATCTGAGCTTATGCTGCTATTGGTTATGCTGTTTGGAAAGCTATTCAACTTGTAAACCTTTCTCTTGTTTCTTTTTCTCTTATCTGCATTGACAGATGATTCTGAAGGTAAAAGAACCTTTACTTATATAAATATGGCACTTTTAGACATGGTTGCTGCTCACACCTGTAACACTGTTGTTTAAAAAGGACACTGTAAGGACTTGGGTTAGAGCTTGGTGAAAACTTCTACATGTCATTTAGAGCTGAAGTGCCTACCCAGTTTTATTTCTTGGGTTATTTGGGCATGTTGGAATGCCAGCTGATCTCCTGAGATTGTGATACTGATAAATTCCTGTTTAGGATGTCATGAAAGCATGCAGCTTCGGAACTGATAAGATTTTAATGGGCAAAAGTTTTGTGACTAGAGCTTCTGTTTTCAAGAAGCCCTGAAGTTGGACACATAGGCATGAGCTGCATATCACATCCTTCACAGTGTCTCTTTTAAGCAGTGCATGTTAAAATCCAGTGTTCCCTTCTACCGTAAGTTTCCACTAACACTGTGTATGTTCTCCTTTTGTAAACTGGTTTTATCACAAAGCATGTAATGTGTTAAGATTAAATTCCAGTTTGCAGTGCTGTTTCTTACTGAATCATTACGAGCTAATCTTAGTGGATAGAAGTTGTTCTCTTTATTTGAGCCCTGTCAATGTGTAGATGAAAAGAGTAATTATGGGGAAAAATCTGGTTGCAAGATCTGTGGTGTATCCACATAAATAGAAGATGCAGTTTGCCAGTTTCTGCTTGGCTCGTCTCTTTTTTTTAAATGAAGAAATCAGTACAAGAAATACTGATTAAAATAAAGCTAGAATTGAGAGGAAAGTAAAAAGACAACTTTAATTTGGTTCTTTTCTAAGTTAATCCTAACTATCCTGACCTAGAGTCAAGCTTTTGGCATGAATAAAAACTACAGCAAACTAGTAAGAGGCTGAGTTGTGTGTACTGCTCAGGCTTTGCCTTAGCACCTGAAACTTGGGCAAGGACAAGAGTTGGGATTAGGTGGAATCCATAATTCAAACACTTGCACTCTGTAGCTGAGTTAAAGGACTTGGGTGAGATCCTGGATAAAGGACAAGATATTCAGTCACAGCTCACAGGGAAATTCCAAGTGAAATATTTTGACTTGAGCATCTAAAGGAAAAAAAAGTGCAGGTTTATGGGCTTTTCTTGGTTTGCAGCAAGCTGCAGCGCCTGTAGTCTGGGTATGTTTCTCAGCTGAGTTTCTCCTTATAGTAGCAAGTGCAGCAGCCAAACTTATGTGGCAGTGGCTTACCTGAGGTTTTAATTTACTCCTGTGAACCAGGAGTGAGCCAGACTCTGAGCTTCTCAGCCTCAGATTGCTCACTGTGGGACTCGTGTTCTGCTAGGTGATTTGTGCCAGAGCTAGTTTTGCACACAGCCTGTCCTCTCTTTTGTCATCTTTTGATAGTCTTTCCTAGTTTCTGCAGCTAAAAAAGAAGGCAGCAGGTAGGTGCTGCTTCTCTCTCCCTCTTGTAAGCTACCTACTGATAAGCCTGTTTCAAGAACAAAATATAGAATCATAGAATAATTAGGGTTGGAAAGGACCTGAAAAATCGTCTAGTTCCAACCCTTCTGCCATAGGCAGGGACACCATACAAATATGTATGTGTGTGTGTATATATATATATATACACACACATTGTGTTAGAGCAATGATCAGTTACTCTCTGACAAACCTTTCTATGATGTCTGAAAGGCCAAACAAATACCTCTTTCCTGTGCTGGAAATAATCAAACATGAGATACTATAAAGTGATACCTTGCAGCAAAACACCATTGACAATAGTCTGAATTGGGTTGGTTGAATTAAAATTGTTTTCTTAGCACCAAATTTTTATAGCAGAGTCCTTTGATTTCTTTGCTTTGCCATGCCCCTAACAAGGTACACTTGGAAGATTATGTGTGGTCTCTGACTCTTTCTATGTCTGCTCAGTTATTAATGGTTTGTTAGGGACTCCTTGCTAAGCCTGTAAATCCTGCAGTTTAATCAGGAGGAAGAAGCCTTGTTTTGCCTTCACTTCAGTAAACCAGACCTTCAGATCTGGTCAGAAATTTAGTAGCTTTACCATATATTTTCTGTGCTTTAAGCTTCAAGCTGTTCTTGAGCCTGCTAGCCCTTAGCTAGCAAGGGATGAATGTACATGTGCATGATCTGTAGTGCAATGTGATGTAAAAAATGAGCAGCAGTGCCTTTGCTATGGCTCTGCAGTGAAGTGTGATCAATGGGAACAACATTTTTTCCTTTTGACACTGAAATGAGTTTTAGTGGATTTCTGGTTCCCTCCTATTTTTAAAACAAAATACCTTTCAATGAAAGTCATGGTTAGAGTAATGTAGTTTTTTTTCTCTTTTGCGTAAAGCTTGTGTCAGTGTTTTGAGAGTAATGAACATTATAGCAGTGACTCTAGACCTTTCTGTCTCTGATGGCCCTACTTTAAGAACAAAAATTACAATGACCTGAAGTTCTTCCAATCATGTGTTGTAATACATTGTTTTTACTATTATAGAAGAAAACTTAACAAAAGTTGATGATTTGGGGAGTCAGTTCACAGAGATATTCATTAAACAGCACGAAAATGTCACACTCTTGCTGACTCTTGTGGAGGTGAGTAGTAATATTATACTTGGAATACTGAGAGACATATCATGCTGTACCAGGAGATGACCTTAATGGATAAAGCTTTTCTCTTGGCTTTCTAGTGGAGCCTATGTAAAATATGAGGTAGTCTTAGACATGGTGAATGTGGGGTTGGAGATGACGTGGATGAACAGGTCAGTTGAATGAGTTTGAGATGACCTGGGGAGCCCAGAGGTTTGTTGTGGTTGGTCAAGTCTGTTCATGGATTCGTCAGCAAGAGAAAGCTCAAGAAATGACAAGACCCAGTTTTAAGAGAAGCTGCTGCTACTTTCTGGTAATAGGAAGAAGATGCAGGAGAATTTCCTATTCTTTCTCTCTTGGATTTCTGGTTAATACAGGCTGATCCCTGCAGGATCAGACTGACTGGTGTTTAGAAAGAAGATACAGCTTGGAAAGCTACCCTGGAGGAGAGGGAGGAAAGGAAGCTGCTGGGTGTTCAACTTGGTGACGATAAAATACAAAGAACAGGATAGTGTTTTGACTTGCTGGCTGAGTGCTGTGATAGGATGGATGGAAAAGAAAGTAGACAGCAGGTGAAATTTCTTATCTGTTTGGTGTCTATTCATAACTGGGATCTAGAAGAGGAAGATGAATACTGAGGAATTTATTACTTGATGTCCTTCATCTTTGCAGGAATTTGATTTCCATGTTCGCTGGCCTGGAGTGAAACTCCTTACATCTCTTTTAAAGCAGCAAGGACCTCAAGTGCAGCAGATAATTCTTGTCAGCCCTATGGGTGAGTGGCTGAGTTTCGTGCTGATAAACTTTTGAAGCTAGAGGCTCTGCAAATACCATGGCAAAGGGCTGGAGGGGCTTCACCTCTTTATGCTTGCTCTTTATGCGTTTCTTGCAGGTGTTTCCAGACTCATGGATTTACTAGCAGACTCTAGGGAGGTTATACGAAATGATGTAAGTACAGAACAAAGGTGGTTTATTCTCTTCATAAAAAGTAACTGGCACCTGAATTGCATATACTTGTGCAGAATTTGAATTAAGCTAAACAAATACATGTGAAGAAATTATTGTGGTCGCTAATTGGTAATGTTTCACTCCACAGCTGAGCTGTGTGGCCTTTGGATGTCAGGCTACAGTCCTCATAACAAAGGCAAGCCATTACTGGATATTTAATGCGAACACTGACGCTTGTGCAGGGTTTTCATAGTATGTTAGCTAGTGTTTCTCTTCACCTTCTGTCAGGTTCATTGCAGTCTTTCCTTTTTCCTGATTAGCTGTCAAAATGCTCAGATTATTACAAAAGAGATGAGGTGCTTTACAAGTTCATTCTCTCTTCTTTATAGCTGCTTAGTGTCTTTTTTAACAGTACTGTGCTTCTGTTTTGAAGTACAGAGATTCTGGACAGGATTATGTTGCTGATTTACTTTCCTTCTAAGAGCTGTGACTTAGGAAAAGCAATATAGTTCTAGTAAAATTAAGTTTAATTTATTCTTTGCTCTACCTGTCAAGGGAGTCCTGTTGTTACAGCAATTGACAAAAAGTAACGCAGCCATACAGAAGATTGTTGCCTTTGAGAATGCCTTTGAGAGACTTCTGGATATCATAACAGAAGAAGGAAACAGTGATGGAGGTACAGAAAAATCCAAGACTTAGTCATGTGTTTCTGCACAAACCATTGGGTGATGATGTTTACAGGCTGATGTTAGTATGTGGTTGTAGCTATGTCAGTTGCTAGAAGGATCAAAACATACAGCCTGGGAGTACCAAAACTGGACTGAACAAGTAGGCAGGGTTTGAGCATCTTTTGAAACCTAGTCTTGAGATATGTAGTTAAGACATCAGTTAATGTCTCTGAGCACTTGTGCATGAGTTTGTGTGGTCTTGTTTGGCTGAGGTCTGTGAGTGTGTAAACTTGGAATGGCAGTGTCAGATACATGTGTGCTGCATTTGTCACTTACTGAGTTAAGCATCTGCATTCTTCTTGCGAGATCCTTGCATGCTTGGAGTGGCTGGAAATAACAGCTTGGTGAGTTTCTTCAGCCTCACTAATAACTTCAGTTTCCTGATCAGCCCCTTGCCAAATCATTTACCAGCTGGGGGGAAAGGGTATTAAAAAAATATAAAAAAAAAATGCCTAAATGATGCAACATTTAGGTGGTTTTTATTAGCAACACATGAGTTTACCACCAGTTGTAGTTTGCTACAGGATCTATGTTAGTAACAAGGCATTTTGCTGTTTCATGACTTTTCTGTGGGATGCAGGAGCAGTTGATGCTTCTCTCTCAGATGAATTATGCCAGGTGCATTGGCATGGAAGAATTAAGCAAGCCTCTGATTCAAAGCTGCTATTTTGAGGCAGTTAATAATTTTAGGTGAGTTGGTATGTGAAGTCTTAAATGCTCAAGAGTTCTGTGCTCTCTCCCCCGCCCTCCCCCCCATGTGTCTGTTTTTCCCATCTGCAGCTCTGCTGAGTGGGAGAACTAAACTGGTCTCGCTTTTTCTCCCACTCCCAAGTCCAGAACTGCTTGTGTGTGTTCAGAAGTGCAAGGAGCAAGTCTTTATGCTTCACACTGAGTAAGATTTGGAGGCATCCCAGCAGTACCAGTACCTTTACTAGTGTTGTGTTATGGACAAAGTTGTCTGAGGATTTTCTCTTCACAGAGCACATACTTGATAAGCACCTGTAGTGCTTTTTCAGCACAGTTTAAAACCCGAGAGTAAAAAACCCTGTTGGAACTCCAAGGAGTTAAGTTTTAACTGGCTCATTGTAAGGGCTATTTCTAAGAATTGCTTCTCCACCAAAATAATGGAGAAAGCAGCTTTGAAATGAGTTGAAGATGTAGCCAGTGATTGAAGAGAGTGAATGTCTAATCCACTAAGAACTGCTGCATTTGAATCATCATGCAGTTCCAGAGGAACTTAAGTTTAGTGCTTACAATAGAGAGAGTAGCCTTACTCTTAAGTAGGTACACTTTGAGACATGAAGTGGTTGTGAGGCTTTCTTTGAAGTTCTCCCCATCCCTACCCAATGAACTCATACAAATAGTGTGTTCTTTGGAAATAACAGTTTGCTTCAGACTTGTGAAAAAACACAGTTATGGTTTCTTTGGAAACGTACTGGATTGACATTGATGTACTGAATTTAGAGTGACCTTTGGTTATTTTTTCATGTGTATGGTTCATAGTTCTTGATCCAATTCTAATGTTTGGTAAGAATGGAAGAGTTCAGAAGCATGTGCTCTGTTCTGTCCGGAACATACTCAGTGTGGGGAGAAGCCAGTTAGTTTTCTGTGTGTAATATTCTAATTATTTCTTTGCGTTTTCTGTCTCGCCAGGAATAGTAGTGGAAGACTGTCTCCTCCTATTGCAAAACTTGTTGAAGAATAATAATTCCAATCAGAATTTTTTCAAGGAAGGTTCGTACATTCAGCGTATGAAGCCTTGGTTTGAGGTTGGAGATGACAACTGTGGATGGTCTGCACAGAAAGTAACTAATCTCCACCTAATGCTGCAGGTAAAACACTTCATCTCCTAAGTACTGTTTTCAGCACTTTCAGTTCTGCAGTGAAGAGTAAGTATAACGTAATAGTCAACTACGAGATCCATGTGTTTGTAGATAGAATAAGATACCAACATTCATGAGATGTACTGCCTTCAGCACAAACACTAGTGCCAAGTTGTGGATTTGGACTGGCTGGCATATTGGGGAACTGAAGATTTAACAGTGATTTCAATAGATCACTGGGGGTGTTCTATATGAGGAGTCCTCATGCATGAGTTCATGTATGGCTGCAATACATTAACTTGGTTCTAGCAGCTGACTTCACTGTGGGTTCATAATTACTGATTTTTGGGCATCTTTCCTTCTTCTTACTCCTCCAAAAATGGGAATAAGGTTTTCCTGTTCTGTGGCATTTCATGCGGAAGCCAAATGTTAATGATGAAGGTAGTTTGTCACCTTCCGAAAAGTAGTTCTGACAAATGGTGAGCCAAGTAGGAGGGTAGTTAGAGCTTGATTTCTCATCACATAGTTGCAAGGTTTGCAGTGGAGTCAGAAATTTGAAGGTTTTAGAGGGTTTAACTGAACTCAGAATCAAATGGCACAGCGTAGCAATGAGATGAATATGGTGTTCGGTTGTTATTTCTTATCTCCATTTTTGAAGAGTAATTCTGTTTTGTGGCCAAACTTAAAATGGGTAAATCGGTTTTGTTTGGTTTTTCAGGTGGTCTCGGACTCTCTTCACATAAAGATGTTCTTCATTTTTTTTTCTAGCTTGTGCGGGTGCTTGTGTCTCCCACAAATCCTCCTGGTGCTACCAGCAGCTGTCAGAAAGCAATGTTTCACTGTGGGCTCTTACAACAGCTCTGTACAATCCTGATGGCAACAGGAGTTCCTGCCGATATCCTGACAGAAGTAAGAGGGAGCAGATTGATGTGATGAGGGGGGGCAACTAAATGGGTGAAAGCAGTTGTCTACAGGGATAATGGATTGCTGCAGAGACAAACTGGAATTAGCGTTATTTGCTAAGAGTTTCAGATGCCACAGATGTCAGTTTCCTGTGTGAGTGTCAGGGTCTGACTGGAGAAAACCCAAGTGTCAGACCTGTTTTGTTTGTGATTCCAAGAGTGAAATTAAGATGAAAATAAGGTCACTACCCTAATCTATCAGTTGGTTTATTACAGAAAGACAATTATAAAAAATTATTAAAAAGGGGGTAGCAGTAGAACAGATCGGAAAAAAGATAGAAATGAAGCAAGAATTCAGGGTGCAGAGATACAGTTACCACCATGGATCCAGCGGTGTCCCAGGGTCTGTAGTTGTCATCCTCAGTGGTGGGAGTCCTTCAGCATCCATAGTTGGTATCAGAGCAGTGTCCCCAGGAGTCTGTAGTAGTCATTGGAAGTGAGTGTCCTCATGGAGCTGTTCTTGGAGTTGTCCTCATGGAGGGTGTTCTCACAGAGGTGTCCTACCTGGTGGTTATCTTTTCCCCCTTTTATTATGAGTTGGGGGGAGTACCTCTGTTCTTCATGTCATGTATTGCACATTCCTGGTAAACCAGTTCGCCGGTCTTGCAGCCAACTGCACCTGTGCAGCAATTCTTGGGGATAATGGGCAGCAACTCCTCACACCAGTCCTGGGGGTAATGGGTGGAAGAGTCTTATCTCACCTACTCCCACCCATCTCTCAGGCAGTGGACCATGGAGTCCCATTTCAGTTCCTCACAGCCTTCTCTCAGGTAATGAATGCTGGAGTCTTAACTTCTCCCACCCATCTCTGAGACAGTGGAAGGTGGAGTCCTATCTCAGTTTTCTCATACATACCAACCTTAGAGACAGTGGACAGTGGAGTCTGATTTCAGTTCAGCCTCTCACAGGGGGCAGCATCAATGTAAGATAGTCTTTTAGATTATATTCTGCAACCAGAAGTTATTGCTATTTGCTAATTTTCTGTGTTGTATTTCAGCATATCCCAGAGTGGCTGTATTGATTCATGTTTTGCCCTGTTCTGGTGGTGGGGTTTTTGTTTTTCTCTCAGGAGAGAATCTAGAAGTATTCTGACTTGGCACATTTCCAGTGATGAGGCATTTCTAGCTTCTAGGAAGCCCTGCCTGCAGTAGAATGAGGTGCTTTTTCCCTTGATAAAATGACATGCTTAGAGCATCTCCCATACAAAGACGGGCTGAGAAAATTGGGGCTGTTCAGCCTGGAGAAGAGAAACTGTGTGGAGACCTCATAGCAGCCTTCCAGTATCTGAAGGGGGCCTACAAGGACGCTGGAGAGGAACTCCTCAGCAGGGACTGTAGCGATAGGACAAGTGATGGGTTTAAACTGAAACAGGGGGAAGTGCAGGTTAGATACAAGGAGAAGCTCTTTATTGTGAGGGTGGTGAGGCACTGGCACAGGTCGTCCAAAGAAGTGGTGAATGCTCCATCCCTTGGCAGTGTTCAAGGCCAGGTTGCACAGAGCCTTGGGTGACATGGTCAAGTGGGAGGCATCCCTGCCAAAGGCAGGGAGTTGGAACTAGATGGTCTTAAGGTTCTTTCCAACCTTAGCCATTCCATGACTGAGGGTAGACTACTTCCTTTGGTGTGGCCTCCATTCAAGTTCTTTTCACCTTTTAGAAGGTTTCATCTTTCAACTTCTTTAAAATGTCTACTTTAACTGGCTGTCATAGCAAACCTGGTTTGAGGTAGCAAAGTTGGAGGTAACTGGGTGTGATAGATCTGTCAGAGCTTTCTGTCCCTTGACCTTTCCCTCAGCATGCTTCACAGCTGTTAGTTGTTTGGATTTGATTTGAAATGGTTTTAGTGAATATGCTGAATATGTGTTCTGTGATACTGAGCTGTCAGGGTAACCTTGAATAATTTTGAGTGAGTGACCTAGGCAGTAGATTGTGGCTCACATTTAACTCTCTTATTTTTTTTTTTTCTCTGCCCTTTCTGTAGACCATAAACACTGTATCAGAGGTCATTCGAGGATGCCAGATGAATCAAGACTACTTTGCCTCTGTAAATGCACCTTCTAATCCACCAAGGTAGAGGAAGGAAAGTGTTTAATTGTGTTAGGTAATGATGTGTTGGTATGGGCCATGGCAGTCTGATCTGAAGGATTGTTTAAATTGTGATACAGAGCAACAGAATTGAGTTCACATTGATGTGTTAGAGCATGAAGGTGTCAGGTGTGTTTTACGGAGATAAGACCTAGAACTGATTTTGTTATGTGACACCTGAAAAATGAGTGAGCAGTAGCTGAGAAATTCCTAGATAGGGATGAACTGTGGGTCAGAGGACAGCCTACAAAAGGAGTTAGAGGCCAGGAAAACAGGCAGGTAATTGCTATTTACTCAGACTGGGGAACAGCAAATGTTAGCTTAAGGAGATCTTAATCTCAACGTTGAATAGGAGGGTGAAGGTAGAGGGGCAGCATTCTGTATTACAAGCTGCTAGTGGCCTCATGAGGCATCTTCTGTGGTATTATTGAAGCTTGCAGGGAGCAGCAGGGGACTTGATGGGCAATGGAGACACTGGAGGAATGTTAGCTCTTGGCAGTCATGTGTAAAGAATACTGTTGTGTGTTTTAATGACCTGAAAAACCTGGATATTAAAATCAAGAGGTTTACTCCAGTTGTAATGTATGGAATGGGCAAAAGTCTCTTTCCTTACCTGTAGAATACACTACAGATTGTCTGCCTGTGGTTGTCTCCGTTCGCAGCTGTACCCTAATGTTTTTTATCTTTCCCAACAGGCCTGCGATTGTAGTACTTCTGATGTCCATGGTGAACGAACGTCAGCCTTTTGTGCTGCGTTGTGCTGTTCTCTATTGTTTCCAGTGCTTTCTCTACAAAAACCAAAAAGGCCAAGGAGAAATCGTGTCAACACTTCTGCCATCTACTATTGATGGTATGCAGAGTTAGCGTCTCTGCAACGAGTTAACTGCCACCAATGTTTAATGCATCAGCTGATGTCTTCTGCAAAATCATTTACTTGCCATTGAGTGTCTGATCTGGGCAAGATCACAGAATCACAGAATGGTTTGGGTTGGAAAGGACCTTAAGATCATCCACTTCCAACCCCCTACCTTGGGCAGGGATGCCACACACTAGGCGATGTCACCCAAGGCTTTGTCCAGCCTGGCCTTGAACACTGCCAGGGATGGAGCATTTACCACTTCTCTGGGCAACCTGTGCCAGTGCCTCACCACCCTCGCAGTAAAGAACTTCTTCCTTAGATCTAATCTGAACTTCCCCTGTTCGAGTTTAAATCCTTTACTCCTTGTCCTGTTGCTTCAGGCTCTGATGAAGAGTCTATCTTTGGCATTCATTCTTGGCTTATGGTTTCTCTCAAACTGTCTAGTTTAATTTTTCTGCATTTTAACTGTATGCTGATGCCTTAAATATTTTGTCTATTTTTGTGGCTTGTTTTAATCTCACATATACTTCTTGATCATTCTGGTAGCTACAGGTAACTCGGTCTCGGCTGGTCAGCTGCTTTGTGGGGGCCTCTTTTCCACGGACTCCCTCTCTAACTGGTGTGCTGCTGTGGCCCTGGCCCATGCGTTGCAGGAGAATGCTACTCTGAAAGAACAGCTTCTTAGAGTTCAGCTTGCCACCAGCATCGGCAATCCACCCGTGTCGCTGCTGCAGCAATGCACCAACATCCTCTCACAGGTACAGCACTAGGTTAAGGCTCCAGGCATCATGGAGGAATGCTGCACTTGTGCAGGAGCATCACAGGAAGGCATAGAATCATAGAATAGTATGGGTTGGAAGGGACTTTCAAAGGTCACCTAGTCTTAGACTAGTCATCTAGACAGCCACCTAGTCATCTAGCTTAAGGAGAAGGAGGGTTCTCTGTCTTTTGCAGATCATTTGAAGCTTTGCTTAAACTCCCCTATGCTCTAGGGGGAAGAGAAAAGCAGCACATCTTGCTTTTTCATCAGCGATCGATCCTTGGTGTTGCCTACTCTTAAGTAGAGGGTTCTGAAGCATTTAGGCCTTAAACTTTGTTTAAAAGAAGAGGCAAACTGGCAGGATCCCCAGTGGCATTGTGTTGCTGAAAGGGTTCCTGCTTAGTATTTAACCTGTAACTGTTAAGTAGGAATGTCTTGAAAATACAGGGCTCTCACATGTTAGTTGGGGTTGGTTTTGCTGTTAAAAACTTGAAAGCTTTCTTGTTGGCTTTGCCAATGTTGAGCAAATGAAGCTCACCCGTGAGCCCATGGTTCCCTGGGACATCTGCTTCTATTCTGGATACTTTTCCCCTGAACAATTGCAGTAACGAGGAGCTGGATAACTGGCAGTTATTAGATTTCCCTGCAATTGATAATAATTCCAACAGAATGCTGGAATTCTAAATTGGTTCGTGTGACTTTTTCATCTGCTTGACCTGAAAACTGACAGTGCTTCTTTTTATCCTGTTCCTGGCTTTTTTTGTGTGAGGTAAATTTGAGTCAGCAAAACTGCCTGTGGCTCTTCAGCCTTACGTGATGGAAGGGACTGAAACTGGGGGGGGGGGGATGTTTCTGAACTGTGTTGTACTTGAAGCTTCTCAAGTAATATGTGTGTAACTTGCAGGGTGATAAGATCGACAGACGGGTATGTATATTTTGGCCCAGCTTGGGCATTTTCTTGCCAAAAGCAGGCCTTTTTCTCTTGCCTTTGGTTTTGCTGGGCAGGTTTTCTTTAACTGCTTTTTGATGTGTTTCCACTTACAGCTTTGTGTTGCAGTTGGGTTTTTCCCTAGTGTAACAAGCTCGCTCTGTGTCTCCAGGGAATTCTCTCCACAAAACTATGGGATAAGGATCTTGGGTAGCACTGGTGCTTTCTTTCCAGTGGGGCAGACTCATTCACTATCTCATCACCTAACAGATGAGCTTTCTTGCAAAGAAAATTAAAACTGTTAGAAATGGTGTTTTCTCAGACTGGCCTGTAGCAAACAGCTGGTACAACTTGCAGTGGGAATGTGCTGCTGGTTTTCTGACTGCTAAAAGAAAAATCATGTTTAACCTGCCTCCTGGGCGCTTTGTAGGTTGTACTTGCCAGCAGATATTATAACCTTTGAGATACTAGTTGTGAATAGCAAGGATCTCGTTACTAGCAAATGATGCCTGACATGAGTTGTTTGACTTTCAGGCTGTGTTACTTAACTCACTGCTGAGTTGGTTATCAGTTGTCCTGCAGGGTGGGGTTATATCATTACCAGCCCTGAACTACAGAACAACAGCCATAGAGAGCTGTAATCTGTCACAGTAGGTGCTATCATAGTATATCATAGTATATCACTGTGTAGTGGTGTTTTCCAGAGGAAAGGAGAGGGCCAGAGGAGCATAGAGTTTGGTGGGGACTACACAGCTCATAGTGAGTTCTAGATCAGTGGAAACCAGTCACAACCTTCAGGTAGAAGGGCAGCAGCAACAAGATAATCTCTGTTACTACAACAGCATGACAGAGTCACAGCAAAGCTGCAGACAAACCTGTAACAAAGACTAAACAAAAACTGCTAGTAGGGCATGAAGTACTCACCATGAAACACAACAGTGCTGTGCAGTTGGTGGTGATGGCTGTGATCTCTGCTGCTCTGATGTTGTTCACTTGGGTGTCAGGAAGTAATGATGGTGATAATCATGAAAAATGACCAGATGCTCTTGCCTGTGTGTGCAGCATTAGGGATGACTGCCACAGTCTTGATATCTGTAATATCTGTTCTCCTCCTTTTAAGGGGATCATTTATTCTTAATGATGGAGATGTATTACAGCAAATCACAGCACCTCAGAAGGAAGTCCTTGAAGGTAGTCTCTTCAGAGCTCAGTAGCTTGGTATCTTCTGCCAGAGCTGCTGGATTCGATTCCAGTCTGTCTCACAGTCAGCAGCTGGGAGCTGCAGAAAAGTTTCTTGCCAGACTGCTGCTTACCAGCTGTTTCAATGGGCAGACTGGCTTATTCAAAGACCTTGGGGGCTTTTATTTTGTTTTAAATGCTTAGCTGAAGTTAAAACCAACACTGCCTTCAGCCCTAAAGCATAGAGTATATCAGAGGCAAGGACGAAAATTCAATGTTTCAAGCACAGGCTCTTTGTTTTTGATGACTGTCTCTTTGCCTTGATCCCTGTGCCTGCTCTACTTGCCTCTACTGAAGCAATCCCAGCAGTTGTGTGCCTCATCATGCATTTGAGCCTTGACTTCAGCTTCCAGTTACTTTGCCCAATTTATTAGGTGCTTGTGTGAAGTTCTATTTTTCCATGCGGGGAACATTTTTCTTGGTTGCCTTTTGAATGCTGACTGTTGGAAGAGAGGTATGCCTGCCTCAACGCTGCTATGTCCATAGTACCTGCAGCAAAGACAAGAGGGACAAAAGCGAGAAGACAGGCAATTGGCAGATGACAACTAACAAAGCCAAATACTACAGTTAGCATTCCTCTTGCTGGCTTAATGTGCATACTGTCTGAACCAAAAGCCACTACAGTAGTATCTTTCTTGACTTACAAAATAACATTAGGAACACATAGCAATTTGTAGTCAGCAGGGGAAGTCTTAGTGATGCATGCCTTCTTATCGAGAATCCTTACCTGACTTAATTTATACCTTGCTCCTTTACAGGGTGGTATCTCTGCATTTCTCCATGTTACCTTAGTGTGAATTATAAATGCGGAACTAATTTGTCATGACTTTTATACTGGTGCTGATTTGCACTGAGCCATGTTTCACATCTGTGTTGCTTGCTGGTTTGCTCTGAAAACAGATACGAATCGTTTAATACTTGTTTCACCAAACACTAAAGCTGTGTTCAGTATAACTAACAAATGGCATTTTGAAAGACATGGTTTTTACAATGGTGAATGGGTGAGTTCTGAAGCAGTACAGGCTTTTTTTTTTTGGTATTTCAGTCCTCCACTGTGGAAAGTTAATGATGGGGGGGTTTATTCTTTCAGGGCAGCAAAGTCCAGACCAGGGTTGGACTTCTGATGTTACTTTGCACTTGGCTCAGCAACTGCTCCATTGCTGTCACCCACTTCCTTCACAATCCAGCCAATATACCTTTTGTATCCTTGACCTGCTTGCTTTGTGTTCTGCCAAGCAAATGTAGTTTTTAGATTGCAACAAGTCCACTACTATTTTCAGGGTGACTTATGCCAGGAGGTAGGAAGAATGCTCCCTGTTTCTGGTGAAGCGTATTTCTCTGCTTGCTTTTCAGGAAGAAATCTGGCTAAAGTACGCCAGGCTGAAGTTGTCACCTTATCTAAACAGCAAGCCTGTTTTGGAACAACTTGATCTCTTTGAGCAGACAGTTAGAGAAGAAATGTCAGGAAAGCCACTGACTACCCAAGTCCTCCATAACAGGAGCTAGCTTTGCAAGGCTTTCTTCAGCTCTTTTGCCTGCTTCCTAATCAAGCTTGGGTTTATCTCTGCAAAGAATTTTAACTGGGATCTATACACAGAATATTAAGTTACATGTATGGTGCTTATGAAGTATCTCCAATATCCTTAACAAGAGTCCAGCTCACAGGGCAGATAGCTGAAAACCTGGGAGAAGAGGAGCAACTTGTCCAAGGCCTGTGTGCACTTTTGCTTGGCATTTCCATCTACTACAATGACAATTCCCTTGAAAATTATAGGAAGTAAGTATGCTGTAAAAAGAAGAAGACTGTAGGGAAAGATTCAGTGAATGGCAGGTGGTGGATTAACTGAGCCGTGCAGCATAGATTTGGCTGCATGTTTTCTATGTGTGTTCCTTATGGGAAGCACAACAACTGACCCACCTCTAGCTAAGCAAAGCAGGTAGCTGTTTTGTATAGGTCTTCTGAAACTGCGTGTGCCTGCTCTGGGAACAGGTGCCAGTGGTCACTGTAAAATGGCATTGTGAATGCTGCATCTGCTGTGGCTCAGACTTGAGACAGATACTCAAGAGTTGTAACTGTAAAATCCACCAAGGGAAGGATGGGTTCACTTTTCAGTTGTTGCACTGTGATTGATTTCTCTTTTCCTTTCAGAGAGAAGCTGAAGCAACTGATTGAGAAGAGGATTGGCAGGGAGAACTTCATTGAGAAGCTCGGCTTTATTAGCAAACATGAACTTTATTCCAGAGCTGCTCAGAAACCCCAGCCTGGTTTTTCCAGCCCAGAGCACATGATGTTTGATCATGAATTTACCAAGCTTGTGAAGGAATTGGAAGGTGAAATGATGTGCTTGCTTCTGTTGTTTTTGTGACAAGCTGATGCCTGAATTACCAAATGTGCTGAATGTAACAGTCTTAAAAGTAGCGTGATAATACTAAAATGGAGTATTCTGAAAAGCATGTTACTGTAATAGTTATAAGTAATTTCACAGCTTCAGTATTAACTCCTTGTACAAGCCCATAATCAGGGCTTGTACAAATTGGTTAACTTTTAATTTTTAGGTGAAAGGATTATTATTACATCCTTTGAGTTCTCATACTGTGGCCAGGACGTGTATTTACCTGTGCTCATACAGAGACCAAGCATTGAGCATGTGATGGTCATAGATACTCCATTTATGGAAGTAAGCAATCTAGATACTGGCTGTTTCTATCTGATTAATGAAGAAAAATGATGAATGCTGTATTTCCTGGCCTGTTAAAAAGTGATAAGCACTTTGTTTAGTGTTTTCTCTCCTTTGCTAAAGAGACTGGTTGTCATAATTCTTAAAGTGTAACTGATGTCCTGGTTATTAATACTGCCCAGCTCAAATCAGTCCACAGAACCAAAAAAAAAGAAGCAGGAACAGTGAAGATGGTTTTGCCCAATTGCATTTCATCTGCATGTTGCCCTGGCAGCCCCAGGTCTTTCACTTAACTGCACAAGCACTTGGGCAGCAGCTGTGGTGGAGCCATAACAATTAAACCCCACTTTTTGTGATAAGGAGGACTCCAAACACCCATTTTCTTTTCTGAATCTGTGTAAAGCAGTGAGCCTGCAAACCTATAAAAGACGGCTGTTTCCCTAAACCTCTGTTTTTAAAGTGCAGGCTTAGTTTCTAACGCCCTGAACTCAGTTAAACTGGGTTGGATTGTGAGACAGATGTGAGGACAAAAAAGATGTGAATTGTTTTTAACAGGTGTTATAAGTAAAGCTATTTACAAGTCCAGTGAGGAAGATAAAAAGGAGGAGGAGGTCAAGAAGACATTGGAACAGCATGACAACATTGTGACTCAATACAAAAAAGTCATCAGAGAGCAGGTGAGAGGGAGTTACGCTGTACATGTGCCTCCAAGGGATTGGTTGGTTTGGCTTTCAGAGGCACCCGTGCAGTTTGATACCCAGTGTTCCAAATGAAGTAACCAGGAAACTAGCACTGCAGAAACACTTCTACAAACACTTAAACCAAGTTCTGGTTCAAATGAAATACCAGTGTTTAGAATACTGGATAAGATAAAGCATTTTCTTGGGATATATCTGTTCTTTCCTGTGTTTAAATCTTCTCAAATGAGTAATTCAAGAACTTGCAGCCCCTTAGTTCTGGGCTCTCACTTTCGAGAAGTTGACAGATAAAGTGTGGCTGAATGAAGAATGGGAGTGAAGTTTTGCGTATACCTGCTGTGGTTGAACTCCTGATTGTTTTTTCCAGTGGGAGTTTGCTTGTTTAGTTGCAACAGCTTAGAGGGAGAAGAGCAAAGCTGATTAACGTAATAGTTAATGGGGACTGAATCAGGTGTGTTGAGTTCAGGGATCTGGAATGGACAGAGGGCACAGGGGGGTACATGTGGATTTAAGGGGCACTTTTGAACTGCTGGTGAGGTTTTCCTGAACTTGCCGTGACAGCAGTTCCCACAACTTCCTGGAAGACACTTGAAGTGCCCCAAATGCATGCAGGCTTTGGTGTGGTTGAGAGCAACTACAGTCACCAGACTTCATAGATTTCCTTCTTACTCTTGTGCTGTCTCTGGTGTGGGGCTGCTGGAGGTTTCCTCCAGAAGACTTGGAATGCATTGGTCTGGTGTGATAGGCTTCTGTCTTCGCCAGGCTTTTTTCCCTTGGAGTAGCTGTCTAGGTTTGCATGAGGCTTTCCTGCTCACCAGATACAGGTAGCATGGACAGCATCACTAGCAGTAGTGTGTCATGCTGTAGTTGAGGTTTTTCTGTCTTTACTTGACTTCCTGACGGTATCTTCAGAAGTGTTACTGTGCTTCAGTGCTTTGGTTTTTGTCTTTCACAGGACCAGGAGCTTGAAGAACTAAAACAACGAGTTACCACTTTAATGTCTCAAAATGAACAGCTCCAAGCAACAGTTACCCAGCAAGTGTCACAGATCCAACAGCATAAGGACCAATATAATCTCCTTAAAGTGCAGCTAGGTAGGCTCAGAGAGTAATAAAAAAATACCGTCTATCACTTCAGACATGCTGTTGTATGTTCTGCAGCATATGAAAAAACTTCCCAGAGAGATTAAATATACTGTTTTAAGGCTGATGTTGGGCATTTCAGGCAATTTCGTTGAAGCATTAGATTTGCTTCGTTATCTAAAAATACTTGGTTTTGCTTTAAGTGCCTTTAAAGTTAAAGACTTAAAGCACTGAAATCGGACAGGACAGCTTGAAATGTGCATGAGGTAAAACTTGTTCTTGCTTTGTGCTTAAGTCTTGGAACTCAGGTCTGTGGATGAAAATAATGAATTGAGAAAGAACTGTATGGCAGATGTGTAAGATGAGGCTTATCACCATCACTGGAGAGATTGCTGACTGTCTGAATCAGGACAGTATATTCAAGTTATTCCAAGGTCAAGATGCCTGATAAACTGGATGTGATGATTTCCAAAACTAATTCTGCCTTCACAATTATTTACTATTAAAAATATGTAAGGACACAGTCATCCTTCTTCTGTAGGATGATTTGTCTATGATGTTACTTTGGATGAACTGAACAACTGAAGCAGCATGCTGGTGCAGCCACAGATACATGCTTGAAGGAATGACAAATTACAGCTCTTTATGTGTTTTTGATAGAGAACTCCTAAGTACTGTGCTCTGGTTCTTGAGTTGGAATTGCTTGTGTTACCCTGTGTGATAGGCAATAAATTCTTGAATTGGTGTGTTTGAAGCTAACTTCAAAATGGCATTGGTGTTTGTGACCTTGGTTTAATAAATACTGTCTTTCAGGAAAGGACACTCAACATCACAGTTCCCATGGGGATACGTTTCAGATGAATGGCATTCAGACGGAAGAAGTGAGCAAACTAAAAGAGGAGTTGGAAGAATGGAAAAACAAGCATGAACTGCTGCAAGGGCAGATAAGGGAAAAGGATTTTCTGATCGAAAAATTGGTAAGTGCTGTCTCTGCAGAACTTGCTGCAGCTTCCAAATGATGTTTTCAAATGTCATCTGCCTTAAGCTAAGTCCTCATTACGATGGCAATCAAAGTATCATAACTGATTGCATGCTGATAATAGGAAATGGGATGGGAGATGGCTTGAGCAATGCCTTTCCTGCTTCCCATTGTTTCCAAAAGTAGTTTGTGTGGGTGACCTGTTATGCTGTAGAATCAGGAGTTTCAGGGTGTTTTGGGTGAGGAAAAAATGGTAGGTGCCTCTTAGGCATTACCCCCACTAAGCTTCTAAGTTGTATTTATGGTGGCCTGCTTGCCAAAATGCAGATGATGCATGGTGCTTTTATTTTGTACTTGTCTTCTGCATTTGGGTTGGTGAAAGATGATTTTGTATCCACCTTAGAGAGGACTACTCAGCTGCTCTCATGTAATCAGAGAGTTTTGTGCATTTCTTAACCTTTTTATGTTGAAAACTTGGATCATACAAGCACAGAATTTGCTCTGGGTTCTAGTAACTTGACTGTATTTATGCTATCTACTTTTATGGCTGATGTCCCTTTTGCTATTACAGAAGTCTTCACAGTTGGAAATAGGAACAACAGAGCTGTCTTCACAGAACAGCAGATCTGGTGGCTTGGAGCACAATAATGAACTACAAAAGGTGAAGTTGGTAGGCAAAGCTGTGGTCAGCAGTGGCAGCTCAGGATGGGCAGGGAGCTTTGTCACACTGCAGAGAGGAGCACTGAGCCCTGAGCATGTTGAAGTTTTTGATGGTGTACCTTCATATGATGATGCTACACATCTCGGAGCATCAAGATTATGTATCTAAAGTGAAACATTTTTTTTCTGCTAAGCAGGTTTGAGGCAGCAGAAGACAAACTGCTGCTTCAGAGTTGCAAAATCAGTTCATTCATTGCAAAAGTGTATCTTTAAATACCGATATGAAAGATTCCAGGTATTAAATGTACAACATGGAGTAAGTGTTGTACAAGTGCATATTGAGTAATTTATGGGAGCTGTTGCTCATAAATACCTAGCAGAGTTTCTCTGATTAGAGAACTAGTTAATGTGACTGGATTAAGCAGTCATAATGGGTTTCTGCACCAAGAACAGTAATGAGTGGAGGAGGTTAATGGGAGTGCTAGTGGTGTGAAACGCCTTAATAAGGGACACTGAGGCTCACACAGGTGCCTTGGTTGGGCATGTCATAGAAAAGAGTTCCTAAGAGCTGGGTGGAAAATAGTGAGACTGGTTTGTTCTTCCAGAGAAATGGTTGCAGCTTTTCTCTTGCATATGCTAGTATGAAGCAGTTCAGTAACATTTAACTGAAGAAGAATGTATTCTGAATAATTATCTTGTTTTATCAAATTAACTTAAAAGTATGGCTTTGTCTTTGTTTCCCAAAGGAGTTAGAAATGCTCAGGAGTCAGCTACAACTACAGTCTGCAGAAATCTCTCAGCTTCTGATAGAGAATCAAAAGCTACAAGTAATGGTACCAGTGACCAAGTTACTTATTTTCTCTTTTGGGGATTAAATCTGGGGACTTTGCTTTCCTTCATGCTGTCTGTTGCCCTTGTCCTAACCCAACCTTGTTTTAAGAATACACATCAGCAAGTGATTCCCAGAGTGTTGTAAATGCAGTAACATGTTCCCTAGACAGGCCCTTCATGAGGGAAGAGGGGACTTGCAGTCCAGTTAGTGCTCCATGAGGCCACTGGTCCTTGGCATTTTTTTAACAAAGGAATGCCTACTGTTCAGCACTTTATTTAAGCTCTCACCCTAATCAAAGGAAATAGTCTCTTGAGGCACAACTGCATGATTACCATAGATGTTAGAGGGATTGTTACTCTTGCAAACAGTTGAGGATACTAATTCGGAAGTTGATGGTATAGTTGAATAGCAATTGGTAAGTGCATCTGTGCAGCCTCCAAATGCCTCAAGAGTTTGTTTGTTTGGTGTTTTTTTTTTTTTTTAGCTGTGCATTGAAAAGATGAGACCATAAAGCCTTACAGAATAGCTAAATAATCTGATCTAGAATAAGGGTAGCTGTGGTGTGCCCTGCTTGACAGCTCTGCTCTAATGAGTACAGGGTATCTGCTCAGTGGGAGATGCACTCGCTTCAACTCGTGCTGCTTCTTTATCCCTGACGGTGTTCAAGACCACGTTGGACAGAGCCTTGGGCGACATGGTCTGGTGTGAGGTGTCCCTGCCCATGGCAAGGTTTTGGAACTGGATGATCTTAACGTCCTTTCCAACCCAAACCAGTCTGTGATTCTGTTACTCTGGCTGGTTTGTTCTGTGCACGAAATATGAAATTTGAGCACTTGTGTGGGGAAAATATTGAATGTTTAATAGAGGAAAGCTTTTAACACCTCCATTGCCACAAGTCTCAGCAGCTGTGATCTAAAATGCTGTTGCACATGTGTTGGCCATGTGTGCCTGTGAGACAGGGTCCTCTTGGGTGCTCCCTGCTGCTTGAGCAGCTCACTGTCACCCTCCAGACCTTGCCTAGAGCTTTGGCTTAAACAGGGCATCACTGGAGAAGCAATTGCCTGGAATTCCTGCCACAGGGTAGTTGTAGCTCAAAGGCAGCTGTCACATTTTGGAATTTGGGTAGGGCTGGCTGAGACTGAACTACTGCTATTTTTAGTAGTCACATACAAAGCTGTGGCTATTTAGCTTAATAAAACAAAATCTTTGGCACTTACGAAGCATCTGAGTGAAGGCCTGTAATAAGTAGGGTCTGCCCAGAAAAAAACCCTGTCTCTTTAGAGAGCAACTTATATGAAATAAGGCTTGCTCCTTGTTTTCTTCTTTGTGTGCATGTATGTATGTGTTTACTGGGACCCCAGGAAGCACCGACCTCTTTCCTGATGCCTTGCAGCACAGGACGTTTGTAACTACCACACCTTGGCTACACTGTAAAGAAGAAAATATGCCTGTAAATTCTCTAGCTGACTGTATAACTTCTTGGCTTGCTGTCTTTCTCTGTGAGGCATTCAGTGCTCTTCTATTGAATTTTGTGTCCACAGAACACAACTGCAGACACAGTGTTAGGAGACAGTGGTGCAATAGTAGCAAAGAACTCTGAACTGGAGGGACAACTTGAGCAACAAATCAAAGAATTGAAGGTTGGTAGCAGGCGAACACTAAACCAAGTCATCTGATACTCAGTCTTCACTTGGAGGACTTCTATGATAGGAGAGGCTTTGAGTGGAAGTGGTTTGTTTTGTGAACATCTTATGAATTTCAGGCCATGCAGGGGGAGCTGGATGCATCTCCTTTCTTTTTCACTTGGGAAATGCAAGCTTTGTCTGCCTTGAAAGAGCTGGCAATGACAGTCTAGGAGATAGCTTTATTCTGACAAGGACAGCTCAGTGTAGCTGGGGGAAGGTGGCCACTGCTAAGACTTCCACCTACCCTTACTCCTTGTTGGTAATAAGGGGAGTTTGGGGAAGAAAGTGTGTGGGAGCAAGGCCACAGGGCACTTGTTGGAGTTGGAGCTGTTATAAATAGTGCATGGAATATGTTTGTAGGAAACAAGGCTTTTCAGCTGTTCCTATGCTTATGGTGTAACCTGGTGGGGGATTTTTCCTGTTCCAGAGTGAAGTCAAAGCCCTTTCTGAGGAAAAAGAATCACTAAAACAGCACCTGGATTCATCCAGCAGTACAGTTGCTATTTTGCAAGATGAGAAAATTAAACTGCAGCAAGAAGTTGCAGAATCAAAGAAAGAACAAGATGATCTTCTCGTGCTTTTAGCTGACCAGGACCAGAAACTATCTGCACTAAAGATCAAATTGAAAGATCTTGGTGTACCGGTAAGCAAAACAACAGGTCCACTGGGTTCTCAGGTTAGAGATCTTGAGAGGTACCTGCCGAACTCCTGTGCGGAAAACTGCTTTTCACATAATATGTCTGGAATGATGCCTTGCTGCAGCTCATCCTGGCTGTTAACTTGAAAGCAGGTGATGGCTGTGATACAACCTAAGGATTGTTCCACAGATAATACAAGTGATAACTAGATAACTTTAGTCTGCTTTTTAAGCAGCACAGTGAACTGTCAGGGCAGTTTTGGGGAGCCTTATGGGCAGTTGATTGACAAGATGACAGTTGTTTTTATTAAGCACTAATTGATAATCCATGATAACTTTATATTAGCTTGAAGCTTGTTTTTGATCCCTTAGCATTTGCCTTGCCTTCAGAAGGCTGGAATGGAGTAAGGGATGTTCCTGCTCACAACAGGTCTTCCTTAATTTCAGGTTGAAGATGAAGATGATATTGAGTCTGGAGATCAAGGGGATGAAGATGAGGATGTGGAGGAAGAGGAACAAGACTAGAATGCTTTTGTGTGTTACCATGAAAACTAGATTGCATCATTAATGGGGGGGGGAAATCTATTATTGGTATACAACACAGAACATCTGCTTATGAGCAGCAGATAGGAAAATGACAACTGTGGGACTAGTTATAAGTTACTAAAGTGTTTGAAAACACTTCCTACTAGGTAAAGCAAACAGAAATCACTGCTTAAGTTCTATAAGAGTATCCCAAATTATACTTGCTTAGAAGTTGCTTTAGATGCTGTTTAAAGCATGGGGATGACAATGTTACTGCTTCAGTTCATTGTCATTGACAGAAGTTCTGTGTGCTCATCTACAGTTTTAACCTTCTGGAACTGTTAATTAAATACAAATGTATTTGGTTTAATATCTGTCAAATGGAATCATTGCCCCTACATTCAGCAGGGAGCTCCAATGCAATCTGTGACTTCCTTCCAAGAGCAGTGGCAAGGTGGAAGGGTTTGGGTGGCTGTGGTGTGTGGTCACCACTCTGCTGGCCTCGGGGCCAGTCCTCCAGGTGGGAATGGACCTGCACAGGGCCAAGTGACTCAACACCTGGAGTGGCTGTATTGGAACCTCCTGGGGAACTGCAGTGCTATGCTAGCAATGAAAAAGAGGTTTCATGAAAACTCATGCAGAGAGGTAGTGTTTTTAAGAAGAACCTCTGGAAAACCAAACCCCAACACACTCTTTCTGAAGATCTTATGTGTTGCTGACTCAGCATAAGTATAAGATCTTGTTGACTACTTCAGTAAGGAAATGAAAACTACTATGATTTATGTAACTTATTGACTCTTGAGGAGTGAATAAAATTTTAAAAGACTGAATACAGTACATGCATCAATTGTTTTTTTTTTTTTTTTTAATAAAAATAGGTATGCCCACTTAGTACTCATTCAGTGACTTCTCTTACCCTGTTTTAATAAAATATATTTTATTACACAGGTAAAATGGTCTAACACAAGTCTAGGGTGGTGGATGCGAGTAAGTAATGTACCCTGTGTTGGGGCTGTCATCGGTGCGTAGGGGTGCTGGCTCAGTTTTTGCGTTTTTAGCTGTACAGACTTCAGTAGCTGCTTAACTTCCTCAGAGCTATTTTAAACTAGAAAATCACCATTGCTTCAGGAATACTAGAAAAAACTGTTCTTAAGTTACCTCATACCCTCGGTGTGTGTTTAATGTGTAGTTGTTGGCATGTTTTAAATAGGCTCCACACTTGCACTCCATCCTTGGGCAGATTTCTTTGGTATGGGGAAAGAAGAGCAAGCATGAGAAGGAGTGACAGAACAAGAGCTGAAGCATGATGTGGCTGTGGGGTCTTCCATCCAACAAGGCCTGGTTCTTTCCTTCTATGTGACTTGTGTTCTCCTGAGCACTGTGCACCTGCAAGATCAGAGCAAGCGGCTTGGAGGCACTGCCCGTCAAGCTTTGCTTTTTCTATGCAAAATCCAATGAGGACAGAAGCATGGAGGCCCCAGAAAGCCCTTCTAGATGCCTTTGCCACATTTATTTGTGTGGAGAGATACACTGGTAACACTTTGATTCTGAGGCAGTTCTTGCATTTTTCTTACCTTTTTTGTTTTTAATACCAGGAGCTGTACAGAAAAAGCCAGACAGAAAAGCCAGGGCAGAAGGCCTGAAGTGCTTTTGCAGCTTGTTCAGTGATGGGGACAAGTTCTACAGAAACTGACAGCTTTGTTGCTTGTAAACTCAGTGCAAGCACACTGCATGACTTAAACTCTCTTCTTAGCATGACTCTATTGATATGAAGGAGAAGAAAGAAGATGCCTTGTGGCCACTGTTCAAGTGGGAGGTGGTACAATAGCAGTGTAACAGCTAACAGGACTTAAATTTATGGTTTTTTTTCTTCAGAGCAAAGGTGTTAAGGGTGTTTGCTTTGCCAAGGGTATTCTGGAGCTCTTGTGTTAAGCTGAATTGAATGATACATGGACTTGGAAGTTAGTAGGGGGAATAATAATAAAACACAGTGTAACTTAATGCCCAAGCACTCTGTGTTGGGACTTAGTTACAAAGTAGGTGCAAAGGTGTGCTGCCATCCTTATTCACAGATAATACTGTCACAAGATGGGATTATTACAAATAGCTGAAGAATTTAAGTACCCAGCTTTCACTGTGTGCATGGCTATAGGCTAGTATTTCTTAGCCCTTGAAACTTGTTCCTGACTAGGGTTCTCCTTCAGGCACAATGCAGTGTGAGACTTTAAGCATGGCGTTAATGACAAAACAATGACTTTAAATCTGGACTTCATGATGTGGGTTTTATATAATGATCATTTTAGTTGTCAGGTCCTTTGGCACTCAGGTTAGGCTAGACTTGCCTAAATTCAATTTTGTAATCTCAATGTCTTCTGCAAGCTTTAAATTAAATTATTCCTGAGCGTTGGAATCCATGTGTGCCTTTCAGTTTCTCCTGTCAGTGTATTTAATCATGAGATAATTTGGTCTTGCTTACTGCTGTATTTACTTGCTACCACGTGGATGCAAGACCTATTATCTATTCTCCCTGGTCGTTATCCCAGTGTGATTGAAGCATACAATTAGAATCAGACTGAGGCTGGAGCTGTCTTGCTAATTCCAATGTCTTTGACATAAATGGTGTTGATAAGAATTGCAGTGAGAGTTTTATTCTAACCCAGAGCCTAACTTGAGGGTTCCTAGAGGTCAGTGAGAGGTGCTTTGATGTAACCAGGGCTACAGCTGGGCTTGCTAGGCAGGTGATTGTACCCACACACAGTCTGAATAGCACCACAAAGGGCATGCTCACTTGTTGAGGAGTTCAAATGTGCACTGAGTGATTCAGTCAGCAGTGTTATCACCTGAAGAAATGCGAGCTCCTTTCTGCATGTCTTGGGAAGTCAGTTTTAAAAATGCCTTTTTTATGTATGCTAGTAGAGGGTGACAGCTTCAATGCAGGTATCCTGTGAGTGTTGGTACTGCTGTTTGCTGCTGCAGCTACCATCCCCAGGGAGTTGGTGACAGTTTGTCCTACCCTACCTGGGCAGGACAGACCTACTTATATCTGCTTGAACCTCTTCCCCATCACTGCCAGCTGTCCTGTGAAGCAGTGTTTTCTTTGGAAATTTTGGCTTCTTCAGTTAGAGAGCCAAGGTGGCAATGGAGAAGGAGTGATGTTAGGAAGCCTCGTGGCTTTGTCACGGATGGAGGGCCTGGCAAGCTGATGTGACCTGTAGAACTGGATGAGCAGGGAGATCTGCTCTTCCCTCCCTGTGTCCCGCTAGGTGAGCTGGGATCTTGCAGGCTCTTTGTTCTACTCACCTTTTATATTGTCCCAGATGTTTTGATCCTATTGTCTTCTGGGTGCCTTTCTGAGAGGTTCCTAAAAATGCTGTGGGCAGAAATAAACAAGTATTTCTGGAAGTTGTTGGTCAGTATGTGATCAGGCCCTGGGAGGCAAGCATGCATCTCCAGAACAGAGGGAAGTGGAATAAGAGAAAGGAAGATGGGGAAAAGAAAGTAACCTTTTCCTTACACGGATGAGACAGAATCACTTGAAAAACAAACATAAACACGGACTCAGGATGTGAAAGCACAAGGCATGTGATTGCTAGCTTGGCGTGATCTAGACTGGGAGCTGTTTATCTGCCAACCTCACCTGGACGTCAGTGCCACTCCCAAAGGATGGTATGCTACATTTTTTTGTGGCCCTTCTCTGCAGTGTTATACTTGGGAAGTTCTTCCTTTTGGATACAACTTCAGGATGTTTGAAATTGCAAAAAAAGAAGGAAGAGATAACTAGGTGGGGTAGGAATTTCAGGAGACAGCCAAACTGGTTACAAACAGGTTTTAAAGCAGCCTATTCAAAGTGCTTTTCCCAATTAGAAAACCTGTTTTGTTGCTTACTTTATTGCACCATCCTGGTGGCATATCTTCCTGCTGGTAGTAGACGTGTCTGGATTATAACTGTACTGTTGTCACATGGGTGGCTTTTGCCCAGAAGGTATTCACTTGACTGTGAATTCTTGGCTGTGTTATGAAAATTAGATTTATTCTGAATTATTTGGAATCTTTTCTTGTCCCATCATGACTGGGACATAATGAATCCGGGGTGGTTTTCCCCACTCTGCACAGTGTCTGGATTCTTTCCACATAGCCTCTTTGTCAAAGCAAGCAGCTGATGACACTGAGGAGGTAAATACATCAATAGATTTCTACCTTGCCTGTTGCAGAAACTGATACAGGTAAACAGGCCAAGAGGTGCTGAGCTGCAGAGAGTTCCAGGAGTGAAGGTTAGAAGTAGTTCTGATTATTGTATGTTAACAGTAAAACATTATTACCCACCTGGAGTCCAGAGCTGGTGCTTAGGGTCCATGTCCAGACCACGTAGTGTGGGTCCCTTCGTATGGGAAGGGCTTCCAGGAAAAGTCCAGGCTTGCTTGGTCTGAACACAGAAAGTCTTTGTAATTTCTTTAATACAGCTGCTACACCTTTTTCTGGATCAGTTGTTTGCAAAGTATGGGCTTCAGGGAAGCAAAAGCAGCCTTACCTGTGTTATGCAGCCTCTGCCTGCTGCCAGTCTTCTGCAAGCTCAAAACCTGCCAAACCCTCTTAATTTGTGTGAAGTTTTTCCTAGAAAATAAAGTGTTCAGCAGTGCATATGCACTTAAGAGATTTTTTCTTTTGTTGAAAATACTTTACTAGAAAGAATGTTCTTTTTAGTGTTCAAGCACAGAGCCTTGGGCAACATGGTGCAGCATGAGGTGTCCCTGCCCATGGCAGGGAGTTGGAACTGGATGATCTTAAGGTCCTTTCCAATCCAAACCATTCTATGATTCTATGACTCTTTAAACTACACGAATAAGGTGTGGTTCCTCCCTGAGCCGCAAGAGACACTGGAGGAGAACCAGGACCTTTTCTCCTGCTCCTCCTGAGTGCCCTAGTGTTCACCGAACAGCATCTCCACTTTGAATAAATAGCTGACTGGGTTACGCTAGCCTTGTGCATTCATGAGCAAAAGGAAAGCAGCTGCAAAAAAACTACTGCCATAAAACCAGAGCCAGGTCCCTTTGGCTGAGTTGGGTGCTTTCTCCTGCAGCATAGCTCTGTTGTGAAAAGAGAAGGGAAACACGTTTTCTATTTGCTATTTAAGGTGGGACTCTGTCATACTTCTGATTTCAATCTGTTCCACCATTTGGTATGTTTCTAAATTCCACCTCCTACCTGCATGGCACCGCTCTGTGTGTGTGTGTGTGTGATATATATGAAACAGCCTTGTCAGTGACACTTTGAAGAAATGAGTGTTTGGAAGTGCCACCTACAGCTCGAGTCCCCATAGCATAAGATGCTGCACCCCACCTGGCATGCAGATCCCACTAAACTGATCTTTGTAAATGCCACAACTACCCATCTAGTGACACAGATTCACCACTTACCTCTACAGAGAGGGCCTGTGGTTTCTCAAACTGCTCCCTGCCATGAACATCACCTTCATTTGATGTTTCAGAAACAAGAAATGGGTCTGGACAAGCCTGTGATCACTTCCTACCACTTACATAAGAAACCAATAACCTTATGACACTGTTCTTGATAAAGGACATCCTAGTGGGAGCAAACTGATGCAACAGACTTTGATCCTGAGGCTAATGTGAAGGTCAGGCCAAGGCTGAAAATACCATTGGTGCACAGTGTTGCACCTTGAAGGTGAAAATCTCACTGCTGGGCAAAGTGGGAACAGCCAGTGGCCATCAGCAGGCAGAACATGTTTCACTAGAAGCAGGATAATAAATCACAGGACAGACAGCCTGCTTGATTGGAGGGAGATATTCAAGAAGAGCCCTTGCTCCTCAGGCTGATGAAGAAAACCAGGGTCACTGGTTTTCACACAGGATGATCTCTGAGAAAGCTTGTCAGTGCTACAGAGGGGCCTCAGACAGAGCCCTGTGACAGCAAGTGACAGATGAGCTCAGCCCTGACGTCTGGTGAGACCCGAGGCACAGGACAGGAGTCTTCCCCAGCCCTTGTAGCCAGATCACTATCTCCTCACTGACCCCGGTGTCGAGCCTACGTGCTGCACTGGGTGGGGAAGTGCTCCCCAGCTCACGGAGGTGGTACCCAGCACCCAGGTCACGAAATCAGTCCCACACTACAGGAATAGGCCGTTTCTGAGCCTTCTGCTGCTGTGTCTCCATTGAGGCAAGGGAAGAACAGTTGGACTTTCATGCAAGTCCCTGGCTGCGCCTGGACATGTCACCAAGGAAACCAGCTGGGCAGTATAGATATGTGACCAGCTCTGCGTTCTCTGCCCTCATGTAAGACAGCACAGGATGACTGTGCCCCACATCCAGAAAGTGAAAAGGCTGTCATCCAAGTGTCACCACCAGTGAGGGGTTCCTAGAGCTTCCCTGATGGCTCTTGAGTTGTTTGGTGCAGCCAAGGCTCTGGGCAGATTGATACACATGCTGTCTTACACCAGGAACTGTGTGGTGAGCCCAAGGCAGGCAAGTTCTACACTTCCAAATCATACTGGCCCCAGAGCTCTGATGGAGCATGAGCCAACCTGTGGAAGTGCACAGGTCTAAGGAGGAGCTTTGCTGGCACTTGCATGACTCTACATTTGCTCCCTGAACTCCCAATCCGCTGCTCCTGGCCCCCATGGGCAGATTTTTTGCCTGTATCTTAACACATGTAAAGCAATGTTACCTGAAAGACCTTTCTTATTCAACCTATATCTGACTCACCCCCAGTTTTAGCCTGTCCTGTCTATCCATACCTCCTCTGTCAGAAGCGTAGAGTGGAATGAAGGGGCTGCAGAGCTGCTATTTGCAGCTTAAAACAAAAAATGGGTGCAAACTGGTAGGATCTCTGTTGCTTCAGAGGAGGAAGGCCCAGGCTGCTGCATCCTCACATCTCTGACTGTACCGGCTCCCCCTGGGGTGTGTACTCACACTAATACATCCATCACTGATTTGGACATTTCACTGGGTAAAGAGCTCAGCTCCCGGATACACATACAGTTCAAAGACAAAGGAGAAATCATAGAATCATAGAATGGCTTGGTTGGAAGGGACCTTCAAAGGTCATCTAGTTCTAACCCCTCTGCAATGAGTAAGGACATCTTCAGATCAGTTTCCCCACTTATTAGGGGAGCCCTGAGACACATACTGGTTTAAGCTGTCAGTATACACTGCACCTCAGCTGGTTGAAATACTTGCTGCTGAACACTCACCACAAAATTCAGGCTGAACTGAGAGCAAAGTACAGCCAAATGTTTTAGTGTAATCTCCCTCATGACTCAAACAAGTTGGGAAATGAAAGCACAAAGTCCCAAGCTGTCCCCTCATCAGGGATCGCCGACTCTCCTCTGCATGCCTTCAGCCTCCAAAACGATGCTGCAAGGGACGGTGGGTTTGCTGCAGGCTGCATTCTTCTCCCTGTGGCTCAGGAAGGAGAAAGCTCTTAAGGCAATTAGTTAGACCTTGTTTATCCTTAGGGACATCTTTGTAGCCGTCTGAACCTACCACAGTGATTCCGGGGAACGGCAGCCGCTGTTCTAATGCTCGCCGAGCTCCAGCGTGGCCACCAGAGGTCACGGTGTTCCCACACACGGCACAGAACCAGAGCGGCCCTGAGATCCACACTGGAAACCCGGGGGTTACACGAGTGGAAGGGTTTAGGGTTTCCAAGCTAATCACATGGTTAGTTTTCCTTATAAACAGAGCTGTAGGACCAAGGGCTATAATATAACTTGCAGAGGGAAGAGCTGTGCCGTCTCCTAGGATGCACCCACAGGAGGGCATAGCCCTCTGTGCTCCATCCAGTGCACTCTCTTCGTATGCCCACAGTGGTTCCCTGTTAGTGTGCTCCTGCCCAGTAAATCAAATCCTGGGGCTTCTATGGTGCACATGTTAAGCAGCAACCAAGGCTCTTCTGCTGAATTCCTCAGTGCAGATTGATGAGGTGGTCTGTCCCCTTGTCCCTAATCCTTAGTTGGAACAGGAAGAAACCTATTTTTGCTCCAGCTGTCAGGCTGTGTCAGTTTGGGTTCAGACCTGCCCACATGGAAAACCTGAAGGCCTGTCCTTCCACTCTTCAATGGAGAATGAACAGAGGATAAGCGGCAGAGTGCTGGATCTAGTTAAAAGGCCTGTTTTGTTAGTGATACACTGTGCAATCCCTGCAGATTAAGAGCTTGATTTGCCTCAGCCTCCACACAACCTTCTTGCTTGGGCTTTTGCAAACTTCAGTGATGCACGTTGTGCTGTCTGTGGACGTAGAGCCGACATCTCAGACTGTGGGACTCCTGCAGACTGTGGGACTCCTGCAGACTGCAGGTGAGAAGGCAGCACAGCTGGTGCACAGGCTGAGAACAAGCTTGGACACTGGTGCTGCCTTCCCAGCCCCATCCTCCCCTCACTGGCTCCTTTGTGCCAAATTGCTGCTTCTGAGTTCACTGCAAGGTGACTGGAGGGCTGCTGTTCACTTATGTCTCAAGAAATAACGGAGTGTTACTAAAAAATCACCCAGATTGAATGAAAAGCTTTATCTGACCAGAAATGTTGAGATGCTTGAGATCACACAGGGTGTGAGTGGCAGGGAAAGTGTTGGAGAGATCTTGTTAGAGGTTTCTGAGCTGATTTAATGCACAAAATGAAAAAAAAAATCAAAACAAACAAACGTGGAAATAACCCCACTGCTAATTCTTCCACATTTTTCAGTGTAAAATGTGTCAATGCTTATGCTCACATGAACACCAGTAACCAGAACAGGCTGCTTGAAAGGTTTAAATCCAGAAAGCTGTTTATTTGTTGGGAGGGTTTCTTTTTCTTTCTGTTTTCTTAAACATCTGTTGGTGGAAAAAACCCTTTCCTGGGTGGCTAGAGAAGACAGCATGTGTCAGGACACATCAGGACACCTAGTGAATGAGCAGAGGGCTTCTTCTGTCTGCCACGGCCACAGGTGAGTACAGGGCAGTTCTCCCATGCTCCCTCCAGTGCAGCCACCCTCAAGGTGTACAAGGGCTGGTGCTGGTGCTGGTGCTGGCGCAGCAGAGGCCAGGCCAGAGTAGGCTCTAATAGAGTACTTGGAAAGATAACTGCTCCCTTCTCAGTAAAAATGGAGGTGGTGTCAGCCCACCCAGATGTACAAACGTAGACTAGGAACATGCCAGACTCACTCATCACTCCAGGAAATCCACTTGGATAAGAACAAACTTTCTCTATTCTTTCTTTCCAACCTCCCAGACACCTATACTCCACTTTTTGTCATAAGCTGTCTGGAGATGATTTTATCTTGCACGCTATGCACTTCAATGGGAAGGCTGGAGGGGACGGTTGGGCAACTGACACCCAGCTTCCACCCTGAGCAACCTCCCTGCAGGTATCGGGTGAGTCAAGCCTCTTCCTGGCGGGGCCCACATACCTGCTTTGCAAAGGATTTCTAACCACATGCAGGCGACAGCACCATTGAGGAGCTGAGGGGATGGATCCCTGGGAGTTTTGCCACCTTCCAGGCAGCCTAAGTACATCTGCAACCGCTATGGACCAGGAGCGACTGCTGCTTCTGACATACACTTTCTGCTCTGTTGAACAAGGATAACGAGTAACAGTATTTTCAACACATTAACATAGAATCATAGAACAATTAGAGTTGGAAAAGACCTTAAGATCATCCAGTTCCAACCCCCGGCCATGGGCAGGGACACCTCACACTAGACCGTGTTGCCCAAGGCTCTGTCCATTCTGGCCCTGAACATTGCCAGGGATGGAGAATTTACCACTTCTTTGGGCAACCTGAGTCAGTGCCTCACCATCCTCACAAAATTATTCCTAATCCAAGACCACATGTAGAGGCATCTTTTCTCTGGGATCTCCAGCCCATGTGGCTGCTTATTTCCCATGTGTCCTGAGAGGAATGGGGGTAAATGAAGCCACTCAGGCCTCTCTTCCCAGCTCTTGGCAGATTGTGCTTTGCCTTTACCACGTGTGCGCTGTGTTGGTGGCGTTTAAACCACAACCCCTGTGTGTGTATACGTATCTGTTTTGTAGGGCTTGCTTTTAAAGTAAGGCATCACTGTTGTGGCAGTGATGCCCAAACGCACAGGTTGTCCTGACTGCACCAGTGGAGCAAGCCCTTTATCCCAAGCTATGCTCTAGATAAGCACTCTCAGGCTGGGTGCACCACCCCTACCCGTTGCTGACTTGGCCGTCTAAAGACAAGAGCTCCTCCTGTTCACACAGACAGCGGAGCATCTGAGTGGGGCAGTGCAGTGCTGTGGATGAAATGCTCTGATGTGATTCCTGTGGGACTTGAGACAATTTCCTGGTGAAGTTTCATATACACTTGAGTCATGTCTGCCCTTTGCTCTGGAAGCCTCCTGCTTTGACCTCAGCAGGCAGAAGAAAAGACCAAGTGAGAAATTCCCCCCACTTCTGCTTTTACCCTTGAAATGCAGCTTTTACAGTGTGGCTGGCTATACAGTATTTTTTGTTTTTTCAGCCTTCAACTCCTGTACAAATATTCCTGGTCATGCTTCCAACTCCTCATCAGAGGTTTGTGCCAACTTCTGATCAATCACATAACATGACTATTATTCTTCTGCCCTGCTGCTTCATGGTATGTGATAGGACATTAGTCAAAACAGTTGCTTCTAGGTACCTGTTGTTTCAGGAATGACCTACCTACAAATATCTGTTATTTGCAGATTTGCTGCTGTATTTCACTGACGAATCTCTCAAATGAAGTGTCAGGGCAATGGGACTGATGATGTAGTACATCTTTCAATCTGTGAGGAGATGACAGGACTGACAGCAGCTGTAAGTCAAGGTTTTACCAGGAACTGCACACAAGATCCCTGCTTTCTCCCAGAGACACTCCTTATATCCAGACCTTTTTGCCGCAGGGGAAAGCAATACCCTTTTCCATGGAGGATGCTGGTGAAGATGTGCTCCTAAGTGCCTTTTGCACCTGACATTCAGCAATGTGCAGTAGCTGGCTGAAGCTCTGGGGACCTGCCTCAACTGTCTGCTCACACATGGTGCCAGTGACCCATACCTGCTGGAGGCTGTTGCCTGGAGGGAAGGAGCAAGCTTGGAGGTAAGAGGGCTCTTGCAGCATGAAGCCTGTACTCTGTTTCTCCCTGCATCTCTGTCTGTGGTTTCCCAGGCAGAATTCCAGATGTCTGTGTATGTCTTGCATCTGTCTAGGCCCCAGAGAAACACCTAACCCTTAGACTCCTCAGGAAAGAACCAGGGGGAAGAAAACCCCTATTGCAGATGGCTTAGAAGGTCTCAAATCATGCCTGTACCACACATGTGCTTTCCACAGCAGCCCTTTATGGCCAGTTCACTCAGACACAGGTGAGAGGAGAGCAGAACAGTTTCAACCCTGTGTCTTTCCATTCTTTGTCCAAAGAACAAAAGCATTCAAGAGAGAGAGGGTTCTGGTGTGATGGAAAAGCCACCCTAATGAGGAGAGAAATGGGGACCACCTTGCAGTTGTGGCCTAACAACAATGTCATTCACATGGCCTGTTCATGGCCCCTTGCTGCCCAGCAAAACAGGAGAGGTCCTGCCTGTTCAGGGTGTTCTGGATGAAAGCAGAAGGCATATTAGAGAGGAAGGAGCTAACCCCATGCAAGTTGGATCCTTGTAATACTTCAGAAGGCAATAAGCACGTTGGAGCAATGGGAAGCAGCCAGTGCCTGCGTGTGCTTGGCACAGGACCAAGTGGGCAAAGACAAGCTCTATCTACTGAGTAAATGGTGAGCAATCTCCTGTGAGATCTTGGCAGCTGGAGGTATTCTGTCAAATCACAGCTTCCGCTGTTTGTTTTGTGTGGAGCTGGGGTTTGTCCTGCTGCCATCGGTGGGGGGAAGCTGCTTGGTTTGTGTGAACAAAGGCACTTGGGAAGCCTGGGATGCTCGGATAGATACCGGCACTTCCACTGTCCGTCAGCTAAGCATGCCCAGCCACCTGGCTGCTCTTCCCATGCCACACAGACATCAGTAGCAGAGCTGCTATTTGACTCAGCTGTGCCCCAGCCTGAAAGGGTGAAGGATTCCTTTAGAAACTTCCAGATGCTGCAGAAATGAAACAAGGGAAGTTCAGGTTAGATACAAGGAAGAAGTTTTTTACTGTGAGGGTGGTGAGGCACTGACACAGGTTCCCCAAAGAAGTGGTGATTGCTCCATCCCTCGCAGTGTTCAAGTCCAGGTTGGACAGAGCCTTGGGCGACATGGTCGAGTGGGAGGCACCCCTGCCTATGGCAGGGGGTTGGAACTGGATGATCTTAAAGTCCTTTCCAATTCAAACCAGGCTGTGATTCTATTCGATGAATAAAGACTTCCAGGTAATACAACTCCATGCTAACATCCTGCATGCCTGTGCTGACAGAATAGTATAGAGTAATGGTACAGTAAGCAGTTTTGCCTTTCCTATGTCATGGCTTTTGTTTTCCTCAAAGCATTCAGACTCCTGGGAGGTGCAGACTTGGCAGCTCTAAATACCATGATGGCAAGTGCAGTTCTGGTGTGCTTCTCGTCTGTGGGATTTCTGCCTTCACCCTGAGTAGTTTTGTTGTGTCTGGGCTGTGCTCTGCTGTGGGGAGGCCTGTGAACACCCAAACACCAGAATTTTGGAGTCATGCCTTGAAACTTGAGTGAACATATATTTTCCCAAAACTGACTTCACAGTTTTCCAAAAAACAATTACATATATATTATATTACAGTATTTATATGTATGTATATACATACACACACAGTTGCTTACCCTGCTGGAAAGCCACATGTTAGCCAAAGTGAGACTGCTCTGGATTTAGCAAGAGGAAATCAGATGTGGCAGCTTTGACTTGCATATCAAGGATGCTGTCAGCTAATGCCTTCCAGTTCGAATCTGTCCTATCACAAAATTCATTACAAGAGGGGCCTCACAGAAGCATTTTGTTAGCATTATGCTGACAGGAAGCTTTGAATGGGGCTCAAGAAAAGGTGGTGCTTAAAAAGCACCTTGTTTGAATTCCTGCCAACTGCATATTATCAATACAGAACTGAGAGGTGTCCTGAAGATGGATTTATGGCATGTTATGGAAATGCTGCCCCTCAGTGATGCAGTTTGCATGACTATACCTTTAAACTGCCTGGGTGTCATGGTTTAAGCCATGACACTGGGACTCTAATTAAAATTTATTGCCATGGCTGCAGGTCAAATTAAAAACCTCCAAGTGCTCAACGAGCCTTCCAAGCCAAGACCTTAGCTGGCACCATCAGGACAGCGACTCCCTCCCAGACTCTGTACTGAGGTGGGGCTGCTTTTCAGTATCTAACTGTCAAGAGAGATATCCAGGACATTCCCAGCAAAACCCACATCTGATGCACACTTCCCACCATTCTGAGAAGCCTATGGCTTCATATTTATTGAAACCATCAAGACCTTCACTGTGGCGTGAAACTTGAAAAGAAACTGTGTCGAGTATATTTAAATACTACTGCTGGATGCACTGATATTATTTTAATCTGGTGAATTGTTTTATACACTCAAAAAATACACTTTCAGGAAACACAGGTTGTAACTTGGATTTAGGAAATACATTTGCCTGAGTCAAGGCCTAGGAAGGGCTGACGCTTTTTTATTTTTTGTTTCATTTTGTTTTTATATAATTTGATTTCTTTTTAAGGAAACACTTCGGATTTTTTCCTTTTTGAATGTGTTTGTGGTGAAAACAGCTAGGATTAGATGCTGAAAAAGGAAATGTTTTGTTTCAACACCAAACAAAGTCTTTATGAGTCTTCCTTTCACCCTCTTGAATATATGCTTACAGGTTGATGCACAAGACAGTATTTTCTTTGGGTTTATTTTTGTTCTTCCTAAGAAAAGTGCCCTTCTCAACCTAGCTTTTGAAATTTATCTTCTAAATATATCTATTCTGCTCAGCTGAAAGTGGACTGAGATGTAGGGCTAGTTCTGCATCTAAGAGCCAGCAAGTTTCTGTGGCCTGCTTGCTTCAAAGAGAAGGCTACTGTAGCCGGTCTTGTTGATCTTGTGTGACTTGGAGCTGGGTAAAAAGAAGGTTAAGCTGGCTCCCTATTAGTGCAGAATACACCCTGTCTTTGTGTACTAACTACTGGCAGCTCCCTCGGGTTTAGGAAAATGGAAGATTTTGGTTCCTTCATTGGGCTCAGGAAACAGTGCACAACTGATCCAGCTTCATGTACCAGCTTCATGTGTAGACTGGAAAGATTTCCTGAGTTTTATTTTCTGTCTGGGAGGGTGAAAAGTGCTTTTTAGAACCTACAGAAAGAATGCCATGCTTTGCATAGCCCGTTGGCAAAAGAACAAAGCTAACTTGGAAGCTATGCATCTGCATTGCTCCCTTCCTACTTGGTTTCCCTTTCTATACTATCAAGGTAATTTTGATTGCAACAAAATGGAGCAAACCCTCTGGCTCAGAGCTGACAAAAGGCAGCAGCACAGAGCCTCAACTGCCAGGATGAATTCTGCCAGTTGCAGAAGTCAGGACTCACCTCCCCAGTGGTAAAATTAAACCTGAGTTACTACATCCCGCAGGTGTTGATGGAAGGCACAAACCACCTGGCAAACCGCAAGCCTTGGAAGAGGTACAAACTAAACACAGACAGGAAATCCCCCACCCAGTCAGGACCTGGAAGTTGTCTGCACCCGAAGGAGAAGTAGCGTGTGGGGGGGATGGTTTACTTTAGGTTGATTATTTGCAAATGACTGGATGGGAGTGACGTTAGTTTCCTGAGCTCTACAGTAATGCTATCGAATGAGTAAAACATCAGCCTTTGCTATCTCCTCTGACAAGCTTCCTCTAATTTGTAGGCTCTCTCCTCCCTGACGACCTGATCCTGATCTCTTTGAATCATGATGTGGATATCAAAGAAGCAATTCTGGCAGCCAGTATTTCCCTGTGAAGCTGGGTCACAGTCAGGGCTGGCCAAGGGATAAGGAAAGGTAATTATGTCCATGAGTGGCAAGGAAGTAAAATGTCTTTGTTCCCATCTTTACTATTCCTTCACAGAGACCCAAAAGCTGACAAAGATTATAGGGCAACAGAGAGAGGTGCATACTTTACAGTTGTAAACATAGCCATAAGGAGGAAGCTGGCTGGGACACTGTCCCATACTTCTCTCCCTGGCATCCCATTTCACCTGAATCTTTGCTGGAGTAACATACCTTCTCTGAAATACAACCAAGTGACAGTTTTTCACTTCCTTACTCACACACCTCCCCTGACCCAGTATACCCTTGTGAGTTCAGACTGATCTCAGGTAACTCTGTGTGTATTTATCTTGCATAAACAGTCAATCACTTACGTCTTCTGTTTTATGGATGTTCTCCCATCCGACACCTGCCTCCATTACAGTTTGTTGTGTTCCATGACGATCATGATGTAGAGACTCTACTACAGCTCCCAGCTCCCGCATCAGCACCAACACCCATGAGGTAGGTACTACAACAGAAAGCGAAGAACTGTGTGACTAGAATGGCCAGTTACTCCTTTCACTCCCCAGGTATGCTTTTGTTGGAAGTGGGAACTAATTTTCACTGTCTGCTGTCAAAGATGGACTGGGATGAGTCAACCTCAGAGTCCTCTGGCTGGTGCAACAGATGGGACAGAAAACTGATCAGAGAGACACCAAGCATACACATTTCACAAGTCATTTTTTCAGCACAGACACCACTCACTATGAATTAAGGCAAAAGAATAATTCAAGGCCTCTGGAGACAAAGGCTGCAGTGGTGAGGAGCTATCTTCCTACAAGACGTATGACCTTGGTCTTGTTATCTAATTGTTAGTGTACCCAAGGGAGCATATTTACACTGTAAACTGTTCCTTGTATATCAATGGGTCTATGCAAGGCAATTAGTAAGTACGTTTAAAGCTTTCAAAATAAACTCCAAAGCAGGAGGACTTCTTGTCTGTAGGGAAGGGCTGGCTGTGAGTGGGAGCTCTGAATGCCACCTGCTAATCCTTTCCTTCCTGTCATCAGGGCTCTCCCAGTGGTGGAGGCGGGGGCAGGGGGGCTTCTCCTGTCTTTGTTTCCCAGCAGAACATTCTCAGGGATCACACAAAAGCTCTAGAAAAAAACCAAATCCTGACGAAAGAGGCTGGAGCAGCAGGTCTCAAAGCAGAGCCTGAAGAGTTACCCAACCCACAAGAGCAGTGCCATGAGTAAACAGGGTTTCACGGGGTGGGTTGCTGTTTATTACCTCTCTCTCAGTTAGCAAGACTCCTTTCAGAAGCAGGACTACTCATATCTGATGAGGCCAGCACCTCAGGAGCACATCTGGCCAGATATGCGCTACACAGTCTGAGCAGAAGCAAGTGGGAAAGGACTCTAGATGACAAGAGGGCTTTGGGAAATGATCCAGGCATGGAGCAGAGGCTCTCTCATAGCCTGAGCAAGCTGTGGGGCTTCTCAAGGCAGAGCAGCTACCAGATGGAATGCAAGGCACTCGGTACATGAGGATGTCCATGAGTTATCACATGGCCTACCTTACCCATTCCCACAATATTTCCTATTGTCAAGTGTCAGGGTACTGTGCACATCTTAGTTTAACTAGAGCCCCAGCACAATTACAGAAACATGTCTCTCTTGGAAACATAATTGACCCTTTGGAACTGACACACCATGAAGGTGAAATTAAGAAAAGCAACCATGCATTGCAAATGTTTGGGCACTTCCCTCTTGGCATATAATTGCTTGTTTTGTGACCTAACCCCAGTATTCCTTACAGGCCTTCACAAGGATACAGGTTACTTAAACTAGTTATAGATGCTTTGATCCTTTCTGCAGTGAAGGCAGTGCTACATGGATCAACCAAATGTGACCTAACTCTTGATGCTGCCACCTTGAGCTATGCCTCATGTGACCTACCAACTCCTTGTAGTTGCTGTGGGCACACTTTATCAGATCCATCTATTGCAGACTTTAAAGAGGTCCCTCCCTAGTGCAGGGGATGCTTGAGAAATGGAGGATACCAGGCATGCTGGGTTGTGTCATCAGCCCTTGATGAGGGGATGAGGGAAGGCTGCCTTGGCAGTACTTTTCCACTTGCTTTCATACCAGGGAGCAGGTAACCAGGCTGTTATGACCTGTTTGAACTTTGGTTAGGCTGATCCTTGCAGAGCCAGAGGTCAGATTTGGCTTGGAATACCTCAGTGGTTTGGTGATGTTAATGCATAGTGTGTTATTTTCAGGTAATAAGAGTTCTCAGATGTTCCTTCCATCCAGAAAGCACCTGCAGGTGAATTGGAATGGACCTAGATTCAATAATTTGTGTTAACAGTCACTGCAGATGTCTGGAAAACGTGAAAGTTAAAGTCTGTGGAGCCTCTTTTCATTCAGCAGTGACTTTCAAACATTCCCCATGGTCAGATAGGAGCAAAACTCCAGAGCTGTCAATTTCCCACAGAAAGGGAATCCTAAAGAACATAAACTTTCTGTTTTGGCAACGCAATTGCTTTGTTGTCATAATAGTGTGTTTCATTTTGACAGTGGTGGAAATATTTATCTGTCAAAAGGTAGCAATGATATACTGTATTTAAGATCTGAGACAGTATTAAACATAACTGAAAAGCAAACTGTAACACAAAGAAATTAATGGAAATAACAGTCTTTGGAGGTAGAATGAGGGAAGGGGAACAGTGCCCATGAACAGGAAACCTGAAGAGAAGGTAGAATACCCCGCACCAGAGAATGACTGGGAAACCAAGAGGTTGGCTGATAAGATGACCAGTCCTGGTCATCACAGGGGCACACACACACCATGACATGAAATGCTCCTGGAGCAAGTCCCCAGCCCAACTTCCCGCCCCAGGAAAGCATTTTGCCTTGAGGAAGTGTTTGTGCATCTCAAAGGGTAAAGACTGGAGCAGAAAATGTCTTTTTTTTTTGCCTTTTCTACCCAGAAGACAAGCTAGAGCTGGTGTCCCAGGAGCAACGGCTTGACTCCTGTGTGTGGCAGCAGATCTGGGGAGAGATAAGGGAGTGGTGGAAATGGAGAACTGCTCTGCTGGAAGGGCTGTCTCTGGAGATAGCAGGCAGGATCCGTCTTGTCTTGTTACAGTGGGAAGAGGAAAACAGACAGAGGGGACTGAGGATGCCCTAAGAAAGCTACAGCTCTACAGAAGGAATTGGGAGAGGAGCAGGAAGCAGTGAAGGGCCAGTGCTATGCCGAGGCCTTCCCTCAGGACCTCACTCCTGAGATTTTCTACAGGAATAGTTTTGATTTCTAGTGGGCAGAGCTGCCTTGGGTGATGTGGGAGCAAAGTGGGACTTGGATTTCAAGCAGGTGGAACAGTGGATGGCATTGCTCAGTTGATATACCTGCAGATTGGCTTGTGACTGCTGACAGCTACCTTAGCTCCTCTGGCGTCCTCACTGGGGTGGACGGACTGCAATAGCAGAACAATTGAGGGAACCTCTACCCTCAAGCCATGGGTGGAAGTGGAGGAACTCTGATCCAGCTTGATATCACAGATTGACCAGGCTTCATTGCGCACATTTCATTGCCCAGGACATCAAAGATGTACTGAGGTTTTCTGGACCATGACTTACTGGAAAGAGCTACTCAGATTTTGATCTGAGGCAAAAGAAACCTGGAAAAGGCTCCTCTTTTTAGAGATTGTAGGATTTCCAGTCTTTTAAAGCCTGTATTCCCATTTGAGCCTCTTCTGTAGTTTTATTATTAAAAACATAGTTTATTCTACAGAGGAATTCCCCCCTTCTCCTGCCTCAGAAATCAGGTAACATATAAGCAAAAGCACTTCCAAACAAAACACCTGAAACAAGCTTCCCTAAGCGGCCTGCTTCTCCAGAATTATACTTCCATCAATATTTTCTCCTCTCATTTCCTGTGTGCTACTTGCCACATTTTTTGTTTCAGTGAGATCCCTGTGTGGCAACTGCTAACACATAATCTGACTGGGACTGCCCTAGGAGCAAGTGAGCCTGCATGGGTGAGAAGGGAAACCACTGATCTGGCAAAGTGCAAACTGATAAATGCAGTCAAAATCCTCTCCTTTCCTGACTGGCAATGCATTACACTGGCAAACTGGCCTTCACTGTGGGTGGCAGAAACCTGCTTTAGGAAGGTTTTAAAACACCAGAGAGCACAGCATTTGGGCTAACATGGCAGAGTCGCATTTGCTCATGACTCAGTGCCCCTGATGTCAACTCTGCTGCTGGCACAGCAAGAGGGAAGAAGAAGTGAGTGCAGAGGCAATTCCTAACTCAAAATGGGTGGGCTGTCACACAACAAACTCTATGAAGGCAGCGAGGTCCTGTCTCCCTGACCACCTCCTCATTAAAACTCCTCAGAAACCAACTGGGAACAAATCCTCTCTCCCAGCCCAGGTACAAGTCTCTCTGCAGGGCTTCATCATGCTTAGGAGATGGTGAAAGACCTTTGTACTTAGACAGGGAGGTATGCAGCCCGAGACAGAGAAGAATATTTTGCTGGAAGTATTTTAGCACTGAGGTGGTTACTAGAGCAAGACCCCATGTATGAGTGTGTGTTGTCTCTTCCCTGATGAATGCAGAGATGTTTGCATCTTATTCTGTCCTGTGTCCAGAATGATTGATGTTATATTTATTTCAGGTGGCCTTTAGGGACACATGTAGCTGTGCCTCAGACTATCCACAGATTCAACTTGCCCCTCAGCGGGCCATGCCACTGTGATTGCATAGATGGTTTTTCCTACTGCTGGCTGTTTTCCAGGGCTGTGTCGGTGCCTATTCTACACCAGGCATATCTCAAGACAAAAACCTGACAATGCTGATTCCTCTATCAGGGTGCTTTAAGACTGCAACTGCTTTTATTTAAGACTAAACTCAGCCCCTGGAGGAATAGTTCACAGAGTCACAGAATCACAGAATGGTTTGGGTTGGAAAGGACTTTAAGATCATTCAGTTCCAACCCCCACCCCCGCCACGGGTAGGGACACCTCACACTAAACCATGTCGCCCATGGCTCTGTCCAGCCTGGCCTTGAATGCTGCCAGGGATGGAGCATTTACCACTTCTTTGGGGAACCTGTGCTAGTGCCTCACCACCCTCATGATAAAGAACTTCCTCCTTATATCTAACCTAAACTTCCCCGTTTAAGTCTGAACCCATTACCCCTTGTCCTATCACTACAGTCCCTAATGAGGAGTCCCTGATGATTGCATGCCAGTTCAAGGGAGACAGAACTTCTAAAGTAGCTCCTTTTTCTCTTGTACCCCAGAGGTTAGAGACTTCTGTTGTAATCCTTACACCCGGTGATTTCCCTTCTCCCTTTTCCATGAAGCAGCCATTTCTTTCCTGCATTGGCATATCCTCTGCAGCCTGCAGGCAGCATCAAAGCAAATGGCAATTTTTAGCAAAGAAACCAGCAAGCTGTGGCCTGTCCTATAGGAATGCCACGGCAGGCAGAGGGAGCACGGGAGGCACGGGGCACTGACCTGTCTGGCTGTGATTTAGGAGCTGCAGAAGCTAAAATGCACCTGTTTTATTGGAGGTGTGTTTGTATGGAGGATCAGATCCTGCCTTACTCTGCTAAAACCGTAAAGTAGAACAGCTTCTCTGGAACAGCTCCTGGATGGGCTTGTCCAAACAGCAGCAGGGGAACATCAAAAGGTGCAGCAATCACCCGCAGATAAACAACCCAACTGTCTGGTCCTGAGCTACCCCCAGGCACAGCTGAATAGTTTGTCTGCCTGTGATGAGCTCTCTACAGCTCCCCCTTATACTGGAGCCTCCTTCCATGGCAATTGCTTAATGCTCATGGTGAAGGGCTAACTGACTTCTTGACTAGCCAGAGAAAAAGGCTTGGTATCTAAAGAATAGTTACTTGGTGGATAACCCTAGCATGAAGCCCTTTGAACAGAAGAAGGAATGGGAACACAGGCTTGGGTCAGTGCTACAGCGAGCAAGTCCCCGCTCCAGTGACCCAGCTCCAGTGGGAAGTGTGTTTGCATGAACCATCTTTCAGTAATTATAGCAACAGATGACTCAAGATCAAAGTGTGTTTGTGAATGATGTGGTGAAGTCAATCTATGTAAATCTGAGCTTTTTTATCTCTGGATCTGTCTTTAATGCTGACTTCTGTCCGGCTTTAACCTGCCCTGGGAAAACATCTCAGCTCCCAGTGCTGCGGCACTGGTTTGGAGAGACCCTGATTGCTGCCTGGCTTCCCTTTGCTCCCCTCCTCACCCTGTGCACAGCACAGCTCCAGGGGAACAGCATCCACTTGTCTGTGGGGCCTGATCCCTGGAGTTCTTCCCAATGCAGAAGGGCACATTTGCTGTCACTGTGAGCCAACACAGCCAGGTGCCCAGGTGCTTTGTGCTGACATGGCACGGTGCTGCTGGTAGTTGCTACTTCCAGGGTCTGTTGCTCCCATCACCAGCACCCAGCTGGCAGCTGCTCCTGCCCAAGTGCTCCAGAGATGTTTTCTGATCCAACTTCTCCTAGCCATCAGGCTAGACTCCAGAGTGTTTGACAGGAAGGCCCCTCGCTTCAGGGTGACACAGGTGACAGCACGTGGAGAGTGAACCATTGGCCCAGCCCTTTGAATAAATCCCATGAACGCCCTTCATCAAGGCTGAATCTGTTTCATCTTCTTGCTGTCACGTATCCTCCTATCAGTTTCTATCATGTGTTTATCCTGTGTTTTCTAATTAGTTAATTACCTTGCCCATGATGCTAAGCTCCAGTTGTTACCCACACCAGGTGATCTCCTTGTGCCATCAGTTTGTAAGCACTCCTTTGGGATATCTCCTTTCTGCACAGCCTACTCTGGACAGCACCACACATGTCTGGGGAGCTCCTTCCAAGCCCCTGAATCACTGCAACTCTCCTCTTCCTCAGTCTAGCTCCCAGCACTTTCACAGGCTTGCTGAGTTCCCTTTCATTTGCACTACTGCAATCAAATACTTCTTTTTTTCTTCTTTGTCTTTGTAACATGGCTTTTGCTACAACCCTCTTCATGTGAAGAGCAGGAGAATTCTTGGTGTTAGCTTAGAACACAATCCTGCCAGAGGAGTAACTTGTTGGGTGAGAGTGCTAACAAGAACATCAACCATCCTTGCCTCAGAAGCCAACCACCAGGGACTTGCTCTCAAATGTCACCTGCAGGGAAGAGGAGTGAATGCCTTCTGAGGCCCCGGTGAGAAAGGATTGTGCTGATCAGTGGCTTGATCTGCTTTGTCACTTGTGTCATGGGTATTCACGCGCCTCACCTCATGCTGCAGCATGTAGGGGATGGTTGGTTCTCCAACAGAGGTTAGAGGAAATGAGGCAGGGAGAGGTTTTCTAAATGTGAGAAACAGAGAGAAGTTACTCCACGTGTCGGTCTCTCATGTGGTTGCTCCAGACAGCTTTCCTGAACAGTTCCTGGCTAAAGCTGTTTGAGTCACAAGCAGCAGAGTAGAGAGGGAAGCCTGGGGTGGCTAGGGGTTAGGTGAAGAGAATGAATCTTGTCCTAGAAAGCCTTTCCCAGATGTCCCTGAGTGAGTCTTGATCTCCCTTGAGAATCTCTGTTGCTTTCATTTGATGTTTCCAAAAGCACTCAGTGCCTTCTGCAGTTACCATGTGGCAAGGATGACCACATTGGGTAAAGCTGAGAGCTATCACCTGGGACAAGGGACTGATGTCATCTATACACAGGATTTCCTGAATCACATCCATCATCTGGAGTTTTCATTGCTTACGCTGAGATGCTGTGTTGCTCCTACATGCTTATTTCTCAATAGAGTGGAGAGGTTTAATTATCGGGTTGCAAAGCTCCCAAGGGTCTTATGGAAATTGAACTGTAAGAGCCAAGTATGATGACGTACTGGGACTCCTTAAACCGGGATAGGTTGTTATCTGCCCATTTGCTGCAATCCAGGGGAAGTCTGTCCCCAAAACCAGCTGCCCAACATGCATGTGTTTTGGTTGCTATCATCAAAGTCTACAAGATGAACAGGCAATTCATTATGATATAGGGTAGCGCTTTGAATGTTATAATCTGAGCTTCTTAAAAGCTTAATCTTTCCGTCCCTGAGATCACATCTTCCTCATGAGGAACAATTAGAGTATCTTGTGGTAAAACATTGGATTATTATTAATGAAACCGGCACTGTCTGAGTTTTCATTGACTCAAGTGTTCAGATACCTGACTTAAAATATGTGGGCACTCTCATTCCTGCCACAGGAGCTACCAATACTTTTCACACAATGCCAATAAATGCGACCTGTTAAAAGCATGTTTGATTATTTATTAACCTCAGTTATGTCCTACTCAAAATCACTCATCAGAAAGTGCTCAGCACTTAATGCAGCCCTGAAACTAAGTAGGGTGTTAGCTACATCTTTCTTTTCCTTAACTCTTTCAGGAAGAAATGTCTGGATTTTGTCAGTGCAACAGCAATCCACATATTTTTGTCTGCCTCTGAGCCACATTCAGTTGGGGTCTGTAATATCTGGAACCGTTTTTGCCAGAAATGTGAAGACAAGAGCCAAGCTTTGACATTTGCAGACTGAACTTAACTAATCAGGATGCTTTCATGGTGGCCCTTGGTGGTAAGACACTTTTGTCAAGCTGTATATAAGATTACTGTTCAAACAAAATGCTCCAACAGTTTATGTGGCAGGGACACAACTTCCTGGCTCAAATTATAGAGACCACATAGCTGAGTCTTTTGCCCATACACAGAAGACAAACGGAGGTTTGCTAATCATCTGGAGGAAACTGGGGTTTGACATTATGCGTCTGTTCTCTTATGCTACTCTTACAATTCTCTTTTCCCAGTGCAAGCTGTGAGGTTTCAGGACCATGCCCTGTCTTTGCTACCCGTGCATACAAATGGTATGCAGCTGAATCTCAGTTCCTGCATGGAGACTCCCACCACTCTCACAGTACTGGTCAAATTTTCTGGGATGCGTGCTGGAGCTGGTGCAGGTGCTTGCACGAAAAGGAGCAGACATGCCTGGATTTGGTGCTCTGGGCCTTCCTTGCTGTACCTCATCTTCCTGGGAGAAGGTCCAAGGGGAGCAAAGGCACCGACTGCTGCCAATGGCTATGAATGACTTTGTGTAAGTCACATCTGCTGCCCTGCTAAATGTCATGATCCAGGAATGCAGCTACTGCTCAGGCAGTTGCCAGGTGGCCAAAGCAACTGCAGGTGTGTATCTTTTTATGTGTTTATATATGTAAATGGAGTCAAAGTCTCAAGCAATTAAGTCATGCAATGTAAAGCATGTGACAATGGTTAAGAAATAGCGAAGGGCAGACAAGGGTGACAGGAAGAAAGCGTGAGCTGTGGGCAGCTGTGAGCTAAATCATATTGAAATTGGGTAACCTGGATTTTTTAGGGGAGAGGTTGGAAAGGAAGAGTGTGGCACTGGGAGAGGAGCTTATTCTTTTTTTATCTCTGGAAAGCGCCCTGAGCCTTTCGCTGTAAAGGGCTTGGGCCCTGACTTTCATTTATGTCTGCTACTCCTCCTCTCCTTCTCAGTCTCCCTTTCCCTCTTCCTCTTTCTTTCCCTCTCCCTCCCCCTTTCCCTCTGCCTCTCCTCATCCCCAGTTATCCAGCTGTTTAGTAGACACACAATGCCCAGTAGTTTACTCTTGGCTTCTCCGTGGCACAGGAGAAAAGGCAGAGAGGTGAAAGAAATGGACTTGTGGATGGGACTCTGTCTGCTAGACTCACATTGGATCACACGGGAAACCTTATGCTGAGTGGAAAATGCCCACTTTAATGGCAACTGGATTTCAGTCCATAATTTGCAGTTGTGAGCACAAACAAACGACTTGTCCATGCACTGATGGTGCTTCACATTAAATGCTCCTGGGTCCAGGGCTTTTTAAAAACACACAGAAAACTGTATTTAGCAACACTGGTCTGATCCTCATGGAGAGGAGTAGGAATTGCTGTACTAGGAGAGCTAGACTGTACCCTTCCACACAAACCAGCCCAGTGGCAGACATCAAATGATGTTGTTCCTCAGCAGTCTACTGATGTTATCGCTGTTTCTTTGAGCAGTTAGAAAGAACAAGATCCTACAATGACAAACCACAACATTTGTTGTGGTACATAAAGACGTGTAAAAAAAGAAACCTTCCCAAATATATATATATATGTGCATTTCACATCCTTTTTGTTTTTCGTGCACCAAGCACCTTACAGACAATTTGCTCATGACCTGCCAAACAAAAGGTACTAGGGTCCAGCATGGAAGACAGACATAAAATAGCTAAAAACCAAGATTAGAGAGAAGTGCACTATTAAAAATGAATCCTTAACTTGCACATTAATCTCTAAGGCAGCATCACACTTACTGAGCTTTGAGGCATACAACTCCAGGGAACAATGAAAAGCTGTGTCTTGTTGCACTAGGAATTACTTTCCAGTCCTGTATTCCTACCCAAAGCCTAAAATACACATTAAGTCTAAATAAAGGTAAATCTAAATAAAAGTGCTCCCTGACCTCACTGGATGTTGCACAGATGTGGCACACAGGGAGGAAAGATCATTCTGGCTGTATTTCAAGTTTACTCATTAGATAGTTACACTAACACCACAATTTACACACAGAGCACTGATGGATGTAAATGTTGACCTAAATGTTGAGGTTTGATTGAAGGTATTTGCTTCAACAAGCCATATCGGTTTGTCATTTCCTTGCTAGATACCCTTGGCAGGTCTCCCCTAGAAGAGGAGCCACCCTAGACATAGAAAGAGGCTGTGAGGGTTGAGCAATTTGCCCTATAGACTTCTATGCCCTATCATCATAAGGCCATATGATTCCATTCAATTACCAAGTGTGTCCCTTTGCACTGTTTGTTGGCTTTTGCAGAGTTGTTAGACAGAGGGGGAAAGTATTTTTTCCACAGGTGCTGTCTCTGTTATTCCACTGTGGATTCCCCCAGCTCCTTGGTGTCAAACCTCCTGGCAGCACTGCCGTGTCAGTCTTGCTTGTTTGTCCTGTTATCCCGAGTGCCGTGAGCCACATCAAACACTGGCACTCCAAGTGCCATGGGGATTGTGCTGCCTGTTTACTCCCTGCTGGGACTTGGCTCACTGATGGAAGATGATCCCCTAAGAAGATGTCACTGCACTGATGAACGACGGGAAGGTTCTCCATAAACCATATGGGGTTAACGTGGGGAGCATAGTGATTTTGGACTTACACCACCAGTGCAGAGGACACCATAGCCCCACTGGTACTGGCCACACATGAGTTTGTAGACATCAGCTTTAAGTCTGAAGCTAGAAACACTCATGTAACCATACAGAAGTGAAGTTCTACATCCACATTTGCGCCACCAGGTCTGGCTGCCCTCTTTTCATGGTTATCAGAAGACCTACAGACTTAACCAGGTCAGTTTGCAGCCGCTGCCTAGTGCACAGCCTCACATAAAGCAACTTCACCAGCACCTGCAAATCCAGTTCAGTCCCTGGAAAAATGTGAGTGGAACAGTGGTAGAGATCACACTTCAGGGTGGAGACTGCTCTCCCCAAACTAGCTGCAACTATTGTGTAATGGTGCCAGTGAAGTTTGGTAACTCCCTCACATACTGGGAGGATTCACTTGATCGCAAGAGTTAATTTCACTTTCTGGCATCTACCATTCATCAGAAATTCCAGGCCAGAGCTTTAAAAAGCAACTAGTGATTTAGGATCTCATGACTGCTGGACATTAAAGATTGAGGTATCATCTTGGCAGGCATGCTCGATGCTCCTCCCCAAACCTCCTCCTCATAACAGCCATCAGAACTGTGGGTCATTCCAGAAGCCCTAGGCTGTGATGTGGAGCCAACACTTGCCCAAGGTGAGTCAGAAAAGCTCCTTCCACAGCACGTTTGCCAGCTGGCAACCAGTTGTGCAAGTGCAATAGGGGACACGAGCAAACTGGAGAGTCTGCCACAGTGTGGGGTCACAAGAATCTCCTCCCTAGCTTGTGGAGTGGTACACAGGGGCTGCATCTCCAGCCTCAGCTGTAGCAGCTGCACAGACGGGTTTGCTGCTCAGCCCAAGGTGATCTGAGCACAGTAACCTGAAGGGCTTGTGCAGGACTGTTTGGCAGTTCAGTACTTCTGCACAACTTGCACCGAAGTAGCTAATAGAGCTGGCTCCTGTTTTGGACACACTTTGGACAAGACCGGTTTTCTTTGTGAGACCCTGCAGAGAGTTCCTGCAGAGGAAACCTGGGTAAGTAGCTCCAAGAGCTTTCCATCCAGCAAGACTGAGCCTATCTAGCTGCGTGATACTGCTAGTGGACTGAATTCAGGGAAGTCTGGCTATTGTATCTTACAGCTAAAGGTCCTCAGTTAAGCTATAAAAAAGCATCCTACCTTCCCTGAACCCATCTTGAACTCTGCCCTACACCAATCCCTAGCAAAATGGTACCTGCATCCGTTCCACCCAGGCATACAATCAAATGGTGACTCAGTTCACTTATTCATGCATTTATTACCCAGATAACTCTCTATTAAGCTAATGAATCATTCTTTTACACCCACCAAACACATAGCTAGGATGCTGCTTATTTCTGCTATTCACAAACTAGGAGAAGTAGAACAGAGCCTTGTACCAGAAAATTTGTCTTTTCTAGAGAAGCTCTTCAAAGGACACATAGTTTGATCTGTGTGTGCTTTGACGAGCTTCGTGGACCTCCACAGAGTCCCATTCAGCACATTTAGTGAAAGCAGGGGTATGCTTTTCCTACACATGTTCTTTTGAACCTTGGCTGTTGTTTAAAGGCAAGTGGACCCTGGATGGAGGAGGGAGGAAACTGCTGGTGAGATACGTAAGGCTGCTTCTCCGAGATGAGTGGACAACTTGATTCCAGGCATCAGTGAATTTCAAGCAGTCCAGGAGATGAAAAGCTAGCTATATGTATGCACAATCCATGCAAGCTTCCCCAACAGAGAAGACTTAGAATTGCCATTTCTTGCTAGTTTGGCAATAGTTTGAATATTCCCTAAGACCCCAGAATATGGGGATTTCTGATTGAGGCATGTCTCTTTTTCCCTCAAACAGGTTTTGTTCCCTCAGGGCTGTGGACAAAAAGAATTGAAAACACAACTTTGGTGCATCCAACAAACAGAAGAATCAGTGGACAAATAACAAAGTGTCTGTAATACACATTTTTGTGAGAGTAATACATTTTCTCTGCAGTATCAAGGTTATGAGGCCCAGCCACTTATTTTTTTACATGCTCGATGTGCTCTGTAAAGTATGGCTGTATTTGAATGCTCTTCTGACTACTTTCAGCTGTGCTTTGCTGCTGAGGTGAGCTGCCTGAGCCTTATAAATAAAACAGTGTCTTGATGTCTGAGAGAAAGGTGATGGGAAAAGTTTGTCTGACTTTCTCTCTGGTTTATGTTGCTGACACAGGTCAGGAGTGTTAAACCAGACCATAGTTCTACAGTAACCTTTCATCCTGCTGGACCAGTGGGTGCCCTCAGCCAGTGAGCTGACAACTGCTTAAGTGAAGAGCCAGCTAGTTCAGCTCCTTAGGCTGAAACCCCCTGATCAGAGCCAGAATGAAGGAAGGAGGAGCTCGAGCTTTAGAAAATATTTTCCATACAGTTTTCTTATCGCAACTCTTCTCTCTGTCCTTGTGCTGCCTGTTTGAAAGACTTGCTCCACAGGGAGTGATGATCCCAGATTTCCTCCAGACTGGAGTCTGGACCCTGCATGTTCTTTGAGGAGCACTTGCGCTGCCAGTTTTTATTTAGTGGAGCTGTACACAAACATCATATCCTTCAGCTACCTGATGTGTTCTTGAATTTGGCCTGTTGTTAGAGGGGGACTAAGAGAGACACGTGCTGCACAGTAGCTAGGACTCATTTCCTCAGAAAAAATAAGCTAAAGGCACTGCATGGTGCTGCAGCATGCTGGCAAACCTGTAGCTTCCCTGAGTAACAACAGGTTTCTGTTTCTGTACCACAAAGCACTTGGGTACATCAACTTTAGGCAGTTTTCTCTCCCAGCAGGGGAGGGAGGCATGGAAGGGTGGTCTTCATGATCACGTCCTCATGGCTCCTCTCTGCCTCTGGAAGTCCAGACTCCTCACTGGACTGCCATAGTTTTTGCAAATATTCTTTGTTCATTTTTCTAAATAACTATATGGCCTTAAGGTCCTTTCCAACTCTAACCATTGTATGGTTCTATTCCAACCCTGGCAGTGTTCAAAGCCAGGCTAGACAGGGCTTTGAACAGCCTGGTCTAGTGGAAGGTGTCCCTGCCTATGGCAGCGGGTTGGAAGTAGATGATGTTAAGGTCCTTTCCAACCTGTTCTGTGATTCTGTTTTATGATTCTAACTAGGCACATTTTTATATGTTGAGCTTTTCAGGCTCAAAGCTTTTGCTAATTCCCAGAACTTGCAGAAGATCCCAAGCCTACGATCTTTGCTAAGAAAACAAGTTCTTCTCACATCTGTTCAAAAATATTCACCAATATTGAGGAATATACTCTCCTCATTTCAGAGGCAGTTATTGGAATGTGCTTGGTATTCAGATGATAACTTCTGTCTGTAGAAACTTGCTGAGTGATGTCTTGAATCACACTTTGATAAAGTGATGTGTTTGAAGTCTATCAGCCCCTTCTCACTGCTGTCACTCAGAGCTCCCCAGCCTTGCCTCTGTCAGCAGGTATCAGAGTAGGGTCCCACTCAACTAAACCTAAAACCAGTCTTGCCTTAGTCGATTATTGATTAAAAACACAGACTGGAAAAAAACAAGGAAAATGGTATTTTCACGAACAAGTTCACTTAATACAGACAGCAACAGTGGGTTTTCCTCTGGTGAATGGCAGCTGAGGAGCAAGACCCTTCCAGCCAGGCTTTGCACAGACCACACCATGTGATTTTAAGGGTGTTGGCTTCTCTTGTTTCGAGGCTATCTCCTACATAAATGGGGTTTAATTGCTCCTTCCATCAAGCCTGACAGAAGAGTGCTAACACACCCAATGGCTGTGAGCAGGCCTGTGACTGTCTGCAGATCAAAGCCGATCATACCTCACGGCAGCAACCATGAGCACATTCCAGGCTAACCTGGAATCTCCTGAGAGGCCTGCGAAAGGCACAGAGCACCCTGTAGCCTTGCAGTGCTCCCCACCCACTGCTGCCTTCCATTAATTAATTAACTCTGCAGCTTTGTTCCCTTATCAACATCCTCCCAGCAACAGCACAATAAATTGTACTTGCAACAGATGATGCTTAAATGAGATGATCCCAGGTCTTTGCAACTTGAAACAAGGGTGGGAAACTCATAGCTTTGTGGTGTCTCCAATTCATTCATTATACAATCAGATCTTAATTGCTGTAAGAATATGATTCTAGTAAATCTGGCCTCTAGTACCACTCATGTTAAAGACTTCACTTGCTAAGTCTCCACTGCTATACACAGTCAGACTAGCCCTTGTGTTTCTTTTTTACTTCAGTGGGCTTTAAGGTATTGAATTCTCTGTAGAACTAATGCTGTGTTCACCCACCCTGGGTTTACCCATTGAGCAGACAGGCATCAAACTTCAGTTAGCTGTTTGAGATAGTGAAAGAGAAGGCATTTCTATAAGGAAATTAATTTGAAATGAGGTAACAAAAATAATCCAGATGAATCACCAACTGGAGATGTTCCTGCTGGCTAAAAGAGAGGATAGGCATGATACACTTAACTTGACTACAATGAAGACCACCTTATGTGCGCAGAATCGTAGAAACCTGAGTATGGTAATAACCAGAAGGCTGCTTCAGGCTAACATTTGATGTGAGAAGTGTGAGGGGACTAATGCCTCATCCTAATAGTGGGGGAAAAGCCTCCAAGTGGGGAGATCAGTACCATCTGCCTGACTGGTATAAAGTGGTATGAGTATGTGTGGGACAGAAAAGGAAATCTGCACATTTCAGCACTTAGTGATCTGCATGACCAGATCAGGCAGCACACAGCTCTGAGAAGGCACTTCCCAAGCAGAATGAATTCCTCAGAGTTAGAAGCTCTTTTGGGAGAGCTGGAGACACAGGAATTATTCTGTGTCTGTGTGTGTACTGACTGGGATCAATGAGAGTTCCTGGGGACCAAATGCTTTTATCTCAATTGAGAGGTGGGAAAAATCCTCTTCTCTTCTGATCCTTTCATATTGTCAAGCAACACTTTAGTCAGACCATCAGCATTTGAGGCTCAGGAGTGTTTACCTGCCCTACTCTGCAGTTGGCTTCCTTATTGTTTCCTCTGGGGTGTAACTCTCAGCAGCAGTGGGAGCCCTGTGTTATGAACAGGTACTACAGAGTAACATCCTTATGGTGGTTCTCAAGACGATTCCTCCTTCTGGAGGAACACAGATTGGTTTGAACCATGATAAAAGGCAAGACTGCATCAAGCAAACTCATGCCAAAGTCCTTCCATTCAAATTAAATGTGTCCAAATATAAACACAGTGCAAGAGATGGATGCTGCTTGTGAAAAATTCCAGTCCAAGTGTCCTGCAGAATCCTGCACTGACTGGAATTCTTCCCTGGAGCACTGTGCCATGGTGTGCTGCCTGCTTGCCTGCTTAGGAACCTCAGAGGCATGATGGGGTGGGTATTCACAGAGGCAGCTCTGGTGACACAGCAGGTGGCAGCCTTCACCTGGACTTTGCAAGGAGTTGTCATCTTGAGGAAGGTGAGTGGATGGCTGAGGAGGAAGGCACCCCCCTCCTGGCACAGAGTGCAGAGTCTGGACGTTGCTAGCTGTGAGACTTTACTCCAGGTGTGAAGAGACCCATGACAATGTGCTAGAAGAACTGATCTCCTGGACAACAAATGGCCTTTCTTGTAGCACCAGGAGGTACTGCTAGCATCTCTGGCTCCAGTACACTCCAAAGGATCTTTATGCAGAACCCATGCAATTGAAAAGACAAACTGAGTTTGGCACTTTGGAAGAGGTTTGGATCAACAGAATCACTGCTCCTTTGTATGGTAAGCAGCAAGAGGGAGCAGTATAGTTTTTCCTAGGTTTTTTGAGTGAAAATTTGCTGCAGGGGTGAAAATTGAACCCATGAGATCTGTGTTTTGGGAGAAGGACAGTTTGGGGAGCAAATAGAACCTAGCAAAGCTTTATGTGGGATGTAACTCACATGCTCATGAAAAGGGGAATGCTTTCACCACAAAAACCATCCAATTCCTCAAGGAAAGTGGAATGAGAAGATGCTGGTGTGGGGTCTGGACATGGAGGAGATATGACAGGCTCCTGCAGGTAAACAAAATTGCTGCTTTCAGCCCAACTCTTCCTGTAGTCAAGATGAGAAACCAGTCCTGAGGAATCAGTTTGGTGAGGGACAGCATCCTCCACCAGGTGGGACTGAGTGACAGGGGCAGAAGCCTCTTCATGTGCTACAGCTAGAACGGCCTAGCTTCCCACAGCCTTGGCCTTCATGTCCTTTCAAAGCCAAGGTGTTCCTAAGCAGTTTTGATTTGAACTGTGATATTGGACCCCTTTCCCAAAGCTCTTAAAATTTCAGGTACTGTCAAGATGGGCATCTTCAAACTGCTCACCTGCAAATGAGAGGAGGAACCATTACTAATGTGAGAAACCATCGTGGTTTCCTCAGTGGAGACTGGCAACGCCTGCCTTGCTACTACTCAGTGTTATGCCTGCCTACCCTTTTCTCTATCCCTGAACAAGCTTAAACCAAATAGCAAGCATATTTTCTCCTCCTACCGAGAGGCAGATTTATACTTACACTCGTGTCATTCTCTCAAAATACCTTACACAAATCACCATCATTTTTGGAGAGATGCCAACAGAGTTTGAAGTGACATGTACAGGACCTACCAGAACAGGGTTTTCCCATGTTTGACTCTGTAATCCCCTTATTCAGGGCTAAACCAATAGGCTCACACCTCCTGCACAGAAAACCTTTTCCATCTCCATCCACTGCCTTCAAAAACAAACAAGGATACACACAGACTCATGCCCAGCTATTACCATGAAAGAGAAAACAAGAGACACAAAGCAGAAGAATTTGCTGCATGCAGATCTATAAATGCTACTAAGTTCATGAGGAGATGTTTGTTTTTGTTCTGCAGAGTCAAACATGTCCTAATCTTTCAAACACCTTCACTTTAGAACTGCTGCTGACTGCTTAGTCGCAGGGGATTTGCTGTTTATGCAAGGGCTTGCGTGGAGCCCCCAGCATGGTGACACTGCTTAACTATAAACGGAGGCATGGGTAATGCTTGGGTGAAAAGCTGCCTGAAATAAGGGGGTTGGCAGGACTTTCCTGGGGCCACCCTATTGGCACCACAGATTGCAAAATTCAAAGTTGCAGCTCCAAAGAGACTCTGCAAGGTGAGTGTTAGGAATGGAAATCCTTGGGTGTTCACTAGATGCTTTGTAAGCAGTCCATCGACCGTCACGAAGAAAGCACTTCTCAGAAAAGATCAGAAGTTGAAACTTTTACTCTACCCACTTTGTCTGCAGGGAGGTCAAGTGGCCTATCCAGTTACAGGGGTGATGTCAGATGTAACAGTTCCTAAGCTTTCTCAATCAGCTCCTGACAGCTTTACCTGCTGGCCCTTGCACTTTCTGGCAGAGCCTCCTGCTCCTTCATTATCAGACTCCCATTTGAAACAACCATACAGATAGCCTGCTTCAAGATGACATCCCCTCGGTATGGGATGCTCCCAGTCCCATGCCATTCTCCCATCTGAAGAGGGAGGGTCTTGCTGGTGCAGTTATTCCAAAGGGAGCCAGCTGTGGTGTGAGGATTACTAGGGGAGTTATGATAAAAGTGGGGACTTGCCTTCACTGCCATCTTTCGTCTTCCATGGCCTGCTCCATTCACAACACTGTCTTCATCTCTATCTGTTTGGGAGGAGCAGGTACAGCTTAAATGCAAACATCACAGCTAATCCCTGTACCTCGTTTCTTTCTTCAGTGAGTACTGGTTCTGGAGAACCCACAGTCCTGCTCCTGCACACTTTCTCACAACCCACTGCCTGCGGAGACCTTCCAGCCCCAATGTGTTTGTCTTGGTTCAGCCACATTCAGATCGGCTGGGTCGATGCTATAGCACTGAGTGTGGGGTGACAGGAGCAGATCTGGGTTGAAGGGGTTCAACCAGGCAGCCCTTGCCTGCCCTTTATAGACAGCTGGATCCCTGGGCCACATGTATACCTCAACGATTTCTGAAGAGAAGCTAACTGAAAAAAAGAACCTTTGCTTTTCAGTGCCAGGCCCACCCAGAATGACCATGCCACACTTTTGCCTGCCCTGTGGATAACACTGGTGTATATACCACCCACAAAAGACCTCACACAAAAGGTCTTGTTTCTTCCTCTCTCCATACTCTTCCCTGTGGCATGCCTGACATCTAGCTGAAGGGAGGGCTAGCTTAATCCTGCAACATGGCTAACAAAAGGGACTGAGCTAGGCCCTAGTCCAGAGCAGGGATTGAGTGGCAGCTTTTGAGTGAGCTGGTTTAGCTGGAAAGGTTCCTCCTAAAGGTCACAGATGCTTGGGATGGTTTAAAGAGCCTGGTCAGCTCAGTGAGGTGTACTGACCCCCTGAATCTCTGACTGCACCCGCACAACAGGGCCTGGCTGCAGAACAGTGTAAGAAATCCTACATCATGTAGGAGCTTTTAAACACTGTACCCAAGCAAGGGGGATGCAGAGTCCCACAGAGGCCTGTGGCAGAGGAACACAGGACTCCTCCTTCTGTTGTAGGCAAGTATTCACCCCAAGCACGGCACCCATACAAACTAAGCAACTTTCCAACACCCTGTCAGGTATTTGACAGGCTAAGGAAAATACTTCCTTTAAATTACCTGGTTATCTAAGGGCATGTGGGAATAAAATTTCCATTGTTAATTATTGGTAAGGTTGTTGGTGTCTGGAGCTGTGCAAGGATTTCATAGGGAATGCAAACAGGGTGCTTGGATGGCCAAGCTGCTGGATTTAAAGCTTGGCCATGGCCTTCTAGGTTAAAGAATGTAGCTTTAAACCCTTCTTGCGCAGGCATAGCAGGAGTTGTTACCCATACTGACAATTCTACAAATGAAGGTCATATCCCATACTGGTCAAGGCACCAAAGTAGCTTGTTTAGTGTGCTGAGGTCAAGAAATGTCAGTATTTGGAGAAATTGTGTCTGAGAAAAGGCCTCTGACTGTCAGCAGTGCAGTGACAGCATAGCAGAGCAGAGGAACCATAAGCCAGTGTAGCCTGGCCACTTCTCTGACTCCCTCAGACCTGCAAGCTGAATTTTCCTGTAACCAGCTCCTGCAGGTAATCAAGTTTCATTTGCAGCATCTTACTTGGCGGAGGGAGTTGCTTTTATAACCCACAAGCTCCACATGAAGACAGAGGCGTGCAGGCAAACATCTTCTGGACTGGAACATGGCAGCACAGCAGACACATTTTTTGTGAGCACCTTTTGCATATGCAGGCTCTCACCTCCGCCACAGAGTTGGGCCTCATCAGAGAGCAGAGCAGCAAGAGTCAAACTGCAGAAGGAACAAGAGAAAAGTAAGTCAGTGGCCTATCACCAGAGATCTCCAGAACTCAGGTGAGGTTTTCTGCTAAAGGTGTCTCCTTCCCCTCTGGGCTTAAACCACGACACCCTCTAAGTTTGGGGGGTGGTTTTGTTTGGGCAGTCAGTCATAGGAAGCATTTTTAAGCTTCATCTGTGCCTCTGAGAAAGAAAAAAGAATAATTCCTTCCCAAGTTATTTTTAGGTTGCATCCAAGACTGTAAAACTGGCATAGAAAAGCATCAAGCTCTAATTGGGGATGAAGCAAGCATATTAACATCAAGCATCTGGACCTCAGGAGGATCATCCTTCCCCATCTGCTCTCAGTGCTTCCTTCATTTCTCTGCACATACAACATACACCACTGTAATGGATTTATCTGCTTTTGCTTGGATTGGGAAACACCATACCGAGTGTTTGTACTACATGAGAAGAGACCTCATGGCTGGTGAAAACCATGTGAGGTAGCACCATCTAGAATGTCGTTTGCCCACAGCCCTGCAATTATGAGCTGCACAACTTTAAGAAGTTTGGAAGTTGGCACCAATAAGCCATTATTTACTAGTACTTCCGCAATGAATAGACCATGTTCTCCCAAAAGTTAGAAAAGGAAACAGCATATTTTCCCAGTCCTTGGAACAGTAGCTATAAGGGTCTATGAAAGCATCTGAAAGTGGAGGTTTTTTTGTGGGACCTACAAGTCAAACCCTCCGTTTTGTGGAGAGGTAGCTTACTTCAGACCAAAGACATGTGCCTCACAGCACGTCTAATCCAAGACAACACTCAGCATATGTTCTTTTTTGCTGACAATGGGAGCTGGGCATCTGCGTGTCATTCTGTATATGCTGACTGTGCACAAGTACACAGATCTGGGAATATTTCCCACAGCCATACACAGAATGGAGGGCTGCAGATATCCCAAATGGGATCTGAAGGTACATGCCCAGCCCTACAGAAGACTTTCCTTCATTTTTAGTGTCTTTCTTTTCTTGCCTCATTTTTTTCCCCCTACACTATTCAAGTACAAGAGTATTTCCAAACTATAAATGCTTGAGAGCAATGAGGACCATGCATGCTGCATATTTCAGGAAAACAGTACTTGTGGGAAGTCCACAGGCTCCTCTGGGAGCACAGCAATCTCTAGTTTGGGGAGATTCATCCTCAAGGAGCTACATTCGACACAGGGCAATGAACTGCCTTCTGGTGAACCTACCCCCTTTCCAGCAACTGCAGACAACCAGCGAAGACCCAATGTGCCCTCTGCTGATGGCTATTGCTAGGGTACCAAGTGTGCACTACAAAGCTATGGGGACCACATTACTGTACGGCTACCTTCTACCTGGAGAAGGTTATAAACCCTGTGGGGCCTAAAGAAGGTAATTAGAGAAAGGGAGACCTGGGGTGATGTGTTTCAGGTACGGCTTTTTGAAGATATTTCCCTTAACCCAAACCAAGAGGCTAGAAACAGTGGATATAGTCTGGGGGGGAGGGGTATGTGTGTGTTTCTCCTCTAAGCACTACCTACTACAGCACTGATGTGGCAGACAACCCTTCATTAAGCAAGCCCGGAGTGCCTAACATGCTCTGATGCTTTCCCTTAGCCCTTAAATCCCTATAAACACCCTGAAGTAGCAGAGGGGACTTGGGCGCTGCAGACCATGTTAGGTGCAGTTAGAAGTGCTTCTGCAGTCTAGCTACCAGAAAACAGGATTGCTCAGGCTTGCAAAACAGCGTGAGAATGTGTGAATGAAGTCTGCAGACTTCTTCCTTGTTCCCAGTTTACTCTGGAATAATTGTTTACTTTCCCCAAGCTCTTCCTGATCTATATCCTTAGATCAGCATTAGGCTCAGCATGGGAGCCTGTCACGCAGTATCACCAACATGAAAGCAGACAACAGAGATACAACAGGGCAAGTTTCTCCTCGACACCACTCCGATCAGCTCCGAGGATGTCGTGGCTTTCAGGCACGAGGCAGCACGCTGGAGGCTGGTGCTGGCTTTGAGTCACTGCCTTTTAAGCCTGAACATCTGGCCAGCTGTTTGGTCCCACAAGCACAGTGCTGTTTTCCAGAGCATGTGTGGTTGTTCTGTGGCTTCTATTGTTTACGTGCTCCAGAACCCCAGCTTTTATTCTCCAGTTACCTGCCTGCCTCCCACCAGTCTTTCAGGTCTCGTGTTTGGCTGAGAGCATCCTGGGAATCTCCAGTTGCATCTTGCTGGTCCCAGTCACGTGGTTGGTCTGGGCTCCTGCCTGTGCTTGTTTGATGTGTGATCCATGCACAGGCTGCTCTGCACCTGAGAGGCTTTCATGCAAACAAAGGAGTGACCTGTCTCTTGGTGCAATGCTGCACTCAGACACCCTGTCCTGATGAGAGGCTCTGAAGCTAATCACCTGCCTTTGATCCATTTGCCTTTCAACTACAACTACCATCTTCTCCCTTGTCTCCCTCCAGGCTACAAGTGAAGACCTGCGCAGCTACCACATAGGAAGTGCCACATCCAAGCAGATCAGACGTCTCAAGCCTTGGCAAGGATTTTCCACAGGTAATTGAGGGTGTTTGCATTTTGCACAAGCAAAATCAGTACCGGTTTGTGCAGCTAAGTACACGGCTGCACCATTGCCTAGTCTGGACATGCAAATAGTCCTTGGCGAGAGCAAGTGCAGTCTTTAGAGAGACAATACAAATCTGACACCCCAGTTTCATGTCTGCCAGCCCCAGAAAGCTGGGCTTTACTTTGCTAGCCCAAAACCAAGTAAGAAGTTCAGGCATTAGAAACCAATGGTGACTTCTTGACATCCGTGATCTATTAGAGGTGGATGAAGCTACACTCATGGCTCCTGCATATCTTCCTTTCAGGGCAAGAGGCTTTTTCTAAGAGGAATTTCTGTACACCAGTACTAGAAATGTTACCATTTACCAGTGATTTTCATCTCACTCAAACTAAGGATTAAATGAGATTTGCACAGCAAGATATCTTCATGGTCTGGGGGTGAATTTTATTTAGCTCTTTAGTCAGTAGGCTTTAAATAGCTGCTTTTAAATTTGACCACTAGATCCTCCATAACAGGCTGGATATCAAACTCAGCATTTGGGGGACAATATTCCTAACCAGAACCCAAGTTTGACCCTGGACAGAAGCAGCTTTTTTTTTTTTTTTTTTTTAATTTCCTTGGAAATTCACAGGTGCAGACCATACCCACATCTGGGTTTGGACACAGGTATCCCATAAAGCATGGAATTTCACAGCTCCCCTCTGCTCCATCTAACTCCCCTCTCTGGTCCAAAAGAGTGCATTCTGGGCAGGCTGTTTCTAGGAACAGTATCAGTGTACTAGCCTTGTAAGTCATTAATGCTAATAGCAGTTGCATAATACACAGCTGAAATGTGGTTGTACAGTAAGCTAAGAACATATACCAGCTACATGACGTATGACTGCCAGTTAACGTTTTTAATTCAGTACCTTCCCTTACCATTACAGCTGAATTTAGCTTGGATTACAAATAGTCTGAAAGAGTCCACAGTTCAAGGTGTCACAAAGTCATGCCACTAACTGTAGCACAATCCTCCACTTAAATGCTGCATGCTTGGCCACAGTCTGGAAGGAAGTGTAAGCTCACCTTAGCATCGTTTTTCCTGTGCAAAAGTTCAGGAGACCTCCAGGAGGGACTTGGTCACTCATTGTGTCTAACTGACAGGCAGCTCAAAGCATCAGAGAAGGCACGTTGTCCTTGAACCCTCAGAGAGCCCTGAGCACCCATATTTAAAGCGGAGGACAGTGAAGGCAGGTCCAAAGATGTGAATAGCTATTCGAAGGAAAACTGGAAGCCACACAAGCAGTGAGACAGCCATTGAGGTGAGGCAGCAGCACAGTCACTCACCACAGCGAGTGTAAGCACAGCCATGCTAATAAAACGCAAATCTCCACCTTTACAAGAATTGCTAAAGTCTGGTGTGTTGCACACAAGTGCAGAATGGATTTCTCTCACATCCTGCAGATTTGGTCAGTTCTTCTGAGGCAGAGCAGCCACCTCATCCTGTTGGCTTGCTAAGGGAACATGAACTATGCCCTCTTCAAGGCCCTGTTTCTCCTTTTTTTCCTTGTTCTCTGTTCTTGTCTTTTGCCCTAGCCTCATTTAAATGTTCTTGATTGTCCTTAGATAAACAAGATGTGGACCATATTTAAAATATAAGGCCAGCTGTATCCTAGGGCCATCAGATAACACTCCAGTGGAGCTCTTGATGTACAAGCTAGACTGAACCCTTAGTTTCTATGTTGTGTTGAACAACAAACAGCTCTCTGCTGCCTGATACCTGCCAGCAGGGCACTTCCCTCAGGAGACACTTATCTGTGCCCTGACCCCTGAGCTGCCAGTACTCATTTGCACTTTGATGATAGGGACCCAAAGAGTTTTGAGCTTTGCTTTCTTATCTTGGCTGCTTTGTCAGATCCCCAGGCTTCCCCTAAAGTATGAGCTAAAAAATGCTTAAAAAGGGAAGAAAAGGGGCAGAATTCTTCCTTATGTTTTTCTGAGCTACTCTCACGTGCCTTCTGGGAGCTGTTCTCACAGCCGAGGACAGCCACACTGCCAGCAAGGGTTGAGCTTTTATGTGACCAGCTCTCACTCTGGGGAGTGAGTTTTCATACCTGGAGAGTGAGCTGATTTGCTCCGGGTGAAGACCAAAGTGCAGCCAGCTTGTAAACAGTACAGATGATGAGTGAGTGAGACACTCACTGATGCAGTGGAGGTAAAGCCCTCTTGTCTCTGCCTGAGAACTGCCTCACATGTGTACTCAGGGAGTTCAGTACCCAGCCAGTAACTCAGAGCCACAGAAAGGAGAGTTTAACCATCGTTGAAGGTTGCTCCCTCCTAGCATCTGTGCCTGCTGCAGTGTCACTTCCATTTGGGAATGTGTCCTGCTTGTAGCTGAGTGAAATGAATGATGGGGCTGAAGCCATGGGGCTGTGGGAGGATGAAGAGTGCCACTGCAATTCTGAACAAGAGAAGATATTAAGTAAACCCTAATTCCCTGATGGCACATACACACATTATAACATGATAACCATGCAAATAGCACAGAGCTCCTAGGAGCTAGATCACCTACTGAAAGAGCAGGCAGAGGAGTCTGCTACTCTACAACAGAGGGATTGTATTTGGCTACATCATGCAATTCATTTCAGTGCATGCTGTACAGTAACATCATTTTTGGAAACCATTTTGTTTGGCCCTCTAGAGTGATTCCCAGAAGTAATTCCTGTGAGGAGCACACACCCAAGCCAGTCAGAATTTCTGGAATGACATTGCAGTTGCTCAACACCTCGTTATGCATATAGAAGAGAAAACAGAGCGACGCCTTAGCCAGTATAATAGATAAGGGTGTGAGAATTCAGCTCCCTGGCTAGCACATGAAAGTGTGAATGACCTCGCCCCATGGCCAGGATTGCTCAAGCCATAGGAGATGTCAATATCAATACACACATCTTCACTTCTGCTCACAGGACAGCTCTCTCAGTACTTGCTTCTCAGATCTTGGCCTGGAATGGAGAGAGCAAGCACGACGCTTGTTGAACAACGCACTTGCAAAGAGGTTTGCTTCTGCAAACTGACTGCAGGGAAGGATTTATGGAATTCTCTCTTCATTATCCAGTCTAGTGGAAGACCTTCCACCTCGTCAGATAAACATGCAATTAGAGAGAGATCGAAGTAACGGGTTCTCCATTTTCTTCAAATGGAGACTAGTGGTTCCACTATATAATCTCCTATTTAATGACTGGGTGATTCTCCCTGTATGAAATAGAAAGAGGCTCCTCTTGGTCAAAACCACTGAGTGTATTCAACTTCTTTTTATAAAGCAATAAGCAGCTTGAAGCAAATGCCATTTCACACCTGTGTCTTCAGTATGTCTCAGGAACAGGCCAAGATTTCTTATTATGTATTCATACCCAGACAAAAGATGTGTATCAACAGCAGTCAATTGACTCACTGCTCACTGACTAGCAGATTTGGGCAGTTGTAGCCCAGATTAGGTAGGAGGGGTGAGGGTAGTTGCTGCTTGTGAATTCCTCCATGTCTCACCTGAGGCACAGAAACCATTCTGCAAGAGCAAAATGCAAGGAAACAGATGGTGGGAAGAAGTTTGGGATGGGTGCTGGGTGAACAGGGCACCTAAACCCTCATGCCAGTGAGTTCTGGAAGGAACAGGAGACCAAGCAGTCTGGTGCTAACACAGCAGGCCCAGAGCATGTCCTGCAGAACCCTGAGCTGACATAAAGACCACAGTTAAATGGCTGCAGGGTGAATTTTCACATTGCAGTAGGTGTTTTCCCCTGAGCTACAGGAAGACCTTCAGCAGCAGTCAGTACAACTAAAGCACTACAACTAGGTTCCTAGCCTGGCTACAACATTGATTGAAGTGATTAATCTAAGCCTGTAATGGCAGCTTTGGTAAACAAAGACCTGTAAGTATGAGTAGGCAATATCTGATGTGAGAAAAACGTGGCAAGCGGTGCCTCTCCCATAGGAAGGGAAGGTGCTTTTGACAGATGCCAGCTCCTGTCCGAAAGGCACTGAGGAGTCCCTCAAATGGTTTGCAACTCTGGGTTTTCTTTATTAGCAATGAACCAAACCATCAGTTCCCAGTTCAGGGAATTCCTAAGGCATGTGTTTTTCTACTGCCTTCTCTGTGCTCTAAGGAAAAGCCAGTAAAGGTGATGAATTAGGAAAGCAGTCTTCCACTCCCCTTCCTCACTTGTCAGGCAGTAACTAAAGCATGCCAACTCTCTGGGTTTCTCACTGAATTCAGTGGGGCTCAGACTGGCCAGGTATAGACCAGCAAACATTCTCTGGCAACGCTTGCCTCAAGCCCCAGTGAGAAGTCGCGTGTTCCCTCTCCTGCTTGCCCTGCAGTATTATTGAGGTTGTCAAGCCAAGAGCTGAAAATTCACAATGAACTTTCATTCTGCCTGCTCATTGATGGCCTTGAAGCAGTAAGGCCTTGAAGTATGTCCACACCAGACCATGTCCAGATTCTTTCATTACTTTGCTTTGATTGAAGCTAATGGCACAGACTGTTTCTTTGAATGAAGCCCTGTCTCTTCAGCAGGTAAACATTGGTGAAGTCCACAAAGCATTCAGTGAGAGGGCATTTGAGTATGCAAGAAAGTCTGTATTATTGGATACAAATATTACTAGATAAAATGGGAAAAAGGAGGTTCTGGATTCCTTTAAAGTGTCACCTATCAATTAGCTAACTTAGTGAGAGAGTAAAAGAATAATCTAAGATAACTCACATTATGACTATGACGGCTAAATAATGACAATCTGAAGGAAGGTGTTAATGGTAAGTATGCTTATAGTATGGCCAAGGAGTCCCAAGGTGCTCAGAGAAATCCTTAAGCACAGCAGACCCAGCAAGTAAATTGGCCACCTACTCCAAGGACAGCAGCATCATGAATCATGGTATGCAGCAAAGGTGGGATTTGGACTTCATCTGAAATGATCCATCTTGTGTTTGAGAAGAAATGAGCCAGACTTACACAGATTTTACACAGATGCTGGAGCTCTGGCCAGAGAAAATCAGAGGTGCACAGAGTGGGATTTCCACTAGTTAATGATGTAGTCCAAAGGATGCTGGGCTGAGAACAGGCTCATGCCAACCCATCTGCTGTGAAACTCTGACCTTCCCTTATAGATTGCAACTGTACTTGTCTCATGCAGTATGACTATAGTGACAGCTTGTGCCAGTGACACCCGTCCTGCCTATCTCTGTCACCAGACTGAGCCCCTCTAATCAGCCCTTCTAACTGAGATCATTTCATACCTGTTGGCAAAGGGGCTCAACGAGTTTCTCACACCTTCTGTAACACACACGATGTCAATGCAGTTGTCATCTATTTCCAGCTGACAGATAGTATCTGGAGTATCCACTTCCAACCATCCCCTTCTTTTGAAGTCTCACCATTGCCACCAGCAAGCAGTATGGGGACAACCCCTTATTTTTCAAGTGTCACAGAGGCTGTTTCTAAAGCATAGCTCTGGGTAACAATGACTCAGGGGTTTGTTTTGAGACAAACAGTACTCTTATTTCAAACAGATACAGCCAGTGTCTGGTCATTTGGGCTGAGTGCTCAATGGCAGCTGGAGATAGCCAGCACATGCTCATGTGTGCTCCTGGCGCCATGTGGTAAGATCATCCAGGCATGAAGCTGTTCAGGTGTCTCTCTTGGGAAGAGGGTATGGACCACTGGAAACACGTTTTTCTGCTTTGTACTACCCAAGTGAATTAAACTTGTTCCACCTCAGTTTAGCTGTGTTAGAAGAACAGCAGCAATCTTCATTGGAGGGGGCACTGAACCCCAATCTGTGGGCTGCCTTCCCACCAGAGCTCAGATCTGCCTGGTCACTAGGGACCTGCACAGTGACCTGAACTCTGGGCTGACCCTGGCTGCACTGTAACACACAGATGTGAGACACTGAACAGCATAGGAACCCCCTTGGCAAGGACTAGAAAGCCCACCTGTAGCTTTTTAATGCTTGTTAGCCAGCTCTCTACCCAGAAGGCATAGCATGGGACAAAGTGACCAAAGGCATTTATTTTATCAGGCAAACATATTCCACTGAGAACAGAAATACTAAAGATTCCTTTGATTTAAAATTTAACAGAAGATATGAAGTCAGTAAAAAGGTTGGGTTTACCTCCAAACATTGCTCTGCTTATTAACTGAATGACTGTGCAAGAGAAGCTTCATTTCAGTATCGCTTTGGTTATATATGCTTTCTGGGAACAGCAAATGGTTTCTAGACCATTAAATATTTGCCTGCATGACCGATGTGCTCTCCCTCCTGCTCACCTGCACTGCTAACGTACTTTCCCCTGGAGATGGAATGTTTGCCATACCAAAATGGCAACTAAATGAATGAAAGTTCAAATGGAGCTATAAATAGAAAGGGCACCAGGTTTTACAGAGCTACTTCACACCCACTTCCTTTTGTCTGCCATTAACTCTGAGATCTGAAGTGAAATAACCTTTCTGCACTTCAGAAGAACAAACAGCAAAACAATAAAGAGAACAAACTGTTACAAGGAAGTTACTGAAGTGCTGTGCAGAAAAGATGGACAGACTATTATGTGTATAGACATAGTACTGTGCCCCAAGCAGAGTTGCCAAATGGTAATACTGGGTTTAAATTGTAGCAGTACTTATGTGGGAATCTGGGGATGGCTGAATGAAAAGGCCTTAGATGTAATTTCCCTCTGCTCCTTCTTCTTCAACAGTCTCTATCATGTGTGATGTAGAGCAGAGCCAGCCCCTCATTCTAAGAGCAACGCACAATCACACCTCCTGGTGGAAACCAGTTTCCAGGGCTGAAGGCAGAAAAATGGGGAGAAAACAAATGATGAGAAGTAAAATAAGGAAGTTAAAAAAAAAAAACAAAACCCAACAAAAAAACCCAGAAGTTTTTTAAAGGCCAAAACCTGCTTGGTTTTCATACCAAGGACAGAGCACACCAGTATTATCCCAGTGCTGCTTTGACATGTAAATAAATTCCTTTTCCTGCTGCCACAAGGTGTGTTTGGGACAGCTATGGGTGGAAGCGAGGGGGTTCTAAAGGCAGACGGGTTGGGAAGGTGCTGTGGGAGGCAATCTGTGCTGCTAGACTCAGGCCTCACTAACAAAGCTCATAACCCCTCACAAGCCACTATTTCCTGAGCTTCCCCTGGACTGGCACTGTCTAGCAGTTCTCTTGTGGAAGGCTGTTAATATCCAATAACTGAGACTGAGATAAAAACCACATAAACCTGGAAGAAAGTCACTAAGTCAGGCTAGATTAGATTAGGTGGCAATTTACTATTTTTAGTTCTAGCTGTTGGAAACTGATACTAAAAAAATCTCACTAAAAAGAAACTCCTGTCCAAAATGTAGGCTCATAAAAATGTAATGAGTTCAGAGGTTGTGTTTATTATTGTTTCAGTGTGTGATGTGAGACCTGCAGATATAGAGGGATGCCCTTTTCTCTGTTTATGGAGATTCTCTGCAGGTTGGCAGGTGTAATACTTGGCCTGCTGGGAGTTTCATGCTGTTTTGAGGTACAAATGCAATAATGAGTAAGAGAAGAAAGTATCACAACATGTTTCAGTTTGTCTCATCTTCTGATGAGAAGTCCCGACCACTGCTGTCTGAACAGAGCTCCTACCTGATCCTTATAGTTTCACTCCTAGCAATGGAGGTAACTGTACTTTGGTCTTTCACTTTAAAAAAAAATGTTGAGGAGACTAGATGGAATAGCTGACAAACCAACTTCCTGCCTTTTCTTCTGAGTGACTGGACATGCCAGATATTTGCTTTATCATCTCATTTACTTCAGCCTGTATTGTGCTGGGGCCTGGATGGAGAGGAGACCGAACAGGTCACTCCTGGAACCCCCTGTTGAACACATTAACTAGATTTACTGACTCAGATGGGCACTGCCAGTCTGTTTTCCCCCTCATCCATTCCAAAGCACTCCAAAGGGACACAGCCTGGATGAGAAAGGAACTCTACTTGTATTTCTAAAAGTGCTGCAGTGAGAAGCTTCTTATCCCAGGACTTGCACAACCAAACACAATGTGAGCAAGGAAGATGCTGCCGTGCATGAAAGCACCTGCCTGCAGCTTGATTCCATCAAAGAGCAGATCTGTGGATTGATTTTCCCAGTATGACATTTTCCATCTGCAGAGCATTCAAAGGTTCTTTTATTAGCCCTGCTGTTGTTTGAGAGTCAAGCAACATTATGAAACAGCTCATGAAAAGGCACCCAGCTCCACTAACACTACCCCATAAGCCACACAGAAAGTCCCAAGATGGGTGGTGGCAGGAGCAAAGCTGAGGTGACAGGGGCAAGGGAGGAGCATGGCAGATGCTGTGAGTGCAGCCAATGTGAGCAGTGATGGCCAGCGTGGGCAAGGGCATTCTTCAGTCTGTCTTTCAAGGGAAGCCCACCTCATCTTCTGTGGACAAAGCCAGCTGGTGCCAGCCCAGCTCATGTGAGCAAAGAGCACCAGGAAGGTTGTGCCTGCTGTCAGTTGAAAATGCACACATTCACTTCCCGTCTCCGTCTCTGGGCTCTGGTTATCAGCATGCACGGGCATGTTTTTATTCATTTTTATTTGCAATAATGTCGTGGGCAACCTTTTGATGACTTATGACCCACAACAGGCCAAATACCACTGGCTTATGAAACAATGAAGGGAGAAGAAGGGAAGAAAGCTGGAATAACATTGATAAAATAAACTCAGCAACTGAAAGGACAGAAACAGCAAATAATTTCCCCAGTGGCATGCCACGGATATTTCGGGAGGAGCCAGAGAATAAGGGAGGCTTTCAGAGTACCTAAGAGATTGGGACACAGCAGAAGATGTCCCCTAGGGCTGAGCACCTGAAGCCTGAATAGCCACATCAAACATTTTTGGGGCACAGCACACAGCATGTCAATTTGCTGGGGACTGCACTCTGCCACAGGATATGCTAATACTGTATGAGAGGTCTGAACACATCCTTGGCCTAACCACACAGATTTACATAGCCTTCTTCAGAAACACATTGTATTAGATGGCCTGAACAATGTATTTAGCACGAGTATGCTTTCATGTCCTCAGCCTATGAGAAAGCACTATTAGACCATCACATTGTTGAAATACATGTTGGAAGGAAGCTATTCCTGAGCCATTCCCTGTGCTTTTAATTGATGGGAGAGGAATATGTTGTTCCCCAAGAGCATTTCCTACTGATTCACTTCTCTTTATCATCTGATTTACAGGTCTGATCTTGACTTTTCACCACACCCAGATCTCCTCTTGACTTCAAGGAACAGGGCTCTGTGGGGGCAGTGTGAAAGTCACCCAATAAAGGTTTTCAAGAGGAAGCTGCTGAATTCATCAACACTGACATTTACATAGATCTAAAAGATGCTAATGCTATGGCAAGTATGACAAGCTATGCCAACTCAAGTGCCATGATGTAATGGAGAAGGACTGTGCAGAACAGCCCATGTATTTGCAGTGACAATGCTTTCCACCCCTTTGCAGAGTACTGCACATCCACTGCGTGCTCTGTCTGACCCCCTTCTTTCAGCTCCAGGGTGTGAAGGAGCTCTAACATACCATATTTGTAGCAACGTGTACAGATTCACTGCCACTTCCTACCACCCGCTCCAGAATGATACCAGGAGCTATCATCTCCCAGAGAAGCCAGAACAAGATGTGATCATTTTGTTTCCTCCATGAGTTGGAATGAATTCTTCCTCCATGAAGAATCTGCCATAGACAGAGAGCTAATCTTCAGCTCAAATGAGAGACTTCTTGTGGCAGATGCTCCATAAGTGCATAAAGCATGAGTTATCTTTAGAGATGGACAGAAACTAGGGCAGTTGCCAAAGCCTACCATGCACTGCAGAGAACCCCACACAGCACTGCAGTGCGGGAAAATCTGATCCAGACCCCTTCCCCAGGCTATCTCTGAAGTGGACTTAGTGAGACACTGGGGCACAGTGAGGCTTTGACAACTGCACCCTCACTACATGGTACATCCACAGCAGAATGATTTTGTGTCTGGATAAACCTAATACTACAGTGATGAATTATAAACACTACTTCTGTAAGAGTTGGAGGGGAAGAAATCTTTTCCATCTGCTGAGGAGAAAGAGAAAAATGATACCCATGAACAGCATCAGCTGCATAAATGATTGTGCTTTTTACTCACGGTTCATTTGCTAAATTCTCTTGTCTGGGAGGAGTCTGTGTGTGTTTTGATGTGTAAAGTAGGATAATGGATTATCATTATTAAAGAGCTTACAAATTGGGCAGGCAAGTCCCAGGTGAGAGGTCACTCTGACTGCACAAAAGGTTTGAAGTGAGGGAGGAAGCTTGGGTTTGACTGAGAGGACAGGGGAAAAGGTTTTGTTCTGCAAGACTGCAAGTCTGTCTATCTGGCTGAACACAAATGACCTCATGGGCTCTTTTTTTGTCTTTGTTTTGAGTTTCTCATTCTGTCTGTCAACAGAGTGTGTTGAGCAGGTGTTATAACAACAGAATTCATTCCACCCGGACACTTTAATAAATCCTGTTGCTGTAGGAAGGAACTGAAAACACACTCTTCATATTGTGGGGCTGGGGAGGGGCAGGAGGAAGAGGAAAGCTGTATGAATAGCTAGGGAAGTTTTAGCTGTGCTCCCCAGAGGGTGAAGTCCAGTGATGGAGATGGAGTCACAGTTTCATTTATTCCAGGGAAGGAGCCCTAGACAGACTGATGGTTTCCCTGGGTCATATCATAATGACAGCAATGGTACTTGTTTAAAGCATGTCAAGTGTTGCAGCTTAAAGGGATGCAGGGTCCTCAGGAAAAAATACGTACCAGAAAACAATCTGTAGTGTCACCAGCTGTGGTGACTGTGCTCTTCATCTCAGAGCAATCTTCCCCTTTTACAGCTGCAGTTATATGAGATGCCCAGCTTTGATTCTGAAGAAAGGAAAGAAGGCAGAACTACTCTGCTAGTCCACAAGGTTACAGAAAGATACTAAAATGCTTGAAAGATGATTAGCAGATAAATGCAGTTCAGAATATGTAGGCTAAACCACTGTGTCTCACCAAGTTTGCACCAGCCTTAAGAAGTTTTTGAGGGCTCTGTGATTTCTGAGTATGAAGGTTTAGTTACCCTGTGCTGTAGAACAGAAGCAAGACTGCCATACTTGTTATCCTTAGCAATTCTGTATCAAATATACGTCATTTACAAGCAAAGAAATGCAAATGGAACTTGCACTTTGAGACTCCTGACTCCCCTTTTTGTACTCTGCCTTCACTTATCCTCATGCAACACCACAGACTTTAATTACTGACTTTCAGGAGGCATTTGCCCAAAGGTAGTTTAATAGAAACTTCGTGAAGGAAGGAAAAGAAACTCTCGACAGGAAGGGAGTCACTCCTTTTTCTCTTCACTTGCCAGGAGTTAGGCCAGAAGGAATTCATCCATTTGAAGTAATGGCAATTCTACAGTGAAGGTAGCACATAAGCAGCTACTCTGCTCAGGTTGCCCCTTTCAGAGCCTGAGGTACACTCAAGCTTTTGATTCCCATTCAAGCCTTTGTGTCTAGCCCAGACCAAAGAGGTTTTGTTTAGCTTTTTCCTCCTCCTTCCCTTTGTGAACCTCACTCAGATGTCTTCCTAGAGCAGAATCCTCTTCACCCCTATACATCACTGTTCTCCAGCCTGCCAGAAACATTACCTATTTTTATTTTATAGTCTCAGCAGATTGTGGCAGTAAAACTCAAAGACCTGCCTAAAGCTGTCCAGCCTGGATGGAGCAGGAGTCTTCCTCTTCCTACACAGTGCCCTGCAAGGCCAAAAAAGCCCAGAGGATATTAGAAGGTGTTAAGAAAATACAGTTGTGCCACAGTACACTTTAATAAAGCAGAAACATCCAGAAGTCACTTGCACTCTTAAGTCATCCCATTGCTATGACTGTTTTGTTCTTCAGAGTAAGGAAAGTCTAAGGTGACACTGTTGAAGAGGGACTTAAAATGGCAGCAGCAGCAGGGAGAAAAGAAGAGACTAGGCATCTCTCACTGGAAAAACAAGACTGAAAGGAACATGCTGGAGCTCGAGTGAAGCAGAGAATGCAATAAGGGAATGATTTTTCCCTTCAGCCTGTAACACAAGAAGTAGGCAAAAATAATTGTAAATCTTAGAAGGCAGTTATGAAATAGGAGAGCTTTTCTGGCCAGTGATTTGCTCCAAGGCTGCTGCCTGAGTAGGCTCACTGAGGCAATCATTCTTTTCCACTTTTTGAGTGCATCATTTACCCGTGGAGCTCACTGCTACAGCTTAAAATGAAACTCAAAGGTATAAACTGGTTCAAAAACTACCTAAAAGATTTCAAAGAGGGATCAAGTCTAGTCAGCATAACAGTGTGAATGGTTCTGTTTCTATTTCCTTTTTTTCCTCATTCTTTTCCTGCTTTTCCCTTTACCTTTCTTCAAGGTATATCCCGTTTGCTATGACACACAAGTTTTCAGTGTTACTTCTAGGCTTGAAGAGATGGTTTCTTTTGTTTGCCTTTCAGCCATAGGACGAAATTACGTTTCACAACAGTCAAGAGCCAACAATGAGGTGTTAGGATGTGATGAGATGTTTTTATTCCAGAAAGCACACTTCAAGGTACCAGAAAGTTTGGCAGAAACAAGCACTGTTACCAAGTAGAGGGAATATATAGTCCCAGAAACATGGGCTCAGCCCCAGAAATGTTTCCTAGGTGTTGCAAGTTTTTGTTCTTTGGATCCTTTTTTATTTTTCAACTCAGTGTATCACCATAACTTGGATTTCAAGAACTGCTGATCACTAGGAGGGCATGTGACCAGGTCACCGTAACACGTTTGGTCCTGGACTCATAAACTAGTAAACATTTGACCACTGCATCTGCATTGACGTGGTCACTGCCACAAATCGCCCAGGAATGAAAACACCAGCGTCCAGCCCAGAGGAGAGCTGCTATCTGTGCAGACATGGCTTCTGGCAGGAAAAAGGACTCTCACAGACCAAGCAAAACCAATAATGATGGTCTGTGAACTTACTCGGATTCATTTATCTATCTCTACTTCCAGCATCCCCCAGAGTGGTTTGTAGCTTGTGAAGTACTCAACAAACACTCAAATACACTGTGGTTTTCCATCAGTGACATTAACTCTTCTCTATCCCTTGCTCCCATTGCTGTCGCATGGGTTTGCAAAGATGGGACTGGCTTTAACAAGTAATAAGAGTGAAGAGAGAGCACAGGGAGATTTGTTGCCCCAGAGCAAAACTCTAAATCCAAGACAGGACAGGGAAGTAGCATGCTGGAAAACAAGAGGACCTCTTAAGACCCTCAAGTGTTTTCTCTGAGGCAGTGTTGGAAACTAATGCTGTTCTTTTCCAGAACAGAAACTGGGGTGGGGGGAAGAGCAGATGAAAGTGATTTGTGAAGGACAAATAGCACTGTGTTAACAGTACACTTGCCTGTTCTGCTTGACTAGTTGGATGTAGTGGACAAGCCTCATGAGCGAACTGAATGGACTTGACGCAGTTTCACCCAGATAATGACAGACAAGTCTACATTAAGTGCGTCTGGAAGAGGTTTCTGCTGTGGCCCTAGGGTAACTGTGGGTGCTAACTGTGCTGACTGTAGCCCTGCAGCATTAAACACGGTTCAGCCATTTATCTGCTTTGGCAGGGAGGTCCTACTACCTGAAAAGAAAACGCCGTGTTTTCTCCCGGCAGGCAGGTGCCTCGGTGCAGGCCACAAGGATGGAAGCAGTACATGCAGTACCAGGCTGGCTGTGCTGGGGCGCTGCTCCCCAGCACGAATCTTAAGCGGGAGAAGGTCGGGTAGCTCGCAGGACGCAGCAAGGCTGATGTTGCTCTGCAGGCAGCTGGCCGGCTTGGCTGCATTCCTTTTGGCCCCGCAACCTGACACATGCACCAGGCACTTACTCCTTCACCCTCCTGAGCTACAACGGAGAGGAAAAAGTGATGTTGCTAGCAAGAGTCTAAAGGAGGATGGGAGACTAAAGTTCAAGGTTCCATCCCCCCTTATGCCAAGCAAAGATTAGAAATCTTAGTTTAATCATTCCCCAGGTGAAAACACGCTGCAACAATTACCCCTCTCAGTACACAGTTCAAGGGCCTCTCCCTCCCTGGCAGGACAGAGAAATAGCTACTCCTGCTGCCTCAACCCCCTGAGAGTCACACCATGGCTCAGAAGCCAGCACTGAAGCCCTCACCCCCCTGATGGTATCATGTCACCAAACAGAAGAGCTGGAGGTGATAGAGGAAGGGGGACCATAACCTTGGAGGTCAGCAGCTCCATCAGTCTGAGACAGCGTACTGGGGGAAATGAATCACTTGCGATCCAAAAGCAGCACAACAGAGCTTGAGTAGTGCTGTATCTCAGGCAAGTGCCTAGACCAGTGGATGTAAGCTGGGGCTTTTTCTCTCTCCCTGACTTTTCTGCTGGAGCTGCCCTTCACCATTAGATGTTTAGTGGTCTATTTTACCTTCTGACCCCACAGCCCAACAAAGCTGTCAGGAGCTAGGCTGCCATCACAGCCAATACAGTCCTGCTCACTAGAAGAGAGGAACGACTTTCTCCATTTCAAAATGTGGCACTCCTACAGTAGCATCTTCTGATCTAACTGCTCCTCTCCACTAATATCAAGAAGCTGAGCTGAGGGTAAGAATTCAGATGTATGTGGCCCTGGTTTGAGGGAACACCGCACAGCTATTACTCTAGGGAGTGACCGTCAGCATCTCAGATCTTACGAAGAGCTGATGAAACCAAAGTAGAAGCACTTCAGTGGGAGAATAAGATGCAGAAGTGGCTGCCTCTGGGTTAAAAGCCTGCTGATAAACTTGTTCCCAGCATGAATGAGAGATAGCTGAAGTCTTGTTCTGCACATCACTAAGAATATTTTCTGTCTGGCAATCCTTGCAGCTACCAGCTGTTCCCTAGAGCACTCTCATCTATACCACCATACCTGCTAGTGCATGTGAAGACCAGTTATAACTGAATGAAAAAAGTGAGGTTAACTGCTTTGCAGACACCAGAAGCAGCACCCTGGCAGAAGTGTAGGCCCTCAATATTATTGGTTGCAAAAGTCTTTAGATACACAGAACCTGCATCGCCAATGTCTGTAGCAACCTTAGTTACCACAAGAACATATACATGTGCGGTAACTGCATTTTCCCCATGTTCTCTTGTAGCTCTCCTGTTTTGGCCTAACTCCTCACACTCTAAAGTCAAAGCACATCTTACCTGGCAGCATCAAAGTGGGTCTTTCAATTGTTTCGGGTGCTGAGGACCCAGACTGAACTTTAGGAGCAGCCTGTGTTAACAGCAAAGTGGGCTCAGCTGTAGTGCAGAGCTGCTACAGTCTAGGCACACAAACTAGTTTTCAGAACCAGTGGTCTGGAAAAAGCCTCTTCCAGCACCAACCCAGCTGAGCTGACAGACCTTTTTACTAGTGCCCACGGCTTTTTCAGTTCTGACCCTGTCCCTTCTAGGACAAGCCACAGCACCGCTATACATAGGTGCAGAAGTGTGAGTTCTTGAGGGAATGGCTCAGCATTCCAAGACAACCACCATGTTCACTTTGAGCTGCCAAGCAGTAGGATTCACCCCAGAGCTGGTTGAATGTGTCCAAGTGGGGCCATTATAAAGGAAGCAGGAAGCTTGATTTATTTGGGTACCTTTGGAAATAGCATGTCTGTACAACCCTCATTTGGCTGTCTTGTGTGCATGCATTATGAAACAGCCTCATTACACACGCAGGTAATATTTTTTTTTTCCTACGCAGGACAGGGCCTGCTCTAAGGATGAATCAGAGGAGAAGACTATTGTCTGCAGCACCCCAGCCTCAACATCTGCCGAATTTGGACAATAACGTGTAAGTGAAGCAGGGAACTGTAGGAAGCGAAAGGATAAGGGCAGCTAATTGCTGCCCTCAGGACTTGGCAACTACCCTGCTCTTGCTGAGCAAAGTAAAGAACGGGAATTCTTCAGGGTTGCTCACTAAGTATGTGTGCACACAGCCCCTTGCTGAATGATCACCTGCAGGGAACTCAGTCACCCAAAGGAAAGAACTTCCTTTTTTTAAGCTTAGTCTGTACCAGCCTCAGTTTAGTCTCTACAATGGGGACCAATATCAGTGGGTTTTTCAGCAAAAGACTTGTGAAATACATAGGCATCATAGGGATGACAGGCATGGAAAAGCTCAAGAAGAATCTAACTGGTTTGCTCTTAAAGGTACAATTTGAATAGTGGATTGCAGCAGGGCCTAGAGATAGGCTCACATGCAAAATGAGAGAATGGCTCACAGCACCCTTCTCCCAGTACAGTTGTGTCTCTCTCACTAGAGAATGAGAAACTGCTTCCAGGATCTGGCACAGGGGTGGATGAAAAACAATCATGTTGGAGATCAGGAGATCTCAAAGCATCCTGCAAAGGAGATGCCTATTATCCTTGCTCTAATCACCTGGAAACTAGGGCACAGGGAGGTACAAGACAATTAACAAAATGCAAGATTGGCATCCAACACATCTAGATAGTTTCATTATGTTCCATCCCCTGGGCACGGATGCCCCCTTCTTTCTAGGGTGGCTGCAGGGTTTCCAGCTTTCATGGCCCATCTTTCTTTTGCTATTTCACCCCACAGTCCCTATTACCATATCCTTTTCAGCTCTGTAGCTCCTCATCATTTTTAATCTCTGTCCAGTTCCATCACGCTTCTCCAGGAGAGCCCATTTCTCTGTGGCTGTCTGTTCCCAGCTAAATGAATTGGGAAAATTTCTGCCTCCATAATTTGTCTTCTGGGCAATCACAGAATGGTTGGGGTTGGAAAGGACCTTAAGATCATCTAGTTCCAATCCCCTGCCATGGGCAGGGATGCCTCACACTAGACCATGTCACCCATGGCTCTGTCCAACGTGGCCTTGAACACTGCCAGGGATGGAGCATTCACCACTTCTTCGGACAACCTGTGCCAGTGCCTCACCACCCTCATAATAAAGAACTTCCTACTTATATCTAACCTGAACTTCCCCTGTTTCAGTTTAAATCCATCACCCCTTGTCCTGTTGCTCCAGTCCCCAATGAAGAGTCCCTCTCTGTCATCCTTGTAGACCCCTTCAGATACTGGAAGGCTGTGCTCAAGTCTCCACATAGCTTCTCTCCTCCAGGCTGAACAGCCCAGCTTTCTCAGCCTGTCTTTACACGAGAGGTGCTCCAGCCCCTGATCATCCTCATGGTCTCCTCTGGACTTGCTCCGACATCTCCATGTCCTTCTTATGTTGAGGACATCAGACAATCCACTCCTGCACAGAGACAAATGTAGAGCAGATAGTTGGGAAGACAATCATCTTCTTAAGGCAGGTCTCTGAGTCCAAGCAGAGTCATTGCAGATGTACAGGACAGCCGGAGACATCCTAGTTTAGGTGGTGAGGGAGGGAGTGTTTTGTTTAGCTGCAGCTACGGTTACAGAAGCCTATAACTGCACACGTTTCTGTTTCTGAGATTCATGGGGTAATACAAATTTCCTTGATGCCACAGGCCTGTTAAAGCACAATACAGTTATTTAGTACATTAGTGACATACTGCTCTTTGGCATGGCAGGCTCTATGTGGGCTAGTGTGCAAAGGGAAGTGTCACCAGAGGTTTACGGGAGGAAGGATTCCTCCTGCTTGCCTACTTAGGAAAAGAATTAGGTAAGAGGTGCTTGACTCTTGAATTGCTTAAGCACAGGAGACCTACATTCTTAACACACTGAAACAACCAGCTCCAAGAGGGCCTGTGTAGAAGCCCCACAGAGTTAAGGGCAAACCACCTGCTGCCTACAAAAGCACAAAACTAAACTTCTGTTTTAAACAGAGGTTTGAATTATTTCTTTTTTTTTAGCTGCGTATCTCATGCTGGGATTACCTGAAGCCTAAAATAACACAAAAAATGACTAGCCTGGTTTGTGGCTCCTGCCTTTGCTCTCTTTATGTTTAAACTTGCTGTGGAGTTATACTGAGGTAAACTGCAAAAGTGCAGGGGTGAAGGATACAGTAAGTAGGCTATAACAAATTTATTCCATTAATGATACATCCAGGCAATGGAATTGGTGTAAGTGGTTAGTACTTTTCAGTATCTTGAAAGAATAACTCCTCGAGCAGGTGTAAGAGAGTGGGTGTATACTTTGCCCCACTGATGTCAGTGGGAACACCCAGCTCCTTTGGAATCAGCTCCTGAGTGGAAATTGCTCTTCTGCTCCCCTCCTGGGAGCGTGTGAATTCTACAGAATCTCAGCTGCCTTTTAGCTGCAGAGGTGACTGATTTACACAAAACCGGATAGCCAGAACTCCCTGAGATGACCCTGTTTTGTGAGAAGATTCTAATCTCATGACAAGTTTGTCTAGCCAGATAATGACAGTAATTAGCCAGGAGGCAAGAAGGTGGATCTAGGTATTCTACTTCATGAGTAAGAAGAATGTTTTATGGCAGTGGAATTAGGAGGAGGATGGAAACTGCTAATATCCTCCAAAAAGGGGTTAGAACAAACAACACAGTGCAGAGGACTGCTCTTGAGAGGAGATTCCCCAACCTGCTCTCCTCCCAAAGTGGAGAAGCTTGGAAATCAAGAGGTCCTTTTCCAGAATAAGCCAGTGCTAAGCCAGCACCAGCATTTAACAGTAGCAGCATTACCCTTATCATCCCTTCTGCCATCCAGTTTGTCTGAAATATGAAGGGGGCACAGAAAGAGGACTAGTGCAATAGACAAATATCGGCATTTCAGATTCTCAAATGAAATTTGCAGTGGATAAATGAGTAAAAAGAAGAGGCCTAAAATGAGATACACACTCTAGGATATGACAAGCTGAACAGTATCCTTGCAGTTACCATGCAGCTTGGCAGGGGCATGCCTGCTGCAGCGCTTGCACATTATCACCTATCCTTATCTCTTTTTGTTTCCAGTCAAATATTTGCAAACTGCTTACATACTGGGTAGATAACAACCCACAGGAATGGAGAGAACAGAATACTTAACTCACAAGTGCGTGAGTGCACGATTTTTTCTTTTCCCTGGAAAAAAAGGTCTTTATAAATCAAAGGTGAGGTATTCCTTGCAAACAGATAGCTCTCGTGGATGCAGTTTTGCCTTTCTGGGGTGCTGCCAGACTCTCTGAAATGATAGTGTGGAGAGGTATGTGAGATTTCCCCCTTTCATCATAATGGTTACTTTGAAGCCTAATTACAGCCATTTAAACAGCAGCCTATTAGCCGTGCTACTGCTGATCCCTGCACCAAAATGCACAGCCTGACTGGGAAGCTCTCTCCTGGAGCTGGCTGGGTGGCTCAGGTATTACACTGGAGTTTGTAAAGGGCATGGAGCAGCAGCGGGTGTCCTGGGCCTGGCAGCTTTTGCCATGCCTGCTCTGGTGCTACATGGAGGATGGGACTGCCATGGGACATGCTGTGGTGTGACCTACTACATGGTGATACTTCATGTAACACCAAGGTTAGTGCTAGGCTGGGGCACCAGGAAGCATGGCCACTTCACCTCAAAAATTCTGCCATTCAGGATTGTGTTAAAAGATGACTACAAATAAATATAACCATGAGGCAGCATGTTGCCTGTGGCTCCTCCTCAAAGATGAGCCCTTGCTGATTCTGACCTGCAAGATGCATTCTGTAGACCAATCCCCACCAGTCCTAGCAGCTGTGACAAACATGAGGCCTGGTCACATTTGGTGCTCCTTTTCTTTTGCAAGACTTGTCCCCTCCATTATGTTTCATACTTCTGTCTCTGTGCACCCCAAAACCCATGCAGCTAGGCTCAGATCTTGAGTACATAAGCACTTTGAATTTTCCCAAGAGAACTTTAACTAACAACCTAACTCTAAAATGAAGGCCTAGCACAATGGTGTCCCTTCAGCACAACATTGACTCTTTTACAATCTCTTGTTCCAGTATGAGTTACATCAGCTTATTTCTGCATGGTTCCTAATGCTGCTTCTCCTAGGTGGGCCCCTCCCAGCACAAGCCAGATATTCACCTGGTATAACTGGAATATCTGTGTGTCTGCTTGACGTCTTAGGGGGATGTTCATGAGCTGAAGATCTGACACAAATAGACTTCTTGTGCAGCTGGTCACACTGTGAAGTAGGTGAAACCAGCACAGCTTTACTTCAGCTTGTTTGGTTATAAACTGTGGCAGTTCAGCTGCTTCATGACCAACCAAGACACCCCTGCAGCGGAGGCGGTATCCTCTGAGGGCTAGAGCAGAGAGCTCGGGCAGGAATAACAACAACTGTCCCAATACAAAGTGTTCCCACTTGTGAATCAAAGCCCTTACTAAGATTGTGTCATGTCCAGACATGTTTGAGACTTATTCTTGAAGACATAATATGAAGGCAAGGATCCATCCTTTTTCAAGTGCATCTTGGTTTGGATTCCCCTTCTGCAATGGGAGAGGAAGACAAACTGAAACGTGCACTTGCTGAAAGGTTGGAAACAGGAAGTTCTGTTTAATTTGCACATTCCCTGTTTCTGCTGAAAAGTAGGAAACATAAAGCACAGCCTTTTATTTCAAATCTGGCATAAAAGTTTGCCTTCGAGCTAATGTCAAATAACAGACTTGACACTGCTTGGAATGAGGCTGATGTACAGCAGGAAGTACCAGACAAAAGGCTCAGTTCTGGGAGCGTTTCATTTTGTTACATTTCCCCATTCAAACCTCAGCTTTGAGAAAGCCACAAAAATAGCAGCAGCAGCAAGATACTAAATAATAGTTGTTTTATACCAATTTTACCTTTGAAAAGCATCTTCCCTCTTTCTGCCTCACATCTTCAAAGTGCCAGGGAAAAGCCCTTAATGAAAATATTTTTATGGGAAAAAAACCAACCTTTTTTTTCTTTCAATTACAGTTTTCCCCTCTTTTGCTTTCCTCCCCTTATGTAATTTGTCCTTGTTTTCCTCCTGTTTCCATCTAGGAACACTTCTGGTTATAATGGAAATTCAAAGACATTCAGCAATCCAGAAGTGTCAAATGAGTTTATGTTTTGAATCTGAAAGAACAAAAGCAACTTTGAACTGTTCAGTGGAACTATGAGTCTTCCAACAAACCCCTTTAGCCCTATGTCAGGTGTATACTAAAAAGTTTTCCTGAAGAAAGTACTTTTCTTGTTTTGTTTTTTTGGGGTTTTTTTGTTTGTTTTTCACTGAAGTCATTGTGGACAAAACTCTATCTCATTTATCTGCCCTATCTACAGACAGAGAGATGAAGAAAGGATCCTAGAGCAGAATGAGAGTTTCCACATCTAATGGGACAAGAGAGACCGCACTGATTTACCAAAGAAATTTAAGGCTACAAGCCTGCAAGCAATGACCACCCAGATCCCGCCTTATTCCCACAGGAATCACAAGTCACATTTTACTTGACTCTGGCCTTGAAACAGGGCAGCAGAGAGGATGTGCACAAGCAGCATCTTAGAATAAGTGAATCTGTTGTTCTTACAGGAGGATGCAGTGACCTTTTGTTACTTTGGGATAGGGCTCCTTCCCATTTGAAGTTAAATCTCTGCTTTATTCCCTGCAGATACAGGCCCGATGTTTGGTCAAGGACAATGACTAACTAGGCTTCACATAAAAAGCTCATGAAATTACTGTAAATGTGATGCTGGCATTCAAAAGCAAATATTTCACATTACTTCTGTTTCGTTTCCACTTCACAACTCTAACTGTGTTGCATATTTATTTGGGAATCTGTAGTGTTACAGAAAGGGAAAAAGTCTACAGAACTGCTCACTTACTGTCATGGTAATGGGTCACAAACATCTTCATGGTCTTGAGATGAGAAGCTGCTCTGCAATGTGATCTGAACCTCCTTGGAGGACCTGCGAACTATTAGCAAGCCTCACCTGAGAAAAATAATCTCTTATTCTACACAAACGGCCATATTCTGGCTGTTCTACTCACATTCAAAGGCATCTCACTTCAGCTGCTCTTCCATGCAGCGGTCACAGCTACACTGCACAAGTGTGGATCTTGCACTCAGCATCCTCAGCTGGGAAGGCAAGTCACAGACATTACTGTCCTGTAACTCCATCCCCTCCTTCTCAGTCATGACAGCCATTCTAGGAAACAGGTTTGCAGCATGGCTTTGGGCCTACCTGCATCTTTCAAACTGAAAGAGAGGAAAATAAAAGATTTAATCATATATAACCATACAACTTTTCTCTAACTACTAACAGCATTTGGGATCAGCAGTTTCTAAAGACAAAATTGTGTTTATGTATGGCTGTGCTGTTCTAAAGAACAGACAAATAGTTCTTCCCAATCTCCCTCCTCTAATCCTCCTGAGCATAACACTTGCAAGGAAGTGCCTCCTCTCTGCATCAGCTCAGGAATTTTGATCTGATTTGGCTTTTCCAAACTTACCAAACATGTAAGTGAAAACCTGTTTTGGAAGGTAAATGCAATGCTCCTGCCCGGCAAGCTGAAATAGAATAATTCCCATGGTTGAAGTAAAGCATCATAACAATCACCAGAGAACTGCAGGAAGGTTTGGGCCCAGTGAAAGAGCATTTCCTGGGGTTAATTCCAAACAGTCTATTCTCTGAGCAATGGAATTAATGAGTCCTAGTTCATCAGGTATCTCTGTCCTCTGTCCCTTAATCTCCCCACCACAAAAACCTCTACCCCTGCGTCAAATGTAGATGAAATTAGTCAATGCCTTCAAAAGGTATTAGGAGGAGACTGACAAATGATGAGACAGATGATATCCTCATGCAGGCTCACCTCCTCCAGAATCCAAGCTGAAAATGACCCATCCAGCTTCTGCCCAGCCCAGCAATTATCACTGCTCACAGTAAACAGCAACTCAACATAAACAAGGTAAATTGATTTGTATGTAAATATTATATTGGTGTTCCATGCACAAGTATAATTCATGCTGTTGCGGCTGTAATTCCATGGCTGATTTTAGTAACTATTCCTCTTAGTGATATAGGATCTATTAATACCTGTATTGTTAAGCCTCATAAAGGAGACTATGGACAAAGAGGGAACAGTGACACAAGTTTTAGAATTAAACAATAGAAGAGTTCTTGGGTCTTGTAAGTAACACAAAGAAACTCTTGTCACAAGCAGCAAGTGGCTCTTCCCTTGTCTCATGCACTGTATGAGCAACGAAGTGAGCAGGAGTCCCATGGTAGTTTCACCAGAAACTATTCCCTCAGTGAAACAACAACTAGAAAAACACCCACCCCAAATGAGACTGTTCCTGAAGAATTTGTGCAGCTCACGTGCAGGAAACATCTAGATTCTGAGCACTGCAGTACGAGTATTTTGGTAGGGAGGAACTTCAATAATCTGGCTTGGCAGACCCATAAAAGCCTGAATACATCTGAAAAAAAATTGCTCCTAAGCTATGATTCCATCTCCCGAACGGGAAGCTACCCTTTTGTGTTTCTTTTCTACTGGTGCTTGCTCAGAGGGTTTGTTTCACAGGATTTGAACTTGTGTGTTCATACTCTTCCCTTTAAACAGGAATCTATTAACTCATTTATGCATTGCTCTGGAAATGGTGGTTGTGAGCAGAGAATGGTGACTTCAGAAAAGGGACACATATGAGCAGATGGCCATCAGCCTGCCCGTTCTGTAATCATTACACAGCAAATGTCTAAAATCTTTGCCATGGTTTCAGAGCTCTGGATCAAGTTTCTAGAGCTGAAGTTGCTGAGCAGTCCATTTATCAACAGATTGATTTAAAAGCACATTCCTAGCTCCAGTCTCCTGAGCTAAGGAAAATATTCCCTTCTGCATATATTCCATATGAAGACCCTGCAGTTTTGTTCTACACAACTTTACCCACAAAGGCTGGTTATCACTAATCACCTCCCTGCTGCTCACGTTAGCAAGAACCATCTGCCCAGGTACAAGCCCAGGCAAATCTTGGGGCTGTGCAATTGGCCTTGGCCTTTCCCACTCTTAAGTCCCTGTCACCCATTGCCACCAGGCCTGAGCCAAAGCTCTTTGATTAAAAAGGGGCTTCCAGAGGCTTGCCTTAAGTGTGTGCATCCTCCATATGCCACAGAGAATGCAAAGAAATTTGGATTCCCAGTACCAAGTAACATAGTTTGGCCTGTGTGTATTATAAATTGAAGCAACCTGGGCCATTTGTCCTCCTCCACACCCGCTTTGTTAGCTTAGGTGTTGTATTTCCCTTTGCATGTTCCCCAGGCAAGTTTTTATTGAGATGGCTTAAGTACTGGCATGCCAGAATAAAGGGACTTCTTATATGAACAGCTTACAGTGCCCAGATGTGAACAGCCCTGAGTGGTCAAAAGGATGAAGGTGAAGAAATATTAAGGTATATCAAAAGAAAGAGGACAAAGTGAGGAATGATATTGTGAGCTATTTCCCCCTGTGCAAGCACTTAGGTGTTTACAGAGACGGAGACAGTTTTTCCTGTGCAAGTGAAAGGGCAGCTCTAAGGGTAATAAATACAGCTATAGATCAGAAACCAAGGGGGTTTTTTTTGAAGGACAGGTTTCTCAGCACGGCCTTTGTAACAGCCTCCTTGGTACACAGGCATTTGGCAAACCAGGTATCTTCCTCTAACATCTACGTCTCTCTCCATTCTCATTCTTTTCCTCTTCCAGGAAAGAACTTACAGGACAAAGATTATTAATCTTATTTTACAGGTGGGTAGCAGACAATGAAGCTGAAAGGAAACCTGCTGCCTTGAGTAGCAATAACTACGCCAGCCATAGGGTCTGACAGTCTCATTTCCTGTCCTCCAGAAGGGTTTTGCCCATGGAAAATCACAAGCATTATCAAGAACACAGGAAAGAGGATGTTCGGATTTTTCACTCCTAGATGATGGTACAGCCCAAAGACACAGCCAAAGAGACCCAGCAGTCTTTGGAAGAAGCCAACAAAGTTAATGAAGCCAGCTACATCTGCGATCTTTATCTGAGTCCCTCTGATCTCCCCACACTGCTGACTCCCTCTGCCAGGTACAGCAGGGGAACACGGAATTTTAGGTACCTTATGACTGATGTGGTCGGCTAGATTGGTTCAGAGAGAATAACAAAGAGGCAAGCAATGCTTGCAAAGTGACGTACTGCTGAAGGAATACCTAGCTGAATATTGATCTGACTCGCACTGAAGTATTTCAGGTTGGTGTGAGATGGAGTTGCATCTCACATCCTTCTCATGCTACAGTTTATTGGAAATTGATGTTAAATAAATAAATAGCAGCTGTTGGACTTGATTCAGGACAAGAAAAATACAATTAATTTTTGAGGGAGAAAGACTTGCCTATCAAAGTGTCCTCCCCAAGTCACATCTCCACACAGGCCCAAGTGAAGCAGGACAGCGCATCAGACTGCCCCAATTCAGGATGAGGTGGTAAGTCTCTGTAAGCCTGAGCAGGGCTGGACTGATATAAGTGTTGACAAGAATTGCTGCACCTTTCTTTCCCTTCAGATGCAGACATCTGTGCTTGCCCTGACCCCTTGTGTTAAGGCACTTGCCTACAGACCCTTTGAGGGTACAGCTGCTGATCTTGCAGCTTCATCTGTATTGTCTGTCATTTCTGAGTCTCCAGCTCAAGTTACACCCCATGTATGACAACTGATCCTACTCCCTTACCTGCAGACAGACCCTCTTGAGCTTTCACAGTGTCACACGGTAGGTTTACAGGGCTCCAAATTGCCAGAGAACCCAGAGCAGGACTGTGATTGCATGCTGTAGAGGCACTGCAGCTGAGAGAGAATAACCTGCCTCCAAAAGATGCATCTGAGGGATGGGGGTCATACAACAGGTACCCTTGATCCTAAATGGGGCTTTGATGATAATAAAAATATAAGATAGCACCTAACACTTGGAAATGCAAACACACACACAAGCACTTACGTAGGGATGCAAGAGCTGATGGAAAAAATCAAAATGGAAAAATTTGGTTTCTTCAGGCTGCAGTGAGAGAGAAGCAGCTCTTGTCTGCCCTGTGCTAGCAGTGCTGAGCTGTGCCTCAGAGTGTCCCAGCTGTGGATCCCTTGAGCAGCTCAGCCACCATGCTCAACCAGATTTTCCACCACACCTTTGGGCTGCAGCATGCTGTCATTATATCATTCATGCCTGAAATTTCTCAGTAAAGCTGGGCTAAAGGAACCAGGAGACCTGCTTCTGACTTAGCTCACTCAGGCTAGCAGCATGGGTTCTGGTGGGGGCTTCTTCCGGAGAGGTGAGTCTCGCCAACTCCAAGCACATACACAAGTGACATCCTCAGAGGGTAGCACATCCCTGCTGTCTCTCTTTCTCTATACACGCCTGCACATCTCTGAAGAAGAATTGAACCACTGCAGGGCAGGAAAGTGTTCAGGTCCTCCTGATGCACACAGGGCCTTTCCTTAACTGAGTTCAGCCTGTGACACACGAGTCATGTCTGCATACATGTGTGGCAGAGTGGACACAGGCACACTGAGATACACACATACTACTGCTTAATTTCCTTGCAGATTTCAGATTCAGAAAGAAAAAAAAACCAACACTAAAACCTGGCCAAACCTAGATTATTTGGCCAGTGCAGAACCTACTGGGCTTGGGGAAATCAAAGTGCAACAAAAAATGGATGGTGACTTGTGTGTAAGGTGGGAGTTCAGCTTCAGAAGTGATGGGTACTCTGCATACCTTGGGGAAGGTCCAGTGAGGCAAAGATCACCACATGCACACATGCCTGCAGTAAACAAAGAACACAGAATCACAGAATCACAGAATCCCAAGGGTTGGAAGGGACCTAAAAAGATCATCTAGTCCAACCCCCCTGCAAGAGCAGGGTAACCTACAGTACATCACACAACACATGGGCCTGCCCATTCATCACCAGTGTTCTGGATGGCCCCTCACTTAACAACACTTTCCAGTCCTTTTAGAAAAATCCTGGGTTCTTCCCATTCATGGAGCAAGAGGCTGGAGATGTTCGAGCTCATTCTTTGTCCAGCCCGAGCCACAGTTATTAACTTGTCTTATTCTCCAAGACTCACACAACTACCTTCATGGAAGAGCATGAGTCTTTCTATAGGATGGGCCCTGTCATTTAAATCAGGAGATAATGTCTTGTATTTTCCTCATTCCTTTCTCCTGAGTAGTATCTTCTCCTGTAAATAGACTAGGGAGGGAGGGGAAAAAGGAAGCCACACAATTCCTTCACTACCTCACCAAATGTTAATATTCACAGAATTAATATTAATTACTGCCAGATCCAGGTCAGTCCAGCATAAACTAAATGCCTTGGCATCTCCAAGTGGAAGCTGCTGGTGCACAAAGCACTGTTCTCTCCCTGTCTCTCCAAGTTTAAGCTGGCACAAAAGCACAACTTAGGGCCCGAAATCATCTGCTCTAACTACCAGAGCAGCCTTGCACTGTCATTCTTGACTCTGCCCATCTCTTTAGTCTCCACCTCTCCACTATCACACTCCTTTTCTGTGGGCTGGCTTTACAGTGCTTGTTATTGCTCCACCTCAGATGTACTTGTCAGGTGGCTTCACCAAGACCCTACCAACCCTATTCCTGCTTTCCCTGCTTTTCAAAGCACTCCAGCCCCAGCTCAGAGACTTGACATATTTCCTCCACACCCAGACTCACGGCAGCTCCTCACTGTCTCCTACTGAAACCAAGAGCCCATTTGTACCCTGCTCTGCCCTCCCAGCCACGGCCTGCTCCTCTCATTCACTTCATTTTTGGGGTACACCCTTAAGAAAACCCAGGGCATTTGCACACAGACATGGGAAACAAGAGCAAATAACCATCAGGACTCAGTGCATTGCAAACTGCCCAGGCAAACCCAAACTGCTCCAACACGAGGGTAGTTATCTACCTTTTCCCCAATAGAGAAAAAGAACTGCATAAAACTTGGACAAAACTCGTTATTAGGAGCTTTGGCCTCAATTCTGCTGTATATTTAGTTACTAACTGGTATAAATTAAGCACTTAGACGCTGGGGACAAGTCGCACGGCCAGACTTTGCTGTCTCTTACGGTGGTGAAACATGATTGAGTTCACAAGAGGTGATGGGACCACATCCACAACTGCAGAGCTGCATCTTCCACAATCTCCAGCATGGGCCCAACTCTGCCTTGTTGAGATCAGAGGGAGAACACCACAGTTAGTGACTTCAGGGGGTGAAAATTACCCACAGATTTCAGTCGGGCTCCTTCTGTCACCCATGAAACTTGGACTGAGTGATGTGGTTAGACTGCACCTGTATTTTGTCTTAAAGGATCCCAAACTATTTATAGTTTTACTCTGAGGTGTGCTTGGGTAGATAAGCAGCAAGGACAAAGCCATAGGCCTAGGTCACCTTCCTGTAAACAAAGATATCTCCAAATCGTGTGCAGCATCCAGTGAGGGAACGGGCAGGTACCTGTACATTTGTATTTTGTGTTCTGTCCCCACCGGGCCGCCTAGAGAACTCCCAAATGAAAACACACACCAAGACAAAACTCCAGGTCAAACAAAATGTCTTATCCAAAACAAAACATTCTATTTCTTTGAGTGGATTCTTCATTTTTCAAGAAAGAAGTAATAATTTAAAAAATGGTAAAAATTGAATTATAATTTTCTAATAAATTAAAGATTTTTGGATTGAAAAGGGTGAAATTAGACACTGCTACAGCATTTCTTTCTTCATGGACTGATGTCATGGATCTGCTAGACAACCATTCTGATCAGAAGACAGAAAAGCAGTATGCTCCCTGAATTACCTCCTTCCTGGATTCATGATCAGGCACTTGAGCAAGAACCCCTTCTGCTGATCCTGGGCCAGGACTTCCCTTGCAGAGTCTCCCCACGTGAGATTATATGTTCATCGAAGGAGAGCACCTGAAGTCTTAAACTGTGCTTCTTTACAACAAACACATGAGCCTTCAGACCACACCCACTGTTTCGCATACCTTCTCACGTGAACTTCAGTATCTCCTGCAGCCGCATGTGTTAACAGCAGGAGGTTACCTGGGGTCCTGGCTGCTATAACCTGTGTATGGCACATCACATGGGCTGGACCCAGCACAGGGATGACGGGCAAAGACTAGAGCAAAGTATCCCTTTGTTGACAGTGATAGCTGCCATTGGGCAGACCCAGAGGTCAATGCTAAGTGCCACATCAGACTAAACTTCCTAATTTTGCTCCATGTCCCACTGATTAGAAAAGTAGAGAAACCCCAAATGGTACCTCTAATATTGCACAGCAAAGCAAATACCAGACAAGAATCTCCCATGCCATTCCCTCTTCACCACAGGCTCTCTTGAATGGTTCTCAATCACCTATTAGATCCCACTACCTTCAGCATCTGCTCTTAAAGCAAAATCCATTTTGACAGGTGCCCTGGCTCTCTGACATACTGTAATATAACAGTGAAGAGATAGGTTTGGTTTTGTTACTTACACTAAAAGACTATGCAGAACAAGAAGGGCAAAGTCACCTCTATGTCTTTTAACTGAGGCAAAACAGTAGAGCAGAGGGCAGGTCAGATCTGTGTGCAATACACGGTAGGTCCCACAAACCACCACCTTCTTCCACCTTTTCTGCTGGGAAATGGCGTCCGGGCAGAATGTGAGGCCTCTGGATATTTGCCCAGGGTTTCTAGGTGTCCTACAGATGAGTCAGGGCATTAGATCTCCAGAAATCACAGCCCTGTCTGCAACACAAGTACAAACCGCCAGCCAGACTATCCATTTCTGAGTCACGGCAAGAGACAGTATCTGCTTTATTTACTTGGCTTTCCTTTGGGTGCCCTGCTCTTTCAAACAGGCAGACTTCTCAGAGGACTGGCTAGACCCCAAAGATAAGAAAGACAGGTTTGCCTCTTTCTGTGGGCAGAAGGGACTGTGCAGTTTACTGCAATCCAGAGCCACTGAATTGGCAGACAGCAAGCCCCTGCACAGAGATCTCTGTGTGCAGACGGGAAGTGTCACTAACAGTAACAGCTCCTGTTTTCAACCTACCCTTTGTACTTTTGGTTCTACTCAGAATTTAATTATTCTGGTTTATGTTCTAATATAACCAGCTTTGGAGTTTTAAAGCCTTGTTGGTCTTCTTTGGATAGCTGGTGATACAGGGGTGGCCTGGGCAGAGCCACCTCAAAGCTCTGGCTCCCTGGGGATCCTGCCATAGCTGCAGAAAGTCCATGTACACCTACACAGAGAATGTGGAGATGTCTCCCTTTTGTTGTGCTGCAGAGACCCAAGGTATTCCAGAGGGACACATGGAGATTGTCACTTCCCGTGCCTGGTTGGTATGCTACAAACATGGCAATTGGTCTAAACCAGCAGCAACTTGGAGTATTTTGAAATCTGTTCCTCTTGTGAAGACACATTTCAGGCAAACGTGGGCAGGGGAAGTGGAGCTTGTTGGAGTTGGCTTTTAACAGCTGTGTGGAGAACAGCTTGGGATGGGAACGGCTGTTTGACCCAGCTACCTCTGGCACAGCCCTGAGTAATATCCCTGCTCTTCAGCAATAAGGTGGCATTCCTTTCCACACAGACATCATGTGCATAGTAATAACAATTCAACAGGCATGGCTGTGACTGTTGCTGGATCAATACAGGTAGCTGATCCCTTCCAGCCAACACCCACAGGAAACAGGATATGTCACAGCCCTTGTAAGGCAAACCTCTTGTCCCAGAGAAAGGAACTTTTGCAGCACTCCTCAGTCTCTTTCCTGCCTTGAGTAAGCTGGGACTTACAAAGACAGCAGCTGTTGTAACACAACACATGCTGGCAAACGTCCTGTCACCTCCGCCAGAATTAGCTAACCTGTGAAACACACCTGATTCCCAAAGCACAGTATTTTGCTTACAGTGCTTTGTGAGCAAATTGTTTAGTTTGTTGACCCAGTGATCCAAGCATTGCAAATCATATGATAGTTGCACTGTCCACTGCTCCTGCAGGACTTAAATTTTCTAAGTAGCTTGGAATGCAAATGGAGTTAGGCACTATCTTCCCTTCAGTGCCAGCACCTCAACAGGCATCAGGTGACAGAATCCTTTGGAGTACCCCGCACTGGGTACACTGGGAAATCTTAACTACAGTGCTTCCCCTCTGTATCTAATTCACTGATGGAAACAAAAGACAGGACTTCTGTCCTTCCTCTGGAGGCAAGGTAGATCCACCACAATGACATCAGTGACTCTTGACATCAATGACATCAATGACTCTTGCATACATCTACTGCCTGGTATCTTCTTGTGCTCTATATTCCTGGCTGGCTGAAGTCCCTGGCAGCATGGCACTTTACTGGGTGCTTGCAGAGTGCAGGGACCAAAAGATAAGTCCAGGATCCTGCCTCTAACGGTGCCTGAAAGGGAGGGGAGTAGGGCAGTGCAAGTGCAGAGCACTGGGCCAAAGAGCTTATGTTGCTGGTTCCTGCCATTTTATATCTTGGGGTCACCTTCAGAGGGAGGCTCTACTGTTACCTTTGTAGTCGACACCTTTCACTGGAGTTCTCTTTTCACTGGCTCTTTGATTTTAAACCCATTCATATTCCAAGTCAATCAGTACTAAAAATAGGATTCCTTGCTAAGAATGGCACTGGCATTACTCACTTTCTGCTGGGTTTTCATCTCAGGCTAGGTTGCCACACCTCCAGCTGGAGGAGTGTGCTGCAGCAATCATCCACAACTATGTGCTTCTGTGAGAAGGTTTTGAACCTTTGCCATCCTTTGGAAGCTCCCACTGTTTTTCCTTTCATGTGCTAATACAGTTCAGTGGCTTATCTCCTTTCACATCCCTGGGGCACACCTCTTTGCAGACTGTATACTGACAACCTAACCAAGTGGGAGAAATACACAGGAGATACTGCCATCCCCCTTCCTCTCCTTGCAATTCAGGCCAATTCTGCAGCTCTCAGCTGAAAGGGATGATGTTCTTACTTGCATTCAGGAAGAAACAATTTGCTCTCCCTGGAAGCTACTGCATACTCTGGCTTTGACTGTCAGCTGCTCCATGCAAACTGCTCATCAACTACCAGCAAGGAGGCTTTTGGACTTTCCTAGTGGGAGGTACACATTTCCAGCTCAGTTTTGCCAGTTGCTAAGCAGTCCTGCAGGGTAACGCTCTTCCACAACATGCCTGGAAACTGAAGGCTGTGGGAGGTGGAACATACTTCTGGCCTGCTCTAGCTGTAGTTAAGTGAATCCTATATGGATTTATTTTCTTTTTCAGCATTCTTCTGTTTTGCACACCACTTTCAAGTGCAGAAACATGTTTCCTCCTGCTGTCCATGCCAGTGCCAGAGCTGACTGTCATTTATTTGCTCTGATAAGGGGTTAAATATGCACAGGTAAACGTGGGCGTATGTTCATAATGCAGATGGCAGTGATACTTTAAAGGAGGCACCTTTCTTTGTTCCCTTAATGATTCATTCATTGGGAGTGTGGGAATTAACCTATATAAATTTTTGCTACTAAGTAGATACACCTAGATCCTGAAATAGTGGATGGGTGAGAACCAGTTATAGAGATGCTACACATTGTCCTGGCAGCACGGAAAGAAACAAACCCACAATGGTAGACTGGGAATCGATGACTGCATGGCATTTCTCACAGCAAATTCTCTTTACCTCCCATTTTCTGGTGACTCACCAAAAATCCTAGTAAGGGAGGCCTGATGTGACCGAGACCTTCAACTAGGCCCTCTCTTCTGGGGGCTAAGCATCCACAGCTGGAATTGCACATGGATGCAACCAATATGGCTTAGACTTGGCACTGAGCACAGGCAGACACACTTTGGTTGCACCAGCACTGGGAGGCAGGTGTGAGATTGCATCAGGAAGCCAGTATGAACAGGGAGGCTGGTTTTCCACTCCTGGCTCAGTGCCCCCTTTGTAAGCTGTAGGTAACACCTCATCAGCTGCAAGGTGGAGAAGAAACAGATTTATAGTTAGGACACTTCACTAATGGAGAATTTGTCTCCCTTCTGCCTAGCTAGAGGAGAAAAGAAACTTTTCTGGGAAGCTGCATGCAGTTGGATGAACTCTCCAGACTAACTCTTGTTCTCCTGGTATTATCTCATTAATTATCACCTTTAAAGAAGGCTCAATGAACAAGAGTTGAGCAGCTTGACTTTACAGAGGATAGATCAATCTGGTTTATCCTCTGGGAATTATAAATTCCATTAGCATTTGAGAAGCCATACAGGCTCATGGAAGCATGAAGCAATGGTCAATCCCTGTTGCTGATTTCCTACAGCTTTGAAAAAAAGGAGGTCACAAAGCACTACTGTGCCAGTGAGATGAGGCCTTGGTTGCTTCATGTCTTCAAGGTAGGCTCCATAGGGTGAGGTAACACCCCAGACACTGCAAAACCTGCCTGCATCTTGTTGGCACCTCCAGCCAACCTTCCCCTTGCAGCAACAGCCAAGAGCACACCACTCTGGACAAAATGGGGGGAAGAGCTTAGAGAGCACCACCTAAAGGAGACAGCAAAGAGGTCCAGGAAAAGCATCACCATCATGCTGACGCTGGGCCAGGACATCCCAGCAGTGTCGTTATGCTAATGGAACCTTTAATGGTCACAAGTGAACTCCAAAAGTTAGAAATGCACACACAGAGCTGAGTATCATGGGAGACCCTGCAACAGTCAGGTCTTTGTCCGTACCAGGGATGAATTCCCCACTTAGCTGTGGTGATTCTCTGAGGAGGAATTTCACCAATCTGACAAACGGGTGAAAGGGTGGAGAGAAAAAGGACACTTAACAAATCTCAGCTTTCTAAGGAAGGGAAAGCAGAATGTTGGGGTTCCTGGGAAAACACTGCAACACACAGCTCAAAAGCACACAAATACGGGGGGAACAGGTGCTCGCAGGCACAGTGGTACCAAACTGCTTTTGGGACAGAGACTACAGCAAGGAGGAACAGGAGGCACCAGGAGGCTGTACCCCAGACAGGATGAACACTTCCTGGCAGAGTGGCACAGAGAGAAAACAACCCATCATGTGGCTCTCTCTGCCCAGTCCCCTGTCATTGTACTCAGTGGCCCCAATCACATCAGCCAGGCCTCTAAGCTGTGACCAGCCACATGAGCCACAGCAGTGTATCTGTCAGTGTTCTCTGAGAGGCCAGGCAGACAAGCCACACCAGGTCACAGCTGAAGGTGTGTGGGCACAGCAAGCCAATGCAAAGCACTCTCTTGTGTGGCATATCCTGTTTCTCCCCAAGATATGTACAAGGTCACCACCTCAGCCGTGCTCACAAGTGATACCATCTGTTTAATCAATGTTCTCTGTGCTACAAAGTCATTCCAGATGCTTTGCACTGGATACAACTTTTCAATAGTCATTAGCAAGGCAGCGGGGTGAAGAAGCAATTGTCAGGTTCCTTTTTGCATAGATCATGGTGTTAGTAGTAAACTGTCTCCCCCAGCCCCTGCTTCCTCCTCCCCTGGTAACTGAGCCTCCCTACACTTCACTTTGGGAGCTCCTGCATAGGAATATTTCATAAGCAGGCCCAAGGGTTTGTCTGCTGGCTGTCCTACTTCCTTCAGAGTACCTGAGATGAGCTGGGCTAGAATGTCTGCCCGTATCATGCTCCCATGCTGCCTGGATGGGAGATGGCAACTTACCTGATGTAAGGTCACTTCGACCTTGTCCTGGGTTTACCAGGAGCAAGATGGCTTCTTGCTCATGGTCTCGGGCTCCCAGGTTAAGCCATATTACGGTTGGCAGTCGGGCCTCCCAAATTATGATGGTGACTCTGAAAATCAGGAGAGGAAATAAATTAAGTCTTGCTATTTTCTAAAGTCTTTAGGGTAACATTTATGTCATATAGTGAACTTTACCCTTCTGGTCCTAGGGGACAGAAAACTACCTCAAAATAGGTATGTGAAACTTTGGGTTCTCAGGCCATGCTTCCATGCCAGGAGCCAGTCTGTTGTGCAACACACCATTAAGCATCTCTAGGGACTGGGCCTCTGAAGGGACTGCCTCCTCTAATCCTCCACAGTACAAGGCAACCATAGATACTCAGATTTGATGTGCATGCATACAGAATACTTTAAGCTCCTCCAAAGCTTCCTACTGAAACACTGCTCATATAGAAGACCAAAACTCACAACTGTTTCCTCCCTGAAGCACCATTGCTATGGAAGGGTTCATAGTGAAGTCACAAGCCTTGATAACCCCACACAAAGGAGTCAGTCCAAGACATCCTTTCTGAAAGGCAAAAGTGCTTTCCATAAAGTTATCTGTGTCATCAGCTGTTAATCAGCACAGACCAATTGATTTCATCTTCCACCAAAGTGCCTGGCTCATCCTTGTTTTGGTAGATGTTTGTTTGTGATAGCTCTGTAGCCATTACAGTGGAAGATATGGCTTGGTAGCATTTTTTGGCGCTGTTTTGCTTATCATTTCACTGTCACTAGGCTTGGAGCCCAGGGAGGGGTTAATCCCTTCCCTGCTTTTGCCAGGTAACAGCTGTTCTACTTTCTGGATCCCTGGATCACCCAGGTTCTGATGAGGCAAGTGTATGTCCTTGCAGGAGCTCCTGCAGGAGGAACTTTGGGAAAACCAGTCAGGACTGGTCCTGCCAGCCTCGGGAGCATTTCTGCTCCCATGCTGATGCAACTGGATCCAATCTCCCAGTAGACCAGCTGGCTGCTTTCCAAAAAGCTCTCTCCAGACTGGTTCAAAGGCTGAGCCCAGATGGGGGATGGCTATGATGAAATTTGAGCAAGGGGACAAAAGACTATTGGCCCTCATTAAATTTGGGAACACTTGACGAAGACAATGCTTGGTATGGATTAGCTCCTCCCAAGAAGACACAAGCTGCCTTGTTTTGCTGCAAGTTTACCATTGTGTGGAGCATCTCCCCAGCACCAGCGAGACCCTGGGTGTTGAATCACAGTGTTGAACCGCAGTCACTTGGGATGTGTGAGAGTCTGTTGTGCAACATCACTGTGAACTGGTAAAGCACAGAGATATTTCACTGGCAACATTCATTCTATTCCCATTTGGGATAAGGTGTATAACAGCTTTATGTGACATGCTCTGCAACAGAATGTGAACTTCAATGCCTCCTGGAGACGAAATAGCTGAACACTGAGCATGGCTTAAGTACACTCCAGAACCAGGTAAAACCAGAAATAGGGTTTGAACAGAGAGAAAGATGCAGATTCCAACCATGTGTTTAAACTCTATTACAAATGCACTGGGAAAGCCTCAGTTACCTATGTATGTCTCCTGAACAAAAGCAGCTCTTAGCACAAGCCAAAATAGTCTCAGCAAAGAGAATTACAAAATGCTTTAACCATGTCTGAAAGCAGAATTTTTCAGACCCAGCAAAAGGATGGGATCTGCTGAACACTGCCCTTTTCCTGGAGCTCCTGCTAAATCAATGGCAAAACTCACACTGATGCTACTGGGATAGAGATTAGCCAGTGGTGGTGGGTAACAAGCTGCCTTCCATCACCATTCACCACCCCTTCCCACCTTTCCTTGCAATACTTTTGCTAATAGACACATTGTTGAGTCTTGCACTGCTTGCTCGTTAGCATCACAGTAAGTGATTTCTTATGTAAACCCTGTCAGCCCACAGAAAAACCAGTTCAATTCCAGTCTGCACTGTTGGGATGGACACAGAACATAGGAGGAGTGCTAATGATCATTCTCTCTATATTTTTTTAAAAATAGAAACCCAAAGATCATGCATAGAAGCAGTCATTGCATATCTTCCACTGCAAGCAGAATTACCCTCGCATCTGCAGAGTGGCTGTTCCAAATACCAAATTCCCCTGGCTATCTATTTGAAAGTACTGACACCAAGCTTGTAGGTACAGCAGCAGTTTCTGTGCACCTAATGAGAGGTTTGAAACCAATGACTGTTTTGTCTGCGGACCTCATGTCTTCTTTCACATCTTATCTTCTAAAGGCATGGCTATGTAGCTAATGGCAACATAGCTTTTCTTTGCGGCATCTCATAAACTTAACTTTTCTATGTGGTGACCGAGCAAAATAAGTGTGCACCCATGCTGAGGGTATCCTTTTCTTCTCACTGCTGCTGGTAATACAGGCTTCTCAAAGGCCTGGAAATGGTTTCTGTTGTTAGTCTCTGAAACGCTGGCATGTACTTAAAGAGCACCAGGGCCATTCCTTATTATGCCTTAATATTCCTTTCTTTAATATTTGTGGTGGTATGAGAGAGGTATTGGTTGAATTTAGTACTTTAAGAGCTCCTCCATAGGCGGTAACAGAGGTCATGGGACTTATCCTAGGGAAGTCTTCAAAACTGAAAGGGAAGCTCCTATTTTTCCATGGCAGGGGCATTTGTTAGAGAGTCATAATGTAAGATCCTGTGCTTATTCTGGCCCATTTTGCTCTACTCTGCTACTCCATCCTTCCACCTCACTCCCCCTTCCACTGCTGCTTTCTTTTTCAAGCACCAGATTAGCACTTGTGTAGAACATCTGACTAGGATTAAGACACACAGCCACTGTCCATGTTCTTGAAAAGCTTCAATCACAAATGAGAGGGACTAAGACCTGACAGGACATTTGTTGTCCTAAGCCCTGGTTTGGTTTTGCTCCATTCTGCTCCACCAAGAGGTGTCTGCCTTTCATCCCTGGCAGTAATCATCTCTGGGTGCAAGATGGGCTTTTTCACTGGAAGGAGGCAGATAGGGTATGGAAGCAATGCGACAGGTATCAATGCAAACCATGTTAGCTCTGTGCCTATGGAAGTTACATTTGAAAGGTTGATTTGCAACTCTTTCTACCTGTCTTTTTTGTTTGCAGCTTTAATTACTTCTGAACTTAAATCACGCTGCTCAGAAATGTGAGGGCAAAGGATGCAAGAGGAACGGAAGTCTTGAAGCTATGACATCTACGTATGACATCTAGGTTTAGACATATTGGAAATACCAGATTAGATAAGAACCTCAGACTATTTAGCTTTGCTTTTTTGTCCCAAAGTGCAAAGAGAACAGGCAGTGGTATTTCAGCCAAAAAATAGGCATAGCTGTCTCAACACACTTACGAGTCATAGGCAAAGCCAGACTTGCAGTAAACTAGGATTACTCGCTCAAGGAAGGTGTAACCAGCAGAGAAATGATAGGTATGTACAGCCTCATTCACAAAAATGAGAAGGAATCACGGTTTGCTGTCTGACCCTTCTGTCCACTGATTTACCTCACATGAACACCCCAACACTGACAAGTGGCTCTTGCTCCTCCAGCATGCTTACTCCCTGCATTCAGCTGTCACCAAGAAGGCAAACCCATCATTTCCTATCAAAGATAATGCCTCAAGAACCAAGCAATGGCAGAATTGTACACTGAAGTGAGACATACCATTAGTCCATCAAGAAAACCTCTCCAAAGAGAGGCAAGCATTTATTCCCATTAACAACTTTGCTTTTGAATAGGTTTGTGCAGGTGGCTCACTTAAGTATTTGTGTCACTAACAAGCTAGGTAAGATAAAAAAACACCCAAAGTTATTTTTAGAAATCAAAACTTTGTACCAGATACTGAAAATTGCACCAACCAACTCAAAGGCGGAAGAAGTGCCCTGCCTGTAATAGCCATCAGGCCAAGATTCAAAGTAAGATCTGCTACTGCTCTGAGGGAAAAGTGGCATACAGGAGGAAGGAGGGCAGGAAGAGGGAAGCAAAAGCCAGAAGTAGACAGGAAGCTACTCTGGACATAGACAACTGCAACACGCCTCAAAAGCTCCATAAATACACAATAAACACTGTGAGGAGCTATTGTTTTGGTCCCCCCCCCCAAAAAAAAAAAAATCAATAATCATGGAGAACAAAACATTTTGGAAAGAGGAAGGAGTTGTGCAAGCAGACATGACCCTCACATCACCAAAATTCCTGGATACTGATCTGGGTATCAAAAATATCTTGCAAAATCAGCTGTGTGTGCAGGGAACTGTGCAAGAACACCAGGCCACTCTTCCAGGTCGCAGGTGAGGCAGCTACAAGTGACAAGGACACAGAAGCTCTCTTGTCAAATTACCATTGCCATGGGAAGGTCAAAGAAGATCTGGAGGCATAACTTACTAACAAGATGTGGGACCAGAAACCCAGGCACGCTTAGTAGAACTATGGTAGCTCCACATGAGGGGAGCAGGTTAAAAGCCAGATGATGTACGTATCTTGAAGAGAAGACCTGGCTGTGCAGGATCAACAACAAAACTGATCTTTAGCCTTGCCCTGCAGCTGATCAGATCTGCTTGTCACACAAGTGTAGCGTCCTTGGACAGCAAGAGACTTGCAAACATACAGTTCCACCCATCAGTTGTGCCATTCAAGCAGACAACTCACTGGACACTGCAGGTCTTAATGGTGCTTGTGCATCGCATCTACATCAGGAAGCTGGCAGTAAGCTATTTGTCAGGGCCATAGCTCAAGTAGAATAAAACCTTACTGCTTGCTAGAAGTTATAACTGATTAAAAACTCAAATAAGGGAGGTTTGTTTTTTTTTATTTTATTTTAATGCAAAGCTGCACATCAGTTCTGAATTCCATACATCATTCCTGGTCAGAGAGATCTGCCCTCAGTTCCCTGTACTGCATTCCTCAAAAACAAATTCCCTCAGCAAACCCAGAAAACCTTTTGCAGTGCTCAGAAAGGTACCACAGGGAGCAGGGGAAGCTCCCCATCTAGCACAAGGCAGCAGCCTATTCCCAGGCACTTGAACAGCTCTGCTCACAAGCACTGCAGCCATGCTGGACGGCACTGACCCATAACAAACAGCCTCTTTAAGAGGGAGCTGCTGGTTGCCCACTTCTCAGGCAACCTAGCTGTAACCTAAACCCTTAGAGAGGAGCAAACCTTCTGTGAAGCCCATCCTCTAGTGCTTCCAAGCTTCCAGCTAAGGAGACTCCACAATGATTTTCCTTCCAATTATTGACAGGAGTTCCAAGTCCAAGCCCTCCTAGAAATAGCTCACTTGGGTCTCCCCAGCAACTAACTGCCTCCACCCCACTCCATAACTAGAGTGCAAAATACAACAGGAAGAAGCTACAAGCTACTCTAGTAGCTTCCCTCCATTAGGCTTAAAAGGTAGAGAGGAAAAACAGAAAACTGCTGTTTTCTATGCTGGCATTTGTTTAGCCTTTCAAGTAGAAAAACTGCTGTTGACTTCAGGAAGAAGAGTAGAGATAGAAGAGTTTCTGGAAGAAAAGCTGCTTGGCTTTCAACTGGGAGTTGTAATCTAACCTCGCTCTCACTAGGCTATGGCACAGTTACCACTGAGATTGAGCCTGTTTACTCCAAAGCAAAAAGCCTGGCATGACCAACAGAAACAGCTTTTCTTGCCAGAACCCTAACTAGCAAATGTCTGTGGAAAAGTCACTTGGAGCAGTGCTGTTTACTTTGGTAATGAAGCAAGCTCTCTGGAATGAAGTCTTGCAGTCTTCCCAAGAGATGTTGCAATACATACCTCAGCTATAAGCCATACAGGCTGCTCTCAGAGCCCAAGAAATACCTGCTAACTTCAGAGGCTAAGGCAAGTATTACTCCAGACAGGACTCTGGACTACTACTGCTGTGGGTACACAACTTGGATCCTAATTCAAATTGGCTGGTTCTTTCATCTTATTCTTTGCTTCAAGCTAAGCCACAGCCAGCAACACGTCTTGAGAATGCTTTTGAGAAAAGAACCTCAAAAGAAGGTTTTCCATCATAACTGCAGCTTTAAAACTAAACTCACCCCTCTGATACTCATTGTTTGAGGCAACTCTGAATTTAAGACCGAAACTCAGTGCAGAAGTGTTTAGTGCAGAAGTGTTTGGTTTAAACATCAGCACATAGTTGGACTAAAAACTATCTGGAGAAGAACAGAAATTCAAGGTAGACTGCAAAGGCCAAAGCTCCCTTTCTGTTCAGGGAGTCACTGGCCTGAGGCTATTCTGCTTTTCCTCATTTATTTAAGACTGAGTCTCAAAGCCACTGTTCAAACTCCCTCTGACCACACTGAGATGAAAGGCTCTCCCCTCTCCAATATTCCCAGCCCTTGAGCCCAGAGCAAAGGGATACTCCTTGACTCAAGCTTCAGCTTCAGACTTTGCTTCCAATGAGATGGATGATTTAGGTCCTCCCTAATCCAGAAAAAGTTAAAGATTCCTTTGTAGTAGGATTAAATGGACTTCTTACCAAAACAGGCACTCACATTTGCACATGATGTTTACAAACAACTTGTACTCCTGTAAGAGCACCAAGCTCATCCTCCACACATAGCTATAGCTCTTCACAACCATGCTTTCTGCTCTTAGATATGCGAATTCCTGCTTTGAGGAGAAACCAAGCTCTAATTTCAAATGTTTATCATATACCTCCAAGAGCAGGCAAAACAAAATAAATCTCACCATGATGAGGTTATGTAAAAAGTTTAATTATAAAATAAATAAGTTTGATGTGGAAACATTAAATATTAAATACAGTAATAAATATTTACACATTTACAGATATAACTTGACAACTAATGGCATTTCTCTGCTACCAGAATTCTGCTCTGTTTATACAGAACATATTGACTCTTCCAAGAAGAAACTGAACTCAAATAATACTCTGTGCTCAAGACTGCATGGACAGTTCAAGAAACCAAGGACACTTGGGTCAGAAAAGTCTGAGGTAAGTCAAGTTCTGTGCACCACAAGGTAGAGCACAGGAGACCACTGCCTGCAGAGTATCAGTGCATGAATTTTATTCTTCAAAGAAACAGGTTCTTGGCCAAGTTCAACAGACTGGATCTGATGGGAAGCATTTTACACTTTAAATGCTGCTTAAAGCAGCAGCACTTATGCTTTCTGTTTATAACTGATAGGTCCAGGCTTAACCTGTTGGAACAGGGGCCTTTTTCTTAAGATACAGAGCTTTTGACATTGCATCTACAGTCTCAGCAACCTAAGTAGACTCATTTTAACTCAGGTTAGCACACACAAAAATGGATAGCTCCACTCACACAACAAGTCCTACTGAGTTCAGAGGGATTACTTTCTACATATACAGCAACACAACCCAGGTGTGGCTGACAAGGATCTGTCACCAACACCCTGCAAGTCAGAACTAGAGATGAAGTTCTTTGAAGCCGATATCAACAGGGAGCACAGTGACAGCAGAATTATGTTTTTAATTTGCTGAGGTCTAGGGAGAGAAGCCATACTGAACTCTTCCCTTTGCCACTTTGAGAGAGGGAAGGGAATTTTTCCCATTCCATCCATTCCTGAAGGCCACAGTGAGCTCTCTCCCTTCAATTTAGGGCTGCCAAAGGAGACTTGCTAACAGAAGAAAGTCCATCCATACAACAGCAGAGACCAGAGCTCCAGCACCGATGAGAGCGCTCAGCAGCAGTAGTCTCTAGCAGGTCCTCTACCACATAGTGGCAGCTCCTTCCACATAATTGTGACTAGATGTAGCAGTAACTGTCCTCCCCAATAAGCAATTCACCAGCAAGTGGCATGTTGAGATCTTCTTGCAGCAGCCTCTGTCTGGATGAATCAGGGCTTAGTGGCAACAGCTCCAGCCCACAGTGTCCAGGGGGATGTGTCAGGTAGCCAGAGGTACCCTGCAGCTTTGCAGTGGCCACATCAGAACTGTTCTGTAAGGGGCAGACCAGGCATGTTAATCACCACCCAGAACATGAGAACTTTGTGCTAGAACCATGTCAAACCTACATCCAAGCCAGGCAGGCTAAATTTGTGCCTACATCTAAGGATGCTCTGCTAGACACTCTTCAGCTTCAAGCAAACTTTGAGCAAAACCCTCCAACTGCCACTGGATAAAGCTGGTCAAGGTTTGTAGCTGACATGCAGCAAAGCAAAACTTCTGAGCTCTGTCAGAACTTCTCAGGGATATTCTTTATAGCTTCCTCCTTCAAATTCTAATACAACTCCTATTCAATAAGGGTCCTGGAATTGTGCTGTTGGGTACACTTTTGCTCAGAGGAGACCAACTTGCTTGCTTATTGAAATCCACTAGATCTCTCCCAGAAGTGATCCACCTGGGCCAAGGAGCTTTAGCACTCAGTTGAAAAACAGTATGAAACTTGACTGAGAGGCTATCTATGGTGGTTGTAGAATTAGAAGCTTTGTCTTGATCTGTAGCCTCCAAGCTCCATAAACCTCATGATGCCTTGCAGAGAAGGTGTTAAAATGCTCAGTACTCCTCTTACATGAGGCAGTGATTCACTTGGCTGCTGCACCATCTTCCATGATGGCAGTCTACCATGGCTTCTTGCACTAAGCCTGTCTGTTCAGATATTAGGGTCTTTTTCCTTCCCCAAGTCCACTGACATCAGTACAGCTTCCTATCCTCACTTTTTCTTTAAGACAGCAGCCAGTTAGTTAATAGAGCTGTTGAACTTGCACAACTCAGGTGGGTTTGGGGAACCAGCAAATTGAGCCAGTCATTCACATGTAACCTACATGTTTCAAGGCAGTTCAAGCATTAGAAGCTAACAGGAGCTTTGCCAAGCATGCAAGCAATGCTCACATGGGGAACTCCAAGCCTGGAAAGACAGAAAGGTGTTTCAAGTCAGTTTTCATACCTGTTCTTTCCTCATTTACACACCAACGTGACCATTTCTGTTTTCCTGTCGAAGTTTCTTCCTTTCTTCTTTCTCTTCATACTGAGGACACTTTTTCCTGACCCTGTGGAATTGTGGCACATTAGAGGTCATTTTGAACACTGATATACACCTGCACCATTTACACTCATGTCCTTTGGATCCTCAAGCAACTCCAAACAAGCCAGTTTTTAAACATCCAGCATCAAGCAATAACTGACCATAAAATCAAGGAGCCCGAATTCAGCACTGGCAGTTTTGCTGCACAGAGCCAGAGCTTCTCAGCTTCAGCTCAATTAGGCAGCAAGATGAAGAGGGTTTATTGCTGCAACGGAGCAAAGGACCAGGCAGCTTTCTGGGAGACAGATTTCCTGGTAGCTTTAGCAAATGCTTGCAGAGACCAGAGTGCCTTCCTCCTCCCCACAGCAGAGCACTGTGGACTTCAAATTTCTCAAGTCCCTATCCCCCTGATGTGACTCTTGAGCACTCATAAGCACAGCTGCTTAGTAATTTTCTTTTTCTCCCAACTTCTCCAGTCTTTTGTAATGACTGCTCCAAACAGACCATCTAGGCTTTCTGGACAAAGGTACAGATTAATGATCTGCATGCCTCAGAGAACAAAATAAATACAATCCTACTTCATGGAACTCCAGAAACTAACAAAGATGATTTGCTCCTGCAGCACTACAGAACTGGTTATCTCTCCTAGCAGCAAGAAATGAGGCAGTGTTCAGAGAACAAGTGCTCATTACAGCATTCCTCAAGTTCAGATTGAAACACAAAGCAACAGCAAAATGACAAATGCACACACTGTTTGCTGAACTGCAAAGAAAGGGTACAGCACATACCTCATCCAGCTGATGTACTTCATCAAGATCTAAAATTAGGCTCAACTTCTGAGTTTCACCTACAGTGACCCAAACTCTACCATAGTGGACCTGCAGTGTTAGAACTGGAGCACTGCTCCAGTAGTCTGGAAACACTGGAGTCAGGCTTCCTACGCTATCTAACCTCAGCACTAGTTCCTGAACACACCAGCAAGAAGCAAAGGCACAGGCAGGCACAAGTTGCTGTGTACTGCTTTTTAGCAGGTGCAAAGAAGAATTTAATGTATGGCTTGAAACATGCACCCAGAGAAGCCTTTTAATTTATTCACAACAGGACCCCAGATTCCCATTACCCACCACACAACCGTCAACAGTTGCTTAGGCTGAAATGGTTGTTCTCTCCATCTTAACAGCAAGCAGTACAGTATTTGGGACCATCAGCATTTGTTTCCCCATTCACTTCCCCTCAGTTTAAGTATTTTAGCCTGGCAACCTCTGTAAATAAATGGACAGTTGGAACACACCATTTCCTTCCCCCAGATGTGCACCCAGCTGCTGAACAGCAGCCACACATGAGGCTGTTACACTACTGCTTGCTGGCTTTTCCAACAGGATTAGGGAAAGCACTGCTGTCTTGCAGGCTTCTCTGCAAGGATTAGGGAAGGCACTGTTGTGTCAGCATAAACACTCCTCCTCTACTTCCTGCTTATGTTCTGCAGCATTGTAGCTATTCCAGTTGTATCAAGAGCAGAAAGGCTCTGGTCCAAAAAAAAAAAAAAATCAAGGGTCACAAGCTGCCCACAGCCAATAGCAAGAGAGTAAGTGAACACAGTCACTTACTAGCTTCTCAGACCTTGCCTCAACACCCATCCAAGCCAGGATAAGAACTCAGCCCTTTCGGATGCCTTCCACACAGGTAATTCAGATGAGCCATATGCATTTCAAGGCTATCAGACACAAATCCTGCTCACGCTTCAGATAGGCAGATACCAAACAGTGTGTGTATACATATATATATATACTTACTGCACTATCACAATGATAAGTACAGTAACGAAGCTGATGCTTGAAAGCAGGACAGCTACCACTACCAATACAGTCTTCGAGTAGTCTGCCACATCATTCTTCCGTTGAGTCTTCATGAACTGTTCACCACAGCGCTCACCAAAAAAATCCTGATGACACCTGCAAGCAAACATTAATACAAGTGCTTATCAGCTCCAGTGCTGCCTGGAGCCAAGGACACCCACACACATTCAAACCTGACTTATCCATCTTCAGAGTTTCCCATGAATCTCAACATGCTTGCTTCAGAACGTGTTCATGAAATGCAGTCACTGGGCTAGCACAAGGTTTGTCAGCATTTCAACAAGTCAAGATTAGTTTGGGCGTGATGTTCCAGGAAGACACGCCTTTTCATTCTTTCAATTTGAGTTTATGACCAACTGATGAGTTCAGTGGCTTGTTATGCATCTCAGATTCCATCATCACTTAATTTACATGGCAGAAAGATTTTCAGTCAAAATATGGCAGGAGACGGATCCATGCCAAGTTGACACCAGTTTTGCCTCTGAGCCCTCATATGCTACCAGCTCACGCCAATCACACCTAGCTCACAAAGTACAAGTAACTTACTTGCAGGTAACCATCTGCAGATGTTCTAGGTAAATACATTCACCATGGATGCAAAAGTTTTTGTATTCCATTTCACAAGGAGTCCCTTTCTTCTTGTTTTTCCCTCTGTTTTTCTTCCTTCTTGATTTGCCAGCATTCTTCTCACCCCCCCTCTTTGTTGGCTTGGGCTTAACCACTGGTTCAACTGAAAAAAGGACAACACTCAGTCTGGGAATGGTAGATTGTGTGAAAAGTGAATTACAGAATTTGGTGGGGGGTAGAGAGATGGTCACTGCAGGAGAACCTGTCATCAGGAAGCAGATGCAGATCATCAGGATGCAGGCGAGTGTGCAGCAGGGCATTTCACATCCAGGAGAAAAGCAGCTAACTTAGCTCATGAAGCACAACACTGCCACCATTAAGTCCTGTGCAACGTAGGCCAAAAGCAGCCAAAAGCCACCAAAGATGAAGAGCAGCAGACTTGAAGGCATAAGATACTTGAATGAAATTGTACAGGTTCAAGCAAAGGCTTGTAAAGAACACCAAGTTCACACTGAGCTAAGTCATCCACTAGTTTCGTGTCAACCCAGATACAAGGCTAACAGCCTCCATTGCTCTAAACCCTCCATTTGCATCAGTGATGAAAGGAGTTATAAATTACTACATTGTCCTGGGCATTTGCAGAGGCAAGACAGCTTGCTATCCCAGTTGGCATACTTGTTTCTCCCAAATAACCTGCAGTGCTGTCTTCAGCAGAAGATAGCTCATTTCCAGTTCTCCTGCTTTGAGAGATACAGCATGCACTGAAGGAGCGAAGGCAGGATAGTCCACAAGAGTCAGGCTATTTGTTCTCCCGCTTACTGTTGCCCCTCATTATCTCAATTAAGACAAACCTCTATAAGAGTGTGGTTTCAAAATGCTGGTGACTTAGTAGCCTTTGGATTTAAGCAAGAGCAATCATTTTCCTTTTGCTGAAGAGAACAGGCTTAAGCCAGACACTGACTAAGGAGCTTAGCTGCTCCATGTAGCAGTCAAAGCTCAATAGCATTGTCTCAGAGCAAGGTGACATAACACTGGTTCTCTGGAGAAACAATCCCTTCACTGATAGCCATAAAGCATCCCTATGTTATTGAGGAGTAACAGTTAACCAGGTGAGACTGAATAGGTCTTAAGAACCATTTAGAGCCATTTACAACCCTTAATTTGCTCTACTGTGCTCTGCAAGCCTACTGAAAATATTTTTCATAGAACAATATTTTACCCAGAGCACTACACATACAGGCAATCACCACAATAGGATACAACTGGATCCAGCTAGTTCATAACCCTGTATTTCTAGTGAAGAGAACCTGCACAAAGAAATGAGGTGTAGCTCACTGTTGTCTAGACATCTGATCATTTTAACTTCTAGATTAACAAGCCTGGCTTGAAGTTACTTAAAAGCAAACATGCCTTCAGCAACCAGAAGTCTGATTCAAATGGTGTAAGTTATATTAATATGTAAACAAGGACACTGTTCCTGCAGTAAGGTTTCCTGTCCTAGAAGTGTGAGCTTACTCCTGGCAGCTGAGGCCCCTGCTCTGTCCAGTTTAACTTGATATTTAGGCTCCCACTCCAATAACTGAGGCTGCTTGCATTCTTTCCTCTTCAAGGCTAAGCTTGTCAGTTCGATCTCTGTGTCCCTGTCTGCAAGCTGGACAGGCAGGAAAGCCACCCACAGTTGAATCATAACAGCTGGAAGGCTCCACAGATAAACCTCATGCCAAGTAGAAGAGCTGGTCTACAAACCAACCACCTTTGTTAACAAGTCTAGTTTCTGTGCAGTTATACAATGCTTAAGTCACCAAGCCAGTAGTTTTACAGGCCAAACTGCTCAATAGCTCTGACATTCCTGTTTACCCTGGAGGTCTTCAACTCATGAAAGGCTTCAGCAAGGATCCACTAAGTCCCTAGACTGAGCATCTGGAGCATGGACTCCCTTCACCTAGTCTCAGGGTGTTTCCAATGGAAAAAGTTTAGCCAGGTCCACCCTAGAGAGCAAAAGCACCTGCCTACTAACCCCTACTGAGGTTCAAATCACTTGTAAGCACCCAGCTTGTATTACAATTGCAGTTCAGCCAGAACAAAAAAAAAAAAAAAACAACCTCCCATCCCCACAGTCAGGCAGGTTATTAAGATCTCCTCAGAGCTTAATAAGTGGAAAAATCCCAATAAACTCACACAATAGCTATTAACAATGAAGTATTGCCTGAAAGGCGCTTAACAAGCTTTCCTACAGCCACTTAAGAGGTTTAAGTGTTTGCTTCCCAGGAAATTTTAGTCAACTCCATCATGAGACAACACACACGCAAAAAATCCTTGAAGCTAAGGAGACAGTCTAATATAAATTTCACTTTTAAGGCTAAACAGCACTTATAAACCCAACTGATGCTTCCATGCTAAGTAGGTGGTAGCTACTCCATCTCAGCCCTCTTGCCAGGATTATCAAGAGAGCAGCAGCACAGCTGGCAATAGTCTAACCTGCAGCTTCCACACACCCCTGTGGCACTCACGCTAAGTTTTCTTCCCTGACAGCAAGTTCCAAGCAGAAGCACGCTTTTGCTCCGTACTCTACGAGCGAAGTGCAGCAGCCTTACGAGAGAGGGAAGCCAGAAAGAAGCCGGCGGTCACAGACAGCTGCTCGTCCCGGCGCTGCCGAGCCCACCTCGCCCCTGGCCGCGTCCCCCTCACCTCGGATCAAGTCGTCCACGATGTACTGATGGACGGGCAGCGCCTCTTCGTACTCCTCATCCTCCTCGTAGTCGGGACCGGACATGGCCTCCCCCTCGCGGGTTTCGGGCTCCCTCTGTCCAGGACCCCCGAGCCGCTCCGGGTCGGTGGCGTTGGGGGAGGACCCAGCGACAGGCCGGCGGGCTGTGAGGAGGAAATGGAGCCGTGGGCAGGGGGGTAAGGCGGCAGGCGACATCTCTCCCTTCATCCCACCTTCAACGGCCCCAGCCGCCGTGCGACCCCTCAGCTGCTCCCCTCCCTCCCATCACGCACCTGCCAGCACGGCCAGGGCGACGATCAGCGCCACTGCGCGCATCGGCGATTCCGGGGCGGGCGGCGGCGGAGAGGTGGGTGTTGTCGCGACAGGCGGTGTCACGGCCAGGCACACGACACCGACCGCAGCGCACACAGCTCCATAAGGAGCCACCCGCCGCCGCCGCCCGCTTTATAGGCGGCCGCCGCTAGCGCGCCGGGACGTGGAGCGACGTCAGCAGGGGCGGGGCGGGGCGGGGCGGCAGGTGAGGGTGGTGCATGCGCACCTGGCGCTGCTCGCGGCGCGGCGGGATACGGAACGTCCCGACATAACCCGTTCCGTTCCGTCATGGCGGGGAGAGGTCCTGGCTCACCCGGGTCGTTGGGTTGCTCTGTGCCGTGCGCCGCTCCTCCGGGAGGAACGGGAGAGAAAGGGCAGAGATTGTTCTCTGTAATAAATCTGGGGATGGGTCTTGGTATCTGGCTTTGCTTGAGCGGTGCGTGAGGAGCGGCTGAGTAACGAGTGGAGACAAGGGTGGGCAGGCGGCTGGGTGGGGGAAATCCGAGAATCACAGGCTGGTCTGGGCTGGAAAGGACCGTAAGATAATTGAGTTCCAACCCCCTGCAAAGATCAGGGACATCTCACACTAGACCATGCTGCCCAAGGCTCTGTCCAACCTTGCCTTGAACACTGCCAGGGATGGAGCATGCACCACTTCTTTGGGCAACCTGTGCCAGTGCCTCACCACCCTCACAGTAAAGAACTTCTTCCTTATATCGAACCTGAACTTCCCCTGTTTAAATTTAAGCCCATCACCCCTTGTCCTGTTGCTCCAAGCCCTGAGGAAGAGTCCCTCCCCAGCATCCCTATAGGCCCCCTTCAGATACTGGAAGGCTGCTATGAGGTCTCCATGCAGCCTCCTCTTCTCCAGGCTGAACAGCCCCAACTTCCTCAGCCTGTCTTCATATGGGAGGTGCTCCAGTCCCCTGATCATCCTCATGGCCTCCTCTGGACTTGCTCCAACAGCTCCAAGTCCTTCATGTTGAGGACACCAGAATTGCACACAGTACTCCAAGTGGGGTCTCACAAGAGCAGAGTAGAGGGGCAGGATCATCCCTTTCGACCTGTGTATGTGCTCCCTGGGGCACTTGGGCTCGCTGTTGCTGCAGCAGAAGCCCTTAGCAAATGCTGCCTGGCCACGGGTGCCTCTCCTGGGCTTTGTGGGGGAAAGCATGGAGTAGACCTGCATTAAGGGGGAAAACACTAGGGCAGCAGGTTGTAGGAAAGCCCTTTGGGGGGGGGGGGGTGAGGACAAAAGCATTGGTGTCCCTCTGCTACCCCCATGGCAGTGGGTTGCAATGCTGCCCAGTGTTGGGAAAAGGGGGCTCTGTGTTTAGACCGCTACTCACAGCTCAGGGACCTGAGGAGCCTCTGCTGGGATCCAAGCTGTTCTGTAGTCAAACCTTCTCACCTCTTCCACACATGCCAAAAGAGGATACAGGGCTCCTGGTGTCATCTTTGCTGGGTCACACCACGCCCAAGAAGTGGTCCCCAAGGGCTCTGAAAAGAAATTGCTGAATGAATGGCTGGGACATTATGGGGCGGCAGACAGCCCCTCAACCCCTGTCAGCCCCTTTGTGTGGACTGCTATTAAAACTGGTTGTCATTTACTGTTGTTTTGGGTTTTTTTAACCCTGTGTTTCCCTTCATTTCCCACTCCTTTCCTCATAGTGTCTACAACAGAGAGAAGACAAATTCTCCTCAGTCCAGCTGCAGGTGTTGAGCAGCTCCTGTCTACAGCTTGGTCATCATGTGGGGACAGCTCAGGATTCCACATGATCCTTCCTTCTCCCTCAGACCAGTGTTCCTTTCCCATGAGACCTCCGTAAGTCCCTAGGCCTGTCATTAGCAGAGACTGATTTCGTGTAGGTGGAGTGCCCCCAAGGGCAGAGGCTCGGGGGTCTCTTCTACCACCATGGAGTTGGTTGTGTGAGAACAGCCAAAAGCAGGTTTGTAGCCTGGGAACTTTCCTTCCCCTCATCTGTTTCCTCAGACAGGCACTGCCACCTCCTTCCTGGTTTTATTTTTCAGCTGTTAAAATTAAGTACTTCTCCCAGGTTTAACATTTTAAATGATGGTTTTTAAGCTTGATCCAAGGAATATACTGCACACTGACAGTTCCAGCCCTGCTTGGCAAAGTGCTAAGCAGCTGGAAGGAGAAGCTTATCAGGGGAAAGGTTGAATGGCTGCAGTGCAATTGCCCATGTTACCTGCACTGTTTGGAGACCAAACACGGTATATCCCGCGCCAGACTCACCACATTCCCTTTCTCCTCCAGTCTCCAGCTGATGGCTCCTGTCCCACTGCTCAGCGGCAGCACAGAGGAATTTGACTCCATGCTTCAAATTTTTGGTGCATCTCGTCAACTTTGTCCTGCTGCTCCTGCTTCCTTGAAGAATGGGCAGCCTGGCATCAACCAGCACTGCTCCTCAGCATGCAGAAGATGCAGTGAGGTGGTGGTGGCCAGCAGTTGCGCACAGAGAGATTCGAGAGGACATCAGGGGATCTCTTCCCAAATGGTGGCATCCAGACAAAGCCCTCCTTGGCTGCTTCTCTGAGAGGACACCCTCTCAAGGCCACATGTTTTGGGATATTCAGGGCAGGATCCCACTGCAAGTCCCAGCTCTGCTGTGTGCTCTTGGGAGGAGGCACTAAGCTGAGCCATGGCCTTCTTCCAGGGCTGGAAGTACACCTGGACTCTGCCCCCAGGAGGGCTTCAGGACTCACTGGGTCCGGTGGGGGCAGGTTGCTGGGCCGGCAAGGGCAGGGCTCACCTTTGGGTAGGTATTGGCTCCCCGTGGATGCAGAGTGCCACCTACTGAGCCACCACTTCTGGGGTTTTCCAGCAGGCTGCTACTCTGGCTGTTCCATCGTGTGGCTCTCAGAGACAGGGAGCTTCCACAAAGGCTGGCAAGCCCCTTAGGGTGCATCTTAGGGACTGTGCAGGGAGCTGCACATAGGAGCAATGCCAGAGTCTTTCTTGGGTGTCTGCCCTGAGCCAGACCTTGTTTTCCATGGGCCAGTGGTGCAGTGGGAGGAGATGGACTGCTGGTACACTGCCCTGTTCTTGCTGGTGGAAATGAACACCTCAGGAGCCAGTCCTGTGCCTTGACCATCTTTTTGCTAGCCCTGAAAACCTTCAGTGTAGCCTGGCTCCAAGAGCGCCCGACAACACCTAGCACAGGTAGCGTTGGTGCCAGCTTCTTCCCCTCTGGTCTCTGTCCATGTCTGTAGAATGTCACTCATTTCAGAGAGGAGGTTTCTCTCTATTCGTCTGCCTCTCCTCTCCCAAGCTCACCTCCAGAAAATGCCCCAGGGGTGACAACTTCGGCTGTGTTTCCTGCGGTGGAGAAGCCCATCACCCTACTCCTGCAGCCCTGAGGCCACATGGCCACCCTGGGAAGGACCTGATATCCTAAGGCAGCTCTTCAGCATCTCCCACTCGGTGGTGAATCCCAGCAAGGTTTTCTTACTTGACATTAATATGCTTCCTCCTATCTCTTGGCAGCTCCTGGGACCTTCTGTCCCCCTCACTGCCTGTGCCCTGTCACCTGGAGATGACTAAATAGGAAAGATGTGCCCAGAATGTGAAACTGCTCATTGTCAGCTCTGGATTGTGCCAGCAGCCCTGCATTGGCAGAGGATTTGAATTAATGTTTCCTTCTGCTCTGACCCTGGCGACCAGGGTGAAAGCCGCCCTGCTGTCACGTGGATGAGGTGGCCAGCACTCAGCCTGTTTCTTCCTGGTCGTGGGCAGGGACTCACAAGAGTGAAGTGACATCCATGCTGACAGCTGCCTGGCCATGGCAGAGCATGCTTGGGCATTGTGCCTTCTACAAGAGTCTGAGTGCCAAATGCTATCTTGTTATTCACTCTCTTTACTTTTGATAAACCCCTTGAGAAATGCGTGAAGAGAAAGGAAGCATCTGAAATACCTGCCCATTCATTTTCTTCGCTGACATCAACTGTTTGTTTTGCCAGGGCGGATGCAGCTGACCTGAGTGTTTGAACATGAGTTATACTTTCTCATTCATCCAGCTGGGAAGAGGGCTGTGACTCAAACCAGAGCGGTGTCTGGCTGGGAGCTCACCAGACTTTCACTTCACTACAGACACCAGGATCTTCTGCTGTCAGCAGCAAATTTACAGGCAGGGAGGCAGCTTTGAAGCAAGACCTGTGACTCTGGTCCCCACTGATGTAAATTGAGATTGCTGTAATAAAGAGGATGTAGATGTGTGGCTGTGGTGTTAAGGAGAAGGGGAAAAGTCTGGATGGTGTCTTTCTGGAAATCTGTAGAGATTTTGCTGGCCTCTGAGGTACACAGGTATTCAGAAGGCTGTGCATCCCTACTGGAAATCTATCAGCAACATCTTTCAGAGCATGTCTAAAGAGAAAACCAATAGGACAGAATCTGCTGCCCCCCGTGATGGCAAGATCTAGATTTTTCTCTCATTTATCCCAATACAAATGAAAAATAGTCCCACCTGAAAATCTAGTGTCAGCCAGAATAAACTCCAGCAACAGTGAGCATCCCTGGTGAATCTGCTGAAACACACAGTGGTGCTAAGGAGTTCAGTTCTACCACATGGCAGCAGTGGGATTTTACACTTGCTTTCCACAGACTTTTGATGCCAGGCTATGGGGAACAAGGGCTGATGATTTGTTCCTGCTGTTGCCTGCTCCTTGGCACTAGGTACAGCTGAACAGGACATACTGGGCTCACTTTTGCTTTGGTGGTGGGGAATGTGTTGCAAGCCTGTCCAGGGAAGCAGTCCTGCCACGTGCTAGTAGTTTTTCTGGGAAGCTATCTGCCCTTAACATGCTGCCCTGGGCTTCAACTCCTGTTTCCCCCACAGCATGCACTGAGCAGCTCTTTTGACCAAACACATCCTCCAGCTCTCACCCACTCCTTTTTGTGCAATGGCTCAATTTGCAAGTGCTCAGGGGCAGATCCTGACCTCAGAAGTAATTGCAAGGGCCTATAGACAAGAGCAGAGTGAAGCAATGCTGAATTTACACTAGAATAGGGAGCTGTCCCTTAGCTGACAATCTGCTTCTCCAATAAATACTGCATCCTGCCATGCTAGAAAGCGCTGGGAATTCCTGACCTTGTTTCCATTTCTTCAGACAATGCTTGCCTGGTCTCATGAGACAGAAAGACGTAAGTGCCTTAGGAATCCCTAAAGAAACTGAGGCCAGAGCTCAGCTGTTGTAGTCAGTGCCACTAACATATCCAGCAACAGCACTGTGGCGCTCTACCTTCAGTGTAGAATCACAGGATGTTTTGGGTTGGAAGGGAGCTTAAAGTTCATCCAGTTCCAACCCCCTGCCACAAGCAGGGACACCTTCCATTAGACAATGTTGCTCCAAGCTTCATCCAGCCTGGCCTTGAACACTGCCAGGGATGTGGCAGCCACAGCTTCTCTGGGCCCTTTACCTTCACCTTCAATACAGAATCACAGAATGGTTTGGGTTGGAAGGGACCTTAAAGCTCATCCAGTTCCAGCCCCCTGCCATGGGTAGGGACACCTTCCACTAGACAATATGATAGTGTTCTACCTGCACTGCACATTATTTTATCTATTCAGTGTACCACATCATTGGTAGATGGGTAAAATCATCAGAACATTTCCTTTATCACATTTCCAGGATTGCAGCCCAGAGGAGAACAGCAACTCATCACTTCCCAAAGGTGTGTGCAACTACTGGATCATCCTCCAACTGCTCCAGAAATACTCATTCTGAAAAGAAGAAACTGTTTAGATGTGGAGCTGTGTCCACGGTAGCAAAAGCTGCATGACTGCTGTTCTTTAATTCTTATTGCTCCCCAGCTCAATCACAGAACACACTCAACTTTGTGAATGTCTGTCATTTATGTGCACAGTGTGGCTGTTGGAAAAATGATGCCTATACTTGGGAAAACAGGCTTTTTCCCCTCTAGTGTCTTCGAAATTGAGCTGGAAAAGAGTGAGAGCAGAACTCTTCATACTGAAAAATCCTTCACAAACCAAAATGCCACTGCATGGTAGTTTTAAAAGCTAAAGCATGGTTACCTCTAACTCCTGGAACATTACCTAGGAATCATAGAATCATAGAATACTTACGGTTGGAAAGGACCTTAAGGTCATCTAGTTCCAACCCGCCTGCCATGGGCAGGGACACCTCACACTAAACCATCCCACCCAAGGCTCCATCCAACCTGGCCTTGAACATCAACAGGAACGGAGCATTCACAGCTTCCCCAGGCAACCCATTCCAGTGCCTCGCTACCCTCACAGTAAAGAACTTCTTCTTTATATCCAATCTAAACTTCCTGTTTAAGTCTGAACCCATTACCCCTTGTCCTCTCACTACAGTCCCTGATGAATAGTCCCTCCCTAGCATCCTCATAGGCTCCCTTCAGATACTGGAAGGCTGTCTTCATATGGGAGGTGCTCCAACCCCTGATCATCCTCGTGGCCCTCCTCTGGACTTGTTCCAGCAGTTCCAAGTCTTTTTATGTTGAGGACACCAGAACTGCACACAATACTCCAGGTGAGGTCTCACAAGAGCAGAGCAGAGGGGCAGGATCACCTCCTTTGGCCTGCTGGTCACGCTCCTTTTGATGCAGCCCAGGATGCGGTTGGCTTTCTGGGCTGCGAGCGAACACTGAAGCCAGCTCATGTTCAGTTTCTCATCGACCAGCACCCCTAAGTCCTTCTCTGCAGGGCCGCTCTGAATCTCTTCTCTGCCCAACCTGTAGCTGTGCCTGGGATTGCTCCAACCCAGGTGTAGGACCTTGCACTTGGCATGGTTGAACTTCATAAGGCTGGCATCAGCCCACCTCACAAGCGTGTCAAGGTCCCTCTGGATGGCATCCCTTCCCTCCAGCATATCAACTGGACCACACAGCTTGGTGTCATCAGCAAACTTGCTGAGGGCACACTCAATCCCACTGTCCATGTCAGCGATGAAGATGTTAAACAAGACCGGTCCCAACACCGATCCCTGAGGGGCACCACTCGTTACCGTTCTCCAGCCGGACATTGAGCCATTGACCACAACTCTTTGTGTGCGGCCATCCAGCCAGTTCTTTATCCACCGAGTGGTCCATCCATCAAATTGATGTCTCTCCAATTTAGAGACAAGGATGTCGTGTGGGACAGTGTCAAACGCTTTGCACACGTCCAGGTAGATGACATCAACTGCTCTACCCCTGTCCATCAGTTGTGTAGCCCCATCATAGAAGGCCACCAAATTGGTCAGGCAGGATTACCCCTTAGTGAAGCCATGCTGGCTGTCACCAAGCACCTTGCTGTTTTTCATGTGCTTAGCATGCCTTCCAGGAGAATGTGTTCCAAGATTTTGCCAGGCACAGAGGTGAGAATGACTGGCCTGTAATTCCCCGGGTCTTCCATTTTCCCCTTCTTGAAAATGGGGGTTATATTTCCCTTTTTCCAGTCATCGGGAACTTCACCTGACTGCCATGATTTTTCAAATATAATGGACAGTGGCTTAGCAACTTCATTCGCCAGCTCCTTCAGGACCTGCGGATGGATTTCATCAGGTTCTTACGTTCAGGTTTTTAAGATGGTCTCGAACCAGATCCTCTCCTACAGTGGGCCCAAGGTCTTCATTCGCACGGTCCCTGCGTCTGCCTTCCAAGACCTGGGTGGTGTGGTCAGAGCATTTGCCAGTGAAGACTGAGATAAAGAAGTCACTAAGAACCTCAGCCTTCTCCAAATCCTGTGCAGCCAGTTCTCCCAGGAGCTTCCGGAGAGGGCCCACATTGTCCCTACTCTGTCTTTTATTTGCTGCATACCTATAGAATCCCTTCCTGTTATCCTTAACATCCCTGGCCAAGTTTAATTCTAACTGGGCCTTAGCTTTCCTAATCTGGTCCCTAGTTTCCTGGACAACATCCCCGTATTCTTCCCAGGTCTCCTGTCCTTGTTCCCACCTTTCATAAGCCTCTTTTTCCCTCTGAGTTTCCTCAGCAGCTCCTTATCCATCCAAGGAGGTCTCCTGACCCTTCTGCCACACTTCCTCCTAGTTGGGATGCAGCACTCCTGAGCTTGTAGCAGGTGATCCTTGAATATCAACCAACAGTCTTGGGCCCCCCTGCCCTCCAGGGCTATATCCCATGGAATCTTACTAAGCAGGTTCCTGAAGAGGCCAAAGTCAATCTTCTGCTTTCTTCAATCCATGCAACTTCTGGACAATCACTTCTTTGCTTACTGCAAGTAAGTGCCCTTCTGTAGGCACATTATCACATGCTGACTTCTTTTTAAGGAGCACTGTTGTACTGCGGTCAGGGCAAATACAGCAACTAGTTTTAACGGTGGAGGAACAATCTTTTACAGTCACAAGGAAAGACTAACATCCTTGAGAGGGTCTCGTACAGATGGAGCAGGAACAATGTGGGTTGCCTCTCCTAGGAGGATCCCAGCCATGAAGCACATTGACTGACCTGAAGCACATTGGCACAACAAAAACTGCCAACATTGGGTAGTTTGACTGAGTTTGTTCCATATCCCTTTCCTCACCTTAATGGTTTGGGTATGAAGTCACCTTAGAGATGTGCACCACAGCTCATTGGAAAGCACCAAGCATGTAAGGAAATTATATAGTGCTGCACACTTGGAGAGATTGGAGCCTTACATGAGCACAGGGAGTGTGACAGAAATAGCTTGATGTTTTCCTTCTGGGTTGTGTGTTATTTCCAACAGTGTCAAGAGTAGCAGAGTAATAAAGAACATTTGAGGGTTGTTTAGGAATTTTTTCCTGGAAATGCAGATAAAGTTCTTACCCTTTAACTTTAAAACCTTCCTTGCACAATGTTTTTTTCAACGCTGTTCCCAAGTTCAGCAGGTAAATACAGATGAAAAGAGTATGGATGTTCTCCTGTATGAAAGGATTTTATCTCAGCGGAAAATGCTGTGAGCTGCCTGGATCCATCCCCTGCAGGAACCTACAGAGATCCCCATGACCAAGAAAGGTCATCTCCCATTCAAACCGAACACTTTTTGTCTCAGCATCTTTACAAAGACACATACAGCTCGTGGTGTGGGAGAGGGGCTGCTGCTTTGTCACTGCATGCCCATTTCTCCTCTTGCTGGTGCTCAAGCCCCATCATCTGACATGAGAACTTCCCCTGATGCGAATGCTTTTCCTTCTGATTCACCCTTCCATCAGGATGAGGAAGAGGCATCTGGCACCGCCTTACCACAGCTGAGTTCTTGCCTAGTGCCTTCCCATTGGTGGTGCATCAGATGGTGAATTTTCCTCACCTATTTGAAGTCATTTTGTGTGTGAAGAAACCATGAATCACAAAGAGAAGCCTCCAGCAATTAGAAACTCCTTTCCTCTCACCTTTGCCAGAACGAGATAGTTTCCTTAAGACAAAGCCAAGGCAAGCCTTTCTACGCACACCGATGATTACGTAGAGCACACTGGACTTGGATTTTTTTCATAGGCCATGAGCAAGCAGAGAAGTTCATCAGAACACTCTATTTCACAGGCATGTTTGTTATGCTTCCTTGGAAATCCCATTGTTTGCTGGTAGTGCCTGCTTTTGGCTACAAGTGCTATGCCCTCCTGACGTCAGCTGCCTTTAATTGTGCCAGGTTGCAAACAAATAAGCGGGATATTTGGCAAAATAAAAAGGTGCTACTGTGATAAGTCAGTCCTGGAAGTTAAGGAATTCCTTTGCGTGTGCTGAAGTAGGGTCACTGAGCTTTGAGTGTCACACATGTCCATTGGTCAGTGCGCAGGCAACACACCTCGTGCCCCTTGTCCTCATGTGGGTCCTGGAGCATGGGGCCAGTGCTTTCCCAGGGGACACACTGCATGAGTAAAGTCTTGTTTGTATAAAGACTGCACTAAAGGAGGTTTCCTAGGCACAGTCTCATTTCCTTCTGCAGGGAGGTTTGCCTTCATGCAGGAAAACCCCTATTCTTGAAGTCCTTGGACAGCAACCAGTTTACATTGGCAGGCCGCAACACCGTCCTGGCATGCTTGGGTCTACCCAGGTCTGACTGCATGGAAGCACACTCTGCCCCTCTGAAGTGAAACCCAGCCTCTGCTTTGAGCTGGATTCAGGTGTCCTGCTCACATGGAATCACAGAATGGTTTGGATTGGAAAGGACCTTACGATCATCCAGTTTCAACCCACCTGTCAAAGACAGGGACATCTCACACTAGACCATGTCACCCAAGGCTCTGTCCAACCTGGCCTTGAACACTGCCAGGGATGGACCATTCACCACTTCTTTGGGCAACCTGTGCCAGTGCCTCACCACCCTCACAGTAAAGAGCTTCTTCCTTAGGTCTAACTTGAGATTTCCCTCTTCCAGTTTAAACCCATCACCCCTTGTCCTGTCGCTGCAGTCCCTGATGAAAAGTCCCTCTCTGGCATCCTTGTAGTACAAGGATCTTCTAACATACAAACTTTTGGTAACAGGTTCTGAGCCCCTCTGCCCCTGCCCAATGTCTTCTGAAATCTCTAATCAAGGTTTAGCAGGATCGCTGATAAGAAACAATATCTCATTCATTCTTCATTAAGTAAGTTATTCCCAACTTGCTCAAGTTGGCTGGAACTAAAGTGTTTCAATGTAAAAATTGAAAAGAGAAAATTCAATGACATTTGGTTACGCTTATTTTAGGATTTAAAGACATATCGCCTTAACATAAATGATGTAGGTCATAAGCATTACAGCCAGAAAGCCATTTTCACCCCACATTAGCAGAGTGGTGGCAAATAAAGAATACTTAAAGGCACATTTCGATTCTTCTCACTTCTACGTATGCCAGATTATTCACTTTGCAGGTGTTATCACACATTAGGCAAGACAGTAAGTAAAAACCAACTGAAATGGGGGGAGCCAAGGCTACTGGGGGCTCTCCTGAACTAACGCAACTACTACACTTTGCCTGTCACCAAGTCACCAGGCACCACATACCCATCTTGCCACCCCTGTGTTCCATGGCACTGCCTAACTGGCTGTCGCTTCCTAGTGATCCCAGGAGTCAGACCTTCATGGTGGGGAAAGGCAGCCCCCCGCCCGAAGCATCACCGTGAGACAGGTAGAGCATCACTTCACCGGTCAGGAGATGGGAGTCCGAGGGACAGCTTTCTCTGGTACAAGCCCACACCCCACGCTGGGAGAGCCACAAACTGCACATGTGCCATTTCCTTGCCACCCATAACAACCAAATCACTGCTGTGGCAGAGATCTGCACAGAATCACAGAGTGGTTTGGGTTGGAAGGGACCTTAAAGCTCATCCAGTTCCAGCCCCCTGCCACAGGCAGGGACACCTTCCACTAGAGCAGGTTGCTCCAAGCCTCATCCAGCCTGGCCTTGAACACTGCCAGGGATGGGGTAGCCACAGCTTCTCTGGGCACCCTGTGCCAGCGCCTCAGCACCTTCACAGGGAAGAGCTTCTGCCTAATGTCTCATCTCCATCTCCCCTCTGTCAGCTTAAAGCCATTCCCCCTTGTCCTGTCCCTACAGGCCCTTGTGAAAAGTCCCGCGATCTCACCATCCTGGGTGTCCACTGGTGGGCTAAATGCATCAGGGCTAAGGTCACTGCCCAATGCCTGTGACGACACGGTGACTCTTACATTCTCAGACCATGAGCTTGAGCAGCTTGTTCTGAAGTTGATGAATTTGCAGAAAGGGCAACAGTGGGGTGAAGAAAATGCATCATACCACTTGGCATCACTTCCAGCCTCCACTGAGGCTCAGGGTAACTGCAGCTGCAAGGGACAAGGTGCACAAAACACTGTGGGCGGCCACACTGCTCTTGGACAGCTGATGCTGGCCTTTGGTTTGGAAAGAAAAGAAGACTTTGCTGGTAAATACCAGGAAACTGAGCCCTGCAGGAATGATTAATCCCTCTGAGGACAGCTCACGAACGGTGAGAACCTTCTAGAGATGCCATGCACTTCAGCTCAGAACTGACCAAAGGCACGTGGCTGCCCCTTTGGGAAGTCTGGCTTTGCAGCTTCCAGTTCTCTTGAAAACCAGGGCCATCTGGAATGTCATAATTATTTTTACCGCATTGGGGTTGGCAATGCTCCAAATTCTACATTCAGGGAATGTTGAAAGCCTTAATTTCCACTTCATTTTTGATGTATTCAAAAATATCCATTTTTATAAGCTCAGCATTTGAGGATGAGAACAAAATGCTACTTTTCCAGGGGAGATTTCAGAGGTAACTCCCTATGGCAGGATGTGGCAAGGGGACACTGGAGATGCCCCACACAAAGAAATGGGGCCCTGGAAGTGAGGATGCAGTCTCCGAGGTGGCCACTAGGTGGGAATGAAACCAGTGCTAGAGCTGGCACAGGGACACCGACGAGGCAGGTGAACAGTTTGCTTTCTGCCTGATTCGAGCTCATCAGAGCTGAACAACTTGGTGAATTGTAAAAAAGACCCCACTTTTGACTACTGACGAACCGACTAAAATGCAATATCCCAGTTCAATTATCCCAGTGGAAAGGAAAACTAACTAAATAGGTGAATACATTAGGAGAAGAAACAATCCCAAATAGATTACTTGTTTGTTTCAGAACCTGTATTTTCCACCAGGAAAAACCTGAAAGGGTTTCCAGCACCCCGCTTTCAGCAGTGACCTGAAAGCTTATTCCTTGCTGTTGTATGAATCCAGATCATAGAATCATAGAATCACAGCCTAGTTTTGATTGGAAAGGACTTTAAAATCATCCAGTTCCTCCCCCCCTGCCATGAGCAGGGATGCCTCACACTAGACCATGTCACCCAAGGCTCTGTCCAACCTGCCCTTGAACACTGCCAGGGATGGGGCAGCCACAGCTTCTCCGGGCAACCTGTGCCAGGGCCTCACCACCCTCACAGGGAAGAACAGCCTCAGTGTGCCCTCTGTCAGTTTAAAGCCCTTTCTCCTCATCCTGTCGCTATCTGCCCTTGTAAAAAGCCCCTGTCCAGCTTTCTTGCAGGCTCCCTTCCTGAATTTGAAGACTGTTATAAGATGTATGTCCACCTCCCACCAGCTAGTCTCCTATCCTGAAAAGAATGCCTATTTTCTCACCTCTGCTAAGTGACAGCAGTTCTGGGAGAGGCAGATAAACTGGCTTCTCTTCCTCTTTGTGGGGCCTGTACAACTGCCTCAGCTCCCCGTTATATTGAAGGGCATCACCAGTCACGCCAAGAAACCCCAACAGAGTGACCCATCATCATGGGGCCACTGGGGACTGCTGACAAACCTCCACAAACGGTGCTTCCTAGCTGAGGCTGGTGCCTGTTCACTACTGCACTGTGTCTTCTAAATTCCTCCTGGGCATTCCTATACAGAGGCTGATGCCCTCCGGTGCCTGGGTCAGAAGGATCACATCGGCATCTATCAGAGTAGGCCAGGGAGATGTCTCAATATTTTTTGACCAGTTGTTTTAATCTCCCAGTTTGCTGGGAAAGCTTTTAATCATACAGGATGGAATTCTGTAATGGGAGTGTTGGAGTCATTTAGGTTTGGCACCAGCTTTATTAAAATAATGACGACTATTTGTGCAAGACCAAACTTCCACATTCACTGATGAAGCACCTTCCATCCATCCTTCCTTCCATCCATCCTTTTCTTCCCTCCTTACACCTGCTCATCATTCCATTCAAGCATCCATCTAGACATCCATCCATGTATCCTTTCTTTACCATAAACACAAAGGATGACTGCTGTGGACGCAGCCCAGATTCACGAGCAGTGTGTGATTTCTAAGTCTTTCCAGCCCATGGAGTCTCCTCTGCCTCTCTCCTCCCTGTGCTCCATACCTGACCTTCTCAGGAGCAGCCCCAAGATGAGGTGCCAGATGCACCATGCAATCCCAGGCTTGGATCAGCTGTCCAAACATCCTCCACCTCTGTGATGTAACCAAAGACCATCACGGAAGCTTCCTCCAGCTGCGGGTGGACAGGTTCAGGCACCCTGAGGAAACCTACTGGGGGGGACACATGACTCACAAAGGGTTGAGATTCTGGTGTCCTCAACAGAGAGGGACATGGAGCTGTTGGAGCAAGTCCAGAGGAAGCCACGAGGATGATCAGGGGACTGGAGCACCTCCTGTATGAAGACAGGCTGAGGAAGTTGGGGCTGTTCAGCCTGGAGAAGAGAAGGCTGCGTGGAGACCTCATAGCAGCCTTCCAGTACCTGAAGGGGGCCTGCAAGGATGCTGGGGAGGGACTCTTCATTAGGGACTGTAGTGATAGGACAAGGGGTGATGGGTTTAAAATGAAACAGGGGAAGTTCAGGTTAGATGTAAGGAAGAAGCTCTTTACTGTGAGGGTGATGAGGCACTGGCACAGGTTGCCCAAAGGAGTGGTGCATGCTCCATCCCTGGCAGTGTTCAAGGCCAGGTTGGACAGAGCTGTGGGTGACATGGTCTAGTGTGAGGCATCTCTGCCCAGGGCAGGGGATTGGAACTGGATGATCTTAAGGTCCTTTCCAACCCAAACCAGTCTGGGATTCTATCACTACAGCTTATGGGAGCTGTGGTTGCTCAGTCTTCCAAACAGCTGCCAGCAAAACAGTCCCAGACAGAAAACCTGCACAGTTGGTGGCCCCAGTGGGCTGGTGGCCCAGAGGACATGTACATGGCTCTGGTATCAAATGGGTCTCCCCAAGGTGACTGTGGTGCCGGGGAGGAAGGGCTGCACCATGGTGCAGCAGAAACCATGGAAAGAATGAGGGAGGTTCACTCTTCGAGACAAATTCTTTGGGGTGTGTCGTCGGGACCTGGCTGTATGGTTGCTGGACTGGCAATCTACATCCAGCCAGCACAAGCTGTCAAGGTGGCAGGCTGGTATGTGGCCCCAGGCTTTTCAGTTGCTCAATCATGTGCAGTAGGGAGGAAAACACCGGGTCTGGAAGGGCTGCTATGGGCTGGGAGTAAGATGAGCAATAGGTTAGGTGAAGAAAGCCCAAGCCAAATCAAGACAGTCAGCTAATAGGTAAAACAGAAAGAAAAGCCAAACAAATCCTGCACAGGCTGGAAAGTGGACTATTACTTTTAGATTTGCCTGAGCCAAATAGCTAAAGGCATGATAAATGCCAAGTTGTTGCAATTTAAAACTTCTGCAAGTGCAGCAACAGGCCTGTGGACCTGAAAGATACATCTTGAGCTCGTGTGGATGCTCAGGTAGAGGAGCAGAGGTAGAGGGTCTGAAGCCTTTCGGCCACTGGTGCTCTAGTAATAATAACTCAACGCAAGCCTCTGGCCTGAGCATTCCAGGGAGTCCAAGTTCTGGAGAATGAACAGGGATGAGCCAGAGCAGTTCAGGGACAGCCTGAGGGTGAAATGAGGATGTGTCAGCAGGTATCTTAACTGGGTCACAGCAAGAATGGAAGGAGACTCCAAGAATTGACTTTTGCCCCAACTTCCAAATAGGAAAGACTGTGCTAGCCATGAGGCCACGGCTGGGGTTGCCATTCTGGCACCAGTTACCTGGCAGAACAGGTTCCTGTGTGACAACTGCATTACAGGAAAAGGAGAGAGGAAATGAAAAGCTGCAGAACAGCTAATAAGGGCCCTGTAACACAGGGTTAACCTAGTTAACTGGGAATGACCAATGATCCCCTTCTAACTCGATGCTGAAGGCAGGAGACACAAAGGACTAGCAGACCAGAGAAAAATCTGTACTGCCCAGATGCGTGTTAAACACAGTGATCCCAGGCCGGAGCCTTGCCAGAGCTCATGTGCAGCAGCCTGGAGCATCTGGGCTCTCCCAGAGCAATCTGTCATGTGTGATGTCGGTCAGCTCAGATCACGCCTTTGTTTTGCTTAAGTAGATGTTCCTCCTCCTCCTCCTCACCTCGTCCACTCCCAGCTGCGGAGAGAAGTACAATGATTACTGGCAGGTTCTGGGCAGAGCTGTGCCATCACACCACAGCTCTGCCTCACCACACCTTGGCTATGGTTGGTGCTCATAACAGGAAAGAGAGCAGGGAGAGTAAGCCCAAGCCAGGGAGTGAGCATCAGGCAGGCCCAGAAGCAGAGCTGTCATTCCGCCTGACTCATCTACTTTAATATCTTTACTACGATCAGGATGAGGGGATCTAGTGCACCCTCAGTCAGTTTGCAGAGGACACCAAGTTGGGTGGGAGCGCTGATCTGCTGAAGGATAAGGAAGGCTCTGCAGAGAGATCTGGACAGGCTGGATCCATGGGCTGTAGCCAATGGTATGAGGTTCAACGAGGCAAAGTGCCCGGTCCTGCACTTGGGTCACCACAACCCCACACAATGCTCCAGGCTTGGGAACAAGTGGCTGGAAAGATGCCTGGGGGAAAAGGACCTGGGGGTGCTCACTGACAGTGCTGAACATGAGCAGCTTGTGCCCAGGCAGCCAAGAAGGCCAACAGCATCCTGGCCTGCATAAGAAACAGCGTAGCCAGCAGGGCCAGGGCAGTGATTGCCCCCCTGTAGTGGGCACTGGTGAGGCTGCACCTCGAATACTGTGTTCAGTTTCGGGCCCCTCACTACAAGACACTGAGGTGCTGGAGCAGGTCCAGAGAAGGGCAATGGAGCTGGTGAAGGGTCTGGAGCACAAGTGTGATGGGGAATGGCTGAGGGACCTGGGGGGTTTAGTCTGGAGAAGAGAAGGCTCAGGGGGATCTTATTGCTCTCTACAGCCACCTGAAAGGGGGCTGCAGTGAGGTGAGGGTCGGTCCCTTTTCCCAAGGAACAAGCGACAGGACAGGAGAAAATGGCCTCGATCTGTGCCAGGGGAGGTTTAGATTGGAGATTAGGATCAATTTCTTCACCGAGCAGGTGGTCAAGCACTGGAACAGGCTGCCCAGGGAATGGTGGAGTCACTGTCCCTGGAAGTGTTCATGGACTGTGTAGACAAGGCCCCTAGTGGCATAGTTTAGTGGTGGCCTACTCAGTGCTGGGGTAATGGTTTAATGGTTGGACTTGATGATCTTAAAGGTCTTTTCCAATCTGGCTGATTCTGTGACAGTAGGATCTTTCCAAAGACAGGGGTATGGGCCACACAGTCAGGGCAAGCGTTTCCCCCCTTCTTTCGCAGCTCCAGGGATCCTCTTCAGTTCTCATCACAACCCCTCTGTTCTCCAGACAGGACACGAACTACTATGTTCCCAAAGACTGCTGCTGGCCCAGCTGGTCTCCTTCTGCCCAATTGCTGTGCATGAACATGGACAGTTCCCTTCCACGACAGGTCACAGACAGGCATGTTACAAGGCAGATTTAAGCCCTGCTACCCGCAGGCTCAGCTGAGTAGCATTACTGGACAACACAGAACAGAAAAGCAGGGAAAGATGCTTTTGGGAATAAGATACCCCCTTTAATTTGCTTGATCTCAAGAGTATCTAATACAGGAGAGCAGTTTAAGTAGAGAGGGAAAAAGCCAGTTTGTTTCTCCCTAAGGGTGTCTGTGTGACTGAGAGCTTCTGAACTAGCACTCTCAACCTGCGATGTCTCAGGTCCCACCACTATTAGAATCGTAGAATGGTTTGCGTTGGAAAGGACTTTAAGATCATCCAGTTCCAGCCCCCTGCCATGGGAAGGGCTCTTCCATCAAAGATCCTGTGGCACACATCAAGAAAGCACAGGTCTCAACACATAAAAGTCAAGCAACACAGGCTGACACAGCTCAAATGGACCACCAGTAAAGACCAGGAATGACCTAAAAGATTGTGCTTTCTGAAAAATGCAACAAGTGATGGGTTAAAAGGGGTGACTGAGGTGCTGCAAGAGTCATTCCAGTTCACAGGGAACCACACTTGGGATGTAGCTAAAACCAGTGGGCTATTCTGTTATTTTAGGACAACAAGGTATCTACATTAACCCCAAACTCAAATGTTACCTTTCCCCTGCTCCCAGCTGTGTGATAGACACTAAGGCAAAAACACTATGGGGAAGACTCAAGCACTGGTTTAGAGGCAGATTTCTTTCAGGTAGCTGTAGAGAGCGATAAGGTCCCCCTGAGCCTTCTCTTCTCCAGACTAAACCCCCCCAGGTCCCTCAGCCATTCCCCATCACACTTGTGCTCCAGACCCTTCACCAGCTCCATTGCCCTTCTCTGGACCTGCTGCAGCACCTCACCGTCTTTCCTGTAGAGAAGGGCCAAAAACTGAACACAGTATTCAAGGTGCAGCGTCACCAGTGCCCAGTACAGGGGGGCAGTCACTGCCCTGGCCCTGCTGGCTACGCTGTTTCTTATGCAGGCCAGGATGCTGTTGGCCTTCTTGGCTGCCTGGGCACAAGCTGCTCATGTTCAGCACTGTTAGTGAGCACCCCCAGGTCCTTTTCCATGAGGAGCTTTCCAGTCACTCTTCCCCAGGCCTGGAGCATTGTGAGGGGTTGTGGTGACCCAAATGCAGGACCGGGCACTTTGCCTTGTTGAACCTCATAGCATTGGCCAAAGCCCATGGATCCAGCCTGTGCAGATCTCTCTGCAGAGCCTCCTGCCCTCCAGCAGATCAACATTACCACCCAACTTGGTGACCTTGCAAACCGACTGAGGGTGCCCTCAATCCCCTCACCCAGATCATTGACAGAGACATTAAACAAAACTGGGCCTAGGAGTGAGCCCTGGGGAACATCATTTGTGACCAGCTGCCAAGTGGGCTGAACTCCATCCACCACCAGTCTTTGGACTCAGCAGACACTTTGACTTGGTCTACAACTTTTATTTCAAGGAGTGGAATTGTTTTGAGCATATTCACAAGAATAAATATAAAATTACTCTTCAGAGTAAGAAGATGAGTTTTTATAAAAATATATCTCTATCCCACAGAACCACGAAGGTGGGGTTCTCATGAGGAAATAATATTTAATAAAAAAATAAAACACTGAAAATAAAATGCTTGACCTATACTGATTGGATCACCAAGCAACTGAAAATTTTACAAAGATATAAATATTGTAAATATTGTTAATAAAAATAACATTTAAATAGATGAGAAGTCAATGAGTCCATCCAGATGAACAGAACACTGTAGGAAGCCACCATTTCTTCTACAGGGCACCAACTTCCTTGTATTCACTGGCGTTCATTTGTCTCTTCTTATTTTGGTACCTGGAAGTAGAGAAGTGTGAGTTCTGGAAAGCCAGTTGTTCCAAAGGGCTTTTTGTGGGGTGAAGGCAGGTGCAAGGAAGAAAAAGGAAATGCTGCATGACCTCCTCACATTTGTTTTAAGCCTCTAGTAGCTAACCTCTGTCTGTGATCACTTCCATGTCTGAGATAACTTTCAGGCAGTCTCATGTCTCATCTCTTCACTAAGGTTGTCCCATCTGCATTAAAGTCTTCCTATTGATATTAGCTTTGGCTTGGAGAAATCCTGCTGGATCCTTGCCCGCAATAGGGCTGAGTATCCTAACCAACTTGGCCACCTTGTGTTTGAAATGATGTGCCATCAAGTCTTCATGCAGGGAAGAGGCATTACAGTGGTCACCATCTAGCTGTCAGATATGTGAAGCTGAGCTCTCCCTCTGGGGGCTGTTCCACCTTCTCAGCTCTCTCTGACAGCTGCTTACTGTTAGTTTTCAGTCTGAAGAATGACCCCTGCTGCTTGTGGGTCTGTTAATGGGAAAGACTACTGTCCTCCCTGGTAAAGCAGATAAGGCATTGCTTGTGATATCACAGTCACCACAATAACACAACTGATAAAAACCACTGATGCAGTTGTCCTCCAGTTCTGGATGACGGGGGAAAGAGCATTATGAAAAAAAGGAACTAGAATTTCTATATTCCCTGTCTGCTCTCTCCTTTACCTCAACACACCTTCCAAGACAGACATGAACTAACCTATACAGCTGTCTATCAGGGTTAGAAGGCATCTGAAGATACTGCTGCCTAGCCTGCAGTTTGGGTTATGCTATGCAGTCAGCATACTTTACCAAGCGCAGACTAGCAGGTCTGTCTGTCAAACTAGCTCCATTCAGTCAAGTGAACACAGGTACCCTGCTCTATCTGGAGGTACTCAGGGGACATCTTGCGGCAAATACAGGGGATTAGCCTTCCTGAGCCATGAAGGATGTCTTGCTTACCTTCTGCAGATGTAGTAGCTTGCAGTGGAGATGGCAATGAGGAAAAGCAGAACTATGATAACCGTCAGTGCCACATACTCCTTACTGAGGGGTTGTCTGACCAATTCTGAATGCACGCATCGGACACCAGAGAAGCCTACGTCACACCTGAGGATGAGAGATGCACAATTAGAGACACAGCCATGGGGTTACACTTTAGCAGTCCACAAAGCATGCTGTACTGCTAGCCTGCTCTTTCCTCAGGGACACGCAATTGGAACTGATGTACTGCAAGCCAACGTGGTCCTAGAAATGGTTGCAAAGTCTTCAAATGAGGAATACCCTTTAAAATACCTAGAGGATCTTTATTTTGCAGGCTGAATTCAAGGAGAAACCTGGTTTCTTTGCCTGAGGTCTGGATCTCACACTACTATAAATACAGATGACAGGGAAGCGCATCAGAATGAGTGTCCCAAGTTTAAGTTCGGTTGTTGATAAATTTCAGGTGCCTAAGACTCTCACCTAGGTTTCACCGGAGCCAGCACATATGCTTAACACTTGCTTAAATATACATATATTGCTCCTCTTTAATGTCTTGTAAGCATTTAAATACTTTGCTGGATGGGTGTTCCAGCTAAGTGCCAAGAGCAGTGAGATGAAAGGCCCCATGCAGTTCACCTCCAAGCCCACCTCAGGGAGGTCTGCAGGACGCACCATGTCCTCTCCATACCTGCAGTAGTGTTCATCCAAGTCCACTATGTACACGCACTGCCCATGGAAGCAGTAGTCCTTCATTTCAGGCTTGCATTTAGTTATCCCAACTTGTGCCACACGTGGACTGTTATCTGTCTGGACTGCAAGGAGATTTTGTTAGTATGTCATCAGCCTTATTTCCCCTTTGTATTTCCCAAACAATGTATAAGCTTTACAATTACAACTAATAGTCTCACGACTAGGAGACCTACAAAGCAGCAGGAGGTGACCCTTCTGAACAGGGAGAGGATTTTCCCAGGCCAGAGTTATATTGACTTTTGGGAGTTCCACATAAGCTATTTCTGCTTTCACAGCAGAATTCACACTTCAGGCAGAACTCTTCAGCTAAAGAAGCAATATTAAAGGAAATGTAGGCTAAAACCCAGCTCTTGTTCAACAACACTGGACACTCTGCAGGATGTTGGCCATGTTGTTCAACAGAAAAATGATTTTCAAGAGCACCTCAGTGAGGCCACCAGGAAAAGAAGATGGGAACCCAAGACTTGTTCACTGCAGATTGAGCCGTGCAGTACACTTACTTAGTGCTGTTGTGCAGTTCTCCATTTCACCAGGCCCACATAATGGGATCACTGTTGTGCCCAGGACTGCTTGCAATAGGTAGCCTACAAGAGAATAAAAAGAAGAGTCAAAAGTAGGTGCTTTTCAAGTGTAGTTAAGTATTTCAGTTGGTGTATTCATCAAGTTAATACAAGAACAACAGAAACTTTTATGTTAGGAAAACCCTAGTGCTGGAAGCTGAAAAAATACAGGTCTGGGAGATCTGCTGCCTGTATCATATAAGGCAGCCCAAAGAAACATCTCTGAAATACAAACTTTAATGTAGAACAGAGATCAAACAGAAATGTAGTGCCTGTGACCACCTCTCACCCATACTCAAAGTGAAACTGGGCAGGAACAGGCTTGGAGAGATTACACAGGAGAGGCAGAAATTAGGCCAACCCTGATTATGTTCAGTTTCTGACTGGTCTGGCATGACACCTGCACAAGGGACAATGCCAGATTTCTACAATTAGGCATGACAATCCAGCATTCATGGCAGGAGTTCTTTTGGTGATCCAAATCATGATGTCCCTGAGTCACAGCAGTGCAGGGGCAGAGCATTTCCTAGGACTCAGCAACCCCGTGCAGCTGATGATGCAGCGAAGCAGGTCAGTGCTGAGCCAGGCTCAGTGACCCCCGACTTCAGAGAGCACATCCGGCTCGAGGAAGGCTTAACACCAAAGCTGCTCTTTAGCAGCAAAGAGGTTCCTCAGCTGCTGAGGTGGTGTAGCAGCCTGAAAGGTTGGACAGTTCCTGCACTGACACTTGCTCTGGCACAGACCCCCTTCATGTGGTCACTGGGTTGCAGAGTTACTGGCCACTTCAGGGATCCTGGGCCTGTGCTCCTCATCTCAGCAGAACCCCAGGAGAAGAAGGGTACTTTTCTGTCTTCCCTTCACCATCCACACTGAAGCAAACTCCAGCCCAGCAGGTTTGATGTGGCTACCAGACGTAATGAGAGGCTGAGGAGTTCGGCTACTAGAGCTGTGGCTGCATTTCCTCAGGGAGCAAGGATCCTCCTTCCCTTCTCCCAGAGATTCAGCTTCTAAAGCATCTGGACATCTTTGGGGCTGTAGAGTGCTGCACAGGCAGAGCTTTCAGGTATTCTCCTAGTTAAACAAACATTTCTGAATAGGATCTGAAGGCCAACACAAGTGCTCATAGCCTCACAGCTGGCCCCAGAGGAGCAGTGTTTGTCCCAGCTGGCCATGAAATGCAGTTGCCTAACACTTGCTATTGTGGTCACAAACTAACCTGCTGGTGAACTGCTTAGTCATCAGCATCATGCCACACAAGTCAGTAATTTGTGTCTTTGGGCTGTTTGCCTCTATTAACTTGTCAGGTCATGTATGTCTAATGAAGGGAGTGTGCCTTCATAATTTCTTGATCACTCTAATTCAAGTCCAGTTATTAGAAAGTTTCATTACATCTCAGAGTTAAATCTAGGAGTGATTTATGGATTTCCTGCAGCTCCTCTGTTTCTGAGTGATTAGCAGGTTTCCTTCAAGCTTTATTCCAGTTAAAATAAGTCTAGTGGAAGGTGTCCCTGCCCAAGGCAGGGTGGATGGAACTGGATGATCTTTAAGGTCTCTGCCAATCCAAACCATTCTATGATCTATGATTCTAGATACAAGAACAGCAGGAATAACCATCCTGGAGGGACAAGGAGGGTTGTGTATTTGTGTTGCTTTAAAAACACCGCTCCATGTCTTTACCTCCCTCTGCACTGCATTCCTTTCAAAGCTAATAAACCAAGCTTTAACAGAAAGAACAAAGACTAGGGCAACCAAAGGGAGAGCCACGGTAACACAGCAATGATGCCAGCACCCTGACTTGTACAGGAGTAAGCTGGAGCCATCTGTGCCTGCTAGCATGAGTCAGCAGCACCTGCCTTTCACTCCATGGGCAGGACGAGCAAGTTTACTCTCATGGTGGGCATTTTTTATTATTAACACCACTGTGCTTGCTATAGATTTCATGAGGAGAGGCAACTGAACACTTCTGCAAGGCTATGACAGAAACACGAAGTGTTTGAAGGCTGAAGCCATCAGCTGATAGATGCGGTCAGTTCAGTTACTGCCAGAACAGCGGCTTTGAGCTTCCTTGAGGGACCCATGTCCCAGATGATGCTAGGAAAAGGAGATCTGCTGAGTCAGTCCTCCTTCCCAGGTACCAGAGAGACATTTCAGGAGTGCTCCATAGACTAAGCTACTCACTCAGCAGGGAGCAGCTGTGGCACACGACAGCTCTGTTCCACTAAGGATACAACATGTGGTTGCAAAAAGGGATGCTGAAATCCTGAGTAGCCAGAGTTAGTGACCAAGGCTTCCTTCTGCTCCCCATGTACAGCTGCTATCATCTCTGGGCTGTGGCAGGATTTGGTCTGGGGGCCACATGACAGTAAGGAGCATAAATCAAGGCAAAAAGATGCTAGAGGTACCTGGGATACTCACTTGTATTGCACTTGGTTAAATAGATGGATTAAGGCATCTGACAATCCCTATTAGCCTACATATTTTTGTTCCAGTTTACATAATTCCTTGATCCGAGCATAACCTGAGCAATTGCTTTTTAATCTCAAGCTCTTAGTTTGATTGTTTCCAGAACCCGGCTTTTGCATTCAAGAAACTCAAACCCAGGCACATGAAAGAGATGGGTCAGCTCTTCTCTTGGCTCCAGGAGGAGACGCTGCTTTCCAGCTAGAAAAGATGCCAAAACTCAGCACCTATGAGGCATATTAAAAATAACCTCCTCCTCCAACACTGAACCACACATGGCTTGCCCCATTCCAGCAACAACTGACAGCCTGCTCTGCCTGGCTGCAGCCACATAGCCGGAAGGGCTGGAGCAGGTGTGGGTATGTGCTGACACCCAGCAGTATTTGTCACACTGGGGCAAAGTTCCTCCTGCTCTGCACTGTTACATTTTGCCCTTTCCCCCATGCACATATTTCCCCTCTGACATCAATGGGAGGGGTATCCTGAAGGAGGATAAGGGATCCGCACACAGGAATGGCAAAGGAGAGCCTTTCCCAGGATTACTGGGTGATGGATGCCAAGCATGGCACCTGGGAGAGGTCATTATGTTCTATAACTTTGCTGATCACTAAGCAAACACAGCATAGAAGATAGCAGTAATGAGATGGTGGATATTCACATGTGCCTTGCAGGAACGTGAATGCTATGCTGATGCTCCAGTAGCATGCACATGCAACACTATCTATCTGGTCCTGGGGTTGTTCCTGTCAGTTTGACACCAACAGGCTGGTACAGTAACAGGCTGCTGCTGGAACAGTAATAGTCTCAGGCTTCTGAGAGGTCAATCACCATTTCAGTTGGCTTTGCCTGTCATTGAGATCACTAGTTAATCTGAAGAAGACCCTCTGATGCTGCTTCACATCTGACATCCCTGTGATCTCTCTGCCACAGCAGTAGCACCTACACTTTTCACATGGGTTGCAATGCCAAACACAGAGATGTCCAGGTGACACACACCTACAGGATCTCAGCCCATTTTAACCCTGGAGACAGGTCAAAGTGAGTCCCCCTTACCTGATTTTGGACACCCAGAGCACATCTGTCTAAGGCCTTCTTGGTGCAGACTAGGCAGGAATCATGGAAGTTAGCCAGTCCTATTGGCTTTGTGAGCATTGCTATTAATACCATTTAACTCCAGAGCATTGCCTTCCATCAATCAGAGTCTGCTGGTAACCTCCTTAGCTAGCCACAGCAGTTCACAGGCCACCTCAGACAAAGCAAGCACCTCTGCCAACAAAGGCTAGGTGGGTGGCTGTGTTTTAGATGAGGATCATAGAAACTTAGATTTAGCCAGGAAAGCCTTGCAAGCAGCCTGCTCTTATTCAAGATTTGGCTGTGCAACCACACCACTCACACGAAACACAGCATCTCTAAAGTACAGGTTATCCACACAAGCTGAGCATTTTATTTTCCTGGGAAAGGGGAAGTGGTCATGCAAGATAAGCACCTTAGACAAAGCACACTTGCCCATCTTTGCACTCTGGATAAGCTGTTTGTTTGCTGCTTAATGTTTGGGTACGATGTACATGGTGCCTAATTGCCTGACCATGCCCAACACTCCTTTATACAAGACATACAAGACGTACAGGTTGCTCTTCTCACCATGTGAAAGGAGATGCTGTCAGCTCTTTCCACCACTCGTGCCGATGCAGTCTATGGATAGTTCGCCTGTTGTCTAAATGCAGGGCCAGATGTGATGGTTCTGAGAGAGACAGGCTCAAATCAACTGCCCTTAAGACAAGTGGACAGGAATGGCTACACATGTTTATATGTGGAAGTGGTGTCCAGATTTCCCCATCTCACATTTTGTATCCATGCCTTCAGAAGTGCTGACTAAGTCACGGATGCCCAGGGCCAGACCACAGCAGTTCTGAGACAGCCCTGGAAACACCAGCCTGTTACCGGAAGACTATCACTCTAAAATTGCTACAGGCCCACATGACCATCTTCAACACGGTGTCAGGACTTACCCTTAAGCAGAGATAATGCAGATAATTACATATTATGTGCACCCAGTCATCTCAGTACTGCTTGCACCTTTGTGGAGACTTGCATACCACTGACCTTACTCACATGCTACCCCTGTGCCACTCTGCTTTCCACCATACATGGGGACAGAGGTCCCCATGCCACAGAAGCGGCAGTAATCCATCATTGCTTCCAGCCAGACACATCAGCCACTGACATTTTCTACATCATTTTCCACATCTACTCATCAGCCTTAATGTTTAGCCCACTTGCTGATGACCAGACAAATGCGACATGGGAAAACAGAAGGTCAGCAACTGCTGAAACTGTCCAGTGATTCTGGAGATCTGAGGATGGCCACTGAGCGGGCATTACAGTGACTGCAAGGAGACCAGTGACAAGGCTGCTGCAGTAACTCACGGAAAAGGCAGGGCCTGGGCTTGGCTCCATCACCACCACATCACTGTGTGGCTCCTCAGGGGTGAATGACAGCTCTCTCCTACCACGTCAAACCCATGACAGCCAGGATAGCAAGCTGACAATGACCGTCATTTCATTCAGGCTTCAGCCATTCAGCTTCATCTTAAAAGTCTGGTCTAACACCAGCTACAGTCTTCCTAGCTTCTGCCAGTGGCACCAAGTTCTGCTTATACTACTGACCTGGGAGGGGAAGGCAGTAAAAAACTCATACCACTCATTATGATGCCATTTAGCTATGACTATGCCCTTACTACTGGATTCCTGCCCCGGAAATTAATAAATCCATATACAGGCTCATAAAGACATACTAGCTCCTTCCAAGACACCAGGAAAAGGTGTTCAGCCCACTGTGCTGGCAAGTGAGATGCTGTGCAGCAGCTTATCAAAAAGCTATTATGGAAGTACTTGGCCAAGATGAAAGACACAAACTCATGCTGCCAAAGGAACATCTGCCCCAAAAAAGAAGTCTTGGGAACTGAGGTTCCCCACTGTGACCCTGAGCCTGCCATCATGTGTGTGAGAAGATGCTTTGTCATTAAAGCAGCGCATGAATACGCCAGGTCTGGGTCCCGCCTCAAACGTTTGCTGCCACGCAGTTCAAGTCACCCCATGGTGACCCTCTCAGCACTCCCTGCCAGTGCCCAGCCACAGTGTGGGGCAAAGATCAGCTCTTGCTTCACATGACACCCAGGCTCCAGGATTCTCGATGCTCTGAGCATCCAATGTTCACTTTGGACTTTCAAGTAGCTTATGTCATGCAATAGAGTAACACGCTGCCAGTGAGGAGGTGGAGAAGTGTCAAGCAGAGGGATGCCACAACCTGTTTTGTTACCATAAGGAAGTCTATGCTGCCGTGGGGATTCACCGGCTGAGCTCACCCAGAGTGTGGCAGGGGTGAAGGCAGTAGGACCAGACTACAAGCAGGACAGGACAAGGTGAAAGAGAACAGACTGCACTGCCTTGAGCACACTGCGCTGCGAGCAGAGCTGGGGAAAAGGGGAGTGAACATTCACCTTCACTCCATCACTTGGGCATCACACAAGCAACAAAACGTCTCAAGAACAGCACACCACGGAGTAACACCTGTGTTCTCTGCTCTCTATCTCACACAACCACCTAGGTATACCCATCCCTGCCCATGACTTCATCTCGAAGAAAAAACACGTCACCTTCACCTGAAGGCGAGCCCGGCTTTATGCTTTGCCAGACATTTTCCAGCAGCTGGAACACCCCAGCCCCAAGACTCAGCGCCTGATGCCCTCCCAGTCCCTGCCCCTCAAAGCAGCGTCCCACATCGCCGGGCGGCACTCACCGAAGAAGAGCAGCAGGCTGCGGACCCGCAGGCATCTGGCGTCCATCGCCCTCCCGTTCCGGGAAGAGAAGAGAAGAGGAGGAAGCAAGAGAGGAAGAGGAGGCAGCCGGTTGCAGCGGAGCGGCGGGAGCCGTATGGGTGTCGGCCTCGCCGCGCCGGACCTTTATGGGCCAGCGGGAGAGGCGGGGCACGGCTCCGGTGATGAAACCCCGGCTCGGCCGGGGGCAGGTCCCCGGCCTCCTCGCATCCTGCCCCGCCGCCCCCGGCCGGGCCGGGCCGAGCCGAGCCGAGCCGGGCTGTTCCACCCTCGGCGGGCAGGAGGTGCACCCAGTGGGGAGGGCAGGGGAGGCACACGCCTGCCTGATCCCTCTGGCTCTTGCTTGCTAGCCATGCACATTTGGTTTCCTTATTTTTGCAAGCGTTACGGCAAATTATACATGGGGTTGTAAACTTACCCATCCCCTCTGAGCCATCTGGCCAAGGCGCTGATGCCTGGGATCTCCTGGGGCAGCAGATGCCCCCGGCTGGATGCACAGCCTCAGCACTACTTGCCTTCAGTTCATCATAGAATCATAGAATGATTTGGGTTGGAAAGGACCTTAAGATCATCCAGTTCCAGCCCCCTGCCATGGGGCAGGGACACCTCCCACTAGACCATGTCACCCAAGGCTCTCTCCAAACTGGCTTTGAACACTGCCAGGGACAGTGCATTCACAACTTCTTTAGGCAACCCATGCCAGTGCCTCACCACCCTCACAGTAAAGAACTTCTTCCTTAGATCTAATCTGAACTTCCCCTGTTTCATCTTAAACCCATCATCCCTTGTCCTATCACTACAGTCCCAGATGAAGAGTCCCTCTCCGGCATCAGGGCAATGCATATTGGTGTGAGATTTTGCCAGTGCAGCGTGTACCTGGAGCCAGCTCCTGCCTGGGTGGGCCACTGCACTGCGATGCTGGCCATCATAAACCCAGGTTGGGAAACACCTCAGGGTGAGCAGCTAGCAACTTGCTGCCCTCCCCCATCTTGCATCCCCTGACATCTGAAGGGACCCTCGCTATATATGAACTGCTGCCAGGGTCACAGCAGTTGACAGGGATGTCAACACCTGGACCACCTGTGATGGCCCTAAGGTCAGTGGGTGCTTAAGCTGCATTGCCCCTCCAGCCCTTGGCCTCGTCACAGCATGAGTAGCAATAGATCTTTAGTTACCTTGACAGCAGTTGACTAATTATGGCTATTTTTTTAAACAACTTCTTTTAAGTATCTTGTTGAAGCCCACACACTGTCACTATGTTAGGCAAGGCCTTGTTCAGCACTTACCTCCCACCACTGGATAGCTGAGGGATACTCCACCCCCAAATCCCTACTGTATGCATCTGCCTGAAATATCAAGTGTGTTTTGTCTAACCAACCCGCTCAATGGTGGTTATTTCTTTTCCTTTTAAAGGAAAACCTTCCTGTGCCTTATCACTTTCCATCATCAAAAAGGCAAGGTGACACCCAATTTACTGCAGGATTGATAAGCCTGTCTCACAGCAAGGAATCTCAGTATTGACAGCAAAGTGCAGTTTAATAGCTGGCTAGTCAAGCACCCATAGTTTCTCCATTTTATAGGTAGTTATTCATATAAGTTAACTGTAGAAGATACTGCAGAACATGATATACTACAACTCCATGTTCAGAAAGCAATTACAAGTAATGAACAGGCTAATTCAGGGAGCTGGAATAGATCTGGCACTTAAAAATCATACTCCTTCTTACTTTGGGAGTGTTTTCTTAGGTCTACATAAGTGTGGAGATGCTGATATGAAATAAGGCAACATATCACTAGAGAACTGTATGACAGCACCACTTACACATTAGCTAAATGGTATAAGAGTTGGCAACAGAATCAAGATCAGTGTGAAAGTAGAATATAGAAGTTCATCCCCCACAATAAAGTGGGACATGATACAGTTGGAATCTTTCTGAGTCCCCTTTTCCCCCCCTCTAGCATTAGGCTCATGGCTTATCCACACAATCAGCATCCTGCTTTAAGGTTGGAGATGGCAGCTTTTTCTCATGCCACATGACTGGTTTTGTTGCTTCCTTAGTTTGGGCTGATCCCCCTCATTAAGGATTTTATTATCTGCCCTTTCAGGGATCAGAATGAGTAAAGAAAGGAATTGCAATGATTAGTAAAGCATTTTTGTGTGTGGGCATGTAGATGTCTTAAAAAGCAGCATCACTGTAGAACTTCCACTTTATAATTAATTTCACCCTTAAATTGCTGCATGATTTATCTTCTGAAAGAGAGCACTTAATTATAGTCTTGTACCGGTATACAGATACCAAGTAACGCTGACACAACTGGAGAAATTCATTGGAATTTCCTCTTTCAGATTTGAATATATGAAAAACAAGCATCATAGACACATCTTTATCTTTCTGCAATGTTCTTTACCTCATGGTATGTGGTTCTGCATTTGGCATCCCTGCTTGCGGCTTTCACCATCCTCTCCTTCATGTGGAGGCCATCTCTTTGGATATGGTTGGTACACACCTTCAGAGCCAGTTTTCCAAGAGACTCTTCACAGTAAGTAGTGCCTTCTTGCACCCATGGGTTCATTGTGAGGTATGTTCATTGCATCCCACAGATCTGAGAATAGAGGGACGTGTCTGTACAGTGCCAAGAGTTAGCACTGGTTGGGCAACAGAGCATGATGGGTGCACTCCAGCTTTTGGCCTCAATTGCAGCTGGGGTGAACTGGCACACCCAAGTCAAGTCAAGGATAGCTTTATGCCACTTGGCATCACACCAGTGGAGGCAAGGAGCCCCCAGAATGCTTTGTCATGTCAGGATCTTTCTCTTTACAAAGCTTAACAAGAACATGAGGAAATATGTCTTGTGCAAAAGACTTGCTTGCTTTTATTACCTTGCAATGGTTTAATAACCGTCTTGAAAGAAAATTTTCATTTACAAAGCACATAGACTCAACTCAAGTCCATGTTATGCTTTTAATCCTCTTTCACTATCACAAGCATTCATCTCTCCATTTTGGACAGAGCAGCAGTGATTATTTCAAGGGTACGGATTGAGCTTTGCCTATCAGTTTAGCTATCACTCATGACAGAGGGTTTTCTATGAACAACATACCCTTTTCAACTTAGAGAGGGGAAAATACAGCTCAAACGTACATTTTTCTGGGCTTGAAAATGCTTTTCCTCATGGTGATGTGCTGTAGAAGAATACAAGGGTTCATAGCCACTTTATGTATGTGTTTGTACATAACTAAAGGTGTACATAACAATAGTACTTACTTTAGCTGCTTTCTGTAGGCCTCGCATCTAGTTTCATGCAGTATCATCATGGGGATAGATCTGCATTGGTTTTGTCTGTCAAGAATAAGACCTATTTTCAAAATCAACATGTTTTTGTTAGAAAGCATTTTTGAAACTGGAAGAAAATCATTCTTAGTCTAGGACTGAGGCACTTGGTACTGTCACACATACTCAAAGTAACAAAAAGCAGCATTTTCATACATCCTTGGGAAAATCTGCCAGCATTTTTTGAGACCAGCACAAGTGCATACATCAGTGTGTGTAAGAAATTTTTATATCTAGTGAGATTTCATTGCATAGCATGATAGATCCTCAAGAAGTACTCTCAAAAGAACAGACAGCTAGTTGGAGCACAGCTCACTTGACAGCATTTACATTTGAGCTACAGAAAAATGAAAATCCTACGTGGCAAAAACCATGAGGCTCACACGTGAGCACAAATGCCCTAAGAAGGGAATACATTTAACTGGCCTACACAGATAAGGTAGTCTGGAGGAAAGGAAGTAAGAAAAAACACCTTGAGCCAAACTTGGTTTCAGATCTGCCATGTATGTGAGGGCTGAATTAGGTCAGACGTTCTTAAACAGCCAGGCTCTCCTGTAAACTATGAGAGGTCAGAACACTGACCCCAAGGCTGAAAGCAGCTGATGCCTCTTCCAGTAAACGCAGCGGGAGGTCAGAGCTACCAGACAACACCAAATTCAACCATTTCTTAGCCAACTTCTTGGGTCAGCATTAACTAGCAAATTAAAAAAGAAAGAAAAAAAAACCAAAACCCACCCCAAAACCCAAACAGCTAATTCCTGTCCATTTTGATGGGATGTCTTAGAAGATGAAGATGACAAGGTGGACAGATCTGCCTGTTCACGCTGCACTGCTACCTGTGGGGCAGTTTTTAAAGCTTCGTTCTTCTGCCTAGTATAACATTTCCACTACTCTCCCCTGGGTAACTCCTGAATGGCTTAACACATCTCACTGGCAGGAAGAGCTTCATAATGCTCAGCCAGTGTTTTCCCTTTCCTAATTACAGCTCAGTGCTCCATGCTAAGTGATTTCTTAGCCTCCAAGGGGTTTGGAGCTTTTTTCATTTGTGGAGTCTTTTCACGGCTTCTGCCTTCACTTGCTGCTACATAAACCTGTGCAAGCATTTTATCTGCACCCTTGTAAAGGATGTTATCGAACCAAGTCCTTCCCTTATTACTGCCCATGTATCTAGGAATAATTTCTCCTTGCTCCACATGATTTATTAAGAATATGGGAAAGAGCAAGATAGAAGATATATGGTTTACCCCACAGCACATAGCAGGCTGCAAGCAAGCTGGGAGACCACTGCCCCTTTACCCATTAGTCCTGTGTGCTGTTCTGTCCATCAGCACTTCCTGTGAGTTCATAAAGTCAGCTCTTCAACAGGGTTTGCATTCTCCAGGAAGACCAGAGTTAACCACTGAGATACCGAACACATGCAAATGTAGAGTGCCCTCTCTGATGGTTCACTGTGTGTATACATGGGTGCAGCATTCAGACCCCTGCCTGGTGGCCAGTATAACTGAAAGCATGATTGGGTGGCTGGCCATGTAGCCCATCGACTCAACAGCTCTGCCCAGAGAGCAACATCCATCACAGGACAGTGAAATGACAGACAGAATCACCACTGTGAGGACTGGTGTGACTCAGGAGGCACTCAACGGCTCCTGTCAGGCATTCACCACACTGGTCAGTCCTGGCTACAGGCTCTCCACTGCTACCTTCCACCCTTCTCCTGTATCTTCCCTCTGGAGAGCTGGTGTTAGCATGGGGAAGAAAAGAAGAGATGCTGTATATGAGTGCCACAGTCAGCGGGAAGGGAAGACCTCCCCTGGGCAAGAACAGGGCCAGTACTAAGGCATGCGCTAAAGCCTAGACAATATGTATGCTTGCACGTGATCAGCTGAGCCCTCCTACCTGCTCCATTTGGGAACCTTGGCATCAGCAGCATGGCTACACAGGCATCACCTATGGTGGCTTCAACCCTTTGGCAAGCTATTTTGCCCCTTGCACTGCTGCAGGGGGTGAGGGGATAAAAGCAGGGCAGGAGCAGAGGAAAGGCTGACTTGCAGGCTATTTCCCAGCCTCAGTATTGCTGTGCTTGGCCCGCTGAAAGGGAGAAGCAGCGCAGAGCTGTGACTCACCCTGTGCTCCAGGCCTTGTAGCCAGCCCCAGACTCCACATTTTGGCTGCAACTCAGTGGTGCCTGTCACCTGCACGAGGAGCTGGGGCACCCTCTGCACCAGCAATGTGTCATTAGGGATGATGGAGTAAACAGCAATCCACCTGAAACCAGCTTGGCCAGCACCCATTCCAAAAACCAAATCTAGGAAAGAGGCATGGATCCACGGTGTATTTGTTTGGCCTGGTAACTAGCAGTAGGCATGGGAGCAGATGTGCGTAGTGGAATTCCCCCATCCACTAGCATTATGGGACACTCCCATTACTGTTCTGATAATTACTGTTAATCATTACTATTACTGAAGTGACCAAAAAAATAAAAGGCTGTCATGATCAGGCCTTTATTGTGTTGGCTGTTGTCACGCAAAGGTGATGAGCCAGCCTGCCCCAGGGGACCTATAAACACAGTTGACAATTCATCACCACACTCTTATTTCTAAATAGGACACTGTGGTCCACAGTGAAGCTCCCCTGCAACTCCAGCAGGGATAAGCTGTGGCACTCCCTTGGCTCACATGAGCTCTGAGCTGGGCACTTCATATCATGCTCCCTCTCTGCCAAGGTGCAGCTAGAAAGAAAAGAGGCTGACCAGGAATGCTTTGGGGTTGCAACACTCAGCATGATGTTCCCATTTTGTGTTTTCCCTGTCCAGGCCCATCCTGCTATAAAACTCCATATTCTTTGATCTCCAGTGAATTCAGTACCACCACATCTCGAGAGCCAACCATGAATCACATGGTATGCGGAAACTTCTGGGGTTTCATTTGGGAATGACCAATACTATGTGAAATCACCTTCTAGTCACCTTCTCCTCCCAGCCATGGTCTGAACATCACCTCAGGTATCCAAGCCTCCCCAGACACCTAGGTTCCTAGGTCAAGGACTGAATAAATGGATTAGCCAGCTTATCTACACAACAGGTACCAAAAGGGATCCCCAGGGAAAGATGTGGGGCCAAGAAGGGCAGATATCTCCAGCACAGGTGGACACCACCGGGATGCCCTGGAGGAGAGGTGCCAGCAGCTGAGACACTTCCACAGATAATTCCTCCACATGTTATCTTCACATCCACCCCCCCATCCCTGTTCCTGCAGCTTGATGTTATTTAAGAGATGCAGATTTCCTTCATGACACTCGGAGCGCATGCGTATAAATCAAGTAGAACAGGACAAAGGCCAGGGCTGGGTTTAATTAGATTGGTGTCAGCTATCAAATTAAGAACAGTACTAAGCTAGGGTAGGCAGTTCTTGATCAGTGCTCCTGCAGCCAGAATCTATCCTTCCTACATGACAAAAAGGGCTGGGGATAAGGTCAGGTAGCCAAAGCTGCCAACCACAAGTTAGGTCTCTGAGTCTAGCTAAACTCCTCAGTAAAGATAGTACCTCCACAGGACTTTCAAAAAGAATAGGAATCCCTGAAAACAACCTTTTTTTTTTGAGAGCCCAAAGAGAGGCTGCCCATTAGATGCTCAGGATGGGACACTTTTGGCCACTGAGCTGCAGCATGCCTACAGCAGAGGTCACCCCTTCACACCTAACACACTGGTGTTCCAGCTCCACACCCAGATTAATCTACCCTGCCCATACCAAGCACACAGGCAGCCTGACATCAACCAAAAAAACATTAAGTTCACACAGGAGATGACCTGTCTGAGGTGAAGCATGCCAGAATCCATGCAGAACATGGCCCTGCTCTTGTCTGTCCATCCCAGCTCCTCAAATCCTTCCCCCCATTTTGTTACTGTAACATTCCCGTCCCTGAACCAGAGACGAATTTCCAGGAAGGGCAACTGTGTATAAAGCAAATTTCCATCTTTCCAAATCAACTACTTTATAGGGCACATGGGTTAACTAAACTAAAAAAGAGGTCTTAATTCAAGTTTCTCTCTCCTCTCCCCTAGAACATTCTTATGCAACGTGGTCCTGCGTGCATTTGACAATTTGTGGGAGCTTTGATGACCATATCACATCTCATCAAGAGCTGCTGGCCCACTGCATTGCAAATGTTGGAATTGTCATTTACGTAGATCCAAATAACATCCTTTGGGCAATGGCCTTCAATTGTTTACTTGGGTTTCCATAAACAGGATATTAACAACTTGCAAATATCCTGTTGGAAGTCCCTCAGCTGTACTTGCAGGCTCACAACGGACCAGTTTGATGCATGCCCATCTGCAGTAAGTCCCTCTACTCCAACTTCACTGGAAACATTGCACAACTGTCACTGACCACAACAGTTACCTCTAATTGTACGTACCAAGGCTTCTACTTCATGGCTTCTACAGATTGTTTGTAGGGGAACTGTAAATCAAAGAAATAAAACATTATTGTTGTCAGCACTTTCCATAAGCCAAGAGCTATGTAATTCTCGTTCAGGCAGATAAAGCAAATTACACTGCTCTCAATTCTTGTTCCTACATCTCACCTAGAGGCAGGGTTTGTTTTTTTTTCCCCTTTCATATAAACTTCCACTCCAGCTAATTGAAGACAGTGACATGCATGTGTACACACAGACACAGGAAAATAAAAGATTTGTTTGGGTATTCCTTTTGTGTGGTGAAATTGGGTGTTTTGATGAAATTAGAGAATTTCCTGCTACAAATCTAAAAATACCTTTCAAAAAGAAGTCTTAAAACTAAAGTCTCACATTTGAGCAGTCAACCTCAGGACATACCTTCTCAGCAGAGTTACAGATAAGCCAATACTTTCCTCTAAGGTAAACACTGTATTAAAAGCAATGCACACCTACCCTGGCTAGCCCATATTTAGTTGACGAGACAGAGCTAGCTCTGTGGGCTGGAGGAGTGGACTTCACACACAGGGAAGCTCCAGCCTGGAAGCAAAAAGAAGACCAAAAGTAAGAACCCTTGGTGTAGGAGAAGTAGAAGCACCAAGCTGTGTCACTCCTAATCCACATGGGAATAACCCACTACTGGTGCAAAGCAGAGTGACAGTACATCCTTAGCTTCAAAACAGCTGCCCCAAGGAACTGCAACTCCTGCAGGCTACAACTGTACTACCATCAGGTCAGATGAGAGCAAACCATTCAAGAAAAAATAGCTAACCCAACCTTAAATACTGTTTGGGTAGGTGAAGGAATCCTCACATATTGTTGCTGTCTCCAAACATGTTACAACTAAAAACCATCTTGTCACAGCTACCTGGTGCCCTTTGAAGTTTAGAGCTGTTTCTCACCAAAACCCTGGGGTCTGCACATTACACAGATCCTAACACTGTCCCCATAGATGATAATGCTTCTCTGAGTCAAGCTCGTTTCCCCTAGCTCCTATATCCCTATCTGTCATACCCTTGACCAGAAAACATACACAGCCTTCTACCTAAGGTGCTATCTCTCATAAGGATATTCAGTCAAGCTGTGCACTACAGTAAAAGCTGTCTGTCTGAGCCAGTCCAGCTTACCGTCCTCACTGAAGATGGTTCTGAAAGTAAAGAGGGAACAGCTTACTATCCTGGCCTCTTTAGAAGGGCCATGACACCTATGTCTCCGTCCCTGAATTGTGGCTGCTTTGTATTTCCCCAGCCCACTCCTCTAGTGGCATGTGTGACAGGTAGCAATCCTCATTGGCTAGTCGCCAGGCCCACTCTAAAACTTCCTCTTCCCCTTGCCCCCAGGTGGATGCTGCATTGCTCATCTCCCAGCAATGTCTTCCTGTCACTAGCACATTTCCATCCTTTCCCATCTCCCAGATCCAGTCCCCTACAGCCATCACCCTCATTTGCTGCTTTGCCTGATCACCATCCTGTACAACAACTGGGCAGAATGGCAGCAGCGCATAAAGCCAAGACTACATGGCACAAAACACACACTAGCACGTGGTGGCCTTGTAATGATTTCTGTTCCCAAGAGTCCTCAGGATACATCAGAACAAGGCACTGGACTTAGAATCATAGAATAGTTTGCGTTGGAAGGGACCTTAAAGATCATCTAGTTCCAAATTACTCCTGGGAGACTGAGATAAGCCTTCCTACGCTTTGTGACCTTCCCATTCCACATCTCCTCCCCCTGCACACACACTCCCAGACTTTGGTAGAAAGGACATGAGTCATATGCTGTGTCACAAGCAAGAAAAAATTGGAACATCTCATTTCAACCTCATTCTCACAATAACCTCAGTGGTGCCAGTGTCACCAAAACCTTCATAGGCAGGACCCCGTTTTCTTCTCCTCTCCTCCTATGCCAGTCTCTTGAGGGAAAGGAAAGGGCAGGAGATCCTGCTCCTGACACACTCTGAGCAGCCTTTACCCTGGCTGCAAGAGCTGCCCTGGCTGTACCCATGTTGGGGTACACTGCTCTGGTGTCATTCCTGCTGCCACCACAAGTGGAAAACGTTGGGCCTGTTGTTCACACCCCAAATCCATCATTACCACACCTGAACACAGACAATTGCATCTGTGAAACGTGTTCCCTGTGAATGAAACCCTCATAAACTTTAATTTAAAACCATGAGGACAAGGCAGTGGTGTGAAGTCCTGACGCTACTTGTTCTAAGGTAAATGACTGTACTGCACTATGAACTCAGCTGGGCTTCAGATTGCTCTGCAGATAAAGCAGGAGGAAACTGTAACTTACACCAGCTACAAGTGTGTCTACAGCTAAGGAATGAGATAACTAAATGCCCTTGGGGAGATATGAGAGGCATTTAAAGCAAAAAAATTGCTTACCTTTCCCTTACCAGGTAGGCAGATAAACACAAATATCTTTGTTCAATAGTGCCTGAAAGTCTGATGCAAGCCCTCAATAGCAAAGGAAATGAAGGCTTAGAGGCAACCACGGTGCAAGGAAGTGCAACCCCAGCGACAGAACATCCCCCAGCTGCTCAAATAGCAGCAGCTAAGGAGAACTGTGCAAATTGGCAAAGATCATGGGCAAACGGAGGATGGGAGGGCGGAAGCCAATAGTTCCGTGCTGGACACAGAGGCTGGGGTGTTTCACAAGGGCATTCCCAGCTCACCAGGCAGCTCAGCGTATTCAGATTTTCAGTCACATGGCTGCTGGGATAGACACTGCTTACAGCATGCTAAAGGAGGGTGGGAGCAATTTGCGTTACTGCTCTTGCCAAAAGCCTCTATTAGTGTATGTTATAAAAGCTCCAGAGAGGCAGGACATTCCTAAAACCACTTTATGAATATCGGTAACACCTGATACTCCCTCCTCCCCCCAGGTTGTTTACGGATGGCAAGGAGGCAAGCAGCAAAAGCAAAAGAGAGAAAAGCCTTCACTTTCTCTGCAGTGTGCTGGGCCAGGGGAGTCTCTGTGTGATTTCAGCTGCCTGCTTCTCCCACAACACATGCTGAGGGTGATACTGGTTTTCCATCTACAGATGCAAAGTGTTACTTAAGGACTAGGTACTGGTTTAACACATTCTGCACCTATTAAACACCTTAACCCCAACACATCCCTGTGGCTATCCTGATACTTCCCTGGTGGTAGCACCAAGGCACATGCAGTGTCTGCAACTCACCAAATGCACGAGCAGAGATAAAAGGCTTGGATCAGCATCTCCCATGATCCAGATCATGGAGCCTTTTCACACATGGCTTCCTCTGTGGCTGGTGAGTCAGAGTAGTGCCAGCTGCCTCCCTGACTCCTTACCCTGATACTGCAGCTCCGATCTACAGTGTGGGAGCATGGAAATTTAAGGCTGAGCAAGGTAAGAGATTTAAGAGTGACAAAAGTGTCAGGTCATTATACTCAAACAAGGGACCACTCTGTTCCTTGGGCCTACTAACTACAAGCTGGGACATGTTAGATCCTGTGCATGAGGGTCTTGGCAGATCAACCCACGCTTTTCTCCCTTTGCTGCTTCACTGGCACAGGCCAAATCAACTTTTAGTCATGTCTTGTGCCTGCAGTTTGAGACAGACCCTGTTTGAGCTCAAGCTCCTGAACTAGCAGCCCTCCTGAAGCAATGCAAGTTTATTTTGTATCACCGAATTCCTCATGATATATGGAAAGCTTTGCTGGGATTTCTTTGCCAATGACTTGCATTATATCATATTGAACTGTAATTTTTGTATTATTTCTATCATCATTTTTGCATTCTGCATAGGGCCATATACCTGGGGGGGGGGGGTGTGTGGAATTTAACCTGTGGAAAGGACCAAACTACACACGACTATGCAGGCCCTGATCTGCATCTTTTTTCACAGAAACCTGCCACTGTGCCGTGGCAGAGCTCCCTCTCCAAACACTCATACAGGGCTCCATGGCTACATGGATCCAACCCTCCCCACACAGCTGGAGTTGGGGTTTGCTGGTTTGGTTTTAGTTTTCCTCTGAGTTCATCCAAGGGGAAGTTTAGATTGGATATAAGGAGGAAGTTCTTTACTGTAAGGGCGGTGAGGCACTGGAATGTGTTCCTCAGGGAAGTTGTGAATGCTCCATCCCTGGCAGTGTTCAAGGCCAGGCTGGATAGAGCCCTGGGTGACGTGGTTTAGTGTGAGGTGCCCCTGCCCATGGCAGGGGGGTTGGAAGTAGATGATCTTAAGGTCCTTTCCAGCTGTAACTATTCTATGATTCTATGAAATGGGATGTTTTCTGCAGGGCTTTCTGTACATGTCCTGATCTGCATCAACCCCAGTTCTATGATAACAAAGATATTTCTGTGAGAAACTTGCTGTTCAAACACCTGAAATTGAAGTTACAGCCTCAGCTCTGCATCAGCACAAGGTATGGTATGCACATTAAAGTCAGTGATGTTCTATCATACACACAGGGCACCTCTGTCAACATTTGATTATCTACTTCTACATCAAGTAGACACTGATCACAGAAAATATATTTTGCATAGCAGGAATTCTGCATGTGGCAGCACACACCTGAATTGCTGAAGGAAGTATGAGCATTGCTTTGTTACTTGCTCATTCTTAAATGTATTCAAAGGTTTTGAAGACAAGGGGATTTGGCTCGTGTCTGTGTCATGTTTCCTTTCAATCCAAACAGACACAACTAGGTGTACTGAAGGAGAGGAGCACTCTCACTTTAATTCGCTTCACTTATGGAAAAATCAGTCCTGAAGAGGTGGACACGAAGGACTGACGGATGGCTGATACCAAAACCTTGTGAAAATACATGAAGTCAAATTCCCACCACTGTCAGGTGTCACTTCAGAAGTCACTGCTTAAAGTGGACAACATTAATTTGTGCTGCTTCAAAGCCTAACAAAGTTGATGGAAAAATGCCTGGGATTTCAACAGGCTTTAACTAAACTGTGCCCATATACAGTCAAGTGTCACCAACTTTTCTTCTCCACCCAGGGTGGTTCTTTTTTCCCTTCTAGTAATATGCAAAGTACACTTATGAGCTGCTGCTAGTGAACAGCACATTGGCTTGTATCTCTTACCTTACTCTTATTACATATCAGGCTACTTCTTGCTAAAGAAAACACCATAAACAAATGGGAACGTTTAAGAAACCCACGGCACTCACAAGACAAACATCTAAATACCCAAGGACTCAGCTGGTGCAAGAAGCCTAAGTCTGCATCTGCTGAACTCAACAGATGTTTCACTGTAGCCTGCAGCAGGGCTGGAGTTAGGCTAGAGCTAATTGAGAAAATCCCAAATCCCTGCTTTATGATTAATTCTCCTGAAAAGCCTACAGTGGAGGCATTCAATTCCAACATTTCACAAATGCTAAATAGTTTGAAGCACAATCAAACAAACCCTACTCGGAATGATTTTCAACCCTCTTTAAAGTCCTTCCAGGCTGCAGTTTTAATGGAGCACCTGAATTACAAGAACGCATTGGACAAGGTTACAGAATACTCCATACAGGTGCATCTTCCCTCTGCCCAAATGAACTGAGGCGGTCAAACCAGTGCAAACATACCCTGACTAACAGGAGAGGAAAACAAGGACAGAAGGCTCCAGGGAATTGCTTGAAGGAGTCCAGCGCAGAGCCACAAAGATGATTAAGGGAGTGGGACATCTCCCTTATGAGGAGAGGCTGAGGGAGCTGGGTCTCTTTAGCTTGGAGAAGAGGAGACTGAGGGGTGACCTCGTCAATGTTTACAAATATGTAAAGGGTAGGTGTCAGGATGATGGAGCTAGGCTTTTTTCAGTGATATCCAGTGATAGGACAAGGGGCAATGGGTGTAAACTGGAGCATAGGAAGTTCCACGTTAACATCAGGAAGAACTTCTTTACTGTAAGAGTGACAGAGCACTGGAACAGGTTGCCCAGGGGGGTTGTGGAGTCTCCTACACTGGAGATATTCAAGGCCCGCCTGGACAAGTTCCTGTGTGATGTACTGTAGGTTACCCTGCTCTTGCAGGGGGGTTGGACTAGATGATCTTTTGAGGTCCCTTCCAACCCTTGGGATTCTGTGATTCTGTGATCTTTCCTCCCAATTCTGTGAGACCTCTTGCAGTTTTTTTCTCAGCAGGGTGCAACTCAGCCCTTGGGAAAACTCAGAAATGGGGTTAAAATGCTACTCTGCAGCTCTCCATTATGCCTCGTTCAGGGGAAGAGCCTCCGCACAAGACTAAACCTACATGGTTTCTTTCTGCATCAAGTTACTCACTGCTGGTGGGAAGACAGGACACCCACTTTGGGTAGGCAAGGAAAGTTGAACCTGAAAGGAACCATCCTGGACCAGAGGAAAGGGTCAGAGAGGAATGTGAAGGGCCATAAAACTCTGCCCACCTACCCCAAACTCCTTACTGCTGCTTTGACGTCATGGCCATTTCTGTGCAGGCCTCAGAGCACGTGTCGCAGTAAGGTCATACTCTTCACCTGTGTCACTCCTCATTCTTCTTGGGAACAATCAGGAAGAAACTCCTGGTGTCTCTTGGCTCATGCACACATTTTTCATGCACAGGGGAGCACCTAGCCCATAGAGAACATTTTTTTGCTGCTGTAATCTTGATGAAAAAAGTAGTTAGTGATGGAGGAAGAAATTCAGGAGATGGCTGAAAAGTGCCTGAGGAAGAATTTTCAGATGTATTTGAACATGAGAAGTTGTAAATGTGCCACCAAAAAAGGCAAGAGAAGTATTACCAAGGCAAGGGGAAAGGCAAGAGAATATCTTGTCTTTCAGCCCCTTGGGAGTCCTGCTGGAATTTCATGGTGCCTGTTCACTCCAGTGAACCCAGACACTATAGGAGTCATCCATGGGCAGTGAGAGCTACAAATCTACTTTTAGCTGGAAAACAGGAAAAACCCCATGCTTTAACCTCCAGTTGTTGGACCCACACAGGTGCTCATGCAAGTGATACCCTATTAGGAGAGCACACAGCCACAGGCGTTGCTGGGACAGGGCTCACTATCTGCTTTCTTGGCCGCCACAGCGAAGTCAGATGTGCCCTTGTTCAACCACACCCTTTACAGCACTAGCCCATCATAGAATCATAGAATCATTTGGGTTGGAAAGGACCTTGAGATCATCTAGTTCCAGCCCCCTGCCATGGTCACACTAGACCATGTCACCCACAGCTCTGTCCAACCTGGCCTTGAACACTGCCAAGGATGGAGCATTCACCACTTCTTTGGGCAACCTCTGCCAGTGCCTCACCATCAGTAAAGAACTTCTTTACATGTAACCTGACCTTCCCCTGTTTCAGTTTGAACCCATCACCTCTACAGTCCCTAATGAAGAGTCCCTCTCCAGCATCCTTATAGGCCCCCTTCAGATACTGGAAGGCTGCTATGAGGTCTCCACGCAGCTTCTCTTCTCCAGGCTGAACAGCCCCAACTTTCTCAGCCTGTCTTTGTATGGGAGGTGCCCCAGCCCCTGATCATCCTCATGGCCTCCTCTGGACTTGCTCCAACAGCTCCATGTCCTTTTTATGCTGAGGACACCAGAACTGTACACAGTGCTCCAAATGGGGTCTCACGAGAGCAGAGTAGAGGGAGAGGATCATCTCCTTCCACTTACTTTCAACTACGGAAACAACAGTTTGCACCACAAGGACCAAAGCCAGTTCCACTGCTGGCACCTGTGTTCACATAAAGTGGGTCCACAATACAGCAAGGCAAGTTAGGAGCTGTTTTGTGTGTATATTAATCAAGCTACGCATGGTCACACGGGGGGTACAAGCTGTTCCACTGCAAAAGCATACACAGGAAACCAGTTCACAGCTGAAATGGAGGCCACTGCAGGGAGATACGCATCTTTTGTGACTTTCAACAGGACTCACTGTGCCATTCATGGAACTAGTCAACTGTCTCCAAACCTAGTTTAGGGTCTTGAACTTTGTTTTGCTTTTAAATAATCTTTTTTCTTTTGAGTTGTTTTATAGGGTCAGGTTCTGAGTGACTGATTTTACAGGTTCATTAAGCACAGTGCCCTTTGCCAGACTCAACTGGTCTCCACCTTCTTGTTCACAAGCATCCTGAAATTCACAGTTCTGCGCCTCTGAGAATAAAGCAGCAAGAGAAATTAGCAGAAACTCCTATTTGAAGGTTTCACAGCCACACTCTGTTACAGCCATCAGGTAGCAAAGGACTTGCTCCTGTGTGTGGACCCAAGTCTGACCTCAAGTTGAACAGAAAGATTAGGCCTCAATAGCCTAATCCCATGGGAATTGTGCATTCAGTTATTTCCCTTGCTGGATAACAAAAGTAACAGTATAAAACCAGGGTGGCTGTTCTTCTAGGCCTGCACTATCCATTGCTAAGGAAATCCTCAGCACTCAGACCAATGCTACTAACCTCAATAAGGCTGTAGTCACTGAAAGCAGCCAAGGATGGGAGTAACACATACCTAAGTCCTCTTCACTTGACCAGGGTAGCCATAGTGTCCAACTCCAAAGTAAAGTTGCGCATCTGCCTTCTCACCCTCACCAACAGCTCCTTTCCCTCCCCTTCCCACATGTATAACAGCTTGTCAAACTTAGATTAAGCTGCCAATGTCCACCAAATGTTGTGCCAAACCTACAAAGACTTGTACCAACATACTTACACTTGAGATGCCAAGAGTTTCCAAAAGCCACAAACACAGATGAGGCCACTTAGAATCATTGCACTATAGAATCAACCAGGTTGGAAAAGACCTTTAAGATCATTGAGTCCAACCATTCCCCCAGCACTGCCAAGACCACCACTAAACCATGTCACTGAGGGCCTCATCTACACAGCTTGTGAACACTTCCAGTGACAGCGACTCCACCATTCCCTGGGCAGCCTGCTCCAATGTCTGACCACCCCCTCAGTGAAGAAACTGTTCCTAATATCCAATCTGAACCTCCCCTGGCACAGCTTGAGGCCATTACCTCTTGTCCCATCACTTATTACTTGGGAGAAGAGACTGCCCCCCCTCACCACAACCTCCTTTCAGGTAGTTGTGGAGAGCGATAAGGTCACCCTGAGCCTTCTCTTCTCCAAACTAAATTTCTCCAGGTCCCTCAGCCGTTCCTCATCAGACTTGTGCTTCAGACTTCACCAGCTCCATTGCCCTTCTCTGGACCTGCTCCAGCACCTCAATGTCTGTCTTGTAGTGAGAGGTCCACTTGGGGGCCCTCCTTGTGTTTCAATTCCTCAACAGCATGCCTCCACTAAACACACGTGAACAGGTGATGCTGTAGCCTAGAAAAGAGAGGAAAAGGTACCAAACTGGTAGCTAAATACTGTATGTTCTGGCTACAAGGCATGGCTTGTGACTCCAGGTGCCCCCTCACTGTCCCTGCCTGCTGTGATGCATCTTGACCTGCTTTGCCCACCTCCATGGCTGGCAAAGCAGAGATGCAGCAAGGTGCTCATGTCTTCCCTGTTACATAAAGCTGGCACAGCAACCTTTGAAGCCTGTATGTTGCCCCGCAGCCTTTCAATTCTGTGTTAGCATCTATTAAGCCAGCTTCCTGGAACAGTGCTCAGAGTCAAATCTGCTGCCAGGCTCTGTCAAACAGCCGGCAGGAGTCAATAAAACGTGGTTCATCATGGGATTTGCCATAACAATGGGATACAAACAGACAAAGGCTTATGTACAGAAATGATGTCAAACAAATTAGCTTTGCCCCAGTTAGTCAGATGCTCTTGCAAAGCATGGCCCTGTACTCTCATGTCTCAACACTAGTTATGCTTTTGTCAGACAGAAATATCTTTGCACACCAGCCTCGAGTGTGGAAGACAGAGGAAGGATTCTTGCATTCTCACCCCCCTAAACAAACAAAAAAACCTCCTGAACAACCACCTGAAAAAAAAACAAAGAGCATAACCCATATCACAGTGACAAAGCTCTAACAACACCACTCCTTGGGTCACAAAGTGGCTCCTTGTCTTGAGAAGCTGAAAGTGATAGCAGATCAATGATGCCACTAGCAACAGCTACTTCAAAGCCTGGGCTTCCAGAAGCAGTTTAATTCTAAGGCAGTAGGTCTGGGCACCCAAGTCTGGGCTCACGGACATGTCCTGCCTAGTCCATATTGGCCACCTCAGGCTGGCTCTCCATCAGCCCCCCTCTGATCAGCCAATGGCAATGACACCACACTGCATGGAGGTCAGTCATGATCAGGAAACCAGCTTGATGTTTGAGCGTCATGTATTCAAATCACAACAAACTGTACTTTTGCTTATTAAAGAACAAAATACTGCTAAAGGAAACGTCACTAGGGAATCTTTGCAAGGAAACTTGTTTGTCAGCATTCACCAGAGAAATTCAACATGAAGTTTTCATTAAAAATTAGTGTTTAAGTGACTCAATGTCAGCCGTGGAATCAAACCCTTCTATTTTAATACCTCTGACATTTCTGAGTTGGAAAACTAAGCCCAGAGCTGCAGCTCAATTTCACAAGAGGCCTTGATTCCCCAATAAAGCAAAAAAGTCTCAAACTATCATATGGGAAACTCCCCCAAAAAGGCTATGCAAGACATGCCTTGACTCCCAGATTTAGTTCATCTTGAATTGCTCCAGAGAATGAGTATTTAAACCAGTTTTTACCCTAATTTGTCTGTGAAATTTTCTGTTTATTTTTGTTGTTTTGTTTTTTTAATAGAATTTTAATTGGACTCAACAACCTAACTACTAGTTCAGACCAGCAATACAACATCCACGTGACGTGAACTGCTGCTTCCACATGGACTTGACTGCAGGACATTGACCATGACTAATCCTTAAAAATCAGTTCCAGGTAAATCTCTCTGACAGAAGTCTTCTGAGCATTGCACTTATCTTTGTGTGTCATTTACTGCTTACATTTTGTCTTCTTTTTCCACGTAAACATTTATCAATTTGAAGCCCCAGCAAGGTGGATAAAAAGATTTAGACTTTGGTGCTACCAATTCTATCCTCAACTAACAAGATGCCCTCTAAACCCATCAAATAGCACCTTGGCTCTTCCCAGGCCTTAGGCCTTTTCTGCTTCCCTTAAATATAAAGGCAAAAGTTGATCTGCAAACAGGACAGAAGCACTCATCTAGATCCCAGATGGGTAGACCAAAGGTTGGGGGGTCTGCACAAATGCCTAACTTCATGCAACTTAGACAAAGCAACTTGACCTTTGCTGTGCCTTTATTTCCTCTTGTACCATTTCAACTGGCCTCTCAGGAGAGAGGCATCCACCTTGTCTCCTGCAGTTACCTAAGCTCCCATTTAGGGTCAGCCTGACCACACAGGCAGTGGGATAACATACAGAGTCTCAGCCAGAACTGAGACATCAGACTCAGGCTGAACCCTAGCAGCCACATGAGAGTGTGCTCTTAGAACCACCAAATGGTTGGGGTTGGAAAAGGACCTTAAGATCATCCAGCTTCAAACCCCTGCCATGGGCAGAGATGCCTCACACCAGACCATGTCACCCACAGCTCTGTCCAACCTGGCCTTGAACACTGCCAGCAATGAAGTGTTTACCAGTTCTTTGGGCAACCTGTGCCAGTGCCTCACCACCCTCACAAGTACTGAACTTCTTCCTTAGATCTAGCCTGAACTTCCTCTGCCCAGCAACCAGAGCAATGGCCCTGCCCTAACATGGCTTCCAGCCACAGCACAACAAACATTTCCCTCTTGTGCAGTGGTGGCAGCTGTGCTGTGACACCTCCTGCAGTTCACCAAGAGCTGCTTCTGACACAGCCTGCTCTCGCGCTCCATTCAGTGAGAGTCAGAGCAGCCCGAAGTTAAGTCATAGTACAAGATTTTATTGCTGTCATGATAATTAATGACTACTTACACTGAGCTTTTAATGAGTACCTGCACTTTTTTTTCCTCAGTTTGTTTGTTAACTGGGTCATAAAGACGGAGTCCCAGATGGTTTCCTGCATTTATAGAACAACAGGGACCTCTACAGGCATTTCCCTCTTTGGAGCAAGGCTAATGACAGAACATGTATGAGCAGTCACACATCACTGCTGACACCATCAGAGCACTGAGCTGTGCAAGCAGCACTTTCAGTCTGTTGGCAGGTCAAGTTACTCGCTGTTACCTTTGAACCACCAAAGTGACACCCTGAAACATAAGCAATAACCAGAGCGTTTCCCCTCTTCATTTTTCATGCTTCTGTTCCTGGAGGCTGGATCCAGCTGCTATACTGCCATGAAGCTGTTTCGTTCCATGCTAGCAGCTACTGAAACAAGCAGGGCTATCAAAGACCCTACCTGTAACAGGCTGGAGAGGATTAAATGTTGCCTTCAGGTTAGATGTAAGGAAGAAGTTCCTTACTGTGAGGGTGGTGAGGCACTGGCATAGGTTGCCCAAAGAAGTGGTAAATGCTCCGTTCATGACAGTGTTCAAGGCCAGGTTGGACAGAGCCTTGGGTGACATGGTTTAGTGTGAGATGTCCCTGCCAATGGCAGGGGGTTGGAACTGGATGATGTTAAGGTCCTCTCCAACTCAAATCATTCTATGACTCTATGATCAAGTTACTTATCTGCAACAGCAAATTGTCTTATTTAATAGGTGTAAATGCTGTCAAAGCCACACAATTTTGCTGCGGGCCGTATGTTTAGGGTGTGTGTGTGTGTGTGTCTGCTTTTTTTGTTGTTTTGGTGGGTTAGTTGGTGTTTTTTTGCTTAAAGCCCAGAGGCACTTGCACATAACCATTTTCACAACAGTTTCTTTGGACACAACCTGGTACTTCCACTCAGACCATATGCAAAGGCACATGAGTACCAATCAGTTCCTTTTACTGTGCACCAAATGAAGGTGGATTGCCACAGCACATGGGAAGGACCAGAAAACCTGCTGCATTCTTATGCAAAACATACTCTTGGTTATAAAGAATAAGAGAAAACCTCTGAAGGAAAACCCTCTCCTACCTACCTGCCTGCCCCCAGGCCTCTGGAGGCTCTGAGAGCTTCTGCAGTGGCTGGATGGCTATCAGACTAGCTGGTCCCATGCACTTGCAACTCAGGTTGCTGAATCAGCTATTTGTGACCATGGGCACTGTTAACCAACTGTGCACCCTGTCAAGACAGGCAGGACACGGACACCATGTAATTCAAGTATTAGCCATCAACACACTTCCTTCCAACATTAAAAGCAGCGTTTTGGAAGGACAGTATTCTCTTCCACAGGCTTGCATCTCACCCTTTTAAACAGACCTTGCTGATACCAGGTAAACTGCAGGCCACCCGTATGCTTCAATTCAAAATAGGCGCTGAATCCAGGAGAGGTATTCAAGTCCTAGACAAGCATTAGCAACCAGGTACACCTGCATGGTGGCTGCAACTGCAGTGTGGTTCCACTGGCCAGGATCATTCACAGGGCAAGTGCTCTGTCCTTCAGAAAGGCAGGTTCTAGTCTTGAACATTTCTCTCTTCGCCCTGCAGAGCTGGTGCCCCTACCAAGCTAATGCCTAAAAGCCACACAGAGGGTCTCCTCTTGAAATGACAAGTTTTTGACACATGCAGCTAATAGGAAGCAGAAGCTTACAACTCTGTTAATTATGCCATTACAGAAGGAGTCTGAGCCTGATAATTGAGCCAGGAAAGATGATCCTGATCCTCTGACAGGCCAGTTCTGCAGGAAATTCAGCCCTGTAAGCAGCAACACACCATCCTAGCCCAGTAGCATCTGTCACTTATCAAGGCAGGGTGCAGTGGCTGACTCCACAAAGCGATCTGAGGCAACACAGACTTCCTCAGCCAGGTCACTGCCTCTAGCAGCAGAGTGATTCATTCCTTCAGTGATGCCTCAAATACAGCTTGGGCCTGAAGAAATGCCTTAAAACTGCAATGACAACACACTTCTTAACAGGGGCTGCAGACTGTGAACACTGCAAACTGATGGAGGAAGCTGCTGTCTCTGTCAGTGCCATCAGCCTCGGCTGTCTAAGAAGCCTTGGTGCTGAGGAACCCTTTTCTAGAAGCCTCAATACCACTTGGAAAAGAAAACAAAAATTAAGCAAAGACCTCCTTTTTTCTTCCTATCTTTGTCATTCTGTTGCATTCTCATTCCACCCTTATACAAAATCTCATTTTGCATGGCACAGGCTCATCTGGTATTTCATTCTTGAGCTTTTCATAGAATTGCAGAATAGTCAGGGTTGGAAATGACCTTAAGATCACCAAGTTCCAGGCCCCTGCCATGGGCAGAGATGCCTCACACTAGACCATGTCACCCACAGCTCTGCCCAACCTGGCCTTGAACACTGCCAGGGAAGGAGCTTTTACCAGTTCTTTGGCCATCTTGTTCCAGTGCCTCTCCACCCCCACAGTAAAGAACTTCTTCCTTAGATCTAACCTGAACTTCCTCTGTTTCAGTAACCAAAAAAAAAAAAAAAAAAAAAAAATCCATCACTTCTTGTCCTATTGCTACATTTGCTGATGAAAAGTCCCTGTCTGGCTCCCTCTAGCAGAAAAAACCTCAGCAAACTTTCCCTGGCTGCCCTTCCAAAGCTGCCTTGGACCAGAATGCAAACTAGAAAGAAAACCAGTATTTCACTATTTATTCTCCTGCTAAACTGTTGCCTTGACATACACCTTTCTTTCCAGTTACGTTTAACCAGGCATTAAAACCTACACGGTCAGTGTGTGTTTCTATAGGTAGAGAGTCTTACTGCAACAAATAAACACTTCTGAAGAATTACCTGCATACCACACAGGGCACCTGCTTAGCCACTGGTATGTAAAAGGTGTTAAAAGTCAGAAAACGCACAAATGGTTACAACCACATGACTTCTTTACAACCAGGGTGGTAAAACACTGGCCCAGGTTGCCCAGATAGGTGGTGGATGCACCATCCCTGGACACATTCAAGGCCAGGATGGAGGTGGTTCTGGGCAACATGACCTAATTAAAGATATCCCTGCTCTTTCAGGAGGATTGGACTAGATGACCTTTGAAGGTCCCTTCCAACCCAAATTACTCTATGATTCTAAGACCCATTTCTCCCCAGCAGCTTTCTCTGGACAAGTTAAAAGTCCAGCGGCTCAAACTCCTTCCTTTAAAACTCCTTTAACAACTGCATGTACACCCTGAGCATGTTGTGCTACTGTGTGTGCCTGCTCCAAGACACAGCCTCTGTGCTGCAGAAGGGTTGATCCTCTAGAAGCGATATGCAATACTCACAATGGTTGTGCAGGAAGAGACAACTCCTTGTAGAGAAAGATTCACTCACATGACAAAAGCTTTGAGGCTTTTCATCCTTTGGTCTATCTAGCTCTAAAATTTTCTCCAAGACTAATGAGAAAGAATCTCTTGCCTGTCTTTTCCTGATGACATGCATGTATCTAGTTCGTATTTCTGTTCAGTCTGTTCAGTGTGTGCAAGGGGTGAAGGAGATTTTTCAGATGCCTGCATGTGGATACACAGATTGTAATTGCACTCTCACCACACACATGCCAGAAAACATTAGTGCAACTACCGAAAGCTGACTTGCAAATCAAGAGAAGTTGTCTCAGTGGATACTAAGAAAAGGTCAGAAGAATGGAAAGGAGCAAACAATACAGAGATTTGAGGATTTAGCTGGAGATGAAGAAAGCAAAAGCTGAGAGTTGCAAAATCAGCTCAGTGCCTCTTACAAAAGGCTCATGTCAATGTGTAGAGGAAAGGACTGGTGCCTCTCTCCATCCAGTTCCTCACCAATCCCTTTCGTGTACGCATATGGCACTTGCTCCACTCCATAGCATGGGGATTCCAATCAAGCAGCATATGATGTGTTGTTTTATTTATTGGTATCAAATGGAGAACCAAGATGACTCAGCTACTGACCAGATACCCCTTATAAGCAGCCCACTGAACTTCAGGCCACTCAAGTGCTTTTTGAACCCCAGCTTTTCATACACATTTCAGCATTATCATTGTAGTCTCACAAATACACAGGGTTTTTTCAACACGTGACATGCATCCTGTTGCGAAAATTAACTCATGTTACAAAGAGATTGAGTATTCCAAGCAGGGCACCTCAATTTAGGAGCCTGTATCATCCCATACAATCACAAAGTACCTGTCTTTTTCTAACAGATGACTAAACACAGCAGATGCATCTACAATATGCAACAGCTGAAATGAACATCTCTTAGACCCATCTCCCAGTCTCATCAGCACTTGGCAAAAACTCCGTCAGTGAGAAGTCACAAATAGTCCCACAGTTTCAGAACCAATTTTCTTCCTTTGTCCTCAAAAAAAAAACTTGTTACCTTTGCAATTCTTCGTAGACAAGACTCAGAAAACTAAGCATCTTATGCGTAATCTCTTTGTCCAGGGTCGAAGAAAATCCCCATTTGTTTCTTATTTGAGTGGTCACATTGTGCCCCTAGTGGGAGAACAGAAGGGAGATCTGTTTCCTGGGCAAAGCCATACTGAAATTAAACAGCAACATTAAAGCTTCTCTACCAGCTGAAGTCTTGTGCTGAAATCAGTGTGCAGCAAGGTCATGTTCTGTCTGAAGATGTAATGAACTGCTATATGATGTAAGGAAATAGTAAAGTTCTTTGCCATGAGCACCCTCAATAATCCATTTTGACAAAGATGCCCAAATCCTCTGCTTGTGAAAACAGTAAGAACTTGCCATGCCCAGAGGTGTCATGACATGATTTTCTTGAAAGTGCTTACTCTTTATTCCTAAGTTGAAGCAAGCTTTTGAGAACCATCCATTCTGCCCAGTCGGAAGCATTTTATGGTTCTGTCCTGATGGCAGCAGAAGACTAAACTTTGTTTAGCACACTAAAGGTATCTGCTGTGTTGGAAAAGAGCCTGTTTATCCACACATATAGGCAGCAGACACTGAAATCAGAACCCAAACTGTGTCTTGTCAGCACATGAGGTTCAGAATCCATCTCCACTGTGAGATGGATTGCACTTTTCCTCCACAGGAGGAGAAAAGAAGGGGACTAAAAAGAACCAACAAACAAAAAACCAACCAAACAGAAAAGGCCAGAGGAGAACACTGTACCAGAGCTTGAAATGACTGAAAACAGCTAAAACCCAGAAGTCGTCTCCTCAGTAAATACCACCCACAGGAGATCGTTGAGGGCTGTGAGTATCCTTAGCTTTTTGGACCTGGTCATCTAGCAACCCCTACGAAGAAGGAAGTCTTTCTTCACATGTGAACGGAGCCCATCAGTCCTGCAGGAGTTCCTTTCATGTACTTGTCCTGTCATTCCCTTCATGCCCTCCCCATCAGCAAGGTTGGGGTATCTGCCAGATGGCATGTGGCGGCCTTCCCAGCAGGACTTCCTCTCCTTTACAGGCAAATTGGGAAGCATCCCAAGGCCATGTCTTCACAATGCTGTCTCGCCCATGCAGACACTGTAAGGGGATTTCAATTTTCTGCATCTAAAACAGACAACATCACGTGATGTTAATCAGACCAACCTAAAACCACAGCAGTGTGAACAGAACCTGAATCAGGTGTCTGTTGTCACCCAACTCATATAGGCAGCCTCAGTGAAGATGACTTTAGACCCAAGTGGCAGATGGAAAAACAGAGGTAGCCTGTCAGTTCCTTGAAGATCACACGACAGATCAGCAACAAAGAACACACTCCCCATGCCCTCAAAATTCCACACACTCTTTCTTCCTGCCCAGTACAACTCAGATGAATGTGATGAGAAGATTGCATATCTCCCATACCTCTTTCTTACGTAGCAGTAGATGATAGCAAGTATCCCACTCGTCAGTATTCCCACACCAATTCCCACAGCAATGTAGCGTTCGTAAGAATTGTGCGCATATGAATTTAGTGTTAAATGTTCACACCTCTCACCATTATAACCTGCAAGGCACCTACAAAATAAATATACACCATGCAAACATTATTAAGGACTTCTCATGCTTTGTACTGCAGAAACACATTAGTTTTCATCAGTCTTAAACTATTTAGAACAAGCCTGAAAGAGGATGGGCTGAATCCGGTGCTCTGTCAGAATGTCTTCATTCCATCAAGACTACCAGTTGCCCCAGTCTGCCTAGTTTAAAGCAAACTCAAGGACTGCAGTCACAGCAGCAAACACAGTCTAAACATACCCTCATCGCAGAGGGTGTGGATGAAGAGCACTGTGCTCTGCTGATCCTTAGCTACTAGAAGATCTCCAAAGGCCAAAGCTGCCCAGAAGCTCTTAAGGACATCACAGTCCTTATCAGTGTCTAGGCAGTTAAAGAATAAGGGAGATGCAGCTGACATCTTGAAAGATCCTGCCTCCCTCACTGTGGCCACTGGGAACATATACTTATTTCTCTACTATTTACTCTAGCACCAGTTGTGGTTTGAGTTGCCATCACAGCAGTGACCAATGAAGCTGTAAATTTTCCCTCTTCCTTCCTTAGTATCACACCAGTACAGCACTACTACCTTGTTAACAGTTCTGGGCTACCAGAGCACTCAATCATGTGCCAAACTAAGCCTGCAGATACTTGACTGGCACTTGAAACTGCTGAAATTCAGTTACCTTACATTAGGAACATGTATCAAACAAAGAAACAATGCTACTGTTGTCATTTTCTATGAAGGATACTTAGAAGATACTTATTCTTTACTTGCATATGGGTTTCCTCAACTCGCTGTGGAAAGCACAGAGCCCATTGATACAATAGCTGTGGTGTTCTTCAAGACAAGTCTGCATAAGCTTCATGAGCTTTGGTTGCTCAGTGTAGTCTGCTGAGAAAGTGAAAAAAAAATCATGTTATATTTAGCAAAAAAAAAAATTTTTATTCATTTTCACAACTCAAGTTGAACAGATACTGCCTGCAGAAGACAGTTAATGCATAGATTTACTGTGGTATGTCTCATGGGCAGATGTAAGCACTGCTAAGCAGAACAAGCCTCTAAGACATTCCAGCATAGCTTTAGAGAAAGAGCAAACTGTAAATAAATTGCTTCCTTTTGAGAAGAAAGTATAAAAATGATTCTGGGAAAGTCCTCCAGGGTGACACCAGCACTATCCAACCTGGAATCCATCAGAAAAACCATCCCAGGAATATCAGGGGATTAGAGAATGAGAGTAGAGAATTATTCTCAGTGTACTTCCCAGTCTGACTTCAAATGGTTAGCTCTTTTCCCCATCACAAGGCAAACTACTGCATTTCTAACACTTCTGCTGGCCAGCCCTGCAACTGATGACTGGTGGGATTGCTCCCTACCTCCATCCTCCATGCTCTGATGTTCCTAGAGTGACCCATTATGCCTGCAAGCGCAAGACTGCCCAGATGGTCTTCCCATGCAAAAGCATGGTTCACAACTGTTAAGTTTCTGAATGTACACAAAATAATCTGTGTCCAGGTCAGTGAACACACTTCTGCTTTGAAAGCACAAAAAATTAGTACCTTATTCCCACCGGTGGTAGTTCAAATGGGAATAAAGGTGAAGTCAAAACTGTTCTTGGAACCTTATGCCCATGTTCAATACCAAGAGAAGAGCACCTGAGCCCAGGAGCACAGAGGCTTGCATGAAGCTGTAACACAGGCACAGGGGTTCAGCACATAAAGAGAAAGCACTAAAGCTTCACCATTCAAGCAAGCAGCTGTTTGAACTGGTTTCTCCACCCAGTTACTGGAATCCCTGGTGGGGTGGGGTGTCCAAGCACTGTCTTACTGTTTCAAGGGACTGTTTTAGTGATGGCTGAAGGTGATTTCCTAACAGAGTGATGTCAATATAAGCTTTCCGTTCTGACCACAAGAAAAATAACATCATGCAGGAAGTTGACGAGGTCTGCTCCAAGTGACTAGGCAATGCTACACCAAGCAGAAACCTTCCTTTCTGACTAATACTAAATCAAAGTCTGGAGATAGTGCACTGATGGAACCACTTCTATACATCCAAGCCTCTAGTCATCCTATGGGAAACCCGAGATCCCACAACACATTTTTCTGGAGTAACCCCCAAAATTCCCCATTGGATTCCAGTTTAAATCACTTAATGACAGGAATCCCCCCATGCACTCAACTAAGCGATTTGTCTCTTCATCCTTTCTGCAGCTTCATCACAGAGCTGAGAAACAATAGGAAAGAGCTGCTCAGCTCTTTGCCTGTGTGTTGGATTGATTCACAACTTCAGGCAGGTGCCCAAAACAGGATTCACAGGGGGCACGATGCTATCACTGTTCCTCAGATCAACAACTTTACTTTCAAAATAGTGCCCTGTGAAATCTGACAGAATCATCAGGCTTCCTGCTGAGAGAACAAGTAATAACTCAAGTCTGCTTGAAAAAGGACACGTTGGTTTACTACACTTTCTCCTAGCAATCAAGTGACAATACCTACGCACTGAAGGGTATGCTGAGACTGAGGCTCCATCTCTATCATTCAGCAGTGAGCTCTGTGCTACCACAGCCACACTGTCCCCATTTAATGAAAGCAGTATGGTGTTTCTGCTCCAGAAAGCCCTGTGCAGGGCAGGCACACCCATAGCCTTGAACCACACACCCTGCAAAGGAAGAAGTTGGTGCTGGCTACCCACAAGCTCTGCTATCAAGATCTGGCTCTTCTCTGCTGCCTCTGGAATGCTGTTGACAAGCTCTGGGGGTGGGCTTGTTGGCCCAGAACACAGTTAGCCCAGGACTAGGCCTTGGAGGGACAGATTTAAGGAAGAGAAAACAGCTTTTGTGACAAGAGACAGATCACACTAGTTTCTGCCCAGGAGGACTGTATGATGCTCACTGCCAGGGAAAGCACAATGGAAAACAAAGCACATGGTTAACACCACTTCAGGGCTCATCATGCCACAGGGAGATCTAGGATACAGGTGACCTGCAAAAGCCCATTTTCACTTAGGCCTAATATACCTGCAGACAAACTACCAAAGCTCTGCAGGGAAGAGCTTCAGAAAACAGCAACAGCACATTCATGCTCCCTGTGACTCCTGAAACACTTCAGTACCAACTGCTGTGAATCACCATTTCAGGACAAAAAAGGCTGAACAGCTCATTATAAAACCACTAACCATGACCACTCAGCAGGACCCCTCACTATTTCCTGCCACCAAAGGTACTACTCTTCTTCTGAGCCCTGAGAAGATGTCTTCTGTGCAAGTTTAGTATTTCACTTGCATCTCTGCCATATGTGGGAAAAAAACCTCGAAACAAAATGAGGAAGGTACCAATCTATATACCAGAGACAAGAAATCCTCAGCCACCTCCACTCTAACTTCCATAAGCTGGATTCACACTACCAGAACATCTTTCCTCATCTACCCCATGGCTGCCGAAAGGTGGCAGCCTCCCACCTGCCAATGCCTGGAAGAAACCTTGCTCTGTACAGGTACATAAAGCCTCTCCCCTGAGTGCCTTTAAAGTTCGTCCTGTCATTAGAAACAAAGGTCAGCTTAGAGCAGAACCCTGCCTAGAAAGTGCTGGAGACAAACATCTTGCTGTGCAGGTGAGAAACAAACAGTACATTCCTCCCTTGTTGTGAGAGGCAAGAGCTTTGGCCCTTGTGGGCTGCAAAATCAGATCTTAAATGGACACACTCACAAATTCTAAGTGCTAATTATTTTGATATTGCAGAAGTACAAATTACCTCTGAAATAATGACAAGTCTTGAGAAGAAAAAGAATAATTTTTCTAACCCATCCCAGATCATTATGCTAACTCATATGATGTTATCCACCTAGATACTGAATAAGCTGTTGAATAAACACATCCATGTGGCCTTTCATGTCACATGAGGAAAGTAAAGCATGCTGTGTAAGCACTTGACAACTGAGTCATTCAAACAGATACACTTGGCAAGATCTGACATGAACTCAGTACTACAGGTACTTGGAAGGCTGGGCATGCCAAAACTGACAGACCTGCAAGAAGATGAGCCAGCCACTAAGACCACGACAGCTCAGCCTTCAACTATGGTGCATCGGGGAGTAATGGGAGAACCAGAATGAGGATGGAGAGGGAAAGGGTCAGTCCCATGTGCAGGGCCTCCCTCACAGCCTGTATGGGAGACCCAGATCACAGCAATGAAGGAATCTTGTTTTTCCCCAAGTGAAAGCAAGCCGTTCCCTACTCCTAGCTGCCCATTTTGCTGTGAAGGTTCCCCTTCAGCCCGAACAGCATCCCAAGTTTTTATCCCTGCCATGTCAGCTCCCAGCCCGGCATTCTTTCCACTACCTTTTCTTCCCTGACTGATCACCAAGCCTGACATTTCCTAGACCCAGCACTAGTGACACCAAAGACTGTGTAATATAAAATAAGGAAATAGGACATGAACTTGTAAATAGGAGGCAAGTGGACTTAGTGGAAATTAATGGTTTTGCCCAAACTACACCTCAGGCCCCAGAGGACTTGCAATCCACAACAAACTGCCAGTTCCTCCAGTGAATTCATTTTCATAGGATCTAGTATTACTTAACCTTGGATATAAAACTTACTAAAAACTTAACTTGCAGAGGAGATACAAGAAAACTTCAGAGAGATACTGCCAGTTTCTCTGGTGGGTCTTGAAGCATTTCTTTTCAATCTTCTTTATGGAGATGGTATTTTCTAACTTTTCAGTGGCTTTATGCAACCTCCACCAAAATATATTTTTAACTATCTGTGTAAACATGTATTTGCATGCTTGGGAGTTTGGTTCTACCTTTGAGGGGAACACACTCAGCTAAAAGCCCTGTTATCTAGTGGACTTGCACAGCCACACCTAGCCCAAGGGAACATGGGACTACCACAGACACAGCTGTCTACCAATAAAAAGCCTCTTACTTTGTTAAAACATGACCCTTGACTCCTGCTCTCTAGAAATAATACAAACAGGGTACTGCACTACACGAGTCACAACATATTTCTACTTCGTTAAATTCCTGTTTGCTGTATGCAGCTCTGGAAGTATCATGGCACAGACAAACACAGACCACAGGTTTGATAAATCAGACTACTGCAGTCAAAAATCTATATTACTTCACATACGTGTGAGTATATATATTTAACATATAGATGAAACGCACACATACAGTATGTATGAATGTATATTGCTGCACTATAACAAATCAGACAAACCCCCCGCAACAGTTTGACTTGTTATGAGAAAAATAAGCAGCTTAAGGATCTACTAAAAGAAGCTTGCAAGACATCCTGTGCTGACTTACATTTAACAGATGATGATTTATATGCATGTTTATGTTCTTTTTAAAGAACAAAGACATTATTATGTCTCACAGTTCAAATCCTTTCCTCCTTCACTGACCTGCCAAAACCTCAGTTCCAGATTGCACAGTTCTCTCAAAGAAATGACATCCCTACTACCTCAAATCACATTCAGAAAGCAGCTTGCAGGATAAACACAGTGCTCTGGTCTCAGCTGTTGGCAAGGAAACAGCTTGAGTTCACATTTCAGTCAGAAAAGAAAAGAGAGAGCTAGCACTCTGAAAAGGGCTGGGGAAGCTGCAATAGCCAGAAGCAAAACTGCAGCAGAGAAAGAAACTACTGAGTAACAGTAATGAGAGGCATGACTGGAAGTGACGCTTGCTGCATTCTCACTGTGTGTATGAAGGTTCACACTGAAGACAGCTAGAAACCAAGCCCTTGTTACACAAGTAACAGAAACAGCCATCAGAAATGCAGATCATCTATCCCAATTTGCCTTAAAATTTCTGCTTCAAATTATAACTGGCTGTGGATAAAGAATCCTTCAGCTGGGCAACACTAAGCCTACCCCAGCTGAGGAGCACCTATTACCTCAGAGAGGGTTTTAAGGCTCCATGAAGAAAGCAGCTCATCTCATGAATAAAGCACACAAAAATTTCAACAGTGTCCAAGTGACACTTTTTTTAAATGACAGCTTAACAGAAACAATCAAAACACGAAAGGAGTACCTTCAGCATTGTTTTTTGTCCAGTTATTCCATAAGTCCATGCTAAGGGATGAAACAGTAAGAGCTGACTCTTCACTCAGTGCCCCCATTGCTGTGTAATGCAAATAGATGCTTACTGTAACAGAAAAACTCAGTATATTTATTCAAGGTTCATATCATCCACAAAACATGCACCCACTTACTACACTTCTGATGCCATGCAGTGATACAACAACCATTCATTTCAAACATTCTTGCCTCAAACTGCCCTTTGCCACAGAGAAATTATGATTGTGGGGAAACTAACTATTGTTTGTGAATTTCCAAAACACGCATCCATTCTGTTCTCCACTCTATTACCTTATGCAATTTAGAACACAGATAAATGCAATATTCTACAATGTTACACCTATTTACCAGTAGCTTTTCATGAGGTCTGCATTATACCCTATGAGTTTAAGTTTCATTCACGTTTAAAGCCACTTAAGTAATTCTTGCTTTGCAATGCCTTTGCATGCTTCCCACCCCTGCTGCTTATATCAGGAGCCAAGTGTTGTTCAACAAAGCCGTGCACCTTATTACACCCAAGAACATACCTTTCAGCAAAATATAGATGAGCATTCCAAATGCCATGGCACACAGCTGCTTGAAGCACCTTCTCAGTTCCTCAGTCCAGGCAGCTCACTCAGCTTATCTGGGTTCCTGTGTTTTTTTCTCACACTTATATGCCACGAAGCGTCATCTGCTGCTCTCACCAATCAAGAAAAAGTGCATCTGGCAACAACCGCAGCCCCTGGGGCAACCACACATTTATTTAGGAAACTGCTATTATCTAGCAATGGAATCAGGTTTTCTTTTGAAACCCTGGTTTCCTATTACCCGTGGGCATCATTGTACATGCAAAGGTACAGTTTTCAAGACAGATGTGGTATCTGTCAGAGCAGATCAATGAAATACAGCAAAACAGAGGTGACTAAAATGAAGAATGACGTATTGTGGAAGACGTGATCTTTCCTTCCCATAGAAATGCAGTCTTGTGTTACTTCCAGGAGGACAGTCAGCATTCAGGATGCTACTTGAGGGCTCAGGGTCTGAGGACCATACCCTGTTTTGCTTGTGTTCCTTCGCTGGTCCTCTGTGCACTGCATCCAGAAGAGGAATCATAAGAACAGCTACTGCCGATGTTACAAAGTGATAAGACAGAGATAATGGATGATGTTCTCCACTGGTGACTGCAGTGAGAAGCCTTTGCTGACAGGCTCTGGGGAGCCTATGGCGGCATGCTGATGGCTCCTCAGCCAGCCTTCCCTATGCACAACCCTCCGAAGCAGGGCAAGCCACCAGCCCTGCACCAGGCATGGGACGCTGGCTGAAGCTCCATGTAGTTGTGTGGAGCAGAAACAGAAAGCTGATGAAGCACAGGCATAGAGAAGACAGGCAGAAAGGGCAAGTAAGCTGTGGTCTCCTGTAACAGGAGAATCCTTCATTACTCCTGCCACAACACTGCTATAAAAGCCCACCTCCACCTTTTCAAGGAAGTGGGTATTCATAATGGGAACTATCATACTTTTTACATTAAGTGTTTGCAGGTTTCTAAGACATATCTGTTACACTCATTTCTCACACTAAATGTCTCTCCGCAGGCCCAAATGCTGTTCAGCTTCCTTGGGCCCAGGCAGCTGGGAACTAGTAGGACTAGTTGGATCTCCAGGGGTAGAGCCAAATATACTAGAACCAGCAGCAGTGCCCGGTTCAATAAGGCACACACACAGCAACAGCCTGACTGACTGAAGTAGAGCTACACACTTCACCCCAGCAACAGCTTCTGCAACTGTGAGCTCCAAATAACAAAAACATTTCACATTTTTTGTATTTTACAGCCAAAAATCTCCTGATAAACTCCAGTAACTCCAGCCTGCTGAAGTTCTCCCTCTATGCTCCACTCTCCTGAGGGATCTGCAGGATTCAACCTAACCACTTCACATGTTAAGGGGAAAAAACACAAGCTAGTTCTGCACATTTTAATTATACCTTCTCCTGCTCATGGACTGCATTCCACAAGCTTTTCCCCTCCTTTGCTATCCTGAATTGCTGCATGCCTGCACACTGATGGAGTACAGTCTGCACACAGGAGTGTTTCTGCCTACCCGGATAACCTCTGCTATCAGTCCCAAGCAGGACTAAGGCTCATGAGTCCTGCTTTCAACACACATCTGCACAATAGGAGCTTAATCCAATGTGAATCCACGAGGTGGCTTTGGCATTAGGCAACAGACCTGGGTGCGGTAGGCCCATGAGAAGGCTCCAGTGGATAAGGCTGTGTGGGCCTCTGTCCACCACAGGGCGTTCATGATTGGACCAGGCTTGACCTGGTCTGGCACATGAGCATGCTTTTTGGGGTGGTTGCTCCTTCTAGATGTTCTCCCAGTGGAGAACGCTCTCATAGATGTGTCTGGCAGCTCTAAATATAGCATGCTGTGGATCAACACCTCAGTCTCACTAGCTTTTGTGTAACGCTAACCCATAAGCAGAGGTGAGAAAATAAAAAGCTTTAGATGCACAATAAACTGCTTGCAAAGCATGAAAGAAGTAGACTTGCCCAACTGAGATAAACAAAATGCCATAAATTGTTATTCTGCCAAAAAAATGCAGAGATGATTAGAGTTAAATCCAAGAAAAGAAACACTGATCTAGAACAGCAAGGTAAACAGATGAAAAAACTCACAACTGAACATGCAGAAGACATCCATTCGCTCCACTCCTAACTCACTGATACAAAGGAAAAAAAAAACAGTCACCCCCAAAAGCACATCAAAATTTCTCACCAAGACTAATGTAAGAGTAAACAAGTTTTATTCCATCTCACCAATGTCGGGTTGATCAGTCTGAGTCTTATCTCCACAAGCACCTTGATCCTCCTATCAGTTGTAACTACTGCTCAAATTTAAACGGATAAGCAAGTTCCTGCACTCCTTGCACTGCACCTTCAGCAATGATTCTGGCAGCCTCTTTGCTAAATGCTGCATTCAACAGAACTCTTGGGAAGTCCATCACAAAAACCATCAGCACAGAAGTGATGCTCCATCTTTGTTCTTTTATTACAATAAGAGCATTTATTTTGTTTAACGCAGGGGTATTTTGCCACACCCTCCCTTTTCAAGTTATCTAGAGTCTACTGGCAAACACCTAAAGCTCTTGATAAAAATAAATCAAAGCCATCCCAACTGAGATAAAAACACCAAGATAAAAGTCCAAAGTGGCTCCAGTGAGAACTGGGGTAGGCTCTTCACATCAACAGTGCACACAGTTCGAGTGACACCTTCACAGCCACTCCATTCCAACTTCCACATTGCATGAGACTAGTCTAGAGCCACCTTGGAACTAAAATTTCTGGCAACAGAAAAGTACTGATCTTAGTATCCCATCTAGCCTTCTCTAAGCAATAAAACACTGTAGCCAAAGATTCACAGAGCTGAGCCTTGTACTGTGGACTAAAACCAGCCCTTCATGCAGTTTCAGAAACCAAGAGAGCAATTAAATGGCTTAAAATTCCAACACAAATATTTCATTAGGGATAAACTCTTGCTTTTTTCTTCTTCTTCCTCACTCCATTATACATATAATGTACATACATGGTGGTTTTAACTACGATCTGCCTAACTGAAGTCTGATCCAGCCCAGTCAACTATTCAGTTTCTCATGAAGGGTGAGGGTGTTATGCACCAAAACATTTAGTCAAACAAATCCAGACATGGAAAGAAAATAATGTTAGCTTCCATTCTAGCTCCTCATTCATGCATACCTCTTGCAAACATTCAAGGGCACAATTTCACCATCATTCAGGTTCACCTGACTGTTTTAAAACATGTATTGAAGTTTTGCAGTCATGTCAACATTACTGCTGGGCAGTTGAAAAAAAAAGTTCAGCCTTTCACTCCTTTCAGATTCAGTATTTCTGCTGCTATCTCTTAAGTGTTTAAATAAAATTGTAATTTTAAGAGTACGAACTACACCCAGTATGCGTCATGCCCTCAGAACACAAATCATATTTTAAAAACCTGTCTAGGGTGTTGAAAGTAAGTTTTCATGCTGTTTGATCAAAACTGCAGTTCCAGGTGCTTGCAAGACCTTGGTACTTGCACCCCACCCCCAAACACACAGGTACGTTTGTAATTCATGCTGCTGCTTCATTTTCACACAGGTAATAGACCACCACCACCAGATCTGCATAGGCATTCTCTCTTTTAGCTCACAAGTCAGTAGGAGGTTACACAAAGTATTCAAACATCTTGTAAACCATTTGGTTTAACATGCTTTACATGAAAAAATAAATACAATGTAGAAATAAATATCTTTGTAGTAAAAAATAAACATTTTGTGTATCAATAAATAGAACAAATTGGATTCTTCTTCCAAAGGAGCCCACTTGCTCTAGTAAATGAGCTTTTTGGCAACTATGAGTGTGTTCTTCAGGAGCATTGCAACAGTCATAGGTCCTACCCCTCCCGGCACTGGAGTGATAAAGGCAGCCTTCTTCTTCACTTCTAAGGGAAAAGAGAAAAAGATATTAACTAAAAGAGTTTCTAAACTCTTTTGTTCCTTCAGTTGTCTACAAGCACTTAACTGGCAACAAGCACCAAGGACTCTGACTTGGAAAATGTTGGAGAATATGGGACAAGTGTACAAGAATATGGGACAAGTGTAAAACAGACAAGTTTTAATCACTGAGTTCTTACAGGCAGGGTGGTGACAGGACACCATCAGAACTTGGCTGCAAGGTCATCTTCATCTGAATATTATTACCCAGGGCTAGTTCTGGGCAATGCTTTCATAACCCATTTGAGCTGATCTATCTGCAGCAGGCTGCCTTTTCCTTCAGAGAGCCTGTGCCCAGACATATAGAAAATAAACCCCACCCAATTTTTGGGTAAGGGGCAGTTTGTGACTACTGTTTGACCAGACTGACTAGCTGGCCCAAGAAGGCTGAGTGACACAAGACAGGACAACCCCAGGAGGGCAGCAAGGACTTGCACCACCTCCATATGCCAGCTGGGATACTTCACCTTTGATATCCAGGAGAGCTACGGAAGGTAGGGACCTGATCCTGTAGGTAAAGAGGTGCCTTCCCAAACTGTGTGGGCTGCTGAGGAACAGCATGCAGAGCAGGAGTCTGCTCTATCAGAGCCAACAGCAGAACACCAGCACTAGTTAAGTCACCTAACAGCCCCCTTCCCCTCCTCTTGCTTGCACCTTCTATCAAAAACATTCCATGATCACAAAAGGGAACTTAAACCACAGAGGAAGAAAGTAGTTTCCTGGTTCATTTGCTTGTCTGTTTCACACTACGGACAGAGAACAAAACCAAGAGTTGTCTGCAAGAGAAATACAGATCCTAGTGGCAAAACTCCCACTGTGACTCCAGCCACAAATACTCAGCTCCTCCAGAGAAGACTTGGTTTTTTTAACCAGTGTTACTAGGGTGCCTGTACTGAACTGGGATTCAGAAGTGCAGATCTTCCCCAAATCTCCAACAGAAAGAAACTCTTAGAGCAGAATTTGCTCTAATCACAAACATGGCAGACTATCCAAAGTCAGTAAACACCTTGAATGCTTGTGTTAAGAGATAAATCCATACAGATTATTTAGTTAGCACCTGTGAAGTTAACCTCTTTGGTCGAGGAATTAATATAATGCAGCAAACAATCCTGACTTGATATTCTTATCTACTGCACAAAATGCAATCAGGTGGAATTGCAGGTTACTTGCATAGAAATTAGATGCAACTGGCTGGGAATTCAGCACGTAACTAATGATCATTTATTTGCTAATAATGGTTACTCCAAATAGAATATTATTAACCTGGTTACTACAGAGGGTTTTTCTCAAGTGCCACTGTGAGAGGATTTTTCTGCTTGTTAGCTTTGGATTTTTTTTCCTTGCTTATGAATAATTTCATGGCAACTCACAAACCGCTTTTAAAGAACACTGTATTTGAAAAGGCACATACACACACCCATGAGAACACTGAGCAAGCACAACTCTGACACAAGCACATACACTTTCACTGATGTCACTACAAAGCAGAACCTACTACACCTGGCCACAAGAAGAGCTCCACGGATGGAAAACTAAGCACCTGGGTTTTGGAACTAACACAATAATTTGCTCCTGCTTTAAGTGTATTCATTCCGAATTGTATGTGGCACTTTACTGTTGAGAATCATAGAATCACAGAATCACAGAATGGTTTGGGTTGGAAAGGACCTTAACATCATTCAGTTCCAACCCCCTGCCATGGACAGGGACACCTCACACCACTCCAGGCTGAGCAGCCTCAATTTTCTCAGCCTGTCAATAATATAACAACATCTCAAAAAAATTAACATTACAAGAGAATTTGAAAAGCTGGATATAATTTTTTTTTGACAGAAGAGTTATTAGATTTTAAGGGATAGTAAATGAAATAGAACCTGCTGTCTGAACTCCACAATGCAGGGACCTAATAAAAGCATTCAGGGAAGTTAACGGTGATTATCTCACTGAACTTCGGCACAAAAGATTAAGCCTCATTGAGGAGAAATGGTAATTACAACTGGGAGGGTTTTAATTACGGAGCTGACTGATACCACTAGATACAGTGTGAAAATATTTGGAAAGGTCAACAAATTGTTAGGTGGCTCTTTTCACATGTAAACTGTAACAAATGAATTCAGCTCTCCTGTGAGTTATCCTTATTCTCTAACACCAATAATTTGTCTTTTTAATAGTTACATTATTTTGTACTACCTCCCATTTGAGCCTGGTGTTTTTGGTTAGTACAGTTACTCCAAATCCCCAGATTCAGGTCCTAATTATTGAAATTTACCCACATCTGAAGTAAACACAGTAATTAACAAAGAAAATACTGGGGCATTTCAAATTGAAATGTGTGTTTCTATGGCAATGTTACATACTGCTTTTTGTGGTGTTATCCAAACTACTCCTATCTGACTTACAAAGTGGAACAATCCACAACCCAACCGTGCCTTCTAATGAGTATCTTGTACAGCATTCATTGCCTCTAGTGTTAGTAACCATACTCCATGGTAAACACACAGTGCTATGTTCACAAGTTGCTGGGGAATTTCTCTGCCCACACTCTCCCATTATGAAAATCCCTGTGGGTCAGTGTGGCAGAAGACATGTTTTGTATCAGTTAGCAGAAAATCACCTGGACAGCTTATTCCCAAAGCTGATCCAGATTTTTCAATGCACAAAGGTGTCTTGTGTTGGGGAAACTACCATCTGATAAGTTGCCATTGGTAAGAGCAAATATAGATACGGTGAGTGCAATTTTCCAAGCTGAATGCCAGTGACCAAGAGGGAAAAATAACTTGGCCCTCAAAAATGTGACTAGATTTTGTTTTCCTCATCAAGCATAGCACAGCTCCCAGGTGTGACAAATCTCCTGTCAGTTCGTTCAGAAGGTCATGTTCCTGCTTCTCAGCAATTGTCTAACTTTATCCCCAGGTTTAACTCTGCTTTCTGGAGCTGCCTACCCTTGTCCCAGGCATTTCTCTGCCCATCTGGAAAATGTTGCCATGCAAATCTGGTGCCTCTGGGGGAGGAGCTGCTGTTTTGCAGCTTCTGTAGAACCTTAAAATCTTCCTTTGATTCTTCACAAGAAATGAAATGTAGATTGTTTCCTTGAAAAACAGGATCCACTGCTTTGGAAATAGCCCTTCATTCCTAGGTTCCTTTAAAGCTAAGGACATCAGACACCCAACAGGGTTAATCACACAAACCAAGGACAAGTCTCAACCTGAAGGCAGTTCTGGGTCTTGTGCATCTGCATTAAGCGATGCAGAGTAATTCCTGCCTAAGCACTGTTTCCACACAGCTTTTTTAGCCCCTGTAAAGCTACTCTGGATTGCTGTATCCCTGCACCCCGCAGAAGTGCAAAATCATGTGCTCAGTAATCACAGCAGATACGCCAATGTTCTGCTCTTCACATTCTGGGATTCTTCTCACTGCACACCACAGGATGCCAACTGGCTGGGATCTACTCCAGTTCACATTAGTGCCTTCTTTTTCATGTTATCCCTGTTCCCCTTACTGGAGCTATTTTAACAGCAATATAAAGGAAAATAAAGAAATCCTGGTCTGGTACTGTAATTCTAAGCACATGTACACCTTCCCTTCTCCAGTACTTCTAAAAGCCAAGCAGCAGAGGCATCTTTGGCAGAAAAATCCAGTGCCAAATTATGCACAACAATTATTGCAATCAGGTTATCAGCAGGTGGATGGAACACTGCTGTAGTCTTGGACAATAAGCAGTGGCAGCAGAAATGCAAGAAATCCAAGGCTGATTACTTAAACCCCTGCATGATGTACCTTTCTGTGGAAAGGCATCTACACTTGGCCATCCAGCAGTTTATCAGCACCACCCAGTCTGCCCTTCTGATGGTACCAGCCTTACACAAACTTTCTGATTAATTTATTGCACTAGTGGAGCAAAACAAAAGGCAAAGCTTACCCTGATTTTTGCAGAACAGTAATGTGGTGACAAGATTACATAGCCTGGCCTTTTATTAATTACAAAATGAATACCAGATCTTCAAAATCAACTGAGAAATTAACTAACAAAAGCTAAAGCAAAAGCAGCTGGAACATCCAGGCTTTATTTTCAAAACCACTTTCAATCCAAAAGCTGCACAGAGACAGAATTTGGAAAGGATTCAATAATCTGAAGAGAAGCCTACAGCCTGGAAGGTAACACAGTGAACGCAAAGCGGCAGCAAACAACTGTCAGGAGCGACTCCTGTCACTCAGCTGGAGTTCCCCACACACTGTAGCTAAGTTTCAACTACATGACCACCACTTCCATGGAGGAACTGGACTCCAAAATTATTATGGTCAATTCCTTAAACTGCACGAACAAGTTGCAAGCAACTTGTCCGATGATTTTGTTGTCATTAGTCCTGTTGCTGATGAGGACAGGACACATTTCCCTGTTTCTCATTCCACTGGTTCTTTCTGGTACACTTAGTCTATCCAGGAGCAATATGTTAATGTGGTCCATTCTCCATGTTCATAGTATTCATTTCCCTGGTTTCCCTGCAGTCACTATGGACAATTATCCTTCATTGAAAGAAAATTCTTAATATGCACCCATCACCCCATACCATACTAATAATTTATTGAGGCACTTTGCCATTCAGTACTGAGTACTTGAGTACCTCCTGTTCCTGGTGGCACTCATTTCCCAGCATCAATTTTACATGGCCTGGGCTGTGCAAAACAGATGAGCTGGGAGGTCCATTCTCATTTATAAATGCCTCCACTGATACATCACCTACAAAGGTCTTGCATAAAGGATTTCTTTTCCATATAGACATCCAGTAAAGACTCAAACCCCAGCATTACTGACTGCTTGTCATAGATATGGGAGGAATCATAAAGAAATACAGGCAGCACTTAAAGCAAACCCCACGTGAGTTCTGGACACTTTGGTTTCAGGGGCATTTCCAGTTCCAGTCTCAAAGGTTAGCTACTACACTGGCACATTATTACCCTGCTCTACCAGTCACACCTGGAAATGGTGCTCCACCCAAAAAAGCCATTCCAGTTAAATGCTCTGTGTAAGTTGTTGCTTTATTTCATGTTCCTGGTCCTTGCAGCCCTCCCCCCCCAGCATTACTGCTGTGGCAACAAAAGCCCTATAAACAAGGGCCAAGTACTCCCACACACATGCTGCCCTGTTCCCAGAAACATGTCTCCTTTCCCGAGACTGAAACTTGCTGTCCCAAACTAAAACAGCACTGGCAATCACCTAAGGATGCTATTGTTTTTTCTCCTCCCTGTCAGCTCACCCTCCCTTCCTGTGGCTCCCAAAAGCTACAGATGTCCCCCTCCCTTGGGCACAGATTTTGGTAAATTCTTAACATAAAGAGGGGTACACAATGTGCTGTGTTGGTTATATACAGACAGATGCACACACAGGTGAAGAAAGGCCAGCAATATTGGGGTAGGTACCTCAGCACTCTGCAGCTAACCTCCACATGCGCAGTGTTTTCCTGTCTTGTTCTTTCTGATACCTGGGAACTGCTCAGTGAACTACTGTGAAGAAAAAAAAGCCTTTCTTGGTGCAGACACAGTCTGGACTGCCAAGCAAAAAGAGGACATATGGGGATGGAGGAAATCACAGATACAGTTCAAAGACAATCTATAATATAGCCTGGGATTTTTGCCTCAAATACATCATTAAGTCTGACAAATACAGTTAAATCCCTGCTCTCCCCATGCCACATTTCCCTACTTAAAGAAGGGGATGATGAGACAACAGATATTGGTGGGCTACACGATCCGCTGCTGCATATCATGCCAGCCAGTTATGTACCTGGCCTTAACCTGCAAAAACCACTTCCACTGGGGCTTAAATGCAAATTCAATCAAGTGACAAGACAGAGGAAAAGGATGAAACAATTTGCTACATTAATATATTAGCTTGTTCCATTTCCTCATTGCCAAATCAAATGCTTGGTGAGGGTGATTTACTTGTTAGTATGTGGAACTGCATACACTGTGATGGGTTTTTTTTGTTGTTAGAGATTTACTGAAACTTTCACCGATACCAATGAACCAACAACAATTTCCCTTTGGCAATGCACAGTGAAATGCTACTTGCAACTGTAGTGGCATAATCCAAGCTGAAGTTCCTCCCTCCTTGTTGGATCTTCCCTCCCCCCAAGTAAAATCCTGAAAACAACCCACAGCAGACATGATGAGACATATACAGTGCATTGCTGAAACTCTGAATCACAGCCTTGTCACTGAATCTGCACTTATATTGCATTGAGAAGGTCTCATGATTAAAGAAAGACAAACAAAAAGGATAAAACTACATGTTTCTCAAAAGGTTAGAGCATTTTTCTTCCGATACCTACTAAGCAAACAAAAAAAAAAAAAAAACTGAAGTTCTCTATACTTCAGTTCTGAAAACAGAAGATACAGCTTTTTATTTGTGATAGTATAACCAGGATAACAAAACAAAACAATAATTTCAAATTGTACTCATAGAATCATAGAATAGAATCATAGAATAGTTATGGTTGGAAAGGAACTCAAGATCATCTAGTTCCAATCCCCCTGCCATGGGCAGGGACATCTCACACTAAAGCATCCCACACAAGGCTTCATCCAACCTGGCCTTGAACACTGCCAGGGATGGAGCACTCACAACCTCCCTGGGCAACCCATTCCAGTGCCTCACCACCCTAACAGGAAAGAATTTCCTCCTTATATCCAATCTAAACTTCCCCTGTTTCAGTTTTAACCCATTACCCCTTGTCCTGTCACTACAGTCTAATGAAGAGTCCCTCCCCAGCATCCCTATAGCTCCCCTTCAGATACTGGAAGGCTGTTATGAGGTCTCCATGCAGCCTTCTCTTCTGCAGGCTGAACAGCCCCAACTTTCTCAGCCTGTCTTCATACGGGAGGTGCTCCAGTCCCCTGATCATCCTTGTGGCCCTCCTCTGGACTTGTTCCAACAGTTCCATGTCCTTTTTATGTTGAGGACACCAGAACTGCACACAATACTCCAGGTGAGGTCTCGCAAGAGCAGAGTAGAGGGGCAGGATCACCGCTTTCAACCTGCTGGTCATGCTCCTTTTGATTCAGCCCAGAATACGGTTGGCTTTATGGGCTGCGAGAGCAGCCTCCAAAAGTATTTTCCTACGGTAACTATTGTAGAGACAAGTTGCACACTTCCAAATACACGCCAAGACAATCCCTTAGCTACACTCGTGCAGGTAATTCCATTGACTTTAACAGACAAGTATCATGTGTGATGAGTAAAAAAAGGCAGGAACTGAGGGAGTGAGGTAATTACAAACACATACAGCTGGCTAGAAACATTTTGAATATAATTAAGCTTTGAGACATTATGCCAGCCAAGATGCTAATAACCATAAAAAAACCCCCTGTGGGTGATTTTCATACTTATCAAAATAAGGAACTGTTGAGAACCATTAATAACGTGGGTAAATGCTGTCTAAGCTTCCCACACTCAACTCTGGCAGTAAGCTTTAATTTTCAACTGCAACAGTCCTGCTATTCCAGTCTGGAGCTCCTCTAGAGCAGAGATATTTAACTGCATTACACTGTGAACTTGCTCGGCCACACATGAAACACAAAGATCAATATGTAACACCATTACCATTTTTTATCTGTTAGGCTTGCTTGGACGAATATTTTCAACAGCTTTAGATGAACCCACATTAAACCTTAGCATAAAGGACACCTCTAAAGCAGAAGTTAACGTTTTCATAAACAAGGGTAGAGTGAGAGCGCAGCAGAAGGCTTGAGAAGCCATTGTATAATAACATTTGCTATGAACAGTGGGAGTCCCATTGCTGGCAAAAAAGCAGAAACTGTTTTTATTGCTTACTCTTGAAACATTTCAGACTCTCAAACAATTGAAGAAACCTGGAGACAAGCACCTGTCACCACACTACCGTAATAGCTCATCTGCATCTCTTGAAGGTTGCTAGTATGTGTAATTAAAAGTAACACTTCTGTTCAGTAACAGCATCTGTTAAGAGGAGATGAACACAGTTCGTTCTCTTATCTAAGTAAATAAATTAGAAAAGCTCCTGCAAGTGCCATCTCATTTGAGACACTGGCTGTTCCAAGTATTTATCACAAATGAATCTCACAAACTTCAATCTACTTATCCAACTGGTTTGTACAAAGAGTGTTTCACTGACCTTCAAAGTCCACGTCCCCAACTAGCTTGGTCTTTCCTGTAAGAGGGTCATGGATATGGTTGATGCCTACATCAATCACAGCCGCACCTTCTTTGACCATGTCAGCTGTAATCAACTTTGGGATACCTGGAATCATCAAGATGAGTTTGATTAACATGGCTGGGCAGCTTTAGGTCATCGTTTTAAATTCTATCAAGGGCTGTGCATGCTTGTGTATGTGTGCACAAAAAAGGTTATTCTTTTACTTGAATGTTTCTTGATACATCACACAGAGAAAACAATAATCCCTCAGTTTCACACAGTTTGTAATTATGAGAATAAAAGGCAGTATTTCTTCATTTTTACTAAACATTTTCAGCTAAGCCTGCAGTCACAAACATAATCAACATGATCTCAATGAAGTAGTTAATTGCTGGTTTGTGGCAGTAAATCCCTTTCATAGCATTTCCAAGGAAAAGCTGGGCCATAAAGATGTTCTGTGAGCCACAAGAAGTCTTTAATACAGTAATGTCAGAGGCCTGCTGATCCAAAGTGCTGCCAACTGCTGAAGCAAGCCCTGTATGTTACTTCCATGGCTTTTTGCTTTTTGTATTATCTGTACTGGATTTATGTTACACTTCTTCAATTTCTTATTGTTCAATTTCTTGTTACCTCCACAACATTTCAACCAGTCACTTAAACAGTCAACATGAACTATATAAAAACACACTACTACAAAAACCAAAATAAATGCTAGCATGACAAGAGACTCTGATCTACTCTGCCATCTTATTTTTGATTCCCATCACCTAGAAACAACAGACAGGTGTCCTGGGTTCAGCTGCAGCAGTTGTTTTCCTCCTTTCTAGTAGCTGGTGCAGTGCTGCATTTTAGACTTTAGTCTGAGAACAAGGCTGATAACATGCCAATGTTTTCAGCTGTTGCTAAGTAATGCTTCCTCTGATCAAGGACTTTTCACTTTCTCATGCTCTGCCAGGGAGGAGGGACACAGGAAGTCAGGAGGAAGCAGAGACAGGACACCTCACCCAAACTAGCTAAAGGGGTATTCCATACCACAGTCATGTCCAGTATAGAAACTGGGGGAAGTCACCCAGAAGGCCCAGATCACTGCTTGGTTCAGGCTAGGTATCGGTTGGCATGTGGTGAGCAACTGTATTGTGCATCACTTCTGTTTATTGTTTTCCCCTTTTAGTTTTATATTATCTCTCTTATCATTATTATTATTGGTGGTAGCAGTAGTGGTTTGTGTTATACCTTAGCTACTGGACTGTTCTTATCTCAACCCATGGGATTTACATTCTTTCAATTTTCTTCCCCATCCGTCCAGGAGCGGGAGGGAGGAAGGGGGAAGTGAACGAGTGGCTGCATGGTTCTGAGCTATCATCTGGGCTTAAACCACAACAGGCAACAGGAAAAAATAAAATGGCCATTTCAGATTTACCCCAAATAAACAGCATCAGCTCAGTCTGTAGGAGAGAAGTAACTGCCTTCCAAGCAAAACTTTCTCCACCTGATCCTCTCATAAGCTAGAAAGAAAAATACAGCCTGGCCTCAGCACTACACCTCTTCTTCACCTCTCAGGCAACATCTATTACCCAAAATCTAACCTAGGTCCTACCAAACAGGGCGGAAAAACACCATTTTGTAAGGCAGTAGTCCTGGACAATAAACGCCTTCCATATTGTGAAGAACACTGCCACACTGGATTTAAAACTGCAGGTAGCAGCACACATTTACTTTGAGGAGATCAATCTCATCCAGCTTTCTAGAGGTAAGACTTCCATGGCATGCCAACAGCTCCTCTTGATGCACAGAAGAGACCTCCCTTTCAAGAACAGTAGTTCAGTAGGCTCAGAGTAGTTCAGAGCCATTTTAACTACAAAAAGGGCTATCTTGCAACTAATGTACTAGCGCTGCTTTATCAATAGTAGCATCATGTGATCATACACCTGAAAATTTCTGCCTGGACAGTCACAGCAAATGAAGCCTCTCCTGGAACATTTAGGCAAAGCAGCATCTGAGACCGAAGTCACTGCATGCTATCAGAGAGCCAAGAATGTCAACTCCTTACACATCATTTGCATTAGCCTATGGTACCTTAATTGCATCAGTGATACTCTTTCCTCTGTATTCACTTTAAATAAAATCTGGAATTTCCTTCCCACCATGCAACCTCCAACTTGAAGTGATGGGAAACTCCAACTTTGAAATTACAAATCATTTTGCTTCTTCAGCAATTCCATCAGTTCTATGTTTTGTGAGGAATGCTCATCCTAGTAATAGGGTATCTCCAAACAAGGAATCTAAGTTCCCTTCTCTCCACCAAAGCAGCCTTCTCTCAGGTGGAGAGAAATAAAAAAGGAAAACAGAGCAAATCCATCTGTTTTGAGACTAGTTGTATTGGAGGCAAGCACTGGTGTACGAGAGCTTTGGCTTCATCTGAAGTGCTGGATGATATCCAGTTAGTCATTGAGATACAGGCAACAGAAGAACCTTCTCTGCTCTTAATTTCTCACTCCCCCATAGGAAACAAGCTTGAAACTCTGCTTCTAATGTTGGGCAAGCCAAGACCTCAAATTCTTTCCTGTGCCACCTGATAACATCTGGCTATGTCTACTTCATCACACTCTTATGCAATCCATTGCAAGCTGGCTGTTAATTGGATAATGCCTCAGCCTTATGGGGGTAAATGATCTATGCACGATAGGGATAGAAGAACATTAACAGCTGCACAGTTACACCCTTTGTAAAATGGTTTGATAATAGGCCAAATACTTAATAGCAACAAATGAACTAACCTCCAAACCAAATGAGCAGATCTATTTATTTAAGCCTACTTTACATACCAAGTAGGAAGATACAAGCGTTAGAGCACCTATTCCTAAAATGCACTGACTGAAGAATGTGGGAAAATCTCTCATTGATACCTTCTGTAGAAAATTATCAACCACAATTTAAATGGAAGAGAAACAAAGCTGGGGAGGAATAATCTACATGGATAGTTATAATCAAAGCAGGCAGGAAAAGTGGGGTTCTGGTTTTCCTAGGGGCATATGAGAGAAAATACATGAAGATGGATATTCTTAAACCCCAAAGCAATAAAAGAAGCCCCTGACTTGAAGTGTTACGAAAGCCATGAAATACAAGTGAACAGAAAACTCCTCAGAGAGAGTACAACATCAGAATGAAGAGACTCCCTGCAACAAGTCACCAATCAGGAGCCAGAATGCAGATGACTCTGCTGAAATTACTCCATAGGAAGAGGAGAAAAAGAATCTTGCACCTACATGTAGACATGCATAAAAGGCTGTTTTCCATGTGCACACCTTGCACAATGGCCTATGACAGCAGCTGTTCCTATCTGGCAGGGCACAAGCTAGCTTTTTTGCAACACTCACTGAACAGGTCACACATTTCTGGGCAATGTGTGATCCTGAAGCTATGATGTGCACAATTCTCAAGTAACAAGAGGAACCCTGGAAGGATTCCAACTTTCTAAAGCATAATCTTCCCCAGCACAGCCACTTGGATAGGGCTGCATGCTGTTTGCACAATTCAGCTGTACGCTTTTGCATCATTCCAAGTGTATCTCAGGTTGTGTAATGACTGTTGTATCATGCTCCTGTTACAAGTGACACAAGGAAAACACACACACACACACACACGATACTGAACCCTTTAACTGCAAACATAACTGATGGCAAACTGTTCAGCGTAAAATTCAGAAGTGATGATAAAATTGGAAGCAGTGAATTTGGATGAACAGTTGTTAGTTGTTGTGGTTTAAGCTCAGTCGGCAACCCAGAACCATGCAGCCACTAACTCACTCCCCCCGCCCCGCCCCCCTTCCTCACCCCGCTCCTGGAAGGATGGGGAGGAGATCGAAAGAATGTAACTCTTGATAAGAGATAAGAACAGTCCAGTAACTAAGGTATAACACAAAACCACTACTGCTGCCACCAATAATAATAATAAGGGAAATAACAACAGGAGAGAATACAACCGCTCACCACCTGCTTACCGATACCCAGCCCGACCCAAGCAGTGATCTAGCCCGTCCAGGTAACTGCCCCCCAGTTTATATACTAGGCATGACATGCTGTGGTATGGAATACTCCTTTGGCTAGTTTGGGTCAGGTGTTCTGTCTTTGCTTCCTCCCGGCTTCCCCTCCTCCCTGTTAGAGCATGAGACTCAGAAAGTCCTTGGTCATGGTAAACATTATTTAACAACTAAAACCATCGGTGTTATCAGTGCTGTTCCCAGGCTGAAAGTCAAAAACACAGCACTGCACCAGCTACTAACAAGGAGAGAAATGACTGCTACTGCTGAACCCAGAACGCTAGTTTACTTCCAGTCAGCACATACATTATCATCATCATTCCTTCACAGTGCATGAATTCTGGTCATGCCCACAGTTGGGTAATCCTATGTGGAACCAACTGAGCCGTCTCTTGTTCCTGACCTGGCATGAGAAAGAGATAGTACAGTTAAGCCCTGAAGCGAAGGCCATCTCAATGCAACAGGAAGTGCTGAGCTTTAGACAGGTACCTATCTGTCTTCATCTAGAAATTAAGTAGGCAAGACTTTGGTCTTGAAGATGATGAAGAAAGAGGAAGGGAGGAGAAAAGAGGAAAGATGCAATCCTCTTGTAGTCCTTCAAACTGGTATGAGTCAAGGAAGCTATCCTGAGCTGTGACAGGACACGGAATTTTACCGAGGTTTTTATTAAGTTGCATTGTTTGGGTTTGTTTTCTTTAAGTTAATTTATATTTTGGATGTCCATAAACAAAAAAACAGAGGTTGCTCAGAAACAGTTCTTCTTGTTTCTTTATTCCAGACTAGTCAAACTAAGCGTTTCATCCTACATTGCTTTGAGAATAAAGACACTGATCCTTTGGACCCCTTCCTCCAGGCAATTACTATTCTCTTCTCTTCACATGATAGTCGTAAAAGAAAAAGAAATTCAGCCATTAATAAGTTAGGTTACCAAAACTATCAGTTAATTTGGCAAGGTTGCCTTTAATCCTAACAGTGAGGGAATGCTACCGTTGTTTTATGAACACAGCCTCCAGCTGATTTCAAGAAACCCTCCTGTCAAAATTTCAATGACTCATGATTTTTGCACAGCACAGAGAATGTTTTAATTTACATAATTATACCTGTATAAACTATGCACTGACTGGTTCCCAATCTTGAGTTCACTCTAAAGTCTCCCTAAGGGAAAGGTGTCACATGTGACCAGAAACAGTTTTTGAGTCTGCAGATGTGAAGGGCAAGAACAAAGGGCAAAATCACCTGCCCTTCTTACAAGAAATCCTACTTACTGCACCCCCTCAACAAGCACGAGCACCTATTGTTTGGTAAAACATGAAAAAGCCAGCAGTGCCACCAACACAGACACCAAAGCCTACGTTTCAGGTTTTAAACATTGCAATTGGAGTATTAGCAACAACTAGTATTACCTGCAGCTACAATTACAATGTCAGCAAGTTGCGTATGGATCGTAAGCTGCTCTTTTGGTGTGTATCTGTGAGTGATGGTCACTGTAGCATCACCTGAAATGTAACAGATTATCAATTAATTGTCACATATACAATGCTTGTATAGCATTTACTTGGGAACATTAACAACAGTACACATGATCATCAGATTTGTCTTGGGATGCATCATTTATGCATCCCAAGTTGTGCCACTATCATAGGCACAACGCTCACACCACTTGCTGTTCACACGTGAAAAATACATTTAAACTTAATTCTCATAGGATGAAGTCATTTATACATCATGGACTAACTTAGTCCTTCATCAGCTTCACTACATTTAGAGGAATCACACAGAGCAAACCCAGCTTGAAATCCAGTGTCTACCTTACTAGGCACAATTTGTACAGTATGCCATAAGACTCAGTTGTTTGTCATCAACTAAAGCTTCAAGTACATCACCACGTTTCAATCTCTGTCCTCAACCATATTTGCCATTCATCTTGTCCTGAAGCGCCCTAGATGCTTCCCTTGATGATCACAGCCTTCCCTGTACTTGTAACCCAGCTTCATAATAGTGTTTCCCTGGAGTCAAAGTTTAGTCTTTGACCCTATCATCTCTTGCATGCCCTGATAAAACACAACCAGTTGAACCCTTACTTCATCCCAGAGTATGGAGTGTTTGACATTAGCATACATAAAAGCATGCATCGTTTTGGTCAAACTCAAAAGATCTGAGGCCTGCTCCTGCATGTATCCACATTTCTTGGCAAGAAACTACAAATAAACCCTCCTTAGTAAGAGATTAAAAACCTTGTGCTGTTTGATGAAGACACAGGAGAAACAACAACACACAAAACAGACTGTCATGGGTATAGGTACTGAAGACTTAAGGCATCCAACAGCCACCACTGGTGATTCCCTCAGGGACGCCCAAGAAAACAGCAAAGATAACAGCTATCAACAGAGACTCCCCCCAGCACTCTCCCTGTCAATTATTTGTACTGCTCAGTGTTCAGGTATTACATCCCCTCATCTCAACCATCCACTCATCATTGACTACTAAGACACATGATGAACCATTAAACTAAAAGTTTTCACTATCTCAGGTGTTGCCACCACATCTGCTTCCTCTGGAATGTGTCCGACTGATTTAATCTGTGCCTCTTATCTCATTAACTCTCCTCCTCAAGCATCTCATCTTCAGCCTGTCTGCACTCTGACTTTTCTTCTCTTCCCCCTCATCTTTGATCCCTCCTCTCCTCCAGTCTCTGTAATGCATACCCTTTCATTGAAGAGAAGCAGATAAAGACATTTTCAAATCATGAAAACAGAAAAGTACAGATGTGCATAAACACAATCACAAATTGTTACTTCTAAAAAATATACACATAATGGGATTCTTTTGACCTCTTACCCTGTACCCAGCAGAAAAGCTGAGAAAAACTAATGGATGAAATTGAAAGTTACAAATAGTCACATCTTTGAGAAACAAAATCAGTGGTATTCTCCTCATCAAGATATTAGTGAGGAATGTGTAGGTAGGTAGCTCCTGAAACCAAGTAACTGCTCTCATTACCAAAAAGTAAAGGAGATTAAAAAAAAAAAAAGACCCCCAAAAAAACCCCAAAAACCAAGGGGGGAAGTTCCTGCCTTCAGAATAGCAGTCCAGAAGCTTACAGACACCTCAGAAAGGGTAGGTTATCCATTTATTTGCGCTCACGCCAAAACAGAAAATAAACAACTACTTCACACAGCTATTTCCACTGTAAGAAGACAAATACATTTAGCCATTAAGATTCTGCATGATACTACTGAGTCAAGTCACCAGCTGATAAAATAGAGAGAGCCCCTTGACCTGCCTCCACCAAACACCGTTTGCTTTGTAAGGGTTCAGATTGCTTTCTCATCTAACCACATATCGCCATCTGCAGGATATGATTGTTTCTACATACAACAAATCACTGATCAAGACAGACCCCAGCTTCTCAATTTCGTTCATAATCTGTAAAAACAACCCAAACACAAGTAAAACCTACAAAGAGAAAGAAAATAAACAAAATAATAATAAAGCAAAATAGCAAAGAAGATAACTGCAGAACACTAACCAGATTTTCAAGGACAGCCCAATCTGTGAATCAGGAGTGAAGACTATACTGGTGTACACCAACCACAAAAGTTTATCACCATGTACCCCACAAATACATACTTAATGCTACTTTACTGTGAATAAAGCACAAAAATTCCTTTGTTTTCTCAATGACAGTTGATTTATGCTGTGTACTACTACTCGGCAAGTTGGAAAAAAAAATCTACGCTAAAAATAAATTCATGTCTTCAGAATAAGCAAAGATAACTTCAGTAAGTTAACTGCACACTTAGCTTCCAGTGTCAGTAAGGGAATATCCAAATGTTTTCCTGTCCCTGCACAGAATGCTGGACAACAAAGTTAATTCATGGACTGGCCCTCCAAACCAAATTGTACTACTAGTAGGCAGTCAAACAAGAACTACAAACCAGGATACAAGTGAATAAAACTGAGCCACAGATCCAACTACCTCAAAAGCTGAAAGCTATAAACCAGTATTTAGTCACAGATAAAAACCACTCATGCAACCACTATGGATTTTGTAACAAACTGCTAAGGAATCACAGGTCACTAAGGCTCCCCATCTCCAGCTGAGAAACATGCAAGTAGTTGGCAACGTAACATAACATAATATTGTATAAAGCTTCCTTCAAACACCAACCCACACTGTCAGTAATATACACAAGGCAATATTAGCACCAAATGGCAAAAATGCTACGCATTTTCATGGGAACGGGGATGGGACCAGAAGTATGCACTGATGGTAATTACAATTCAAACACTAAGAGAAGTTTCAAACAGCAGCTTTCCCACAGAGCCTGAATGGAAAAACCAACTCTATGATTAGCAAGAAGCTTTTTGTGTTTTATTATATTAATAACAGATTTCACTGCACTCCTATTAAACATGGCTGGGATTAAGCATTCATTTTTACCTCATTTGTGCACACCACCATGTCAGTTTCTAACATCAAAATGAAACTGCAAGAGAACAGTATTCTATTTAAATTCTATTTGTTTTTCTTTCTGCAGCACAATTACAGTGGCACATGCATGCTCCTCCAGCTAGAATTACTTAAAAATATTTCCCTTACAACCCCAATTTCCAGAGGGATATACAGTGCACTGCAGAAAAATCCCCCAAGTCAAAGTGTAGTATCATAGAGCTCACACAGAAAAGTGTTGGTCATTTGGGTATTTTCATAATCACCACCTAACTAACATAGCACAATACAGGAATTGTCTCGTATTCATCTATGTATGTGTGTATATAAATGTATGTGACAACTTGCATATGAAAACCTTGAAATTAGTATTACTAAGCCCAAGGATAAGGCATGCAGCTATATTACTCTGTATAAACATCATACGAACCAGTGTAGCTCAATAAGGCCATGCTGCCAGGTATTACCCTCAACGTTCAGCACTAACCATGTTTAAACAGTAGCTGTTCCCATGGAGTACAAAACAATGATGTAATACCAGAAAAAGTCGAGTCCAGAAACTCGATGTCAGGAAATACATAATAAATTAGCAAATTTGCTTTCTTGCTGTAGTTGTAAATATCGCACAAGATACAAAAGCTTCCACTTTTTGTCCAAATCCTCTGGTCAGCTTGATTTTCATAATTTCATGAATGGAAGCATTAAAACAACACTCATGGATTTACCTCCAGGCCTTTCATGCTCTCCATCAGTATGTAAAAGCATTGAAATTGGCATTCCAACATTCTTAGATCTTCCAGCTACTACAACATTTTTCCCAAATGTCTGTATTCCTTATAAGAAAAAAAAATAAAATTATATTCTGCTATTTTGATATACCTAAACCCTTCATTCTCAGTCACCAAGATAATATTATGTGCTCTTGTCACCTGCTGACAACTACATGACTTGAAAATCTCCAAGGCTGAATTTAAGGGATGAATCCGCAAAACAACTTTCAACTCTCACCTTAAAGAAACAGAGCTGGCGACTCCATCAGGCTACCTGAATCACCCTTTGGAGCGACCTCATTTCTCTTCTTTGACCACAAAGGGCAATGGAAACTCTTACATCCACCAATAAGAACGTGTATATTATACTTATGAAATGATAACTATTAAATCCACAGGCATATTTTTCCCTAATACTGAATTAAATGCTCCCACTTTTGTTCTTGTTTCTTCCCCTTCCCCTAGAAAAACTTATGCATTCAAATCAGGACATCAGCAATAGCGCAGAAAGTTCCTTACAACATCTGCTGGCTCTTTTGATGCTGAGGGAGGTTAAAAAGGCACCTGAAGGGATGTTAGATGGGTCCTGAGAGAGGATGGGAAGGGCTGGTCCATCAGATCAGCATGGAAAATCTGAGGCTTTCAGTGACATGGTTTAGTGGCAGACTTAGCAGCGCTGGGGCAATGGTTGGACTTACTGATCTTAAGAGGTCTTTTCCAACCTGGCTGATTCAATGATTATAGAATACAGAAAGTAATTTGAAGTGTTTCACCAAGTATTCTAGGCAGACTGCTGCCTATACTTAACTAATAGTTATGCTACTGGCAAAAAAAGTCTCATCTATTTGGCACCTCCTTATTATTTAGACTAATGCTCTAAATTTTCATTCTTCCATCAGCCCGGTATCTTGAGACTAACTGCACCTTGTAACTCACACTGACTCAGTCCTTCCAAGATAAAAGGAGTTTCAATACCGTTCACTTCCTTACCTGTCCGTTTGATGATCTCCCAAACGGCAGCAGCAGTGGCAGGTATTATAGAAGGCTGGTCAAGACACAGGCGTCCAATGTTCATAATGTGAAATCCATCCACATCCTTTTCAGGAGCGATAGCATTACAAACAGCTCTCTCATCGATGTGATCTAGGAAACACAATTTTTCACATTACAATTCTTTCACTTGTCAGGTGATGCCAATACTATCTGAATCATTACACAGAGAAACACAAGTTGTTTCTAGCTAGGTAATTATTATTACTATTCATTATGAATAAACGATACTCCCCCCTTGTGCTGGTTTAAACCCAACCACACAGCTCGTTCACTCACTCCCCCCCCTTCTTGCCCTCCCCCTACATCCAGAGGGACGGAGAGGAGAATCGAAAAGAATGCAACTCCCACGGGTTGAGATAAGAACAGTTTAGTAACTAAGGTATAACACAAATCACTACTGCTACCGCCAATAATAATAACGATGAAGGAAATAACAAGGGAAGAGAATACAACACCTCAGCACCAGCCGACCGATAACTCCCCCAACCCCACCCAACCGAGCACCAACTGATACCTCCTCCAACCCTGCAGTGCCACTAGCCCTTCCAGGTCACTTTCCACTATATCCTGGGCATGACGAGCTGTGGTATGGAATACCTCTTTGGCTAGCTTGGGTCAGATGCCCTGTCTCTGCTTCCACCCAGCCTCCCCTTGTCCCTGGCAGAGCATGAGGCTCAGAAAGTCCTTGGTCAGACTAAAACATTTGAGCAGTAACTAAAAACACCAGTGTTATCAGTGCTGTTCCCAGGCCAAAAGTCAAAACACAGCTCTGTGCCAGCTACCAAGAAGGAGAAAAATGACTGCTACTGCTGAACCCAGGACACCCCTCTAAAGGCAGCAGTTACAAATTCACCTTTTCAAGTCATCTACTGAAAATTAAATGCTTCAGTTTGACACTGCTAGTACAACAGATTCAGTCAAAACATGAGAGGCTGATATTCAACTGAGAATGATGACTTCGTAACTATGAAAATACATGTTCAAGCAAGACACTTCAGAGTCGCTCCTGCATTCTGAAAGTGTTACTTATCAAGTAGCTCAAAAGAAATAATCTAAAGAGAAAAGTTATTGTGCCTGTTACCCGTCTCTAAGATCACCAAAGATAACCTAAACTGAAATAACTTTGCAGGTCTACCTTTCATTTCCCCTTTCCCAAAAATATAAGTGGTTTTAGTAATCTCCTAATCAGCAAAACCAAAATGTACTCTACTTCTCCAGATAGCTGTTAGAAAGCAAAGTTGTTTGATCCCGATGAGTCCAAAACAGTACACTTAGCTTAAATGACTATACCTGCACATAATTTATTACTCATGTAGCTACAACGAACATTTTTCATGTGCATTTATCATGTGCTATTGATATGGAATAGGTCTGCAGATGCTTAAAGTTCACACTGCATAAACACACAAACCGATAAAGGGAAAAAAAAAAAAAAGCATTACTAAGTCCTACTTCTGCAAAGTTACAAACCCCATACATACATAAAGACACTCTAGAGGAGCAGCTCTATAAACCATACTCATAAATGACCCAGAAAGCAAACCCTAGATTTAAACCAGACTGTTAAAATATACAGTTCTTTTAGCCATTTTCCAGTGGAAGGAAGATTCCTTCTGATTCCTAATAAGAAGCATCTGTGGAAATTGAGATGCTAAGTACATGGATGAAAGAGCCCTACAGGTCAGACTAGCCTCATTCACACTGAGGGCAACCATAATCTTAGGGAAGTCAGTTGTTCAAACTGAAACTTCACTGCTCTTACAAATACCTCCTGACTGCTGTCTTCAGCTTCCCAGATACAGACAGATGACGGATACATTCATGTGTAAGGGAAAGAAATCATGCGTTACAGGGAGAAGAGATGATATGGGCATCTTTCCCTCCTCATCACAGACGCTTCTACACCACCACCTGGAGCAAGCCATCCACAAACAAGAAAACCAATTCAATACCAACCGTATAGACAGTTACTATGTTACACAATGAGTACATTTTATTTGCCTCAAGAAATTTATTTTCCTGATTTGCTCCCACCTGACAGCATGTAGCTTAATTTATTCCCAGAGGAACAAGACTATTTCTGAAGGATGTTGCTGTCAGTCTCACAGAACATGCTTAGCCTCTTCTCAACTGACAGTCCTGCATAGCAGAGGAACATAAGGTCCCCTGTCTCATACTTGCTGCTTACAACTAAAAAAATTGAATTTTCCATCTTCAATCTCAAATAAATAACATTCCATAGCCATCTTCCAGGCAACTAAAAAAAATACAGGAAACTCTCCACAAAACCATTACCACATCAGAAGTAACACACTCTGAAGGTGCACAGAAAGGAAGTTTTCCTCAGGCAAAGATGACAATCCTCAAAGTGAAGTTGCTCCAGCTCACAACAGTGGAAGAGAACAAAGCTATTTTCTGCTTCTATTTTTATCCCCATGTTGATCAAAAGCCACACCTGTGTGTGGTTTACTGCAAAAACCCCAAGCCCTACACAATCACCTCAATTCTGGAATAAGCAGCCTCTACTGATCAAGTTATCACAACTTGAAGGCTTTGTCTCCTTCCATTACAATGCAAATTAGAAGAATTTTGGAAAATGAGCTGAGTTAGCTTTCTGCCCTTTTGCTTATAAAGCTCCTTTGAGGAGTGAAAAAAAAAAAATAATAAAAAAAAATTAATCTAACAATAAGAGCTATAGCTGACATCTGGAAAGAACTTCCTGAACATTTGCTATTCATGATAACTTGCATATTTAAGTTTCCTCTAAAGACAATGCTGAAGAAGTCCTGCTATTGATTAAATTACTCTAAGATTTTTATTAAGGCAGGTAACAGCCAGGCCCCAAACTAGCAAGTTTCATAGGTTTGAGGAAGGCTAACTAGTCTTTATGTAGATACCAGGACAGACATAATATTCTTGCAAGGGATACTCAACCACTTACTTCAGGACTTAAACAATGGACTAGCATCGGACATTTGAATTACACAACTAGAATTATCCTCAGGGTTTGCATTTTGGATTTTTTTCTTTCCAATGTTGCACAGGTTCAAATTCACAAAGTTTCAAGACTTAAGTCTGTTTCTGAACCACATATCAACAAGGGCAGGCAGCTTAAGAGAAGACTGGATGAGTCCATTTCTTTCTCTGTCCTTCAGACAAAAGGATTTCCATCTATAGGCTGGCAATGCTCCATCTTTGGCATGAGTTTTTACTACTGAAATGAAAATTCTTCCATTACCTATTTCCCCATATCTGTTCTTAGTGGGAAAGATGTTTGTTCCAAGTAAACTGACCACATTCCATTGGCTCCTAGACTTCCTCTCCTGGTGGTGGAAGAGTCCAAGGTCTCCTTATCTGTGTTATACTCCCACCTTGTGGCCAACTTACTCCAACAAGTGGCCGATTTCAGTTCACTTTCATGTAATAGGAAACGCCAAACTTCCTCATCACAAACGCTGGTGTTTATCACAAACACAAAGCAAGCATCTCTTCCTCTATAACACTCAGCACCTGACCCCATTTCTGCTTATACAAAATAAAGGCAGCGAGAATTGCCTGAAGGTGAAGACCAGTACTAGGAGTAACAGTGGAAATCAAAAGCTCACCTCAAAACAAAGCTTCAGCTTATTATAAGAGATACTTAAAAACAGCAGCCCCTGGAGCCCCAGCTACTGCTAGAAATCGTGTGTATACATGCCAAAAAGACAGCTCGTGCCTCTCACAGAACACAGTATAAATGTACAATCAAAGACAACACTTAGAAACACAGAGATGGGGAAACCCAACATGCCAGTCAATTTATTACCATGACTCCAGTAACTTGGGCTCCTCTCCATCAGGAAGCATGCAATGCTTTTACCAGTTTGACTTACGTAGATTTAGATGAAAAGTTTTATCACTGCCAAAATCACATTTTGACAGCTACTGGCAAGTGGTATTTTAGAGAGATTCTATTACAAATTAGGAGAAGTGAAATAAAAACCAAGAGGATAGTAGAGGCTTTTTAGGGCCTTAGCACAAAGCTCACCTGGAACATTAGGGATAGCATAGAAAGCATGATCAAATATCTAAGGCAAGACCTGGAATCACTGCAAGACAGAACAACTCGGTGTGGTATAGGGGAGGAAAATACAGGAAAGGTCTTGGAGTTCAGGGCTAAACAGTGCAACATGATAAAAAAACCAAAAATACATATATATATAACTAAACAGGGTAAAGTGTGTCTGTGGAGGGAAATTCCTTGACATAGCATTTGACTGAACTTACAAAAAAGGCAAGGTTGAAAACACGAAGTGATTCTCATGAATTAATTAGCTTTTCTGTTTAAAATTAAGCGCAGGCTAGTATACAACAAAAACACCTCAACTAATCATTAGGCATGTCCTTTCTCAAGAGTTTTTTCTGTCACCAAGATACTCTTGTAACTCAAAACTATCAAAATCTTTCATTTGACATTGACGGTATAGAAGGAGTGGGACAAAAGATGTCACCTACCTGGGAGAGGTAACTGAACTAACAAACCACTAACTCTTGAATTCTTGTTGAGTTTTACAGTCATATCTAAGAGTTCTTCCTGTGAAATGTCTTTAGGCCTCAGTATGATCTCACTAGAAATGCCTGATATAAAACAAAAGCAGAAGACATGTTAGTACCAGGAAATTTATCTACAAACAGCTTACTCATTTTGTTTGAAAATGTGTGTGATGCTTAACAACTGTCTTAAATAAATACAGAAGACTTACTAGAAAGTCTGTTTTCATTTGCTCATCTTTAATTCTGTATTTCTGTATGTCAAGTACCATCTTACACAAAACATACAGAAATAAATGACCACCAACACCCTACGGTTGGACACAGCAGCTCCAAAACTAAACAATAGCTTCAAAATATTTGGAAAATGAAGCATCTAACTTTTCTACAAACATGCTTTTGAGAATTACAACTGAACAGATAAAGCTACCACTAGCATTACTGGAATGTTATCTGACAGCTTTTCTACCACAAAACTCAGTATTAGAAAAGATTTTCAAGTTACTTCAAAAGATTGCCATTTTACTGAGAGCAACAACACTCAAGTTTCCCATTTAGGCTATTACACTTCCATTTGAAGATTAGGTGTTATCAGTCACTTAGCTTCACTGTTTGCTTTCATTATGGCCGAAATTTTGCCCTTCTTATTCAGAGCTGCACAGCCTTGCTTTTGTATTGGCTTTCCTGGCTTGGCGGTGAACTTAGAGCATTCTGTGTGACAGAAATTCTATGATATACAGCAGGTGCACATGAAGATTGATATTATTAAGAAATTACTGACATTGAGAAGAAAAAGGCTTTTCTCAGTATCTATTTAATCACTGTTCCCAACAATTCTAGGGTATGACGGACTGCTACCACAGTGGAGTTAGGCTGAAAAATGCACATATAAAAAAGAAGGAATCTAACAGGTACTGCAAGCTCTTAAGCAAGTATTTCACATTAAGAAATAAAAAACAACAACAACAAAAAAAAAAACCAACCCGCAAAAAACTGTCATGAAGAAAGAACTAAAAGCTAACATAATTCCTATTTATCTTCATTCACCAAGCCCCTCAAGGCCAGTTAAGACACTGAACTACCGAAAAAAACCCAACAGTGTTCTCCTTCAGTTTCCAGTTTCCAGCAGTGAGGGTGCAAACTGCTCCCTAATGTTCTTAAATACAGAATTGAATTTATGCTACCATTCATATGCCATTAAAATTACTTTAACTCCTTTTTCTTCAAGTTCATCAGGGAAGAAGAGCAGGAAAACAGCACAAAATTAAACTGAGATACAAAGAGTGCTCCTCCCGACCTTTTCTTACTGTTAACTAACAGCATCTTATGCTTACCGGGATCATTTACATCACATAACACATACCTACTGCGGTAGCTGCTTTTATTTTGTTTCTGACATAGATATGACTGGCCGGATTGTCTCCTACTAATATGACAGTGAGATGAGGTCTCTTGTTTCCAAAGGATATCCACAATTCTACATCCCTTTGAACTTCTTTCAAAACTTGTTGAGCGAGCTTTGTCCCTGAGATAATGGTCGCTTCATCACTAGAAAGACAAAAACATACACAATATTTAGCTCTAAGATCCCATAAACAAGACACTTAAGTGTGTAATCTACCATATCAAATACACGGTTCAATTCCTGTAACCACTCTTGGCCCCTCAACCAGCACTACAGCAGATAAACGTCCTTAGGTGAAAGGCCCACAACCATTGCCCTATCCATGCAGAAAAGCAGAGGAAGACTGAAAGTATTGTGCCTTCAACCTGGCCTGGTACTATTCAGTCTCCCTCTCTCCCTCTATCATGGCATGATCATCACCCCAGCCAAGGATGTGGACCCCCTCACACACCTCACCAACCCACAGCAAACAAGAAACCTCCAGCATGTATAACTTTCAGACGCTAAAATGTTAATTTATTTTGTAGCAGATAAGTAGCCTTTAAAAATTAGCTTTATTGCTTTGTGGTGGTGGTGGTGGTGCTTAGAGGGGAGAAAGCAGGAAGAGATGGAAAGAGCAAGAAATTGTACCACCGATCTGCTTTAAAATGTTGCTTTCTGCAAGATCCAAAACCCACAACTTCAAGCAGCCAAAATGAGTAAGCTGCAGCTAACTTCTTGCAGAAATTTCTGCTGTTTCAATCATTCCTAGTAAATTCTCATGATCAAAGAAGCTAAATGCACAAGGTGTGGAAGGAGAAAGGTAGAGGGGGAACAGCAGCAGTGACAATGAGCCCACACAGGACTGGGCAGCCACAAGACCACCCAAAATCACAGACTTTCTTTTGCCTTATAGAAAGAAGTCATCCAAACTCAGCCTCTCTGACTGATAGATGGAGAAATCCAGCCTACATTTTAGGTTATTCAGAAATGGTTCTTGGAGGACTCTGCTACATACGGCAGAGCAAGACACCCACAAGTAATCTTCTCTGGAGTGGAAACAGTAGTATCCCTCTAACTTCCACTACTGCTTAATCCCTTTAAATAAATTAACAACTTATAAGCAGTAACATGACAACCCCAAAATGTATTTTAAAATAAAATCTACTTCCAATGGCATCTGAGGTTGTCCTGGTTCAGCAGTTAGCAGTAATTTTTTTCCCCTCTTAGTAGCTGGTGAAGTGCTGTGCTTTTGACTTTCAGCCTGGGAACAATGCTGATAACACTGATGGTTTTAGTTGTTGCTAAGTAATGTTTACTCTGACCAGGGACTTCCTCATCCTCAGCTCTGCCAGGGAGGAGGGGAAGCTGGGAGGAAGCAGAGACAGGACACCTGACCCAAACTAGCCAAAGGGGTATTCCATACCACAGCACATCAGGGCCAGTATATAAACTGGGGGGAGTTACCTGGAAGGCCCAGATCACTGCTCAGGTCGGGCTGGGTATCTGTTGGCAGGTGGTGAGCAACTGTATTCACTCCTCTTGTTATTTCCCTTATCACTATTATTATTGGGCATAGCAGTAGTGGTTTTGCCTTATACCTTAGTTACTGGACTGTTCTTATCTCAACCTGTGGGAGTTACATTCTTTCGATTCTCCTCCACATCCCTATGGGAATGGGGGCGGGAAAGAAGGTGGGGAGTGAGCAAGCAGCTGCATGGTTCCGAGTTGCCAGCTGGGCTTAAACCACAAGAGAGGTAAACCTTAACAGTGCTCCAAAGGCACCCCAGAATAGAATGGAAATTGAATTCCCTACTCAATCTTACAAGCTCCACCCTCACTCCTGAATGACACTTTGGTGACAATAGCATTAAGAGATACCCTTTATTAAAGCTCTCAATGTCTTTTATCAGCTTCCCATGCTGCCCTCACCAGGTAACTGCTTAAAGATCATGTACATCTTGACAGAACAGGACTTCCTTAAGTACTATTTTGTTCACATCTTCCAAGTGTCAGCTTTATCTCATCTTGGTTGTTTCTCCAGGTCCCTGAAGTCTTCTCCACCTTCCTGCCTGTCTGCCCACTGTAAGCAAGCATAGCCACTCCTCACCTTGTACATATCTACAGGACATACACCACAACAGTTCAAGCTTGCACCTACACTATCTCCTTCACTAACTGAACCTCTCTTCAAAGAAACATCAAGAATCCAAACATGATACATACATGTTTCTTGGTACAATCATCTGACAGAGTAGTATTTACTTGTTACTCTATCTGTAAAAACACAGTAAGATAACACAAATTCCACAGAAGCAGAACTACCACACTGAAGCAAAGTTGAAGTTACTAATGGACAAGTTGACTCCTACTGAGCAAAGCTGTGAGGCACCTTAAGAAAACCACACCTTCCTGGCTCATCAGCCACTAATCAGAGACCATCAACTCATTACTACAAAGTAAGGCTGAACAGGAGAGGGATTCCCTGCAGCAAACATCCTTCACTTCCTTCCTTGAGAGGAAGAGCTTTACATGTATGCATACATACACAGTTTGAACCCCTGGTCTGAATTGAATAAATTAATTCAACGACCACCACTTGTAAGTGATACAGTGTAGCACAGACTCCAGGTGAGTTTTATAATGACACCAACAAGGTGGCATGATAACTTAAAAAACCAAACAAACCAAAATAAGAAAAAACAACCCAAAGTACCTAGAATTTGTGTTAAAAAAAAAAAAAAAAAGAAAAAGAGAGAGAAAGAGAAATTAACACATTTGCTGATAACAATTTCCCCCACTGTGAGGAAAGTGAAGTATTGCAAACCTACTTAGCACACAAAAGCCATGAATACCTTGTTTCCTTGAATTTTACACCAGCCATAGCTACTTCCCAAACACAAGTTTCTGTAGTGTTTAACTTAAATACATATATAGATATAAAAATAATTAAGCCAACAGATGTGGTTTTATTCTTTTCCTGTATGACCTGCTCTGTATGCACTCATTTTCATAGATGTCTCTCATCTTCATTATTTTTTACCTATATGCGACTTTGGCATCAGACACTTCTTTCCATGTACTCATTATACCAAATAAATAACTGATGCTTGCTTGTGTAGAAATGCCATACATATTTAAGAAAACAAGGACTTCACAGTATTTGGGTTACAAAAGATACTCTAAATCCACATGAACATGTTTTGCATTTATATGCTACTTTTACTCTAAATGTGTTGCCAAAGGAGAAATCTTCCTAATCTTTAGGCAAATAATCTTTAAGTGCATGCCTCTTCCTTAAAAATCTAGCCACAGACTCATTAAGTTTCCAAGATCTGTCCTCAATTAAAACTGACTGTTCTCACCCTGTCATGTTCAACCCTCTCGGTCATCCAAGGACCAAAACCAAAGCAAACAAACAGATAACACTGCCAAAAGCACACTGCCACACACACATTCTAAGCTTGGACAGAACATACATATTACACCCTATCCAGAAAGCGCTACAATGGGATCTTCAACATCTGCATCTTTCTGAAGACAACAGCGAGTTCTACAAGCTTTAGCAAAAGCCTCAGGACAAAAACTTGCCAAAAATCAGAAATGTTTCAAGTTAAGGATATTCTGAAAAAAAACACAAAACCCCCCACAAAAACCTCCTACAATTAATTATTTCAGTCTTGAGATTTTATCTCATTATCATCACTACAGCAAGATACACTGTTCTTCCTGAAAGATTTTAATAAATTAAATGTAATCACTATAACTATTTACTTGACTCTTACACCTAGTGTTTGACTATTTTGACTTTTGTTGCTTGAACTCTGCTTGACAGATAAAATAAGCAAAATGTGTGATGGCATTTTACCACTATTTTCTAAGAATACAGCACCAAGCTGCGTGGTCTGGTTGATATGCTGGAGGGAAGGGATGCCATCCAGAGAGACCTTGACACGCTTGTAAGGTGGGCTGATGCCAACCTTATGAAGTTCAACCATGACAAGTGCAAGGTCCTACACCTGGGTCAGAGCAATCCCAGGCACAGCTACAGATTGGGCAAGCAAGAGATTCAGAGCGGCCCTGCAGAGAAGAACTTGGGGGTGCTGGTCAATGAGAAAATGAACATGGGCCGGCAGTGTGCGCTCGCAGCCCAAAAAGCCAACCGTATCCTGGGCTGCATCAAAAGGAGCGTGACCAGCAGGTCAAAGGAGGTGATCCTGCCCCTCTACTCTGCTCTTGTGAGACCTCACCTGGAGTATTGTGTGCAGTTCTGGTGTCCTCAACATAAAAAGGACATGGAACTGTTGGAACAAGTCCAGAGGAGGGCCACGAGGATGATCAGGGGACTGGAGCACCTCCCATATGAAGATAGGCTGAGGAAGTTGGGGCTGTTCAGCCTGGAGAAGAGAAGGCTGCGTGGAGACCTCATAGCAGCCTTCCAGTACCTGAAGGGGGCCTATAGGGATGCTGGGGAGGGACTCTTCATTAGACTGTAGTGACAGGACAAGGGGTAATGGGTTAAAACTGAAACAGGGGAAGTTTAGATTGGATATAAGGAAGAAATTCTTTCCTGTTAGGGTGGTGAGACACTGGAATGGGTTGCCCAGGGAGGTTGTGAGTGCTCCATCCCTGGCAGTGTTCAAGGCCAGGTTGGATGAAGCCTTGTGTGGGATGGTTTAGTGTGAGGTGTCCCTGCCCATGGCAGGGGGGTTGGAACTAGATGATCTTGAGGTCCTTTCCAACCCTAACTGTTCTATGAGTTTATTTATTATCTCCCTTGATCATTCCAGTGGATTCACAATTTCATCCTGATTTTTAAGACAAGGGTACAAACTCAGTATACCATGGAAACACGCATACTCTGCTGTGTAACAGAAGTGTGGGTTTAGTTCCAATGAAAAACCTCCCTTAGAAGAAGGAAAAAAAAAAAAAAGAAAAAGAAAAGCCCTAGTAGATTAGCAAAACGTTTCATTAGGTATCAAGAAAATGACATCTTGACATCCTTCAGCAATAATCTTTTTCTTTGCCTGACTACCTCTGAACATCCAAAACTAAAACATTTTAACACTCTCTGTAAATACATATGCTTGAAACTTTAACGTATATTTGTGCACAAACAAATTTAACAGATTAAACAGATGTTTAATAAATGTTGAATTAGCTTGTCATGATGAAAGTAGTTCCACGTCATTAGCAAACCCAATAATAAAGCATTCTGGCTTTGTGTTCAAATTGGACTGGTTTTCACAGTCCTGTCAGTCTGAGCAGTTCTGTTTTTTCTGTATCATATTCTGGGGGACAAGTAAGTCTATACCTAGAACAACATTGAGGGAAAAAATCCCACCATGCTTTCTGAGAGAGTCTAAGACAAGATGTGCACTTTGTCTCTCCTAGAATAAACTACTTAACTCGAGTAAACCAACATCTGATTAAAGTTTTGTTATATTACTATGATGCATAGTTGTTTACCAGCACACTCAAACCTGAGAAATGCTTAACAATTCAACACATGGGGAAATTATCTAACAGCCAGTAGATACCATATTTAGTCACAGACACTTGTTTAAACTTTGCAGACACATGGATGGTAGAACATTGTGGATTTTAAGTATTATCCTAACAGCATAATGAAGTTGTTCTGAAACAACTTCTTTCCTCTGCTAATGTTTAAGATGGGGGGGGGGGGGGAATAATTCTAGGAGAATAAACAAACTGGCAAGGGCATCATCCATTTCTTGAAAATAACTCCAGACACAGGCTTCCCCCTACTGCCTACCAAGCTACTCAAAGAAACTTGTTTTAAATACCAGTGGCTAAAAAGCAGAAACTGCTCTGGGGTTTAGATACCAATACCAAAAAGGAAACAAATGAGGTGGTAATACATTGTCATTTACCATTCCAAAATGTTTCTCTTTCTCCTTCCAAGATCATTCTCCATCCTTCTTGACTCCAGAAATTACCTTCCCAAAGTAAGAGCACAGTTGCGCTAATTCAACTTTTTATATAACATTCTCAAGAACCCACTGTCTGCTACAAGGTCACCATCTATTCCTAACCACATTTTCAAGTCTCCGGATTTACTCAACTATTAAAGCTTTAAGCATTTCTCCCTATGTAATACCTAAGATCCTGAGAGTTTATCAGGGCAGCATACACTTACACACCTGCTAGACTAAATATGCCTGAATTTAGCTTGCCTTCCAATTCCAGCAATCTCCTGCATATGGATGATCTTATTCTGAACCCTGTGTTTATAACAGAACAATTCTGGTACTGAATCTTTTTCATCTGTGCACCCAGCGACTTGCAAGATATAGAAACAAAGACCTCAGCCACTATTTTAGACTATCTTATACACTAAAAGCACAACATCATAGGGGGCATCACAATGGGATGTTCTCAGTACTGTATGTACGACATGAAAACCTTTGTAAAATCATTAAAGGAACATCTACGTTTCGCAGAAGTGGGGAAACAAAAAACCAAAACCAAAAAACAACGAAACACAACCAACAACCAACAAAAAACAAACAAACAAAAAAAAAACCAATCAAAAATCCCCAACAAAACAAAACAGTTACAAGCAGCAAAGAACAGAAGTAGGAACCCACTATGCAGAAACAGTTTTCTACCAGGAGCGAACCCATGTTTAACAGCCAGATTCCCACCAAGGAGACAGAAGACCACATCGCAAGCCCTCCCCCATGACAGGGCACCGTTTATCCCGCCGCTGGATCCACGACGCCGGTGCCGCAGCCCTTCCTCCTTCCCTCCGCCGCTCCAGGTACCTCTTCCCTCTAGCACTGACCCCGCAGAGGCCCGTTTTCCCGGGAAAAACCACAACTCGGCCGGGAAGCGGCAGACAAAACTCTCTCCCCACAGGTGCTTGGCACCCGCCGCACGCTCCTAGCGCGACCGTTAAACGGCGGCGGCGCGCAACCCGCCATTCCCCAGAGCGCTCCCGCCATACCGGGAGAGAGAAGGAAGGCAGGAAGGCAGGGAGAACGGAAAGAAGGAAAGAGGAAGGCGTGAGGAAGAAGATGCCCCGAGCGGTGCGGCGTACCTGGCGGCGCGGCGAGGGGAGCTGCTGGTGCTGTAGGCGGCCAGGGGCGCCAGGCAGGAAAGTGCTCGCCACCTCCTCAGCGGCGCCAAGCCCGGGCGCATCGCGGAGGAAGAAGAAGTGAAGGCGGTCGCCGCCGCCGCCGCCATGTCGCTCCCGACGGACGGAAGCGCCGCCGCAACCAAGCGACGAAAGGAGGAGCCACGGTAAGAACCGGGCGTGTTGCGGAGGGCGGAGCTGCTGATCCCTGTGATGGGAAGGACGGGCCTACGGGGCAGGAGGGAACTACCCCGGCGAAGGGGGGGGGGTAGGGTTAGGGTAAGGGTCCGGTTTGTGGACTGGCCGTCACCCGTGGTGTGGACTGGGGCTGGTAACCCGCGGGTTTATGTGCTGAGAGGATGGGTGGCACAGCCGCTACTTGTAATAAAAGAGATAATGTTTGTTAATCAAATCCTGCTTATGCTACTAGTAAAACCAGATGTCGGCCTTGAACAGAGAAGGAGCAGGCCTTGTATTAACCACAGACATCCAGTAATGTAAACAATGCTTGTGCAAGCTTTGTACTTATGCAAGATACGACAAACTACGCAGGTGTTAAACGAAGGTCACAAGACGGTTACAAGAGGAAGACTCGGGGCCTTCATCCCAGCTACCACCAGGAGGCAGACAAAGACCTCCTAGCAGCAGATTGGCGCAGACGCAGGGTGCACCACGGAAGGACATGTATACCGGAAGCAGAGGACTGAGAACCACGACCGCGAGAAAGGGGGTTGCACGCCGTTGGTGGAGCAGAGGCTCCCCGGCCGCCCAGCGCTGTTTTGCTTGCTATCGCTTGCCAAATTTATTGTAATAAATTGATATATCATTTTACTTAATTAACTCCCTGATTTTATCCAAGCACTCTATAACGATTTTGGTGCCGTGACTCGGATCCAAGACGAGGTAGCGCGGAGCTCGCGTGTCAGGGAGGCGCCCTGTCTTCGGACGGCCCTGGTGCGGGATATCCCACTACACTCAACTGGATCAATGAACGTCCAAATTGATAGGCAAGCAAAAGAAAACCGGTGTACCCCTTAAACTTTGTGCACGAAGACCGAGCGAAGACTCAGGAGTGAGTGAGTATAGGCCGGTTATCCATTTGGTTGGGGTTGGGTTCCCCAGAGTGTGACTGTGTGAGACGTCCTTCTGGATGAAGCAAGTGCGGACCCTCTAGTAGTGCAGTTCCCTACTCCTGCGAGGGACTGGGCCACAAACGAGGGGAAGCTTGTGAGTGTGTGAAAGAAGGCACTCCGGAAGATGGGACAGATGAAAGGCAAGCTGTTTGCGCCCATGGGGAGGGAGTCTCGGGTGCAGCTCCCACAGATACCCCCTGACAGTCCTTTAGGACTAATGATTAAGTATTGGAATGACTTCCCTTCTAGGAAAGGGAAGGATAAATGAAAAATTATATATTATTGTGTAGAAGTATGGGGAGGACAGAAAATTAGAGCTGACAATTTATATTGGCCAGTTTTTGGCTCATTTGAAGATTGGATTTGCCAGGCACTAAACATTTATATAAACAATAAGGAACCTTTTTCATTAGAAGAAAGTGAATATGCTGCCCTATGGTTAGGGAAGGATACAATGGTCCGTCTTTTTGCCTTAAAAGCCGCAAAAAGGGAAGAAAACTAAAACTAAGTCAGAGGAAACCCCTCTTTCCCCTCCTCCTTATTATTTTCCCGTACCAAATGCTCCCCCTCTGGAGGAGAATAAGTAAGGTTCAGAATCAGAGACTGAACAAACTACGTCTGGGGTTCAGACTAGGAGCCAGACACGGAGAAAAGAACAGGAGAAGTTATATCCCTTAAGAGAAGTGGCCATGGGAGGACCCTAACCTGGAGTAGGGTATGTGGCTGTTCCCCTTAAGTCAAGGGACATTAGAGAATTTGAAAAGGAAATGGGGCAATTATTAGAGGACCCTATCGGAGTCTCGGAAAGATTAGATCAGTTTCTGGGACCTAATATTTATACCTGGGATGAGTTAACAGCAATCTTGAATATTTTATTCACTCAAGAAGAAAGGGAAATGATTAGGCAAGCTGGAATGAGACTCTGGGAGCAACAACACCAACAGGGTCTGGCTGCGGACACTAAATGGCCTATGCAAAGACGCAATTGGAATAACCAAGATGCAGGAGATAGGGGCCATATGTCTGATTTACGAAGTATGATTATTCAAGGCATCAGAGAATCCGTGCCCAGGGGTCAGAATATCAGAAAAGCCCTAAGTGATTATCAAAAGAAGGATGAAACCCCCACTGAATGGTTAGAGAGGTTAGGAAAAAACTTGCAATTGTATTCTGGCCTGGACTCTACCACTGCGGTGGGACAGGCATTGCTAAAAACTCAATTCGTGGCAAAATCTTGGACGGATTAGAAGGAAATTAGAGAAGATCGAGTATTGGCAAAAGAAGGATTTAGGAGAACTATTAAGGGAAGCCCAGAAAGTGTATGTGCGGAGGGAGGAGGAAGCCCAGAAAAAGCAGGCTCGGATCTTAGTGTCCGCCGTCAGAAAAGGACAGCGTCCTGGCCCTAATAGCCCTGCAGACCATCAGAGACGAGAAATACCGATCAGACAGGGAAGACCTGGCAGCCCTAGAACAGAAGGACCTGGGAAAGTAGGAGAAAGACAGGTAGAATGTTTTTATTGTCACAAATTCAGGCACACTAAACGGAATTGCAGAAAAAGGATGCAGGATGAACAGATGTTTGAAGAGGATGAGGGGTGCCAGGGGCTCTATCTGCTGGGGACCCCGAGAAACACTGAGCCCTTGATAAAAATCAAAGTGGGTCCTCAGCAACAAGAAATAGAGTTCCTCGTGAACTCTGGGGCAGAAAGACCAACTGTCCAACAAGTACCCCGGGGTTGTGTTATATCTCCGGAGAAAAACAAGTAATAGGAGCAAAAGGAGAACCCTTCGGGGTCCCAATAATCAAAAATGTACAGTTTGAAACACAAACATGATTCGAAATGGGATCATTACTATTGGTGCCCGAAACTGGATATAACCTATTAGGCAGAGATCTTATGGTTGAGTTGGGAATTAACCTAGAAATTAAGAAAAAGGAAGTAACAATAAAACTATGCCCACTCACAGTTGCAGATGAACAGAGAATAAACCCAGAAGTCTGGTATTCACTGGACACGGTCGGCAAACTGAAAATTGAGCCCTTTGAAATCACTATTAATAATCCTGAGATCCCGGTAAAGATAAAACAATACCCATTATCTCAAGAAGGGAGACAAGGATTAAAACCCAAAGTAGATAGGTTAATTAACAAAGGGCTATTAGAGCCATGTATGTCTCCTTTTAATACCCCAATTTTACCAGTTAAAAAGCCTGATGGCAGTTACTGGCTAGTACATGATTTACGGGAAATAAATAAACGAACTGTGTCCTGATTCCCTGTGGTAGCCAACCCCTATACCCTGTTAAGCTAATTAAGTCCTGAAAACCAGTGGTATAGTGTGATAGATCTGAAAGATGCATTTTGGGCTTGCCCCTTGAAAAAAGGGTGCCGAGATTACTTTGCATTTGAGTGGGAAGACCCTGCCACCCATCAGAAACAACAACTTAGGTGGACAGTTTTATCTCAGGGATTTACAGAATCCCCCAACCTCTTTGGTCAGGCCCTGGAACAAATCTTATGAAAATATGAGATAAATCCTGACGTAACCTTGGTACAATATGTGGATGATTTACTACTAGGAGGGACAAATGAGACTGCCGTTCGAGAGGAAAGCATAAAGTTGTTAAATTTTCTCAGCCTGCAAGGACTAAAAGTATCCAAATCCAAATTACAATTTGTAGAAGAAGAAGTTAAATATTTAGGTCATTGGTTAAAGAGAGGTACTAAGAAGCTAGACCCCGATAGGGTTAACGGGATCTTGTCCATATCGGCACCCAAGAATAAGAGACAAATTAGACAATTATTGGGACTTTTAGGATACTGTAGACAATGGATAGAAAATTACAGTAAAAAGGTAAAATTTTTGTATCAACAGCTAGCAAAGGATGGGCTGTTAAAATGGACCCCAGAAGATGAAAAGCAGTTTCAAACCTTAAGAACTGATTTGGTTAACGCACCTGTCTTGAGTTTGCCAGATATAAAAAGGCCATTTTATCTTTTTGTCAATACTGATGATGGTACAGCCTTTGGAGTCTTAACCCAAGAATGGGCAGGAAAACAGAAACCGGTAGGATATTTTTCCAAATTATTAAACCCTGTCAGTAGAGGATGGCCTACCTGTTTACAAGCGGTAGTAGCAGTAGCATTGCTAGTAGAAGAGGCCAATAAAATCACCTTGGGAGGTGAATTAAAAGTATTGACCCTTCGTAACATCAGGAGAATCTTACAGCAGAAGGCAGAGAAATGGATTACAGATGCCCGACTCCTAAAATATGAAGGAATTTTGATACACTCCCTGAAGCTAGAAATAGAAACTACCAGCTGGCAAAACCCTGCACAATTTCTGTATGGGGATCCGGGAGGCGTACTGAGTCATGATTGTCTCCTAAGCATAGAAAATCAGACAGAAATTAGACCAGATCTGGAAGAAGAAGAGCTAGAAAGAGGAGAAAAGTTGTTTGTAGGTGGATCTTCCCGAGTTATAGAAGGAAAGTGAAAATCTGGGTATGCTATTGTAGACGGAAAGACTTACCAAGTTTTAGAATCAAGCTCCTTAAGCCCCAGATGGTCAGCCCAAGCATGTGGATTATATGTACTATGAGCTTTAAAACTTTTAAAAGATAAAGAAGGGACCATATACATCTATTCAAAATATGCTTTCGGTGTGGTACATACCTTTGGTAAAATATGGGAAGAAAAGGGTTTGATAAACTCACAAGGGAAAGGATTAGTACATGAATTTTTAATAACACAAACGCTGCAAGCTTTAAGGGGACCAAAAAGGATTGCAGTAATTCATGTAAGAGCCACCAAAAGGGGTTAACTCCAGTGATCAGGGGAAATAACTTAGCGAATGAGGAGGCGAGAAAGGCAGCCTTACTAAGCTTAAAGGCAGCCTTACTAAGTTTAAAGGCACCAGACACCCCAGTGCAGCCACAAGATCCGCGTTTTAAGTTTTACAGATCAAGAAAAAGGTAAACTAAAACAAATGGGATTAATAGAAAAAGAAAACGGGAGTTGGGAACTTCCTGATGGATGAAAAGTACTACCAAAAGCCTTGGCTTGGAGAATTATGAGACAATTCCACCAGCAGACCCACTGGGGAGTCCAAGCCCTAGTAGATCAATTTACTACTAAATATATGAGTATTGGAGTTTATAATATTGCCAAGCAATTAATATCCAATTGTATGACATGTCAGCAGGTGAATAAGCATCAGCTTCGAGAAAAAGTTTTAAGAGGAAGAGAATTAGCCCACTGACCCTTTCCAAAGATACAAGTTGATTTTACGGAACTACCAAAAGTAGGTCGATACAAATATTTATTAGTGATCATAGATCATCTAACACATTTTGTAGAAGCTTTCCCTACTGCTAGAGCAACAGCTCAGAATGTTATTAAGATAACTCGTAGAGAACATAGTCCCTAGATACGGAAACATTGAAGTCATAGGTTCAGATAGAGGGCTGCATTTTATTTCCAAAATGATAAAAGAGACCCTTACTTCATTAGGAACTAAGTGGGAATACCAAACTCCTTGGCATCCCCAAAGTTCGGGGCAGGTAGAAAGAATGAATGGAGAAATAAAGAAACAATTAACTAAGCTTATGTTAGAAACTAAAATGTCCTGGGTAAAATGTTTATCCTTAGCATTGCTCAATATAAGAACGCAGCCTCGAATGATACAGGGATTTCCCCTTTTGAGATGCTTTATGGAATGCCATAAGATCTGGAGTCCCCAATAAACCATTCTAAAATCGAAGACTCCCAAATTCAACCATATATTTTGCAAATTATGGAGAGACGAGAGAAACTGTGAAAGAAGGGCTTAGTAGTTCAAAGACCTCCACTAGATGTTTCAATACACAACATTAAACCAGGAGACAAAGTACTTGTTAAAACATGGAAGGAATCCACCCTGACTCCTCGTTGGGAAGGACCTTTTCTTGTGTTGCTTACTACAGAGACAGCTATAAGAACTGCCAAGTGGGGATGGACACATGCCAGCCGAGTTAAAGGACTTATCCTCGAATCCCAGTGGGAAGTGAGCAGCGGCCAGCCTGGAGATCTCAAATTGACTCTAAGGAAAGAGCATTGATGAACTCAGACGTAACTATCACCTATATAAACCCTAGTTGCAGTTGTTACCCTTTTGTGTGTTATAAGTGTAAAGTGTGCCAAGAGAAGTAGTGGGTCCATAGCCGTCATGGATATCCTCCCAGGGGGGAATGTGTAGAATGTTACAAAAAAGAACGGGATTTAACTGACCCAGCCCTTAGAGTGGGTGTATCAACAGGACAATTTGAAAGAGAGTCTAAAAGGTGGTGGGACATATTTGCATTGGGAATCAATCCAGAAAACTACTGCTATCATTCTAACGAACCCGTGCCTTTCATAACAGAAATTATCAAAATTAAGTGTAGAAAAACTTTAATTGGAATAAGGTGTGACACCCCAGGAGTTAAAGATAAAAACTGGGAGCAATACATAAAAAACCAGCTCAAACATGGCAGTATTAACTCCCCTGAAGAATACCCCTGCTGCCGAGAAGATGGTACCCCCCATGGCTCGAAGCAGCCAAGTCGACAGGCGAGGCAGAGGAGTAAAAAGGTGGGGAAAGCAAATCCAATATGTAGCCCTTGGGACTATAAACAAATATTGGACGAGCTGCCTGGCTGCTAGTACTAGCTCCCTAATAAACGTCTCTAAACTCCAAGAAGGTCGTAGCTATAGGCACAGTAAAAAAGGTTCTAAAAACTTACATAAGAGGTTTCCAGGGAGATTTGAGGACCCATCACCGCTCTTGCACACGCTTCTATTGTTATTGTTCCTGCTAACTTCGGTAACTCGGGGTGATCATGTACATCAGCCTTATAAATGGACCTTGAACAGGTGGGAAGATCAAGCAATACTCAGGACCGCAATTACACCGGGACCTCCCAGTTTCACCATTTACCTTTGTGATTTAGTTCCCATAAAGCCATGCCTCAACGAAATAGGGTTCTATTTTTGCCCTAGTTCTAATCCTGGAAAAAGTTATTGCAGCTATCCTGGTCACTATTATTGTGCTTATTGGGGTTGTGAAACGGTTGCCCCCGATTGGATACCTGGTGGAGGGAGAGACCCACACTTAAAGGTAGGATGGGCACCCTTTGGGTGTAAACCTCACAAACGAGATTCTGTAGGTGGCATTGTGGCCACTGGGAATTGCAAATACATTTATATAAATGTATCTACACCCCAAGACACCGGGTGGTTTTTGGGAAAAACATGGGGAGTAAGACTATGGGAACCGGGAACTGACCGTGGAGGCCATTTATATATAAAAAAGGAACCCGTACCCAATGATCCTGAACCAGTAGGGCCAAATTCAGCACTAACAGATGATGATAAATTTCCAACATCTACCCCCATAAGAAATGAAACCTTTAAAACAGAATCTGACAATTCTTCCACGATAACTCCCACACCTTCCACCACGGAAAGTAATTCCTTATGAAAACTAGTACAAGCTAGCTATACTATATTGAATGTTACAAACCCAAATTTAACTGAATATTGCTGGTTATGCTATAAGATAACACCCCCTTTTTATGAGGCAGTTGGAGTCATCACCAAGGCTAGATGAATAAATGGTACTAACCCAGCACAATGTTTATGGAAAAAAGACAAGAACAATCAGCGAGGCATTACTCTGACCCAAGTCACAGGAAAAGGAAGATGTATAGATTCCATACCCATACAAAAACAACACCTGTGTGGAGTTATAACTCCAGCAATAAAAGGAAAAATGCCAGCTGATTGGTTATTACCTGCTGCGAATACTAGATGGATTTGCACAAGTCTAGGAGTTACGCCCTATCTCTCTCTGAAATTATTCAATGAAAGTCACTATTATTGTATTCGGGTAATGATAGTACCAAAAATCGTGTCTCATCCAAAACAATTTGTATATGACTATCACACCGTCCAAGAACATCATCTAGCCAAACGTGAACCATTTACAGCTCTTACAGTCACTACATTATTAACAACTGGGGCAACTGGAGTGGGTACAGGAGTGGCCGCTCTAGTTAACCAACACCAAGAATTCAATTCCCTTAGGATAGCAGTAGGTGAGAATTTGGCTAAAATAGAGAAGTCTATAAGTGCTCTAGAAGCATCCTTAAGATCCTTATCCGAAGTGGTGCTTCAGAATAGGCGAGGGTTAGACCTAATGTTTTTGCAACAAGGGGGACTGTGTGCCGCTTTAAAAGAAGAATGCTGTGTATATGCTGACCATACTGGCGTGGTACGAGACACCATGACAAAATTACAAGAGGGGCTAGAAAAATGAAAAAGAGAAAGGGAACAACAAAAAAGCTGGTATGAATCGTGGTTTAATTATTCACCTTGGTTAACAACATTATTGTCAACTTTAGTGGGACCGTTGATTTTGTTAATTGTAGGCCTTACTTTTGGACCATGTATTTTTAATAAATTAATAGCAATTGTGAAAGGGAGATTAGAAGCAGCGCATTTAATGATAGTTAGAACCAAATATGAACAAATAAAGGGAGAAGAAACAGAATTAATCAATGAAACGGAAATGCTATCACGATTTGATAAAACGATAAATAGAAAAAGGGGGGATTGTAATAAAAGAGATAATGTTTGTTAATCAAATCCTGCTTATGCTAGTAGAAAAACCAGATGTCGGCCTTGAACAGAGAAGGAGCAGGCCTTGTATTAACCACAGACATCCAGTAATGTAGACAGTGCTTGTGCAAGCTTTGTACTTATGCAAGATATGACGAGCTACGCATGTGTTAAATGAAGGTCAGAAGACGGTTACAAGAGGAAGACTCGGGGCCTTCATCCCAGCGACCACCAGGAGGCAGAAAAAGACCTCCTAGCAACAGACTGGAGCAGACGCAGAGTACACCACGGAAGGACATGTATACCGGAAGCAGAGGACTATAAGAACCACAACCATGAGAAAGGGGGTTGCACGCCGTTGGTGGAGCAGAGGCTCCCTGGCCGCCCAGCGCTGTTTTGCTTGCTATCGCTTGCCAAATTTATTGTAATAAATTGATATATCATTTTACTTAATTAACTCCCTGATTTTATCCTAGCACTCTATAACACTACTCACCTCCCCAGCCCATACCACCCTGCACTGCTTGGTGGGCTGCGCCAGGAGCTTCTGCAGATGGTGATGAAAAAGGCGGTCTTTGTGTCCTTCGATTTGTATGAACTCCAGCCAAAATGTGGTGAGAGCAAAGCTGAAGCCAAGTTTCAGTGGCACAGACAAGAGTCGAAGTCCTTCGGAATTCTGAGCTGAATGCTCATGTCCCAGGGAAGTTGCTTGGGCTTTGTTGCAACTCGCATATTGCTGCTTTCCATTGTGTCCTGTGTTAGGTTTTTTTTCACGAAAAGTGTGGAAAAAATCCTCTATGCAGAGGGGAAGAAGAGCACAAATTGGGATCTGAGATAGCATATACAAAGCATACCAAAATAATACTGGCAACCTTACCTGCAGTATTGAGCCTACTTACAGCTGGCAATTTCCTTTCTGAAGCTTGCAAAAGCTTTGAAAACATGCAGTAGATGACTGAGGTTGTGGTTTCTGGTATGGTATGGGCTAGCCTTTTTCATCATTTATGTGTTTGTATAAAGTGGGTTGCTCAGGTGGTTCCACAGAAAATGTGCATATTGGTTTTTAATGGCTTCTCCTCCTACAATCTTACTGTCCTCCAATATTGTATATCTTACTGTTTAGTTTGTCATGTCTTATAAATAGTAGAAACATAAAATCACAGAGTGGTTTGGGTTGGAAGGGACCTTAAAGCTCATACAGCTCCAACCCCCTGCCTTGGGCAGGGACACCTTCCACTAGTCCATGTTGTTCCAAGCCCTGTTCAGCCTGGCCTTGAACACTGCCAGGGATGGGGCAGCCACAGCTTCTCTGGGCACCCTGTGCCAGTGCCTCAGCACCCTCACAAGAACTTCTTTCAAATGTCTCATCTCAATCTCCCCTCTGTCAGTTTAAAGCCATTCCCCTTGTCCTGTCCCTACAGGCCCTTTTCTGAAGCCCCTCTCCAGGTTTCTTGTAGCCCCTTTAGGCACTGGAAGTGGCTCTAAGGTCTCCCTAGAACCTTCTCTTCTCCAGGCTGAGCAAGCTTATCTCTCTTAGCCTGTCTCCAGAGCAGAGGTGCTTCAGCCCTCACAGCATCTTGGTGGCCTCCTCTGGATACACTCAAAGGAAATACGCTCAAGGGGAACTCACCAGAGTGGATTTGTGTACTTCATTTGGTCAGAATGTGTCCCTTACAGTGTCCCCAGGATTGCTGATGCACACCTCAACAAACTGTGGGACCCTTCAGCATGGAGAGGTTTGTTTGGTGGGCAGAAGGGCCAGTGGCTGGGCAGGAGGGGCAGTGGGGAGGGGGCTGCCACATGCCCAGTGGAGCAGGAGGCGGGCTGCTGGCTACCGGCTGTCTCTCTTACCCACAGCTCAGACTCCTGTTGCTGGACATAGCAGCAGCACTGGGACCGCTCAGCCTGTCTCAGCTGCTGGATGTTTGCATCAGTACAGCAGAGGTTGGATGTGTGAACTTCAGAGCTCTGCACAGCCTGCTGCACAGCTTACTGCAGGCTGTGCTGGGGCTCCTGGGCTAAACCCGGCAATGATGGCGACTGGAGAGGGGCCTCACCCTGCACAGCGCTGAGCTGCTAGGGCACGTGCTTTTCCTGAGTGTCCCAAGTGGCACAGCTGGATCCAGCTCCCTCGGGGCAGGGGTGGGGACCAAGGTACTGGTCTGCAGGGACCTTCCCCTGGGGCTCACTCCTGTGATGGATGGGAACCTAGCTGGGAGTTGATTCCCTCTCATGACTGAGAACCCTAACAAAGGATGTTGTTTGCCACAGTGTATACACAGCATACACTGTATACACAGCAGAGTATACATGTTTATGTTCATGGTGACTGTCAGAAAGAGAGAGGAAAACAGGTGTGCAGCTGTTCTGTGATCTTCATACTTAGCCTCACTGGGTGGCCTGGCCAGCACTCTCAGCACTCTCAGTGGACAACAGTGAGATCATGAGAAACTGCACGGTCCCAAGAGTAACCGATTAGAGATCTGGCATAAAGCCAGTTGTTTTGATAAGGGTATAAAAGCGGGATTCTCTTGTGGCCATGAGAGAAGCCTCACCTATGGATGGATACACCGCATAGGAATCTTCACAATTACCTGAGACTCCTGGCATCGGCTGCAACAGAGCTTCCCAGCTGGAAGTGTGGGCCTGGATTATGATTCAGTGGTAATCAGTGATGTATTTCTTCTTAATCTCTGTTCTCTCTCTATAGTAATTTAATGCATTGCTAACTTTCTTCAGTACTTTACTTATATACTTATATCTCTGATTTGCTTTATTGTACTTATTCACTATATAAGTAAGTTGAGAATCCTGAGGAGCTGTCCAGCTGTTGTATCTGGCACATAGCTCTGGGATCACTGTCAAAGGGTATCTTGAACTCCAGGCCTGTTGGCAGAGTACCTGCTGACAGGACGCTTGCCTGGGCATGGTGTTTTCTGAGCTGCCCCCTTCAGGTGGTGGTTCAGGTTCCAGGGAATCCTGGCTTATTCACTATTGAATCCTGGCTTATTCACTATATAAGTGAATAAGAGATATTTACCTAATTCACATTACTGTGCTTGCTTTAGTGTGCTTATTGGCTTTAGTGTGCTTTTTAAATAAATTCTGCATATTATACAGCTAGTGTGTGGTCACTTTGTGGCGTACCCTACTGGCAGAACAATCCCCACCACCCTTCTTTCTCCCAGCATCTCCTTGAGGAGACTGGCAGCATGAAAGAGGAAATCTGGAAGATCTGGGAGGCGTTTGTCTTGGTGAGCTGCTGCCAATGTCCCTGGGGCCTTTGTCCTCCTCCCTGAATCACCCTGCATAACCCTGTGGTCCCAGGTGTCACCCAGTGAGGGAAGAGTGGGAAGGGTGTCCCAAGAGGACAGGGTAGGACCTCAGCCCAGGCAGCTGGGGACAGAGAGGGGAGCCCTGGCTCTACCCTTGCTGCTGCAATTCTGTCCATAAACCTGCTCCCCTTTGCCTCCTCTTCCCTGGAGGGCAGCAAGGGCGAGTCTGCCCCCACCAAGCCCCCATTTCAGACATGGACACCCTGCATGGGGTAAGCTCAGTGCTGAGGCTCAAGGAACCAGAGACACAGCATGGTGGCCCTGGCACCCAGATGGCCAACCCAGAGACACAGCATGGATCCCCTGGCACTCAGGCCACCAGCCCGCAGAGAAAGTCTGGAGCCACTGTCACTCAGGCGAAGACACCATGGAGAAAGACTTGAGCCACTGTCACCGAGGCCACCAGCCCACAGAAAGGGGCTGGAGACCCTGACACCTAGGCCACCAGCCCAGGCATGCAGCCAGGATTCCCTGGAACCTGAACCACCACCTGAAGGGGGCAGCTCAGAAAACACCATGCCCAGGCAAGCGTCCTGTCAGCAGGTACTCTGCCAACAGGCCTGGAGTTCAAGATGCCCTTTGACAGTGATCCCAGAGCTATGTGCCAGATACAACAGCTGGACAGCTCCTCAGGGTTCTCAACCTCCAGCAGTAACTCCAGCTGCTCCACGGATTTGCTGGAGATCAAGATCAAGCTTCTTTACAGTATCTATGATATCCTGAAGAAGCAGGTAGTCCAGCTGAGAGCCATGAAGTGCCATACTGAGCTGAAGAAACTGTGCCTGCTCCTCCAGGAAGGAGATGTGAGCTCTGGGGGGCTGGTAGGCAGTTTGACACCCAGGTCAGGGGCTTGTCATCCTCAGAGCCTGGCCCTGAGGGCAAGACCCCCATCACTGACATTGTGTACCCCTGGACCATGTTCTTGTAGGCCAGGAGAGCATCACTGCCATGCTGGATGACCTCCAGGGCCAGGTGTCCTCCTGCCAGACCAAAGCAAGAGGTAGGTGACATGGGACCCATCACTGGGGTGCAGGGTGGCCCTGCCCTAGCCTGGGAGAGCCTGTGGCCCCAAAGTGGGGCTGGGGGAGATCGGCAGTGCAGCAGTGGGAGGAGGATGCCCAGTTTCTGCTGAAGATGGTGGTAAACAGGCACCTGGTTGGGGAGGGCAATGGCAGCAGCAGCACACAGCTTCATGCCAGAAGCGATTCCCAGCCCAAGCCCACTGCTTTGCTCTCACTTCTGCAGAGGGGTGAGCACCACCCAGCTGCTTTCCTTCTCTCCTCTTGGGAAAACACCCTTCATTACCCCATTGTCCCTCTTCCAGCACTGCCACCATCGCTGAAAAGAAGGCGGCACCAATCCCACTGCTTCTCCCCTCTGGGATAAAGCACCAGAACCCCTTCTCTGCCCCCTCAGGAAAGCCATGGGGTACAAGCCCATGGATTTTGGGGGGCTGCCCTGAGCCGGGGTGGAGCCTGTGAGAGAAACAGTGTTGTTTCCGCATAACTGGGGATGGGCTTTGTAATATTAGGGCTTTACAATATTAGAGCTTTAAGATCAATATCAAGTCTTTGCAATATTGAGATTTTTAATATTGGGGCTGGGGTTAAGTTACTAAGGGAACGAAACAAAGGGTTTGAGATACTATAACTTAGAAAGACATACCCTGTGCTTAAAGACAATATCATCTTTTGGAGGAAAGACACATTCTGTGGTTAAAGACAGTATCACCTCTGGAAGAAAGATACACTCTGTGGTTAAAAAGAATACTATCTTTGTACAACCTATAGGCCTAAGGAAAAGAGAAGGGATGAGAGGAATCATCCTGGGAAAAACATTCCTCCAGAAAGTCTCTTAGGGAGGATGTTTAAAAATATACAAATGGAAAAGATAGGAAAAAGATGACACAGTACTGTTGTTTTATATGGAGAAAGGAAAGTATTCAGCCACTGGCCACATTTTGGCCAAAGTATGGGGCTGAGGAAATATAAGTTTATCAGGTTTTAAATCTTTAAGTAAATGTCAAGGGGTAACAGATTCAAAGTTAAACAGGGCAAGTTTAGGTTAGATACAAGAAAGAAGTATTTTACTGTGAGGGTGGTGAGGCATTGGAACAGGTTACCCAAGGAAATGGTAAATGCTCCATCCCTGGTGGTGTTCAAGGGCAGGTTGGACAGAGCCTTGGGTGACACAGTTTAGTGTGTGGTGCTCCTGCCCATGGCAGAGGGATTGGAACTAGATCATCTTAAGGTCCTTTCGAGCCCTAACCTACGATTCTATGATTCTGTGTTAAGGAACTCTTTCTCACAAGAAGAATCTGATTATGCTGCATGCTGGGTATGCTGGGAGTGTGAGAAATGTAAAAGGTCTCCTGGGAGACTTGGGTTGGGATCAACAATGAAGCAGGAGGGAGAAATTCTACCCCTCCCTGCAGTTCACTTGTTCCTCTTAAAAACAACAAACAAGAAAATTCAGGGAAATATTGAGGAACCTAAGGCATGGGATCCTCTAAAGAGTTTACCCCCTCCGTATGATTTCCCCCAAATAGTTTATAACCCACCCCCTGAAAATCCTGATGAGCAGGAGATGCAGCATCTGCAGCCGTGGTGGGTGCAGTGCCACTGCACTCAGAGAAGCCTGCCCATGCTCAGATCACTGCTGTGTGCGTACAGGCATGAGATGATGACAAGGGCAGTTGACACAGCCTCTCTGGAAAGAGGCTAGCTCTGCACCACTACCAGCATCCTGCTGGCACAGGAATGCCAGGGTGAGATGCATTGGGCAGAGTGGATGTCCAGGGCTGGCACGGGATGGGTGCATATGCCAGGTCAGATCCAAGCTGTTCTGGCAGGGCTGACTGCATGAGGCTTACAAGGTGCCTCCCTCTGCTGCAGCTGGGCCGAACCAGCAGTCTGAATCCCTCACTTTCAGAAACAATAAATTCTCCCACTGATCCCACGAAAAAGAAGGGGCGGGGGGGGGAACCTATTTGTATTTGTTCAGTCAAGTTGATCAGATGGCTGTACCCTAGCCACAGTTCCGAAAATGCTGCTGACCAGCAGCTCTGTGCAGGAAGCACGCTTTGCACACACATAATCACACACATACATGTGTTTATGGAGCCATACACTTAATCACACACATGTGCACATGTACTCACACAATGAGGCACACTGAAATTATTAAACCACAGGATAACTATTTCAGGAATAAAAGGAGAGAGATTTTTCAGTTCCCATTTTTGAAGACACTACCTTGAATTAAATAGCAAAACAATTCAAGGACAATTATATAAATCCTGAAGCAGGAAGCAATTTGCTAGGGAGAGATTTAATTATACAACTAGGGTTGGAAATGAAAACTTACAGGAATCAAATTTTGGTTTCAATGGCTCCATTAACGGAACAGGATGAGGAAAAGATAGACCCAGTTGTTTGGGTAAAAGAGGGAATTCGAACCTCACCTAGAAAAGACCTAGGGATATCCTCTTATGAAATATCATCCGGATTACCTTACATGGGTGAGGTTGATGAAGTTTGCAGTTTGAAACCAAGGATGTTTTTCTTAAGAACTATATACAGGGGTTGTCATCTTCCTTGTCTTTTCTCAGAAACAAAAGACTGCATGCCCCAACTTTACCACTGGAATTCACAGCTCCTACTGTTCAACTGGGAGAGTGGGTCCTGATCAAGACCTGGAAGGACTCAAATTTACTACCAGACTGGGAGGGTCCGTTTCCCATACTGCCACTGAAACTGCTGTGAGGACTGCCAAAAAAGGTGGGGAGGTGTAAACAGAGGCAGGACAGTTAGCATGTAGATTTTACACATCGGATAGGCTGTAAGCCTTGGAGTACCCAACCAATGGGGAAACAAGGGAGGGAACTTGCGGATGGGGTAGGAAAGATAAATCAAAGTTCTGCCTTTGCTATGTGTGCCTACTTGCTAGGACACCCATTTTTGCAAAGATGTTAATAGCTGCTTCACTGCTGTGTCTACCCTGAGCTTAAGTTTTTATCTAGAGACCATTTCTCACAGATCGTTTGTCCCCTATCTCTCATCAATGGCTTTTGGCCTCCCCAGGGTCATCATGCCCATTCCACCACTGCTGCCACTGAACCCCCAGGACACCGGGAACACCCATTGTGTCCTCAAGAATAGGAAAAAGCAAGAGGCAGGGAATGTAGGACCCATCCCATCCCTGGGGTGCAGGGTGGCCCTGCCCTGGCCTGGGAGAGCTCCTCCATGGGTGGGCTTAGATGGCTCCCAGAGACACCCTGTCCCCCACCCTGGCATACCACAGTGCTGGGTGCTGCATATCCCCATTCCCCATCCTGCAGATGTGCGTGTCCCCACCTCCCACCAGACCCCCAGATGTCTGTCTGTCTGTCACCCAGAGCTGCTGTCACCCAGACCACCAGCCCAGGGATGCAGCCAAGAAAAAGGCTTGTCTGGGCACACCTCCAGGGAGCAGGGACTCAACTACTATCTCCGAGCTTCAGCATTGATTCCAGGGCCATCAACCAGCTGCAAGAGTCCTTGGAATCCTCAAGCTCAAGCAGTTCTTCCAGCTCCTCCATGGATTCACAGAAGGCTGAGTCAGATTCTTCACAGCCTCTATGATGTTCTAAAGAAGCAGGTGGCTCACCTGAAAGCCATCAAGTCAGACCTCTCTGAGCTGGAGAAGCTGTGGTATCCCCTTGCCCTATCCCACAGGGAGCAGGCAGCACATCATGCAGAAGGCAGGTTCAGCATTATCCACTGTCCCTCTTCCAGCAGTGCAACCATTGAGCAAACACAGCGGCGCAGACTCTATGGGGCAAAGCACTAGAAGCCCTTCTCTGCCCGACTTTGGAGGCTTGTGTGAGAAACCTGCTCAGCACTCAAAATTTTATAGATGGAAATTGTGAAACAAAGAGCCCTTTAATAGCAGCATGCTGGCTGAATCATCCACAGGCAGATGAGCTCAGCAGATATTTACAGTTTATATACCTTTCTAGGTTTCGCCTCCTGACTACGCCAGCCTTCCTCTGAGAAATGATTTATGTTTTCTGTGAACCCAAAGCACTCCCCTCTGATGGCTCTCAGAGGGTCTCTGGTGGTCGTGGGGAGGAAGGCTCCAAGTCTTCCTCACAAATGAACTTCTGAACTTTGCTTCTGGTGCATGTGTTCAAGCGTTGCAGTTACATAAAACTCCTTATCTGTACAGATGTTCCTATCACCTTAACAGTTACATAAAACTCCTTATGTGTATACAGATGTTCCTATCACCTTGCAGTTACATAAATTCCTTATGTGTATACAGATGTTCCTATCACCGACCACAAACTCCCTTGGCTGGGGCCCACACCCTGGAACCCCATGCCTTACAGACTTTCTGTTCCTCCTATAGCTCGCCCATAACAAAACCTCCTATATTTTTCTTACACTTGGGGCTGCTTTTCTCCAGCCCTCTTCTGCCACCTACGCCCTCCCTGTCAGAGGGGAGGAAACTGCACTGAATGCTGAGCCCCAGCACAAGTTGTGTCAAGAGTGGAGATGTGCCGGGCAGGGAAACCACAGGTTTTCGCCTACCCTTCACCTGCTTCCACTACGGTCATTAGCAGGTCCATCCTGGCTCCCAGACCCTGGGATGCGGCGAAAACCTGGACTCATCCGATCCGCCCTCAGGATTGCTAGCGGCCGCTCTATTAGTCGGTGAGTCCCCTGCCTGCAAGCCCTACCTGCCAAGGGGAACTACGCTGTGCACCAGACGTCTCTGCGTGCCTTACCAGCAGCCCCGGGCCATGCGTACGACTTACAGGCCCTCTAAATTCGAAAACCCGGACTCACACCATCCGCTCTCAGGATCGCTAGCAGCCACTCTATTGATCGGCGAGTCCCATAAAGTACAAACCTAAATTCCAAGCATACCGTTTCTCCGCAGCCGGCACAGGCTGTTGTCTGCCCCTGCAGTGAGCGAACGAGGAGCGGAGCTCCTCCAGGCAAGCGGCCTGGGGCACCTAGGATGTCCACCTGTCCCCCGATCCTGCAGCCAAGCAGACATCTCCTACCTGGCTCACCAAATTGATACACGGACTGACTCCACAACTTGTTAGAGTTGTAAAGTAGGTGTGCTTTATTCAGCGCTGAGGTGCATGGGGATTGCTCCTCCAAAAGCATGCGTGCCCCTCCTTTGCCACTCAGTTCGTTTATATTACATACAATGATTACCTAAACATGAGATTGCTTCACGCCTAATACATATGCAAAACCTATTCCCATCTAGTAGTATAATTAGCTTTCTGGCATTCGTCCCATTGCTGCGCCTGCGGAGTGCCTCCTGGTGGTGGTCGTTAGGGGGGCGTGAGGATGAAGGCCTGTAGTTCCTCTTCATCACCGCAAGTAACCTCTTGCTTTCAGGCAGGCTCAATAGGGTTTCGGCTCCTATCCAGACCTCAGGTTCGGTGCAAGCCGGTTTTATGTATCTTAAAGCAGAAACTTGTCAAGTTTGCAAATTTTGTTACTCTGGCTATCTTTTGTTCCTTTTCTTTCTAAAGATATTATTTAAACAAGAATGTCTTAAATATTAAGCTGTGAATCTTATCTACTACAATTCTGCCTGCCAGCTGTAACTCCTACAATTCTGCTTCACCATTCTAGCAACTTTGACTCCTACGGTTCTGCTTCACCAAGCACAGTGACTGCTTAAGCGAGCAGGCACAATGTTACCCCGTAATTTCCTGGTATCAAAAGAATAGTCAAGGTATGAAAGAAAAGTAGAAGAGGATAACAGAAAACATGATGGGAAATGAAAGCAATACCAGTAGTCCTAAAAATTGGTATTACAGACAAAAGAATTCTGTCAAGAGTTTCTTTTTCTGTAGGATGAAAAAGGTTGTCCATTCATTTCTTTTATGCAAGGTTTGTATATTTTACTACAGAACCTGGATTTGCTGTTGTTAAAATTTGCCACAAACAGAACATCCACCACAGATTTTTTTCTACCAAATTAGCACTCTAGGAAAAGGTGGTTGTATTATAAATGCTTTTGAGAAAATTTGCTGTGCAAAGATGTGACTTGAAGAATTGGTTTACTTCCAAAGTACATCAGTTAGTTACAAAATGTTTGACAAATGACATATCCTTACAGTGATGCTGAACACAACAGAAAAGTTACCCCTTACCTTTTGTACCAGTTGGATTCCTGCTGTTCATACTGACCTTTACAGACAAATAAAAATAGTGTTTCAGTGATATGTGGATGCAGCCATTGTTCTTGACCTGAGTTAACTGCTTAGGTTTTAGATCACATTTAGAGTTTGGAATTTAAATATCACAACTTTAAAAAAAGCAAAACACCACAACATTTTAAATTAACTTGCACACCAATTCAGTTGCACCATACTGACAACCTCAGGTTTGGCCTTGAAGTGACATGTGGTAATGCGCGTATAAAGAAACGCTACCGACAGCAGTCAGTCACACTAAAGTAATGTCTTTTCAGATCATTCCTGAAAAAAACCCCAATAATCTGGAAGCTCACCACTGCTGAAATAACAATATTTATAATTAACTGTTTGCAGAGCACAGCATCAAAAATGTGACATTACTTTTACTCAAGATCTGCTGAAAAAAATGTATAGAGATCTTATAGAAATATTACAGTAATAAATAACAGTATGCATATGACGCACAAAAATAAACTGATGAAATTGGTCAAGGTATAAAGCTGAAAATAGGCAGTTTGGTTTGCAAACAGTTAAACCAGAGTTAGGTGCTGACAGCTGTGAAAAAGGTGAATGTTCTCAGAGGTTGTTTCAGAGTCTCCTATACTTGGAGTATTTTTATGTGTATGTGATAAAGGGCTATAGTTACAAAAATACTGTTTTGGGCATTACCAATCCCATCATCTTAAAATTCTCTCTTAATAATTATTTGTGTGTGAAAAGGAAGCCAAACATGCTGGTTTGGTAAGAAACAGTCTCTCATCATGTGGAAACCTGTATCAGAAAATGCTGCTTTACAAAAAATTGTGAGTAATTTCCTTTTTACATCCTGAGAGAATATTCTGTCTTTCTGTCCACTTCTCCCTTCCTTTTTCTGCTCTGTTTTGCTTTACCAGCTGCTGGAAGGTGTACATCGAAGAAGTTGAGCAGGGAGCTAGACTGCCTTGTATTATGCAGTCTTTGTTTAAGGGAAAAATAAATCATAGTTTATGAAATGAAAAAAAAAAAAGTTTAATAAAAAATAGTTAAAAAAAAAACCAAAACTTGTTACCCTGGTGAAGCACTGTAAGAAAATACAGACTTAATGTGCGCATCGGAAAGCCAGACTATGCTTTTACGTTATGTTTATAGTCTGTGACCCTGCTGGAGTCATCGGTAAGGGAAGCATTTGCCCCCCCTGGGGCCTTGTGGGAAGCCAGCCACCGGGAGGCGCTCATTCCTCATCCATTCCTGCTGCCGCGCTGAACTGCGCTGCTTGGGTAGCGGAAGCTGCTTTAGACGTCCTGGCGATCGTCATCGCTGTGTAGTCATTATTCTGAAACGTAAAATAAGAGCTTCCTGTCACCTCATTTATTTGCGTCTTTTATTTTCCGTTAGGGCCTGCTCCCAGGTGATGGTGGTAAGGAAACAAACAGGAGCGCCAGTTCTATTCAATGTAGCTGTCAGCTGAAATAGAAAATACTTATGAAGTTGTTCTGTATGAAATGGAAGAGATCTAGTTTCTAGATGTAAATTAACATTTCGGATCTTGGAGAGAAATGCAGACATCAAAGCACAGGCAGTCCTTTAAAAAATGTATTCCTATGCTTTTCATGTTGCTATTAGGGTCCTCAGGCTGTATGTTGAGAAAAATCTTGGCTGAAATACACAGTTTTAAGGCACAAGCTGGAGAAATAAATACCCAGCCAAGTTTGTTTTGTAAGAGGTTTTAATTTGAGTTATTTTGGCATCCCTTTCTAAAGATGTAAAAGCCGTAAATCAGTTATTTCAGAATGCTAGATGGATAGATGCCTTTTGGATTAAACACTGAAACTTATTGTCTGGCTTGGTCTGACTCTGAAAAGACTTCTGAAGTGAGCACAGCACTGGAAGTGCTGGTGCAGGTTAGGTGGCTGCAGAGACCCAAAATAGTGAATGTGCTTTTCCTCTGCTTTCTCCAGCACAATTAAAACAAATCAAGGTTTTCCTTTTCTTTGCACCTTGTCTTAGTGTTAAACTCTAAAGAACCTTACAGTGGAAAATACAGAAAGTACCTTTTTATGTGAAAAAGCAAAAAGCTAGCATTTGGCATGTGATGGAATTTGGAGCAAAAGTTCTTGTATTACTTTTAAAAAATAAATAAAATAGGAATCATTAGCCCCGGTGATAAACATTTATAATGCCTTTCACAAGTATTAGTGGATCATTTAAATGCATGTTTTCATGGAGAAACAAGGAAATTGTTTAGATTTGTGTTTAAATGAAATAGCACTCTGTGTTATTACAAAATCATTGGTAGACAGTACTGACTATTGCTATTATTAATAGTAATAGCTATTCCTAAATAGTAACAGGTGCCAAATTAGAATCCTAGAATAATTAGGGTTGGAAAGGACCTCAAGATCATCTAGTTCCAACCCCCCTGCCATGGGCAGGGACACCTCACACTAAACCATCCCACACAAGGCTTCATCCAACCTGGCCTTGAACACTGTCAGGGATGGAGCACTCACAACCTCCCTGGGCAACCCATTCCAGTGCCTCACCACCCTAACAGGAAAGGATTTCCTCCTTATATCCAATCTAAACTTCCCCTGTTTAAGTTTTAACCCATTACCCCTTGTCCTGTCACTACAGTCCCTGACGAAGAGTCCCTCCCCAGCATCCCTGTAGGCCCCCTTCAGGTACTGGAAGGCTGCTATGAGGTCTCCACTCAGCCTTCACTTCTCCAGGCTGAACAGCCCCAACTTCCTCAGCCTGTCTTCATACGGGAGGTGCTCCAGTCCCCTGATGATCCTTGTGGCTCTCCTCTGGACTTGTTCCAACAGTTCCATGTCCTTTTTATGTTGAGGACACCAGAACTGCACACAATACTCCAGGTGAGGTCTCACAAGAGCAGAGTAGAGGGGCAGGATCACCTCCTTCGACCTGCTGGTCACGCTCCTTTTGATGCAGCCCAGGATACGGTTGGCTTTCTGGGCTGCGAGCGCACACTGCCGGCTCATGTTCATTTTCTCATCAACCAGCACCCCCAAGTCCTTCTCTGCAGGGCCGCTCTGAATCTCTTCTCCGCCCAATCTGTAGCTGTGCCTGGGATTGCTCTGACCCAGGTGTAGGACCTTGCACTTATCATGGTCAAATTCTGTATTATATTTTCCTAAGGATGTAGTATTTTTGCTTTTCTGTTGTTTTTCATTATTAGCCAAACAGACCAAGTAGTCTATTGGTATTGCAAGGGATGTAAAATACGCTGTCAGTTTAAACAGATTCCATTCAAACAGCGTCACTTCCCAGTTGAGTTTCAATCAGCTAAATTTCTAATAGTCAGGTACATTTGCTTTACTACGATGCTTTTGGAACACTGTGACTCGTTATAGAACTCTGCAGGAGAAAAATGATGTACCTAATTGGAGCTTGAGCACCTCCCTGGGAGTAAAATGGCAAGAAACATATTTATTTCATCTTCTCTTAAGTTTGATTGACATATCTTAACTGCATTTATGTTATCTTTTAGGTTATTTTAAAATAATCATTAATAATTCTAAACATTGCCAAAACTTCTAGCATGTAGTTTAATCACACAATACACGTCTGATAATCTTGTGCTAAAGTTTACGCTATTAAAAAAAAAACACAAATGAAAATTATTTTTCTGATAACATACATCAGCAAAATATAAGCCCAGCACTTTCTGTTGCTTTTTACTTTGATAGGCAGGTACATTTAGCAGTACCACTGAAGTCAGAAGCAGATGTCAGTCTTTATGAGGCTGAGTGAAAGTAAATCCACGTAGAAGTTCCCATCAAACTCATACTAGTAATCTTGATTCTTGTCACTTCCCAAACCATTCTTCAGGTGTCTTTGCTTTTGAAAGATCTGCTTACTAAAATCATTGGTGAAACACCAACAACAACCAAATTTGCAGACAATCCCAGCAAGTAACTTCTCTCTAGTTCATTCACTTAACTAAAAAAACCCTGGAAATTACATAAAGTCAGATCACAATTTTCAATATGGTCTTCATGTTAAAGATTCAAAAAGTTGTGCTATAATTGTTATCTGTATGAGACTATAAGCTCATGGTGTTTTCTTTATTGAAAACGTGTACTGTCCCAAATTCTCCTGAAGGTTATGTAGACTCCAAAATAGCTGTCATCTACATTTTAGAGTTGTTATTCCCTTCTATATCTTCAAAATATCACCATCCTTCGTTGCAGGAATTAGAGACATAGCAGCAATAATGTGTCACTGGTGCAAAGGTCCCATCTTTTCTGGTGTCCCTTTTTTCGTGCCACAAAGTTTCTGTCCAATCAGGAACTGAAATTCTCTGCCTTTCCACCGCTGACTTTTTGTTCTGAGTTTTTTCTTTCATGCAAGGACAGATGGTTCCTACCTACGTTTTCACCCTGGGGGCTGAAGAGGTGTTTCCTTCAGAGAGAATGATTGTACATTGGCATCCTGAGGTGAGCAGCTGGTTGAACATTATGAACAGTGCTGTAAAGGGCTGAAAATTTTCAGGGAAAAGCTACAAATGCCATGGTGGTCTGGGACTGGGGAAAGACAGAGGCAGGCTTGTGTTAGGTTGCTCTGAGCACTCTTCTTTTCAGAAGACATCTTTAGGTGCTGATGTGGGTATCATGGGTGTAAGGGATTTGGGTGTACCACTATTGGAGAGCCTGTGTGCTGGTAGCTCTCAGAGTCTATCAAATCTTAAATGAACCTATGAAAATGTGTAGCGGATCTTAGGTGTTGTCTCTTGGAGAGGAGATCGTGGGAGAAAACTTAAGAAATATCTCAAAAAGTTCTAGTTTATTTCAAGTGTATAAAGAAAAAGGGTCCACTTTCCATGCTGGTGTAGTGGTAAAAATGTAGGTTAATACCCTTACAATGTGGAATGTAGCATCCCTGAAAAGCAAAAGATGCTGGTCAAAATGAAAGTGCAAATAAGATTTGGAAAAATCTAGTATGTTACATGAACACAGTTTGAAAAAGAATAAAATAGGCCTTTTAAAAGTAAGCCCATCCTCAATGCATTTCTCTGGATCTGAATTTGTATGCTTTCCCTGTAGTTTTAAAACACTGTGTTAATATAATTCTGTTTTCTTTGCTGGGCAAACTGGATGCTTTGAGACTTTAATTTGGGCTTAACTGTAGATGGAATTGAATGGTAATATTGAATGAGAAAGAGAGGCCTAGCAAGCTTGTTGGAATAAAAATAATTACTATGGGATGTATTATATTTATTATCCGTATATTTCAGAAGCAATGCAATTCTGAAAACTGGCAGGAAATTAGCATTTTATTGGAAGGTCACTAATATCAGAAAAAGATAGGAAGTATATATGCAAAGCATCCTAAATTTAGGTATTGGAGATATCAATGATCCACTAAAAAGAATTATTATTCCACTCAAAGTAAATAAGTACCCAGGCTGGGAAGCACCAATTGGCTTCCTCCGGTTGAGTGCAAGACTGTATTTTGCAAGAGTGCTCACATGATTTCCACGTTTTGGCAGTGAGGTCCTCTTTGGTTTAATCTCACATTCTGGATGGCCTTGGGGGGGATGAACTTGGAACGAGTGCTGTCACACAGGCACTGGAAGCTTTTCCCGTCTGCCTTTGCCACGGCCTTGCCTGTAGAAAAAAAGAAGTTATGGGGAGGTAAATGAACATCATCTCGTGCTCCTGTGAAGTAAAGAGTATTTGTTCCCTTCTGTCAGTGTTATTCTTGTTGCTCAGCTCCTATGATGTGCTGAGAACTTCGAGGTAAAATGAAGTTACATTTTCGCTGTTGGCGTGCAAAAGCATTTGAAATTAAGCTTATTTCTAAGTGAGAATACTCAGGTGTTTTCCCAGTGCATTTGTGCCTGGCCAGAATTTACACCTAAACTGCATCCCTTGGCTAAAATAGCCTAACATCACATGTCCACATATTGTTGACAAGTTTCTGCCATGATCGTCTGCTCATAGCCTTTACTCTTTTCTGCAAATTCCATGGTTCTTCCTTTGAGGAAGTGCTGTCATCAACCGGCTTACCAGGAACAGAAGTACAATTAGGAGAAAGTTGTCATGTGGAAAAGATGTACGAACACGTTGAGAAAAAAGGTCCTCTTTGAATTCAAACGTTCCTTAAAATCTAGGCTGAGACATCTATTATGGCATAGGACTAAAGTAATTTTCTGACGGAAACATATTTTACCCTTGGAAGCAGCCACAGCATCCTAACAGATGCAAATACGAGCAATCCTTGTAACTTCTGAATGACAGGATGTTGAAGATGCACATCTCTGGCAAAAAGTCACCATTAACACAGCACAAGCCCTCTTGGGTGTATGTATCCATTGGTTATGTGAGTGTTAAGAAATCATTTTCTTACCTTCTGACCCCACCATGAAGACCAAGTAGAGAACCCAAGCAGCAGCAGCAGCTCTGTCACCCATTGCTGTGCAGAAGTCTGCTTGACCAGCGTCCTGCTCTGCTTGCTTTCACAGTGGGTTTTGTCTGGGAAGGGGCAGGCCCAGCAGCCACTCCAGCACAGCACAAGGGCTCTGTACGCTCGCGTCTCCTAACGTGCGAGTGTTGCGTAAGAAATCCAGATCTCTGTGCGGTCCGCTCAGAGGCACTTCAGAATTCCGTAACTTGCTTCTGCTGCAGCGCGTTTCAGACATTTCTTTAAATGGTGATTATCATCCATCCCCTTCTGCTTGCACACCTGCATGGGAGCCTAGAGCTGGGAATCAAGACAGTATTAGCACGCATGCCCCCGAGCCAAAATAAAGAGGTCTTTTCGCCCTCTCTGAAGGCAGAATTTCTGTTCAGCTTCGTTGCATGGTTTAAATGCCTTGTGCAGAAACTTTCACCCAACGTCACTACAGGAACTCTTTATCCCAATCTTATGGACTGTATCTTGACCTGACCTAATGAAGTTGTTTAGTCCTATGAAAGCAGGACATAACCGGTTTCTGTTCTTCCCTGACAGGATTTTGTCATTTTCAGTTTGGCTGAAGGGATTTAGATGCCTAACTCTGTACTGGAAAGCTTCTCCAGTCAATGAACAGGAAACGAGGAGCTTCAAATGACGGAGGCATGGCCACCTTAAGCTCTTCTGAAAATGGCATTTGTTCAGCATGTGAAAAGAGAAAGTGTCTGACAACAGGAGCTGCAATAGCACCTGGCTAAAATAAGCACTTGGGAAGTTACTGTTTGCTAACATGCACCCAGAGCGATCGCAGGGGTTTGTGACAGGAGATAAACGCACGTCTTAAGGGAAATCATTTGTGTCGTTCACTCACTGGGGTACTGGATAGTCTGATTTTTGTGAGGTGGAAACAGGTGATCTCAAGGAAAGAAGCTGGCCCAAACTGTGAGCTGCGAAAGTATGCTGCCCGTATGAATTTCAGCACTAAAATTGAGAAAGCAATTGGGTTTTGAAAAGAAGGAGCCTGCCAAAGGAGAGCCTTGGTGTTGTATGGAGGGGAGATGGCGGTTTATGCTGGCCACAAACAGCGCCTGGCTTTTGCTCGGCAGGGAGCAGGACAATGTTTTGGATGTGTTGGCACAGAGAATTGACTAGTTCAGACCTGCTTTTGTTGTTCAGTGTAAAAATAGTTTGCCAGAAGAACTGGGAATTTCATGGAGTCTGACTTCAGCTTTGAAGGGAGAGTATCGGCAAAGCAGAAACAGCATGGAAGATCAGGTAGCCATCATCCAAAGAGCTGCAGTGCTTCTCTCAGCAGTCTCTGAGAGCACCAGAACAGGGTTTGGGAGCACGAGGGTTCTTGTGTTCCTAAGGAAGGCATGCTGTGAGGGCACACAGGACCAAAACGTGGTACTTCATCATTTCTGGCCAGCCTCTGAATCATGTCTCACCTATGGGAGAAGAGCCCTCCTGTAGCCATGATCCAGCTCCCATCTCTTCACTGAGATTTTGCTGGTGATGACGGCAATACACTTACCATAAGTGTCTGTACAGCAGCTGAGCAGGTGCCAGTCCCTTAGGATACACATATACTTTTATTGGCATGCATCTAAAGGGGTTCTTCCCACCTCTCCCCATTCCTGGCTGATATCTCTGACATGCTTGCCTCCAAATTAGATCTCTGAAAGACGCCAGCTTGTAAAAATCACTTGGAAAATAGGAAGGCTTAGGCAGGAAATCAGCACTTTATTGAAAGGTCACTAATATCATAAAAATAAAGGAAGTATATATGGAAGATGTCCAAAAAATAGGTACTTAAAGTATCAAGGATCCACTGAAAATAAGCATCAGTTTAGCAAGTATGGCATCTTAACTGAAATCATACATTTGGTGTAGATATCAGAGGTGAAGCTATTCTGCTGGCAGCTAAGAGTAGGAAGGAGATTCTTGGCTGAGGTGAGAAGTCAGATTCGTGCTGACAGTCAAGTCAGGAATGATAAGGACAAATTTATCTTTAGAATAATTCTCTTAAGTCACTAGGTGAGCTTTATTTATGATACCAGATGTTTTGTATCCAAAATCTGTATGCTATTTGTTTGCAAAGCCATTTCTGCACAGGGCATATGAACCTGCTTTCTATTTAGCCTGGCTGTGGAAACACCTTGAAATACAGCACCTTCACTGACAATGTCTTCAGCTACTTTGTTCAGTAGTTGGCAAACAGTACTGGCAAAAAATGCCCCAACCCCTATAATGCTTGTAGCTAGCTTAGCAAGGGAGTTTCTCAGTGTGCTTTCTGCATGGAAGAGATAGTGGACTTGTATCCAGCCAAGAAAGATGCTTGGCTATGTCTTTGCTGAAGTAGGTGTTCCTCTTTTTTAGCGCTAAAGGGAGTATACTTTTCAAGATATTTTCCTGGCTTCCCACGAAGGTTATTGCAAACAACTGACATGTTATTCAGATGGTGATACTCATTATCTCTGAGCACCCTTGCAGAGTAAGCAATTTCTAATCTCTCTATGAAAGCATTCTGCTTCCACAGTCTGCAGCTGGGGAGACAAAGCAATTTCCTAGCCATTCCTCTAAATATATATATTTTCAGTTCATCAGGTTTATCTACAATACAGCACAAAGGCTATTATGCTTATCATTCAAAGCTGGAACTTTACATGGAAACCTTCTTTCCTCTTCCACTTTTGACGCCAAGAAAAATAGTTGCAAGGGTTATGTCCAGTATTGAGTTGCAGCAATAAGCTTAATACGGCTCTGTACTTTAGGCTATCTATAGGGATTTATCTGAAGCTCTTAGGGGACTGTCAAGTTTAACATTATTCATGCCTAGGATTTGTGAATTTGAAAGGACTAATGACCAAAAGTCCTTAGTCCCATGAGGGCTTTAAAACAAACAGAGGCTTTTGATGTGTCTTGTTTTAGTAGCATTACTTGTTGGGCAATGTAATTCCATGATGAAAACTGGGTGGGAGGCAAAAATCCAGAGTTGCACAAGACGGTATTTCCATTGTGGTTTTAGTAGATTAACTTGTATCTGAAGCAAGTATAAATATAGAATCATAGAATCCTAGAATAGTTAGGGTTGGAAAGGACCTCAAGATCATCCACTTCCAACTGCCCTGCCATGGGCAGGGACACCTCACACTAAACCATCCCACCCAAGGCTTCATCCAACCTGGCCTTGAACACTGGCAGGGATGGAGTACTCACAACCTCCCTGGGCAATATCTTCATGTAGCATTCCTCTAAATAGGATGCAAGCACTTTTCCAGTCTCATAGGAGTGTCATGATGCTTTCCCAGGAGAGCCTTACCTGTCACTCTAACCTCAAGTGCTGGATTTTAGGTCTTTCTGCACCTTATAAAATAAACCAAGAGTATTTTCATCCCTCTGGTATGCCCTATGGAGTCCCTACAGCAGTAAATCTAGCTAGTAATCTAGTAATCTAGTAAATCTAGTAAAATTACACCCCAAATATACTTTCAAGAAAACTGCTCAAAGGCAAACAAATGAAAGTAAGTAAATAGCAGGACACACAGAGAGTAGGAGCATATATTTTATGTCATAATTGGTTTTGTATTGCTGTATTTGTCATAACCACATAACACCATACATGAACACATCAGGATTCAGTGGATTTAGTAACGATGGAGATGGCTCAGTTCAGGTAAAGTAATGGGTCCTGTTCTGCTTTATTATGTCTGCAGTCGGCAGGCAAAGGGGTTTAGGCAGTTGTAAAGATAAGAATAATTCTGCTCTATATGAACTTTGTCAGAAAGGAAATACCTTTTAGTGTCTGAAATATGTGATATTTACAACACTGTATTTTCTTCCTGAATTTGAAGCATATGTGCTGTGTATACAGCAGGCTTGGGCATCATAGAATTATAGAATCACAGAATGGTTTGGGCTGGAAAGGACCTTAAGATCATCCAGTTCCAACCCCTGCCGTGGGCAGAGACGCCTCACACTAGGCCATGTTGCCCAAGCCTGTGTTCTGCCTGGCCGTGAACATTGACAGGGATGGAATATTTACCACTTCTTTGGGCATCCTGTGCCAGGGCCTCACCACCCTCACAGTAAAGAACTTCTTACTTACATCTAACCTGAACTTCCCCTATTTCAGTTTGAACCCATCACCCCTTGTCCTATCACTACAGTCCCTGATGTTAAGAGTCCCTCTCCAGCATCCGTGTAGGCCCCCTTCAGATACTGGAAGGCTGCTCTGAGGTCTCCACACAGCTTCTCTTCTGTAACTTGAACAGCCCCAGTTTTCTCAGCCTGTATTTATATGGCAGGTGAACCAGCCCCTGATCATCCTTGTGGCCTGCTCTGGACTAATTTCAACAGCTCCATGTCCTTGTGTTGAGGACACCAGAATTGCACACAGTGCTCCAAATTAGGTCTCACAAGAGCAGAGTGGAGGGGCAGGATCACCTCCTTCTCATATATCAGAGAATCATAGTATCACAGACTGGTTTGGGTTGGAAAGGACCTTAAGCTGATCCAGTTCCAACCCCCTGCCATGGGCAGGGACATGTTTCACTAGAGCAGGTCATCTGCCCAGTGTTGTTCCTGGCCCTGTCTTTAGTGCATGAGGTGCCCTGGCCACCTCTGGGAGGGAATGAAAAAAAAAAAATCATTTACTGTTTAAACTTGAGTTCTACAACTATAATTACAGGTTTTCAATTTTCCTGTAGGTGGTCAGGCAGAAGATGATAACTCCTTTTCTATCCTGTTAGCCATCATGCAGAATTTGAATGACTCTTGTCCTCTTTGAATTGTTACCCTTCAAGGGGATTATTTAAAGCTTCTAACAGCAGCACTCTCCAATGCTGAGCCAGACTAGGATTTTCATGGTGCACTTAGTAAATTTCCTTAAGTTCCCAAAAAGATGCTAAGCTTTAATGTCCGCATCTAATATTGTTGTAAAAACATGACTTTTTCAAGTGATGCTTGGCTTGTCTGAATGGTCTGAATGGGGAAACATGAAGCCAAACATGTATGGTACATCTGTAAGGTTAATATTTGTATTGATGTCACAATAGATGAGAACACTGGTCTTTGCTTACTCGCAAAGTGGTAAGAATGAACTGGAACAGATCATTCATGTTTCAGAATAAGTGCCCTCAGCGAGTTTTACCTTCAGATACTATTCATCTTTAATTCATAACCTATGAACTCTCTTAGCCACATACATTCTACTGGTTTCGAGTCCAACTTAATGCATTTACATGCTTCTGAACATGGCTTTTACTCTAGGAAATGTCTATTTGGAACCTTTTATCACCATTAATAATCACCATTATTTTTCCTCCTCATTCCTCAATACGGCTCCTCGCTAGGTTGATTTTTTTTTCTTAATGCATTTCTAAGATGTGTCATCAATAATACTGCTCATTTCAATCCTTCTCATTTTTCATCTAACCACAGCATTACCAAGGGATATGTACTGTACTTGTTCCCTCGCCTGAAGCAACTCATCCCTCTTTGAAAAGAGGTGACTAAAACTTTCCAGAAACAAAAATCTTCCAGAATAAGCATGGGGACAATATAATCTCAAAAGTAATTTCTCTAAGAGCACCCCCACAGAAAAGGAGAGTCTAAGGAGAGGTGACAGTCAAGCTGGGTCATAACATGCTCCACAGTTCCTACCCAGTAGTGAGTTTAAAGTGTATGCTGGCTTCCCTACCGTTGCTGTATACTGTTATGCATATGCTATGATAGGAAAATATTGCTAATAGTTAAGAGATGATGAGTTAAGAGTCAATAGGATGTGTCTTTGGAAAAACCCCGAAATGAAAAATTTCTATGGCACAGAAGTAGAGAACTGTATGTTCCATACTCCAGTGAGCTGCTCATAGTAAATACCAATGAGTTCATCGACGGGGCAAGCACTTACGTATGGAAGTCCTGAGTCGTGCAGACTGAACAGCCCCAGTGTTCTCAGCCTGTCTTCATACAGGAGGTGCTCCAGACCCTGATCATCCTTTTGCCTTCCTCTGGACTTGCTCCAACAGTTCCAAGTCCTTCTTACACTGACACCAGAACGCAGTGCTCCAAGTTGGGTCTTACAGGAGCAGAGGGGCAGGATCACCACCTTCAACCTTCTGGTCATGCTAAACCATGGAGACCTCACTTAGCAATGGGGCGGGGGAGGGAACTCTGAATTTTTGTGTCTGACAAACAGTGCCACAGTCATTTGGAAGCTGCTGGTTTTCCGTATGGCCTGATTTCCCCCTATGCCTGAACCAGTAACAGCAGTCATTTAAATACCTTCATGTTATGAGCCGGGGGAATAGCCAGTTGGGAAAAGAATCTTGATCGTTTGCATCACTCTGTGATTTCATATGATGCCATTGATCTAAGTAGGTGTGCGTGCGTACAGACATATTTAGTTGTCGTATTGTTGCATTCAATTACTTGACAGGTAAAGAGGAAGAAATAAAGAGCAAGGACAATACTTGTTCATGTTAATTTGCTTTCCTATGATTCCTGTCACAGAAAAGCAAGGCTAGGTTATAAGGATGAGGCAAATTCGTCTGGATACAAATGTGTTGTTATAAAATGTACTGGTTTCGTACTGCAGCAGATGCTGTTGCTTCTTTCCACCCAGCCAAACATGTTTCCCTTTAAGCACACTTGAGGTTAAAGCAGAATACAGGCTCTTGTAAACTGCAGGGCCTTACTTGGGTTCCGCACACCCATCCTGGGGTTAAGCTTCTGTTGGGAGCTGACTTTTCTCCTCTTGTAGCTGGGAGTGAACTCACTGCATTGCCAGTGCAGTCTCCATGGCTCTAGGTCCATCAGGTGTATTTGGGCACGTGAGTAATGTCCATTTTTGCCACCCTACAGGAAGTTACAGAAGCTCTAAAGTAACCAGGAGGAGATCTCAGAGCAGCTGAGGTTTGTATTGCTCTCCAAAGTGCTTGCCTCTTATTGTATTCAGTCTGTCAAAGAGTAGGGATCAAATACCCATTTCCTACCTGTCTGTAATGCTTTCTGCCTTGCTCATGAGTTGTCTCAAAGAACTCCAGGCTCTAGTTCAATAGGTAAGCACAAGCTATTAATCGCTGACTTAGCTTTTAGTACTTGCTGCACAACTCTGAAACTGCTTATTACTGTGAAATTTCCTTATAAGGTGCCATGGAAAAATTACATTTCCTGTTTCTCCAACACTGAAATATTCAAAGTACAACCTAAAGTGATATGCTGTGTGTGCCAGAGGCAAAGGGATTTAAAAAGCTTTAAAATGTAAGGAAATAGCTTCTGTGAACTGTTTGCTGACTTTTTTCTCCCCGTATTTTCCCTCCACTTCCTTGCCCTGTATAAACTAACGTTTCCTGGCTTGCGGCTGTTTATAAGCTATGCCACTGTGTTCTGGCATTTGCTTATTTGGGAAAATCTTGTCTTGCTCTCAGTTTGCATTTCTTTTTGTGGCAATTTTCTGTGCAAACAGGCTTTCTGCTTTGGAAAGTGCCAGTGCACTGAACACAATTGCCTTGGATTTCAGGGTGAAGTCCTGCTACATGAAGTCCTGATCTCTCCAACAACCAGCTTTTCACTGCTGACTTCAGCTGTCACTTTAAGTAGAGCAGGTATAGAAGGACACTTGGGGCTGACCTGCATTTTACCCCTTTTTTTGGGAATTCATGAAGGGCAGCAGTGGTTGAGCTCTTAGAAAATTGCTACAGATGGGACATCGAGGGCCTCTGTCATGGAGAAAAAGGGTTTCTTTGTTAGAGAGTGGCAAATGCCTTGTTCACAGAGAAATTTGCATTAACAGAGCATATTTCACTAGAGGGAACTCCTGCAGTGTTCTCCAAATCTCTGTGCTTACATGCAGCAATAGCCTGAGCTGAATGAAACAGCTACCAATAGCAATGAGTACCTTAGAGTGGAAGTTCAACCTGCAAGTGATAAAACAGCAGTGACAAATGCCCCATTCAGACAGAAACTCCCTAGTGGCCCTTCTGTTCAATGGGTTTCAAACTACCAGCTCTAGCAGCAGGATCTTACATTGCATTGCTTTCCTCTGCCTCCTCTGACATCTGGAAAGCCACATTCTAGTCGCTCTTGTCTCCTGTGGGAGATTTCACAACAAATAATCAAGAGAGCCTTAAAAAACCACAAGCTACCTTCAATAAAGCTACACCTCTTGTGAACTGGAAATTCCAACTTTTGGGTAGAACAGGCACGGCCAAAATCTGAAGGACAGGTGTTTGTGGGATTTGGAAAGTATTCTGTGGAGGGCTCATAAAAATCACAGACAATGTGTCCTTCTTCCATGCTGATACAGCTTTTCAAAGCAGTCTGTCTCATGCTTCTCCAACTAGGACAAATTAATCCCCATGCATTCCTTTGCCACTGACTGGCCTTGCTGTGATGCAGGATGTCATTCAGCATTAGCACAGCAGATGATAAGCTGCTAAAGTACATCGCTTTTAAAGAGGGATCTGAGCACAGAGTGCCTCACAACAATGAAATAATGATGTGTCATGGAAGCAGAAACTCACTGCAGAAAGAGGTGGAAAAGCTCTAAGATTGCTTCACATGCCAAAAAGGAAATGCTCTTCAGTCAGCAAATGTGGCTTGTTGACGGCTGTGTAACATCTGCAGTGCTTATGAAGAAGCTTATTTGCCCAGTCATTTTCTTGTGATATAATTAACCATTTTGTTTGACATTCACATTTGATGATGGCCTAGAATGTCTTCATTCTCTGATATGTCAAACTCCTCAGGAGTTGGCCTGACCTTTAACCCTGGGCTGGAGCTTTGGGAAAGGCTTGTGCAAACACCCACCAGACCAGCAGAGCTAGAGGATACTGGAGATGTGCAAAGACTCAAAAAAATGCCCTCCGTGCTCAGAGGCATTGCTCAGTCACTTCTCTCTAAGCTCTGCTCGGCCAACCCTACACGTCTGGTTTCGTCAGCAGTATTACTAGTACGGTGGTTCAGCAAAAAAGGCAAGACAGATAAGCATCATTTATTCTGTCTCTTCCTGTGAAAGGGGAACACGTGTGATCTTTGCACTGGTGCTCAGAGTATCCTGGCACTATTTTGTGCTGGAGCCAGGGTGATAATCTTTACTGAAGGCTGAGTAGGAGGCAGCTGAAATTAAGAATATGTGATCCATGCTGTCACTTTTAGATAGACTCTCAACAAAGTTAAGAGGCAAATAATTCAGGATCATCCCAAAGGAATGAATGCCTTCAAGGACTATGCCCTGGGCAATTAGCTAAACTGTGCCAATGGGAGAAGCCCAGCCTCCTGGAGAGACTTTTCCAGTTACTGGAAATTCCCCTCCTTTTGTAAGTGACACAGCCAGTCAGTCACACTTGGTCCTTAGTTACTGGTGAGAGATAGGAGAGGCTGAGTGATCCACTGCGACTTAGTGTGATAGAAGGCCCTAGGTATGCTCTCGTCTTGCACTGGTGCCTCCTGGATCTTGGGCTAAGAAATGGAGGCTGATCAGAAAAACTTCTTATACCAGTGAATATGAATCAGGGAAGCCCAAGAAGAAAGAGTAACTTTAAAAGCATCTATGTGTGACGAGGTTAGTGTGTCAGAAGGTCTAGCTGATGACACACGGAGAACAAGAACGTGTTGTAACATAAGGAAAATATGCAATGTGCACAGCTCATCTGACCGCTCTGCAGGGACAGTGGGTCACAGTACCCTCTCCTTGACACTGACATGTAAACCTGACCTTGCTCCCAGTAGGTGAGGATTAGTGCAGTGGATGATTAAGGTGCTGTGAGCGGTGGCCGAACTGATGAAACTGATTTTCAATGGATTTGAGCTTTGCAATTGGATTCTCTGATGTCTAATTAGGTGCACAATCCAACCAAGGAACTTCCCCCGATTAAGGCACTTGTAGCTTCACTTTCTCCATCTGCTTTGGGTTCTCTAATATGCTATGAAAGTGTGTTATGTGCTTATGCTGCAGCCTTCTCCTCAGTGTAAGCACAATGCCAATTTCTACAGCTACCTGTACACTGTCAGAAAACATCTAGAAGCAAGTATCTTTGAACCTAATAATTTGAAAATAGCCATCACTCAAAAGCTGCCAGGGAAAGAGGAATCAGAACAATCAAGACATCTTTATCACATGATAAACATTATGTACAAAGGAAGCTGGGTAAGATGCTGCCAAACAGATGTGGAAGTGTACTGTTTGACTCCCACATGGTTATCCAAATAAATCATCCTTGCAAACTAGCTGCACAGACAGAAAATCGCTGTGCTGTCTGTGGCAGCAGCAGATATGTAGCAGGGGCAGTGTGAAATGGACATCCAGCCGTTCCAGACCTATTAATGTGTGTACTGAGGAAGTGGAGGGGTCTGGATGTGGAAAGAAAGATGCACAGATAAGGACAAAATTGCTGCCACTCACTCAAAGTGAGTTGAGAATGACTGTCAGCCTTGTGCTCTCCTCAGTTCAAGGGAGACTCTTCACAGTCTCCCTTGGCCACCTAGAAGTGTCCAATTGCCAGGGGATTCTAAAGGGGATGCTGAGGCAGCCACATCTCTTTTCTCCACTGAACAGCTTTGCAAATCAGCCCCCTTTGCTTTGGTGTTGTGAACTTTCTTATCTCCAGCCTTCTTCGACCGAGGTAAGTGTGAGGAAGGGAGGACCGGGCTTTGTGTTGAGGCAGTGTACATGTGTCCCCAGTAGGGCCAGGAGCCTCAGTCCTAAGCATGGCGCAAGTGTGGACCGAGGGGATCATTCTTCCACAAATATGGCTGTCACAGCTGAGTTGCAAACATCACATGAACTGGGAAAGGCCATGTCAGGTGTTGCAGACAGCAGATACTGCAGCACAAGACCCTGCTTGCACATCCACAGGGTGGGTTTGTTACTGGAACAGCCAGGCAGTTTGCAAAGCAGGTTTTACAGACACTCTGAATGCCACCTTCCTAACAATTTCCCTGGTACTGAGGAGAACATCCAGCCTGGTCATGCTTTTCACCAAGGCTGGGAGCTCACTTGAAGAAGTCATCACAAATGTTGGCATGACCAGTATTTACTTAGGGGAGAGTTTGCTGGAGGCACAATTTGGCAGCAGGACTGAAACTGCCCTTGCTTTACCCACAGCCTCCTCCTGCATTTTTATGGAGAAGGTGCTAGAAAAAGGCACTGTGAAAGTAGTGTTGCTCCTTTGCAGTAGGTGGAAAGAGAGAAACTTGTCAGCAAGACAGAAAGAAGAGCCTCTTAGGCTTGAGAGACCCAAGGCAATCACATAGGTTCATATTTCAACTAATTTCAGTCTATCAGTGAAGTTACTTTATCTGACCTCGTGCCACCCAAACCGCACTTTGCTGGCCACATTCAACCTAAACCAGCTCAGACATGTGCCCAGAGGTCTGCCAATAGGTCAGGGGTTCATCTCAGCCTCTCAGGTGGCAGCACAGGTACTTCCAAGCCTAGCAGGATGGTGCAAGGCTAAAATGTTCTCTCCTAACCTTGCTAGAAAAAGGTCTAAACTGTCTGGCCATATGAAACTTGTCCTTTTCCTTATTTCAAAAGGAACCAGAAACGGGCATAAATATTTAGGGGGATGTGTGGTGGGAAAAGGCTGTTTCATTGCTCCAAACCCTCTCAAGTACAGTTTTCAGCTCCTAGGTGACTGCAGTGGAATTATCACTTCAGCTTCCAAAATAATTCCCTTTCCCTGCAAATGGGACCAAATAAAGGAGGCTCAGCCCTGCTGCTTTCAGTCCAGAACTCCTATTAAGGCAAAGGAGTGCTGGTGATTGGGGTTTTGGAATGGTGAAACTGTAGTGATGTATAGAAGCTGTTAACTAGAATGGCAAGGTTTGATGGTGCAGGATCTGACTTTTATGTTAACGCATAGAAGCAGACAACAGGCAAGTGTATCCAAATGTTTACTCTTTAAAAAGCAAAACTCTTTAAGTAACAAGAGAAAATTTCTCCATTAGGAAACATATGTAGCAATAAAAACATTACAAAAAAATATCTTCTCTTTCATTTACAGGAACTTAGTACAGTTGTTCCAGATGCAGGATGTCTCTACACAATATATAACTATGAAGGTTTCTTCAGCAGCTTGGAAAATGAACAGAAATCATCTGATCTCACCACGATGACATTTACATCTACTACATTTCATTCTTACCCTGTTTGCCTATTTGAAGTACATTAAGATGGCACTTAGGGACATGGTTTGGTGGTGAACTTGACAGTGTTAGGTTTACAGTTGGAGTCAATGATTTTAAAGGTTGAGTTTTCCAACCTAAATGATTCTGTGATTCTACAATTCTGGTACTTAAAAGTGCTTTAGGTCCCTATTCTTTCCATTTTCTGCTGGACAGGAGTATGCAGAGAAGAGGAAACTGCATGTACACAGTTCCAAAAGGAGTTTGGACTGGAATAAATCAATCATTTGAGTGAACCTGCACAAGAGCATGTCTACTCAAATATAATTTGATATAAATTATGGAACTGTGCCATACATGAAGAAGACACCGCATGTCTAATGCTGCAAGGAGCAAACCCAGCAGCTCCCTTAGAAGGCAGGTGCTGGTAGTGTACTGGGAGCTCTGGCTGGAGAGGGCAACCAGAAGGTGCCAGTGGATCAACTTGAGTTGACTCAGCAGAGCCCCTGGGAAAGCTTTCTCCAGGCACGCAGCTCTATCATGTGAAAAGACATGTTTTAGGAGGCACCAGCTCCCTTCTTTACTTTGAACTGCTATGTGGAACATTCCTATGTGAGGCCTTTACAAAGGCGTGTAGAACGGAATCAGACTCCATGGTGATGCTAAAGCCTCATCAGTGGGTAGCTAATGCTGCAGCACAGGCAGATGTTTTCCTTGTGAAAGAATTCAGGATAGTCCCTGTTATTTTCTCTCCTGCAGAACACCTCAAAAGCGAGCTTTTAAAGGCAGTGAATTAGAATGACACTTAGAGTTGTGCTTTTCAGAAAGGGTCCAAATTAAAGATGCATCTTTCGTAGTACTTGACATACTTCAATAAATACAATCAGACATCAGCACATTACATAAAATTCCCGTGCTGAGCTGAAAGCAAAAAGCCAAGGAGCCGCAGGTGAGTGGGGCCTGGCTCCGGCTCGGCAGGATGGAAATGCTCTCCCCGCTTTAAGGGGGCTCCTCCCTGGGACCAACCTCGCCGGCGGGCTCCGCGCTGCCCGGTACCTGCTGGGCAAGGATCCCACCGAGGATGCGCTTGACCCATGCGGCGGCGGGGCTCAGGCATGCCGTCTGTCTCTGCTTCGTCGTGGCTCCGTTGGGCGAGCGAGCCGTGAGGCCGCGGCCGGGACCGGCACCGGCACCGGGATGGAGACTGGGACGAGAAGCGGGTCCGGGCACTCACGTGACCTCCGCCACAGCGCAGTGCCGCCCCTGGGAGATGAGCTCCAGGCGAGCCAGGCGCAGCGCCGGGGTCACGCCGCTCACGGACCGCGGGCAGCAGCAGTGCAGCTCCTCTGCCAGCGGCTCTCCTGCGGCGGGAGAGGAATACTCAGCCCCTGCCGCAGGACCTCCCTCCTCCTGCCCCGGAGCCCGAGCCTCCGCCTGTTCCCCAGCTCCCCTGTTCACCGCTGCGGCTTACCCCGGCGGAGAGCGGCGGCAAGGAGAAGGAAGTAGAAGAGGAGGAGGCGGAGGAGCGGGTCGGTGGCCGGTGCTGGCGGCGGAGGCGCTATGGGAGCTGGCTGCGCTGCCCCGTCGCTCACCAGTGCTTTTATCCCCCACCGGAGGCAGAGCGGAGCAGGGGCTGTGCTTGGTTGCGCTGACCATCCCGGTAGCCGCTTTGCTCCGTTCCAGAGCCGGTTCTGGGTGCTGAAGTAGCAGCTCAGGGAGAGAAGGGGGCTGCTTACAGGCGCAGCAGCGGCTCTTTTATGCCCGGGACAGGGAGCAGCATGGCACTGCACATTCCCGAGGATCTGCGTCGGACTCCGAGAAGAGTCGTTCCGTTCTCATGCAGGAGGTTTGGGTCCTGGAGCTTGCCTTACTGGCTAACCCCATGGGACCCCACGCTTCATTAACTGGGGGTTGCTGCCCCAAGCACCCCGTTCCTGATTTTCCTGTAAGAAGGAGACACTCAAATTTCCATAGGTAAAGCCCGTAACACCAGCCTCCTGTTCCATTCCTCTGCACAGACAACTCACTCTTTTCCTCATTGTGACTGTCAAGGCATTTTTCCTACCTTCGGTTCTAAAGCAGAAAAAAAAAAGACATTGTCTGGGTACTCTTAAAGAAAATCAGATGCCGTATTTCTGAGCTTGATTTACACCTAAGCTTTGTTCAACTGCGGTCAACATACTTTCATTGTTGAAATGCTATTCTTGAGATGCTGGAGAGGGACTTTTCATCAGGGATTGCAGTGATAGGACAAGGGGTGATGGGTTTAAACTGAAACAAGGGAAGTTCAGGTTAGATATAGGGAAGAAGTTCTTTACTGTGAGGGTGGGGAGGCACTGGCACAGATTGCCCAAGGGAGTGGCAAATCCCTGGCAGTGTTCAAGGCCAGGTTGGACAGAGCCTTGGGTGACGTGGTCTAGCGTGAGGCGTCCCTACTCATAGCAGGGGGTTGGAACTCAATGATCTTATGGTCCTTTGCAACCCAAACCATTTTGTGATTCTGTGATTCGTAATGAGTTTTGATATGAAAAGTGCTTTTGCACTTAATTCTTTTGCATCCAGTCCTGTTTCTCACTTCCACAGGTATTTGTGAACATGAGTAGAGTTCATCAAGTTTTATTGCTGCCGTTTGTCCTGCCCCAAAACCTCCAATGCATTTCGTATCCCTAAAAGCCTCTAGGTCAGGTTTTAGGTTTTGTACCATGTTTCTTTGGTTTGTGATATGTTTAGAAATATGCAGGAATTTAAGATTTGCAAGTGTGTTCCTACTTCTGTCTCTCCCTGCAACTTTCTAATCCCTATTCACTTACATATTTCCTTGCTGTAGACTGTACATCTGAAACATTAAGCAAAATCAGATAAAACCCAGACAGATTTCAGTAAAATATTTCTGATCTGTGAAGAGGAAATCTGTTTGTGAATCATTATTAGAATAACTTGAAACCGAGCACATTGTAGTCACTGTTTAGAGCTGGCTGGACTTTAATCCTAATAAGATTTTCCTCAAGTAGGAGTTGTTTCAAAATAGACATAGAAATTGTTACATTTTCAAATAGATGGAAATAAAGCAAATATGAGTCTATTACAAAATGAACTACTCCTACAATAAAAACTCGAACACCCCAAAACCAGGACAACCCAGGACAAAATCAGCAAGTAGATTAGAATGACTGCATGTACATGATGTACATGATGTGGAAAGCTGAATGAACTCAGAGAAAAGACAATCGCACCCCTAAAATGCTGACCAGGAGCACAAGAGCTCTCAGCCCAGCTCCTGGCTTTGGCGCAAAGTTTTGTGACTCTGGGATAGTCAATTGGGCTAGGAACTGCAAAGACCTCACCAAAGGGGTTGTCATTCACAATGGTCATCGCAGTGCAAATTAATTACTGCTTGGTTTTTGTGCATGACTTTCCCCTATAAAATTCCATAGCTGCATAGATCGAAGCTGCCTGTGTCCCAGGAGGTATGCTTGAGTTACTGTCACTCTTTTCTAGGGGTTCAAAGAAAGAAACCCTCTGAAGTATGTAACATGGAGGAAAGATAGTTTCAATGCCTTGAGAACTGAGTGAGTAATATTTTGATTTTATTAAGGAATACATAAACTTTAAAAAACAGGAGCAGAGGCTCTTCGAACAAAAGCAGACCTCAGACTGTGAAACTGGGCTTTCTTTTTTGCAAAAGTAGGATTTGTGAGTTACAAGTATTCTTAAAGTATGGATCTACAAGAAAGAAAACTTCCTTTTGTGCATTTTGCCTGAAAAGATGCAAGCTGTGTGTACGAGTTTATCTAACACTTTAGGTACTTTAACCTTTAAAAATCAGAAGAGAGGCTTGCTGGCTTCCTTTCTAAAATAAATCCAATTTATAACCCTTTGGAAAGGATTCAAGCAGCACACCCTCATCCATTTCATAGGCAAATAAACTGACAGGAAAAGAGCTTGTGAGTTGGATTATGGTTTTGTTCCCCACCTCCGTGGCAGGAAGATCCTCTGCAGGTTACACACTGCTTTTCAGTGCACCCTGTTCTGTTTTCATAGCAATACCAGTTCCAGACACTACCTGAAAGTTGAACTTCCTGCCAAAACCTGACACAGGTCACACTTCTCGGGCAGGATTTGCATGATTTATTTCGCTTTTGAGTCACTTGACCCAGTACATTGTTTGGGATTGCACCAGTCTTATTCACCATGCTGAAGTCACGGAGGTGATTGCCCTATCACACTTTCCACTGGTGTAAGCTGCTGTTTTCCCCACCACCATCTCACATGCCTTCACAAAACTGCTCAGGTGAAAAACGGTACCAAGATTTTCTTCGGGTATGTAGTACAGCGCAATCTCCGAGCACCTGGCCTCAAACACACGAGTCCCACCACCTCTGCCATTTCTACATCAGATTCTTTTCACATGTGCATAGCTCACCAGGCTTTTGACTGCAGAGGATTAGTGGTTCTGTTTCAGAAAGTGTGAAATGAGTTAACATAATAAGCATCTGAGTATCTTAGTGACCACTAGAGTGCATGGGAATATTTTACTTCAAAAAGCCTGAGGTGCAGCGTTATGCAAGTAAGTCACTAAGAAGGGGATGGTATGGAAGGGTCCTGAGATGAAGGCTTATGCAAGTAGACACTAGTGAGAAGGGGATGTTACAGGAATGTCCTGTGAACTTCCTTTGCAGTGAGATCCCTAATGCTGGAAATGCTGTTTGCACCTGCTTGCCATGGCGAAAGGAATTCAACTAGTTCATTATTCAGCTAGGAATACTGAAGGAACAAATCCTAGTAGGACTCAGCAGCCTTTCCTCCTTCAGCTACAGACAGCAAAAATCCAGTTTTCAGCATATGAGACGTTCTACGGCCTTTCTGTATGCCTGATTTCTTCCCTAGTCCTCCCCAAATCTTCTGAACAGAAATGAACTCAATCGAAATAATGTCTGAACAGCAAACGAAAAATGCAGAGGTTTTCCTTTCAGTTCTGGCATAGCAGTAAAGCCCTTTGGGAATCTCTGCCTTCCATCTTCAAATGGCAACTGAGGTTTAGAGACTTATCCCTTTTATTAACAGCCATTGCACTTTTTGTTTTCCCTAGGTAAATTTGGTTTACTGCTGCAGCAGAAAAAAGAATGAGGAAATATTCCCCTCCCCAAGATCCTGATCAATGAAATCAAGTGTTTTCCCCCACATTTTGGTCTGGCATTTCTTTATGACAAGATACAATAATACACTAGCAGAGTACATGGATAGCACCCGTAATGGTATCAGCATGGTGACAATGAGGTATTCAGATTTTATTTTATGAGAAACAGAGACATTTATGATCCTGCATTGAAAGTAACCTGCAGCTGCAAGTTACTGCAGGTGTGCAAAAGCCACCCAGGAAACAGCAAACTGCTGATGGCTAACTAAGCCTTTTCCTTTGAACACAACTTCATCCATCTGTAAGCTAAAAGACAGGACCTTTTCATACTGACAGCCTTAGGCAACAGCTGCTCTTTGGCCTCCCGCCCACTTGCTTCCCTTTATACCACAGCAGTCACGTGCAACACAAGAATCTAGCTGTAATGCTATAGTTCTGACAGCAGACATAAACCAGAGATGGTAACAGCATGGTCTGACTGCTCCTGGGCACCACTGAGTACCTGGTAGCCTTGCCGGCTGCGGAGGTTGAGGGATTCAGCAGATGATTAAAGATTTCCAACACTTCGTTAATTCACACCCATAGCTGCTTTCAGGAAGTGCCAACATGACTGAACTTGCCCTAAGATGAAGTGACCCATGTGTAACAAGGCTTAACAGAGACAGCTTTTGTTCAGTGGTAAAAATGTCATTATGTCTTGTAGTTCCATTGTGTCATGTATCTTAATTTGATGGCACCTTAGTTCTGTAAGGCTTCAGATCGCTCACTGATGATCCTTCAGGTATCATCAGCCAGCCAATACAGCAATGACTGATAATTCATACAGTGGCTTACAGTAAATCCTTTTCTAGGCTCTGTTGTTACAGCTAAGGATGTAGTTTGGGACATACAGCTTTGGGAAGCCAGCAAAAGGAGTTCCTGTGTCTTCCTCAACCCTGGCCTTTTGCTCCCACCTCTGTAGTAAAGTTTTTGCTCCATCTCCTTAGTTATTTCTCTACCACTGTCACAGAGCCAGAGAATAAAATGGGACCTTTGCAAAAAAAAAAAAAACAAACTAAGAAAAAATCATCCTAAAAATGAAATTACCAGCATTGCAGTGAAATAAAACCCTCCAGACCCTCAGCCCATCCCTAGTCCCAGATCCCAAAGTCCCAAAAGTCCTCCACTGAAACTCTGATGTGACAGCATGCTAATGAGAAATACTATTTTTCCTGCATTAATCTGCCCCAAACATGGTAAAAGAGCACAATAACTATTGATTATTGGGAAATATCTTTTGATTCAGAGAAGAAATAAGGAGAGGCCAATAAAGGAGAACTCTAAGGAGCTCACCATGGTGCAACATGACTTGCCTTAATGTTCTGCCTAAGCATTAAAATGTGATTTTTAGGATCTTCAGAAGGCAGCAATTCATTTGTTGCTGAACTTATGCCACCCAGCTTATCCTTGTTACTGTCAACAAACCACAGGAGTACTCAATGTGTGTGAAAACCAGACTTCGATGCTCTTACGCATTCTCCTGTAGGCACATGCTTTTTATCTGAAATTTCTTTTGGGTGATTACCATAAGATTTGGCATTTCCTTTCAGACCAGGTTGTGAAAAGAGCAGGACGTGCCCTGGCTTATATGGAATGAGAAGCATTCCTTTCAGAGTGCACTACGGTGAGTTTAAGACATGACACACAGTTTTTCACGACAAACTTCATGCAGAAGTATCACAAACACCAATGAAAAAGTACATGAGGAAAGTACTACTGTGATAGAAAGCTTGGGATAGGAACTTAACGTCTACAATGGCAGGTGGGTTTATGGCAGAGCAACAAAGAAAATGCCATCTTTTTCATTCTGAATCTGTTGTTCAGTAGACAATGCTTCAAAGGTTGATGATAAATTGAGTTTTATCTTGAAACTGGGCATAAAAGACTAAAAGTTTATTGATGCTGCAAAATACACTCTGGAACTCTTACATTTTTCCCCATCTGTCCAGTTACATACCTTGAAACTCGAGCTTTATTACTTAAAGATTATAATAACAAAGGCTATGAGTCCCAATGTAATCTGTTGCTATTTCCCACACTTCTGTAGCATCCTTTAAAAACTGGTGTGAAAGGTGAGCAGTGACTCAAACCAACAAGTGCACATCCTGCTCATTGTGCAACGTTAGCTCGGAGGAAATTGTTTTCAGACTTTTGTTTAGTAACCATTCCTAATCAAAAACACTGTTGTGCTAAAGCACAAAGCAAATCCTTAGGAACTAATAATCGTACAGTGTTTGACAACTGACCACTGCTTGTACAGAATGAGACAAAGCACTTGAGCCCCGTCACTGCTCATGGTACACACAATTAGACAGTTTTATTATCACAATACTTTACAAAGTCATAGAATCATGAAATCACAGAATGGTTTGGGTTGGAAAAGACCTTAAGATCATCCAGTTCCAGGCCCCTGCCATGGGCAGGGACACCTCACCCTAGACCACGTCAACCCAAGGCTCTGTCCAACCTGGCCTTGAACACTGCCAGAGATGGAGCATTTACCACTTCTTTGGGCAACCTGTGCTAGTGCCTCACCACATCACATTTCTTCCTTAGATCTAACCTGAATTTCCCCTGTTTCAGTTTAAACCCATCACCCCTTGACCCATCACTATATTCCCTGATGAAGAGTGCCTCTCCAGCATCTGAGTGACTTTCACCTCACACAGAAAAGCATCTAAAAATTCCAGAAACAGCCAAGAGGTGCAGCGTTGTCACAGGACCTCTGCAGTTTCACATGTGTAACCTAAAGCTTTCTCCAAAGATAGCTCCAAGTTATCACAATTGTACCTAAGTACATATTTACTCAGGCTGGACAGTCAGATGCCTTGAATATGGCACTTAGTAATTACCACTAATTAGCACTGGAGCTCACCGTGCTCTACCAGCGATCAGCCAACACGGAGCTCCTGACAAAACTCTAACACAAAAAGAAAGCGTAGAAAGGTTGTGAAGTCTCCATCCTTAGAAGTATTCATTGACACAGTCCTGAGCAACCTGCTGTAGCTGACCCTGCTTCAAACAGGCAGGATGTGTGTGTGTGTATGTGTTCGTATGAGCGTGGACAGGGCGTTCTCCAAAGGACTCCTCAAACTTTATTCTCTCATGTCTTTCTGTGAAACTGATTCTCCATCTGGCTCAGGAAAGGGTAATGATGTCTGGTTATATGACACCTGCGGTGCCATCGGACATCAGTACTGCCAACGCAGATTCTTTTGTACCATCTCAAAGATTTCTAGGAAGGATGCAGTAAGCATGAAGAAGAAAAAATATGTCTCATAGTATCTGAAGTATCTCCACTGGCAAGTCCTCAGTGGATTTGGTGGAGCAGAACTTGGCCAAATGCTTCAAGTAGAACAGTAAAACTAGAAAATGATGACCATCTCTTCAGGAGAGAACCTTTTATACCTCATCGAAGCCAGAAAGTAGATGCAGACATAAAGTCTAACCAAGAAGAAAGGGTCCTAGGTCTCATTTACTCTTTGCCAGTCTTCAAGAAACATTTCTGGAGGACATCTTAGTACCCGAGGAGTTTTTGTCCCCCAAAACTGCAGAAATCATGGAGACTTTGCAGAAGCAACATAAATCTTTGCTGAAAGATATGCATGATTGACAGGATGGACCATAAGAAAGACAGTCAGCCAGTGTGCGGTCATGCAGGCTGCTTCAGAAATGAAATGATAACAGAAATACTGGAAAGCTTATAATGGCTCTTACCAGTTCCCAAGCTCCTTGGTGGTTATTACATTGAAGAAGAATGGGGAAGGGATGTTGTTTTGTGTGGGTGATGGAAAGTTTGACTCAGCGACTGCTCCCAGTGCATTCCTTATTCTCATAATGAATGGCTTCCTCGTTAACTGTTCAGGAATTGGATCTATCAATAGGTATCAGAAGACCTTCGGGAAGAAAGGGCTGGGGAAAATCAGACTCCTTGCTGTAGATTTATATCCTTGATCTACATTAAAGTTTCAGACATTTGGGGTTGGCATTGACTACTCACAGTATGTTTCAACACAGCTGTTTATGCTGAATTTGAAGTGGGTAAATTCCTGTATTACATTACTTTTTATAAGAGTAAATTAGTGACAAATACTTCTTCTGCAACAAATAGAAGATGCCTTTTATTCAAGGAGAATCAGCCTAAAAGGACAAGCACTGAAGCATGATACTGAAGAGAGGGTAGGGTTGGAATGACAAAGGGAGGTTAGGGCTCTCAGAAGTTCTGGGCACACCTTAGGAATTGCTAAAGGTATAAAACCACTTGCAGTTCTAACCATGACAATTCCAGCAAGCTCAAGTCTGGGTTGATGGTAGTTTGGTAAACATCAGACCCACAGCCCCAGTGTGCACACAGCTCAGTCGTACCAAGATAGGATCTACCTTAGATTAAGAAGATGGGTCTGGGTAGAAGTGTTCAGGTCAGATTACAAATGGCTACTCTAACTGTCAAGTAATTTCCTTTTGAAGAGGTAAAGAATTAGCTTCATCGCTTTCCCCACAGCACCAGGGTGAGCTGCAGATGCCCTAGGAATTCAGCATGTGAGGAGAGATGATTCAGTGTGTAACTACCAGGATGGTCAGACACAGATCTGCACGGCTAAACAATGGTATTGTTCATTTCAATTTCACAAAATCTGAGCAACTTTACACACAAGTAGGATTGCTTTCAAAAAGTGCTGTGATACTGCAGACAATCCATGGAGGCTTAAAGAATATGAGCTGTGTCTTTGTACTACTGGGCCTTAAAAAATCTAGAGCTACTTGTGAGTGCTTGGAGCAAAAAAAGCCCAAGTTCCCGAACTCTCCCTGCCACACAAGTGCTCTGGTTTGCTGCTACGTATCTATGAAGAGTGTGAGAAGGCAGAACAGGACATACTTAAAGCCTTTGTCTGACCTGCAGGTGACTTTTGATCTTTTGAGTTAAAGGAAGTTCTCCATAGCAGGAGATGCCAAGAAGTCAGAATAACGTGAAGTATTCCCCGGGGTTTTCAGTTTGGTATACATGAAAAGAAGGGAGAAAGAGGGAAAGCCTGTGCCCTGAAAAGCGTTACCTTTCAGCACCGTGTTACCAGTCAGAGAAGCATACACCAAAGGTGCTGCCTCTACTCCTTTTCCTTGAGGAGCAAGACTGAGTGGGAAAAGACAGGACCTGGGGTCTGTTCCTATCCCGGCCATTCTTCCTGACATCTGTCCAGTGTCTGTACCAGCAGCAGGAGGAAGCAGAATACCTGGGTGCAGCTGCAATGCAAATCCTCATTTGTACCTATTAGCAGGGAAAAAACAATCTCTTCCGTGGCAAATATTCAAAACCAACATGCCACAGAGCAGAACAAACGCAATTAAACTGCAAAAATTGATGCCATACACTCAGCAGGGCAGAAACTTAACCAGTGGAAATGAATGCCCAGGGAAGGAGTTACCTCTTTGGAGTCTGGACTGCTTTTCCCTCCATACAGCTGAAACTTTGGCAATAAATGTCTTGATGATTTGCACATGGGCATTTGAGGCCAATGCACTCTCTTCTGTCTCCTAGTAGCTGTTGAGCTTCACATCATCTCCCTGCCTCTGAGCTCAGGACCTTGTTCTCTGCAGATGTAGACCCAATGCCAAAGCGTGACTCCATTGATTTTCCTTGTGCTGTCCATGTACCGCAGGGTTGTTAATTCTGGTTGGCAAAATACAACAGCTTTGGAAAACTGGACGTTATTTTATCCCCCTTCCGCAGGGAGATAAATGCTCCCTAGCAAACAGACTTGTAGTTCAGGCACTGCTGAAACCACAAAATGAGGGCAGGGAGTGTGAGCAAGTGCTACTCCTAGAGTACTTCTTTAGTCCTGTCCTTAACTTCAGCTCCTGTTTCTGCTCAGTCCTTGAAGTCCTGGCCTTGACACTTCAAAGAAAATATTTTAGAGCCATTTGGTTCCTCTGTTGTAGCTGGTTTTCAGTTTCTTCAGATGATTAATGAAAAAAGGTATGTATTTGATATGAAAGACAACACGTGGTGATACCAGCTGAAATACTGGAAAGCCCCTGAGTAATCCTACTACTGCGATTATCTTTTTGCCTTAAAAATGCAGCTAATGCAATTAAACCACAGTGGTCACTTTTTATTTGGAAAAGTTGCTGCCTGTTGGTAGTGTGAACATCTGGTCATGCTTCAGGCAGCATCCTGTCCATTTTCTTTCTTCTTTTTGGTTTTTTTCCTAATGCTACTTCCCTTTCTGGAGATGACTTCATTTCCTATGCAGTTACTACATCCACGGGGAAACCCCAGGAATATACAAAGGCAGATATTTTCCAACAAACCCTATCAGTAGACAGCTTTCGATTGTATTGTGAATGGGCCAAAGGGCTCAGAAAGGAAGGACTGCAATCTTGGATTCCTTCAGACTGCTGAAAACTCTGAATAAAGTTCTGAGTCAACCTTAGATGTTCTGCTTTGTTCCTATGACTGTATCCATTACCTGGCAGAACAACAGTAATGGGATTCCTCAATGCTTAACCCCTCCAAAAGCTCCAGGGTTTTGCTGAAGCAATGCTCAGCACCACCTTTAATGACTTTTGCAGGTCCAGCTGAAGGGAGGAGTATTAAATGCATAGCACTGGGACCCAGAACAGCTAAGGGAAAGAAGGGAAGTTAAGCTGGCTAACAGAAAACTCAGCGGAGGGAGAAGGAAGTGAGAGTGATGGCTTAGATGTGCTATAGATCTGTGTATTGCTGGATGCTCAGCTGTGCTGCAAGGAGACCCACGTGCCAGGTCCCTTTGCGACACAACTCAAAGGTGCTTCTCCTGCATCTAAACCAGAGGTTTCATCAGCAGTGGAAGTGGAAAAAAGTATTCACCAGCGTAGGTGTTGCAACTACAGCAAGACCCGTGGGCCGCACGGACAACACAGGAATAGGGATCATCATCTCCTGCTCTGTGAGGAAGTAGCTCTGTGGTACAGCAGAGCTCAGGCTCTCATCCTTGTTCTCAGAAGATTTTGTGCAATGGTGTGACTAATTAACACTCCTTTGTTGAAGCACTCGCACGGTGACCTTTGTAACACCTGCTCAGTGCAGGACTGGTCCAGAAAACACACTTCACTCCATGCTCAGCACTCGGTCTAGAAATGAATGGATGCAATTTCCATTCCCGTTAGTGGTGGTAAATAGCCAGCGTGTCCTTCAGGAGGAGGGGCAGAGACAACCACACAAATTTAGTGAGCCTTTCCCAAGAGGAAAGGCTCATCCCAATGAGTTAAGCTTTCAGAACTGCATGTTAACTAAACAAAAGAGAAAGACTGTTTCTGAAGAGGGTTGACCTGGGCACTGCTGAAGCTCAGGCAGGTACTCAACCTGCACTTCATGGCTGCATTTCTATTTACAGCCATTTAGTCCGTCTCTTTCATATAGAAGTCACTCAGTTTGGTATGCAAACTTCACATCTTGCAAACTTCACAAACTGCAATCTTGGGGGTTGGGGGGGGGGGGTGTTTGGCTACCTCATTAAGAAACAGGAGGAAAAGGCATCTGTCTGTGGTATTTGTCACTGTAAGTTCTCTGTTCAGCCCTCTCAAGTCAGTCAGGTTGTCTCAGGGAAGGTTCAGTATAGAAACATTCTCACCACCGAAATACAGATGACACTGAAGACATAGACTGCCCAAAAAAGACACAAAGAAGTTGACCTATTTCCCCTTTGCAGATCAAGACTATGCATAGATTTTACATACAGGGTCACAGAAGTGTAAGAAAATAAGAGGAAGAATTTGCTTGAAGGCGATTTAAAGCTCAGGCAGGACTACTCTTTCCTGCTGAACTTAATAATCCTTCAAAAACCCCCAGCATGAGTTGTCACGTTCACTGACTCAGCTGCTCAGCTATTTCTAAATGATCTTTTACATGTTTGGATCTAAAAATCTAGGTGTGAGGCAGCGTTTCTAAAGATACTGGTGAGCAGTCGTTGAGGGAGATGAGGACAGAGCAGTGCAAAGGATTCTCCAAGGGAAAGAAATTCCCCACTGCTTATGGGAGCATATGGAAATGTAAAGTTCCAGGTCGCTCACAGGTCAGGAAAGCTGGGGAGAAGCATACAGAAGCTGGTCTGCGAAACCCTTACTGAGTGCCTTAGGAAGAAAACGGAAGCTTCTTGATACCCGTATTTATGATGCGTGTGAAGAAAAAGGTGTTTATTCTGCTGGAGGCTTCCAGACATTCTTACAGTTCTCCTACTTAAGGCTTAGGAATTCTGCATTCAGAGACTGAATGCATTAGAAACTCAGCAGCTTTTCATTCACCTGCTTCACATCTCCAAAACTAGCTCCTTGCAACTAAATCAAAATGGGAGCTCCTCTCTTCCACCCAAATCACAAGGTTTTCTGTAGAACATGTGAACTTCTCATTTATAGTTCATCCTTTCTGATTTCTTTCTGCAACCACAGAAGGAATGTTACCTTTGCTGACGCTGGGTTCTTTGCAGGCCTAATTTTCCACTCCCTCCCTCTCAAATTACACATCAAAACATGGCCTGCCCAGCTCTGCTCAGGTGTTCCCACTGCTCCATATCAAGATTTGTTATAGTGCAATCGTAGTGTCATCTATGATAGATGTATGACACCTAAGCAATAATTCTAGCTTCAATAATTTCATCATTAATGAAATCAAAGACAAATACCAGTTTCTTGTGTTTATCTGGAAACTCTCCTCAGGCATAGCACTTCATACTTCCCTATTGTCCTTGTTCACAGGCCAGAAGGCATTTCCATTGATACTCTAGTTCGCATTGCTGTAAACAGTTGGCTGTACATGGAAACAGTGTGCCAAGGGGAAGTAAAAAGTCCAGAGGTAGGAACGAACAACCTTGCTACTATCAAGCAACACGAACGAACAACCTTGCTACTATCAAGCAACACGACATTTTGTAAAAAGAGATGAACCTGGAGATGTGATAAAGGTCTACAGAATTCTGACGGAGGTGGAACTCGGGAATAATGATCAATATCTGCTTCTTGATTTCCTGTAAAAGAATCAGGAGGCATCAAATGAAACCAGGCTTGGAGTGGGAGGAGTGGGACACTATGGGTAAGTCTCAAAGACACTTGATCTTTTCCCATACATCTGCTGGTGGTCATGACTGAAGAGAAGGTACTCTCTAGTCAGACCTCTGCCTTGACACAGGAGGGCTGTAATTAAGGGCTTATCTGCTCACATTTGCTACTCCAGCTGTGTTCACTGCAAGTCCTCCAAGACTATTTATAAACCTAATTGTGTAAAACTCCAGACACTCACCTGTACGGTAACGTTATGTGGGATTCAGCCTGGCACACAGAGCCCCCCGTGTCCTTTGTGGAGAGTCAGAGAATAATAAACCTACATTCATTCCTACCTGGTCCTGTGCTTGGTTCCTTTGACTGTCTCCATGACCTGGTGGAACGACAATAATGGAATTCCTTGTGTTTTAGTTTTATTTTCTATTGTTAATAAAAATGGCTGTACATCTCTGACTTGATGGGAATAAACCTTCTTCATGATCCCCTCTTCACTTTTCCTTTAATTTGATCAAAATCAGAAGAAATCTCTTTACAGGATCAAATTTCAATTTGCAGAAGTGCCTCAATTTACTGCAGAAGCAGAATCCTCCAGCAGCTTTTACAATTTCCCTCCGCCCAGACTGAAAGCGGCAAACAGCCAAGAAGCTTTGGCTTCAGAAGAAGCAGTCATCCACAAAAAACCTCCATCTGATCAGGCAAAGCAATTTATCGTACCATAATAATAGTTCTCAGTATGTGTCAGTCTGGATTCTGTTGCTTGTTTCAGTGATGCTAGGCTTAATGTATCCCAAAATACCGTTTCTGCAGAAGTTATCCTAGCATATAACAAAGATTTATTTTTTTTAATGTAATTGCATATAAGGACAAGGGGATGCCATTAAAATCCAGTTCCAGTACCTATCATTTCCACAAAGTACTAGCTGCTGCTTCTATTGTGTCTTAAAAGGAAAAGAAATGAAAGCCCAAAGACACAGATGGAAAGTCACAGAATGAATGCCTTCTACTAGAAGTGGAAGGTCACAAGGAGTAAGATAATAATAACATCAAAAGGACAAAGATACAGAAGAAAATAATGACAAGAAAAAAGAGTATTACACACACCCCCCCCCCCCCCCCCCAGATTCCACAGAGCTAAGTCCAGGGCAACTGTGTACAGAGTCTGTGTTTTCCTATTTATTTCATTGATTAATGAAGTGTTTTCTGTTAATGAAAAGCAGTTTCATGGTCATCTGGGGCAAGGGGCTTGCCCACTCACCCGTGACTCATGGCACAGCAGCATGTTACAGGCTTGGAGTTTCCATTGGCATGACCCATGCGTGCCAGGGAGGCTGAGGCAGTATAAAACCCAGCAGGTCCCAAAGCACCAGCACTGGCCACCTTTGGGGCTCACCTCATCACAGCACCAGGCCTGTGGAACACAAGGGAGAAACACTCCTGCATCATGACAGGCAAGGCTGTGGCTGTGGTCCTGATCCTTCTCTTCATATCAGCGATGGGAACAGAAGGTACAGAATTCCTTTCTCAAGCTCTCCTAATTGCATGTGCAAATGCTGACGGCAGAGGTACTGTGCTGTGCAGCAAATAACTCTTCTAATACTGCAAGGAAAAGAACACGCCCTGACAGAGGTTGCCCAAAGTGGTGAATGCTCCATCCCTGGCAGTGTTCAAGGCCAGGCTGGACAGAGCCTTGGGTGACATGGGCTAGTGTGAGATGTCCCTGCCCATGGCAGGGGTTGGAACTGGGTGATCTTAAGGTCCTTTCCAACCCAAACCATTCTGTGATTCCATGTTTCTCTGCTGTGGAAAGAGGAAAAGACTGCACCTTATTTTTCTTTCTTGTTTTGCAGGTAAGGCCCTGCCACGCTCAGCAATGGAGCTCCGGTGCCAGTGCATAGGCACTCATTCCAAGTTCATCCATCCCAAGTTCATTCACAACGTGAACCTCATCCCCAGCGGACCTCACTGCAAGAACGTCGAAGTCATGTAAGTGCTTTTGCAATATCCTCCCAATTACTTAACGAGAAGGAGGCAGATTTTGCACTCAGGGTGATGTAAGGGTTCACGGACAGATGGAGCGAGCCTGCGGGCAGCTGCTCAGAATGCAGACCAGCAGCGCTGTTGCTGTGACAGAGAGCACACTACGTGTTAGAAAGCCTGTCTTGTCTTGACAACTCCACTTTTCAAACACCCCATGCAAACACTGCAACCTAAGCTCATATCAGACAGCAAAGAGCTTTCTAAAACTCTGAATTCCACCAGCAGATGAGAAATTAACTTCATGCAGGAGCCATGCTGAGTGATCGAAACATGAATGGGATGGCCAGGTCAAACCAAGGGATCCCAGCTCTACTCAAGTCAGTGAAGAAACTCCCTTAGCACACGGATCATATAACCCAGTCACAGCTCCAGAAATTCTGTTGTAGCAAAATTCCTGTGGACTGGGCAGTACAGTTTGTGAAAGAGGATGGAAAGAATTAACCCTTGAGTTAAGTACCCTCACAAGCTGGTGAAAGGGGACGGGGGAAAGAACCGGTTTTGGAAAGCATGAGAGTCCTGAAATGGTTTAATGCATTCAGACAGGTTTGAGAAGATAAGAAACCTTTAAACCCCACCCCCCCCCCCCCCACCCCCAAACCTTTATGTTAGGCTACAGCCTCAGCTGCTGCAGCTTGAAGTGAAGAAAATGTCAGTGTACACCTAGAATGATGATAGGAGGGGAAAGGGAAATTGCCTTGGACTTCCCTAAACAGACCTGACCTTTTCCCTTCCTCCTTTCTCTGTTGCAGAGCTACCCTGACGGATGGCCGGGAAGTCTGCCTGGAGCCCACCGCTCCCTGGGTGAAGCTCATCATCAAGGCAATCCTAGACAAGTGAGTTGCCTGTTCTCAGCGAGCATGGCTTATCCGAAAGCGGTGTTTTAGTCGAGGCAGCAAACACGTGCAGTGCAAAGTTCTCACAGACTCAGTCTCCTCAGGCAGCTACTGATGTTTCTGTTCACTAATGGGATAAACTGGGATTGTTTCCATCCTTAATCATCAGCATGAGGTTGGATCCCTTATACCACTCCCCATGTGAATGGTAGCTGCACCTCTTGTAATGCACAAGCACATTGAAAACCTGCAGTTTCAGTGCTCAGGAAAACCAGGCATTAACTGAGGGGTTTTCTCTTGCTTGCTATGGTAGAAAGCAAGGAACAGCATTTAGATGAGTGGGGGAAACCAGGCCCACAAGGTCCCAAGAGAAGCCGTGGAAGCCCCCAGTGACTGAGGACTTGTGGAAAGGTCACAATGTGCAAGCAGCTGTTAGCTTCAGTTACAGCTTTTAAGGGGCTTGGACACAGAAGCACAGACCCTTAGTGTGGATCTCATCTTATTCCAGGGAGTGATACCTGTTCCACAGGCAAGTTCTAATCTTCTCCTTTTCCATTTTCTTTCTTTCTAGGGCAAACGCCAAACCTGAGACAGTGTCCTAAGACAAAGAAGACAAAACGTCCTAACTCCTGCAGCAAGGCAAGAGAGAGATGGAGATGCCCATCCAGCTTCTGGCAGCTCACCTCCTCCTGCTGCCTATATTCGCGCTTCTAACAGCACCAAGAGTGCCCGGATTCCCTGGATTTAGAATCACAAAATCACAGAATGGTTTGGGTTGGAAGGGGCCTTCAAAGGTCGTGTAGTTCCAACCCCTCTGCAATAAGCAGGGACCTCTTGAACTAGATCAGGTTTCGTAGTTAGCTCACTACAGTACTTTAAGTGTTTTACAGAGGTCACATTACGTAGGGGAGGACTCACTGACACCAGAAAAACGCAGGCAGAAGAAATGGCTTGTGAAAGGATGTGGAGAGATCCTGGAGTAAGGTTTGGTAAACAGCTGGATCAGTGCAGAGCTTTCGCTAAACGACACCTTCCCTTTCTGCTGTTTAGGAAAAGAACACACCTAACTCCTTCTCTCCAGGAAAGCATCGATAGGGGAGTGTCAAGTTTAGGCCACTGCTGCTCAGACTTTTTGCTCAGAGCGGACTACTGACCAAAAGAGGGAGCCTCCAGAGTTAGGACATCAGAATTCTGAGACACTGGGCTTTGTGTCATCATTTTCAAGATATTATTTATTGTGAATTACTGTTGTGAAGGTCTAAAGATCTATTTAATGCCATCTTTTGGTTAGAAAGAGGCACGTTATTTATTTATTTATATATTTATTTTTACTTTTGCATAAGGATGTCATTATTTATTCACGCAGAACATATTTGATATGCGCCTAATAAATGTTTGTGGAGATGTTTTCAGTACTGTGTGTCACTAATTTCTGTATTGAAATACAGACCTGAAAAAAAGGTTGTATTCTCTTTCATCCACCATGGGATGGGTTCACCAAAGGGCAAGGGGTGGTTTATTGCAACAGTAAATTACTGACTCTGGTGTATGCAGACGGTTTCCAGTAGGAGGAATTATAAAAGTTGTGTTCTTTCTTCCTCTTTTCTTGTCAGACTTGGTGTTTTCAGAGCTCTGGCTGATAAAACTCACAGATAGAAAGTAATGAATGAGTAACGGTCAGTCACAGAAGCTCCAAGGCCATAGAGGTGGAGGTGCTCAGACAGCTCTCAGTCAGCTGAGAACCTGGTGCTGAGCAAGGTTTTTCCTTCACCTGAATAAGCAGGGAAATCCGATAAACATGATGGAAGTCACTGAGCATCCTCCTGAATTGCAGTGAGGAGGGAGGACTGCATCAGGAGGAAGCCCAAGAGTTCCGATTGTATGGACACACATTTGCCTTTGACGCAGTGATTTCCAAGGGACAGACTGGAAGAGAAGCAGTGAACACCTGAGAAAATGTGAAAGTTGAGCAAAGGTTTCGATATTTGTTTTGCTTCAGCCTTTTCCACTAAGGATCCACTCCATGTTCTGCACAAACAGCTCGTGTTTGCTCACAGTGCAAGGTAAAAAGGGAGGCTCTGGTTTTCGTTTGAGCAAGACCTTGTGCAGGATGGTAACCGATCAAACCCCACTTTGCCCCCTGTCCCTATCGCTGCCACTGTCCCACAGAACTGCTCTACAGCCTGATAGGCCTCATCCTCAGCATGGAAAGGAGACAAAGGGGGAAAAGGTTTGTCCAGACTTGTCTTACTTGTCTAAGCCTTCCTAGTTTCCAAGTGATTTTTACAAGCTGGCGTCTTTCAGAGATCTAATTTGGAGGCAAGCATGTCAGAAATATCAGCCAGGAATGGGGAGAGGTGGGAAGAACCCCTTTAGATGCGTGCCAATAAAAGTATATGTGTATCCTAAGGGACTGGCACCTGCTCAGCTGCTGTACAGACACTTATGGTAAGCGTATTGCCGTTATCACCAGCAAAATCTCAGTGAAGAGATGGGAGCTGATCATGGCTACAGGAGGGCTCTTCTCCCATAGGTGAGACATGATTCAGAGGCTGGCCAGAAATGATGAAGTACCACGTTTTGGTCCTGTGTGCCCTCACAGCATGCCTTCCTTAGGAACACAAGAACCCTCGTGCTCCCAAACCCTGTTCTGGTGCTCTCAGAGACTGCTGAGAGAAGCACTGCAGCTCTTTGGATGATGGCTACCTGATCTTCCATGCTGTTTCTGCTTTGCTGATACTCTCCCTTCAAAGCTGAAGTCAGACTCCATGAAATTCCCAGTTCTTCTGGCAAACTATTTTTACACTGAACAACAAAAGCAGGTCTGAACTAGTCAATTCTCTGAGCCAACACATCCAAAACATTGTCCCGCTCCCTGCCGAGCAAAAGCCAGGCGCTGTTTGTGGCCAGCATAAACCGCCATCTCCCCTCCATACAACACCAAGGCTCTCCTTTGGTAGGCTCCTTCTTTTCAAAACCCAATTGCTTTCTCAATTTTAGTACTGAAATTCATACGGGCAGCATACTTTCGCAGCTCACAGTTTGGGCCAGCTTCTTTCCTTGAGATCACCTTTTTCCACCTCACAAAAATCAGACTATCCAGTACCCCAGTGAGTGAACGACACAAATGATTTCCCTTAGGACGTGCGTTTATCTCCTGTCACAAACCCCTGCGATCACTCTGGGTGCATGTTAGCAAACAGTAACTTCCCAAGTGCTTATTTTAGCCAGGTGCTATTGCAGCTCCTGTTGTCAGACACTTTCTCTTTTCACATGCTGAACAAATGCCATTTTCAGAAGAGCTTAAGGTGGCCATGCCTCCGTCATTTGAAGCTCCTCGTTTCCTGTTCATTGACTGGAGAAGCTTTCCAGTACAGAGTTAGGCATCTAAATCCCTTCAGCCAAACTGAAAATGACAAAATCCTGTCAGGGAAGAACAGAAACCGGTTATGTCCTGCTTTCATAGGACTAAACAACTTCATTAGGTCAGGTCAAGATACAGTCCATAAGATTGGGATAAAGAGTTCCTGTAGTGACGTTGGGTGAAAGTTTCTGCACAAGGCATTTAAACCATGCAACGAAGCTGAACAGAAATTCTGCCTTCAGAGAGGGCGAAAAGACCTCTTTATTTTGGCTCGGGGTCATGCGTGCTAATACTGTCTTGATTCCCAGCTCTAGGCTCCCATGCAGGTGTGCAAGCAGAAGGGGATGGATGATAATCACCATTTAAAGAAATGTCTGAAACGCGCTGCAGCAGAAGCAAGTTACGGAATTCTGAAGTGCCTCTGAGCGGACCGCACAGAGATCTGGATTTCTTACGCAACACTCGCACGTTAGGAGACGCGAGCGTACAGAGCCCTTGTGCTGTGCTGGAGTGGCTGCTGGGCCTGCCCCTTCCCAGACAAAACCCACTGTGAAAGCAAGCAGAGCAGGACGCTGGTCAAGCAGACTTCTGCACAGCAATGGGTGACAGAGCTGCTGCTGCTGCTTGGGTTCTCTACTTGGTCTTCATGGTGGGGTCAGAAGGTAAGAAAATGATTTCTTAACACTCACATAACCAATGGATACATACACCCAAGAGGGCTTGTGCTGTGTTAGTGGTGACTTTTTGCCAGAGATGTGCATCTTCAACATCCTGTCATTCAGAAGTTACAAGGATTGCTCGTATTTGCATCTGTTAGGATGCTGTGGCTGCTTCCAAGGGTAAAATCTATTTCCACCAGAAAGTTACTTTAGTCCTATGCCATAATAGATGTCTCAGCCTAGTTTTTAAGGAATGTTTGAATTCAAAGAGGACCTTTTTTCTCAACGTGTTCGTACATCTTTTCCACATGACAACTTTCTCCTAATTGTACTTCTGTTCCTGGTAAGCCGGTTGATGACAGCACTTCCTCAAAGGAAGAACCATGGAATTTGCAGAAAAGAGTAAAGGCTATGAGCAGACGATCATGGCAGAAACTTGTCAACAATATGTGGACATGTGATGTTAGGTTATTTTAGCCAAGGGATGCAGTTTAGGTGTAAATTCTGGCCAGGCACAAATGCACTGGGAAAACACCTGAGTATTCTCACTTAGAAATAAGCTTAATTTCAAATGCTTTTGCACGCCAACAGCGAAAATGTAACTTTATTTTACCTCGAAGTTCTCAGCACATCATAGGAGCTGAGCAACAAGAATAACACTGACAGAAGGGAACAAATACTCTTTACTTCACAGGAGCACGAGATGATGTTCATTTACCTCCCCATAACTTCTTTTTTTCTACAGGCAAGGCCATGGCAAAGGCAGATGGGAAAAGCTTCCAGTGCCTGTGTGACAGCACTCGTTCCAAGTTCATCCCCCCCAAGGCCATCCAGAATGTGAGATTAAACCAAAGAGGACCTCACTGCCAAAACGTGGAAATCATGTGAGCACTCTTGCAAAATACAGTCTTGCACTCAACCGGAGGAAGCCAATTGGTGCTTCCCAGCCTGGGTACTTATTTACTTTGGCTGGAATAATGTACCCCTTGCAAAGGCCTCACGGGGCACCAAGTATAATGTATTAGACCTAGGAAGGGAATGAGATAATTCCCTGCAAACAAGTCACTTCCAGACTGTACTTTAGAATTCTTTTTGTGCTTATATCTTCACTACACCCATCTTCAGAGGAAAGAATTAGATCCCATAACACATGCAGGGCATGATTACTAATTTGGACAATGAAGAATCAATTGAAGATATAATCTTGAAACCACTGACATGAATTCAAGCAGTTTCCACTAATTTGGTCTGCATGTGGCAAAGTTTGAAGTGCCACAAGCTGTTCCCTATGTCAGAATTGTATACCGAGCATTTTCCTGTGTGAGAAGTGGGAATTAGAAAATCCAAGTGAGTACAAAGTAAAAGACATGGTCAGCTAAATTTAAAAGTACGTCAGGAGCTGTTCACATGAATTGAATCATAGAATCATAGAATCATAGAATAGTTAGGGTTGGAAAGGACCTCAAGATCATCTAGTTCCAACCCCCCTGCCATGGGCAGGGACACCTCACACTAAACCATCCCACACAAGGCTTCATCCGACCTGGCCTTGAACACCGCCAGGGAATCAGTGCATTCCTGTAAGCAGAGGGGGGCTTTCAGGTTCTTGTGCTTTCACTATGGTTTCGTGAGTAATTCCAGCACAATCACACCCTCTATGCAGCATTGCATGTCATCCAGTTCCACCTCACCAGTAAATGGGAATTTCAGCCAGGTTTGAGTTAAAAAAAAGGAAACAGTTTTCCAAGATAATCAAGTTCCTGAAATATCTGCTAAGCTTTGACCAGATAGAGAACAGGAAACCTAATAAAAAATCATCAGGCTTGTTAAAAAGATTGCATCACAAGTGCCTACAGTGACATCATTTATGAAAAACCCAAATGCCCGCATGCAAAAACACTCTGGGAAAATAATTCTCCCTAGTTCTCTCAGGCCTGCCACCAGTTCCCTGGTCACTAGATCGATTTCAGACCCATGAGGGCCCCCCTAGCCTGACCTTCCCTGTTCTTCCTTGGCAGAGCTACGCTGAGATCTGGCAGGCCAGTGTGCCTGGAGCCCTCTGCTTCCTGGGTCTGGCTCACTGTGAAGGCCATTTTGGCCAGGTGAGATGTTTTCCTTACTGGATCTGCTTCAGCTGAAACCTGGCTTTAGAAGGTGTATTTTCATTTCTTGTCATGAAACTGTTCTCCCTCTTCAGGCACAAGGAGTTCTTGTCAATGCTTCTGTCTAAATCTGTATTCCTAAATGCCTGAGGATTAAACCCAGCTCCTCACTTTATCCACCTGCCCTGTGTGTTAAGCCACCTAAAAGGCCAGAGTTAAATGATGCGCCCAAGAACCTTGTGAGAGGTGGCACGATCTGGGTGCGTGTTTGACCCTTACAAAAACCAGGCTCTAAAAGACTCACCCCATAATTCAGGTGTAGAGCTGGCATTTCTATGCTTATCAGCCTTTACTGCTGTAAATGGGGACAATCACATTCCTACTGAGCGCACTTCGGGCACAGGCCTATGGAATGCCTTTCTGTTGGAGCAGCACTTGTGTAAATACAGGATTTTGCTGTCTTTGCACATATGTATTGGGTTGATACAGTAAAAATAGGTCATTAACAACTTGTGTGCTCTCCTTGTAGCTTGTATTGATGAAAATTATTTCATTATTAGATTTCTGAATTCCCTTTGAACTTCATCTACTTACAGGGCCAGAGGCAACACTGAATCACCCCTCAAAGAAAAGTCAAGGAGAAATACACCTCGGAGTTTTTCAAGGATATGAAACGAGAGGAAACCATTGATGATGAGAATGTCAAGGAGCAGACCCCCCTTCTGCTACTTTACTACACTTGATAAGTTGCTTGGTGGTTCTTTTTCCCCTGATTCTACTTACTTCCTTTGCTTTATCTATCTCTAAAATGCTCTCTGCAATGGATCAAGTTGTTCAAGCTTATTGAATGTGTTTTAGTGCTGTAAGGACAAGAATAAATTAGTTACCCTTCAACGGCCTTACCTAAAGTAGAAATAGAAAGGATACAGTTAGTAAACATTGAAACAAACACATAGTAGGGAAGAGTCTGCATAGCTTGGAAGGAATCACAGAATCACAGAATCCCAAGGGTTGGAAGGGACCTCAAAAGATCATCTAGTCCAACCCCCCCACAAGAGCAGGGTAACCTACAGTACATCACACAGGAACTTGTCCAGGCGGGCCTTGAATATCTCCAGTGTAGGAGACTCCACAACCCCCCTGGGCAACCTGTTCCAGTGCTCTGTCACTCTTACAGTAAAGAAGTTCTTTCTGATGTTAATGTGGAACTTCCTATGCTCCAGTTTACACCCATTGCCCCTTGTCCTATCACTGGATATCACTGAAAAAAGCCTAGCTCCATCATCCTGACACCTACCCTTTACATATTTGTAAACATTGATGAGGTCACCCCTCAGTCTCCTCTTCTCCAAGCTAAAGAGACCCAGCTCCCTCAGCCTCTCCTCATAAGGGAGATGTTCCACTCCCTTAATCATCTTTGTGGCTCTGCGCTGGACTCCTTCAAGCAATTCCCTGTCCTTCTTGAACAGAGGGGCCCAGAACTGGACGCAATATTCCAGATGAGGCCTCACCAAGGCTGAGTAGAGGGGGAGGAGAACCTCTCTTGACCTACTAACCACTCCCTTTCTAATGCACCCTAAGATGCCATTTGCCTTCTTGGCCACAAGAGCACATTGCTGGCTCATGGTCATCCTCCTATCCACCAGGACCCCCAGGTCCCTTTCCCCTACGCTACTTTCCAGCAGGTCAACCCCCAACCTGTACTGGTACATGGGGTTGTTCTTCCCCAGATGCAAGACTCTACACTTGCCCTTGTTAAATTTCATCAAGTTTCTCCCCACCCAACTCTCCAGCCTGTCCAGGTCTTGCTGAATGGCAGCACAGCCTTCTGGTGTGTCAGCCACTCCTCCCAGTTTTGTGTCATCAGCAAACTTGCTGAGGGTGCACTCAGTTCCCTCATCCAGGTCATTGATGAAAATATTAAACAGCACCGGTCCCAGGACCGACCCCTGAGGAACTCCACTAGTCACAGACCTCCAGGAAGGCTTCCATGTACTTGTCACGGCTCTTTGAAGGTGACAACAAGCCTATGGGTGCCGCAGGTCCCCCACAGTCAATTTGTCATGCTGAAAGCCCTTCACAAGCCTCACCAAACATTAGAAATAAGGAGGCTGAGGAAGAACACTTGGAAATGGATAGCTAAGAGGTGAATCCACAGAAATGAGGGGCAGAATGAAAAAGTCAGCTTTTTCTGATAAAGAGACATCACGCATGGATTCCTACACCACCTTCGTGGGGTCCCGCTTGGCTTAGGAAGGTCATTCACTATGAGCTGAAGTATGCTGACGATACTAAATGAAGAGTAGGCAAGACTAGGCTCAACCGTGCAGAACTGCTGAAGCACTGCAGGAGACACATTGGTTAGGCAAGAAACTCCAGGTGAAATTCACTTCAGAAAGTAGCCAAAGTGATTGACATAGGCACAAATTACAAAGCCCGTTTGAAAACAAGGCATTCTAGGCTGACCGTTAGCACACAGGAGAGAGCGTTTGGGATTATGCCTACTTGCATAACAGGGGCATCACATCAGGGCTCAGCAGTGAAAAAGCTTCAAATCCAAGCAAAACCCACCCAGAAACCCAAGCCATGCAAACAGGATCTTAGGAGTTACTAGGGCTTGAATAAGAACTACCAGGTTTTGTTATGCCGCTGAGCAACTTCAAGATTCACCAACTGTGCAGCCCCTGGCTCCTATCTTCAAGAAGACACATTAGATTTGGGAAAGGCTGAAGGTAGTGCCACAAAGATGAACAGATACTCCATACAAGAGGCGATGAAGCAAACTGCATCTCTTTCTTTCAAAAGTGAGGTGCCTCTAGGTGGCCAGAAGAGAAGTGAATTCACATCCACTTCTCCATGAAAGAACCAGCACTGAGGAAGTGGCACAGATCCTGTACCAGCTGCTTCTGGCAGCTGCAGCAATGAGTTCTACGGAGACCAAAGTTTCATTTTCTATACCCAGAAAAGAGCTTTTGTGGCAACGTATGTGTAAAATGATCTATGAGATTTGCCACTTACCGGCACGGGCAATGCTGATTAAAACGTGACTGACTGAAGGAAATGGAGTGTCTTTATTAGTTACTTTAGCCAAGCAGTCTTTCACTGGAGGTACCTGCAGCACAGCTGCAAGCAAGCGTGGCCTGACACCTAAATTACCGCCTATGAGGTTCTTCACTATGTCTCATCAATTGTTCTAAGCAGGGAGCATCTAAAATTGGAGACACTAAATTACTTGTGTTGTTTCTGAAGTGATATCTGTTGCGCTGTATTTTCACTTATAGATAGGAAGATGGAGGTAGAGATGCACATGTATATATATACAAAAAGAAGTTCAGAAGTCATAGGTCTGAAGAGAAGACATTATTTTAGCAGAATGGGAAATGTTTGGCAATATTATTTCTTTCATATTAGTTCTACCTGATACTCTAATAGGCCACATTTTTCTGCTTTGCGAAAGAATTTTGCAGTTTATGTGTTTGTTATGGTAAATCAGAGTCACAGAATGGTTAGGGTTGGAAAAGACTTTAAGGTCATCTAGTTCCAACCCCAGTGACACCTCACGCTAAACCATGTCTCCTAAGGTTCTGTCCCACCTGGCCTTGAACACTGCCAGGAATGGAGCATTTGCCATTAAACATCAGCTTAATGCACTATTAATTTCTTTCTATCATCAAAAAGGATGTTAAAGGTGTTTTCCCATCATGGTTTGCTACATGTGGTTTATGCCTGGCAATATAAATCTAGTTTCTGAGGATAGGAAGTTTAAATTGGGATTCTAGCAGCAATTATCAGCTCAGAGGTGAGTGGTCACGGCAATGGTGGACTAAAGGGAAAAAGACCATGAAGGACTCATAAAGTAGGCAGTAAGGGTTGCAGCAAGAGACCCTCTGGGAGGCGGAGATGAATGCGTGATGTGCATGATGCCTGCTGACCACTTGTAATGTAATCAGAAGTTCCTGGTATAAACTTCTCAAAACTTCCCATTAGTTTCATCCTGCCACTTCCATATCTTACTGCCGCAGCCCGAAAATGCTTCCTGCCAAGCTCAGGACAGGGAAACGCAGCTAAAGCAATGAGCAAGAACTCCAGCTGCCCGTCCATAACAACTCACTGGCTGGACTTAGTGTCTTCTCTGTTAAAACCAAGTCGATCCAGTTTGGTTTTAATACTTGTTAATATTTGGTAATGTTTTATGTCAATATTATAGTGAATATTAAGGTATCGTTTTCTGCTGTTGCTCTATACGTTATATTAATATCATCAGTGACTTTTGATACTGAATTGGATCAAACGAACATTTCATTTAACCCACGACAGCTTTTTGACTGGAAGCCACAATAGAGAATAGACAGTTTTCATGCAGAGAACATGTGAATCTGAAATGAAATACATATCACAAATAAATATGAAGTCACATAAATATATACTCTTGTATTTATAAACACGTCAGTTAAAAGACAAAGCTGTACTGCTGCTCTGTGATTGCACAGGGGCTCAGGGAAGCCCAGAACTTGCCATGATCTGACTGAGGGCACGTCACCATCTGTATTTACACGCTTCATTGGATGGAAAATCACAAGCTGACCTAGGCTTTTTCTGCTCTCTACGCTGCCTCTTCCTCCTAGAGCAAGCCAAAGGCAGATGTTTCAGAGCCCTCCTGCTCCCCTTGCCGTGCCTCACAAGTGTTTGCACAGCACTGTGCCCAGTCCCTGAGCAGTACAAGGGATTATTTCCCAGCCCGATATTTACCTTTGGCTCTTGGCAGATGGAGAGGAACGGCAGGCAAACGCCAAGCCCTCTGTGGGGAACGGGAGGTGGTTTCAGCAGACAGAGAGGGCTTTATTTTCCCTGGGGAGCAAGAGTGGCCGCAGAGAGGACGCCCAGGAGACAGGGGTTGGCAGAGGTCACCTTGCACGGGCTGAACCCTCGCTCGAGCTAAAGCTTCGTGTCCCGGGCTGCTGCGGTCTTGTGCGCACAGCTCCTCAGGGGAGAGGCTTGCATTTGTTTAAACCGAGACAGGGTCTGACTTTTCTTAGTGAGAGAAACTGAAGCAGCCCACGGGCTGGAGCAGTCCTCTGGAACTGGGTGGCTGAAACAAGGAAGGGGCTGGAGCCCAGCTCTTCCCCCATCTCTCTGATTATCCTGGTCACCAGAGCATGCACGAATCCTCCCCACTGATCCCGCTGTGTTTGGGTGTCCTTTGCTACATACAGAGGCTCTAAATGATCCTTTACAAGATCAGAAAATATTGACTTTTGCGTGCATTAGACAGGGCTACGAGTCAGGAAAAAGAAAACCCACTGGTTTCCCTCCCGCATCATGAGAACACATCCTATACCCTGCCTTCAAACACAGCCAAGGGAAGTATTTACTTCCCTTTTCATCCGTCTTTCAGTTACTGAACTATTGCCTAACTGTTGTTTTGTAGGTTACCGACATGCTTTTAACGGGTTTAGTCACGGAAGGTATCTGCTGCGGCGGTATCAGCTTCACGAAATCAGATAATGGAGTTGGGGTTCCCATAGGCAGGGGCTGGGGTGACATCCCGGACAAAGAGCAGATGGGATGGAGGGAGGACTTGGGCGTCCCCAGGAATCCAGGTTAGGAGTACTGGTCTTTGGGCCCGATCTCATGTCTCACCTTTCAATGCCTCTATTGTCCCTGTTACACCCCCTCCGCATAATCCCAATGGGGCTGTGTCCCATCAGAGAAGAAGTGGAGGGAGAGGAAACGCCTCAGCTCTCAGCAAACACGGTGGACTCTTTTCATTGGAAACATCCTGCTCTGAAGAGATCTCTTCGCTCAGGGGCAGGTTAATCACAGAGGTCAAACAGGCTCCCGGCTCCCCTTCTGGTCTGGGGATTTCTGCAGATCTGTTACTGGCACGCTCAGGAAATTGCTGAGCCTGGTGGTCACGAGGACAAGCAATCGTCGGTTTTCCTTGGGGACCTGAGGGGGAATTCTCGTCTCTTTTGCCTCGGGCATTAATGACATTTTGTCACACCGCAAGATTAGATAACAAAGCTGCAAACAGTCACAGAGAACAGTGGGATCCCTAATGCCATTTAATTGCCCTGCGGGTGCGCATACATCTGTAGAGACACAGAGAAACAGAGAGCCCACAGGAGAAGAGTCAGCAAACCCTTGTCCCAGGTAGACTGGTTAAAGCTCCAACATTCACAGCCTGCTTCCAGTGAAACCGTCCTGTGAATTCAGCATGACAACATGGCAGCAAAACACAGCCTCCAGTACCTGGTAAAATCCTCTCCTTGGCACGCCTGCAGAGAGCACACGGAAAGCTCTCTGAGACACAGCTCAGAGGTCAGAACTGGAATCAGTTGGCAGGAAAGACAAACTTGGTGGCATCTTCCCTTGGGCCAGCTGAGACAGTGCTGGGAAACAAGTGAATTTTCATCACAAAGGTCCCTTTTCAAGTAAGTTTAGGACAAATGGCGCACAGTAAACCATAGTAAATCATGGGCAAGCTCTTAAAGTATTACTATAAATACCTTATAATGCTGTACATGCTAATGATAATTGAGCTTTTACGAGCTCCCCAGAGTTGGGGAGAAGCACGTCTATCAATGCACAGATCACAACACGTGGAGCTTTGAGGTTGGAGATAAGCAGCAAAATGCATCACAGTCAAAAAGGCAACGTTTTCATAGCACTGAAACAGAAAGGCTTCTCCTGAGATGGGTTAAACCCCCAAATCTTTGCTTGAGCAACGTAGCAGCAGTTCTTCCCTGAGAGGGTGCCGAGGCCCTGGCACAGGGTGCCCGGAGACTGTGGCTGCCCACCCCTGGCAGTGTTCAAGGCCAGGCTGGACAGGGCTTGGAGCTATCTGGGGTGGTGGAAGGTGTCCCTGCTCGTGGCAGGGGGCTGGAACTGGATGAGATTTAAGGTCCCTTCCAATCCAAACCAGTCTGGGATTCTGTGATTTAATCCCAAGTCTTCCCCTGAAATTGTCACCCTCAAAAGGAAGTATCTCTACCAGCCCCAGCAAGTAAAGAGCCGGTGCTCCTGCAGCAAGGCTCTTGAGCAGAAGTATCTCCAGCAGTGCTGTACTGCGTCGTTATTTCCCTTTGCTAAGACCTACGGTTACGGTCACTGAAAAAGAAGGCAGACAAGACTCATTAAAAATACCTAGACTTACAAAGGAAACAGAAGCAATGGCAGTTCTGCGGTCATGCTGTTTAGCCTGCATGCAAAGCTTCCTCTGTTCATCATTCATTAATATGTGTGACATGACAAATGCAGCAAGAGTCTCCAAACTGCTCAGAGTTTACCATCTGCTTTCCCCAGGAAGCTTTGAAGACTGCAGCCTCAGGTCCTCCCCTGAACTGACAGTAGCACAGATGAATTGACTCTGTAAGACGCACCTTGAAAATGAAAAGCAGAGCAAAGAATTAAAATCATTGATATCAAAGTAACGCCAAGGTAAAATCCTGAGCCCAGTGAAAAATCTTCTCAGTGATTTCAGCACTGCCCCACTTCCACTCCAGTGGCTGAGGATCAGGTAAGTGGAAGCAACCGCCAGAAATGGAGATGAGAAATTCACTGATTCAGGTATAGAGCTGGCACCTCCACAGGGAAGAGTTATCACTTGTGATAAGGAGTTATAACACAGATGTAACTGAAGCCATCACAAAGCTGTATTACTCAATCGGGGTATGCATTAGAAAAGGCACGGCATCTCCAAAAGCCAACACCAGACACAGGAATGCGTGGCTATTATTTACATATTTTGATAAATTAATACATTCTATCGTTCTTGGCAGAATAATTCCTCGTCATCTAGGAAGCCGTTTCACAACAGTCATGTGACTCATTTGTACTGCATCTGGGAAATTCCTCTCACGCAATCCCCGTGCTAGCCCGGCAGAGGCGAGGGGCGCAAAGCCCTATATAAGCCACATGGATCACCCGGAGAGGCATCAGCAATCCTTCGGGACAGAAGAGCTCACTGCTCCACAGAACCCATCCAGCAGCAGCTCCTTGCCCAACGATGAACGGCAAACTCGTGGCTGTCCTGGCTTTCTGCCTGATCTCCGTGGCTGTCTCTCAGGGTGAGTGAATCCCTCCTGAGGACCGTAGCGCTGCGTAGGCATCTCCGAGATGCTTTTCCTTGCACTGAGGTAGCTTTGCATTGGTTTGGGGAAGTTTCCCTCAGGAGATTCGCAGCAACTCCTCTGCAGCCCGAAGGTTTGCTGCACACAGCCCTTGTGCAGACGAGTTACTGACATCTTGTGGGAAAAACCTCAAGGATGCAACTTGAATTTGCCTTGCTTCTATTTTTCACTCCAAGCGTTAGCAGAGAGAGCCAGGATCTCCTTCTTACGTGTCTGAATGTTTCACTTCCTTCCCACATAATGAAGAGCTTATGATCTCATATTTGTCACTTAATGATCATACTGCCTCGAGCAAGTAATATACAGCTGGGAACAGAGAACAAATGTGAACACACAGGCACGGACAAGCCTCCAGCAATGAAAAACTCAAGGGCCCTGCTTCTGTGTAGTCACCTGTTTGTCAATCCGCATGTTGAAATGATGCAACTAACCGTACAGTGCGGCCAGTACAAGTAAACGCAAACCATGTAGTTTACTTCAAAAGGATGCGTTCATTTAGTTTTTAATGTACTTGGGCATCAGCTCTTTTGAAACAAGCAACTCGTCTTTATTCCATAAGGACTGATTTAGGCAGCTGGGACAAATACTGTTTTTTAACTGAGAATGTGGATAAACCAGGGAAGTTGAGCTTTATGTCTGACCCAGCAATGGGTAGGAGCACCTCTCCAACCATGTCTTTCCTTTCCTGCCCACAGCTAAGACCCTGGCCAGGATGGGAACCGAGCTCCGTTGCCAGTGTATAGCCACTCATTCCAAGTTCATCCCTCCGAAGTCCATTCAAGATGTGAAGCTCACGCAGAGCGGCCCCCACTGCAAGAATGTTGAAGTCATGTAAGTAGCTCCGCAGGAGCCTTCCTCTTCTTCACCTTCCTCCTGCTTCTGGGGCTTTCACACTTCCTAACCATGAACACGATGGGATCGGATTTGGTTATTCTTTTGAGAGAGGCAGTATTAAGTAATACACCATGCTCTTCATCGTCTCTATGACCTTAGGGATTCCCAAACTGGTCACTGTTTATCTGTCATTAGACATATTAAATATTTTTGGGAGGAAAACATTAATTTCAAGGACTGGGCAGTTCTTGATACACGAGACAACAGCGCCCTCCCTTTAAATGCTACATTTATTTATTAAGCAAAAAACCTCCTGGGAAACAGTTTGGGTCGGCGCCAGAGGGAAAAAATAAGTTCCCAGAAGCAGACAGAGGGAAAGAAATGAAATTAATTTGGTCTTAAATAGCATGGAGGAGAGACTGAAAGGTCGAAATTCTCGTCCTGCTGAAGCCTCCTCAGCGCTGGAGGTTTCAGTCACTTATGTAAACCAACTCAAACCAAGCACCCACATATATTGAAGAAGGTCTGGGGAATGCATGGCTGCTTTGAGAGCAGGCACAGAGTCACACAGCTCCTGGGTGGTTTTAGTTTCCTCTGCTGTGGAACACATAAACCAAATCGGCCAAGCCTAACCTGGAGCAGCTGGGGTGAATTTACACTCTTCTACAAATGCAGTATTAGCACTCTGTGAGTAAAACTGACCCATGCAGTGGTTTCCTGACTTCTCTTGAATCTTTCTTTTGCAGAGCTACTCTGAAGGATGGCAGAGAGGTGTGCTTGGAGCCCACTGCTCCCTGGGTGCAGATAATCGTAAAGGCAATTCTGGCCAAGTAAGTCCCATTCCCTTTCCATTTGGGCAGCCGAGTGCTACACCTCCCCAGAAGGCCAGTTCTTAGTGGTACTTCCCATTTTCTCTTCATCAGATACAAGAAACCAAGGAAACTTGCTGATTAATTACAGAATTAGTCTCAGAATTAGTCTAGAGTCTGGCTGCCGCAAGGTCCTTGTTCGAGCTGATACGTCAGTACCTTTGAGTACTCAAACCTTTGAGTACCTGCAATTTGGTCTGGAAGGAAAGGAACTCAGAAATGTTCAGCTCCCTTTGAAAAACGAGGCTTTAAAAAAATGCATCTTTTCCTTCCTTACAGTGCCGCATGTTAACAAATCCTATTTCTGAATTAACGAGTTTCTTGATGCAAGAAAATGCAGGAACTCCTGCAGCAGAAGTTTCCTAGCTGGGCATCAGAGATGCACACACTAGGATTTCAGTAACTGCTTTTGAGACGTCACCTTTCTTGTTTCCATGCCTCAGGACAGCCCACAGAGTGGCAAACAGACCACTCAACTGTTTGGTCAATGCTAAGCAGTGCTAACTATCCTTGAACCTCCTTTTAAACGATTCTCTTCCCTCACCTCTTCCTAGGGCTCAACTCAACTCTGACTCGCCACTCTGAGAAACATCAGGACAAACAAACCTGGGAACTGCCCCCACTCCTCCCTTGAGAGAAGCGTTTGGGAAAAGCATCTTTTGAAGAGGGTGCATCTGCCACCTCCTCCATCAGTGTTACTCTGTTTCCTGCGGATTTGGTTATATATTTATTGAATGATTTCACTGCATCTATTTAAGAAAGCCTTTTGGAATGGGCAGTGTTGCCTGCTCATTGACACTGAAGATGCTTGAATAGGAAAAGTGGTTTGATAAAGGAAATGAAGGACCCTTGGCAACCACTTCAGCCAAAAACAGCTGGGGATGTGCACAGCACTCGCAGCATGGCTCGTTTACACTATTTCGCTGAAACACCAGCAAACTGGTATCTCCTCCTGCTCCCCTGGAGCGCGCTAGTACGTTGTGTCAACAGCAGGCTCCTGAACCACAGCCAGCCTTGTGCTGGGAGCTGGGATTTCTCACTTTGAGTATCTATCCTATGGAACCTGTAAGACAGTCGGTTTGGTATTTATTTATTGTGATTTCCATGGTATTTATAAATGTATTTATTGTGTAGGTTTGATACAAGAGAGAAAATGATGATAATTTATTTAATTTCTGCTGGGTTCTCCATTCCTGCTACTAATTTATTAAGAGCTAGTCACAGACTCATTGCTCTGTACAGGGACTCGGTTGTATGCCGTATTAGCTCCTTACTCAGCTAAATGGAAAAACCTCCATCCTGTATACACAGAATGTGCTTGTGAGAGCGTCATTATTCCTAACAATGTATTATTGAATGTTTTCTATTAAAAAATCTATTTGCTATCTGTTTGTTATTTCATATTTCATTAGCTTTATTTGGAAACAGTCTGCTTCATGGCTTTTTAACCTCCTCAGCCTGATCTCTGGAACCGAAATGGAAATTTTTCATACCTAGTACAATAACTCACCCTGTTAGGGCACCCTGACATCACTGAAGGCAGTAACAAACTCCCTTTCCTCTCTGCAGGCAAATCCCAATGCCTGGGGACTGGTGGGCCACAGGGCAAGGCTCCTTCCTTAAGGACCTTGCAGGCAAGCACATCGTCCCCTCAGATGCCAGAGTTGCAATGATCAGCCCCAGAGCTGTAACTCTCTACTGCATCAAAAAGTCACAAACTGACTATCAAAATGGGAATTTGTGACCTTTCTTTTGGTACCCAAATATCCAGCGTTTGCCCTTGTGTAGCACCTGCTTCCTATTCTGACACCTGGGGAGGAGACCCAGCACAGTTAGTAAGACAGCAGTACTAGAAAACATCCATGCTCAACAATTCTCCGGAATCATCAGCTCAAAGGGCCAAACAAACGCCAGTGACAAGGAGGAGAATCGAAAGAATTTAAACCACAAGGGTTGAGAGAAGAACAGTCCAATAACTAAAGTATAATACAAACCTACTAATAATAATCACAATGATAAGGGAAATAACAAGAGGAGAGAATACAAAACTAAAAAGGGAAGGGAAAAAAACACAAGTGATGCACAATACAATTGGTCACCACCCGCCGACTGATACTGCCCTACCCGAGCAGTGATCGGGTCCCTTCCTGGTAAATTCCCCCAGTTTATATACTGGGCATGATGTGCTGTGGTATGGAATACCCCTTTGGTTAGTTTGGGTCAGGTGTCCTGTCTCTGCTCCCTCACGGCTTCTTGTGCTCCTCCTCACTGGCAGAGCATGGAGACTGCAAAGCTGCTGCACTACTTGGCAGCACCTAAAACATTAGTATGTTACCAGCATTGTTCTCAGACTAAAGCTGAAATCACAGCACTGCACAGCTAGTAAGAAGGAGAAAAATAATGTCACATCTGAACCGAGGACATGGGGTAATGGTTGATCTTAAAAGTAATTTCCAAACTCGTTGATTCTATGATTAATTTCATAAGCAGAGCCCATTAAAAAAGGACAAGCAATGTAACTTCTATGAAAAGCAGATGCAAAGTTCATGGGCAATTAGAAATCCTGAACAAAATGCAACCACAGTTGCAGGGGCATTTGCTAGGTTCAAGTGAGCCCTAAGATTTTGCAGGGTTTTCCATTCAACTTCGGAGGAGAGGCCAGGGAGGATGTTTTGCTTTAAAGCCACAGTATCTGTCCTTACGGATTTTAACACCCCGCCTTTCACCAAGAGGAGGTGAAAGATGTGTTTGAACTGAAATGGTAACAGTTGGCATGTTTCAATGGACCACAAGACTCCGCTCTCGGGTGTAAAGGGGGCTTCTTGCAAGATCTTGCCAAAATAATTGTGACAGTGCAGAAAACGGTTTCTTCCTTTGTTTTTCTCTGCAGAAAGAGTCATCAAGGGTTGACAACTACTCCGCTAGTAGTAAAGGCAGCTAGCAAGCTCTTTATGTCCTTTATGCCCTTTATGCAAGCCCTCATGCTACCAGAGTTCTGTTGATGGACACCAGAAGGTGACAGAACACAGAAAGAACAAAGGCGAACAAACCACTAGCAAGAAACATCAGCAAGTTCCTAAGCAATATAAAGCCTGTATAATCATGAACCCTAACAGTGATGAAAAGCACATACGTCAATACACGCACCTCCTCACCCACTGAATTCCACAGCTCCATCAGTGGCAGACCTGTCACAATTTGTGACCTGGAAACACAGAGAAACATGAGTGGGCAGCAGCTCTGGTGTGAGCCATGGAGGATGCAAGGCCAGCATCATTCACTGCCTATCGGGCACTCCATCCTACAGCAGGCTGGAGGAAATGTAGCTCCTGCCACCAGGACGAAGCCCCTGGGATGGTGGCAGAAGCCTCAGTTTTCCCTCTGCCAGCCAGAGGCCAGCGGCTGGCTGTCCGTCACAGACAGACTGCGACTGGCTGCCAGTGCTGCAAATACAGTCGAGACTGGCAGAGCAGTGCAGAGCCAGGGGGCCTGCAACAGGATGGTTTGAAGGTCCCTTCCAAACCAAAACCACTCGAGGATTCTACGAACAGTCTGCCGGACAACAGGCCACTTGTGCTCTAGACCGCGCCGGTGCCCTTCCTCTCTGCCCACATCAGGAGCGAGAGGGAATGCTCATCCCTTCCCAGCCACACCATCCTGAGCAGTGATTGATGCCCCACAAGGAAGTTCTCAGCACCACGATTTGTCAGCAAGACCTTGCCCAGCAGCAGACTTTCAGGCCTTGGCTTTGCTGTCTGTTTTCAAGCACACAGGACTGGGGAGGGGCAGAGAGGGTCCCAGCAGCAGCACCATCAGCAACAGGACTTTTCCTGACAGCTCCCATGCACCTGTGCCACAAGGACTGTGCCTCTGATCATCCCATCACCAGCCACATAAGCTTTGGGGTTACGGTGATCCTTGTCTTGAGAAAGAAGAGAGGAGAAAACAAATGGGAGAGCCACAGGCTTTCGAGGGCAGAGAAGACTGCTCAGCTCATCTTGTGTGATCTCGTACATCCATTAGGCTGGAGAATCCTCACCTACTGTTGATGCAGGTGTCTGCTAAATTAGAAGGAGGAACAGAAAGCATGTCACAGTAGTCACAGGGAAGGGAACAGGAAGACTAAACTTTCGTAAAGGCCTTGAGGTAACTCTAGTAGCATCAACAGGCTGATTTTCCAGCTGCTCTTCAAAGTCACATCTCTGCTCTGCCAGCAAACAACAGAACAAGATCCTTACCACAGACCAGGGATCTTTGGACATCTCTCACGATTATAGTCATCACTTTCACCTTGCCTCCCCTTTACACTCAAAACCATTTCACCTTTGCCTCGCCTCCCCTTTGCGGGCCAGTACTACACACAGGGACAGCATCCAGGGCTGCAGTTTCTCCAGCAGCAGGCTAGATTCACAACCCAGCTGGATCACAGCATCCTAAGACAGCCTTGATGCACTGCAGGCCCCACAGTTCTCTGCTTGAAAGGCAGCATCCCATTCTCAAGGGCTCTGTAGGCCGACAACACACGCTTCTCTAGAACACAGCTCCTCACTGAAGGGGAAGCGCTTTGCAAACATTCTCACACAGTGCTGCCACAGGCCGGTGTTTGGACACACGAGTCTGCAGCTCAGTAGGAGCCCAACAGCAACACTGGAGGAATTCCTAAGCAAACAGCAACTGCAGCCTGAAGAAGCAAGTGTCTGCCAGTACCTACATGTCCCTCTAACAGATTTCACCGTAGTGAAGTGGGAAATAAGCTTTAACACCTTGGCAATAGTGGTATGTATCTAACAAAAGCAGCCTGGAAAAACAAGCCACTACTTAGGAACTCAGGTTTGTTCTACATCGAACTTACTACGTGGGCAGCTGAGCTGTCTTTTACCCTAGAAAGTGTGTGAACCCTGCCCCACCTGGACACCACTGGTACCCATGTCCCAGTCGCGCTCCTCCATCTACAAGCCTCACCTGGTTGATATGAGGCAGGACTGACAGGCATGTCCCAAGACAAAAGATCCACATTTGTGCTCTCCAGCGTTTCATCTGCTGCCCCTGACAGCATCATCAGCTGATGACTTCCAGGATCGGTTTCTCCAAGCATCTCCAGAGAGCTGGAAGAAGGAGAAGTGGAGAGTGACGGAGATTCTCAAATCAAGAATCGTGGAATAGCTTGTGTGGGAAGGGACCTTAAAGATCACAAGGAAGAACTTCTGATATCTCAATCTCCCCTCTATGAGCCTGAAGACATTCCCCCTTATCCTGTCCTTAAAGGCTCCAGTCAAAAGCCTTTGGGGCTGCCCCCACCTTGTGGCACTTCCTCTCCACTGCATCCTGAATCATCCTGGAGCTATAGAACAGGGCCTACTCAGGGTTCCTAGCTGTGTTCCAAGATTAGTGTTGCTGAATTCAATTAATTTAATAACTAATTATTAATCTTTATATTGGACTAGTGATTTTTATTAGCTTTTGAGAGACAAGAGGGCTGAAAAATGTGTCACTGGAAGTGTTTGAAGTCAAAACACTCACAAAAAGGAGATTAAGAAACAAAGCCAGTGTAAGGTAAGAGATGAGCATTTGAAATTACTTTTATTAAGATACAACTCAGTCTGTGTAATAGGGATGGCTTGCAGGACCATGTTTATCCATGCAGTTTCTCCAGGGTTCCTGGTCTTAGATACTTCCCAGTATGAAATAAGCCGTGTTGGGAGAAACACCTCTTTTTAAAAACCTGCTTTTACATTTGAACTACATAGCTGTGTTTCTAAATGAGTTCACTTTTTTTTTATCATTCTGAATATAGGTAAAACTTAATATTTGCTGATATAGAAAAAAGTAACTTTACACCATTAAAACCCGAAGAGTTTTTATGCCACTCTTTTCTACATGTTTTAGAAGTGTGAAGGAAATTGATTTAAATTGTTTCAGCTGAACTGGACGGCATGCAAAGGGGTTTAGGCAGCTGTAAAGATAATTCTGCTCTATATGAACTTTGTCAGAAAGGAAATTCCTTTTAGCGTCTGAAACATGAGATATTTACAACATTGTATTTTCTTCCTGAATATGAAGCTTATGTTCTGTGTCAATACAGCAGGCTTGGGCATCATACAATCATAGAATCACAGAATGGTTTGGGTTGGAAAGGACCATAAGATTGTGAGGTATACAGGAATGATTCGTGTCAGCAACTTAGGAGTTCTTGTCGCCATTGCACTTTATGTGGAATTGGAACTCCTTGTGACCATTGTATCTTGTGTGGTACGTATAGGAATGATCATGATTATGATAAATGTTCCTGTCAATACAATGATGAGAGAGAAGAAGAAACCAAGGAATAAGCCCTCTTACTCAACTGCTTTGTTTTGCAAAGGGTGCTTTGTTTAACTGCTTGAATGCTTTAAGGGGGTTATGTAACTAAGAGATAGATACATCCTGTTACAGGATAAGTAACCAGATAAGGAATGGAATTGATGGGGCTAAGATGGTGGTCAATTGCATGTGAAAGACATCTCCCCGTTAATGTATGATCGAGAAGTTCAGCAATGCCTTCACCGGAGAAAGACCCCAGCAACAACAAAAGAATAATGGAAAGGGGCCACGTCGGCATTCGTGTACAGAAGAAGGGATTGGCTGAGACCCCGGACCAAGAAGTATAAGAGACTGGACCCCAAAGACCCCGGTGTGCGTCTCTGGTGGAGCGGAGACTCCCCGGCACACCCAGTGCTGCTTGCTTATTGCCTCTCGATATTAATCAATTGTAATAAAATAATTGAATCAGATCATGGCTAAGACAAAATTTTTATAACAAGATCATCCAGTTTCAACCCCTGTCATGGGCAGAGATGCCTCACACTAGACCATGTCGCCCAAGGCTCTGTCCAACCTGGCCTTGAACACTGCCAGGGATGGAGCATTCACCACTTCTTTGGGCAATCTGTGCCAGTGCCTCACCACCCTCACAGTAAAGAGCTTCTTCCTTAGATCTAACCTGAACTTCCCCTGTTTAAATTTAACCATCACCCTTTGTCCTATCACTGCAGTCCCTGATGAAAAGTCCCTCCCCAGCATCCTTGTACGCCCCCTTCAGGTACTGGAAAGCTGCTATGAGGTCTCCACGCAGCCTTCTCTTCTCCAGGCTGAACAGCCCCAACTTTCTCAGCCTATCTTCATACGGGAGGTGCTCCAGACCCTGATCATCCTTGAGGCCTACTCTGGACTTGCTCCAACAGTTCCAAGTCCTTCTTATTCTGATACCAGAATTGCACACAATACTCCAAGTTGGGTCTCACAAGAGCAGAGGGGCAGGATCAGCTCCTTTGACCTTCTGGACACACTAAACCACTCTCCAACACGTAGAAATGGGGGCAGGGGAGGGAAGGGAACTCTGAATTTTTGTGTCTGACAAACAGTGCCACAGTCATTTGGAAGCTGCTGGTTTTCCGTATGGCCTGATTTCCCCCTGTGCCTGAACCAGTAACAGCAGTCATTTAAATACCTTCATGTTATGAGCCAGGGGAATAGCCAGTTGGGAAAAGAATCTTGATTGCTTGCAACACTCTGTGATTTCATATTATGCCATTGATCTAAGCAGGTGTGTGTACATACATACGTATTTAGTTACATATTTTTCAGTCCATCCCTTGGTAGACTATTGTTTATTTAATTACCTCTCTGTAAGTAACCCCTCCATTTTTCCTTGATTTTTTGGAATGTACCTTGTTCCAGCTTACATTCACCCCTAATTTCTTTTGTCTTTAATGTCTGCAAACTTGCCTAATTGGATTTGCTGTTTTTCTCAGAGACAAGTTCTTAGCGCTTTACTACTCTAAATTTCTACATTCATCTGGTGGATAAGCCAGAGAAAATATATTATTTTTTCCTGGAAAGCTTTTTAATACAGCAAGATGTTTTTCCCTTGAAGAGTAACTGTTGGAAGATGGCATCACTAAACCCAAAATAATATTTTCTACATTTCTGAGTGATGTTATACTTTCTTTATCCACAACAGCCTTGTGGATTTTAGAATTCTGTCATTACAGAGGGAAAAGCTGTTTTGTGACCCCAGAAGTTTTCAAAGTTCAGGAAGATTTTTCTCTATGTCCACAACTTGAAAACTTAACATCCAGTCACAGAGGAAGAAATAAACAGCAAGCACAATCCTTGTTCATATTAATTTGCTTTCCTATGATTCCTGTCACAGAAAAGCAAGGCTGGCTTATAAGGACGAGGCAAATTCGTCTGGATACAAATGTGTTGTTATAAAATGTACTGGTTTCATACTGCAGCGGATGCTGTTGCTTCTTTCCACCCAGCCAAACATGTTTCCCTTTAAGCACAGCCCACCTGAGGTTAAAGCAGAATACAGGCTCTTGTAGACTGCAGGACCTTACATGGGTTCTGCACACCCATCCTGGGGTTAAGCTTCCTGTTGGGAGCTGACTTTTCTCCTCTTGTAGCTGGGAGTGAACTGACTGCATTGCCAGTGCAGTCTCCGTGGCTCTAGGTCCATCAGATGTGTTTGGGCACGTGAGTAATGCCCGTTTTTGCCACCCTACAGGAAGTTACAGAAGCTCTAAAGTAACCAGGAGGAGATCTCAGAGCAGCTGAGGTTTGTATTGCTCTTCAAAGTGCTTGCCTCTCATCATATTCAGTCTGTCAGAAAGTAGGGAGCAAATACCAAATTTCTACCTATCTGTAGTTCTTTCTGCCTTGTTCATGAGTGATGAAGTGATAAAACAGCAGTGACAAATGCCCCATTCAGATATAAACTCCCTAGTGGCCCTTCTGTTCAACGGGTTTCAAACTATCAGCTCTAGCAGCAGGATCTTACATTGCATTGTTTTCCTCTGCCTCCTCTGACATCTGGAAAGCCACATTCTAGTCACTCTTGTCTCCTGTGGGAGATTTCACAACAAATAATTAAGAGAGCCTTAAAAAACCACAAGCTATCTTCAAGTAAAGCTACACCTCTTGTGAACTGGAAATTCCAACTTTTGGGTAGAACAGGCACGGCCAAAATCTGAAGGACAGGTGTTTGTGGGATTTGGAAAGTATTCTGTGGAGGGCTCATAAAAATCACAGACAATGTGACAAAGCAGTCTGTCTCATGCTTCCCCAATTAGGACAAATTCATCCCCATTCATTCACTTGCCACTGACTGGCCTTGCTGTGAAGTAGAATGTGATTGTCCTGGGTTCAGCAGTAGCAGTCATTTTTCTCCTTCTTAGTAGCTGGTGCAGTGCTGTGTTTTGACTTTCAGCCTGGGAATAGCGCTGATAACACTGATGTTTTTAGTTACTGCTAAGTAATGTTTATTCTGACCAAGCACTTTGTGAGTCCCATGTTCTGCCAGGGAGGAGGGGAAACTGGGAGGAAGCAGAGACAGGACACCTAACCGAAACCAGCCAAAGAGGTATTCCATACCACAGCACGTCATGCCCACTATATAAACTGGGGGCAGTTACCCGGAAGGGCTAGATCGCTGCTCGGGTCGGGGTGGGTATTGGTCGGCAGGTGGTGAGAGGTTGTATTCTCTTCCCTTGTTATTTCCCTTATCATTATTATTATTGGTGGCAGCAGTAGTGGTTTGTGTTATACCTTAGTTACTGGATTGTTCTTATCTCAGCCCATGGGAGTTACATTCTTTCAGTTCTCCTCCCCATACCTCCAGGAGCAGGGGGAGAAAGGTGGGGTGGGGGGGGGGTCGAGTGACCGAGCAGCTGCATGGTTCTGGGTTGCCAGCTGGGCTTAAACCACAACAGTTCTTTGTGGCATCCAGTGTGGGGCACGAAGGGTTGAGATAACAACAGATCTGACCGGAGTGTGTCTGATAGTATTTGTGATAAGCATTCATTGTTTCGGATTAATAGTCACTCGTCACAATGCTGATTTATTGGCTCTCAAAGTTGTTGCTCTTGATCTCGGAGTTTCAGCATGTCGTACCTTACTTACAGCTGGTATTTGCTGTTTTAGTGTTTATTGGCTGGGGGGGCATCAGCTAAGATTCTTGTTTCACTGTACTTTATGGTAATGACTTGTAACACAATAGACTCACTGATCATGAAACTGATCTGGCTTGTGTTCCCAGTGTGGTCATCACCTCTATACTTTGGGAGGTATATAATGGGAGTGTTTAGCAATTACACATCTTTTTTCCCCTCCTCAGGTGGTCAACCTATGAAGGAGACATTCCCTTGTGTTCCCAGAGCTCCCACCAAACCATTTACAGCATCATTTGAGAGTTCTGAAGGTTTTGGATGGCCTTTGGGTACCCTTGAGACCTGCCTGGTGATTGTGACGGGGATCACCATGTTGGCACACATATAGAGTGTGCTTTACCCATGACCATTTCATCTGATCTCAAAAGTTAAGCAGAGTTGGGTTTGGGTCTGGTCTAGGGTTAGACAATGACCAAGAGTTTTTCCCTGAGGCTGGACAGTCATGAGTGGCAGGCTGTGTGGGACAGTATGGGCAAGTATCTAGGTCAGTGGGCCCCTCCAGTGCTTGGGAACTTCACCACTGAACAAGTGCAAAATCCAGAAAAACTGTTAAAACACATAAGCAAGGTGTGTTGTCAGTCTGGCCATACCAGAGCGGGACAAATCATGGCAACATGCTGGGGCTTGGCCTATGCTTACAGAGCCCTGTTCAACACTATTCAGCACCTTCAAAGGGAAAAAGATGTCTCTGGATCTGATGGCAAAGCAACAGACAACGCAGCTACTCCAACTCCAAATACAGCAGACACACCAACCCTAGCGACAAGTACAGCAGCTACTAAACCCCAGGTCTCTGCTCTGACTGTGGCCACGTGAGCCCAGCTGCCAGTGCCAAACACAGCGCTGGGTCTCCGCATCTAAGCCCTAAATGCAGCCATATGATCCAGGTGTGGATCCCCGGAGCACGGGGCTGGTCTCTGAGTCAAGCACCACCCGGCAGGACTCAGACCCTGCTCCGGGCACCAAACACAGCTCTTGGTCTCTCTTCTCAACTCTGAGCCCCATAAGCCCATTTTTTCAGCCCCCCCAAAACACAGCATTTAGCCTCATTGTGTGTTCCAAAATGCAGGACTGACTTAATATCTGCTTCTGAGCCCTAAATCTGGCCAAATGAGCGTGGTTTTGAGCCCTCCAAATGCAGCACTTACTAAGTAGGGTTTTTTTTTGTGAGCCCTAAAACTGGCTGACTGATCCCAGGTTCACACTCCAAAACCACAGCACTTCATCTCTGGTTTTGAGCCTGCACCTGGCTTCTAAATCATTGGCTTAGTCTCTCTTTTCAAGCCTTAAATCTGGCCAAATGAGCCTTGTTTTGAGCCCCCCAAATGCAGCACTTAATTGTTTATTAGTCCTAAAGCTGGCCAATGAGCCTGGTGTCAAGCTCCCAAACTCAGGACTTGGTCTCTTCTGTGAGCCCCAAAATTGGCCAAGGGAAGCATAGGTTTGAGCACTCAAAGTGCAGGACTTAGTTTCTGGTGCTGAGCAGCGAAAGACAGTACTTGTCTGTGTTTCTGAGCCCCAACGCAAGCCCAGTGAGTTGCTTTATGTTTAGACTCCCATACACATGACTGCTTCTAAGCTCTAAACCTGATTTTTGAGCAGCAAAACACAGGACTCAAGCTCTGTCTGAGCCCTAGAACTGGCCACATGAGCCAGGTGGGGCTTGCTTTCCATTTCTGAGCACCAAATCTGGTTTTAGTGACCCTGGTTTCGAGCCCCCAAACCGCAGGACTCAGTCCCTGCTTCTGAACCCAAACCGGCCCCAGGAGCCGATTGGCTTCCAGACTCCAGCGCTCAGGACTTTATGTCTCAGCTCCGAGCCCGGCTCCAGGCCAGGCTCAGCCCTCGCTCTCCGCTCCCGGGGCCCGGGGTGCCCTCCTCGGGGACCAGCCCCATGCTCTCGGGGAGCCGGTGTTCAGCCCCGCAGGGCTCGGCTCTCTCGGGTAGCTGGGCCTGAAGCCCCGCGGCAGCCACGTCCCGGGAAAGCGGGCCTCTGCTGAGCCGCACCCCCCGCTGAAGCTCCAAACCAGCGCCAGCCCCGGGCCCTGCCAGCGCTCGAGAAACAGCGGGGACCCGCGGACGCCGAACACAAGACCACCACACACCATCCCTCCAAACCCTCCTCCCCACGAGCCTCCCTCACCCGCTCTTTATATGGACATGGCCCCCCCCGCCCCTCCTTTTGTAGATGTAACGCCAACACTTCGCCCCGCCCCCTAATTTCACAGGCACGCCCCGGGGCCGGCCCGGGTCCTGCAGGCCGCCCGCCCGCTCGCTCGTCTCTCGGCCCCCTGCGTCCCCGCAGCCCCGTCACTCGCAGCCGCCGTCCCCGTACTCGTCGGCGCGTCTCTCGCCTTCCTTCCTTCCTTCCCGGGCAGAACACGCGGGGCTGGGGGATAATGTCCAGCCAAAGCCCGGCAGCGCCGGTTCCACGCAGGTTTCCACCACGAGCGCTCCTCTCTTTCCGTTTAACCCCGGCTGTGGCTCTCCCTGGGAGACCGGGTTCTATCCGCGCGGCACGGCCCCGGGACCCTCCACCGGGACCCATCACCGCCCCTCGCGTCAGCCGGAGGCCCACGGGGCCGGTTCTAGGCAATGATCCCCTACGGAGAGCCCCTGGCAGCAAAGCCCCTGACATGCAAAGCATCTCCGCAGACACAGATCACACAAACACCAGTGGACCCCAGGAACTGCAGTGCAGCACCAGCCGCGCGGCCCCGCGTGTCTCCGGTCCCGCGGCCCCTCGGCGCGGTGCCGGGGGTCCCGCAGCAGGGTTCTGGAGCTCTGTGTCCCAAGCCGGCCCCGGGCCAGGGCCGGCAACACGGCCCACGACGGCTCCCTGGGGATGGTGGGCACGGGGCGATGCTTCCCATGGCCGACCCCAGCAGCGAGGAGTCGGCTCGGCCCAGCACTAGCCCAGCCCCAGGGGTCTCACCCTGACCCCGTTAGACCCCAGCAGACCCACGGCTCAGGGCAGTGCTCTCAGGCAGCCCACAAATCAGCTTGCTAAGCACAAACATCCAGCACCTGCTGCTGAATCTAAGCTGCCAGGATAGAAAAATGGTGTTGGGCATTACTTATGCATGGTGACCTCTGGAACAGTGCCACCAACATGGATATCCACCTTTGCTTTGCCATCTAAGACTCTTTCTGTATGCTGCCTATATAATGTGCGCTCTCAGGCACCCCATAAAACAGCTCCCGAGGTACAAATGTCCAAACTCTGCTACTAGCCCTAAGGTGCACATACAGATAGCTGGTGTGGGGCATCACCTCCACATGCTGCTCACTGGAATGGTGCCACCACCATGGCAATCCACCCTTTCTTAGCCACCTAAAACTCCATCCATGTATGGCCTCGCAGGGCAGTACTCACAGGCATCCCAGACACCAGATCCTGAAGTGTGAATGTCCAGGCCCTGCTCCTAAGCATAAAGTGCCAGGACAGAAAGATTTTGCTGGCCATAACCTACATGTGGTGACCTTCAGAACAGTGCCATCAACATGACAAAACACCCATGGCTATCACCTTGTGTTTCAAGGTGAGGAGCCCTGTCACACCGAGCATGGAAACTCACGTCCTCTCTGGTCCATTACAGCAGTTTAGCAATGGTCTGGGGCAAGGGGAGCATGGGAAGGTCTCTCTTCTGGAGAGATGATGAAGTCCTTTGGTATGGATAGTAGAATCCAAGAGATCTTCTTGCACCCTTCTGAGGGTGATCATAGTTTTGGTATTTGGGTCCAGGACCTGTGTACCATGAAACACATGAGATTAATTTATTGAAATGTACTATTTTAATTTTATTTCATCAATACCCATGCAAGTTGCATGTTTAGTGCAAAGCAGTCACCCTAAGAGGAGGGAAAGGAGGAGCCGTGACTCTTCCTTACAGAGTAAATCACTGTTCTATTATCTGTGTGTACATGTGGGTGTCCTGGGTTTACCAGTAGCCTTTTTTCTCCTTCTTAGTAACTGGTGCAAGCTCTGTGTTTTGACTTCCAGCCTGGAAACAGAGCTGATAACACCGATTGTTTTTAATTGTTGTTAAGTAATGTTTATTCTGGCCAAGGACTTTGTGAGCCTCATGCTCTGCTGGGGAAGAGGAGAGGCCGGGAGGAAGCAGAGACAGGACACCTGACCCAAGCTAGCCAAAGAGGTATTCCATACCACAGCACGTCATGCCCAGGGAGGTAACTGGGAGTTACCCAGAAGGGCATGCTCTCTCTTCGGGGGGGTCGAACTCGTTCAGTGGTGGTATTGTATTCTCTTCTCTTGTTATGGTGGAACCCATCTATATTTCTGGAGTGACAGGAGGATCCCAAGAGTTGACTGTACTGGAGGCTGAAATCAGCCTGACTGGGAGGAAATGGCAAAAGCACCCCATTGTGACTGGTCCAGAGGCTCCATGCATCCTCGGCATAGACTACCTCAGGAGAGGGTACTTCAAAGACCCAAAAGGGTACCGATGGGCTTTTGGTATTGCTGCTTTGGAGACTGAGGAGATTGAGCAGCTGCCCACCTTGCCTGGTCTCTCAGAGGATTCTTCTGTTGTGGGGTTGCTGAAAGTCGAAGAACAACAAGTGCCAATCGCGACCACAGCAGTGCACCGGCGGCAATATCGCACCAAGCAAGACTCCCTGATTCCTATCCATCAGCTGATTCATAGACTGGAGAGTCAGGGAGTGATCAGCAGGACCCGCTCAGCCTTTAATAGCCCCATATGGCCAGTGCGAAAGTCTAACGGAGAGTGGAGACTTAACAGTAGACTATCGTGGCCTGAATGAAGTCACAGCACCATTGAGTGCTGCCGTACCGGACATGCTAGAACTTCAGTATGAATTAGAGCAAAGGCAGCCAAGTGGTATGCCATGATTGATATTGCCAATGCATTTTTCTCGATTCCTTTGGCAGCAGAGTGCAGGCCACAGTTTGCTTTCACTTGGAGGGGTGTCCAGTTCACTTGGAACTGACTGCCCCAGGGGTAGAAACACAGGCCTACCATTTGCCATGGACTGATCCAGACTGCACTGGAACAGGGGCAAGCTCCAGAACACCTGCAATACATTGATGACATTATCGTGTGGGGCGATACAGCAGAAGAAGTCTTTGAGAAAGGGAGGAAAATAATCCAAATCCTGCTGAAAGCTGTTTTTGCCATAAAATGGAGTGAGGTCTAGGGGAGGCACAGGAAATCCAATTTTTG